>NC_047592.1:27082527-28399430 GCF_011004845.1 Esox lucius | reverse complement strand
AGACACACACAGTGACAATGATATACACAGATATACAGACAAACACAAACATAGAGAGACAGACAGAAAAACAAACACAGACAGACAGTGACACACACAGAAACAAATAGACAGACATACACACACACAGATATAGTGAGACAGACACACACAGATAGAGACACGCACAAAGACACACAGACAGGCAGAGACCCACAGACAGGCAGAGACCCACAGACAGGCAGAGACCCACAGAGACACCCAGACAGAGACAGACACCCAGACAGAGACAGACACCCAGACAGAGACAGACAGACAGACACACACACACACACACACAGAAAGACAGACACACAGACAGGCAGAGACACCCAGACAGAGACAGACACCCAGACAGAGACAGACACACACTCACACACACAGACAGAGACACACACTCACACACACAGACAGAGACACACACTCACACACACAGACAGAGACACACACACACACACAGACACACACACACACACACAGACAGAGACACACACACACACAGACAGAGACACACACACACACAGACAGAGACACACACACACACAGACAGAGACACACACACACACACACACACACAGACACACACACACAGACAGAGACACACACAGAGACAAACAGACAGAGACACACAGACAGAGACACACAGACAGAGACACACAGACAGAGACATACACAGGCACCCAGACAGAAACAGACACACACACACACACAAACAGACACACAGACAGAGACAAAGACACAGACAGACAGGCTGACAGACAGAGACACAGACAGAGACACTCACACACACAGACAGACAGAGACAAATAGACAGGCTGACAGACAACCAGACACACACACACGCACAAACAAACAGACAGACACACACTAAGTCTGGAATTCAATCCAAAATATTATAATGCCTATAAACCACTGCCAAATCTAATCTCGGCCCAAGACACTCAGGCATACACCTCATCCCAGCAGAAACCACACATTAAAGACATAGTTGATCTCTGCTGTACTAATATGTTTTCTAAAAACTACCCACACAGTTTCAGGCTAAACAACATGAAGTAACATCAAACGAACACACAATCTAGATCAAAGTAATCTTGTCATAGGAAGGGGAGGTCGCTGCTCAAGCGGTGACACAAAAGCCTACGTTCACCTCGCGACGAGACATCCCCGGTTAAATGTTTTTCCCGTTAAAATGTACATTTTCGTCACAGACTACATTAAAAACGATACATAGTAATAAACATCTATAACAGCTAGATGATGAATATCGTCCTTTTCTGGTGAATTTGGTCAAATTTTGGACTGACAAGGGACTGTTTCCACACAATGAATGCAAAAGTTCACTTTCATAACTTGAACTGTAATATGCCCCCACTTCACAAACAAAAAAAACTATAAAAAGTTACAATCATATATTTTTTGGAGAATTAACGTGAGTCAGTTCGTGTAATAGCGATTTAAGACGACTGTATTTAAATCATTGCGCCAGCCTACCATAATATTCCGCCCCGTTCACAATAGTGACCGCCTTTGTCTAGTAGGCTACTGCTGGCCCAAGCCACACAACCCGTGCCAATCTGTGCGCCTAACAGTGAACTCAGACTTTGGGCAAGACTAGCCTTGTTCATGAACGTCTGTTCCAAGGCAATGCGAGATTTAGCTTTGATATTTGTTCTGTTGACCGCCCCTTTCACTTTTGTCTGAGTTAATTGATTTCATAGGCCAGTCAACACATTTCAGGAGAGGGCAGTTGGTGCGGTAGGTGCATATAGCCTTAGCTAAACGTTTAGTAACTTTTAGACAGTTGATGCTTAATATCAGGAAGTAGCCTTGCTTGTAAGGCTATCTTTTCAAAAAGTAATTTCTATAGGACCCTGAACAGTTTGAGTGCTAGGCCTACTGACCATAAAACATTCATATCAGCCATTTATGGCCGAAATAGCTACCACCAATCTAGTTAGCTTTGGAACTAGCTAGACTAGAATTCAATTCTAGGACGTCCGTGTTACATCCATACATTACTGTCCTAATTAATCAATTATATACATATCTAGTATAAGTTCCTTTAGAAAATTTAATAAAACAGTTCTCTATCATGTATATTCTCCAAGAGAGGAAATCTTTCTTGGCAAGTATCCTTCTCTCTTGCTTGACTCTTACTACATCTCAAATTAAAAGTGAAAAAACAACGTGGGTTCCAATTTTACCGGCGTTTTAAACATTTAATAAATAATAAATTATTTCACCACCTCCCTCATCACCTTCTTGTCTTTCCCATCCAGTGGTAAATTTTTCTACTTAAAATCCTTTTGTTTTCGTCAGGCTACGTCGCTTGCTACTTGCGGGGGGGGGGGTAGCTACTACTATTCCAGTTGTTAGCCGTTAACGTTACTAGTTGGCGTTGTGGACATTTGGGTTCGTTTTACTAGTCGGGATAGCAGTTCAATCCAGTAGCTTACCTGCTTATTTAGGAGTCCTTTGGCGATTTTCTCATTCAAAACTTAGACACAGCTTTCTCCAGGGCCAATAAGCCGTTTTACAAATAAACTTCACCTTCAGAACGGCTTATTTTTCATTCAAAGATGCCAATTGGGTCTTCGTGTGTACAATAAACTCGCCCGCATTTAGAGAAGCGGAGCCGCGAATGCCTAACAACACCTCACAGGGTAGAGGTGGGCTTCCGCAACCGTCAGCTTGTTCCTCGCCTCTCCCAACTAACTTACGGATAGCACAGGAAAAATAGACCCCTATGTTAGTGGACAGATTTAACAAATGTTGGTTGTCGGGAAACAACACGTGCTCGCGGCTGCTGACAATTTGTTATTTGGTCTTAAGTCTATCAATTTCCTTCTTATCAATCGCTGATGTCTGGAGGGACATTATATGATGATATTGGGCCCACAGTTGCAGTTCTGGTTGTTTCAATCCAGCAGTTCCACATTGTGTATAGTATTTGTTGATGTCAGAAGTTTAAATTACATTTAAAAATACACCTGCTATCACACAAACACAACATTGGGAACTACTTGCGCGGAGGGATTCTTTGGCTGTGCATCTCTGCTGTGGTCGGGCAGACTTGAGTGCGTGGATTGGGAAGGGGGGGCTGTGTTCGTGCGTGCGCGCGTGTGTGTGGAAAGGTTGCATTTGATATCCGCTATTTCCACAGAAATATTTAGAGTATATGTATTTGTGTGCGTGAATATAGACACACATATACAAACACACACACAAATCTTCAGCCATTGCTATTTGGTCTGAATGTCTAGCAAACATGTAGGCCCTGCTCTGTCATACAGCAGCACTTGTGGCACAGCCTCCCTCTTTCGTCTTTCTCCCTCCCTGTCTCTTCTACTATGGCCTCCATGTCCTATCTGTTTACCATTTCTCCCCCCTCCATTCTCTTATTTCTCTCTGCCCTGTTGTTTTCACCCCTTACCTACTATATCTCTTTTCACCTTATCTACGTTCAACACTACCTACCTACCTACCTACCGACTTCTTTCAATATCTCCTTGATTTCTCCATATTTTCCCTTCCTCTGTACATCCTATCTTTTTTCCTATGCTCAGTCACGTCTTCTCTCCATTTAAAACTCCTCTCTCCTTCCCTCTCGGTTTCTTCTCTCATTCCCCTCTCCCGCTCTCCATTTCCACCACTCTCCCACTATGCATGTGTTCTTTTCTCCCCTCCCCCTCCTTTCCTCTCTCATCTCATCTCTGTGTTCTGCCCCACTCCTTCTCCCTTGTTCCAAAACTCACCCACTGTATCTGCTGTCTCTCTATTCCCCCTCCCAGGTCTCCTCTTTCCGTCCTCTATCTCCTTTCCTCAGACCCCTGTTCACTACCCCTTGTTCCATTTTCAAACACTGATGGACCATATGTATAGGCAATTACTTTGTTTCTTTGACATCAGTCACTCTTTTTCTCTTCTCTTACTCTTTTCCTCTCTGCAGTCAATCGACCTCCACCTCCTCTCCAGTGATCCACTCATCCCTTCCCTCTTTTCTCCTGCCTTTATATTCTCATCCTCCTCTTTTCCTCCCTATACTCTCAGCTGCACCCTCTCCCTCCCCTCTGTCTCCTGTCATCTCCCTCCCCCTTCTCTTCCTCCCTACCTACCTCCAGAGCTGTGTTCGCTCAGCCTGCCTGCCTGTCCATGTTCACCCTGTGAGGCCTGCTAGCAGTTAGATCTGTCGACTCCTAACCAGCTTCTCTCAGTCTGAACATTCACACACACAAACACGATAACTATTGTATACAGATGTCCATCATCACTGGTGAAACAAGTACTAATGCACACTCACATGGCACTTACATGACACTGTGTGCTGCGGTCAAGCATGTGTATGGGGGGTAATAGAGGTGAATGTGTGTGTGTGTGTGAGAGAGAGAGAGAGAGAGAGACAAGAGGGGTAAGCAGGTTTGTTACATATTCATGTTCCTTCAGATTCATCCTATGACAAACTATTTATTTATTGTTTAATACCAAGCCAGTGTGTTCACATCAGATGGCGACTATTCTGATATGTATTCATATAAATGAGACACCCAGAACCTAACAAACACTAGCTCTTAAAGAGCTCAAAAGAAAGGATATAATTAGCAATATGGTGGTAACTTTGACTGTCGAGAAGGAATACTGACGTCCACATCCCTCGTATAACTATCCAATCTTTATTCCTACATATCTATAGGAGCTGGTCCAGACATATCGTTACCTTATTACTATGTGGTAGACTAGGCCATTACAAAAACCATCATTCATCTGTCGGGCTTCAAGTTCGAACTCCTTGACATGCCTTGCTCCCCTCTCCTTAAATGCCATTTCCCCTTCGCGGGACAGATTACCTCAAGACAAAGGGTTATGGGCGGTGGGGTTTACTGACGAGGCCATCTGCGTTGGGAGGGCTGTGGGATGTGTGTGTGTGTGTGTGGATAATTATGTGGTAATTTATGCAATATCTGTGCAAGAAAAACAGACAGATTTAGGCCTGTAGAAGACAAAACATAGGGATGTTTAGCCTACCGTAAGGGATCTTGTAGGTTGCCTATGACAAAGACATATCCAATAACATGCATACAAGCCTATCACTCTCAAACTATTATGAATGTAATACCAAGCTTTTCTTATAGGCCACCAAATTAACATACACCCCCTGCTTGTGAGTACATTCATAAAGACTTGTGACAAAATCGTTTGTGGCCTATAAAGAAAAATTATTTAGGAAATATCCAAAATAATTTATGAAGGAACATGATAAATGCAGATTCTTCTGTAGATACAGCTATATGATACAATTAAGCAATTAAATCCTATCATGCTCTGTGGCATGTGTAAAAACGCAGATCAGGCCCAGTTGACCTCGATTTTGGATTAAGATGGTAAGAGGAAAGGATCAAAGGGACTTTGAAATAGGGTTCATTAATGGGTCATCCCAGGATGACATTCCCACCATCTATAGTGCACTAGAGGTCATGGAAGTATCAATCCATTTAGTGAATAAATGATTTGATTAGTTTCAAACCAAAATTATGTGAATCATTTGCTATGGCCTTCTTCAGTCACCAATTGAACCCCTATGGGAGAGAAAGCGCTCTCCACCATCAAACGCTAAGTGAGGGAATATCTTTCAGAATGGTGTTCCATCCCTTCAGTAGAGTTCCAGAGACTCGCGCATTAAGCTGTTCTGTCGGATAGTGGTGGCCCCACACATCACCAAGTGTATGTTGGGTTTTCCTTTATTTTGTAAACTGTCTGAATGTTATTACTTTGTATTCATGATGTAAGTGATTCGTAGAAAATTCATTCCGCAGTCAACTGCATTCATTTTGATGCCAAGGTCTCTTTTAGGCAGTGGCTTTCCATTTTGCAGACGTCAAATGATCACGTTTCCAAAGATGTTTTTAGTTTTTGAAAAGTCAGTATACCCTCTGAGCAAGTCGTTACTCTGAGCATTATTATTTTTTGCACAATGTTGACTGTAGAATTGTGACCACATGACCCAAATGTAGGCTAAAAACTATAGGATTGTACTGGAACAATGTTCCAGAATTTTGAAACTGGGGATCTCAAAATCAGTTATAGGCCCAACTTAACATAAGTGTTTCCTATAACAGCAAATATTTCTTAGTCATTTATTTTATTGCTGTAGCCTATTCAATAAAGCAATCTGTAGCGCTGTTATGAGAAGGGAGGGTGTGTATAAATCTGCCTAGTTCCACACTTGGTGGCCTCACCTCACTAGTGAGTGAGGTGAGCCAAGTGTGCCCTCTGACAGACAGTGAAAGTCAGGGAACTGGTTTAGACAAGTTGGCGAAGTATGCCGTTGTTCCTCTCTAAAGTCTCTGGGTTGATGTGCCAGACAAATGTGTTGATGTGCCAGGCTTTGAGCATGGCAAATAACCCTATTTGTTCCTATAAGTCCCTCTGGAAAAGAACCTCTACTAAATTACTAATGTAAATGTGTTTTGAAATTTCCATAGACATGCCTGTAACGTGCAGAAAAGTAAATCTTTGTATACTTCTCTCTCCAAACTCAATGGACTGATTAAATTATTTAGTATTTTTGTTGTGGGACTGGACAGAATTCTGAAAAGAGGCTAAATATACCAATAATATAAAATTATTGAAGTTGATGGAACTTATATAATTTTGTGACAACTGCAATGCTATAGCACTTATCAGAACAAATAATTGACTGTTTTTAATCGCTTCCATTGAGCGTTAATTTCTGCATCAACTCTGACATTTGTTATTTTAATTATCAGAAATTCTCCTGGAGAATTCACTCTGTAGAATTGCAGGAATAAAAATGTGAAATTTAAATTTGTATTTCTGCTATTCTACAGAGTGCTGCAGCAATACTATAAACACACAAATGACATATCTAACAACTACAATTCACATGTTACAGTAACAGCCGCTAGATGGCACTACTGTTTAATTCAATCTCAATTTAAAGGGCTTTATTGTCCTGGGAAACGATTGTAAATATTGCTAAAACAAGTGGAAAATGTGAGCTTTAATAAATAAGCGTGAAAAATAAATCACAAAAATTCAATGTTATAAAGTCAATTTCAATGTTATGTTGTAAGGGGTGTCAACATATTAGCTATTGGCCGTGTAGTGTATGTGGCTGAACAACGTGATTTACACTACCGTTCAACAGTTTGGGGTCACTTAGAAATGTGCTTGTTTTCGAAAGAACATATTCTATTGAAATAATTCACCATAAATACAGTGTAGACATTATGAATGTTGGAAATGACTTATGTAGCTGAAAAGGCAGATTTCTAATGGAATATCTATGTAGGCATACAGAGGCCTATTATCAGCAACCATCACTTCTGTGTTCCAAGGGCACATTGTGTTTACTAATCAAAGTTTATCATTTTAAAAGGCTAATTGATCATTAGAAATCCTTTTGCAATTACGTTAGCACAGCTGTAAACTGTTGTGTTGCTTAAAGAAGCAATAAAATTGGCCTTCTTTAGACTATTTGAGTATCTGGATATTATCCAGCGATTGCGTGTTTGATTACAGGCTCAAAATGCCCAGAAACAATAAGCTTTCTTCTGAAAGTCATCAGTCTGTTCTTGCTCTGAGAAATGAAAACTATTCCATGCAAGAAATTGCCAAGAAACAGAAGATCACATACAACGGTGTGTACTACTCCCTTCACAGAACAGCGGAAACTGGGTCTAACCAGAATAGAAAGAAGAGTGGGAGGCGCCAGTGCACAACTGAGCAAGAAGACAAATACATGTCTAGTTTGAGAAACAGATGCATTGTAGGTCCTTAACTGGCAGCTTCATTAAACAGTACCTGCAAAACTCCAGACTCAACGTCAACAGTGAAGAGGCGACTCCAGGATGCTGGCCATGCAAAGAAGAGATGCAAAGAAAAAGCCATATCTCAGACAATAATAAGAAAATATTAAGATGGGCAAAAGAACATGTATGGACAAACAGGTCTACGTTGGAGGTTTTCGGATCACATTGAAGAACATTTGTGAAATGCAGAACAAATGAAAAGATGCTGGAGGAGTGCTTGACGCCATCTGTCAAGCACAGTGGAGGCAATGTGATGGTCTGGGTGTGCTTTGGTGTTGGTAGAGTGGGAGATCTGTACAGAGTAAAAGGGATCTTGAAGGAGCCAATTCCTTCCTACAACAGGACAATATACTTATATACTTGAATTGTGTAAGCTACATTTATGATATACTAACTTTAAATTCTGTTAAAAAGAGTGGTGAGTTTGTTTGCACATAACAACCACTGGGTGTGTAAGGGGCAAAAAAGAAGCATGTTGGATTATTTTTCCACTTCTCCTTTCCCCATAGTTGAGAACTATAAATAATAGGGAATAAAAAATAAAAAAATAAAGTTAAAACATTACTCCTGGATTCCATGTTATACACCCCACTATAAGAGTTGGATAAATGGATGTGTAATGTTTTGAGAGTTGCTAATAAATGGATGTGTAATATTTTGAGAGTTGATGTATCATTACTTGTTCGGTGCATGTACAATTTGTTCTTCAGGATAGTTTTTTCACTGAAAAACACTGTTTTTTCAGTCTAAGGGGTATACTGGAAATTGTTGGGGGAGTACATGGGTAATGCCTGACATTTTATTTTGTTGTTCACACTAATCACCTTCATTGAGGTCTTGTTCAGGAGATTTGTGATTTCCAAGTAACTGACCATTTACCATACAAGGCTCAAATGCCATTTAATACAATGCAGTGTACAGAATAATTACCTGGCCATCAATAACAATAAGGTTGAGCATATTTATTACTGTACACAGATAGCTACGGCTGAATATTGGGTTTAATTAGGATGGAAATAAACGTACTATCTGAAACAGTCTTGCTAGCAATCTGTTTGTTAACATTAGCAAGATTATATTAAGTTTGATATAGTCTTTAATATAAATATGATAAAAATGTTTTACTAAAATACGTTTCTAACTACCTCTCCTTGAACTGCCACCTTAACGTGGTGGAGGGGTTTGAGTACCCGAGTGACCCTAGGAGCTATGTTGTCTGGGGCTATATGCCCCTGGTAGGGTCTCCCAAGGCAAACAGGTCTTAGGCGACGGGTCAGACTAAGAGCGGTTCAAACCCCCCTTAATGATGAAAAAAATATTGAGTACCGTGACGTCGCCCGGTATGGCGCAGCCGGGGCCCCACCCTGGAGCCAGGCCCGGGGTTGGGGCTCGTATGCGAGCGCCTGGTGGCCGGGCCTTCCCCCATGGGGCCCGGCCGGGCTCAGCCCGAACGGGCGACGTGGGGCCGCCCTCCCGTGGGCTCACCACCCACAGGAGGGACCATAAGGGGCCGGTGCGAAGAGGATCGGGCGGCAGTCGAAGGCAGGGGCCTAGACAACCCGATCTCTGGACACGGAAACTAGCTCTAGGGACGTGGAATGTCACCTCGCTGGCGGGGAAGGAGCCTGAGCTAGTGCGTGAGGTTGAGAGGTTCCGATTAGAGGTAGTCGGGATCACCTCTACGCACGGCTTGGGCTCTGGAACCACACTCCTTGAGAGAGGATGGACTCTTCACCACTCTGGAGTTGCCCATGGTGAGAGGCGGCGGGCTGGTGTGGGTTTGCTCATAGCTCCCCAGCTCTGCCGCCATGTGTTGGAGTTTACCCCGGTGAACGAGAGGGTCGTTTCCCTGCGCCTACGGGTCGGGGATAGGTCTCTCACTGTTGTTTGTGCCTACGGGCCGAACGGCAGTGCAGAGTACCCGACCTTCTTGGAGTCTCTGGGAGGGGTGCTGGAAAGTGCTCCGACTGGGGACTCTATTGTTCTACTGGGGGACTTCAACGCCCACGTGGGCAACGACAGTGACACCTGGAGGGGCGTGATTGGGAGGAACGGCCCCCCTGATCTGAACCCGAGTGGTGTTCAGTTATTGGACTTCTGTGCTAGTCACAGTTTGTCCATAACGAACACCATGTTCAAGCATAAGGGTGTCCATCAGTGCACGTGGCACCAGGACACCCTAGGCCGCAGGTCGATGATCGACTTTGTTGTCGTCTCATCTGACCTGCGGCCGTATGTCTTGGACACTCGGGTGAAGAGAGGGGCGGAGCTGTCAACTGATCACCACCTGGTGGTGAGTTGGATCCGATGGCGGGGGAGAAAGCTGGACAGACTCGGCAGGCCCAAGCGTACTGTAAGGGTCTGCTGGGAACGTCTGGCCGAGTCTCCTGTCAGAGAGATCTTTAACTCCCACCTCCGGCAGAGCTTCGACTGGATCCCGAGGGAGGTTGGAGATATTGAGTCCGAGTGGACCATGTTCTCCACCGCCATTGTCGAAGCGGCCGCTCGGAGCTGTGGCCGTAAGGTCTCCGGTGCCTGTCGAGGCGGCAATCCCCGAACCCGGTGGTGGACACCGGAAGTAAGGGATGCCGTCAAGCTGAAGAAGGAGTCCTATCAGGCCTGGTTGGCTTGTGGGACTCCTGACGCAGCTGACGGGTACCGACAGGCCAAGCGGGCTGCAGCCCGGGGGGTTGTGGAGGCAAAAACTCGGGCCTGGGAGGAGTTCGGTGAGGCCATGGAGAAGGACTATCGGCTGGCCTCGAAGAGATTCTGGCAAACCATCCGGCGCCTCAGGAGAGGGAAACAGTGCCCTACCAACGCTGTTTACAGTAGAGGTGGGCAGCTGTTGACCTCAACTGAGGATGTCGTCGGGCGGTGGAAGGAATACTTCGAGGATCTCCTCAATCCCGCCGTCACGTCTTCCATTGAGGAAGCAGAGGATGAGGGCTCAGAGGTGGACTCGTCCATCACCCGGGCTGAAGTCACCGAGGTGGTTAAGAAACTCCTCGGTGGCAAGGCACCGGGGGTGGATGAGATCCGCCCTGAGTACCTCAAGTCTCTGGATGTTGTGGGGCTGTCTTGGCTGACACGCCTGTGCAACATCGCGTGGCAGTCGGGGACAGTGCCTCTGGGATGGCAGACCGGGGTGGTGGTCCCTCTTTATAAGAAGGGGGACCGGAGGGTGTGTTCCAACTATAGGGGGATCACACTTCTCAGCCTCCCCGGGAAAGTCTATGCCAGGGTTCTGGAGAGGAGAATACGGCCGATAGTAGAACCTCGGATTCAGGAGGAACAGTGTGGTTTTCGTCCAGGCCGCGGAACACTGGACCAGCTCTATACCCTCTACAGGGTGATGGAGGGTTCATGGGAGTTTGCCCAACCAGTCCACATGTGTTTTGTGGATTTGGAGAAGGCATTCGACTGTGTCCCTCGTGGCATCCTGTGGAGGGTGCTTCGGGAATATGGGGTCCTGGGTCCTTTGCTAAGGGCTGTCAGGTCCCTGTACGACCGAAGCAGGAGCTTGGTCCGCATTGCCGGCAGTAAGTCAGACTTGTTCCCTGTGCATGTTGGACTCCGGCAGGGCTGCCCTTTGTCACCGGTTCTGTTCGTAATTTTTATGGACAGAATTTCTAGGCGCAGCCAGGGGCCGGAGGGTGTCAGGTTTGGGGACCACACGATTTCGTCTCTGCTCTTTGCGGATGATGTTGTCGTGTTGGCCCCTTCAAGCCAGGACCTCCAGCATGCACTTGGACGGTTTGCAGCCGAGTGTGAAGCGGTGGGGATGAAAATCAGTACCTCCAAATCCGAGGCCATGGTCATCAGTCGGAAAAGGGTGGCTTGCCCACTTCAGGTTGGTGGAGAGTGCCTGCCTCAAGTGGAGGAGTTTAAGTATCTAGGGGTCCTGTTCACGAGTGAGGGAAGGATGGAACGGGAGATTGACAGACGGATCGGTGCAGCTTCTGCAGTAATGCGGTCGATGTATCGGTCTGTCGTGGTGAAGAAAGAGCTGAGCCGTAAGGCGAAGCTCTCGATTTACCGGTCAATCTACGTTCCTACTCTCACCTATGGTCATGAGCTTTGGGTCATGACCGAAAGGACAAGATCCCGGATACAGGCGGCCGAAATGAGCTTTCTCCGCAGGGTGGCTGGGCGATCCCTTAGAGATAGGGTGAGAAGCTCGGTCACCCGGGAGGAGCTCAGAGTAGAGCCGCTGCTCCTCCACATCGAGAGGGGTCAGCTGAGGTGGCTTGGGCATCTGTTTCGGATGCCTCCGGAACGCCTTCCTGGGAAGGTGTTCCGGTCCCGTCCCACCGGGAAGAGACCCCGGGGAAGACCTAGGACACGCTGGAGGGACTATGTCTCCCGGCTGGCCTGGGAACGCCTCGGTGTCCCCCCGGAAGAGCTGGAGGAAGTGTCTGGGGAGAGGGAAGTCTGGGCATCCCTGCTTAGACTGCTGCCCCCGCGACCCGGCCCCGGATTAAGCGGAAGATGATGATGATGATGATGATGATGATGATGCGTTTCTAACTACATAAATATGAAATAAACTTGCTTGCCTCCTTTGTCCCTCTATTGTTGTAGACGTCTCTGCTCTGAACTTTCCACCGCTCTGCCTTGTTCCCCATGCCACTCACAGTCAGATTTAGCAGAGGGGCAGCAAACTAAAAACATATTTCTTTAAAAACATGAAAACAAGCTTTCACATATAAGCAAAAAACTAGACAGAGATAAATAGCTACAGTAAAGTAGACCAATGACATAACTCAAAGTTAAGTAACTACGAAATGTTACAGTAGCCAGCTAGTCTGACATCCTCACTATTCAGTACCTACTGTATCCAATAGGTGGCGTAGTACAGTTCTGGACTGTCCCGAGAATGGACTGTTCCATGAACGGACTGTTCCTGGCTGCAGCCAGATTTGTCTCTAGAGTTTACAGAGAATGCAGCGATAAGCGTAACAAACCCAGTGAGCGGCAGTTTGGGCAAAACACCTTGTTAATGAGAGTGGAAAGACGCATTAAAGCCCACAGAATGCCCAGAAATGCTGATCTACCAATACTTTACGACAGTGATGTGCAGAAGCGAATCTCCAATCGTAAAACACAAGCCTTGAAGCAGTCAGGCTACAGCAGCAGAAGACCAAGCCACGTTCAACTCTTGTCAATTAAGAACAGGAACATGAAGCTGAAGTGGGAACCTGTGGGAAAATCGTATTCTCCGCTCCACCTCGCCCGCGTACTAACCATCGGCTGGAGAGTGATGGCAGCAGCACACCCTGAGGACGCACCTGTTTTCACTCAGTCATTAGTTTAGTATATATTTTGTTTGTTAGCCACTACACAGCATGGATTATTGTTTCCTGTCGTTGCTACGTCAGGTGCTGTTCTTGCCTGTTCTTTCCTCAAGAGAAGACTATAAAGAGAATAACCATTATCGTTTGGTTTTTTGTGTTTCTTTAACTTTTGTCAAATTTTTACTCACACATTGCACTCACACTGTAACAGGAACTATCCTGCCTTGTGTTAACCGTACAAGCAGGTGGTGGTGTAACTGTGTGGGGGATGTATTTCTGTCACCAAGCAATCTCTGATAATTTGAATGCCACAGTGTACCTAAACATTGTAGCTCACTGTGTGCATCCATTTACGGCCACAGACAAACCCTTTTACTTCCATGAGGGCAGTACATCATGCCTCTAAGCATGCATCAAACCGGTAATGCTGAGTATGATGCATGCTTAGAGCATCATGCAGTCCCTGCTGGCAAATCCCAAAGGAATGTGTCCAGCAAATTGTTGAATTCATGCAGCAATAAATTCAGGTTGTTCTGTAGGCAAAAGGGTGTTCTACCCAATACTAGATTAGTGTGCCTAATAAGCAACTGAGTGTAAGTGGAGTATTGATAGAAATTTAGTGTGTGGTGGTGTATGATTACGACGTTTAGCCTACTCTGGCATTGTGAGAGACATTCACGCAGAATGGGTCACGTTGGCCCCACAAATTGTTTTGCCTATGAGAGAAGATATGATATAGTCGAGACCACAATATGCGCTTGAACTTATCCCTGAGCCCAATCCAGTGACCCAAATGCAAAATGCACATTAGGCTGGATGCATTGGTCTGGGTTGGAACTTATCTTTTTTTCTAAGCCTTAGTCACCCTTGCAAACATGCAGCCATCCTGATTTCTGTTCCATATCCACTGTGTCTTGACCAAGTCAGCCCTCTTCCGCTGAGACTTGATACATACAGGCCCTTGATTCAACTAGTGGCAGACAGTGGGAACAGGAGACATTGATTCAGAGTTGCTAGAATAACTAGCATTAGCATGTTGAAAAAGTGCTAGTTCCAATATTTTAAAATCATGCTTTTTCTTCCTAATGAATTGAATGATTATCTATGGTTGTTGTTTAAATATACGCCATGTAATAACATTGTTTTTTTTCCATAGATATAATTTCCATCAGACTATTTCATATCCATCACAACCCATATTTTTAGGTAATTTCAGGGGCTTGCACAGAGTGGCATTTGACGGAATTACAATGGCTCCATATATTCCCGCGGTTGAATGGATGTTCGGCATTATGTGCCCGCTGAGGTCTGAACACCCGTCAGCTTCCATACGCCTGTCAGCCTCCGCGATGCAGATCATTCAAACTAAATAAAATGTAAATGACGTGTGTCAGATAGAATGCAAGCATCAATTGGCAAAATGGGCACTTGTCATTATCAGATACTGTTTCTAAACAAATTAAAGACAATAAATATTGATATAATGATTTTCAACAGGTTAAAATATCTAAATATTTGCAGAGCCAAAGCACCCGATGCTGCTGAATCACCCATGTACAGAATACATTTGCAAATAGTTACAAATAAGAATGACATGGGAAAATAAATACAGAGTTAAATATTGGTTTAGTCCACAATGTTTTTTATGCTCCAGTGTTTGTCCTTTTCTCCTGACAACATGTCACAAATCTTTTTAAATACTATAATTAAACATTATAGTATTTTGCCACACAGATATGGAAATGTATCAATGTTTGATTTGATTACAAATTCTTTGAGTGTCTGTATGTATCTCTGTATGTGTAGATAGTAATAGCTAACCATTTTTTTTATATAAAAAAAAATGCATGTGGACATAGTACAAGGCAAGCTTTAACTGAGGTAAAACTTTTTTTATTCTTAATAAAGAAAAAAAAAAGTCTATTAGATGTAACCATTATTCATTTATTAACATGGGGAAGGTCATTGTCTATCTTTGAAAATGAGATATTACGCTGGCATATGTAACAATAAAGCATAAGGGGTTGTTGGGTTTATTAATTTGTTACCATCAGAATTTGAGCAGCAAGAAGTGATGTGATGCCGAACCTGTGGTATACGCTCTCATATACCATGGCCATCAGCCAGTCACCATTTAGGATTCAAACCACCTTGTTTATAAGTGACTATATACCATCAAATGCGTTTTTACTGGTATTAATACTTTGGTAAAGTTTATAAATGCAGTTAGGCATCTCTTGGGTTTGTGATGTATCCCAACATACCACATCTAAGCACTTTGTCCAGACACTCCACGTTTTGTTATGCTTAAGAACAGCATTTAGCCATGGTATATTGGCCATAGACCAGACCTCGTACCTTTATCGCTAATGTGTACTATGGTTATGACATTGTATTGCCAATATACGACGCCTAAGCGCTTTGCAACACATAGAGCAACTTAAATACAATTTGCCCACAAAAGGCTTTTTTGGGCAACCATGCATTAACCTCAATCCCACGTTATTAAACATTGCACACCAAGTGTCTGGGAACAAAACTATGCCCCAGCTCATTCCAATTTGTTGCTTGCCAAATTCAACCCCTTGAGAAACAATTAGTGTTTTTATTAATATTAGTAGAGTTCATTTCCACAACAAAACGCGATGGTAAACGCGAGTATTTTTTAAATTATGTAAATAATCTAATCGGATTAAACATTTAAAAAAGACTGGGTTTTGGAATAATAGTTTCTTTCTTATTTGACCCTAATAGACGATGTCGTCATTTCCACAATGTTAGGTGGAAACGATATTCGCGCCAATGTTGGTCAGAGTCGGAGAAGAGGTGGAAAAGAAAGAAAGAGAGGGACAGAGAAAAGCATAGAGAAAAGAAAGAGTAGGGCCAAGAGACGTAATTCACCCCCATCTCTTGGCGCCAATCTGGCGGAAAAATAAAAATAAATAAAACGGAATTAACGGATTTTTTTTTTTTATCTTTCAACGTTAGTGTAACTAATCGTGGTCATTTTTTCCCAGTTTAACTAGTTAGCTAGCTACCTAGCTAGCTTAATGTATCGCTAGCAACGCAATCATATACCTAATCTTGCCCCACTCTCAAGAAACAATATCAATTTAGCCAGCTAGTTTGCTTCATCGAGACAACAGATAGTTAGCCATTCTAGTTAGCCTAGTTTCTCCAAGACGGTCGTTATAATACAACAACATGGGGGTGAGTTTTGACCGTATGTCCGTCTGTGTGTGAATAAGGTGAATGTTTCCATCAAACAAAGACTGCGTCCGAAATCATGATCCCCGTGTGTGCGTGATGGAGAGAGGGAATGGGTAGACCACGGAATGGATGGCTGAGGAGGGGTGCAGGCATTAGCAAGTCAGTTGCTACGCTAGCAGTAGTAGCTAGAAAACTAATTCAATATAACCTCACTTTAAAGACTGTTTTAGCATCCATCTTTTTCACCAGATGTGTTTAGTCCGGTTATTGAACTGTTCTCATTGTGGTGTACTTGTGTTGATTGTTTTCATGTGTGGTCCCACACAGGCGCTTAGCGGACTTTGCTAGCCACTTAACCTAGCTTGGAGTCCATTTTTTACAAAGGGTTCTCATCATGCTTAATTCTAATAGGTTACCTAGCTAGTTGGGCAAGTTGGCAGGCTGGACTCAAGAGTTTTCCGGCTAGCCACATAACTATGTTTATATTCTTATTTAACTTTTTAGACCATATTTGATCATTAATTATTGGTTAACTACCTAAACGAAATCACGTTTTGCAGCAAACCTCTATCTTTGGTGAGAAAGTAGCTAGCTAGCTACTTGTTGGCAAGAAATGTGACTCTTTTCATAACGTCAACGAGATGAGTTGCGTCGCTTAATACATTTGCATGTGATGGGAAATGCATCCTGTAAACTGTATCATTTTGGTTGGTGGTGAGAAGATTTAAGCCATAATAAATAATTTAAGCCATAATAATAATTTATTTTCTAAGGAACAAAGTTGAGCCTCTTCATCTGTTGATAATCTAAACATGCTGTATTTTGCGGCTTTCATTTGTATTTCTAACCGTGCAGTATATTTGTGCATTTCATCAATTTTGGGATGGTTGGACACAAGCATTAAAATTATTCACTACTGTAAAGATTAACACCACCTGACATAGTTCCCATTTGTACAATCATCACTGACTCTTCCCATGTACCTCACCTCATCCCTGTGACCGCCTCATTGTTCTCTCCCTCACCTCATACTTGTGGACTGTTTCTACGATTCCTCATCCCTGTCTCTTCCTCCCTTTCTCCACCATAATCCCTCTCTACAGAGGAAGTCAAACAAAGCAAAGGAGAAAAAACAGGCTCGCCTGGCAGAGAGGGCAGCCATGGATGCTGTGTGCGCCAAGGTGGATGCAGCCAACAAGGTAAGTCCGGGCCCAAACTATATTTCTCATGTTGCATCAACCACACCCCCTGCATAGGGGCTGGGAAGATAAAAGAATTTCATGCCATGGTTCTCCTTGCCAAAAGTATCCAGATTTACGATTTATCCCAATTAATAACGATCCAAATAACAATGCTGGTTTCAATCTCAAAACAGCTGATTGGATATTCTTCCACTGCATAAATATTGATCTTGTGCATTTAACAAATTCTTGTGCTTCATTGACAATACATTGCAACGGATGTTTAGTGGCATTTAGCGAGATATGTGCTTCAGCAGTTAAATAAAACAAGTAGTCAGGAACACTTCGGTGACTGGCAAGAGCTTTTTCAAGTCACTCTTCTGAGGTTCAGGGGTGAAAATAGATTTAATTTCTTACCTATACTGGCCTGTGTGTGCATGCACTTCCCTGCACATTTATTGTGCCTCATTAGCTAACGATAGGCCTATAATTCATTATTACAGCTCCCGTTATGTGATGTGCACCGTATTGTCCAGATGATATTCTGTTTTTCTATTGTCACTTTCAGTAGAACAAATAGCCTACAATTTAAATGAAATTAAAATTAAAAAATCAAGAGATATATGTATAATTGATATCCTATTCTTTTTTTCTACAGTTTGCAGTTTATCATGTTTCGGCACGCATCTCGTAGCTGCATGTCTTCTAGGATAAATATAATTTAAATATAAGTTTGTTTGAGCTCAACAATGTTTCAACTGCTTATTTTCCACGGTAATGGAATGGACAGGTATTTGCATATAGTGGGAAGTGGAGATCAGCAGCTTTTTTGTAGGCTACTAAGTGGAGTGGTTAGACTATTACTGTTGTTAAGGAATTGGAAAACTAGTTTATTCATTATATCATTCTCCATCGTAATAAAGCACTGTTCAGAGCTCAACGTTAAAAACATTTTTAACGGCCCAGTCCCAGCCCAGTGTGTTTGAAACTTACTTGCCCCAAACATTTTTTTACTGTCCCTCCTTCCAGAAGTTGTAATTTATCAGTGTTACAACATATAACCAAATACTTCTGTTACTTTAAATGTTTAATCCTTTATGAAATGCATTCTGGATATATAAAACAATATATTTATCTCATCTCATTTCTAATTAATTAAATGCATAAAAAGAGAAGTCAACAAAGTATTTCCCTTTTAAACAAAACACTATCTCATTCATCCCCAGGGAACAAGGAGACTGGCTGGTCCATTTTAGTTACTTGGTATGCAGCTGTTTACAAGTCCTGCAATCACCAAATGGGCATCTGCATTTAAATTGCTGGTCAGTACGACCAAGGGCCCTGAAGACTGATTGTCAGCCACCCACTTGGCTGTCATGCAGACCAGGTGCTGTTTGCTACTGCCATAGCGGATCAGGGACTTGTTGCGAAAGTTTTCTGTGCCTTTGTAAGAAGACCCACATTTGTCCACTCTAGCCGGGAACTTAGGAAAGACTTCCATCGAAGTGTAAACCGCTAAATAATTTTTTGTGCTACATCTAAGCCAAATAAATACCTAAGTAAAAAAATAAACTTAGAACTGAACATCAAACTGATTCTAGAATGCAAAATAACACTGTAGGTGTGAGCTATATCAGAGTTTACGTTAGCCTTTTGACAGCTCTGTGTAAAGTTATAGGCACAGATAACTTTTACTGAAACTTGTTTGCTTCAAAATTTTAGAAGCCTATGTTTAAACCTAGTTTAGAATTGTTTTGCAATGCACCATAATGTAGCCTAATTTCTCAAAGTAATGATTTAATAGAAAGGGCTTTTCAGTCGCTAATTTTTTTGATCAGCTCTGATCGACAAAATAAGAAACAATCAAGCGTGTGTAAAATATTTTGACTAATATTGTAGGTTGAATTTTGTAATTTCCATCTATATTCCCCATTTGATAATGCACATTAAAATGTATGGATATAAATATGTTGTCCCACTGCATTTTAAACAGAATGCGAGTTGCTTACAGAGTGTGCATCTTTTGAATCTTGTGCCACGCTTAGTCTCTTGATCAATGCCTTACTGAAACAGCAGAGGCTTGCTGTTTTCTTGGCAACAGATTGTACAGGTCACACAATATTTTGATATTTAATATTCTATTAATCTATATATTTGGCATATTTCCCAACAAACATTTTTGCTGTTGATATTTTCATCTGCCGGACAACTACACAATGTGATACCGGCGAAAAACCAGCATTTGCCGGCTAATTCAAACTCTGACCTATGTATTTTCAGCTATTTCCCCCCATAAAGTCACTTAATCCAGTTGAGAAGCCTGATATCATAATGGAGGAAACAGCATGAATGCATTCTCTCCAGAAAGGCAGCTCCTCTTGTAGCCTATACGTTGGAAACAGAACATCCTGAAGTGTGATTTGGTGCATTACATTGTTGGAAATAATTGTTCTACAATGGGCGATGCTGTTCTGATTTATCACTGGCCAGGAAGGATTACTTATGTAATGCGTCCCCTTACATTGTAATGCCACTCTTACAAACCATTAATGTTTGTGCATATTCCCGGGGTACGGAGGACCCTAAAGTGTGCAGCAGTTATCTTCAGTCTAATGCATGAATAATGTCAGTCTATAACCAATAACTTTATCATGCTCATAAAAACGAATAATGCTTTCTTAAATTTAACTTTCATTTAGATATAAATTATCTCAGGTACCGTACATCACCGGCTCATCGCAAGGTGATGCAAGTGACCAGTAAAAGCTGTGCAGCCATCGGCCACTATCGGAGCAAAGTTCTGCCAATAGCAACTGTTTGTAAAATGTCCTATCGGCGTCTATTAATGGGCTGTCTCCAGTCCCAACTTGGCTTTTTACTGGCCTAGGGCCAGCGGACTGTCGTTATTGTCGTGCCCTGCTGTTCTTTGTGTGTGAGGTAGGGATGGGACGATAGACGATTGAATACTAATCTCGATGGAAAATGCTCACGATTATGAAATCGTGGAGAAATTCCATAATCGGGATAATCGTAAATCGGGATACTTCTCACATGAGTGACTTGAGAAAGTTCTGCCAGTCGCTGAAGTTTTATTTTACTAGTGGAGCCCACATCTCATCTCACGTTGTACTACGCCACTATACATCCTCTGCAGTGTATGGTCAATGAAGCCAAATGTTTCTGCTAGCGTAATTAGAAGAATATTGTCAATTACAATAAACATTTAAATGTAATTCTTAAATGTCGTTATGAGTTGGGATATAAAGATATAAAGAATAGACTCGTTTTCCAATTCCTTTACTAGAGTACTAGTCTAACCATTACACTTAGTAGTCTACAAAAAAGCTTCTGATCGTGTCTCCACGTCCCGCTATATGCAAATACCAGTCCATTCTATTACCATGGAAAATAAGCTGGGGAACAATGTTGAGCTCAAACAAACCAATGATCCTAGAAAACATGCAGCTATGATGCATGCAGAAAAAAACTGTTAACAAACTGCTAATTGTAGAAAGTATGAATAGGATATACATTATACAAACCCCTCTTTCAATTTACTCATTATAATTTTGTTTATATTGTAGGCTAAAAGTTACAGGAGAAGACATATAGAATGTAATTTGCGTGGGCCAAAATGACATTGTTGATCTGCATGATCTGAACAATACATGATGCGCACAACAGAGCGGGGAGCTGTTATAATGAATTATAAAGTTATTATAAACAATCTACACATCAAATAGGCCTATCCTTTTGCTATTAAGGCACGTAAAATGCTAATTGAAGTGCATGCACCCACAGGTCAGTACCGGTAAGAAATGAAATCTATTTTCACCCCTGATCCTCAGATAAGTGACTTGAAAAATCCCTTGCTAGTCACCGAAGTGTTTCTGACTACTTGATTTATTTAACTGGTGAAGCGCTGGTGAGTGAGTGACCGACTGAGTGACTGACTGACTGACCTACCTTGTTAAATTGCATAGTGGTTAGAGAAGTGGACCTGCAAGCTATAGGTTCTGCGATCAAATCTCCTCACAGTCAAAACAAAGTATGCATTTAGATTTGTTCTGGATAGACAAAAAGTTAGCTGGCTACAACATTCAGTAGCTACGTTATAGTAAGCCTCGACAAACTGTTTATGGTTGTACAGTATTGCAACTATTTCTGGTGGATTCCACGATTCTCTCGTCTTTTTAGGCCTAGTCCACACGGACACGGGTATTTTTATAACCGGAGTTTTTTCTCCTCCGTTTAAAAAAAAAAACCCGTCCACACATGCTCGGTTTAAAATAAATCTCCGTCCACATGAAAACACAACAACGCGCTGTCAAGAGCATGCCACACCAGCAGGCGGCGATATAACCCAAATCGTAAAGTCACCTTGGCCAATCAGAAGCCTAGAAAAAAGTTATTACCGGTTCCGCTAGACTAACAACATGACGAACAGAGGAAAGGGAGAGTCGTATGTTTGGACTGATGGCGAAGTTGAGATTTTACATTAAATTTAAATGTGGACTGGGAGTCTTGCCAAAAGAAGTCACGGTTATAAAAATACCCGTGTTCGTGTGGACTAGGCCATAGTCTAGTCTGTGAAAAAGAACTGACAAGAATAACATTGGAACAGACATTAAACAAAATGTTATAGACTAGATTAACTATATTACCTTATATATTGCAATGATGGCTTTTATTTAGAAAAGAAAATCTGAGTTAGCACTGCTAGAATAATATCCTGCTGCTAGAAGAACGGTAATGAAGCCTCGAATGGTCATCACTATCGTCACCTATATTGATAGATACTGTATCAGTTTCATTCATGAATGGCTAATGAATTTGCTGTTAAAACGGCCAGTGGCAAAAGAGGATTTGTTCAGGATAGACAAAAACGTTGCAGGCTAAAACCTTCCGTAGCTACGTTTATAAGCCTAATATTAAACTGTTTACTGTTATATTACGACTATTTCTGGTGGATTTTCAAATTATATTTTCGGATTTGTTCTGTATAGAAAAACTTTACAGACTACACGATTCTCTCGTCTTTTCACTTGACGAAAAAGTCTGTTATCTTCACCCATATTGATACAGTAGTTATTGTATCAATGTCATGGCAACATTTTCTATTGTGGGCCGGCTGAACTTGGCTTGCCTGGTTTCTTGTTTTATCACTTGGTGGTCATGGTGTTGGAGTTGTGTGCCAGAAATGAAGGGATCTGTGTGGTGAAGTAAAGGTTCATGTAAGGCAGTTCTTTTGACACATACATCTAATGTTGTGCACCTCAAAAATAGCCAGTTCAGCTGAATGGCCAGATTTATGAGCTTGCCAATTTAACACAATATCCCAAATATCTAATATGATCTGGTCATACAATACAAACTGGGTTAATGGACATCCAAGGTGTATGTCTACACGAAACTACACGAAACACAGACCTTATTTGAAGGGGTTTTAAAAATTCTGTATGGGAAAAATGAATGGGGGAAATGCGAAACGAACCTGAAACTAGCCAATATAGCATTTTGTTGCTAGGTTTTATGGGGATTATGACACGTCGGCTATTTCGGTCTATAGCCTGATAGTAAACTATTTGGTTAGTCTAACTTCAGCATACAATTGTGGTTGTTTCTTTATGATTGATCAGTAGAAACAAGAACAAACATCTAATTTTGCATAACGAGACACTGCAACTATTTTTGGGCACGATTGAGCAGGCAATCATTCGAGGTAAGCACAATTAACGTAATGAAAGTAAGGCACACGCATTAAGACATAAAGTATGTGTCGGCATATTCAGGACATCACCATGATCAAGTGATGTTGTCAGCAAAGCACATTACTGGCTCCAATCTTGGCTAGCTAGTGAGTGACCGTTTTTTTATAGTCTGTCATACGAACTGAACCCAACAATTAGTTGTCTAGTTAGCTATTGCAGTTAGCATATATAAAGGAAATCGGAAGAAACACGTTAAAACGTTCAACTTGTTGGCCAACTACACAGCTAAATACTGCAACGTTTTCAAGAACAAGAATGAGCAAGCAAACTATTCAAGGTCCACAGCTGATGAGCTCACCTATCAAGTTATCACGACAGGATTACTATTGCCATATAAAAGATATTAACAACATTTCACAGCATCAAATATAAACCACACCAAACTTATATCCGCACTCCAAGATCAAGGACGTTTCCAACTTTGTATCACCAAACAACACATACAGCCTCTTCTATGGTGAAAATTAGTGGCTGCTCTGGCACTAGCATTTTGAGTAAAGAAATGATCAAAACCACGGAAAACACGTTTGTATCATGTCGATTTTGTGATATTTACACAAATATGATTGTTAAAGAAACAGCCATCTGCGGACACTACAGCATTCTAAAGGAAGGCCAAGGATGGCTGCTATGGGTTCTAAATGGTAAAAGAAAAATGAATTGCGGTTCAACAAAGAAACCGCAATAACGTCAAAAGACAATCATTAAATAATTGTTACAGGCCTACTTGTAAGCATTTTCTTGCAAAGCCTGTAAGAGTTTAAAATGTTATGCCATTATGTTAGTATTCACAATAATCCTGATAATTGCCTTTCAGCTACTGTATTATATGATTTGGCTGATATTTTAAACATATTTTCTATTAGTTAGCCTGAATGTTGCTAGGCCAACATTTCACTGGTGCCAGAATTTTTCCATCTTTGCAGAAATGCATGATTAGAGATTTTGATTTTCCCTCTAATCCAGTGATTTGTATGTTGAAAATGACGCAGTTGTTATAATTTATTAAAGGAGAGTTCTAGTGGGTCTCTCACATGGTAAATTAGTCTAAGATGCTTTTTTCATAGCACCAAGCTGACCACTAAACTCGTTGTTTAAACCATGACTATGGCGCTAGCTGAGAAATTGCTGGTAAGCTCCATAGGTGATTAAAATTCAGCCAGTATTGTCTGGGGAGTGTTTGAGCATCATCAACTAGTTGTTTGTAGTCTCATTGTACTCTGGTGAGCTTTTGGAGGTCATTAGGCATGTGATCATGTTGATCCACGTGACCAGTGTTAAAATATTTTCTGGATGCTTATGAGCAAAGCTTGCTGTGATCTTCTGTTCTCCCAATCTAATTGGAATTTGTTGTGATTAGACCGGGCTGCTAAGATGGTGCCTCTGTATAATGGAGATGAGTTCGCCTGCTTCTTTGTTTACTTATGTCATGAGCTAATTTGGACACTTAAAGCCATGCATTAATCAAGTACATTTCTTTTCCTAAACAATACTATTACCCAAATTAATTTCATGCACTGTTAAAGCCGTATCAAAAAATAATCCATTATTTTTACAGAAATCGGAAAACCACCGCTTTATTAGTGATGACAGGGAAAATACTAGTTGATTCTATAGCTGTTTCTTTTGTATATATTTTTTTTTTATGGAAGCAAAAATCTAATTGTTTTAGCCCAATCAGCATATTCTTTCTTCCATGAGCGTGGCCGGGAGAAAGTGGCTCTCTCCCCACAACAGCAGGCCATTGCAAAATAGGCAAAGGGCAGAGATTATGATTTTTTTTTTTTTTTTACAGGAATAAAACAATGGAATTAATCTGCCCAAGTCAGGGTTTTAGCTTCCAAAAAAGATTTGAGTTCGATAAACATGTATAATGTAGAGCACAACATAATTAATACTTCAAGTTGCATGGCCAAGTTAGAATGTGGCAAATTGTGACTAAATGGTCAGTCTAGAACCCTGCATTCAGGTTTTTCCTGACCATAAATGTATTTCTCTTTCCCCCCTTTTACAGTTAGATGATCCTCTGGCTGCTTTCCCTGTCTTCAAAAAGTATGACAGAAATGGGTAAGAGATGCTCCTCATGTGGATAGCTGACATAATGGCATAGTGTATAAGAGCTGTTTAGCTGTTTACCCATGTCCTGTCTCTCCTGTAGGTTGAATCTCCAGATAGAGTGTAAGAGAGTGTCCACCCTCAACCCTATCTCTGTGGAGTGGGCCTATGAACTAACCAGGACCAACATGCAGTCGCTGTAAGGAAGGGGGGTGAGGGTAAAAGGTGGGAGGTGGGCTGGCGGATTGGAACTGTAGCATTGTCATCCACATGTTAGGGCAGGGCAATTTGGCTATCACAACGTTAACACACATGTGAATGTTTTCCGGACAATTGAGCAGAAAACTGATATGTAGAGATTTATTTGGCTCAAAGAAAATCCAAAACTCATTGTATAAGGGATGCAAGATACCCAACGAGATGCTTCTCAATATAAGTTATATTTTATTTTTTATCTTATAAATAAAATATGCTTTTTACTAATTATTTATTGCCCTGCCCAAAAGTGTGTATATTAAAGGGATTAAGTCAGAATACCCATTTTCAAGTTTTTCATAAAGTTTTTTTCTGTGCTCCAGGTATGAACAGAGTGAGTGGGGGTGGAAGGAGAGAGAAAAGAGGGATGAGATGAAGGATGAGAGGGCATGGTATCTCCTGGCCCGGGACACAGACTCCTCACCCGTGGCTTTCTCTCACTTCCGATTCGATGTGGAGTGCGGGGAAGAAGTGCTATACTGGTAAGGGTTGTCATTGAGGGGATTTCATACATGCCATGGTTGAACTGGGTTAGTGTTTGACTGTTTGTTTTTGAACCAGGGACATAATTGGGCCCCACATGTAATGAGTGAAATTCTCAAATTGCATTTTATTTGTCACATGCTTCTTAGACAACAGGTGAGAATTGTTGATGTAAGGTTTCTGTTTCATTGTATGTTTGCCTTTCAAATCAAAACTATTTTAACATTTTGAACGATATGTTTGAATGTTTGAACGATACGCAGTTCTGTGATGTTGACCAGCAAGAAATACAGTTTACAGTTGGATTTCAGATTGGTGCTTCACGCTTTTGCGCATCAATTTCACCAGACATAGCTTCGTGCACCGCAGTTTGGCTTAATCAAACTGATCTCACTTGGATGTCCTCAAACCATTGGTGGTGAAGCTCCGAGGAGAGGAACCTCTGATTATCTGCTTTGTAGTGATAATCTGCTCTGTGGGAAGAGATTCACCTTGAGGATTCAAGATACAAAATTGCTTGTTGCTGAATGGTCTTGTTAGAACAGTGTTGTTCTGATTCCGATGGTGGTTGTTGATGTTTTGTTTTTAGTTATGAGGTCCAGTTGGAGAGCCGTGTGAGGAGGAAAGGACTAGGCAAGTTCCTCATCCAGATACTACAGCTCATCGCCAACAGGTACGTATTATAGTATATAATATAGTTGTAGCAATAATATGTTAAATGGTAGTTACAGTTGTACTAATAAGTTTGCATACTTTAGCAGAAATTGTGAAAATGTGACTGATCTTTTATTTAAGGATAGTGACATTTTGAAAATGTATTTTATTTAAGGATAGTGATCATATGAAGCCATTTATTTTCACAGTTGTTTGGCTCCTTTTTAAATCATAATGATAACAGAAATAAAGTGGAAAATTCAGGGGTCTCTTGATACCAAGCCAAGGTCAAGTAGACCAAGAAGGATTTCAGCCAAAACTGCCAAAAGAATTGTTCGGGATACCATGAAAAACCCACAGGTAACCTCAGGAGAAATACAAGCTGCTCTGGAAAAAGACAGTGCGGCTGTTTCAAAGAGCACAATATGATGATACTTGAACAAAAATTAGCTGCATAGTCGAGTTGCCAGAAAGAAGCCTTTACTATGCCAATGCCACAAAAAAAGCCTGGTTACAATATGCCCGACAACACCTTGACATACCTCACAGCTTCTGGCACACTGTAATTTGGAGTGACGAGCGCAAAATATGGTCCCAACCATAAGCGCAATGTTTGGAGAGGGGTCACCAAGGCTTATAGTGAACAGAATACCATCCTCACTGCGAAGCATGGTGTTGGCTCACTGATGTTTTGGAGGGGGTGAGCTCTAAAGGCATGGGAAACTTGTTAAAATTTATGGCAAGATGAATGCATGTTAGCAGAAAATACTGGCAGACAATTTGCCTTCTTCTGCACGAAAGCTGCACATGGAACGCTCTTGGACTTTCCAGCTCAACAATGACCACAAGGCCAAGTTTACCCTCCAGTGGTTATAGCAGAAAAAGGTGATGGTTCTGGAGTGGCCATTAGTCTCCTGATCTTAATATCATCAAAACACTCTGAGGAGATCTCAAAGGTGCGGTTCATCCAAGACGACCACAGACTTTGCATGACCTGGAGGCGTTTTGCCAATACGAATAGGCAGATATAACACCTGCAAAATTTTGTATGTTGCCTGCTCACTCATGTTTTCTTTACAAATGGTACATATATTACAAATTTTTTCAGGGTATTCACAATTTTCAGCACAACTGAATGTTTTAGGGTCAAGTAGGGCTGCATGATATGGATAAGAACTTGTATTGCGATTCTTATTTCTTTTTGCTAGACATTGCGTTGTGTTATTTTTTGCAATATAATAATACATTTTTTATTTTGATGTGGTTTAGAGCATGTCTGGCTAAATAATGGGATTGGCTTTGTTATTTCTTAGTCGCGGTGAGCTCTTCTCATATCGAGTTATGCTTGCAAAAGAAGGGTGTGTGTGGTGCGACAGTTAAAATGCGCAGCAAAGAAGTCTCTTGACAAAACCAAAAATACCTTGCAAGCCCAGCCCAGACCAACCAAACAATCATCAATAATCAGGGGTGGCCGAAATGTTTTACAGCGGGGTTGCAGGATTTCCTATTTCAATGTGCATATTAGTAAAGCTGTAATTTAACTCTAAATATGCGCAGTCATAATATATGAGCATCAGCTCCTACAAAATAAAAATACTGAGAAATATAAATGTATTTTTGATGTATTTTGTCTGAACATGTGAAACGACAAAATTCAGGGGATCCAATTGAATTTGGAATGTTTACAAATTCAATTCCTTTCAAAATGAGTAGGCTACAGCTTAAAATGCTAATTTGGATAATTTTGTTTGGACATTATTTTTTGTGTTCTATGGGCTATTTTATTCCACACTGTATATGCCTTGAGCCTATGTATTTTATAGTATTGCATAAGCTATTCTAATTGTTTTTCTGCCTGTATTTTTACCTGTTAATAATTTTTTATTACTGTACTTTTTGTGCCATTTCTGAATGTGTCCGACCTGCTTTTTCAAGAGAGATGATCCGTTTTTATGAATGTTTATAGCCTGAGGCCATAAGCTTTTTTAAAGCATTATGGATCATTTTGTTAGGCCATTTTCTTTTGTGTTCAGGCTATTTTTCCGCTTTTGTTATAGACTAATACATTTAAAATAACCTGTTGTTGATCAGTTTGTCATATATTATGACTGCGCATATTTAGAGGTAAATTACAGCTTTACTAATATCCATCCCATCCATCTTCTTCCGCTTATCCGGGGCCGGGTCGCGGGGGCAGCAGTCTAAGCAGAGATGCCCAGACTTCCCTCTCCCTAGACACTTCCTCTAGCTCTTCCGGGGGGACACAGAGGCGTTCCCAGGCCAGCCAGGAGACATAGTCCCTCCAGCGTGTCCTAGATCTTCCCCGGGGTCTCCTCCTGGTGGGACGGTCCCGGAACACATTCCCAGGAAGGCATCCAGGAGGCATCCAGAACAGATGCCCAAGCCACCTCAGCTGACCCCTCTCGATGTAGAGAAGCAGCGGCTCTACTCTGAGCTCCTCCCGGGTGCCCGAGCTTCTCACCCTATCTCTAAGGGATCGCCCAGCCACCCTGCGGAGAAAGCTCATTTCGGCCCCCTGTATCCGGGATCTTGTCCTTTCGGTCATGACCCAAAGCTCATGACCATAGGTGAGAGTAGGGATGTAGATTGACCGGTAAATCGAGAGCTTCGCCTTACGGCTCAGCTCTTTCTTCACCACGACAGACCGATACATCGACTGCATTACTGCAGAAACTGCACCGATCTGTCTGTCAATCTCCCGTTCCATCCTTCCCTCACTTGTGAACAGGACCCCTAGATACTTAAACTCCTCCACTTGAGGCAGGCACTCTCCACCAACCTGAAGTGGGCAAGCCACCCTTTTCCGCCTGAGGACCATGGCCTCGTATTTGGAGGTACTGATTTTCATCCCAACCTCTTCACACTCGGCTGCAAACCGTCCCAGTGCATGCTGAAGGTCCTGGTTTGAAGGGGCCAACACGACAACATCATCCGCAAAGAGCAGAGACAAAATCGTGTGGTCCCCAAACCTGACACCCTCCGGCCCCTGGCTGTGCCTAGAAATTCTGTCCATAGAAATTATGAACAGAACCGGCGACAAAGGGCAGCCCTGCCGGAGTCCAACATGCACTGGGAAGAAGTCTAACTTACTGCCGGCAATGCGAACCAAGTTCCTGCTTCGGTCATACAGGGACCTGACATCCCTTAGCAAAGGACCCATGACCCCATACTCCCGAAGCACCCTCCACAGGATGCCGCGAGGGACACAGTCGAATGCCTTCTCCAAATCCACAAAACACATGTGGATTGTTTGGGCAAACTCCCATGAATCAATCTTTAGGAAGATACCTAGAGGGGACCCAGGCTCAGAGGAGTGACCAGTCCTCTTCTGACTGTGCCGGGTGAGATGAACCCTTCAGCACCCTGTAGAGAGAGGTATATTTAGAGTAATCCCAACTATTAGTTTTACTAATATGCACATTGAAATAGGAAATCCTGCAACCCCGCTGTAAAACATTTCGGCCACCCCTGATTATTGATGATTGTTTGGTTGGTCAGGGCTGGGTTTGCAAGGTATTTTTGGTTTTGTCAAGAGACTTCTTTGCCGTGCATTTTTCATGAAAGTCCCTATGGCGATGTCCAAAGTTCAACATTAACTATGGCCCGCTGTCCCGGGTCCAGTAAGTCTTGTTCTTGCATTAAAATGCATCTGTGGTACAGTAACGGTGTCATCTTTTTGACCAATAATATTTGATGGCTGGTCTTTTTTGACCAATCATAGTGCATTCTAGAGCAGGACCCAAATATGGCATGATTGTGCCGTTTGCTTACCAGGCTTCACCCTTCATACTAATAATCTATTATTATTTTTAGGTAAGCAATTAGATTCTAAAATCAACTCCTAATAAATAGTACACAAATACAAATGTGATTATAGCGACAGTGACACACCAGTAAAAATCATTTTGATTGAGTGTAAAAAATAAAGAGAACCCCAATATCGCAGCTTTCAGTGGTTTAGAAATTGTACGTTTAAATCACCATTTCAATATGATTTTGATTAATTGCGCAGTATTTACTTTCTTTTCCAGATACTGTAGCTTATCACCAGTGGGGATATATTGTATTTACTTTCAGCAATAAGGCAGGAGAGGATGTGGTAAATGGTCCAATGCACCTTGGCTAAGAGATGTTCTTACACATGACACATCGCAGAGTGCCTTGACACAGCTTTTAGCCGTGGTATACAGTCAATATCACACAAACCCCCAAGTGTTTTTGCTATTATGAACTGGTTACCAATGCAGTTAGAGACTTAAAAACTGATGTGATGTTATGCTTGTGGTAAAGTCTCTTAAACTCTGTTTCCTGTCGAAGATCAGCAAGTTTTTTCAAATTTATAAAAAACTGAAATCACATATGTATTCAGACCCCTTCACTCAATAATTAGTTCAAGCATTTTTAAACAGCGTTTACAGTCCTAAGTCTTCTTGGGTATGACACTTCAAGCTTGGTAAACCTGTATTTGGGAAGCTCAGGTCTCTTCAGATATGTTTCATCTAATTCAAGTCCAGGCTCTGGCTGGGCCACTCAAGGACATACAGATTTTTCCCAAAGCCACTCCTGCGATGTCTTTTCTGTGTGCACAGGGTTGTTTTTCTGTTGGAAAATTATCCTAAGTTCATCCCAGTTTGAGTGCTATGAAGCAAGTTTACATCACAAATCTGTCTTTTCTCCATTCATCTTTCTCTTGATCATGACTAGTCTCCCAGTCCATTTTGCTAAAAAATGTCAGGCCAAAGAGTTCAATATTGGTTTCATGATACCAGTGAATGTAGTTTCTCATGGTCTGACAATCCTTTTATGTACCCAAGGAGCTGTCATACTTTTTACAGAGGAATGGCTTCCGTCTGGTCGCTCCAGACTATCATAAAGACTTGATTCGTGGAGTGCTGGCGATAGTCAGAGCTACATAGTTCCTGTCATTTGGGTTTTTGGACTACCCTGCCCAAGGCCCTTCTCCCCGAATGCTCAGTTTGGCTGGGTAGCCAGCTCTAGCAAGTGTTGGTGGTTCCAAACGTCTTCCATTTAAGGCCATTGTGTTCTTGGGGACCTTCAATGCTCCAGAAATGTTTTGGTACAATGACTGCAACACAACAAAACCGCTACAGTGTAGTCTCCCAAAACTAATCTCCCTGTAGATTAGTGGACAACTGCTGTTGATATTTTTTTTACTATATAAATACATTTTCATTACATTTCCACCTCAATTTTAAATAAATTATGTAACTGCTTGTAGGGCTGTTGCTATTATGACATCATATCCTGATTGCGATTATTTGAGGTGGATCCGTAGATCGCAAAAATGTTTTTCCAATCTGAGTAAGATACCATGTGAATTATGTCCATTTCAATCAGTTAGGATGCCTGGCCGAGGGGTGCAGCAGAGCGTTTGACAGCTTTGTAGAAGGTTGTAGTTCACAAAGTATTTGCTTCTTAATTTCAGTATGTTTAAACCCAGTTTAGAATTATTTTGTAATTCAACGTTATGTAATTTCACTGCATTATTAGTTAATAGACAAACGGATTTCAGTAATCTATTTGTTGTATCAAAGAAAACCACACACAAGCGTGTTTAAAATATTTTTAGAACATTGTAACTTGACTTTTGTCCTTTCCGGACATATTTTGTAATTAGATAATGTGCCTTAAAATGCTTATAGAAATATCTGTTGTCCCATTGCATATTTAGGCCTAAATTTGAAAATACAATTAATTGTCCTTGTACAACCCTGTTTCCAAAAAAGTGGGGACGATGCATAGAATGCAAAAACAGAATGCAATAATGTTCAAATCATTTATCCCTATATTTAATTGAAAATAGTGCAAAGAGAACATCAAATTTTGAGCCAGAGAAATGGAAGTGGAAAAATACATGCCCATTATAAATTTGATGCCAGTAACACATTTCAAAATAAGTTGTTTACCACTGTGTTGCAGCACCTCTTTTACAATACTATGTAAGCGTTGGGGAACTGAGGAGACCAATTGTTGTAGTGAAAATGAATGTGAAATGTATTCCCATTCTTGCTTGATATAGGATTTCAGCTGCTCAACATTTCGGTGTCTCCTTTTTCATGTTTCTCGTTTCATAGTGCGGCACAGTTTTTCAATGTGTGACAGGTCGGGACTGCAGGCAGGCCAGTTTAGCACCCAGGCTTTTTTTTTTACTACGGAGTGAAAATTACATAGAATCTTTCCAAAAACCTTATTCATGTCACCGTTAGACAAACAATGCATGTGCTTAAACTACGATTCTGGGCCTATGCACTGGCATTTAATTAAATCTATTTGTTAGCCCCACCAGGACTCCAGGGAGAGATCTGCAGAGACGTGCCATTTTCATAGTCTATTCACATTGTTTTTCTCCAAAAAGTCCTCTGGGTCTTTTGTTTATAAGTTCATCTAATTGACTTTTCACTATCCTTTAAGTGTAATTGTTCTTTTTGTGTGCTTTTACAGTTAAGGTCACTTATTAAGAAGTGGAAAATTGTACAGTTATGGTTACAGACTCTTTCCACCTCCCTACACTTGTATTTTGAGTAGCGTATAATTAATTTGCCAAAAAAAGACAAAACACACAATAAACAAAGTTAAGGATGAAGTTGACTGACAGCATTATTATTTTTTCATATTTTCTATTGATTTTGCGATAATATCGTTATTGTAAATAATTTTGGCCATGATAATCGTGTAGTGCAAATCTGATGTCATGACAGCCCTTCCAATGCCACTAAGGCACCCCCATACCGTTATGGATGCTGGCTTTTGAACTATGTGCTGATAAGAAACCGGATGGTCCCTCTACTCTTTCGTCGGAAGGACGCGGTTTCCATGATTCCCCAAAATAATTTACATTTTTGATTAGTCAGGCCACAGGACAGTTTTCCACTTTGCCTCTGTTCATCTTAAATGAGCTCGGGCACAGAGAAGGCGGCGGCGGTTCTGGATCTTGTTTATATATGGTTTCTTCTTTGCATGGTAGAGTTTTAACTTGCATTTGTGTATGCAGCGACGTACTGTGTTCACAGACGTTGCAGTGATTTCCAGGCCTGAGGGACCGTAGATCATGGCCATCCAATATTTGGTTTTCAGCCTTGTCCCTTGCATATACAGATTTCTCCGGTTCTCTGAATCTTTTATTGATATTATGTACCGTAGATGATGAGATCCCTAAACTCTTTGCAGTTTTATGTTGGGAAATTTTATTCTTAAATTGTTGCACTGTTTGCCCGTGCAGTCTTTCACAGAGTGGTGAACCCCTCTCCATTCTCACATCTGACAGACCCACATCCTCTCTGGAATGATTTTTTAATACTCAATCATGTTTCTGACCTGTTGCCAATTGACCTAATTAGTTGTGATATTCCACCAGGTTTCGTTTTTTAACATTGCACAACTTTTGTCTGACCCAACTTTTTTAAAACAAATTCAGTGGGCATACATTTTTCAAGAAACAATAAAATGTCTGTTTCCACATCTGATATGTTGTTTGTATTATTTTCTATCACATGGTTTAAATGATTTGCTCATTTTGTTTTTATTTACATTTTAAGTAGTGTCCCAATGTTTTTGAAAACAGGGTTGTACATTTTTTACTGCATTTATCAATTGAGCATTCAAAATGTTTTGCTATGTTAGGAAGGCCTATATAATAGTTTTAGAATTAGTTATTTCAAATACCTTGCCTATAATTTGTGGAGCTCAGCGAGAGGAAAATGTAATTGTCATTGCTTTGTGATTCAATTTTGTGAAGAGCAATTGTTAACAACATGGATTTGCTGGCTAAAACCGTTTGTATCTACATTATAGTAGTAAGCCTGAAATAAAACAGTTTACGGTTATTTTGCAATTGTTTCTGGTGGATTTTCGAAGTATGCATGCATTTTGGGTCAGGATAGACAAACAGTCTAGCGATTGCTGAAACGTGTAATGCCGTGGCGTAGTGGTTAAAGACAGTGCCTCATGTGGTTGACCTATGTTTGAATCTGTTAAGAGCAACGACATTTATTAACTATTTCTGGTAGATTCCATGATTCTCTTGCCTTTTCACTTGATGAAAAGGTTAGTTATCGTCACCTTTATAGATAGTTATTGTATAAATGTCATTCACGAATGAAAGAAAAAAGTATGTTGTTTTGCCATGAAAGAAAAAAATACGTTCTTATGCCATGAAATGAAATAGCTTTTGCAGACTTGCTAGCAATTGCTCAATTCTTATGACTATTCCAGTAAATTAGTAGATACCGGTAAAGCTTATTACTGGCTAATATGCTGTTAAAACGCCTAGTGGCAAAAAGAGGATTTGTTCAGGATAGAGACAAGAGGCAAATGTACATCTCCGTGATGTAATGGTTAACGACACAGCCTTCTACGTGGGCGACACAGGTTCGAATCTCAAGATGGCAACACTTTCTATTGCAGGCCGGCTGAACTAGGCTTGTCTGGTTTCTTGTTTTATCACTGAGGAAGACAAAACGTATTGGAGGTATGGCTGAAGAACGTTGTAACGCCACTGTAATCCACTCTGAAACCAGAGAAAGTGAATATGTTGGTTTTCCTCTAATGTAACGTTTTACTGTTTACATGAGAGCCTTTGTGCATGTTTGAATCAAAATTATAATTTTTAGGCGGTATTGATAAACTTAATCTAAGTCTCAAGATTAACAGCATATTGGCCTTTCAGTAGTCTACAAGGGTGAAGGACAGATGTGTTGATAAAACATTTACTATCGGTCGCCAAGTTTCTAACACGGCCGCTAACATTTTAAACATGACACATCCTCTGTCCTTTCCCCCTCTCTCCTCCCTTCTCTCTTTCTCTCCCCTCTGTCTCTCTGTAGCACACAGATGAAAAAGGTGATGTTAACAGTATTCAAACACAACCACGGAGCATACCAGTTTTTCAGGGAAGCTTTACAGTAAGTCTCAACAGCTTTTCAAATTTCAAATCAACATTTATTTTTAACATTATTTTCTTTACATCAATGTTGGCACCCTACAGTACTCATTGTATTCCTTTCTTTGTCCGTCTCTCTTGTCTTTTACCCAGGTTCGAGATTGACGACACCTCTCCCAGTGTGTCTGGTTGCTGTGGCGATGACTGTACCTATGAAATCCTGTCACGGCGGACCAAACACGCAGAGGCATCGGGCCACAGCCATGGAGGAGGCGGGCACTGTGGGGGCTGCTGCCACTGAGGGACACGCACACTTTTTGTTTCACCACTTCCTGGTCCTGTGCTCCAACACCCTCTCTCTTGCTCTCTTTCCTTGTCTTGAGTCATTACTGTAGTCCTTTCCTAACCCTTTAAATCCAAAAATGGAACAACCTTTGACCCTCCTGTTCTGTTCTGTATCCCGTCTTTCTCACACTCTCCCCTCCATGGTTCTTTTTCTCCTCTTCCATGCCATCTTACAAGTATTTGATGAGTTAGGAATCTGCTTCTGCCCCTGTCCCCCTTCAAAGTCTTTCTGAACAGTTCCAAGGCTCTGTCATCAAACATACATACTGCGATGGACACGGCCATGTATAAATGGCCAAGCATTCTGAGTGGTACATTACGGTGGATGATGGGACAGAAGCTCATGTTTCCAATTAGTTCAGCAAGGTTTTTTGTAAACCCCACAATCCCATAAATACACAGAGCCCCTGATCACTAATTCTCTTCTATAGTTTTCTTAATGCAGTTGGATGGCAGGAAGACCCACTGTTGCATATGTTATTACGATCTCATGGCTCCTCCATTAATAAAAATTAAATATGTCATTAGTTTGCATGGGAACCAAGTCAAGTGTTTTTCTGGATGATCGTTGCGATTATCACTCTCCGCCCTGGCGACTAGCTTCAGTAATGGCGCCCTTATCCCTTTACAATTCTCTTAGCGCTCAGTAGTAGTACACCATTTCATTTGGAATGCTGTTGCCATTGGCCTGTGTGGGTCTTGTTGCCATTGCTGTTTATATACAGAAACCTTCAGCGTATTGTCATGGCCTTAGAACTCTATGCGATTCACGGTGTGTCAAATGGTAACCTGTTCTCTTTATAGTGTGCTTTTACTTGCCGTTACAAAACCCATCTGCAGTTTGCAAGTGCAGTGCACTTAAAGGGAATAAGGTTGCATTTGGGATGTATTTAATTGAAGGAAAAACAGAGCACCTCAAACAGTCTCTTGGGTTAAACGCTAGCTATGATAACTACGGTAAAAAACAATATAAACGTCAACACTTTGCTTGTCTAATGTATATATATTTACAGTCTGAGTACAATCGCTTGTTTCTTTTCCTACTTTCTGACCAGATAATGTCCTACAGACCAAGTCTGTCTCAGGTTTAAATCCCAGGATAACTGACACAAATCCTTTTTACAGTCCAATAATTTGTGGATGGAGACAAATCCCCCCTAACTACAGATCTAGGATTAGATTTTCCAATTGGTTAACTGTGAATATTATGGGATCCCATACACAGATTTGCCTAAAACGATTAATTAAAAACACATTTTAATTGAGATAAGCATGCGTTTGTCTGGTAAACTGGCCAGTGATGGGGGAAATGTTTTATCAGACCCAAATGGGTGTGGGGGAAATGGCATTAAGCATGGGGAAAACGGCATGTCCTCTAGAAATCCTATTTCTGTAGGTTAGGGACAGTATGATGTTACCTGTAGACCATGATTTGAAATCTGTTTAAAAGTTTCTCTGCCTAATAGGAATCTGATCCTAGATCTGTGTTAATAGGTAAGCTCTAACTTGATCAGTGGCATTGGTTGGGTTTGCGTTGCAGAGGTGCGGACCAATAGTGTTTGAAATTGAAAATGTTTTATTTTATGGAATACATGTTTAATTTTACCCTTATTTTTTTAATTCAACATCAGATTCATCCTTTCATGATGGTGTGTTGGAAATCCTCTTATTTTTGACGTTTTTTTTTATTTTTGTTTGTCTATTCCTCATAACCCTTGTAATTGTTTTCCTCTGTTGATATAATCTGTTACAGATTAATTAGATAGAGTTTTATTTTGCGGGTAAAACACTTGTTTCGGTTTAAAAATGTCATTTAAATTCAAGTGTCTGAGAATGAGTGGTCCTGTCTTGTTTGATTATTTACAACAAAGATGAAAGGGAAAAACTAAATGGTCATTTCTGCCTTGTCAGTGTTTTATTTGTATGTTACAAATAAAGGAAACTTCTATAACGTTGTTATTTATATTGACGATGAAGGTATGTGTACCAAATGGCTTCCTGTTCCTGGTGTAATCTGTTAGGTGACCTGGTTTTAATTTTGTTTTATACAGCATGTGTGTCTTGTCTTGCGTGTCAAGTGTATTCTCGTGTCTCCGAAAACTACGCATTCGGTTAAATTACTAATGTAAAACACAGCAAAAATACAAATTCATGTTAGCTGCGTTTAGAAACAATTAAATGACCTATGTTTGCAGTTTCCATCAGTGTATGGTGACTGCCTGGTGTCAATCAAATTTTTATAAAAATTGCTTGGCCTGTTCCGTGAAATTCTGAATAACGCCGGAACCGTTTTTTATACTTTCTGAATTTCCCTGGTTTTTAGTTGGTCGTACACTCAAAGCCGGAAGTTGTTACAAATAAAGAAAATGTTACGTAGCTAGCTAGCCGAATGAATGAATTTTTGCCCTTGTACGTGGGCTCATTTATAATGAATGCTTTCCCCAAAATTTCTTAAATGAAGACTTTGAAAACTGGTTCTATCGCTTCCCCTCAAGATCCAATAGCGTTATCTCCAGTAAGTAAAAAAATATAGCTAAATGATTAATCGCGGAGTTTTGCTAGCTCTCTGAACCTATTTAATCGAGTATCTGGCTAGCCTAAAAACACATTGCTGTATCGTTACGTTGGTCTTGTTAATGTTGTCTATTTGGACTTGTCGATGTTCTGTGATATTTATTTTATCTAGCTATTCCTTGTCTTTAGCATGCATATTACTGTTTAGTTAACTAGATATGAAGATGAAATTTCTGTGGCAACACACATGTCAATGTATCTACTTATTAATATTAGTAGCGGTGTGTCCTAATGTTACTTTTGCATAATTTAATCGTCTCACAAGTATCTTGTGGATTTATTCATCGAGTACGTACGACCAGACCGCAATGACAAACCAGATTACTGAGACCTCACAACCGAACAATAACAAAGTAGTTGAGTTGGCTAAGCTAGTTGCGCAGAAACAGAATGGCATAGGAGTTGCTAGCTTGTGTGTGTGCCTGTAATGGCACTATTCTATATTTTTTCATATTAGATATCTGGCTCACGTTTTGCCTGATATTTGAGTGCTGATAACACGCAACAACCCAATTAACGTTTGTATCCAGTATTTATATTCCAATTTAACCGCGCGCGTGTTTGTCTAGCCAGTAGGTTGCTATGGCTACGAGGATGAAGTTGAAACTGAAGACCGTCTTTGTCCTCTATTTCATGGTTTCGCTCATGGGCCTCATCTATGCTCTGATGCAGCTAGGTAAGACACTTCTCCATTTCTTCTAACCCTAACCATCTTTGCTTTAATGCTGTCTATATTTCATTTGATCCCTTCTGTATCCCCCTCCCTTCATCGCTTTTCCTTCATATCTTTTACTTTGTCTCCTTTCTTAACAATCATGATAATACCTTTCAGATCTGGCAGAAAAATAAATTATTACAACATTTTTGAGACACAACTTTTGTCTTTGTTCTACGCTTGTTCCTAAACCCTGCCATATAGTGCCCTCTGTGGCCCGTATTGCATTCAGTACTGCTTGGCAGCAAGGTGGGAAGATGCTTCAATTAGATATGGTTCATAATGATTTATTGGGGGTGCAAATAATAGTGACACGTGTTTATTTTAGATAAATATTTGTCTAGATGAAACACTTTTTTTTTTAAAGAAGAATTTGACCTCCATTAAAGGCTCTCTAAAAATCTAATGTTATTGCTAAGAAACCCAATTGGAAAAATTATTAGAATCGAACAACCTGTGTAAATGCTGTTGTTAACGCATGACAGTTCCCTAGTTTGAAGAAGGGCACCAAATAGAGTATAGGGGGCCATTTGAGAATAAATGTAATTCCTAAATTCCACTGTGTGTGTTTGTCTTTCTCCAGGCCAGCGCTGTGACTGTTCAGAGCATGACATGCCCAAGGATCGTACCATTTCTCGGCTGCGGGGGGAACTGCACAGGTTGCAGGAGCAGATGAGGAAGGCGGAGGCATCAAAACCTCTCCAGAAAACACTGGCTAAAGCAGCTCAACCCACCATTTATGTCATCACACCCACCTATGCCAGGTAGGCAGATAGCTCAACCCACCATTCATGTCATCACACCTACCTATGCCAGGTAGGCAGACAGAGAGAAAGACAAACATATAAAGAGTTGTGTTGTACAGAATCAGGGCTATTTTCACCTGGGCTGGGCCCCCTGGTTTACATGCCTTTGGGCCCACCATAATATTTATTGAATGAAAATACATCATAACCATTGAAAACTATCATATACAGGCCTTACCAGCCAAAAAATAAAATAAAAAAAGTTTAGTAATTTTTATTTATTCAGGGAAACCATCTGAGACCAAGTTCTCTTTTACAGTTTTAGCTTTGTGTTAGAGCAATAAAAAAGATACACTACCATTCCAAAGTTTGGGCTCACTTAGAAATGTCCTTGTTTTCCATGAAAACACATGCAATGAGTTTGACTAGGAAATATTGCCATTGACAAGGTTAGAAATAAAGATTTTTAATTGAAATAATAATTGTCTAATATTAATCCTCCATTTGCAGCAATTTCAGCCTTGCAGACCTTTAGCGTTCTAGCTGTCAATTTGTTGAGGTAACTTAGAGATTTCATGCTTCCTGAAGCACCTCCCACAATTTCGATTGGCTTGTTGGGCACTTCTGATATACCATATGGTCAAGCTGCTCCCACAACAGCTCAATAGGGTTGATATCCAATGACTGTGCTGGCCACTCCATTATAGACAGTATACCAGCTGTCTGCTTCTTCCCTAAATAGACTGTTCAAAAAAATGAAGGGAACACTTAAATCACACATCGGGTCTCGATGAAGGAACTATATTAAAGATCAAAATCTTTACTGTACATTGTGTAATTAATTGAGAACTAAATGATGTAGCAACGGCCAATGCAAACCAAAATCACCAATCAACTGAGGGTTGGATTCAAACTCACATCGAAAATCAAAGTAAACAATTGAAATCACTGTTCCAACTTGAGTGAATTTCATCATGGCAACTCATAGTGTACAGTTGTCCTTAAAAGATTGATCTTTGTCTCATTCTTTTACATCAGAAATACAGGGCATTTTAACAGGGGTTAAAAGGTGCTTCAACAAAGTATTAGTTTATGGGTGTGAACACTTACGCAACCAGGTTATTGTGAGTTTAATATTTTTCAGTTTTCAGTTTGTTTTTCAACTGAATTGTTCACGTTATAGGTCATCTGTGGTCTGATCAATCAAAATTGACCTCTTTGACATGACTGAAGCATGATGGTAGCAGCATTATGGTGTGGGGATATTTTTTAGTCGCAAAGTACAGAAAGATCTTTGATGAAAACCTGCTCCAGAGTGCTCACAACCTCAGACTTAGGCAAAGGTTCACCTTCCAATAGGACAATGACCCTAAGCTCACAGGCAAGCGGAGTGGCTTTGGGACAAATCTGAATATCCTTGAGTGGCCCAGCCAGAGCTTGGACTTGAACCCAAGTGAATATGTCTGAAAAGCCCTGAAAATGGTTGTGCAGCAACATTCCCAATCCAACCTGACAGAGTTTGAGAGTATAATGGAAACTTCCCAAATATAGGTGTGCCAAGCTTGTAGCATCAAAGTTAAGAACACACCAGGCTGTAATTGTTGCAAAAGGAGCTTCAGCAAAGTAATGGAAAAATCGATTTAATCCATTTTAGAATAAGGCTGAAATGTAACAAAATATGGAAAAAGTGAAGTGGTCTCAATACTTTCCAAATGTACACTGTTGTTCTATCCTTGAGCAAGACAATTAGTCCTAATTGCCACTCTTAACCCCTGTACAATTCTGCTGTTTGTTTTGGATTCAGAACCGGATTGTTACACACCCCCTCTTCATTTGTACATACATTACAGCAGTGTGTAGAGCTAGCAAAGTTTATGCATTGTATCATTTTACAGCTGGTTGGCCTACATTTAGAAGCACAGGCTGGTCTGAGTAGACATTTCAAAGTTTGCAGTCTCGAGGAATAATGGACAGCATCATGGCAGGAACGCTCCACCTTCACAGCAAATCACACACAATGTGTAAGAACACACTTGCTCCTTGACGAGCTCAACATGCATGGTCAGAGTCGACCAACACAATTCCTTCAGTGAGGCTTGCTGAGGACCAGGACCACTACACTCTCTCCCTAACCACAGCTGACATGAGAGATTTAAAAAAATGGAACCCTTGGAAGTCACCAGGGCCAGATGGCATTCCAGGCCGAGTCCTCAGTTTTTCACCTCCAAATTCAAACTCTGTAGTCTGTAGTCCCCTCCTGCTTCAAACAGTCCACCATTGTACCAAAGAAACCTTCCATCACCTGCCTGAGCAACTACCACCCTGTAGCACTTACCTCCACCATCCTGAAGTGCTCTGAGCTGGCTGGTCAGAACTCACATCTGCTCCACCCTTCCTGACACATTGGACCCCTTTCAAATCGCATACGGCTCCAATAGATCTACAGAAGATGCAATCTCCCTGACGACACACACCGCCTTCTCCCACCTGGAAAAAGGCAACACTAGACTTCCTGACGGGCACATCTCAGGTGGTGGGAATGGGCAACCTGACCACATCTGCACTGACCCTGAGCACTGGAGCCCCACAGGGCTGCATACTCAGTCCCCTCCTGTACTCTCTGTTCACGCATTACTGCGTGTCCACACACAGCTCCAACATCATCCTTAAATTCATGGAAGACACTACCATCCTGGGTCTCATCTCTAACAACAATGAGACTGCTTAAAGAGAGGAGGTAAGGAACCTGGCTACATGGTGCCAGGACAACAACCTCTCTCTCAACATCTGTAAGACTAAAGAGATGATTGTGGACTTCAGGAAGTGGTAGAGAGGGGGTCATGCCCCCCTACACATCGGTGGAGTTGAAGTGGAGTGCCTCCGAATTCAAGTTTCTCTGTGTATTCATCAAGAATGACCTCACTAGGCCCAGAGAAGCGAACTCAGCAGTGAAAACTGCCCAAAAATACTTCCTGAGGAGACTCAAGAAATTAGGCATGTCTGCAAAAACTCTCACCAACTGTTACAGCTGCACCATTGAAAGCATCCTCTCAGACTGCATTACTGCCTGGTATGGCAGCTGCTCCGCTCCAGACTTCAAGTCCCTCCAGAGGGTGGTAAAGTCTGCAGATCGCATCATCGGCTGCCATCTCTCCTCCACGCAAGGAATCTGCCATACACAATGCCTGAGGAAAGGTCACAGCCACCCAGGCTATGGTCTGTTCACAATGCATCCGCCTGGTAGACACTACCGGGGCATGCACTTCCAGACTCAATTATAATTTTTTTCCCTCAGGCCCTAAAGCTTCTCAACCAGCAACACTGACCCATGATCATACTGATCACACATGAGCATTCTAGATGCTCTAATGTCCTTTACTACCAGTGTTGCTGCTAGTTTACAGTATGCTTTTTAGTGTACAGTGCTATGTATATTGTTGCTTTATTTTATAATTTTCTATCTAGCTATATTTTTGCTTTTATACACTTCTAAACTCTCACTATGTAGGTGTCGGGTGCCATGTCACAAGAATTTCATCCTGCAGGATGATGCTGTATTGTTCGGTGCATTTGACAAATGAAACCTTTCCTTTTGCACTTATCTGTTTCATGTTACAGGCCTTAACTAGCTAACAACCTCTCTAGGTCCAGGAGCATTTGATTAACTTTGGAAGTAATGAAAATGGTCTGCTTCTCTTAATGTGCTTCAAAGGTAAGATTCATATAGGTCTAAAACAAGTTTTAAAAAAAAATTCTACCTGGACTAACTTACATTCAGTTTGGTGTCAAATGGTGAAGGTTATGTGTATGAGCGTTGTGTATACTTTTTGCTATTTATATTTTTACTACGTAGATGTCAGGTGCCATGTCACAAAAATGGCATTGTGCAGACTGACATTTTGGTGTTATTTGGTGCATTTGACAAACTTAATGTGCTGTGGGGTGGGTTTACCCTTATTTTACTGGTGAACTGACTGAGAACATTCATTTCCATCAATGACCTGGTTGCTCCACTTATGTCCCTTTACTCCCTCAACAACCTGGAGATTGTTATTCGGTGTCCCCCATTCCTTCAGCCAACAGTAGAAAGATAAGGTTTTTTTTTTTTTATCCTTCCAAAAAATGTATGTACTCTTTGTCTGTCTGCTGTACTTTCACATTTGCCTGTTTGTTCAGTCTCAATCCCTTCATCTAACATTCTCACTCTCTCTCCCTCTAGGTTGGTCCAGAAGGCAGAATTAACCCGGCTTGCCCAGACATTCCTCCATGTGCCTCAGCTCCACTGGATTGTTGTTGAAGACTCTCCCCATAAAACACCTCTCGTAACTGCATTCCTGGCCTCCAGCGGCCTGGCCTACACACACCTTCACACCCCCACGCCACGTGACCGCAAACTACAGGAGGTGGGTTGGCAGTTTGCTTCATTTTACAAGTACTGCTGCTTCCCAGTTCTTCCTTCATCAAGAGTTTAGCAAGTGAGGAGGACCGAGTTGTTCAAACACACAACCACACACACAACTTGCAAAACAGACAAATTTTTTAGATTTACATATAAAGGGACATTTAATCAAATCTTGAAATGTAAAATTCATACATTTAAGTTTATAATTAGTGCTGTCAAAGGATTAAAATAATTAATTGCGATTAATTTCAAAGACATCTGTAGTTAATTGCAATTTATTGCAATGTGTTTATAGCCCATGTAAATTGAAATAGAAAGTTGCTTGTCTCTGATCCAATTGTTCTACCATCTCTTACCATTGTGATCAAGGCAGTAGTACAATAATAAAGTACAATAATGGCTAAGATTCTGCAAACACAGTATCGCCCCAATGCTTTTCATGGTTTTGGCCTTTGATTTTTAGGCTAAAATGTGGTTAGAATGGGGTTCAAGCGTGGACCTGGAAACAATTAGCTTTTCTAATAGGCATTTGGCCACAACCAAGTACCTATTTGTTTATTAAATCATTCCCCAATTCAACCAAATGCAATAGGGTAGTTTACTTAAATAGGCAAAGTAGGCAAAATATATAATATATATTAGTGGAAATACGACTGGTGACGACATCATGCATACCTTAGGCTCCCAACAACATAAGATAAGTACACGTTTCCATGCAAAAGGCAAGATTAACAGGTGTATTCGCACACCCTTAGCATCTCAGTACCAGTTTCAGAAAAGGGTGAGAGGGGACGGCTGGATATTCCAATTTCCCACAACTTGGAACAGTGCAGGCTGAGTATGTAACGCGCTGTCAGACAAGATTCACAGACAAGTGACAAGTAAACATGATTCACGACAGGAATGCGTTCGCTGCTCTCCATTGAGGTATTGAAAGAAGTTAAAGCACTACGGACAACTCCAACTGCCAGAAAGGTTACCCGTACATTGTTACAAATCAATAAGTGACAGCTCCCGCCCAAGTCAAGCACTAACTATGGATGATTCTGAGGCTCAAATAAGAAACATTTGTTAATGGCAACAACAAAATTCACAGCGTTAAGCATTTTTTATTAATCGCACACGTTAAAGTGTTTACTTTCACAGCCTTATTTATAATATAACCAAAAAACCAAAGTGAAAAGATCTGAAAATGCAACCGCAACAGTTTGGAGCCCTGGCTTAAATGATTATTCCTCTAGGGTGACCCTAGCTGGTTGAAGCCTCGTGGGGCTGAGCAGAGGAATGAGGGGCTAAGGTGGCTAAGAGAGGACAGGAGGGGGCAGCCTGGAGCTGACACACAGCTGGGGGTCATCTACTTCGCTGACGATGACAACACGTACAGCCTGCAGCTCTTTGAGGAGGTAACAGGAGGGTCCTAAAACAGACGACCCTTGACAGACAAGACTACCAACGACAGACCTTTTTTTTTCCTCAGTCTTGATGATTACAGCTTATAGCTCATGGAAGTGGACTGGGGCTGGAGTCAGTGCCTCAAGAGCCATCACACACAGACGTGTCCAGGAAATGTGCTACAAGTGTTGCCTGTATTAAGTTGTCACTTTTATTTTTGAATTATAAAAATTAAAAAAAAGAAACATGTCCACCTGTACACTCAGACAGACCATGACTAACAGATACATTTAAACTTAATGTTTCTCCTTATTTTTCCCTTTACCTTCTCCCCATCTTCTCCTTCCATTAGATGCGTGATACTCAGCGGGTATCCGTGTGGCCTGTCGGCCTTGTGGGGGGTATGAGGTATGAGAGACCTGTGGTGGAAGGAGGGAGGGTCGTGCGCTTCCACACTGGCTGGCGCCCCAGCCGACCCTTCCCACTGGACATGGCTGGCTTCGCTGTGTCGCTCAAGCTGGTGATAGCCAATCAGGATGCGTGTTTTGATGGTGATGCTCCAATGGGGTTCCTAGAAAGCAGCTTCCTGCAAGGATTGGTTACCATGGACGAACTGGAACCGAAGGCGGATAATTGCACTAAGGTGCGTTCACGTTGTACTAACCTGGAGGGGACCAAACATTTTTGTGAGCACCTTTTGCTGGTTCTTATACACCGTCTCCAGTCGACGTCAAGATGACATCAGGCAGGGATGTGTGTGTCTTAGATGCAATAGAATGTAGGAACTCCCATCAGCCTGTAAATAATTAATAACTTTCAATATTCTTAGTAACGATTTAGTAATCTATATTCATTTTTCATTCATCCATTTAAAGCTAGCCAACTATACCAACCCTACTGCCCCTAAATGGGACACTACATAGACAGTGGCTCTCAGAAGTATTCAAATATTGCATTCAAATATTTTCTGTTTTGCTTGTAATTTATTGAGAACACATTTTTGATTTTATTTCTAACTTTGACATTATGAATTGTTTTGTGTTGATCAGTGGCACAAACTCCTTATTGAATTACATTTGTTGTTGTAACACAAAATATGCAAAGGAGGTGAATGCTTTTGAGAGCCTCTGTACCTAATCTTGAACGGACCACAAACAAACCATCATCAAAGAAAACAGCCATATAAATTATTCAGAGTATTGTTGAGATAATGACATAACACCTTGCTAGTTATTTAACGGAAACTGATGATGATGTTTTTTAGGAGAACAATTTGCATCAGCTAGTTAGCTGTTTTTCTGATAAGCAGTCTCATGGCTTGAGAAAATGTGTCTGTTACATAGCATTTAGTGGAGAGGTACATTAAATAATTAAGTGATGTGTATTCAAATGTCTGAGGGTTAAAAAGTATTCAAAAGTACTGAGGGTTAGGGTTACTTAAATGACATGAATAGACCAAAATGGTGTTCCATTATTTCATTGTGTTGTCCATCCATTAACAGGGTACCAGGGCATATGGGTCTGTCAGGTTGATCACATTATTTATTGTACATTTTCTGGAGTAGCCATCACATTCTTGCACTGATAATAAGTGGTAATATTACAAAGGTTTAGTGAAAAACAATCTCTCTCACCGTCTCTCCTCGTTAGCTCTATTGAGATTTTATGTTTCTAGTTATCAGTGGCAGTTTTAGAGATTTGAGGCCCCAACATCTATTTATTATTATACTGCCTAATGAGCTATGACTACAGTGAAGCACAAAGAACTTAGCCACTCTGTTCAAGTGTCCAGTTTCTTAATCATGATCAATCAAGTGCATATAGGCCTACCCTTTCTCACTATGCTGCATCTTTCCTTGTCTGTCAGCTGGGAGGGCCACATATACCTGGATCAGACATTATTTTCTGTGTCACTACACATTCAGAGCTTTCTTGGGGTGCCATTACTGCTGTTATGGACACACTATTGTCCTCCTCTCTTCTTTTTTCTGCTCTGCTCACATATGAGCATTTCATATTTTTAAAACTGTCCATCCCTTATGTAATGTAGCATGCTCAGGCTTATTGAGTAAACTACCTAACGTCTTTTTGGGCTTCTCCCTTGAGAAACAATATGGGATAGACCATTTGAGCAGGGGGGGGGGTTCGGTCTCAAACATAAATAATATATTATATGGCATAATTTAAATTTGAGTATCATTTTGAGTTACATGATCAGATCTTTAAAAAAATATATATAAAAACTATCTGTCACTGGTATAGCTATCGGGGATGCAGGATATTTTTTATGTTGTGTTGTTCTATGTGGTTATCTTAGTCAGACATCAGCTGTGAGGTTAATTTATGCCAGGATCGGCTTCACATGTGTATATACTGCATCGCAATTTTTTGTCCCGGGGGTCTGGGGGGCCTGTAAGGACAGCTTGCACCCCGGCCTGGCTTCACCATGCTATGCCAGTTCAGTGTATTATTTTTGTAAATTTTATTTCAGTTTGAATTTTCACATGGCCCTAAGCCTTCTGGGGCCACTGGCTGCTGCCTACCTTGCCTAATCGTTGTGACCGCTAGTGCTGGTTACATCAGAAACTCATTAATCAGTTACTGTGCTTGGTGTTGTTTCTGCATGGAAAAGGGTCTAGACGGAAAATACCTTTTCAAGGCTTAGGTTGTGCATAACAGTTACAATGGGGGGTAAAATTAGGGTTAAGTTTAGGATTATGGTCCAGTTGTGCTCTTAAGTTTGCATACCCTGGCAGAAATTGTGACATTTTGGCATGGATTTTGAAAATGATTGATCATGCAAAAAACATCTATTTAAGGATAGTGATCATATGATAGTGACCATTTATTATCACATAGTTGTTTGACTTCTTTTTAAATCATAATGATAACGGAAATCACCCAAATGGCCCTGATCAAAAGTTGATACCAAGTCAAGGTCAGGTAGACTAAGAAGGATTTCAGGCAAAACTGCCAGAAGAATTTTTCGGGATACAAAGAAAAACCCACAGGGAACCTCAGGAGAAATGCAGGCTGCTCTGGAAAAATTTATCTGGAAGAAGATTACTGTGCCAATGCCACAAAAACCCTGGTTACAATAAGCCGGACAACACCTTGACACACCTCACAGCTTCTTGGCACACTGTAATTTGGAGTGACGAGATCAAAAATAGAGTTTTATGGTCACAACCATAAGCACTATGTTTGGAGAGGGGTCAACAAGGCCTATAGTGATCAGAATACCAGTGGCACACTGATTTTTTGGGGGTGTGTGATCTCAAAAGGCACGGGGAATCTTGTGAAAATTGATAGCAAGATGAATGCAGCATGTTATCAGAAAATACTGGCAGACCATTTGCATTCTAGCTGCGCATGGGATGCTCTTGGACTTTCCAGCACGACAATGACCCTAAGCACAAGGACAAGTTGACCTTCCAGTGGTTAAAGCATAAAAGGGTGAAGGTTCTGGAGTGGCCATCAGTCTCCTGACCTTAATATCACTGAGGCACTCTGGGGAGATCTTAAATGTGTGGTTTATGCAAAACAACCAAAGACTTTGCATGACCTTGAGGCATTTTGCCAAGACAAATGGGCAGCTATACCACTTGCAAGAATTCTGGGTCTCATAGACAACTATTACAAATGACTGCACGCTGTCATTGATGCTCAAGGGGGCAATACACAGTTAAGAACGAAGAGTATGCAGACTTTTGAACAGGGGTCAGTAAAAACAGGGGTCAGTTTTATGAATGTGCTATTCTGTAATGACCTACAGTTGAATGTGAATCCCATAAGAAATAAGACGTGTTTTGCTTGCTCACTCATGTTTTCTTTACAAATGGTACATATATTACCAATTTTCCAAGGGTACACAAACTTTTGAGCACAACTCTATATCAGTGGTGTTCAACTGTTATCCTACAAGGTCCAGACCCTGTTGGTTTTCTGTTTAATTTATGCTCCCCCGTCTCAGTTCCAAGGTGTTACGCTGCTATATTATTGTGCTGGGGGATATGAGGAATGCACTACTAATTTTTCTCAGTCTCCTCCAGTTTTAAATTTTAGGAGGAGATGAGGTCCCGGTCCACACCTGCGGATTACCTGGTTTGGGGGGCCCGTTGCTGTCCCTGTCCTTGTCCACCTGGTCATACTGCTGACATAATCTAAAATCAAATAGACTCTGGATTTCACCCAGAGAAAGTTATTTATTATTCCAATTGGACTCTTAATATCTCACCCGGCACAGCCAGAAGAGGACTGGTCATCCCTCTGAGCCTGGGTCCTCTCTAGGTTTCTTCCTAAAATTCGACCTTCTTAGGGAGTTTTTCCTTGCCACTGAAATTCAACACTACTGTTGTTTGCTCCTTGGGGATTAAGGCTGGGTGTCTCTGTAAAGCACTTTGTGACAACTGCTGTTGTAAAAAGGGCTTTATAAATAAAAAAAATTAAGAAATGTGATGTCCCAAGTCTAAATCAGTCTAAAATAAGAGATGGAATGTTGGTAAAGGGGTATGGGTTTTGGTTAGTTAAGATTTCTGGGATTGGGGTTACGGAGAATTGGGTCGTGAAGGGGAATAACTTTGTGTCTCCCACAAAGATAGAGACTCCTAAAATGTGTGTTTGTTTGCTGATTCTGTATTTTGCCAATGAAGTGTGTTTTTGAACATGTTTTTGCCAGGTGTTGGTGTGGCACACGCGGACAGAAAAGCCTAAGATGAAGAGAGAAGAAGCTCTGCAGAAACAAGGCCTGGGGTCTGATACTGCGGTTGAAGTGTGAGGACCAGACACACACAACAACAACAGTGCATATATTCATATACACACAACACGCAAGTGCACACACCTGCGAACATCCTCAATGCCCAGCTGTTCCACCGCTCCACAACCACACTTTCCGTTGGTCCAAAATGGCACCTTATTCCCTGTATAGTGCATTTTCTCCGGCTCAAAGGATTACCTCTATCGGTCTCCAGTTAGCTGAATATGAAACTCACAGTATGTGTCCCAAATGGAACCCTAATCCCTCAATGGTGCAGTATTTTTGACAAGGGCTGATAGCTCTCTGGGTAGAAATAGTGGACTATTTAAGAAACTGGATTCCACTTTGGATGCTGACACAATGTACATAGTGTAAGATATTATGTAAAGACTAAGACAAGTCTGCATATATTTAAATGTTGCGTCATTGCTGTTTGTAACTGAATGTGTGTGTGTTTGTGTATAATTACAGAATGTACTGTATGTGTTTGTTAGTTAATACTGAATGTACATTTTGAATGTATATGTTAGTGCTAGGGTTGCAGAATTCCATGAACTTGCAAAATTGACAGGTTTCCTACTTGAAAGATTACAGGGAAAAGTTATGAGAAGAAAACTAGCAGGTGATCTGGAATCCTAACTTTTCTGCAAAACCTGTACATTTTAAAGTTACTGGAGTTTTGTACATAATGTTTATTAGTGGAGTACTTTTCCGTATATAATGTATTATGATCAAAATACTTAGTGCCTGAGTGTTTTGTGGTGCCTGTTGAATCTGTCTGTGAGAAAGTTCATTATGTGCATTCCAAGAGGCACCATGTAGTAGTGCACTACCTTTGACCAGGGCACACGTCTCCAAAAGTGTCTGCCTACATAGGGAATGCACTCTCAAAGTTGTTTGGCCATCATCATCTTAACTGTCCTTGCCTTGAAAATGCGTAAATAAATAATGTATATTATTTAAACATGACAAAGGTTTTGTTTGTGGAGTTATTCTAGATCGTTGTCTCTTCCAGAGAAATGTCTGGCTGTAGCCATATTTCCATCTACAGTTTTTATGCGAATGTCAAGTATGTTAATAAAATATGTATGTATTTCAAGTTTTTTAAACCATGTAAATTTGAACAAAATCCTATTTTTAATAACAACCTGGCCGAAGGCATACTACTGCAAGGGGACAACACACAGAACCACATAAATAATGTACAAAATATAAAAGCAAATAAACATTACCAGTCAAATGTTTTAGAACACCACAATATTAAGTTTTTATTTAAATTCACAAAGTTTAATGTCTTAATATACTTAAATTATAGCATAGAACAAATAAACAATTAGAAAATTATGAAAAGAATCGTTTTGTTTAACAAACTGTAATCTACATTTGACAAATCCAAATCCACCTTTTGAGGATGTAACAGCCAAACACATTTGTGACATTCTTACTACAATGGAAATCAAACATTTTTCAGAAGGTACTTCTGACATTCCATGTTAGGTTAGGTCTGGAAATATTTGGACACTAAAACAATTTTCATAATTTTGGCATTGTACGCCACCACAATGGATTTGAAATGAAAAAACTGAGATGCAATTGAAGTGCAGACTTTCAGCTTTAATTCAAGGGGTTGAACAAAAAGATCATGTGAAACGTTTAGTAATTGCAACCATTTCCATACACAGTCACCTGATTTCAGGGGCTCAAATGTAATTGAACAGATGAACACAATCCTAAACAAAATATAAATGTTTAATACTTTGTCAAGAATCCTTCGCAGGCAATGACTGCTTCAAGTCTGGAAGGCATGGACATCAAATGCTGGGTTTCCTCCTCTGTGATGCTTTGCCAGGCCTTTACTGCAGCTGTCTACAGTTGTTTGTTCGTGGGTCTTTCTGCCTTAAGTTTTGTCTTCAGTTTTGTCTTCCGATCGAGCAAGTGAAATGCATGCTTGATTGGGTTGTGATCAGGTGATTGACTCCACCATTGCAGAATATTCCACTTCTTTGCCTTAAACTCCTGGGTTGCTTTCACAGTATGTTTTGGGTCATTGTCCATCTGTAAAGTGAAGCACCGTCCAATCAACTTTGCTGAATTTGAGCAGATAGTATTCACAGTATTATCACATCAATAAAAACTAGTGACCCAGTGCCATTGGAAGCCATGCATGCCCATGGCATCACACTGCCTCCACAGTGTTTTACAGATTTTGTGGTATGCTTCGGATCATGAGCCGTTCCAAGCCTTCTCCATACTTTTTTCTTCCTATCATTCTGGTACAGGTTGATCTTAGTTTCATCTTTCCAAAGAATACTGTTCAAGAACTGGGCTGGCTTAGTCTAATCTGGCCTTTCTATTCTTGAGGCTTATGAATGGTTTGTACCTTGTGGTGAACCCTCTGTATTTGCTCTTATGAAGTCTTCTCTTTATGGTAGACTTGGATAATGATATGCCTACCTCCTGGAGAGTGTTCTTCACTTGGCTGGATGTTGTGAAGGAGTTTTTCTTTACCATGGAAAGGATCCACCAGAGCGTTTTTTTTCTCAGAATGTACCAAACTGTTGATTTGTTCCTGCTATCTATCTGATGGATTTTATTTTTGCAGCCTATGGATGGCTTATTTCATTTGCATTGAGAGCTCCTTTGACCACATGTTGTGGGTTCACAGCAACAGCTTTCAAATGTGAATGCCACACCGGAATCAACTCCAGAGCTTTTACCTGCTTAATCGATTAAGAAATAATGAAGGAATAGCCTACACCTGTCCATGAAACAGCTTTTGAGTCAATTGTCCAATTATTTTTAGTCCCTTGAAAGAGGGGGCTACATATTAAAAAGCTGTAATTCCTAAACCCTTCCTCCAATTTGGATGTGAATACCCTCAAATTAAAGCTGAGACTGCACTTTAAGCCCATATTCATTATTTAACTGTAACTTTAATATATTTTGGTAAACAGCCAAAATAACAAAACTTGGGTCAGTGTCCAATTATTTCCGACCTAACTGTATAAGCAAGATGAAATAGAATGCTGACTTCTGGATAATAAAATCTACTAATACACCCTCTTCCATCAGTACACTTCCCTTAAAGAGTGCCAAACTATCTTTGTAAGCAATTTCAAAGTTTGGGCTCTAAAGGTTTTCATCTGGTAGGATGTCTATGCAATTTACAAGGGCCATGCCCAAAACTGCCTAAACAACTCAATCTGCCAAACAGCCTTTAAGGAAAGGCGAGGCCAGCTCACTCACACCCTTGTGAGGTCTCAGCTCACAACGCTGAATAATCTTTGACTTGTTGTTGAGCACTTTGGCTTTAGTCTCAAAGGGTCCTGGTCTTCATGTCATTGCTGGTGGTGACTTTTTTTTGTCCCCATACTGCTATTTAAGTTAATGTATACAATTCAAACAATATGAACCATTTTAAAAGTTGGCCCAAATGCATGACTCTGCTAGAGGAACTGTGTTCAGTGATTACATTTGGGCTGTTATTTTTTACCTGCATAGTATTGTATAGTATTTTTTACAGTAACTATCCAATGAGAAATTTTAACAAGAACTTACCTGAGAGAAATTGGCAGTATGTTTGGCAATACGTTTTTGTACAATACTTTAGATCTGTTGAGTTATTTTGACCATGGAATAAAGAGCAACTGAGTAAATACTGCAATCTGGATTTCATAGAATTGAGATAACATTGTGTGTCTGAGTTAGGCCAGTTACCCTGAAGTAGGGAATTTTATGAGAGTAGTGTCAGCGACTGAGACAGACTGCAAGCCCACCTGTTCTTGGTGTTACTCACTTGAATGATACCCAGAATAATGTAATGTCATGAAGTGGTGACAACTTATAATTAAGATGAGTAGAAACTGCTTGAGGGCAACTTCTTACTCTCTTCTCTTTGTCTGTCCCCCCACTCCCTCTGTCTCACAATCACCTTATTTGCATCTCTCTCTACCTCTACCTCTCTACTTTTCTCTGAATTTTGAGTATTAGCAGTCTTTAATAACCACACAGTGAAGTTGAACATGATGTTATAGTGCAATGGTGACCAAGTGATAAGTGGGAATAAACACTGGTTATTTGGAAAAATCCACTGAAAACATGTGAATGCCTCCTACAGGTATTTTTGACTTTTTAACAGGACATATTTACCTTAGTGGACTTTAGAATGCACCTTTCACTTGTTCACTGGTCTAAGGTGAGTGAGTATAAAATGTGATCCCATTCTTTATACTATGGGCCCAAAGTTTTGCTAAACAGTTTTTCAATAAGTAGGGAATAGGGTGGGATTTAGGACCTAGAAACAAGTTCCTGTGGTGATTTAACCACAACCATGTGGGTGGGAGTACCAATGACATCCTGCCGCATTGCCCTTTTCCCTGTATTCCATTAACCCTTATAGAGGAATACTACTTAACTGCTGAGCTTTTGCAAACCTTTTACTGGCCCTTCCAGGTAAGTTTGATCATGACGGAACATCAGCTTGAGCTGTGTCTTTCACTGACTTTCTACTCACACATGCGCTGACATGCACATCGAAACATACTACATGCCCACAGATACACACTTCTGAATGTGTATCAGTTGTCAGGTGAGTAATCTGACTAGTGACCAAGAATCACAGAAAACATGCGTTATATCCTTTTGACACACACACACACTGTTTTATCCTATGACTAAGACACTGACATAGAGGACAAGTTGAATCCGAATCAGAAGCACAGCCCACCTAACCACGCAACAGCAGGTTGCCTTATATATGTGTGTCTGTATTCACCTTTGTGTGTGTGTGTGTGTTCCCTTTAGAGTAAAGCTGACTGAGCTGTGGTAGAGAGTGGAGACAAAGGGATATGTTAATTATCCCTAAGCGGAAAGAACCCTGGGATGAAGCAACACTCAAAGTTGGCCCACCCGTGTTTACATCCCAAACACACACACTTATGTCCTCTGGATCTCAAAGGAGAGACTAGTGGCATATTTAAATAATGCTAATGCCTTTCTTTAAAATATTACCTTTACTGAAATAGTTTTTACGTTTGTGTTCCACATGAGATCTTTTGTTGAGAAAATTCTTAATCAGCATAACATACAGTCTCTTGTGATTTGCTGATTTAAGGACAAAAAATGTATACACTAAATTTGGGGTCTATTTTGAGCACAGATATCTCTGTAGTGATCTCTTCAGTTCCCCAACTATGTTTTGTGTCACAGTGTGTATGTCATCCAGCCCTCTACTGGGCTTATCAGGATCTCCATGTGTCTGTCGCAGCAACAGAAGAATTTTGTGCACGCATGCATTTCTCTTGGTGACAGCATGTTCAGGCAAGGTCTGTGGCTGAGGTGTTGACAGGACAGGAGGGTGAGAGGCAGGAGAGGAGATGGGGAAGAAAGGAGATGAGTAGAGAAGGGGAAGAGATGAAGAGAGGAGAGGAAAGGGGAGGGGACAAAGAAAGGGAGGAGAGTTGAAGAGAGGAAAGGGGAAGGAACATCAAAAGAATGGGAGAAGACGAGAAGGGACGGGGTGTTACAAAGCTCCTACCTTTTAGAACTCAGAAAAGAAAAAGCTCAGGAACAGAGACACAGACACACCAGGTAAGACAGTTCTGTCGTATCTTTATTTTTCTTCCTTTTTTGCTTTCCCTTTGACATTCTTTTACTCTTTCTTTTGTATGTCAGATTCTCTCTGGTCTCTCCCTCTACTTCACAGTAACTACTAAAGCTAGCAAAATCTATAAAAGCTGTTAACTGTTTTGACCATATAGTTTGGCTGAAGTTCTGATGTAGAATGAATGACGATCCATGGTGGGAACCTTCTTGACAGACATCCACAACAATGTTTTAGCTAAGCCATCAACATGACCAAGAAAAGGAAAAGGCACCAAAAGGGCTCAGTGAACTAATGTTTTTTTTCTAGCTCTAACTTTGCTGAGGGCTACTATTGCTATTAATGGGTTGTATGGTTGTCCCACCTAGATATATTAATGCACAATCTAAAACAGAAATAAAGGGCCTGAATGTTGTATTTTAGTTACTGTTTCTCTCTGATTTTGTGAGTTTCACAAAAATTAATCTGGAAATGACAGATGTCTGATGATTATAATAATGTGTGGGTATGACTTGTTACCTTGACAGTCTTTATTTACATCCAGTAATTACATTTACATTGAGAAAAATGTACAACAATAGAGTTTTAGAGGACACTGATATACAGAGGCTTTATATATGTAAACTGGCATCAGGCGAATTGCTTTCCTATTTCAGAGCTCTCCAACCCTCTCGTAGAGAGCTACTATCCTTTAATACTCCAATCTCAGCTGTAACTCACCTGATTCAGCTCATCCTCAGCCAATTATTAGATTAAGGTTAGCTAAAATGGTTGGAGTTAAAACCTACATGAGGGTAGCTCTTCAGGAACAGGGTTGGTGTTAAAATCTTCAGGGGGCAGCTCTCCGGGGCCCTTGGTTATTGTTAAAATGAACAGGGGGGTTGTTTTCCATGGACTTAGTTGGAGAGCCTTACTATACATTATATACAGGGTTGGGTAGGTTCATTTTTAAATCTAATCCATTACAGTTACAAGTTACCTGTCCACATTTGTAATCAGTAACATAACTTTTTGATTACTCAAATTCAGTAATCTGATTACTTTGAATTACTTTTAGATTACTCTCATAATTTAAAAGTAATTCAAGGCATTAGAAAACAAATAGTAATAGCCTATAACTATAACTATAATATTTTTCAATTGACGTAATCCTAAAGTTATAATATTTTTTTACTAAAGTATCTGTAATTCGATTGGTTTTTTGTTGTGTTTTTGTTTCCTACAAAGGCTAAGTTTCTATGTATTACATCTGCTAGCCACTAAAATGTCAAACTGAGTTGAAGTGCAAATCTACAGGAACAGGTTTGAAGAGCCCTACTTAACATTGCATTGCATTGCATTGCATCATCTTCCGCTTATCCGGGGCCGGGTCGCGGGGGCAGCAGTCTAAGCAGGGATGCCCAGACTTCCCTCTCCCCAGACACTTCCTCCAGCTCTTCCGGGGGGACACCGAGGCGTTCCCAGGCCAGCCGGGAGACATAGTCCCTCCAGCGTGTCCTAGGTCTTCCCCGGGGTCTCTTCCCGGTGGGACGGGACCGGAACACCTTCCCAGGAAGGCGTTCCGGAGGCATCCGAAACAGATGCCCAAGCCACCTCAGCTGACCCCTCTCAATGTGGAGGAGCAGCGGCTCTACTCTGAGCTCCTCCCGGGTGACCGAGCTTCTCACCCTATCTCTAAGGGATCGCCCAGCCACCCTGCGGAGAAAGCTCATTTCGGCCGCCTGTATCCGGGATCTTGTCCTTTCGGTCATGACCCAAAGCTCATGACCATAGGTGAGAGTAGGAACGTAGATTGACCGGTAAATCGAGAGCTTCGCCTTGCGGCTCAGCTCTTTCTTCACCACGACAGACCGATACATCGACCGCATTACTGCAGAAGCTGCACCGATCCGTCTGTCAATCTCCCGTTCCATCCTTCCCTCACTCGTGAACAGGACCCCTAGATACTTAAACTCCTCCACTTGAGGCAGGCACTCTCCACCAACCTGAAGTGGGCAAGCCACCCTTTTCCGACTGAGGACCATGGCCTCGGATTTGGAGGTACTGATTTTCATCCCCACCGCTTCACACTCGGCTGCAAACCGTCCAAGTGCATGCTGAAGGTCCTGGCTTGAAGGGGCCAACACGACAACATCATCCGCAAAGAGCAGAGACGAAATCGTGTGGTCCCCAAACCTGACACCCTCCGGCCCCTGGCTGCGCCTAGAAATTCTGTCCATAAAAATTACGAACAGAACCGGTGACAAAGGGCAGCCCTGCCGGAGTCCAACATGCACAGGGAACAAGTCTGACTTACTGCCGGCAATGCGGACCAAGCTCCTGCTTCGGTCGTACAGGGACCTGACAGCCCTTAGCAAAGGACCCAGGACCCCATATTCCCGAAGCACTCTCCACAGGATGCCGCGAGGGACACAGTCGAATGCCTTCTCCAAATCCACAAAACACATGTGGACTGGTTGGGCAAACTCCCATGAACCCTCCATCACCCTGTAGAGGGTATAGAGCTGGTCCAGTGTTCCACGGCCTGGACGAAAACCACACTGTTCCTCCTGAATCCGAGGTTCTACTATCGGCCGTATTCTCCTCTCCAGAACCCTGGCATAGACTTTCCCGGGGAGGCTGAGAAGTGTGATCCCCCTATAGTTGGAACACACCCTCCGGTCCCCCTTCTTATAAAGAGGGACCACCACCCCGGTCTGCCATCCCAGAGGCACTGTCCCCGACTGCCACGCGATGTTGCACAGGCGTGTCAGCCAAGACAGCCCCACAACATCCAGAGACTTGAGGTACTCAGGGCGGATCTCATCCACCCCCGGTGCCTTGCCACCGAGGAGTTTCTTAACCACCTCGGTGACTTCAGCCCGGGTGATGGACGAGTCCACCTCTGAGCCTTCATCCTCTGCTTCCTCAATGGAAGACGTGACGGCGGGATTGAGGAGATCCTCGAAGTACTCCTTCCACCGCCCGACGACATCCCCAGTTGAGGTCAACAGCTGCCCACCTCTACTGTAAACAGCGTTGGTAGGGCACTGTTTCCCTCTCCTGAGGCGCCGGATGGTTTGCCAGAATCTCTTCGAGGCCAGCCGATAGTCCTTCTCCATGGCCTCACCGAACTCCTCCCAGGCCCGAGTTTTTGCCTCCACAACCACCCGGGCTGCAGTCCGCTTGGCCTGTCGGTACCCGTCAGCTGCCTCTGGAGTCCCACAAGCCAACCAGGCCTGATAGGACTCCTTCTTCAGCTTGACAGCATCCCTTACTTCTGGTGTCCACCACCGGGTTCGGGGATTGCCGCCTCGACAGGCACCGGAGACCTTACGGCCACAGCTCCGAGCGGCCGCTTCAACAATGGCGGTGGAGAACATGGTCCACTCGGACTCAATATCTCCAACCTCCCTCGGGATCCAGTCAAAGCTCTGCCGGAGGTGGGAGTTAAAGATCTCTCTGACAGGAGACTCGGCCAGACGTTCCCAGCAGACCCTTACAGTACGCTTGGGCCTGCCGAGTCTGTCCAGCTTCCTCCCCCGCCATCGGATCCAACTCACAACCAGGTGGTGATCAGTTGACAGCTCCGCCCCTCTCTTCACCCGAGTGTCCAAGACATATGGCCGCAGGTCAGATGAAACGACAACAAAGTCGATCATCGACCTGCGGCCTAGGGTGTCCTGGTGCCACGTGCACTGATGGACATCCTTATGCTTGAACATGGTGTTCGTTATGGACAAACTGTGACTAGCACAGAAGTCCAATAACTGAACACCGCTCGGGTTCAGATCAGGGGGGCCGTTCCTCCCAATCACGCCCCTCCAGGTATCACTGTCGTTGCCCACGTGGGCGTTGAAGTCCCCCAGTAGAACGATAGAGTCCCCAGTCGGAGCACTTTCCAGCACCCCTCCCAGAGACTCCAAGAAGGTCGGGTACTCTGCACTGCCGTTCGGCCCGTAGGCACAAACAACAGTGAGAGACCTATCCCCGACCCGTAGGCGCAGGGAAACGACCCTCTCGTTCACCGGGGTAAACTCCAACACATGGCGGCAGAGCTGGGGAGCTATAAGCAAACCCACACCAGCCCGCCGCCTCTCACCATGGGCAACTCCAGAGTGGTGAAGAGTCCATCCTCTCTCAAGGAGTGTGGTTCCAGAGCCCAAGCCGTGCGTAGAGGTGATCCCGACTACCTCTAGTCGGAACCTCTCAACCTCACGCACCATCTCAGGCTCCTTCCCCGCCAGCGAGGTGACATTCCACGTCCCTAGAGCTAGTTTCCGTGTCCGGGGATCGGGTTGTCTAGGCCCCTGCCTTCGACTGCCGCCCGATCCTCTCTGCACCGGCCCCTTATGGTCCCTCCTGTGGGTGGTGAGCCCACGGGAGGGCGGCCCCATGTCGCTCGTTCGGGCTTGGCCCGGCCGGGCCCCATGGGGAAAGGCCCGGCCACCAGGCGCTCGCGAACGAGCCCCAACCCCGGGCCTGGCTCCAGGGTGGGGCCCCGGCTGCGCCATGCCGGGCGACGTCACAGGACACACAATTTTCTTCTTCATTAAGGGGTTTTTGAACCGCTCTTAGTCTGACCCATCGCCTAGGACCTGTTTGCCTTGGGAGACCCTACCAGGGGCATATAGCCCCAGACAACATAGCTCCTAGGGTCACTCGGGTACTCAAACCCCTCCACCACGTTAAGGTGGCAGTTCAAGGAGAGGCCTACTTAACATCATAAATCATATTAACAATTAGATACAACGTCAGCAATACCAACAACTAAATGGTTGCTGTCATAGAGACATTTATTCAGTCACAGACGTACAGCCAATGAATCATAAGTCTGTGTACCAAATAGCACCATATTACAATATTATTATTATTAGTAGTAGTACACAAACTAATTTGGACCAGAGCTCTATGGAGTGTTGGTAAAACAAAAGTAATGACTGTATAGCAATAGCTTGCCATTTGTGAACCAGGATAACAACTAGCAGTGTTTGAAGCTCCAACTGGGGAGTCAGAATTCAAAGTCTGAGTGAGGCTGGAAGTTATCTGTTATCGACATCATAAACTGATGTGGAAGCATTATGATAGGGCTGGAGATAGGATATTATGAACTGAACACACCAACATGGCATGCGTGGGCAGCTAGAAATACAGATAGTCACACACACACACAAACACTCTGTGAACTTTGAACGCACCATGTCTCCCAGATGATGTGACAGAAAGAGGTAAAAGGGACAGATAGGCAAACAGAATTTATCTGACACATTAACGTTTGTGCTGTATCTCATCCTCCACAAGTCCTTATCACACACTGAATCAAAATCACCCCATTCACACTGGTTGTATGACTCAGGTTTAATTGCTGTCTGTTGACATCATGTAAGAGCCCATTAAACTGACTAAAACAAAAATAATAAATTCCCAATTTAACTGTTATTAATAACACAAATATGTAAGTAATGTATGTTGCTAAATACTTCTTGTTTTATGCATTGTAGAAACTAATGCAAGTGACCTTAATTAAAAAAAAAACATTTTATTTATTCATTACCATCATTACTACTATCATAATTTAAACTACCCATATTAGCTATCCTAAATACCACTGTATTTCAAGAATGACCCATCTTTCCCTTATTTTTTTCCAGATTTCAAAACACAAAGGAAACAAAAAAAAACATTGATTTCAAAAGGAAAGTGACAGAAGAAGTAGAACAGAAGAAAAAATTGTTAAAAAAAGAAAAAGATGACAATTGGAAAGAGTTCCAGAAAGGGTTCTATCAGGGCCCCGAATTTCCTGGATAAAACCTCTGGGTTCTATGGTCGCCTTGATGAGCCTGAGACAGTGGTGGGAGGAGAGGGGGGAAACAGGATGACTGGGATGAGAGAGGGAGACTTGGGGGGATCGTGCCCAGCCACTGAGGTCTATACAGGGGCAGAAGCCCACCAGGGAGAACATGGGGTGTTTGACTTTAACCTGGGAATGATGGAAGAGGATAATACCACTCTGCTCCGGAGAAAATCCAGCCGTCTCAGCTCGCGCTTGAGAAGAAGCATCAGGAAGACATTGCCACAGACGGTCTCGTCCAGTTTTGATATTAGTACAGAAATGGAGACTGACACCCCTGTCCTGGAGGTCACTGCAGTGAAAGTGAAAAGCCACTGGAGGAGTAGCAACAGGAAGAAACAGCAAACTGAGTCCCAGAAAGTCTCCCCCAGGGAGGTAGACCTGACTCTGGGTGAGGAGAGAGGGATATTGACCCTAGGCCTGGAGGTCCTGGAGGTGGAGATAAAGGTAGAAACTGAGGAAGGACAGAGGGAGGAAGAGGAGGGAATGCTGGACACCCAAGAACCGACGGATGACCAGGTTTTGATAAAGGACAAGAAGAGAGGGAAACAAGAGGAAACTGAGGAGAAGAGGAAGATTAAGGAACAGGAGGAGAAGAAGAAGAGGAGCACGCTGAAGAACTACCGCAAGGTAAGCAAGAGGATGTATGCAAGGGCACCTTCAGGAAACCTCCACTTGTTATGGTTGCAGCAGCAGCAGCATATGTTAAGTAAAGTACAGTTAGGTCCAGAAATATTTGGACACTGACACAATTTCCATAATTTTGGCTCTGTACACCACAACAATGGATTTCAAATTAGACAACCGAGATGCAATTGAAGTACAGATTTTCAGCTTTAATTCAAAGGGTTGAACAAAAATATTGTATGAAACGTTTAGGAATTACAACCAATTTCTTACACAGCCCCTTTATTTCAGGGGCTCAAATGTAATCGGACAATTTAACACAATCATAATTAAAATGTTCATTTTTAATACTCTGTCGAGAATCCTTTGCAGGCAATGACGCATGGACATTACCAAATGCTAGGTTTCCTCGTTTGATGCTTCGCCAGGCCTTTATTGCAGCTGTCTTCAGTTGTTGTTTGTTCGTGGGTCTTTCTGCCTTATGTTTTTTCTTCAGCAAGTGAAATGCATGCTCGACTGGGTTCAGATCAGGTAAGTGACTTGGCCATTGCAGAATATTCCACTTCTTTGCCTTAAACTCCTGGGTTGCTTTCGCAGTATGTTTTGGGTCATTGTCCATCTGTAAAGTGAAGCACCGTCCAATCAACTTTGAATTTGAGCAGACAGTATACACTCACCTAAAGGATTATTAGGAAAACCTGTTAAATTTCTCATTAATGCAATTATCTAATCAACCAATCACATGGCAGTTGCTTCAATGCATTTAGGGGTGTGGTCCTGGTCAAGACAATCTCCTGAACTCCAAACTGAATGTCAGAATGGGAAAGAAAGGTGATTTAAGCAATTTTGAGTATGGCATGGTTGTTGGTGCCAGACGGGCCGGTCTGAGTATTTCACAATCTGCTCAGTTACTGGGATTATCACGCACAACCATTTCTAGGGTTTACAAAGAATGGTGTGAAAAGGGAAAAACATCCAGTATGCGGCAGTCCTGTGGGCGAAAATGCCTTGTTGATGCTAGAGGTCAGAGGAGAATGGGCCGACTGATTCAAGCTGATAGAAGAGCAACTTTGACTGAAATAACCACTCGTTACAACCGAGGTATGCAGCAAAGCATTTGTGAAGCCACAACACGCACAACCTTGAGGCGGATGGGCTACAACAGCAGAAGACCCCACCGGGTACCACTCATCTCCACTACAAATAGGAAAAAGAGGCTACAATTTGCACAAGTTCACCAAAATTGGACAGTTGAAGACTGGAAGAATGTTGCCTGGTCTGATGACTCTCCATTTCTGTTGAGACATTCAGATGGTAGAGTCAGAATTTGGCGTAAACAGAATGAGAACATGGATCCATCATGCCTTGTTACCACTGTGCAGGCTGGTGGTGGTGGTGTAATGGTGTGGGGGATGTTTTCTTGGCACACTTTAGGCCCCTTAGTGCCAATTGGGCATAGTTTAAATGCCACAGCCTACCTGAGCATTGTTTCTGACCATGTCCATCCCTTTATGACCACAATGTACCCATCCTCTGATGGCTACTTCCAGCAGGATAATGCACCATGTCACAAAGCTCGAATCATTTCAAATTGGTTTCTTGAACATGACAATGACTTCACTGTACTGAAATGCCCCCCACAGTCACCAGATCTCAACCCAATAGAGCATCCTTGGGAAGTGGTGGAACGGGAGCTTCGTGCCCTGGATGTGCATCCCACAAATCTCCATCAACTACAAAATGTTATCCTATCAATATGGGCCAACATTTCTAAAGAATGCTTTCAGCACCTTGTTGAATCAATGCCACGTAGAATTAAGGCAGTTCTGAAGGCAAAAGGGGGTCAACACAGTATTAGTATGGTGTTCCTAATAATCCTTTAGGTGAGTGTATATCCCTATAAACTTCCAAATTAATCTGGCTGCTTCTGTCTTCTGTCACATCAATAAACACTAGTGACCCAGTGCCATTGGAAGCCATGCATGCCCGTGGCATCACACTGCCTCCAGTGTGTTTTACTGATGATGCGGTATGCTTCGGATCATGAGCCGTTCCAAGCCTTGGAACGCCTCATGAAGGAGTAGCCCACACCTGCCCATAAAGCAGCTTTTGAGACAATTGTCCAATTACTTTTGGTCTCTTGAAAAATAAGTAGCTACATATTAAACAGCTGTAATTCTAAAACCCTTCCTCCAATTTGGATGTGAATACCCTCAAATTAAAGCTGAGATACTGCACTTTAAGCCCATATTCATTATTTAACTGTAACTTTAATATATTTTGGTAAACAGCCAAAAATAACAAAACTTGTTAGTGCCCAATTATTTCTGGACATAACTGTATATGGCCCTTATCCTCTTGACTGGTCAGAGTCCAATGACTATCTGTATGTCACCAACATCATGAGCTCAAAGGCTAAGGTTAACTCAAAAAATCAATTTATTGACTTGAAAAAACAAAACAAAATAAAAAAATAACAGTATTATTATAGTAACAGTGCTAAGATAACAGTTGTCATGTGACATTCATTCTGCCAAACAACATTTTTTAATTTTTTTAAAGAATTATCAAATGTTTCAAAAGTTTCTATCTGACAAATTCGGATACTGTAGGGCCCTTTCCCTTGTTTTGTTATGTTTGACAAAATGTGTCACACTCTTTCTTTCCCCGTTTAGCTTTTTTTCTAGTTCTTTTTCAGCATCAGAATCTGAATTATTTCTAAGAATCAGAATTATTTGCTAAGTACATTTATCCTAACTACTGTTGTTGTGATGCTTCTAGTTCTAGAAAACTTACATGGACAGAGTACACAAAAGCTATAAAAAGCTTATATACAATAATATACAAATGGGCAGTGAAAATATAGGATAGCATAATGAGTGGTGACTAATGAATATACATGGAATTACAGTTGATGTAGAGTATCAGCATAGAACTACAAATCTTGATGCATGTAGATGAGTTTTAGTGCAATATAGTACAGCTAGTATTCAGTTTACAGTTTACATAGCAGGCTTGGTTTGGTGCATAGTCGTTTTGGTCTCTGTGGGACCTATGGACAGTTTTGTTTTGCCTGTATGGAGTATGTCGGGGGAAAAAGGGGTCTGTGAAAGAGGGGAGGAGTGATGAACAGATAAGACACGTGCTGTTGGTCCCTGACCTTGACTCAAGGGGACTAGGGGCGGGGAGAACACACACATTTACATTCATACTGTACATGTGACATTCCTGTGCCTTAATATCTGACCCCAGATCAGTGTTTTAGAATGTGTGTGAATTTGTGTGCACGTCTGTAACTCTGTCCCACCCTCTAAACCCACCTCTTAACATTCAACCAGCGTTTACCTCTCCCTACCCAGAAACCACTGCCCTTACATGCCTTCCTGATTGCATAGAGGTCAAAGGTTGTCATCATAACTGAAAGACCAGCACAACATAATCCATTTATTCTCAGCTAAAAACCAAGAAATTATGAAAATAATATCAGACTTTTTGTCATAAAGGAATAATGACATCACAAAAACAACACAAATATGGAGCCTACACAAGTAATCTCTGTATTAATCATACCCAGCACACATCAATCCTTGGGTGGTCCCTGACTTCTAAATATGTTGTTTTAACCTTACACTAGCACACCTGATTGAATTAGTCAAAAGATCTTCAAGCCTTGGACTTGGACCGTGTCTTGCAAAACTAGGATTCTGGGTTCAATTCCCACAGGGGCCAGAACAAACCTATAAAAATACACAAACTTACTACTGAGTCTCTCTGGATAAGATTCAATGTTTGAGTAACTCTGCACCATTCTGCTTTCCCTCTCTACATATTTAGGAGCATTTTATCCTTTGTGTTCTAACTTCCTAATCCAAGTGGCCACTATCAATTTCTTTCTGATCACATTAATATTTCCTTAGGCTTTCGACCGAGCATTCCGTCGAGGGTGGGAGAACTTCATCACTAACCTCTACAGCGTGACACTTGCCCCTGTGTCACCTTCATCTGCATTGTTGTCATCGTCAGCAACATCAAAGGGAACCCAATGTGACTCAGTGCTGGAAGAGGACAGAGTAATCTGTAAAGACCAAAACCTTTACAGTATGACAGCCAAACCTGTCTTATATTCATCTTCATCATGAAATGAAATACACCATGACTCAGTACTAGAAGAGTATAGATTAATCTGTCCACATCAGTAGTTCCAATAAGATTGTATGAGTTGTTATTTCAGACTGAATCTTGATTGGACCGAATGGTCATTTTATATTATTGTGTGAATGTCTCAATCAGTCCATCAATGAAACAATCAATCAGTTGTTGATTTCATGACAGCATTGAGGGCAGAGGGTTTACCATCTCTGCTTTATTTTTCATATCTATTGTTTAACACTTTCTCACGGGGTAAAGATCAGCCTGTAGATATCTAAGGGGTTATATGTCATACACTTTATTGTTATGCATACAGAAGGATAGAGTTTGTCTTTAAACTGTGACTCAACTTTGGTAAACCTGCTTTTAGTTGCACCCAATGTTTGAAAATGTTTAGAGGTCCCTAGACCTGGATGCACTCTCTGGACAGTTTAAAATGTAGATTGGGTATCTTTATCTATATTTCTTTACTTTATGTATATGTAGCACTTTCAAATGTGTGTATGTGAAAAAGAGAAAGAGATTTACCTTAGTGGACTTTAGAATGAAGAGACATTGTTCCACAAATTATGTCTATTGAGCTGAAGCTTACCCTTGGTGCTGACAGGTGTCTTGATTGTTTGATAAAGAGGAACATGTATCTAACATCTGAGGGCACAAAACTGTCCATCTCAGACTTAGGTTTTCTGAAATTGTCTAAAAAGAGGTAACATATTTCATACTTAATGTATTATATACATCACTGTGCACACTCTTCAGGATAATCTCAAAATGTTTCTCCTAAACGTTTATGTAGTGTGAATGATTGCCGAAAATGATAATGTCCAGTCTCTTGCAGCATTGAGGTAATGTTCAGAACTTACTGAGCTGGAAAATAAACAGTGTAAAAACATATTTTATGTAGCCAAAAAAAAGTGCCAATATATTTAACATTTTGATAATGCTTGTTGTGAAATAAAATGTGCTTTAGAATATAAGAGAATTTCTAGAATGTTTTTATCCTCCTTAAAAAGAAAGCTTTTTTCCGTTTTATAACATAAGATTGTTATCAAACGTTTGCTTTTGTGCACATTCTTCAGGGAAAGCTGATTTTAAGTGTTTCATTATTTTTATGAATAATTAATTCGAATCATAATCATAAATCTGTGAAAAGCGTCTTAATCCTTTTAAATGAGATAAATATGGAATACAATTTAACTAAAATAAAATATTGAATTTTATGAATTTGATTATTCAACTGATTTAAAAAAAAATCCACTTAAGTACTGTTATAAACACAGATGATGAGGCTGCATCACCTAAGGTTAGTACTGCAGTTGAGCACAGTGGGGACAATGAAAATCAGGAAGTTGCCTACATTGTGCCTCACAAGGAATCAATTAATTTTGAGACCAGCAATGATGGTCATAATAATGACAACAATCTTGCTTCCCAAACCTTTGTGGCTCCTTTGGTGACGTCATCATTCCTTGACGTCAGTGAGAAGAAAGTTTCTGCTGTTGCCACTACAGCTGGCAATTCTGAACCAGTTTATTTTGGAAGAAGATGTGAGGACCCAAGAGAACCACTGCAAGAACCTGCTGCTGCAGTGAAGGCAATGACATTGTTCAAACAGAGGCCACCTATTGTGATCTCTGTTTCCATTGATGCGCATGTCTTAAAACTGCAGAATGCTGGAAACAGTTCTAAGGGGTTGGATTGATGTGGAAATGTTTTTGTTAATCAGTATTTGGTGTGCATGTGTGTTCAGAGGGAAGGAGGAAATATGGGGCTATGGTCAAGGGATTCGAATTGGAAAACAGCTGTTATATTTTTTGTTTTTCAAAAGCATGGCATGGATGTAGTAGTTCTGGTATTCAATGTACTTCCACGCCCAATCTGTTGTTGTTTTTAAATGTTTAATATGAAATTGTCCTAAACAGTAACTTGTGTTTTGTTCTGTTCTTTATCTGAACTGTCAATATAAAAAATACATGTTGCGCTTGTTTTGAACAAAACAAGCATCGAGGATATACCGCCATCTACTGGATTTTTTTTTTTTTTTTTTTTGAATGTTGGATCTACATGTATAAAACAAAATACAAATTGTAAAAAAACAATAATAATAATAAAAAAATATTGAAATATATGAAATAAAACAGGTAGGCCAAAAACAGGACCTAAAGAAACAAAACATGAACAAATAAAAACAAGAGAAAGTTAAAATTCCCATCAAAATCCACAATCATCGAAGACCCCACTAATGGATCTGGATCAAGCACAGCCTCTAGGATGTTAGAGAGGACCTTAGATATTCTAAACCAATAGCTGTGCAATGAGGCAGAGCTCCCTCTGCAGTATAATTGACACTTGTCACATAGGGGAGAGGTATATACACTGAACAAAATTATAAACGCAATACTTTAGTTTTTGCCCCCATTTATCATGAGCTGAACTCAAAGTTCTAAGACTTTCTCTATGTACACAAATGGTAGCACAATGCCACAGATGTTGCAAGTTTTGAAGGAGCGTGCAATTGGCATGCTGACTGCAGGAATGTCCACCAGACCTGTTGCCCATGAATTGAATGTTCATTTCTCTACCATAAGCCGTCTCCAAAGGTGTTTCTGAGAATTTGGCAGTACATCCAACCGGCCTCACAACTGCAGACCACGTGTAACCACACCAGCCCAGGACCTCCACATCCAGCATCTTCACAGCTACTGCATCAATTGGTTTGCATAACCAAAGAATGTCTGCACCAACTATCAGAAACCGTCTCAGGGAAGCTCATCTGCTCGTCGTCCTTATTGGGGTCTCGACCTGACTGCGTTTGTCGTCGTTACCGACTTGAGTGGGCAAATGCTCACATTCTATGGCATCTGGCACTTTGGAGAGGTGAGTGCCGGTTTTCACTGTACATGGCAGATGGCAGACAGCGTGTATGGCATTGTGTGGATGAGCGTTTTGCTGATGTCAACGTTGTGGATCGAGTGGCCCATGGTGGCGGTGGGGTTATGGTATGGGCAGGTGTGTGTTATGGACAACAAAAACAGGTGCATTTTATTGATGGCATTTTGAATGCACAGAGATACCGTGACGAGATCCTGAGGCCCATTGTTGTGCCATTCATCCACAACCATCACAACATGTTGCAGCATGATAAAAGCATGGCCCCATGTTGCAAGGATCTGTACACAATTCCTGGAAGCTGAAAACATCCCAGTTCTTGCATGGCCAGCATACCCACTGGACATGTCACCCATTGAGCATGTTTGGGATGCTCTGGATCGGCGTATTCAACAGCGTGTTCCAGGTCCTGCCAATATCCAGCAACTTGAAGAGGAGTGGACCAACATTCCACAGGCCACAATCAACAACCTGATCAACTCTATACAAAGCAGATGTGTTGCACTGCGTGAGGCAAATGGTGGTCACACCAGATACTGAAATACAAATCTCCCCATCTCCCTCAAAGTAGGCTTCAATTATTTGTCTCTTTAAATAATATCTGGTCAACTTGGGTCTAACAATAATTAGGTTTGACTTCTGTGATAGCAATTCCATTGAATAGAAATATTTAGGAAGAAGGTACAAAGTTAAAATTCTCTTGGCACATTCAGCTGTTTATTTGTTGCTAGGAGAGAGGTATCAAAGCTTACAGAAAAAAACCGTGAAACATCTTTTAAGTAATACTGGACAGTCATTAGTACTTATACAGTACAGCGGGTGTGGTAAGACACTGCACATATGTCTTGTGCCAACAATACATGTTCCCTTTGTTCCATCCTTCCTAGGTTTACCCAAAGGGGCAGGCTGTCCCCCCACCTTCACCCAGGGGACTAAAGACACTGTAGTCAACCTTTTCAACTCAGAAAGGCCACATACTAACTGGAAAAAGATGCTTAAAACTGATGGTTTAAACAGATTGACGGAGGACCCAATGATCTACTGATAACAGTCAATAATCACCATAAACAAATAAACACAGACCACTTTCCCACTTTCCTTTTCTTATCTATACATGGGAACTCATTACTTTCCCATTTACTCAATACTTTAACCATTAATTCCTTTATACGTTTGTAGAATCCAAAAATACATCAGTTCAGAAAATTCCACAACACTTCTTATTGTCATTGTTTTCAAATTAAAATTGTTATGTTTTTCTCATTTTTCCACATACTTGTTTTGAAATATGTCAAAGACTGTTTTACATTTCTGGATTTTTGTTCACATGATGACGCAAAACCGATGCAGTCTTTCATACTAAAATATGGACTGACTTTCAGCATTGTTGTGTTCTAATTTAACCATTTTGATAATGTGCAATTGAATACATAAGATTTCTACTGTACTACTAGCATAAATGCAAGCATAAATTACCATAAAATGTTAACATAAAGTTAACATTCCAAGTGGCTTGAGATGGAGCGTGTGTCCAGCTTCAAATTCCTGGGTGTCCACATCTCTGAGGACCTCTCCTGGACCCTCAACACCTCAGCCCTGGATGGAAAGGTGCGGCAGCAGTAAAATAACTTTTACTGCAGCGCAATCAAGATCATTCTGATTAATTGCGCCACAGTGTGGTTTGGTGGTGCTCTGTAGCTGACCTAAAGGCCCTGTAACAGGCAATGAAAACCGCCAAGCATATCACAGGTGCCCGGTCATCGTAGACCTCCAGCGCAAGCGATGTCTGCACAGGGCATCTCAGAATGCCATTGAGAATTGCCACCTGCACAACTGTTTATCCCACTTGTACAAACATTATACTTAATACTTTAATAATGACTATTTTCTGCCCTCCTCTATTTCCCTCCATTGCACATTTAGAATTGCCATATGTAATACATTTGCATCAATCACACATCTATACATTCCACTTGTAACATACATATACTTAACACTTGTACATTTCCTGCCTTCTTTTATTTGCTGAGAAAAAGCGTATCAGAATCATTGAGAGGCTGCCAACCGCATCGACAGGATGGGTATAGGCTCACCCAGGACAGCCTGGCTTGCACATCCATTTGATTCAGGTAAGAGCTTTAGGTAAAGCTGCTTTGTAAAGTGAACATCATTACTTTTGTATTATATGTATGTAAGCTATATAAATGTTTGTTGTACGTAAACCAACTTAATATGACGACACCGTGTGGACACGAGTGGCAGCGAAATATACAGTAGGTAGCTACAATCAAAATGTAGCTACTTGTGTTTGTTGTTAGCAACCATTGGCATTTCTTAGGAGTCAGACATCGCATGCATCCGAACAATGAGCAACAAGAATGTTTTCTTTTGTAGCCTACTGTCCTTTCAATGCGCCAGAAATGTTCACACCTTGTCAGACAATCAGTGCCGCTATTGCTTTGGTCTGAAACTTTTGGTGAGATAACCACGCCCATTCATTTGAATACATCAAATGTAAATGTGTCATTATGAAATAAATGTGTCATTATTAAAATTCCCTTGAAAGAAAGAAATGTGCCATTATGAAATAAAACTCCCTTGAAATAAATGAATGTCAAATTATGAAATGAAAGTCCCCTGAAATAAATAAAAGTAGGCCTTTGAAATAAAAACCTATTTATTTATATATTGACTCATTTATATATTGCCTCATTTCTTTATTTCATGTTTTATTTAATAGTACGGTGGCCCACGGGTGCAAAACACAATAACATTAGCGATGCAAGCAAATGTTGAAAACACTACAACATTAACACACAACACAACAACCTTAACAGAAATGAAATACACCACATTAGCAATGCAAACAAAAGTTGAAAACACAACATTAACAAAAATGAAACATTTATACAAATGCTGCATTTCATTAAACAATCAACTACCCACAAAACCACCACATTAAATGACAATACAACAGCATTACCTCACAACACAACAGCATCAGCTTAGAACACAAAAGCATTAGCCCAAAACCAGTGTTGCCAACTCCTTAGTGAGGAAAGTCGCTATTGACTGTACTAAAAGTCGCTAGAAGTCACTAAATGATGTCATCACCTAATTTGCATAATTTCCCATCAGCATCATGAATGGATTATTATTTATTTTTTTAACATACAAAACTCTCGTTGGGGAAAAGAATATACGTGTGTATTTACAAATGTGTTCCATTTACAAGCAATAATTACCTGAGCAAAAAAACAAAGAACAAATCAAAAAAGGGGTTCGCTATTTAAGTCAAAATCAAAAGACTAGAAAAAATAATTTAGAGCGACACACAAGGGGAGATGTCATCATGGTCAAGGATTAAGAGAACTGCACCAACTGGACGTGATGTGAGCCGAATCATGCAGACAGTGATTTATTTTAGACAAAGAACATTTACATTTTCGATTCATTTTCAGTCTGGACGCGGAGGAGTTAACATCTCCTGCTCTGACTGCAGCTTGCAGGAACTGCGGTGCGAGGACTGGGCCGCCTGTGAGTGCTTTCAGATGGGGGAGGGGCCCACGGCGTTTCAAGTTACTCACAACGGAAGTGCTCCATACCGCTAGGGGCAATCCCAAGTGGAATTAGTTGGGTTTTAAACAAAATATACATTTCACTTCATACCGGGGGACTGACATCGGGCAAGTAGAGTCATGCTGGCAACATTAGAGATTTCCTAGCAACAATAAAACTTCCGGTTTTCGGATTTTGCTTTCAAAATACAAGTCCGCGATAAAACGCGATTTTAATAATATTAAATGTATCGATTTTGACACTGTGCGTAGTGTATATTCTAAAAATGTATTGTAGGAAATGTTCAGGAGAGTGGATAGAGTAATTATATTCAAAGAAATCAAGGGGCACTGTGTATTTGCAATTGTTGCTGGCATTTTACTCAACCCATCCTACATACTATTGACCACAATGTAACTCAATGGATATGAAATACATATTGCCCTGTACAGAAAAAACTGTTCTATAAGCCACAGTGAATGCATTGTAGGAAATGTCCAGGAGAGTGGATAGAGTAAATATATGCTAAATAATAAAGGGGCACTGTGTATTTGCAATTGTTGCTGGCATTTTACTCCGCCCATACCATTGGCCACATTCCAAATTGCTGAATAGCCTTCAATTTAGATACATTATCCATTTTGTTAATGGAGGTGATAATCACCACTTTGTGATTGCTTAACAATTCAGCCAATTATCTAATGTAGTTGTCAATTTCTTATATTAACTGGCCATTAGCCTGCTGTATCACCTTTGGAGATGTAGATGTAGTATTTTATCTGTAAAAATTTAATATTAATGTTTAATGTGTGAATGTGATACTGAAAAGAAAGGGAATGTTTGCATACTTTCTTTGTAAGAAATGTTGTTGTTGTTCCAGGTTTTAGCTACATCAGAACAGTACCAACATTTCTTAACTACTGAAAACACCAACATGTGATTATATTCCAACTACCAAAGTACCAAGCTATTCTGCAATATGTAGTGTAATTACCAGTTGAACTAAATTATGCAAAATCTAGGTCACTGCTCAGCATTTGTCTGCATTCCTTAGACATTTTAAAATGTTATTACTTCAACTTCATGACTGGGTTCCTTTGATCATCTATATAACTGTTTACAGTTTTATACATTTGACTATAAAATGTACTTGTGCTATAGTTATCCCCATCGTCCTTTCATTTGATAGGCCTGTAATATGGGAGGGTTTGTCCCATCAACCAGGTTAGTAGGACCAACCCCATTTGCAGACAATCCTTGTTTTGGACTCTGTTTGGATCAGCTTACATTTGTACTGAATCACTGTTAAAAATTCCCTCAGCGACTTTTGAAGAGGCTTTGTTTCTTTATCAGGTTAGCAATATCTTCTCAATTTGTTGATGTTGCTGTTTGATTCATGTTGATATGCATATGTTGTTAATTTCATTTGCCTGAGCAAAATTCTGATTGATTGAATGATTTGTATTGCCAAAATGTAGAGGCTGAAACTCAATACACACAGTTTCTCCTTATTACCTTATTTAGATTATTTACAATAAAACCCATAGCAATATTCCCAGAGAGGTCTTTAAAGCACCATGGACATCTCTATGTTAACAAATTTATAGCATATGGCTGCCCTGTATGTTGGTCGCGTATGGCCAAAACCCAGGTCTTCATTCTCATATTACTGACTTATTTTGACGGGGATACCATCTGAGTACAGTTGAGTCAGTCTGAGTGCTAACTTCCTCTAAGAAACAAAACACAGAAGTGTTTTGCCCTTCCAGGACCAACATTGTGCAGTCCTGTAATATATTTGTCTCCAAGCAAATGTTCTCGTTCTATACAGCTGGAAATAATTTAGACTTTTCAGTCATGACAGGAATGTTGTACCAGTTTGGCTCCAGCCATGCAGCAAAAAATTGGCCACATTTGGAATACAATGCCCATCCTAAACATCATAAACTGTAAGACTGCCATGACGGAAGGAGATCAACTTGGGTAGAAAGGTGAGTAACTGGTTTGATTAACTGTATGTACTGCGTACCCTATCCTGTTATCATTTAGTACATCATCTTTTATATTGCATGTTGTTTGATGTAACTTCTGAGTTATAATGCCTAATATTAGTTGTATTTAGATTAACAGCTCACATTCAGAATTTACTATGAAGGTTTTAGGATGTGCACATATTTTCAAAACAATATATATATATATATATATATATATAAGAAAACGTAATTATTGGGATAAATCTCTAACTTTCTTTCCTTATAGTTTGTTCTGGTCATTGGTAATTCTCATCTCCGTGCCTTAGTGGATAACATTGTCCCCATGCCAAATCAGGCTGATTCCACTGGTCGACCTACCATTGCTTTTGGCTTCATGTCCACTCCTGGAGCAAGAGTTTCACATCTGATGGCAGATGTTCGTGGGGAGGTGTTACTCAGAGGCCTCGTCCCAGACATAGTATGATCATTCCTGGTAACAACCTTGAAGCCAGCCCATCTATCGTCCAGGCAATTACCAAGAACTGCTGGCCCTGGAGTATGAAACTCAAGCATGGGATCTGGATGCGACTTATGTAAGGGAGACGTCCAGGGCCTTCCGGGCCCTACGGGCAGTGGCCGAAAAGATTCATTTGGGCAATGATTTTGAGATGCCAATTATGGCTGATCAATGACACTTGTTTGAGGAAATCATTGGTACAACTAGACCTCGTTGTGCTGTGGTTAAAATTGTAAGCTATCTCATAATTTAAGGTCATTTCTTTAATTACTAGTAATGCCTGTATCCGGGATCTTGTCCTTTCGGTCATGACTCAAAGCTCATGACCATAGGTGAGAGTAGGAACGTAGATTGACCGGTAAATCGAGAGCTTCGCCTTGCGGCTCAGCTCTTTCTTCACCACGACAGACCGATACATCGACTGCATTATTGCAGAAGCTGCACCGATCCGTCTGTCAATCTCCTGTTCCATCCTTCCCTCACTCGTGAACAAGACCCCTAGATACTTAAACTCCTCCACTTGAGGCAGGCACTCTCCACCAACCTGAAGTGGGCAAGCCACCCTTTTCCGACTGAGGACCATGGCCTCGGATTTGGAGGTACTGATTTTCATCCCCACCGCTTCACACTCCGTCCCAGTGCATGCTGAAGGTCCTGGTTAGATAGGGCCAACACGACAACATCATCCGCAAAGAGCAGAGACGAAATTGTGTGGTCCCCAAACCTGACACCCTCCACAAAACACATGTGGATTGGTTGGGCAAACTCCCATGAACCCTCCAACACCCCGTAGAGGGTATAGAGTGTTCCACGGCCCGGGGTTCCACGGCCCGGACGAAAACCACACTGTCCCTCCTGAATCTGAGGTTCTACTATCGGCCGTATTCTCCTCTCCAGAACCCTGGCATAGACTTTCCCGGGGAGGCTGAGAAGTGTGATCCCCCTATAGTTGGAACACACCCTCCGGTCCCCCTTCTTAAAAAGAGGGACCACCACCCCGGTCTGCCATCCCAGAAGTTGGTTTGTTTGTTCTGTTTTATAAATTTGTGTAATACTTATGTGAGAATTGTATTGATCTACATGATAGTTTAGTAATAGTGTATAAGGAGTAACTTAAGACGTATTGGTCATGTGATTTTATGTTTTGCGTGCTCACCGGAAAAAAAAGAGAGAAACATGAGGTGTCGCAAACGAATCGAAAGAGGTAAAATAGGAAGGAGTGTTTGATCAAAAGAATTGTCTACTGATGTCTCCTGAGTCCCGATTGGAAAGCACACACTATGTTTGTATGTATTTTAGTTATTGTTTATTTATAATTTGATGTACTGTGTGTATTGATTTAAGTTTTAATGGGATATGTTTCAAGTGATGTCAAGACAAAATTTAATTTTGGTTAATTTTTCAGTTTTTTCACGGTGTTCATTTGATTTTGTGATATGGAATATCCTGATTCCTGAGAGGAAAACATTAAAGGAACTGATGCCTTATCAGTTGAAGCGTGATTTTTCTGATCTGGAAAAAAACTAACATTCAGGAGCCATTAAAAAGTCTGTAATTTTCAACTGTGAGAGACGGAATCTAAAACAAAAATCCAGAAAATCACATTGTATGATTTTTAAATAATTAATTTGCATTTTATTGCATGACATAAGTATTTGATCACCTACCAACCAGTAAGAATTCTGGCTCTCACAGACCGGTTAGTTTTTCTTTAAGAAGCCCTCCTGTTCTCCACTAATTACCTGTATTAACTGCACCTGTTTGAACTCGTTACCTGTATAAAAGACACTTGTCCACACACTCAATCAAACAGACCTCTCCACAATGGCCAAGACCAGAGAGCTGTGTAAGGACATCAGGGATAAAATTGTAGACCTGCACAAGGCTGGGATGGGCTACAGGACAATAGACAAGCAGCTTGGTGAGAAGGCAACAACTGTTAGCGCAATTATTAGGAAATGGAAGAAGTTCAAGATGACGGTCAATCTCCCTTGGTCTGGGGCTCCATGCAAGATCTCCTTGTGGGGCATCAATGATCATGAGGAAGGTGAGGGATAAGCCCAGAACTACACGGCAGGACCTGGTCAATGATCTGAAGACAGCTGGGACCACAGTCTCAACGAATACCATTAGTAACACACTACGCTGTCATGGATTAAAATCCTGCAGCGCACGCAAGGTCCCCCTGCTCAAGCCACTGCATGTCTAGGCCCGTCTGAAGCCAATGACCATCTGGATGATACAGAGGAATGGGAGAAGGTCATGTGGTCTGATGAGACAAAAATTTAGCTTTTTGGTCTAAACTCCACGTGCCATGTTTGGAGGAAGAAGAATGATGAGTACAACCCCAAGAACACCATCCCAACCGTGAAGCACGGCGGTGGAAACATCATTCTTTGGGGATGCTTTTCTGCAAAGGGGACAGGACGACTGCACCGTATTGAGGGGAGGATGGATGGGGCCATGTATTGCGAGATCTTGGCCAACAACCTCCTTTCCTCAGTAAGAGCATTGAAGATGGGTCGTGTCTGGGTCTTCCAGCATGACAACGACCTGAAACACACAGCCAGGGCAACTAAGGAGTGGCTCCGTAAGAAGCATCTCAAGGTCCTAGTGTGGCCAAGCCAGTCTCCATACCTGAACCCAATAGAAAATCTTTGGAGGGAGCTGAAAGTCATAATTTCCCAGCGACAGCCCCGAAACCTGAAGGATCTGGAGAAGGTCTGTATGGAGGAGTGGGCCAAAATCCCTGCTGCAGTGTGTGCAAACCTGGTCAAGAACTACAGGAAACGTATGATCTCTGTAATTGCAAACAAAGGTTTCTGTACCAAATATTAAGTTCTGCTTTTCTGATGTATCAAATACTTATGTCATGCAATAAAAGGCTAATTAATTACTTAAAAATCATACAATGTGATTTTCTGGATTTTTGTTTTAGATTCTATCACTCACATTTGAAGAGTACCTATGATAAAAAGACTTCTACATGCTTTGTAAGTAGGAAAACCTGCAAAATCGGCAGTGAATAAAATACTTGTTCTCCCCAATGTACAGTCATTTGCATTGTGGCCAATTAGATGGGTGGAGTACAATGCCAGTAAAATTTGCAAATACACAGTGCCCCTTGATTTGTTTCCTTGATATTTCCTAAAATACATTCACTGCGGCATATGGAATAGTTTTTGAGTCAATATGTATTTCTTATCCATTGAGTTACATTTTGGAAAAAGAGGGTGTGGAAATATTGTGTTGCTAGATGTAGCACACCATTCCCCATGATTAGACAGGTTTTTCTTACTCTACACACTCTCTTGCACATTTCCTACATTGTTTTCTCTGTGGAATATTCAATAATTTATGAGCTATGAGGCAATATGTATTCCATATTCAGTCATTGGCATTGTCAGAATTCTGCCCTTGGATCGTGTTTTAATACCCACTTTCTATTGAAATTACTCTTAAATATGATCATATATGAATTGTTGTCAATGTTTTGAGAGGTACATTTTCTTTACCAATGAATAAACTAAATTTATGTCAGTTTTGAAGTAACACGTCTTTTTTATTTTGAAAATGTCCTAATTCTTTAAAGTTGCTCAAAAGACACTGATCTTCGGGCGCTTTTACTTTATTGTTTTAATTATTAGCTAGCTATCGTGAACACTTACTAGACTTGTTTTTTTGTTGTTGCAATGAGTAAGTTTACATTTCTGCCCTGCGAAGGAGGTAGTAATGAACATTGATTCCCAATCGATGAAGAGGTCAGAAAAAGGTGGTTGGTGGCAGTTCATCGTGACATTAACATGTCACAAAGATGTGCAATACACATTTCATTGCCAGTGACTTCGCTGAGGGGAAAGTTGGAGGACGGTGGTACCTAAGAAGTGTGGTTTCTAACACAGACCGGGTGTTTGGGAAAGGCAACCGAAACCCCATGCCCCTACAGAAGACGAACAAGGCGAGAAATGTTCACTTACAATGTAGGTTTTTACACAAGGTACAGTAATTGTTTACTATCACGTAGGTTTTTACACAAGGTACAGTAATTGTTTACTATCACGTAGGTCTTTACATAAGGTACAGTAATTGTTTACTATCCAGCAATCCCTAAGTCCTCATGTATCTCCTACTGTGTTATTCAAAACTAGGACACCAAAACTTACCAAAAGCAAGCCTATTTAATGAATATTGTCTTAGCACTAGGTATGCACTGCAGTGTTGAAACTGTTTTAAAAAACTGATTTGCAGTAAAACAAGAAATGTATAATAAATATCTGAAAGAATCAGGATGTTAAGACTAATACAGGCTGCAACTTAGGTTAAGTCTAGTGCTTTCTTGATACCTATAGAAGATGGGCAATCATAGTAATGAGTGAAATTCAAGCAAACAGACATGTCATCCAAAGCTATGCAATTGATGTTTCAATCAAAAATATCCTAAATATTGGGGGAATTTTTACCATTTACAATTGTGTAAAAAATATTTTGCCAGTATTATTAAATTGTTAAATAAAAATTCCAAGGTCCTGTCCTTCAACAATAAGCTTAATTTGATACTTCCATTGTCGAGAGTTGGCATAATTAAACAATTTTCCAAGATCCAAGTTTAGAAATCCTACCAAAATAAGACAGATGTGTCACAAGAGAACATCAGATGTTCAGTTGTTTCCACCTCCATTTTACAAAAAGTGCAGTAATTCGAATCAGTATTAAATCTTATTCACATAAATTCACTAGAAGTATAAATATCATTAAGTGTTTTGAAATGTATTTCTTTTGTTTTAGGAGATATTGGAAAACGAATATGTTCTCCTGATTCTATTTGCGTCACTTTCAGTGTATTCCTGCATAATATATTATTTTAAGAGGTGAGGGAAAGCATTCATTATTGAGGGAAGATCTTAATAACGTATTATTATATTTCCTGTCTAAAAAAGGACAACCCTAAATGTTCAGCATGTTCAGTTTAGGAACTACCAGTGAATACGCTAAGGCCCCCTTTATCGTACAAATAAGGGCTGGTGGAATCGCATTAATCACTCTATTGTATTCACTACAAGTGCACATTAAATTAAATTTGAGTTTGAACCCATCAATACCCTAACATATCACCATTGGCATCCATTCGATGTTGAACAGACCATATCCCTCGTTCGTGCCACTGTCTGTAAAAAATTATTTCTTCTTTATGAGTATACATCTATTATTCCAGATTGGCATGTTATGGGGACAGAGATTATGCTTGTAAATTAGTTTCCAATAACAGAGTACTTGTTGGTGAAAAACTGATAACTTGATTGGCAGTTTACAAACATCGAAGTCACATTTCAATAAAAATTCTAAGGTAGGTTGAACCAGAACGTCTCATATTGGCAATCGAAATGTTGTAACCATTTCAACTTAAGGGTACCGTTCATTGGGTCAAAGTCATTAGCATTCAGTCCACCGTCTTCCACAGATTTAACACTATAATTATTTCTAATGTAATGATGTTTATTTCTCCAAATGAAATAAAAAATTGTCTGATTAATCATTTTGATCATCTTATCCGACATCGCTAAAGAGTATGCAGGATAAATAAGTCTTGAAAGTCCTTTCATTTTGGATAGTATTATCCTATCAAATATAGATACATCACTTTGTAACCATGTATTCAGAATTTTTAAATAGTTTTTCCATATACTCTCAACATTGATCTTTTCCCTATGATCAACACCTTTCGAGATAATAATTCCCAAATATTTGACTTCCTTCCTAAGTGGTATATTATCTATAGTGGTTTCATGTTGATCATGGATTGCCATTAATTCACATTTATTCAAATTCAGGTATAACCCTGAGTCTTTTGAAAAGATAGAGATGGTAGCCAAGGATTTTGAAACCTGTGCAGCATTCTTAAGGAACAGGCTTGTGTCATCTGCCAACTGACTTATAACCAATTAAATTCCCAGCACATTCAATGGAAGAATATCCTCACACGGTTTTACCAAAATTGCCAATAGTTCTGCAACCTTAATAAAGAGTAGGGGTGAGGCTGGGCACCCTTGCCGAATTCCCCTCTCCACCTTAAACCTTCTACATGCCCAATGGCAATAATACTGAACTATTTATATCATCATATATCATTCCAATCATCTTCTAAAAAGTTCACCAAAACCAAAATGTTCCATTGTTTTGAAAATATTCTCTCTACTGGTTTGTAATATGCGAGACTGGAAACTGGCACACCGGTAGGAAGTGGGCGTGGAACGTACGGTCTTAATAAGGCCTATTTGAAATAATCCCAAAGAAAAAGAACACAATTTAAATTCACCAATGTACGTTTTATTTAATTATAATTTAATATAATCTTACGTTGAGTGACATCACTTGATTTTTCAACCAAAAACACCCCCTTACACTGCCCCTAGTGGTCTAGTGTTAATGTTGTTGTGTTGTGTTTTAATGATGTAGTGTTTTCAAATTTTGTTTGCATTACTAATGTTGTTGTGTTTTGCACCCGTGGGCCACTGTAGTTGAACATATCTCAACTCTCAACTGTCGCGTGAGATTTTGGACCAATCCCAATGTCCCCCCTAAACCCTCACAGACATCACCTGGTAAGTGCAAGAGGCTGCAAGGGCTCTAAATGCTATAAATATTAATGGGACAGCAATTTGCGACTTTATTATGTTACCTTGACAACGCTGAAACATGTTGCACACTATTGTGGGTTTGGGATTTTTTATTTTATGTTTTTTACTTTCTTCTCAGCCAAGGCACTTAATAGCCTGATTTTGCAGGCTCCTGCCCTACAGAATGGACAAGAAGTAATTGTCAATAATAATCTACAGGTGCTGGTCATAAAATTAGAATATCATCAAAAAGTTGATTTATTTCAGTAATTCCATTCAAAAAGTGAAACTTGTATAATGTATACATTCATTCCACACAGACCAATGTATTTCAAGTGTTTATTTCTTTTAATTTTTAACTAATGAAAACCCCAAATTCAGTATCTCAGAAAAGGTTCAATATTGAAGACACCTGGTGCCACACTCTAATTAGCTAATTAACCCAAAACATCTGCAAAGGCCTTTAAATGGTCTCTCAGTCTAGTTCTGTAGGCAACAAAATCATGGGGAAGACTGCTGACTTGACAGCTGTCCAAAAGACGACCATTGACACCTTGCACAAGGAGGGCAAGACACAAAAAGTCATAACTAAAGAGGCTGGCTGTTCACAGAGCTCTGTGTCCAAGCACATTAATAGAGAGGCGAAGGGAAGGAAAAGATGTGGTAGAAAAAAGTGTACAAGCAATAGGGATAACCGCACCATGGAGAGGATTGTGAAACAAAACCCATTCAAAAATGTGGGGGAGATTCACAAAGAGTAGACTGCAGCTGGAGTCAGTGCTTCAAGAACCACCACACAAAGACTTATGCAACACATGGGTTTCAGCTGTCGCATTCCTTGTGTCAAGCCACTCTTGAACAAGACACAGCGTCAGAAGACAAAAAGGACTGGACTGCAGCTGAGTTACGTTCTCTGATGAAAGTACATTTTGCATTTCCTTTGGAAATCAAGGTCCCAGAGTCTGGAGGAAGAGAGGAGAGGCATATAATCCATGTTGCTTGAAATACATTGTAAAGTTTCCAGTCAGTGATGGTTTGGGGTGCCATGTCATCTGCTGGTGTTGGTTCACTGTGTTTTCTGAGGTCCAAGGTCAACGCAGCCATCTACCAGGAAGTTTTAGAGCACTTCATGCTTCCTGCTGCTGACCAACTTTATGGAGATGCAGATTTCATTTTCCAACAGGACTTGGCACCTGCACACAGTGCCAAAGCTACCAGTACCTGGTTTAATGACCATGGTATCCCTGTTCTTAATTGGCCAGCAAACTCGCCTGACCTTAACCCTATAGAAAATCTATTGTGAAGAGGAAGATGCGATACGCCAGACCCAACAATGCAGAAGAGCTGAAGGCCACTATCAGAGCAACCTGGGCTCTCATAACACCTGAGCAGTGCCACAGACTGATCGACTCCATGCCACGCTGCATTGCTGCAGTAATTCAGGCAAAAGGAGCCCCAACTAAGTATTGAGTGCTGTACATGCTCATACTTTTCATGTTCATACTTTTCAGTTGGCCAACATTTCTAAACATATTTTTTTTGTATTGGTCTTAAGTAATATTCTAATTTTCTGAGATACTGAATTTGGGATTTTCATTAGTTGTCAGTTATAATCATCACAGTTAAAAGAAATAAACATTTGAAATGTATCAGTCGGTGTGTAATGAATGAATATAATATACAAGTTTCACTTTTTGAATGGAATTACTGAAATAAATAAACTTTTTGATTATATTCTAATTTTATGACCAGCACCTGTATATTTGTCAATAAACAATGTACTATTTTTGGTCAAAACAGTATTGTTAAGCAAAAACTAAAATAAATAGTTGAATATACTAGGTGTGTAATAAGGTTCTTCTGATCTCATGTGTTCTATGTGCCATCTTAAATCCTTGTTAATTAATATAGTACAGTTTACCGTTCTTCTCTTATAAAACTGGTATGCCGGGATTTTTCTCTCGCATTCTGGCCTCCCCTGTGGGCAATTACCTCATGCGAAGTCTTATGAAAACGGTGCATAAAGGGCTCAAAATGTCTGCGAAAGAGCCCTTGCGCGTTTCACGATTTGAAAGTGGGACTGCTCTAATCCCTCACAGTCCTCGCGAAAACGCTCTTCAAAGTCCGTGAGTCTGGACATTTGAATTGGGCTTTTGTCTCCGAGAGTAGCTCAGCCCGCTGCCGCCGTGATTCGAGGATTCGCTGGCTCTCGTTCCAAATGAGTGAAAGAGTGGCTCTTTGTAGCTCTAGCTAGCTGACAGTTTGCAATACAACAATACAGGGATTCTGGGTAATAGCCTATAGCAAAGTCAGGTCTGATGCACACTTGCGGAAGGGGTACGTTAAGTGCGCAAGAGGGCTCTGATGATCACCCCTGGAGTAGTGATGGCCGTTCGAGGCTTCATCAGCGTTATTTTAGCAGTAGAATATTATGCTGGCAGCACTCAGATTGTCTTGATAAAAAAAAGCCGTAATTGAAATGTATAAGGCCATATAGTTAACAATCTAATTTGTGAAAAAGAGCAGACAAGAATAATACTGGAACGGACATTAAACAAACTATATTACCGTAGATATTTCAATAATGGCTTTTATTTTGAAAAAGAAAATCTGAGTTAGCACTGCTAGCATAATGTCCTTTTGCTAGAAGAACGGTAATGAAGCCTCGAATGGCCTTCACTACCCTGGAGAATAACACTACAGAAATGGGACACCCTACGGTCTTGCACCCCTTAGCGAGAACGCGCAATTGAGGGACACAAGGGCGCAAGTTGCGGATATTGGGGCAGGAACACGATGCATCAGTGTTGCACCATTTACCCCAAAGTTATATTCCCCAAAGGTTATGTTTAATGCGAGGCCAGTGGGCCATAATTCCATAGTCATACATTTCTATCTAAAAAACAACTACATATATCTGAATTTCGGCTGTGGTTTCATTGTGCTTAAGCGGTTCAATTGTACGGTTAAACTCAACAGTCAAAGTAGAAGAATGCACCACGGGAATTTAGAATCACTTCGTAAAACTTTATTTAAAAAAGGAGGAGCCCAAGCACGTGACGTGTTCGATGGAGTGAATAAAAAGCGTAGGACGCCAGCAATCGTCCCACTTCCTTCTCTGATCTGGTCGAGGTAAGGTTACTTTCTTTTCCCCCACTTTCTACAAACGAGCGCCTTTTAAGGACATTTTTCTGCATTAACTTTTGGGTTTTATAAGGCGCGCCTTGATACATTTTATCCTAATGGCGGATTAGGTAAATAGACAACTGTTATTTAGTTAGTTTTATTTTATTTCATCAATCAATCCAAAGCCATCCTTTAATATAATCCTAAAATTCATCGTCAGAATTCACGATATACAAAGATTTTATCTTTTTCGTTTTACTGACCGCATATTGCACAATTTAATGTTGTTCACGAGGTATTTTAACAGTGAAGATATTTTCAGGCTGTTCGCCATATCAAGTAGCTTTCCACGCGGATCGTTTAGTTGTGACGTCTTTCAATGATGAGACTTTACACAGACCTGTTCTGAATTACTGTGATTGGAACTTAGTATTTCTGATGAGAGACGTGTGTACCCATTAACGTGTGAAATGCTGTTTTGGTGGAGCACGTGTTCTCATCGTGGTAATGCTTTCATTCATACTTCTCCCCCCCTCCCCAAAGATGCAGTCGGCTACTGGAAACAATCTGATGCTCAGGTATACTGCCTTTTAAATTATATGGCTTTTGGTGTTAAGTCGTTTATTTACCGCTAACGTGGCAGTTTTGGATTTAAGGCCCTATCCAAAAGCATGCCATGATGGTGTTAGCGGAATAGCGTAACAGCTAGTAGAATTGCTGCTACTGTGTACCCCCCCAGAGGTCTGTGCTACTGTGATGATAACATGAACTCTCTCTTACCGAATCTGCCTTTGAAGAAGAACCTTTACCAGATTCTGAGTAGCATTTGGCCAGTTAATAAATTGACTGACTACCCCAAATCATCCCCTGCTTGCTACTTCAACATTGTTCTGCTCTAAGTAGTGTATTGAGGATGAGGTATAATTTTCTAAGTGAATGCATGTTCAAAGGCCTTCATTGTGTTCAAATTCTGATCTACAGCAATTTAACACTGAGGCCAGAAAGGAAAAGGACAAACTTGCTGGTGAGTTATGACTCTACAAACATCCCAGAAAATTGCACTTCCTTTATGAATTGCAACCCTTGATATTTGGGCCTAGTTCCAAAACGGGTCTGAGCTGTTTGGGGATTTGGTGCTGCTTAGGAAACAACTTGAATGGTAGCTATAAGTGATGATCTCAACAGACAAGCATATGTCTGATTTCTGTGATGCTATGTTTTTGATCTGATTGGCTTCCTGATCTGTTGTCTTAAATTCTCATGCCTATTAAATGAGTAATATAGAAATGCTGTCTTTTCAGGTTTGTTCTGTGACTGGAGGATGTTGGGCTCTGTTATAATGATGGGTTGTGCTGGTGAGTTTAACTCATAGATATAATGCCCTGGGATTTATGATGACTAAGTGATGATCCTGATTGACAAGCATATATCTGATCTTGTGATGCTAGGTTTTTGATCTGATTGCCTTTCTGGCCTGTCTTTTAAATATACTGGCCTATTAAGTAAGTAATATAGAAATGCTCTTTGTTCAGGTTCATGTTCTGTGTCCGGAGTCTGACTTCTGAATTGCCATTGTACAGCTGTTATGAGTGCTGGTGAGTAACGCCAATATAATGCTTTGGGGTTTGCGTTATTGGCACACATGCATGACTTTCAGTGATGTTACCCTTTCTCTGACTGGCTTATTTTGTAAGCGTTGCTATTTTCTTATAGCCAATAAATGACAATTCTAATTTTTTCCCTAAGGACAGAATTCCAGACTACAAGACTGCAATCCCTGATGTGCCTTGAGTTCAGGTAGGCGCATTGTAAAATGTCAGCCTGTTAAATGTGCACCTGTCATTAAAACATATGCATTCTTAGACCTGTACCAAAGCCCCCTAGGAAGGGAAAATAATGCTGTTTCAGTTGCAGACAATTTCAGCCTGTTGGCATGGCCTCCTATTAATACGTTACATATAAAAATGGCATTTAATGTGCCAAGTAGTCAAATCTGTTTTCCGTCCACAGACATGGGTAGTTCCAGGATCTCGGGCATTAATTGGTGAGTTCAGAGTTTCAAACACTTATAAGTGGTCTTCCATCAGTATGCCATACTTGTTCAGTTGCACCGTATTATTTATGTAGTGCACTACTCTTCCCTGTCATGTACATCAACTCATCAATAAATACGGTGCCAGAGTTTAGCTGTAACAGAGCCACTAGGCAAAGCTTCAGTCACAATGATTACAAACTTAGCTCACTTTGAACCAATGTGAAACGACACGAACGACTGAGTGACTGTAGCTAGGTATACGGCACTTCAGCAATTAAATCCACGCATTGCACTAAAATCTGCATTCTCTAGGTTGTTGCCCCTTTGTGGTCAGTGGACTTGCAGTCTTTACTGAACTCACTGGTAAGTAGAGCTGTCGCCATTATTGCATAATTGCCCGAGCCAGATCACAATTTTATAAACAATCATTTGCTCAACATTTTGATTCCCTAATCATATTTCCAATCTGAATAAGGGTAATTAGGCGAATGTTAGAACTCAACAAATGCCAAGCTAATTGTCTGGTGTCCATTAGTGTCTGGTGCATGGGAGACTAATGAAACATGAGCATCAATTTGTCATTTCTGGATTTTTCCTAATTGGATAATCTGCATTAAAGTGTATGGATAGAAGTGTTGTCACATTTCATATTAGATGTAGGAACATGTTTTGTGTTTGGTTGTCATCTTTATGTCGTCCTTTTATTTTAGGAGTTTACTGTCCTCACTGAAGATTGTGGCAGTTCTGGGTTGCAGAGTTATTCAGGTAAACACTGGTGCCGAATATAGGACTAACTGTACTTAGTGGTAGTTAAATATTAATGGTTAAATGCAGATGTTATAACTTGACATTGAAGGATTCTACTCAATTGTGTATGAACACTAGCTTAAACTACCCTGTCTTGCTGCTAAATATGATGATCATTCTCTTTGGAATCTCGTTCGTCTGAACTCATGTTGAGAAAAGGAATTGCTGATGCAGCGGAAATTAATTTGGAAAAAGGGGGTGATTTAGACATGTTTCTGTCCCCTACCTGGACAATAACCTTAACCTTTTGTCATCCTAGGTGTCATGAGGCTGAGAAGGGATGTTACTAAGGTGAATTTTGGTTTGTTTTGTACTACTGAGTAGTTCCATGACTAGTCCAGAGCTCTTAACCAGTAAGCCCCTTTGGTGCTTGTTTTAACCGGCTATGAAGATGTGCTGAATTGTTTGGCAGATGGTAGTTCTAGTCTGCCATAACTCTGGCTCTCAGTGATGACCTCTGCATGTGTCTTACGCCCTGTGCCAACAACAGAACCTGTGAAGGTGAACCCACTGTTGTTGCCAGGGCAACAAGGGGATGGCTTGTTGGGGTTACCAACTGTCTGATGGGACCAGAGAATAAAATCTGCGTTTAGCTGTGAAAGAGCTGAATTGATTGTAGTTCTAAAACTAGTAACTGAAGCTTAACTACTTGTCTTGCAGATGTTCCCTCCGTTATGCAACTAAGCCTAGATGGACTCAAGGTTTGTATTTTTGCTTTCCAGTAACCGCATTCTTGCCCTTTGGCGCAAGGCCCTTCTGTACTTATTGGCCCTGAAGTGTCCTGAAATGATGACTTTCATATACCGCCCCAGTCTGATGTAAAACTGACTGATTGGTTACTGAACTGATCTTTGCAGACAGTTTTGCTGCTGGTGTGCTGCCATTCAGTGGGATGTCAATTAAAGTCTACTTCCTTTCAGGTTCTGCCTTCCAGACCAGTAATTTGAAAATATTTGCTGTGGACAGTGAAGTCTAAAGGTGTGTATGGTGTAAATTTCTTCTATATCATAGAAGTGACTTTCTTTTTACTGCCCCAGTCTGGTGTAAATCTGACTGGGTGGATTCAATGGCTGAGGATTTACCCTGAACATTTTCAGATTGCTCTGTGGCCTGTCAATCCAATGACTTATGTTGGTTTTAAAAAGTTCTGGGCTTTTTGTAGTTGATTCATGGAATGTGAAATTATTAGTCATGCAGTTATTGCATGTTTATCCTGGTCAATCACATTCCAGTGTGTATGGACATTCAGTATGCTCTACATTCACACATGACAATACTGACTCCAACACCCTGAAGTGATGACTTACAATTACCGCCCCAGTCTGATGTTAAGCTGACTGATTGGTTATTGTCTGATCTATGGGTTTAATTCATTCAATGATGGTACTGAAGTGTTTATCAGGGTTCATTCAGTACTTTTTTTTTTCTCCTTCCAGAACCCCCTCAACCAGCAGTGATGTCTTGCTGTGGTTGGAACATTGCTGGCCATTTCAACACTTTTAACCTTAAACATGGATTTCTAACATTTCCATGTTTTCTTTTGTGGTAAATTAATGTGAGTTAGTAGTGAACTTACAGCACTGGTGTGTTTGATGGGTCAATATTGCTGTAAATGTTGATGCAAATTTTTGTCTTTGTCGCCATCTGCATGCTGTTCTGTAGGACACAATTGGATGTTGATGGAATGACTTAAATATTAGCTACAGCTGATGCGTAAGTGGAGTAATGTCTGCATACATTTATCAATCTTGAGCTGCCTGGCAAGGGTGTTGTAATGCTGCTGCTCTATGAAGTGTATAGTTAAAATGAAATGATTAGGGGTGAAAACAGTCATTGTTCTGGAGCATGTGGATATGCTACTTGTCTAAACAAGAATAAAACATTGTCATAATATGGATATTGCCTGATTTCTTGATGGGTTTTTAGGATCTTTCATCCATGGAGGCACTAGCCAGGGTTTGTTCATTTTATAAATACTATTAAGCTTTGTTCCAATACAATTTTATTCGCTACCTGGCAGATGGTGGTACGTTTAATTTAATGCAGACAAATGTAACTCGGTCTGTATATAAAACAAAACTAAGTTTAATTTGTATAGTCTTCATGGACTGTTAAAATGCTGTTTAGATGGTCTAATGCATCATGTCCAGAACATTCTATTAGCTGTTACCTAATGTAAGGTAATTCATACATACATGTTAATGCACTGTTTGTAGTTCTGTTGCAGTTGTAATGGAAAAGCTTAACAATCATTTGAACGAAATCCCTTTTTATAAAAACAAACTTGACAGACCAATGCATTACATTATTTGCTGCTGTTATGGCACATCTGAATGTCAAGTATATCCTGCCTAATTGTTTGTACTAAACATTGAGGTTAAGTAAATTTTTACTGTGACATTACAATTTAAATATTTCCATTTATCAATTTTTTTAATAGAATGCCAAATACTGTATTTTTAAAAAGAGGGCATGAAATCACTTTGCAAACCTGTCCTCTGCTTAATGAGTCATGCGCTAAATCTGATGTGCAACCAGTTAAGATCCAATATTCACACATCCCTGTGATCACCCAGATAAAGGTTAGTTTGAAAGAAACCAACAGTTTCATATTTAACAGATCGCTAATGACTCAATTGTATGGCACCTTCTATTCATAGCAACTAGTTTCATTATCTTAAATACACTGCTCTAAATGCTAAATACATGGCGCTACTTGGCGGTGTCTGATGCACGATACATAACGTCCCAGAGGTTCCCAATTGGATTCACTTCTGGGGAACCTGAGGGCCAATCAATGGCATCAATGCTTTCATCATCCAGGAACTGCCTACATACCTAACAGCAGTCGGCACCGTTGGCTAGCACGCGGAGGTCTGTGACCCTCCAAGAATATGCCTCTCCTGACCATCACTGACCCACTGCCAAACTGATCATGCTAAATGTGTCTCCAGATTCTTTTACATCTATCATATGTGCTCAGTGTGAACATGCTCTCATCTGTAAAGAGTGGTGGACCTGACAATTCTGGTGTTCTCAATTATTAATTATTGGACACCTATTTTGGATTTCAGCACTTTTTCAACAATTATTAAATGATCAATGTTTTGATTTTGAGAGCCTCAGAATATAAGTATAGAGGACTCAAACTCATTAATAGTGTAATAAGAACATTTACTTAAACTCCAATAGAGAATACTACAGACCAGGTGTTCCTAAAAAGTTCTACCAAAAACAGTCAAACTTATGTGTGAGTGTGGGTGAGAGAGTGTGATTGAGTGAGTGTTCATGACAATAAGGCGCACGTGTGTGCATTTACCAAGTTCCACCATATCATGGCATTATAATGTAATGTCCAACACTGAAACGCTTTATTCTTTTTTTTGTGCACAACCGACAAAAACCTAACATAGGCTGCAAGTAGCAAGCCAACATGAACTGTGAGGGCTGCTACCTGGATCAAATAGTTAGCTAGAACATTACGTAAATTGGTCAACGATTTAGAATAGGCTACTAAAACGAACACCAAAACCTAAAATGAACTGAAAATAATTGTAGCAATTCATGCTAAAAATCGATGGAAAGCAGGCAACCTACACGTTTCTCACCTTTACCTTCTTCGGTATGGATCTGATCTCCTCAAATCTGGGTTAGTTACTGAGTAGGCACCAATCAGAGGCAACACATTTTTGATGTCATCATGTATACTTCTCACAAAGTATTTTACAGTATTTTCAACATTTGAGCCAGGCTTCACTTTATAATAAAACTACAATAAATGTGCTAGACTCGTATGCAGGGTTTGCAATAAGTTGAGTGAGATTATTAAAACTTGGTAAATGTGCATGACACTGCAGACTTGGTCATAAAGAAATTGAGTGGACCATCTCATCTGGTACTGTCCAGTGGAGGCAGACTTCTGTAATAAACCTTTTTCTGTAAAAAAAAAAATTCAGAACTGGTTGTTGGGTCATGGTAATTCTTGAAATGAAAACAGACAATATTGATTGATTGACCATGATTTTTTAGAGCACCAATGTGATATTATTCTGTTGGGAAATACATTCTTCATTGGGGAGATGGTATCCAACATGAGATTCAGAGGGGGAAACATGGTCTCTGCTATAAGCTTGTGTAACATGTTCAGTGGTGCAGATAGCATCTCCTGTAAGCCCTAATACATTTATGAAGGACATTGCATCTTTATTGCAGCTTAAGATGATTGTTCTCCTATTTTAATGGCTTTTTATTGAATTTTATAGAATTTTTCTTGAATACATTTTTCTTGCTAATCATGATATGACCTTCATAAACAATGGTTTATGCAAACTAGACCAATTGAAAATGCCACGCCTTATGGTGAGAGACAAACAGCTTCACTTACAGCTTAAGTATTCTGGCCTAAATCCCCATGCTAGGTTTCCATAAAAGGAAAGAAAAGGAACAGAGGCTTTTGTATACAAATTTGAAAACACTCTAAAACAATGAGTCCAATCAAGGCAACCCAGAAGGGTTTGTGTAAGTTAAAATGCACTTAAGGGATGGTAATTGGAAAAACAGCACAGAACCGAACCAAAAACAGCACACTGGGTTACTGCTTCCCCAACATCACCAATCTCCAAGAGGCGTTCCAGTTGTTGGCATTCAGACAATGCACATGCCCATTCTTTACTGATCTGTTGGACTAGGGGAGAAGTAAAAAGGTTGTTACCATGCTGCTTAAATAGCTCCTGATAACAGCCACTGAATGTTCATTCCAAGCAGGCCCAGCACAGTGTTTTTCCAACCCTTAGAAGCTGGGTCAGCAGGGTCTTTTACCCCCAGGATGCCCACCTGCTTTGCTACATCACATGCACATTGGTTTACTAGCGTCAACATCACCTGACCAATGGCTGAGGCATGAGAGTTACAAGAATATGCCCATGCTCTTTGTGTACCATAGGCAGCCCTCACTTTTACGCATTTGATGGCAGCATTACATACATATAAACAAGTAGGTGGGATGATGTCAAACTAGGTGAACTAATTCACTTTGTAATTTATCGTCCAGTACATTTTCGATAAATGTGTCATGAGTGACCAAGTCTGGATTTAAAACCCGATGGTGATCTTTACATTTTAAAAAACTCCATTATTTCCAACAAAGCATGGGGAAATTCCTAGATTGACTGATTTTCAAATTGCCAACATTAAAAGAACTGCTTTTGTAGCATCACTTATGTTTGATCACAACCAAGGTTGTCAAGAAGCATGGGAAAAATCCATTCTGGATTGGCTCTTAAACTTAATTCCCTCTTAGCTTCTCCATCCAAAAGGTCACAGAGGAAAGCTACCTGCTCGGCCATAGAAGCCTGCCGCGCAGCCAACGACCTCCGCGCTTCCTCCACCCAGTCCTCAACAGTCATAGAATCCTGAGTCATGATTCCAGAAAACCTTGGACATGTCCTCTCCCTTGGTGCATAAACATACACCCGCTCAGTAATTGTTTAACAAGTTCAGGCAAGGCCCTGATTTGTTTTTCAGAGTCAGTAGACATATTAGGGGTATATTTTCTAGAGCTAGACAAGTCAACAGAATAACTTGGATTAGACCAGGCCCCACGAAGCATCTTAATTGTATGCACACTGGTGAGTATAGATGCTAGGGTGTGGAGGGTGTCCTCCTCGTCGTTGCTCCTGGGCAACTACTGTTTTTCCTCCAACCCTAACTTGTTACCTTGATATTTCTGTGCCGTCAAATCAAATACAAAAAATCTCTTTTCATCCTGCCAACAACGCCAAATGTGACCTTCATATATAATGGCTTATGCAAACTAGACCAACTGACAATGCCTTTCTCCTTATGGTGAGAGACCCACAGCTTCACTTACAGCTTAACCATTGTATCCTAAATCTAGGAGGGGAACAAGAAAATAAACTAGGACTACTATGATAAAAAGAAAAAGGGAAATTATACATACAAAGGTAAGTTACACCCAAACCTGGCTTAGGAAACTGAGATTAACAGCAATGCACTGAAGCTAAAACTACTACCCTTACTGATTATATATGGAGGAAAAATAGAGGCTATGCGGTTAATCAGTTTACTCATCCCCAGGTAAGTCTAAAATACACACATTGCTCAATTAATACATCATACACATAGTCCAACATGTTATGGCAATTCCATCAATTAGAACTCTTTTTGGAAGTAAGCACAGAGACAAAATTCTCTTGGCACAATTAGCAGTTTATTATATAATATTTGCAAATAGAGAGATGCGTCCTAAGCCAGTGAGATGCGTCCAGGCCTGTGAGGAATCTCTGAGGACAATACATTAACACTCAGTTTTTATTACAGAGAAAAGGGGTGTGTTAAGAACCTGCGTGAAGTTGGCCCCCCAACCAAGGCAAAATAGGCTCAATCGTTTGTGCTCCGTTTGTGCCGTTAAAATATTTGTTTGTGCTGCTATCATTTTATAGATATTAAATAATATTTTATAGGTTATTCTGAGGTCACTCAGCCCCCCAACATCCTCTGAAATCAACGAAAATAGTGTTGTTTGTGCTGTTAAAATGTTCGTTTGTGCTGCTTCAGTATTTTATATATTAGGCATTTAATTATTGGGGGTGTCACACCATACCCTAATTAAATATGTAATATTTAAAACACAGAAGCAGCACAAACGAAGCACAAAAGAATGAGCCTATTTTGACTCAATTTGGAGCATGTTGGGGGGGCTGAGTGACGTCATCACCAATAAATAAATGTCTAATATATAAAATACCGAAGCAGCACAAATGAAAATTTTAACGGCACAAACTAGCACAAACGGAGCACAAACTATTTTGCCAAAGTTTTGCATTGGGTGGGGGCTGCTCATTCATTCTCTAAAGACAACATTTCCCTTATCCCTTCCTGCCCCCACCTGTCTCCCTCTATCCTGTCCTAGGTCTTTACTGTCAAGGGGGTAGGGGAAAATCGTAAGAGACACTCATGACGCTGGCCACTTTCCTAAAGAACAGACACCCCTGATGGTTTGGGCACATTAGCAAATGGTCAGAAAACCCACTGATCTACTGATAACATGCAAGAATGTGGGCCACAAAAATGTAACAAAGACCTTTCTTCACACTTGGCACATCATAAAAAACCCACCTGAAAAGGTCAGTCCTTTGAAATATTTGTCAACGTATGTTTAAATTTCTACTTCCTAGTTTCTGCTGTATCTCCAGGTAAGTATCAAATTCGGTTTAAGCAGTAAATCTGAAATCCAAATCATGAAAAGTACCCACATTTCAAATGTTTGTTAAAATCATAAACTATATTTAGGGTTTCAGCAGTTCACTGGTGAAACCCTATTGTGTTTGTTCCGGTTCATTATTAGGGTTCGAGCAGTTCACTGAGTTTGCCATAATGAGCCTGTACTTTGGCACGTAGCAGTCTTCTAGCTTGCCTACGTGCACCTTTTTAAGTTGGTGTGATCAGAGAGCCAGCTACCTAACTGAGATAAAACTAGTTAGGACGTAATGTAGGAACATCTAAGATGTATTTTAACTTTCTTTAGTGAGGTTTAGATTGTTAGATGTAGTGCTTTGTGTTAGATTTTTTGTTTAGATTTGTACTGAGCCCTGTTGTCTTTAACACACAATGGAGGAGAAGAAATGCATTTGGTGGCGGATTTACTGGCAAAGCCTTTTACTGGAAAACATGGAAATTGTGAGGAAGTGTCAACCAAACCCCCAACTAGCAACCGTTCAGGGAAAAGATGTAGTAGATGCAGTGCATTTTACGGGGTAACGCCTTTTTTGAGAAAAGCTGGAAATCGCAAGGAACCAACCCCCAACCTACCCAGCAAACAATATTACATTGTCACGACGTAACGAGACAGTTACGTAACCGGTACGAAAACGGACTATCTGACGTTGCAGCAACCGGAGAGGTGAAATTCCTATTTTGGTTGTCATTTCGTCACCTGTATGTTGTGTTATTAAGGTTGCCTATTCGTTATTTGCTGACCACATTATACTTTTCCTCGTTAGATTAGATTTGGTTTAGGTAATCACCTAATCAGTACCTCATTGAGTAAAATGAGTTGTATCTGTGTTGGAATTTAACAGACCATACATGTAGAGATGCTGATTTAAGAAAAATCACTTAATTTCTGCCAGAGCTGTATATTATTAGTATTTTTGTATTACTGGTCTCAGTCTACATATCTTAAGGGGACATTGTCTTTATGATTACAAAAGCTAAAGTTGCTCTGCATTTATTATGCATCACATATTGCTTCCCCAATAACTAGAGAAAGTTAAATATTACTTGATATTAAAGAACACACAAGCCAATTATATCAATAAGCTATCAATACATTTTGCTTACCCTAAAGCTGCAAAAATAAGACACTAACAAGCGTATTGCACTAGCCTAGTTACAGCATTATTCTATTGATCATCTGTGTTTACAGTCACTTACTTCCGTTGCTTGCTCTGTGGTTCTTGTTACAGTCAGGGAAAGCTGCAGTGATAAATGAGAATGCATATTAAGGATTTCAACATTAAAATAGGACTACAAAATTGTGTACTTCCTCGAATCTGCTTAGCAGGTTTTCCACATCAAAATCTTGTGCTGGAAATTAATATTGTTCCACTCGGTAGCCTAGTTCACATTACAGCAATTAAGTACACAACGGAAATACTTTGAAAACATGATGGTCATTGCATGTTTAGTCACACCTTGAATACTCAAACTCGACTTGAGTATTTATTTCTGTCCCAGCAAGTTAAACACTTCTTGCACTGAGCTCAGCCTGGCTTGGGAAAAAACAACCAATCAAGCTAGCTAGGTACAGTATTAGACGACTTACTGTACTGTAGCTTGCTAATGCTAGTTGGCTTGCTCTACCCCAGTGAGCAATCGCTGGCGCGCCACCAGCATTTTCCTGCCGGCAGGTCGCCGGCTATAATGTGTACAGCCAGCGGGCCACCAGCTTTTGCCGCTTTTCTCCTGATCTCAATTTGCATAAGTTCATTTGCATCTCAGGCGGCTTTCCACCAGCGGCCCGACTGCTGCTGAAAAGAGGGCGTGCGCTTTAGTCTGCTGTATCTGCTTGTGTTGTAAATTTTTCCAGCAGAGATGCTATTGTACCCCTTTTATTCTTGTACTGATTATTTGACTTATTTTAATATTGTAAAATCTTAGTGTACATACTTTTGGTCAACATTGGTAGTTTATAAATAAAATAGACTTTGACTATTGCACTATTTCTTGTGTAAAGGACCTTTGTGTAGACATACGTACAGTAAACACATCTCGCCATTGCTTACCATAATATTTTCCCAAACTAATGGCGATTTTCCACTATATGGTACCGGCTCAACTTGTCTATAGCCTTGACTTTAATGCTTCATGGGGGAAAGTTCTTTACTGTGTTTAAACACCGCTATAGTGAATTTCACATGTGTAAGGCAAGACAGTCGCCATTTGGATCCCACGCTGTTGTACTGTGAAAACTAGAAGGAACATTCATTTTAGCGACTTGGTTCTCTCGTCAACTCTTGTTCAAAGTGTATAAGGTATAAGCTATATGCTCTGAATTGGACAATACAACATGTGGATTATCACATTGTTTTACTACAATTTGATGAACTCCTGAAACAAACGAAGATCAAGGATTTTTTGGACATCAGACCGAAAAGTGTTGAACGCCGAGTCACCTACATCTATGGTGAGTTCTGTTCTATTATAAATAACTAGCGTTAAGTGTTGTTAGGTTACTGTTTAAGAACATAATGACTGTTTTGTATTAAACAATGACTGTTTGCAGTATTCTATTAACATTCAAATTCTTTAGTCAAGTTACTGGTAGCTGAATGCAAGTTCTAAACCATTGGCGGGAAAACAAGTTATAGAAACTGAGCTTGAAAAGTTTGCCTGAGATTAAATACCTACAGTAACCCTTGTTTCTTCGTGTGTCCACAAGTTTGGTTTCTTACTATTTTTTGTTTCTTCGTTTATCCTCAAGTTTGGATGTTTTGTGCTTCTTCGCATATCAACAGTTGAACAGGTATGGTAACATTGTTAGCTAACTTGTCTAAATCGTGTTTCTTAGGGTATCATAAGTTAGAATTTTATAATATGTGCTTACTCCTTGTAACTTTTATCAACTGATACGTAACGTTGGCTAAATCATGTTTCTTTGTGTAACGTTATCCACGTCATGTGGATAACATTACTCTTGGCAGTAAATGTAGATAGACTAGCTAAACCTGGACCTGTTGCAATTCCATTACTGAGGCGTCTGTGTATCCACATTGTTCTTAGTTAGCCTGTGTGTGTCTTTTGCTGCCAGGTTTTTTAAACTTATTTTCTAAACATTGCTTTCATGTGATGACATTTTCTTTAGTTTTGTGGCAGCAGTTCCTGCCAGATATGTGAATTACATGTTGATCTCGTAATTACTGCAATGTTTACTTGATTTGACCATATTTACCTGTTCACCAATCTTTATGTTTATTTTTAGGATGGAGCAAGCACAGTACTCCAAGGCACCAGAGAGGTACTCCACGCCACCATGTAGAGGATGGCTACATAGGTAAGTGTGGGTTCATTTACTTAACCCAGATGCTTAACTTATTATTAACGCATGTTGCTTCCAATTTTACTTGTCAATTTCAATTTATTTTTAAGGGCAAGAAGGCAGAGGTAGGGGGAAGTTTTAGCTCTGCACATGAAGGTAAGAATGAACATTTTGGCGGACACTGCAATTTGAGTTCTGATTGTAAAATAACCAGATATTTAGGACTTAATAATTAACTGTCTGTCTTTACTTTCAGAACATTTGGAGGAGATCAAGTGGCTGACTGAAGAGAAGGTCGAGCTGAGGGCACAGCTGGCTCTACAATCAGGTAAAAACAAGACTATAGTTACGCTAACATCTTGTCTTAATGAAACTGCATTTGTCTGAACATGTGCCCTTTACTGAAATGCAATACTGTACAGCATTTCTGAAATTACATGTATATGGCAGTTTTGTTTATTTCACTATTAAGCTGTTGATATTTCATTGTGCTTTTTAGCTTCTGATAAACGTCTGACTGAAAAGAATCTCAAGCCGAGGGAACCGCTGGCTCTACAATCAGGTAAAAACAAGACTATATGTTGTCTTCATGAAACATTTCATTTGTCTTGAATGTCATGCAATTCTCAAAATCATGTCAGACCATTTAAGTACAATATCTGATTACTGTATTACAGGAACCATAAGGAAGAATCTTTCCAACAAGGATGCCACTGATGAGGCTGTCCAGAACCAGGTCCCCAGGTACCAGAAAGGGGCAGCTGACCATACAAGTGGGGGATGTCGCGGCGGTACAAGGGACCTGCTGTGAATTTGAATGACATCTCCAGCACAACCAATATTGCTGCTAAGCTGCAGTACTGTATTTCTTTTTTTTAATCCGCTGCTATGTACTGTGTTATATGATATATATGGTTGCATTATCCTCTTAATATATTTATAGCTCTGTATGAATGTTCTTAATTCTGACTGTAGTTGTAGTATTATGCCACCATTCATAAGCTTATTGCACTGATGTATCTATGATATTCAATAACTATTGATTGCTGCTAGGTCATACTTATGTATATTACTGCCATTCTAGCTCTTGTTTATTTTGTATTGCATTATGTTTATTTTGTACTTTTGTACTAAATTTACTATATCTGTTACTGGACATGTTTTCTTGCATTTGATTTTGTAAAATTCTTATTTCAGTTCATTTGCACGTTTATTTTGTATGCTTGCTGTATAATGCATGTTTTTTTTGTATGCATCTTGCACTGTTTGAAATAAATTGTTTTGATTTTATTCAGTTCAAAATTATTATATAGGATTATTATAAATAAAACCTAATGTTGGGGCGTGAGGCATCCCGCTGGGTTTATTGCATAAAAGCGACTAGTCACCGTCGGGGTGCTGGTGAGCCGCTGATCAGGGTATTGTTAGAAGGCACTGTCATGAAAGCGGCCCACCGGCAGCCCAACTGCGACGCGCGCTATAAAAAAAAGCAGCTGGATGTCCGCTGGCCGGACACTTTGCAGAAATGCTCGGCGGCCACAGCGGCAAAAAGCTAGTGGGCCGCCGGTGGGCCACTGGCGTGTTGCTTGCTGGGACAGAGTTAATGTTATTCGATGATAATTACCAAAGTTATTTTAGCTAATTTGTCAGATAGATAGCTATCTGCTTTGTAAAGAAGTTAAATAAGCTTCCAGAAATGATGACACGGTGCTCCAGAAATTATGTCGGCTTAACGAGCTAAGCAGATGTTTGTAAAGTAGTCGTACAGTAGTGTTAACTAGCTGCAGTAGCTAGTTAGCCAGGTTCGTTACTGTAACAAAAAACTTGCTCTACCTGCAGTTGCTAGCAAGGAATACTGTGTAGGCTACACGATTAAATAAGAACATTTGTAATTAGAAAATTGCTAGATTCCAAAAAACGAAAGTACCTTGCTGTAGTTAACATAAATTATTACATCATTTCTAAATAGAAAAAAATTATTAATTCGAAAAAACTATTATAGCAACTGAAACTTAAGCACTATAATAGCTATTATTGCGCTAACCAGAGTAGAAGAGTACTTGTGGAAACTCACAGACACGACTAAAACAGAATTATCTTAAACTGGAGTAAAAAACATATAGTTTAACACATCAGAAGTATACAGCTACCGCAATAATGTAATTGCTGAGGTAAAGTTCTCACGACTATTTAGGAGTAAATATACTACAGCGAAGACATGGCGGGACCCACGAGCTGCGGCTCTTCCATGTGTGCACAGTTAATTTGTGTATGCCTCCGATCTGGTTTTGTGAGAGATTAGGCTACATGGTATTTCAATTGACCAATTGCGTGTATTAGAGTATCATTGTTTCTTCATCTGAAAGCTGAAATATTTGTAATATGGTTTCCAATGTGGTGGCAGGTAATGACATTGTAAGCAAAGTATGCTGTAGTAACAAAAATAGGAGTTTAACTTTTCCAGTTGTAGTTACGTAAGATCGTTACCAAAGTGGTACGTAAGTTTTTACATTGTCAGTACGTCATTTAATTATGTTTCTGCGACATCCTGAGCAGGTGAGGAATATGTGGTCATGCAATTACCTTCGGACAATGTTGCCACAACGTTGTAAGAAGGTAATGTCAAGACATTGCCAATCCACTACGTCACGGTTGGTCCTGGTTACGTAACGTGTTTGCTGGGTAGCAGCCCTGTCCGAGACAGGGAAAGGATTTGTGCGGCAATTTCAATCGATCGCGTACGAAAAGTACACCTGGCTTACAGCGTCGAAGGAACATCGTTTTTGTGATTACGTTCTTCTTTCCTTGGTACCTGTAATGTCATTAATTTGGGCTTTGCAATGTATATTTGTGTTGGTGCGTCCTGTCATGCATAATGGTACTGTACATCCTTGATGGTTTCATTCGCCATGTATTCATGTTTCTGTAATTACTAGTGTTGCAAGCCTCTTGTTAAATAGCTTTATTCCACTGTCACTGTGAATATGGGATGGTTAGATCAAATGCCAAAAGCCTAAAAGCCCATAGGATTAGGCGGCCATACATGGCTAGAATTATTGGCTTTGCATCCATCGTGCTGAAGTTACTAATTTTTATTGGTAAGTAGGATAAACTGCCCCACTTTGGAAATCAAATGCCCATCCAACACGTGTGTTTTGGTTATTTACCTGTATTTACTTGACAGGTAAGCAGGTTAGGACTGTAACAAGCTAATAGTTTATTTTAACCAGCAAGGTAGTAGATAAATGTAGCTGCCATGTACAAAAGTTGTCCAGGGGCCATTGGCGTTTCTATATGTAAAACAATTGGTGGAGCATAAACCATTTCAAAATATAGGACACACACAAGTAAAGCTACAAAACTCCTTCTTGCTACTGATGTGTTTATTTAACACATCAACAAACAGCGTGGCTCCACAAAACAACAACAGAGCCGCTTGCTTCTACCTGGTGTACACTGGAGAGAGAGAGAGAGAGAGAGAGAGAGAGACCTTCTTGTGTAATTGCTCTCCTTCTCTCTAACACACATGTAAAATTACCACTGTCACATTTACAAACCTAAATTAGGAATGCAACCAAGCTCCGAACCAATGTGCCTACAGGGGCCATACGCAAACAGCAATGAGCTCAACACCACTGAAGGCTACAACGAAGTGGAAAGACAACTTTTTAGGGATTCAGATCCATTCTATGACAACAACCTTAATAGATAAGCATAGACACACTGACACTCGTCACCATCTATATCAATCGATCCAGCACAAAAATATGACCTATGCACGGACCAGCACAACAAAGGCAGGATAATAAAATATGCTTTCACTCACCAAGGCTGAGGGCTCACTTGAAGAGAAAGGTGGCACGGCGGTTCTTCCTCTGGGGAAACTTTTTGATGACTTTGGGAATGTAGCTGCTGAAACAGTTGGCTTTCGATGGACAACATGGCCAATGCGTTGAGTTGCGACTGTCCCATTGTATTGCAAGTGAAGGTTTTTACCCTCTTTAAGGTGGAAATGGTCGTCCCTGACTCGGATGTCCTCATAGGTGTTGTTATGATAATTTTCAGCTGAGTGACGGTCTCAGCAAAAGCCTCCTCTAGGTTTTTCTCATGGATGGATCTTAACAGAGACAGGGCCGTTTTACCAGTGTGAAGCTCAGTGTGGCGGTACAGAGTGGTCAGCTCAGACTTCAACTTTTCCTAATTTCCTAGAGGCCATAGTTTCACCGCACAGTCAAGCTCAGATTCAGGGAATGACAGGGAAGTGCGAGCTGTCAACCAGCTTGGCAGCGAACAGGTGGTAACTTCTGCTCCACCTGGGAGATGACTGTGTCGCATCCCATCCTGGTTGTGTGCGTATGCCCGCCGTACACATGAGCAGCCAGGCACGGTTTTCCCAAAGGGCATTGACAGTTGTACTTTTAAAGTTCCATCATGCGGGTGGCCTTGGAATGCATCTCTGTGTTGTCTCAGCAAGTGCTGCAACACGTTTTGGAGTGCCAGAGAAAAAGGTGGCAAAAGCAGTTAAATCTGCAAAAAATAAACCTTCATGATGCTCATCCTTGCTGAAAAAAGTTGCTGCAAGGTCAGGTTCAGCTGGTGAGCATAGCAGTGAACAGATCAGTCGATGTCATGATGTGGTTAATTGAATCGTGGTAGCATAACTGATCATGTGTCAGTGATGTAGGCTACAGTAACATTATTCGCATGCCAGAGAGAACGAAACATTTGCAGCTTATCATAGAATTGAAAATGGTATTGTGTTTTATCTGTCCGTTAGCCCAAGGCTTAGGAACCCAAGTGTGAATCTTTAGCCTAGGGTTAAGCTTTAGCCCAGGGTTGACAAACTCTTGTGTGAACACAGGCTAAGCTAACCCGGGGCCAGTCTTAGCCTGAGACAATGCAGTGTGTAAAGGCCTTATTTTCCATCCCCCCACTGTAATGTACACAGGATACTTTTTCCTGAAATATTATTTAGTACCGCTGTGAATGTTTTATATGAAATACTCAGGAGGGTTTGTAAAATTACAAATATAATGTGAAATCATCAGGCACTCTGCTACATCCAACAAAACAATTGTTGTACCTCTTTAACCCCCAATGCCACACACTATACTGTACATTGAATTCATATTGTCAAATTTTTTAGGAGTCTGATGAGTAAGTCCATTTAAAATTATTCTGATGATGTGAACAATATATCAGACAGTTTAGTTATTAATAATTAGCATTTTAGATATGGTGTTATGAATTCCAGCCTCATTAGCTAATAAATCCACTGTTTTCATTTGTACAATGACTTTCTAATATAAGCAAATGTTTAGTGGAATGCAACGTTGCCATGATTATTTCATCAAAAATAAAAGCTAGATTAGTCTCAGTCTAAATTAGCATAAGTTCACCTTAAATCATTCTGGTGACATGAACATTATAACCAATGATTTAGCTATTAAAAATTTGCCTCAGTAGATAATCCATTCGCTGTAGTTAAGTAATTTATCGGTTTTCATTGGTTTCTACAGCTCCACTTCCAACTGAGGGCTACATTTATAAATTATTCCTTTAAATTGTAGACATGGCAGTTAAATTAAAATGAAATCTGAGCTGTAATTTAACAATAACACATGGGTACATAGGCTATATGCCCATGCCCTACCAATGTCAACATATTTTTATAGTAAGAATAGGGAGGGCATTTTCCAAATAAATGAACATCTGGAAAAGTATTGGTTTCATTGTTGCCACCTGTCTTTTGATCATCAAAATTTGACAATTCTAAAATAAATAGTTAGCTCAATCATTGATGTTAATACACATACTTAAGTAAACATACTTTTAATTATAATGTAAATGAAAATTATAATGATTATCTCTTATGACCACATCATTATTGTACAACAAGCAAAAGATTAATTCATTAATATGCTCTGCGCTGGGGAAGACGGATAAACATCCATTCAGTTATATTTACCATACAATTAAGCTACATTTATTACCTTCTGGAAATTTCAAGCAACTATCTAGTTACATTGTATGGTGCTTAAGGTGTTATACTGCTCTGATAGTATCAGACTCTTGAAGTATCCATATTTATTTGATGCATGCAAGTACATTCAGTTTGGCCAAACCGTGGTGGCATAATAGCCATAACACTATCTGTTCTTTTTCACTCAGTGAGATTCTTTTTGAGGGACATGATCTGGGTTGTGTCTTTACTTTGTGTGAATGATGTTTCAAGTTGGCCACATGGGGGCACTATAGGAAAGGAAAACCATAGATGTCGTATTTCTTGCAACTATGGATATAAGTTGAAATAAATGTGCAATCTGTCTAGTAATAGCTTCAATGCTGAAACCCACTAAATGCTGCTTGCGTGTTTTTGCAAATATATAGATACATCTCCTGCAAGGATAATGGTATAATAATTCTACTTGGTACATATGTTGACAAGGACCATACGGAAAAAATGACAGCAAGGATCTTTTTTAATCAACCACAAGGTGGCACTATGGAGGTTTTTCATATTAGCAAGGTCACCATACTCACCTCGTTTGAGATACTACCTTCAAAAGAGATAGATAAGTCTACCTCCTCATAAGGAACATATTTGCCATTGGGACTCATTAACTTCGCTTTAAGGGTTTGGCAGACATTTTGAATTTGTGAAAGACATAAAACAATTATCTCCTCTAAGGACTGATCTTCACATACGTTCATATTTGGCATCTATGGACGATGGTCTTCAAAGGTTATATCAATCAGGCCAGTTTCTTAAAACACATGGCCGACAGATGAACATGTGCAGGGGGGTGGTTTTGCACATATATAGACACATCTCCTACAAGGATAATGGTATTATAATTTTACTTGGTACATATGTTGACCATATAGAAAAAAATTGAAGCTTCCCACATTTGCAAGTTCACCATGCTCAACCCGTTTAAAATCTTGAAAAAAGGGGTGTATAAGTCCATCTCCTCCCAAAGAACATATATGCAATCAGGATCCATTAAGTTATCCATTAATATTTTTTCAATTCTGAATTTGTGAAAAATGCTTCAAATGCTACTTCTATAGCATCAAATGACCGATGTGAAGTGTGATTACATTTGGTACACATAGTCAGGGTTGTGAGTTTAGTTTATATGAAAGATGTTTCCATTTGGCCACATGGGGATACTAGTGAAAAGAAAAAAACATACATGTAATATTGTTTACAGCTATGGACATGAGTTGGATTTGTGTCCTATTGGAAAATACAGGGAGTCAGGAACTAAAAGTGTCATCAAGGGTGTGTTGTATAGAAGGGGGCATTGTGTGATCTGTCAGAGAACGCTGAAACTTAAGATGTCTGGTAAGACCATGTGATAAAAATATGCATCTGCGGAGCATATGCTTTTGACATCTAGCTTTAGTTGTGCATAATAGAAATCTACATTCCCAATGGTATGATTTAATGTTTTTTGACACCAGCCCTGCTTGGGCTGGTGTACTAGTCTAGGCTGCTGTTTTCAGTACACGTGATGTTGCAGTGTGGGGCTTAGTCTGGTTTACTGGTCATGTACATTGCCTCATAAAGCATAAAATGTCAGAAGATATAAATAACGATGGCATTTCTTGTGCATTCCATTTGGTGATGTGGCCCAAGTCATTGCATTGTACATTACCCGACATGATAGGGAAATGAGCCACTACATAAAGTAGAAGGCAGAGGGAGAATTAGTTCCTATCCTAAACAACTATTCGCTACATGAAAAAAAAAATCTTTACTTTTCAGCATCTGATACACATTCAGTTTCATATAAATGTCTGGTTATCACCTTGTATCAATATTCTTATGTGAAGATTGATACTTCCAAGTGAACAACAGGATTGGAAGTTTTGATGCAGTACTTCATCAGTTTGCCAATCCTTAGTAGATATGGGCCAGTTTGAGATTTGTGGAATGTTTCACTTATACACATGGTAGGACTAAGGCATTTCAAAAGCACTTCTATTGTGTTGCTTTTATGGTTGACCCCGACATACAGTACCTCCAACAAGCAGAGAAGGAAGAACTGTTTTTTTCATTCAGCCCTGGGAAAACCTACTTTGAGCCTGCAGAAAGTTCTTTGGAATTGCTTGTATTGGACCCTTGGTGAACCTTTTACATGTAAGCTTTGTTCAGACTGCAGTCTTATGCTGACAACAGTTCTTTAAAAAAAAAAAAAACCTGGCAATCGTAGTTCAGCCGGCCCACAATACATAGTGTTGCCCTCTTGAGATTCAAACCTGGTTCCCTTACTTGAAAGGCAGTGTTGTTAACCACTATAACACGGAGCTACACTTTAAGTGGCTGTCAGTATAGCGTCTTGTGTTTATCTGGAACCAATCCTCTTTTGGCACTGGCCATTTTAACAGTTAATTGGCCATTCGTGAATGACATTGATACAGTTAAACTGACTAACGTTTCTTATTAAGTTAACCTCCGCCGTTTTAACAGTGTAATAGCCAGTAATAGGCTTTACCGGTATCTACTAACTTACTGGAATAGTCATAAGAATTGAGCAGTTGCTAGCGAGTCTGCCAACGCTATTTCATTTCATGGCATAAGAACGTATTTTGTCTTTCATGACATAACAACATACTTTTTTCTTTCATTCGTGAATTACATTAATACAATAACCATCAATAAAGGTGACGATAACTAACCTTTTCATCAAGTGAAAAGACGAGAGAATTGTGGAATCCACCAGAAATAAATAAATTACATTACCCTCAACAGATTCGAACTTAGGTCTTCCACATGAAAGGCATTGTCCTTAACCACTATGCCATGGCATTACATGTTTCAGCAGTCGCTAGACTCATTTGAGGATTGTGTAAAACTGACTAACGTTTCTTATTATGTTCCCCTTCACTTAAGTGTCTATGGAATGTATTGCTTTTGCCACTGGCCGTTTTGACCGCTTATTTATTAGCCAGTAATAGGCTTACTAATATCTACTAACTTCCTAGGAATAATCATAAGAATTGAGCAATTGCTAGCGAGATTGAAGTATGGTCCCGGTGGGACGGGACCGGAACACCTTCCCAGGAAGGCGTTCCGGAGGCATCCGAAACAGATGCCCAAGCCACCTCAGCTGACCCCTCTCAATGTGGAGGAGCAGCGGCTCTACTCTGAGCTCCTCCCGGTTGACCGAGCTTCTCACCCATCTCTAAGGGATCGCCCAGCCACCCTGCGGAGAAAGCTCATTTCGGCCGCCTGTATCCGGGATCTTGTCCTTTCGGTCATGACCCAAAGCTCATGACCATAGGTGAGAGTAGGAACGTAGATTGACAGGTAAATCGAGAGCTTCGCCTTGCGGCTCAGCTATTTCTTCACCACGACAGACCGATACATCGACTGCATTACTGCAGAAACTGCACCGATCCGTCTCTCAATCTCCCGTTCCATCCTTCCCTCACTCGTGAACAAGACCCCTAGATACTTAAACTCCTCCAATTGATCGTGCTAATCATGATCCGGCTAATTGGGTTCTTCGAACACACCTGTTGTGTATGATTAGTATTGCTGGATTGAGTTATCTGAGATAATTGCGCGTTCATGTGTTGGCTTAAAAGGGGATATGTATCGACAGTAGAAACATTGATCAGCAACGCTGCTATTGGCTGTTCAGCATGGAAAAAGAACGTTCCCAATTTTTCTCCCAAGCAGAACAAGAGCTTTTAATGGAAGGTTATGACGAATTTGAGTCGTTAATTAAAACGACAGGGAACACCTCAAAGTCTGCAAAAGCCAGAAGAGAGGGCTGGCAAAAAGTAGCAGACAAATTAAATGCGTAAGTGCTGTCCATAGTAGACGTTTCTATCATTTTCTACAGTATGTATTTTTGCATTTTAATAATTTAATATTTACTTTCTTTAATGTCAGAGCCACCACTGGACCCACTAGAACATGGGAACAAGTAATAGTGAAATACAAGAATATTCTACAAAATGGTAGCCTTTAATTCATACTGTCTTTATTTTTTCCTTCTTTTTAAAAGCCACTGTTAAATAATGTGTTTGTCTGTTTATAACAGCCACCAAGAAAAAGGCTGAAAAAAAAACAAACAAACAGGTGGTGGTCCTGCACCACCACAATATACCCCAGTAGAGGAGCTGGCCCTTGGATTGAATGAAAACCGAACCATTCTGGAGGGCATCCCTGGGGGCAGCTCTTCCTCAGACCCAAAGACAGGGACCGGTAGCAGCAACACCTTCATTATTTGTAGGCTAAATGAGCTTTCAATTCTCTTAGTACACTGTAAAATTATTTGTTGCTGCATTAAATGAAGTATAATCCAAATGGCTGGTACAGTCATTTCAACTCTTTGTGAAAGTGAAAACTTCAAAAATGTAGTTAATACAAAATATGTTGCCATGAGTTATTGATCACATTATATTTTTTACAGTGTAGTTAATTGTAATGACAACACCCCCCCCCCCCCTTTTTGTGCAGTTTTACATAATAAACCAACACTTTTACCTGTTCCCATGCAAGTGGTGGCTGAAGCATATGCAGTAAGTTGTGTACTTTTTCTAACTTGCATAAAGGGAAGAAAGTGCAACACTCTGTAATACCCATTTATTTCCATTGCACAGGACAGTGAAGAAACCCTCTCAGAAGACTGTCCTTTGGAGGAAGAACCTGTAAGTGCATAAAAAAACTTTACACTAATTTGTATATAGCCTACTTGTGTACCTATTCTTTCTGTCTGCAATTTGAGTTGCAGGAGTCCCCACCTAGAGAAAGGCCTACAGAAAGGCTTGCAGAAGAGTCTGCACAAAGAACTAATACAGAGGTGGACAGTGTAGTACTTTTACTTTTGTTGCATGAGGCATGTTTTGGCCTTTTTTTTTTCTTTTACAAAATGACAGGGTAACATCCGTTCCCTCTATAAACGGCATCTTCAACAAAAAATTGAGTATTTTGAGCTGAAAAAACGCAAATTAAGAGGAGAAATTGAACTTGACAACTTGAAAAAGAGAAATTGCTCTAGAGATAGAGTTGCTTCAAAAGGACCTTCAGAGTAAGTGCTAATACACCATTTGACACATAGTAGTATTGCTGACTTTACATAACTATCTCTTATTGCAGGCAAAAGATGACTTGCTGGCTTTTCTTTATAAAGAATTGTTTAAATAAAACTCCGGAAACTAAGCATATTTGTCGTCTTTTATTACACATTCAAAAATGGTGTTCCACAATTCTGTCCCGTGCAGTTCTGCCACTAGGTTGGTCCAAGTGCACTGGCTGGAGGTCATCATCAGGCTGCACCCCCACCACAGGGATCCTCTCCTTTCTGATAGTGGCGATGTTATGCAATATGGCACATGCAACAATTATGTCACAGACCCTGTCAGGTGCAACCCTCAGTCTTTTCAGACACTGAAATCTTTCCTTTAGTTGCCCAAAGGTCATTTCAATGCATGCCCTTGTCCTGGCTAAAGCTGCATTGTAACGGTTTGGGTCAGGGAAGGGCGTCATAAAATACTGCCTGCAGGCATAGCCCCTGTCTCCAAGCAGGATCCCATCAAAATTAGGCTCAGCATAAGTGTGTGTGTAATACTGTGAGCTTGACATTTATGTTCCCTAACCACGTTCAAATAATGTGCATAAATGTGACTCTCTGAAAATTCTTGAGTCATGCACTGATCCTGGCCATTTTGCTTCCACATTTGTAATATGGAACATAGAGTCACACACCATCTGAGAGATTTTAGTCAGTCAACTGCATACTTTTTGATTTCATTCCTTTTTTTTTAATGTAATATATTACTAATCTGGAATATTATAAATTGTAATAGTAACTTACCTGCACATTTACACTGTGAACCCCCTTTCGGTTTACAAAATCTCCTTCATTTGGGCCAGGTGGGGCCTTGATGGGGATGTGTGTGCAGTCTATGGCACCAATCACGTTCGGGAAGCCTGAATGACACATACTGTTAGTCATACCTTTTGGCATGGTCATGATTGCATGTCATTAACAATTATAAATGTACCTGCAATAGCAAAAAAAATCTGCTTTACAACCTGGGGTCTTAAGTGGCTTGGGAATACCACAAAAACCCCTAAAAACTGCTTGAGTGCCAGGTAAACTTTGCGAATGGCGTGACAGACAGCACTTTTCACTAAGTTCTCTGCGTCTCCAATAGTATAAAGGAAAGTGCCACTCGCAAAGAATCTCAGGGGCAATGCACACAGTCTGTGCAGTTATCAAAGCCCGACTCCTCCGTGTTGAACACTTAATGTGTGGTTCCAACAAATGAATGATGTAAATGACACCCTCACGAGAAAAACGGTATCTCTCAACAATTACACTTTCGCGCTGGGCTAAAGGATCCTGTCTATCCCGCAATACCCGATTAATTTGAAAAGCTCTGCGAATTATTCTCGCACCTTCCGCAACAGGTTGCTCGCGTAAAAACGGACAAGACATGGCTGCGACAGACTTCCCTATCTCCTCCGCTTATAAAGTGTCACGGCTTCGAGGGCGGAACAAGGAGGAGCAGGAGAACGGCGTAAAGGCCACAGTCTTTTAATATGTTTACGAAGCGTGACCCAGCTCTTTTGGCATACAGAGACAATTACACACAAAGACAGGGGGAGCAGAGGGAACATATATACTGGGGGGAATGATGAGGATGAGGAACAGGTGCGCTAAACGGGACACAGGTGAAACGCATGATGAGATGGACGGTGGTGTCAGAAGGCCGGTGACGTTGAACGCTGGAGCCCGTCCGCTGCAGGGGGAGGTGAAGCAGCAGAGGGCGCAGTTGTCACATAAAGCCTCAATCTAATCCTGTTTACATGAAATAAGCCTGCTCCCGAGCAGGTTTAAGCTTACGGACCTGTTGCTATGACAGCAAGTCTAGGATGAGCTTCGAAGAACCAAACGATCCAAGATCATGCCAAATCGTCAACAATCAAATCCAGCTAACTGAGTTAGCGACGTACGAAGAACGGGCCCTTGGTTCAATGACAACATATTACAAGTGTGTGTGTTCAGACAGCATGCATTCACTGGCATGGCTTCACCACCTGTAACACTTTTTGTGTGCTTCTGCTCATACACTGCATATATCATCCAAAGGTAGCCATGTCCTCAGATTGCGGCTAATAGATTGCTATAACACATGAGGCTAGTTTCACGGACAAAGATTAAGTCTAAACGTAAGATGTGGTTAGTGGTTACTCAAAAACCATTCCAGACTGTAATATCTGTTAGAGTGTGCTAGGGGACTAGGGTGTGCTAGGGGACTAGAGTTTGAATTTTATTTTATGGTATTGTTTTGATCTAATGCCCTAAAAACTTAACTCTAGCCCATGAAACTAGTTCCTTTATTCTTTGCAAGCCTCTAATCAGGGCCTGAATTTGACCTGGTACATTGGGTGAGTGACTTTTATGACGTAGAACAGAAAAACAGCAGGCTGTGGACCGCGTCGGGTAAAAGTTGAATACCCCTGATCTAAGAAATGCTCCCTCTTATTTCTCTGGTGTCCTATTGAATCTTAGGGTCCTTGGACCACGACTACATGGCTGGACAACACCTAGCTAGCCTTGTCCGAAGACACCGTCCACAGCCCACTTGGTTGTCCTTGTTCACCTGGTTGGGCAGCTTGTCTGGATTCTGCCTAAAAAAAGGACACAGCTTGCCTATATTTATTGACCCGCTGGTCTTCTGAACATGCAAAAATATTGATGTGACTTAGGTAATCCACTCTTATCTCAATCAGCACAACCAGAAGATAACCCCTCATAGTCTGACAACTCTCCAGGTTTAGTCCTAGGTTTCAAACATGTTGTTGCTTGCCCTTTGGCTTTCTAGGCTGGATATCTGAATAAGCACTTTGTGACAACTACTTATGTAAAAAGGGCTTTATAAAATATATTTGATTGATATTTGATATGTAAGTAAAGTCAGAGAAGATGAATGTGCCCGTATTGTGTGGGGTGGGAATCACTGTAATGGTTTTTATTTTGAAGTTATTAAATAAATCCAAATTAACAATAACAATTATAATAGTTTGTTTGCAATACACTGCCTTCATTATATTTATCATTAAATATGTCATAGTATTCATAATATTGTATATTATATCTTTATTTCTTACTAGCTAATGGTTTGTACTATGCCCTCTGTAATTATTTTGGTTTTCTATTCCAAAAGGTTAGATTTCAATTTAGTTACTACAAGTTTATGGTATAGATTTGCTGTTTTTTAGGGTGCGTCCTTCTCTCAGCCACCTCCTCCAAGATGTCCAGCTTGATCCCCTTCCTGATCAGTTTGAGCTTTTCCGCATCCCCAGACCTGATATGGAACCCCAACACACCACCTCAAAGAAGATGGCACTAGACACAACAGACTGGCAGAACATATTCAGTACATTCTTTCTGTCTGCAAGTACAAATTGTTGTCTGCCAGTCAGGTGGTCAGTGACCCAGGAGACCAGGGTCTCTCCATGTCCAACAGAGGCAGCACCACAGACTGATGGACCCTCTACGCAATATTAATCATTTAAAAAGACCAATGCAGGACCGTTGATGGGACCCATTTATTGTGGTCAACTGAGTGTGACTTCAAAATTCTTCTGATGACATCTTACCAGTCTTGTCCATGCCTTCCTTTAATAAAAAAGATACATTCAAAATTGAGATTACTTCAAAGTTACTACGCAGGTGAATGTACACTGAAGGATAGAGCGATGCAATTTGTATCCAAGTCAGGACTGTGACTCAAGCGCTCAACAACACCCATTGAAATGCCCATATCTTAGGAACTCATGTTTGCATCTTTTGTTGTTAGGAACAGCATCATTCCAACATATTTGTGGAACAGTAAAACATAATAATACAATCTACAAAATGATACTTATGACTTGGTTTTGGATTGTGTTGGTCTGCTTAGCATCTATATACAGCTCCAAAAATGAAAGTTTAGTTTTATTACAAATGATGTACAGCTTAATGCCTGCCTGTAGTGCTTCGGGTGTAAAGTCAGACAAAACATTTTTGTGCCTACACCTTTAAACATTATGACAATAGTTTTTAAAATAATTTTATAAAAGAGTTGTGTGCTGAATAGATAATATAGAAAAAATCTAACTCAAACCATTTTAAGATGTAAGACGAACGCCAATGGACCGCAATGTCTACAATGGCCACAGTGTACAACGCTCTTAACGTAGCAAAATGTTACAGGTCTGTAAACAAAATGAAGGAGCCTGCACATGTACTCCCTCCCACATGAAGGTCACTAGCATAGCATTTTTTATCTCAAAAATGAAATTCTTGAGACAAAAAATGCAAATTATCCATCTCAAAAATTCCTTTTTTTGACAGACCCATAAAAAGGCTGGGTCATGACCGAAAGAACTAGATCGCGAGTACAAGCGGCTGAAATGGGTTTTCTCAGAAGGGTGGCTGGCTTCTCCCTTAGGGATAGGGTGAGAAGCTCGGCCATCCGTAAGGAACTCGGAGTAGAGCCGCTGCTCCTTTGCATCGAAAGGAGCTAGTTGAGGTGGTTCGGGCATCTGGTAAGTCTCCCTAGGAAGGGGTTCCAGGCATGTCCAGCTGGGAGACCTCGGGGTAGGCCCAGGACTAGGTGGAGAGATTATATTTCGACACTGGCCTGGGAACGCCTCGGGATACCCCAGTCAGAGCTGGCAAATGTGGCTCGGGAAAGGGAAGTTTGGGGTCCCCTGCTGGAGCTGCTGCCCCCGCGACCCGATACCGGATAAGTGGATGAAGATGAGATGAAGATGAGATGAAAAATGCCTTTTTTTAGATACATTTTTTTTATTATTTAGAACAATAAATGAATGAATGATCATAAGAAATAAAATTGTTGATATATAATAGTACAAACCCGATTCCAAAAAAGTTGGGACACTGTACAAATTGTGATTAAAAAAGGAATGGAATCATTTACAAATCTCAAAAACTTATATTTAATTCACAATTGAATATACACTCACCTAAAGGATTATTAGGAACACCTGTTCTATTTCTCATTAATGCAATTATCTAATCAACCAATCACATGGCAGTTGCTTCAATGCATTTAAGGGTGTGGTCCTGGTCAAGACAATCTTCTGAACTCCAAACTGAATGTCAGAATGGGAAAGAAAGGTGATTTAAGCAATTTTGAGCGTGGCATGGTTGTTCGTGCCAGACAGGCCGGTCTGAGTATTTCACAATCTGCTCAGTTACTGGGATTTTCACACACAACCATTTCTAGGGTGTAGAAAGAATGGTGTGAAAAAGGAAAAACATCCAGTATGCGGCAGTCCTGTGGGCGAAAATGCCTTGTTGATGCTAGAGGTCAGAGGAGAATGGGCCGACTGATTCAAGCTGATAGAAGAGCAACTTTGACTGAAATAACCACTTGTTACAACCGAGGTATGCAGCAAAGCATTTGTGAAGCCACAACATGCACAACCTTGAGGCGGATGGGCTACAACAGCAGAAGACCCCACCGGGTACCACTCATCTCTACAAATAGGAAAAATAGGCTACAATTTGCACGAGCTCACCAAAATTGGACAGTTGAAGACTGGAAGAATGTTGCCTGGTCTGATGAGTCTTGATTTCTGTTGAGACATTCAGATGGTAGAGTCAGAATTTGGCGTAAACAGAATGAGAACATGGATCCATCATGCCTTGTTACCACTGTGCAGGCTGGTGGTGGTGGTGTAATGGTGTGGGGGATGTTTTCTTGGCACACTTTAGGCCCCTTAGTGCCAATTGGGCATCGTTTAAATGCCACGGCCTACCTAAGCATAGTTTCTGACCATGTCCATTCCTTTATGACCACCATGTACCCATCCTCTGATGGTTAATTCCAGCAGGATAATGCACCATGTCACAAAGCTTGAATCATTTCAAATTGGTTTCTTGAACATGACAATGAGTTCACTGTACTGAAATGGCCCCCATATTCACCAGATCTCAACCCAATACAGCATCTTTGGGATGTGGTGGAACGGGAGCTTCGTGCCCTGGATGTGCATCCCACAAATCTCCATCAACTGCAAGATGCTATCCTATCAATATGGGCCAACATTTCTAAAGAATGCTTTCAGCACCTTGTTGAATCAATGCCACATAGAATTAAGGCAATTCTGAAGGTGAAAGGGGGTCAAACACAGTATTAGTATGGTGTTCTTAATAATCCTTTAGGTGAGTGTATATCCAAGTTCTAGAACAACATATGCTCCCATCCAGACGTCGTCTCTTTCATGGAAGACCTTGCATTTTCCAACATGACAATGCCAGACCACATACTGCATCAATTACAATGTCATGGCTGCATAGAAGAAGGATCCGGGTACTGAAATGGCCAGCCTGCAGTCCAGATCTTTCACCCATAGAAAACATTAGGCGCATCATAAAGAGGAAGGTGCGACAAAGAAGACCTAAGACAGTTGAACAACTAGAAGCCTGTATTAGACAAGAATGGGACAACATTCCTATTCATAAACTTGAGCAACTTGTCTCCTCAGACCCCAAATGTTTGCAGTCTGTTATAAAAAGAAGAGGGGATGCCACACAGTGGTAAACATGGCCTTGTCCCAACTTTTTTGAGATGTGTTGATGCTTTGAAATTTAAAATCAACTTATTTTTCCCTTAAAGTGAAACATTTTCTCAGTTTAAACTTTTGATATGTCATCTATGTTGTATTCTGAATAAAATTTTGAAATTCTAAACTTCCACATCATTTCATTCTGTTTTAATTCACAATTGTACAGTGTCCCATCTTTTTTGGAATCGGGTTTGTATATCAACAATTCTATAAATAAATAATAATTGACTGAATATATGATGAAAACGGCTTGCCACATTACCATAGATATCAAGACTGTGAAAAGTTGATATCAAGAATGCAAAAGGTTGATATCAAGAATTAAAATTTGAACTAGTTAAAAATGGCAATAAATGTTAAAACGGCTTGCCATATGTGTGGAGATCTTTTACAGCTGTAAATGAAAACATCACAAACTGCAATGTATGTAGGAAGGTTGCTCGATACTGTGGCAACACCACCAATTTGTTTTAACATATAAAAACCTTAAAGAAAGAGAACTCTTAGCTGCAATGGAAAACAAGGGAGGAGGGAAATGCATTAGAGTTCACTGGCACTCTTTTCAGAGAGAAAGGTATATATAGTAGTGAAATTAATATTTTAATCAAATCAGATCTTCAGCATTAGTTAATGTTACATACATTAATCATTAACTGCAATCGGTCATCATTAGCTGTCACTTTAGCAGAATGGTTAAATGTAGACTATATTCAGACATTCAAATAATATATTCAGACCATTGAAACTTATCTAAATTACAACCCATTTCCAAAAAGGTTGGGACGCTGCATAAAATGTAATTAAAAACAGAATGTAATGATAATGCAAATAGTTTGAACACTATATTCAAAAGAAAATTGTACAAAACTGAGAAAAGTTTTGTTTCTTGAAAAATATATGCCATGCTTTGAGTTTGATGCCAGGAACACGTTTAATAAAAATGGGACAGAGGCAACAAAAGACTGGAAAATTTGTGTAATGCTAAAAAACTAAACTGGTAGAAAATCACACAACAAATTAGGTCAATCGGCAACAGGTCAATAACATGATTGGGTATTAAAATATCATTCCAGAGAGGATGGGTCTGTCAGAAGTGAGGATGAGTAGGGGTTATTACAAAATATTACAACAATTATGAATAATACAAAAATTTAAGAAAAACATTTCTCAATGTAAAAAAGTGCAAAGAGTTTGGGAATATCATCATCTACAGTACATAACAATTAAATGATTCAGAGAATCTAGAGAAATCTTTGAATGCAAGGCACAAGGCTGAATAACAATATTGGATGGCAGTGATCTACAGGCCCTCAGACAGCACTCCATTAAAAACAGACATGATTCTGTAGTGGAAATAACTGCCTGGGCTCAGAAACACTTCCAAAAAACACTGAACACAGTACATCGCTGCATCCACAAATGCAAATTGAAACTCTACCCCGCAAAGAAACCATATATAAACAAGATCCAGAACCACCGCCGCCTTCTCTTGGTCTGAGCTCATTTAAGATGGACTGAGGCATAGTGAAAAACTGTCCTGTGGTCTGACAAATCAAAATGTGAAATTATTTTTAGAATCTACCTGGACTAAAAAGGAGGGGACAATCTGACTTGTTGTTAGCGCACAGTTTAAAAGCTAGCATCCATGATGGGATGAGGGTGCATTAGTGCACACATCTGTGAAGACACCATTATTGCAGAACAATATATACAGGTTTTAGAGCAACATACAGTGGGGAGAACAAGTATTTGATACATAGCCTGATTTTGCAGGCTTTCCCACTTACAAAGCATGTAGAAGCCAGTAATTTTTATCATAGGTACTCTTCAACTGTGAGTGACGGAGTCTAAAACAAAAATCCAGAAAATCACATTGTATGCATGACATAAGTATTTGATAGATCAGAAAAACAGAATTTAATATTTGGTACAGAAAGATCATATGTTTCCTGTAGTTCTTGACCAGGTTTGCACACACTGCAGCAGGGATTTTGGCCCACTCCTTCATACAGACCTTCTTCAGATCCTTCAGGTTTCAGGGCTGTCGCTGTGCAATACGGACTTTCAGCTCCCTCCAAAGATTTTCTATTGGGTTCAAGTCTGGAGAATGGCTAGGCCACTCCAGGACCTTGAGATGCTTCTTACGGAGCCACTCCTTAGTTGCCCTGGCTGTGTGTTTCGAGTCGTTGTCATGCTGGAAGACCCAGCCACGACCCATCTTCAATGCTCTTATTGAGGGAAGGAGGTTGTTGGCCAAGATCTCGCGATACATGGCCCCATCCATCCTCCCCTCAATACAGTGCAGTCGTCCTGTCCCCTCTGCAGAAAAGCATCCCCAAAGAATGATGTTTCCACATCTAAGCTGCACTGTTTAGACCAAAAAGCTCTATATTTGTCTCATCAGACAAAATGACCTTCTCCCATTCCTCCTCTGGATCATCCAGATGGTCATTGGCAAACTTCAGACGGGCCTGGACATGTGCTGGTTTGAGCAGGGGGACCTTGCGTGCGCTGCAGGATTTTTTTCCATGACGGCGTAGTGTGTTACTAATGGTATTCGTTGAGACTGTGGTCCCAGCTCTCTTCAGGTCATTGACCAGGTCCTGCCGTGTAGTTCTGGGCTGATCCCTCACCTTCCTCCTGATCATTGATGCCCCACAAGGTGAGATCTTGCATGGAACCCCAGACCGAGGGAGATTGACCGTCATCTTGAACTTCTTCCATTTTCTAATAATTGCGCCAACAGTTTTTGCCTTCTCACCAAGCTGCTTGCCTATTGTCCTGTAGCCCATCCCAGCCTTGTGCAGGTCTACAATTTTATCCCTGATGTCCTTACACAGCTCTCTGGTCTTGGCCATTGTGGAGAGGTTGGAGTCAGTTTGATTGAGTGTGTTGACAGGTGTCTTTTATACAGGTAACAAGTTCAAACAGGTGCAGTTAATACAGATAATGAGTGGAGAATAGGAGGGCTTCTTAAATAAAAACTAACAGGTCTGTGAGAGCTGGAATTCTTACTGGTTGGTAGGTGATCAAATACTTATGTCATGCAATAAAATGCAAATTAATTATTTAAAAATCATATAATGTGATGTTCTGGATTTTTCTGTATTCTCTCACAGTTGAAGTGTACCTATGATAAACATTACAGACCTCTACATGTTTTGTAAGTAGGAAAACCTGCAAAATCGGCAGTGTATCAAATACTTGTTCTCCCCACTGTATGTAATGACCTGGTATGGGTTAATATTTAAAGAAGTATATGATTGAAAAATATAATTTAGCCAGGATAATAGCATATTAACCGTTGGTAAAGAGACATTAAATTGTTTTTTACTTTCATGTTTAGGGGACCAAGCACCATAGGTACTGGTACCCTATTGGTTTTGTTAGTTTTATTATTATTAGGGCACCAAGTACCGTAGGTACGGGTACCCTATGGTTTTTGTTGGTTTTATTATTATTATTATTAGGGGACCAAATACCATAGATACGGGTACCCTATTGTTTTTGTTGGTTTTATTATTATTACTGGACCAAGTACAATAGGTACTGGTACCCTATTGGTTTTGTTAGTTTTATTATTATTAGGGGACCAAGTACCGTAGGTACGGGTACGCTATTGTTTTTGTTGGTTTTATTATTATTAGAGGACCAAGTACTGTAGGTATGGGTACGCTATTGTTTTTGTTGGTTTTATTATTATTATTATTAGGGGACCAAATACCATAGATACGGGTACCCTATTGTTTTTGTTGGTTTTATTATTATTACTGGACCAAGTACAATAGGTACTGGTACCCTATTGGTTTTGTTAGTTTTATTATTATTAGGGGACCAAGTACCGTAGGTACGGGTATGCTATTGTTTTTGTTGGTTTTATTATTATTAGAGGACCAAGTACTGTAGGTATGGGTACGCTATTGTTTTTGTTGGTTTTATTATTATTATTATTAGGGGACCAAATACCATAGATACGGGTACCCTATTGTTTTTGTTGGTTTTATTATTATTACTGGACCAAGTACAATAGGTACTGGTACCCTATTGGTTTTGTTAGTTTTATTATTATTAGGGGACCAAGTACCGTAGGTACGGGTACGCTATTGTTTTTGTTGGTTTTATTATTATTAGAGGACCAAGTACTGTAGGTACGGGTACGCTATTGTTTTTGTTGGTTTTATTATTATAAGGGGGCCAAGCAACGAAGTTGCTGGAACCATTTTATGTTTGTACGTTTATTATTATTATTATTATTATTCTCCAGGGCCATTTTCTGAGGTCCGTATCTCGGTCCCCTCTGGTTCAAAACGCTTCAAAATGCTCTGAAGGACCTTGGCCATCATTGTAGCGCTGTAGCACTCAGTCGAAAATTGAAAGAGTGAAGCTCAGATCTCATGAACCGAATGTCGTACTTTGTGAACAGTATAATATTTGAGGGTATTCCAGGTACTATGTTTTAAAAAAATAAATAGTCTAGAATATGTGTGTCCAGTGAGGTTAGTTTCTTGTTAAATGTTACACAAATCATATATTATTGTACACATAGATGTTTTTAGCAGATATTTTTTCTAACAAATTTCCCTTGGTAAGACTTCACTTTTACAGCCGGTAAGCTTTTTTGCCATGTGACTTCATGTCAATTAATAATCAATGACGTTGTCACGTCTAATCCCATCGGCAGCTTACATTTTTCGTTAGGTCACACCTGCTCCCTTTTACAAGGTGGTAGTATTTTGGAAGATTACGAGCTGATATTGGGAATATTCAGGAGGAGGAGGCCGGAAGTGGAGGTAGATTTTTCAAAACAACGCGCGCAGACAACGAGTTCGCTTTTCGAGGTGACGGCGGTTCGGCACGGCTGTGTTGTGACTGGGTCAGCGATGGGCGATAGTGAAGGGGAGAGTGGAGCTGCTATGGAGCATAGTGGTACAGGTAAGGGCAAGGCAAGTAAGCATAAGGAGTGGGATAGGGGAGGTATGAAAGGGGGTGGGAAATGGATGGACAGGGCAATGGAGGAAGAGGGGAACAAGAAGGAAATTATACAGTATGGGTAATAGTAATGGCGATTAGGGAGGAGAGAGTAGTGGGGAGGAAGAGCTGGGGGTAGTTGAGATAGGTATGGGGAACAAGGTATTGCTGACATTTGTGGAGGGTGGGGGTGTAGGGGGGATGAGTCCAATGAAACTGACGGCTGCAATCCACAAGGAGGTGGGTGAGGTGGTGGGGGCTAAAGTGGTTAAGGGTGGGGATTTGGTCATCCACACTCAAAGCCACCCCAGTTATAACCCCTTTGACCCATTGCTTACCTGTCTGAGTCTTCACCCGGCTCGACCCTACCTTACGACCTCCTACCTGCTTCACCCCCAAGGCCCTATTTCTCCGCAAAGAAATGCAAAGAATGCAAACAGCAAGGTGGTGTTAGGGTGGACAGTACGTCTATAATGTTGTGTTTTGAGGATAGTGTGCTGCCAAGTAAGGTTACCATTGGATATATGAGTTATTTTATGAGGCTGTATGTGGCCAAGCCTTTGAGGTGTTACAACTGCCAGAGATTTGGGCATGTGGCTGCTGGCTGTAGGGAGGGGAAGAGGTGTGCCAGGTGTGGGGAGGAGCATGATTATGGGAAGTGTGGGGATGGTGTCCAGCCAACCTGCTGTAACTGTGGGGGTGCACATAGCGTAGCGTATGGTGGGTGTGTGGTAATGAAACAGGCGGTAGAGGTAAAACAAGTGAGGGAAGAGAGTTAAGTGTCCTATGCGGAGGCTTTGAGGCGGGTAGGAATGAAGAGAGTCTGAGGGAGCAGGGGGAAGATAAACAGAATAAGTTGGTGGGAAAGGGGGGGACTTGGTGGTCGTGAGAAAGAGACAACTGGTTACGTTTATTGCGGGTGCAATAAATAGTACAGCTAAGATTGAATCTAAGACGGAGAGGATTAGGCTTATAGTTATAGCAGCAGAGAGGCACCTAGATATGGTAGGGCTGACATGGGAAGAGGTACAGGAGGACCTCATTCAGCCAAGGCAGGAGCCATGTATCAGTGGTACATAGTTATGGTGGTCATCCTGCAGTGGAATGATCGAAGCTTGTTGGCGAATGGACAGGAGTTCAAGCAATTTCTAGTGGATGGTCCAGTGGCTCCGGATTTGATATGTGTACAGGAAACATGGCTCAGGCCAAGGTTGGAATTTGTTATACAGGGATATGTGGGGATTTGGAGAGACAGGGCAGTGGGGGGAGGGGGGGTTGTGCCACGTTTGTCAGAGAGGGAATACCGTTTAGGGTGGTAGGTAAGGGTATGGAGCTGGAGTATATTGTGGTTGAGCTGTGGGTAGGAGGGGGGGTGATAGTGGTTGTGAACTTTTACAATCCCTGTTTGAGATTGGCACAGGGGTACATGGAAACAGTGGAGGGGCAAGCCAGGCAAAAATGTTGTCAGGAAGGTTCAGGAAGCGGTAGATGGGGTGGAAAGATGGGCAAGACAGTGGGGTTTTAGGTTTTCAGTGGAAAAGACAAAGGTAGTAATTTTCACAAGGGGGAAGGTGGGTGATGAGGTTAAAGTTCAATTGCATGGGAAGACCATGGAGAAGGTTGAGGTTTTCAGATTTCTGGGTGTCATCTTTGATGCCTGAATGACGTGGGGAGAGCATATTGAGAGGGTGGTGGTGAGATGTAAGAAGGTTTTGAATGTGATGCGCTGCCTGATGGGGAAAAGTTGGGGGGCTGGTAGAGCTGCGTTGAGGACCATGTATGTGTCATTAATTAGATCGGTGGTGGATTATGGGTGTATAGCGTATGGGTCAGCAGCAGGAAAGGTTGGATAGAGTGCAGGCACAGGGGCTTCGAGTATGTAGTGGGGCATTTCAGACATCACCGGTATCAGCACTGCAGGTGGAGGTGGGGGAGATGCCATTACACTTGAGGAGAAGACAATTGTTGATTAATTACTGGGTTAATTTGCAGGGACATGGGGGTTTGCACCCTACAAAGGAGGTGTTGTTGGGGTGCTGGGAACACGGTGGAAGGGAGATAATGAGCTTTGGGTGGGTGGGGGATGCCCTGGCCAGAGAGGTAGGTTTCAGAGGGAGGAAATTTAGTCCGACAGTGGATTTGACATTGAGACCTCCTTGGGTGCTTTTGCCTCCAGTGGTGGATCTGGGAATATTGGAGATGGTGCGAGAGGATCAGTTGGGCCTCTGCTTTGTCGAGGTGGTTAAGAGGCGCCTGGTACCTGGAGAGTATAGTGGTGTTCACGGATGGTTCAAAGGATCCAGGGACGGGTCGGACGGGGGTAGCTTTTGTAGTTAGGGGAGTGGGTGTGAGTGTCACTAAAAGGGTTACGGATCACTTGGCGGTTTTATAGTCTTTGCAGTCTTTCAAATCCACTAGGCGACAGGACATTTTAAACCGGGTGGTGAAAGCACAGGATAGAGTTAGAAGAGATGGGATGCAGGTCTCATTCATGTGGGTTGGGGCTCATGCTGGGGTGGCAGGAAATGAAGCACCCAATAAACTAGCGAAACAGGCCCTGGTGAGGGGGGTGGTGGACGTGGTGGTGCCCTTGAGCAGGGCAGAGGCTAAGGTGGTGATGTGGAATGAGGTGAGGAAAATGTGGCAGGACCAGTGGAATGTGGACACGAAAGGACGGCACTTGTTCCAGATACAGGGTGAGATTGGGGATGGAAGGAGGGCAGTTAGGAGTAGGAAGGAGGAAAGGATTTTGTCTAGATTGAGGGTGGGGCAATGTGGATTACACAGCATGCTACACATGATAGGGAAGCATCCAACTGGGTTGTGTGACTACTGTGGGGAAGTGGAGACGGTGGATCACATCCTGGGGCAGTGCAGACTCTATGAGAGGGAAAGGGAGAGGTTGCCACAGGGTCTGAGGGCAGAGGGGGTGAACATGTTGAGTATTTCTCCAGGAAGAATTTAGGTCCTCCCTGGAGCTGACCCACACTCCTGCCTAGCAATCGAGAGGGGAGTGTATAGGACGTTGTAGGTTGGTGACGTACGACGTGGCTTGGGGCGTGAGTAGTTAGCTTTCGAGCCGGGTCTTTCGGTGTAATTCACTGCTTCTTTTCGTGTCGGGTAACCGGAGTTGTGTGTTGGAAACTTAGTGACTAGTTGTGATTTTGGTGTGGGTGTGGGTTTTGTGAGGAACTGTTTGAAGGGGTGTCCATCAGTGCACATGGCACCAGGACACCCTAGGCCGCAGGTCGATGATCAACTTTGTTGTCGTTTCATCTGACCTGCGGCCGTATGTCTTGGACACTCGGGTGAAGAGAGGGGCGGAGCTGTCAACTGATCACCACCTGGTGGTGAGCTGGATCCGATGGCGGGGGAGGAAGCTGGACAGACTCGGCAGGCCCAAGCGTACTGTAAGGGTCTGCTGGGAACGTCTGGCCGAGTCTCCTGTCAGAGAGATCTTTAACTCCCACCTCCGACAGAGCTTCGACTGGATCCCGAGGGAGGCTGGAGATATTGAGTCCGAGTGGACCATGTTCTCCACCGCCATTGTCGAAGCGGCCGTTCGGAGCTGTGGACGTAAGGTCTCCGGTGCCTGTCGAGGCGGCAATCCCCGAACCCGGTGGTGGACACCGGAAGTAAGGGATGCCGTCAAGCTGAAGAAGGAGTCCAATCAGGCCTGGTTGGCTTGTGGGACTCCTGAGGCAGCTGACAGGTACCGACAGGCCAAGCGGACTGCAGCCCGGGTGGTTGTGGAGGCAAAAACTCGGGCCTGGGAGGAGTTCGGTGAGGCCATGGAGAAGGACTATCGGCTGGCCTCGAAGAGATTCTGGCAAACCGTCCGGCGCCTCAGGAGAGGGAAACAGTGCCCTACCAACGCTGTTTACAGTAGAGGTGGCCAGCTGTTGACCTCAACTGGGGATGTCGTCGGGCGGTGGAAGGAGTACTTCGAGGATCTCCTCAATCCCGCCGTCACATCTTCCATTGAGGAAGCAGAGGATGAGGGCTCAGAGGTGGACTCGTCCATCACCCGGGCTGAAGTCACTGAGGTGGTCAAGAAACTCCTCGGTGGCAAGGCACCGGGGGTGGATGAGATCCGCCCTGAGTACCTCAAGTCTCTGGATGTTGTGGGGCTGTCTTGGTTGACACGCCTATGCAACATCGCGTGGCGGTCGGGGACAGTGCCTTTGGGATGGCAGACCGGGGTGGTGGTCCCTCTTTTTAAGAAGGGGGCCCGGAGGGTGTGTTCCAACTACAGGGGGATCACACTTCTCAGCCTCCCCGGGAAAGTCTATGCCAGGGTTCTGGAGAGGAGAATACGGCCGATAGTAGAACCTCGGATTCAGGAGGAACAGTCTGGTTTTCGTCCGGGCCGTGGAACACTGGACCAGCTCTATACCCTCTACGGGGTGTTGGAGGGTTCATGGGAGTTTGCCCAACCAATCCACATGTGTTTTGTGGATTTGGAGAAGGCATTCGACTGTGTCCCTCGCGGCATCCTGTGGAGAGTGCTTCGGGAATATGGGGTCCTGGGTCCTTTGCTAAGGGCTGTCAGGTCCCTGTACGACCGAAGCAGGAGCTTGGTCCGCATTGCCGGCAGTAAGTCAGACTTGTTCCCAGTGCATATTGGACTCCGGCAGGGCTGCCCTTTGTCACCGGTTCTGTTCATAATTTTTATGGACAGAATTTCTAGGCGCAGCCAGGGGCCGGAGGGTGTCAGGTTGGGGGACCACACGATTTCGTCTCTGCTCTTTGCGGATGATGTTGTCGTGTTGGCCTCTTCAAACCAGGACCTTCAGCATGCGCTGGGACGGTTTGCAGCCGAGTGTGAAGCGGTGGGGATGAGAATCAGTACCTCCAAATCTGAGGCCATGGTCCTCAGTCGGAAAAGGGTGGCTTGCTCACTTCAGGTTGGTGGAGAGCGCCTGCCTCAAGTGGAGGAGTTTAAGTATCTAGGGGTCTTGTTCACGAGTGAGGGAAGGATGGAACGGGGGATTGACAGACGGATCGGTGCAGCTTCTGCAGTAATGCGGTCGATGTATCGGTCTGTCGTGGTGAAGAAAGAGCTGAGCCGCAAGGCGAAGCTCTCGATTTACCGGTCAATCTACGTTCCTACTCTCACCTATGGTCATGAGCTTTGGGTCATGACCGAAAGGACAAGATCCCGGATACAGGCGGCCGAAATGAGCTTTCTCCGCAGGGTGGCTGGGCGTTCCCTTAGAGATAGGGTTAGAAGCTCGGTCACCCGGGAGGAGCTCGGAGTAGAGCCACTGCTCCTCCACATCGAGAGGGGTCAGCTGAGGTGGCTTGGGCATCTGTTTCGGATGCCTCCGGAACGCCTTCCAGGGAAGGTGTTCCGGTCCCGTCCCACCGGGAGGAGACCCCGGGGAAGACCTAGGACACGCTGGAGGGACTATGTCTCCCGGCTGGCCTGGGAACGCCTCGGTGTCCCCCCGGAAGAGCTGGAGGAAGTGTCTGGGGAGAGGGAAGTCTGGGCATCCCTGCTTAGACTGCTGCCCCCGCGACCCGGCCCCGGATGAAGCGGAAGAAGATGATGATGATGATGTTTGAAGGGGTATTGCCCGACGGCCTGTATAGGTCCGGGAACGATATCTCTGAGCAGGTCTCAGCAAACTCAGTAGACAGATTCGAAGTGGAAAGGTAGTCGTGTGGTGAGTTTTCTGTAAAGGAAAAACTTTCAGTGAACCTTGTTTAAACGTTAATTTACCTCAAACTCAAAACACAAAAGACAGCGAGGGTATAATTCTCAGGATAGGGATATGGAAAACCCACAGGTTAAAGCAACAAGGCCTATTCCAAATAGTAATGAGGGATTTAAAGTTCTGATTAAAGTAAAAGGAGGGGCTGGATTTTCTATAGTCAGTCCCCTTAAATTGACAAATGAACTAAAAAAAGGGATTGGTGACATAGTGCATGCCTCTGTTCTGCAGAATTGAATGATTTCAATTATATGTAAGTCGGAAACACAACAAGGTAAGGCTCTCAAAATTCAAACTGTGCTTGGTAAGGGAGTGGAGGTGTTCAAGCCAAAACTAAACACAGAGGTAAAAGGAGTGATGTATAAAGTGCCATTGGACATTTCTGAGCAAGAGATATTGACTAGTTTGAAAGGTGGTAATGTTGTAGCTGTAAAATGTATGGGTAGAAATGAGAATGGTAGAGGAACTATCCCTATCCTTCTCTCCTTTAAAGACGATGTGGTACCGAACAGGGTCATGTTGGGTTTTATGAGCTACCCAGTAAAAGAGTATGACAGACCCCCTTTGAGATATGGGCATGTGGCAGCTGTGTGTAATGGAAAGAGGAGATGTAGACAATGTTGCAAGGAGCATGACGGGAAAGATTGCAATGAACCTGTGAAATGTTGTAACTGTGGGGGTGAACACCCAGCTTCCTTCAGGGGGTGTCAAAACTATATCAATGCAGAAAATGTGGAGAAAATGAAAAAGGAGAGGAAAATATCTTATGCTGAGGCAGTAAGAAGGGTGGAGTGTAAGGGTGGGGTTAATCAAGATCAAGGTGAGGTCAAGGAAAGTTAAAATGGTGGCAAAGAAAAAGTCAGATGTGGCACATGAAATTGCTTCTGCTGCAGAAAAACTTTTGGGTTTTAAGGGGATCAATCCAAAGGAATTGTGGGAATTTACTTACACTCAGGACAGTGCAGATCCAAGACCAAATGGGAGTCAACAGATAGAGTGGGATGACAATGAGGAAGAGGAAATGGACAGCAGACATGAAGACTATGATGGTAATTAGTGTCTTTTGTATTATGTTTTACATAATGCAATGGAATGCTTGGGGTTTAAGGTCGGGTGTCTCTGTAAAGCACTTTGTGACAACTGCTGTTGTAAAAAGGGCTTTATAAATAAATTTGATTTATTGATTGATTGCTACATTTATTAGAAATGGGATTCAGTATAGAAGTATGTCAGCATTCCATTGCCATGGTACACGCGCAGGTGATTTCGAATTGACCAATCAATTCTCTAAGCATGAACAAGGCGGACTCAAATGCGGAGTGAAATATGAGAGTGGGAAATATCAAGAACTAATATGGCTAAATTGCTGACTGATTGTGATAATTCAATCACATTTATTTATAAATCAATCAATCACATTTATTTATAAAGCCCTTTTTACAACAGCAGTGTCACAAAGTGCCTTACAGAGACACCCGGCCCTAAACCCCAAGGAGCAAACAACAGTAGTGTTGGATTTCAGTGGCTAGGAAAAACTCCCTAAGGTCAAATTTTAGGAAGAAACCTAGAGAAGACCCAGGCTCAGAGGGGTGACCAGTCCTCTTCTGGCTGTGCTGGGTGAGATATTAAGAGTCCAATTGGAATAATAAATACATTTCTCTGGGCTAAATCCAGAGTCTATTTGATTTTAGACTAGGTCAGAAATATGACCAGGTGGACAAGTACAGGGACAGCAACGGGCTCCTAAAATGTAAAACTGGAGGAGACTGAGAAAAGTTAGTAGTGCATTCCTCATATCCCCCAGCACAATAATTCTGATGATATTAATGTATATTTCTCAATAGAAGAATTACAAAAAGCTATTACTCAGGGTAAAGATACCTCGCCTGGCAGGGATGGGTTGGGATCACAGTTATTTAATAATTCTGGTGATTTGGTTGGAGAAGAAGTTATTGCCCTAATTGATAATGTATGGGAGAGTGGCTGTCTTCCTAAGGAGTGGAAACATGCTGTAATTATTCCCAATGTAAAACCAGGGAAAAAAAACGGATAACCCTTAGTTCTTATAGACCAATTGCATTAACTTCTGTGTTATGTAAGATTATGGAGCGCATGATTACAGAGACTTGTGGATAAACTGGAGAAAAGTGGATATTTTGTGGAATATCAGAGTGGATTTAGGCAGGGGCGGTCAACAATGGATGCTGTTTTAGATTTAGATATAGACATTAAAAAAGCCATCGCAAATAAAGAAGCCGTTGTTGCAGTGTTTCTGGACATTGAAAAAGCTTATGATATGCTTTGGAAGGAGGGGTTGCTTATTGCAAATTATGATGCAGGAATCAGAGGAAGAATGTTTAACTGGATTAAGACTTTTTTAAGTAATAGAACGATTCAGGTAAGGGTGGGAGGGGAATTATCAGAGGAGCTTGGGATAGAGAATGGCACCCCTTAAGGTAGTGTTATTAGCCCGGTTCTTTTTAATGTACTAGTTAATGGTATGTTTAGAGTGGGGAAAAAAATTCGGTTTTCACTGTTTGCAGATGATGGGGCACTCTGGAAGCGAGGGAGGAACCTGTCCTATGTTTTTGGCCAAATTCAAACTGCTTTGGAGAAGGTATCTGAATGGGCTAATGATTGGGGATTTAAAATATAGAAAAAACAAAATACATGGTATTTGGACATAAGAAGAAAATGCCGACACAGCTGATACAAATATATAGTACGACTATTAAAAGAGTAAAACATTTTAAATTCTTAAAATCGTCAACCCTCCCCTAGTCAATCAGCATTCCTCCCCTAGTCATACGATTGACAAGGGGAGGACGGACGATTGACAAGGGGAGAACTGACGACTGACCGTCCTCCCCTTGTCAATCGTATGACTGACGATTGACCAGGGGATGACTGACGATTGACCAGGGGATGACTGACGATTGACCAGGGGAGGGCTGACGATTGACCAGGGGAGGGCTGACGATTGACCAGGGGAGGGCTGACGATTGACCAGGGGAGGGCTGACGATTGACAAGGGGAGGACTGACGATTGACCAGGGGAGGGCTGACGATTGACCAGGGGAGGGCTGACGATTGACCAGGGGAGGGCTGACGATTGACCAGTGGAGGGCTGACGATTGACAAGGGGAGGGCTGACGATTGACAAGGGGAGGGCTGACGATTGACAAGGGGAGGGCTGACAATTGACAAGGGGAGGACTGACGATTGACAAGGGGAGGACTGACGATTGACTAGGGGAGGGCTGACGATTGACCAGGGGAGGACTAAAGCTTAAACGGGGTGATGGTTGATAAGGCGAGAGCGGATACTTGACCAAGGGAGGGGTGACGTTTGACCAGGGGAGGGGTGATGACTGAGTAGGAGGAAGAATGGAGTTTCTGGGGAGGAATGATAACGTTCCTAATATGGATGCTGTAGTACGGACTTGTCCTCTCCACATTTCGAAATTGCATTATTGTCCCCCTCATCCACTTTTTAAGGGGAAAAAAATAGGACGACATGCTTCAGCACCAGGCAGTAATTTCAGAGCGGCAGGCAGGCCAAGGCAACAAAAAAAAATACTCAGAGCCAGAGGGTATCAAACTCTGACATCTCGCCTCTTTGTTCCATAATCGTTTCTGGTACTGGTATGTGCAGCTAGACATCTTTGCAACAGAAGCTGCTTGCGCGTGAGTTTTCCTGAAGCAAAGCAGTATATCACATAGTAAAGTGAGTTCTATTGAGCTAGTTAGAAAAACAAATTTCTCATAATGTTACGCACAAGCAGGTAAAGCATACATTGCCCTCTCTCTCATTGATATAGCGAGCTAGTTCCTGTTTCAAACAAGGTTGATGGAAGATAACAACCAAATATCGTACAGCTGTTTTGTATGCGTTACTGTAACTAGCTAATTTACTAATTGAGCTACATGAAGTTTGCTAGCTAGTTGATTAGTACTGGGCTGGAGAGCCACGCTATAGACAGCTAACAAGCTGTTTTAAGACAGGCTATTGGGCACTCTTCTAGCATCAGTCTAGATTAAATAATGTAAGAGATTGACGACCGATATTAAGACGTTTAAGGAGAGTTATCAGAAGGTCTATCTACCAAATTCTTTAATATAATTTTTTTTTTAACGCTGTAATGACCTTCCATGTTTCACTGTCATTGTAATTCAGCCTACAAGACTTGGTGCACCATGTCTCTGCAGGATATTCATTTGTGTTAAATTTGAGAATTGAGGAGCTTTCCAAAAAAATGTCACTCTTAAAAAACCAAAAGTTCCAACCCTGTATTTTACTAACTTAAATGTCAAAGGTGCTTGGCAAATTTTTAAAATTTAATTATCTGTGCAATAGTATTTTCCATTTTCAGTGTGTACATTTGCTAGGTGAATTCTGAAAGACACTAAGGGAAGTTTTGAACACCTCATCCTTAAATAATTCTAACCTGCTTGTTTGGTACTAGAAAGTCGTTTTTGGCTGTTTTTGATATCATTAAGTGAAGTTCTAGTACCACATTGGCAATTTGGCATGATCACTCAAGGATAAGGTGTTGGAGTAATGGTTGTTGGAAATGAGGCCTTTGTAGATTTAATCAAAAAGACTTAAATAGTAATGTTTTTACATCATTGATGTAACTATACTTTGAAAAGTTGAATACCACGTTGGTGAATAAGAGTAAAAAATGTCATTCAAAACAGCAACATTTTAAATGATTCCAAACTTTTGGCCCCCAGTATATAACTTTTATTGTCCTGTTAGACTTCAGATCAATTCCATGGCTAAAAGAAAGGTTTCCATAAAATGTATTTCAAATTGACTAACAATATTATTTGTTTTATAGATGCCACGCCAACCTGGATTTATGGTGTTGTGTTTTGTGTATGTCTGTGCGTGTGTTCAAGTGGCTCTATAGTTAGACTAAAATTTGTAATTGTAAAGTTCTGTTATATAATAATCTTCAAAGTGGAGTAAAACACAAATGGAAAGCATCAAGAAACACAACTTCTGGTGCAGTGGACATGCCAATCAGCCTTATGGTGGCACTAGCCTGTGATGTTGGACTTTTTGAAAGTTCACCACACCCATCCCTTTTGACCTAGTCTTGGAAATCAGTCCATAGGTTTATCTCCTCACTATGAACATTTCTGCCACTGAGACCCAAAAAATCGCCATCATGGATTTTCAGCCATCTTAGTTATTTTGAAAAACACTTAAAACTCTACTCATATGGCAGCAAATGACCAATCTTGTTGTAGTTTGACATTTGGCATGAAGATCTTTGGTATGAAGATCTTCAAGTGTTGTATGAACCAGACCGGTATGTAAAAAGCTACATGGGGTCATCTTTGGACAGAAACGAACATCCTTCCAACATTGGGTTAATGTTTGTACACGTGTACAGTTTGTCTTTTACCCTACATACCATATTGCATCATTTTCATGCTAACTAAATGCTGAAACCCACCAAATGCTGCTTGCAGCTTTAATTGAAGTTGGAAATGTAAAGACAATTGCTTAGTTACAGTAACATATACATTCCAAGGGGCTTCAAAGTCCCCTTAATGGCTGCTTGCAGCTATATTTGTAAGTACTTTTTCATGCTTACAGGTTAACACTATTGACTGAATAGGGTCTTGTGACAAATTGTGCCACTTGCTGTGATCAGGGATGACAACTCTCAGTGTTTTATGCAGTTAATAGAAATTAGTTATTTGAAACAATTTAAGGTTTCTGAATAGTTTCATTAAATATGTACTGACAAAAATGTACATTATAGGATATCGTTCAGTCAATTATTTAAATTGCTTCATATTGGTTAGCATGCTTGATAGTTATATATAGGCTATGTATAGATTATCCTTTACTCTCCTTGATATAAGGTTAAAATGCCTACACATTTCATTGAGCACAAAAGCTGTATGTGTAACCATCTTGTTAAGTCTCATGTAGGTCCATTCTACCTGATTTTATCAATAGATAGGAACTTGTAGTCTTCAAGCTGTAGCCTATCCCACGTCCGTGCCAAAATTACTGGCGTTGAAATAACTGAGAATTCCGCTAGGATAGACCCACGCTTCCTTCCTTACAGTTAAGACCTTCCCATTAAGCGGTTCGACCGTCAATTATGGTCACACGCCCTCTGATAAACATCCGCTGGTTGCTTTGCAGCCATGCGGTTTAAAATAAACCGAAACTGAAAGCACACTGTCATGGTCCCCCTCTCCTCCTGAGACTCCGGTTGTAAAATAAACTATAAAAGTGAATCACACTCCAGTTTCTGAATGCTACCAAGGCGTTAAGGGATCTGCAGGTGAGTGGATGGGATCATTTGGGTAACCGCTATAATAATTTATCCAATAACATTATTAGGCTATTATCATGAGATAATAAGACAAGTTAAGAGATTCAGACGACAGATTGCCTCATCAAGTCATGACGTACCAATATTTTCCAAATACAATGTAGAAACGGACTCGGTATTTTCAGCAGCTATTGATGGTTTTCCTGCTAACGGATATGTCGCCGGAGGGATCCTTTATGGATTCTAGATCAGAATGCAGTGGTGCGTCTATCTCCGGTGAGGACTGCCCCAGGATATCGTTCAGTGCGTCTATCTCCGGTGAGGACTGCCCCAGTCCTTCTGAATCGGTAGGACAATATATGAGTAATTCACTGAATGAGATGAATAGTTGCATAATAAGAAATGTATAGGAAATTATCCTGGAGATCAGTTTCTAATATTGCAGGTAACTTATCCCAGCCCACATGTATGCATCTATAGTAGTACAATAGGCTAAAAAAGCCAGTGTTCATATGACATGCATGTAATTCAGCCAGTAACATAAACATTTACAGCAATTCCAGTTCACATTTGAACTAGGTTTAGCTCTCAAGGAACAAAAATAAAGGTAATCTACTGGAAATTGAATGCATATTTTTTGTGAGTAATTATGGCCTTTATGTGACTGAGTGATTCCACCTATTTTTATTCCAGGAGAGAGGAAAAAAGGGAAGGAGTGTGGACCAGAGTGGGAAAAAAAGAGCAAAAAACAGAGACTCTGCCCGGAAAAGCAGAAAAAAACAGACAGAGAGAGCAGACATCCTCCACCAGGTCAGTCTCACTCCTTAATTTACATCTTTATTTTTTCTTTTATCATTTTCTCTGTCCCTCTTGTTTTCCCTTCAAAACTTTTTTATTTCAGCTGCACCTTCTGAGTGTGTCGCTTTTGATTTAAAGGACTTTATTATCATGAGTGGAAAATACGAAGGATAAAATAAAAATTATAACAAAAGTTGTACGTAATGTACACATACAAAGGTCTGAAAATGATAAAGGCACTTCAAATGTTACATTATTAAACATGTACAATGTGCTAAAAATGTGCAAATACAGTCGTTAAAGTATGATTGAAAAGCAAAAATGAATTAATAGATATATATTGGTTATGTTTACTCGACTGGTTAAAATGTTATCATGGCAACGATAGATCGAATCCTGAGCCAACAAACACATTTCTAAACTCGCACATGAATATAAATTAATCTGTATATGTCTGAAATAACAATGTATTTCTGCTGTCTTTCTCATAATCTCTCTCTTGCATGATAGGCTTTGTCTAATTTATACCACGTTCATGACAGCTTAGATACTCGGCTCCTACGAACCACGCATATATTGTTGTAAATAGTGCTTCCAATATTCTATTTCCAATTCTATTACACAGACAATATTTATCTATGAACATTTTCTAAATTGGATACATATCAGTGTATCCAACTTCTGAGTTTCCTTGAAGGTGGCATTATACTGCGTATTTAAAGTCTCTCATTCTCACTCAATTTGTCTTTCACTTTCTGTCTTTCAATCTGTCTGTCTATCTGTATGTCTAGATATGCCTCTCTCTCTCTCTACCTACCAACTTGCTGATGTTGCTCAGTTTTAAGTAAAGTTATGTTAGTGTGGCGTTGAAGCCTGGTACTTTTCCTGCTACTATAAATCCATTAGGTGATGAAAACACAAAACTGACCTAAAATCAGCAACCAGGGACAAATTCCTTCTCCTCTATAGAATTGCGGTAGGGAGACACAGCATTCCTTTCTAGCTGGTGTGTGCGTGTGTAGTACTCCATACACATTCCCATGTCAGTATGTGAACTTATTTGCCCTAATATGGTTTTACAGAAAGTACTCAAGTAGAGGGTCAAGGATAGTTAACTAGAGTGTGTGTGTATGATGCAACATGCCTTTGCAATCTAGAAGGGCATTTCTGGGAAAGACCTGCTCTTAAGAGAAACCCTTTCCCCCCCTTCCTCTCTCATACTCCCTCTTCCTCCTTCCCTCCCTCAATTCAGTGTACAGTTTGTAAATATGTGTAAATAGTTATTACAGACAAGGGAATATATATGTGTGTGTGTGTGTGTGTATACGTATATATGTGTGTATATATGTGTGTATGTATGTATGTGTATGTGTGTGTGTATATATACACACGGCTGACCTCAATGATCTAAAATATTGCTAACTGCCTCCACTGGTTGCCATTATTTTATGGCAACAGATCACATATATTGCTAATATGATTGCCCCTGGCTGTACTTCACCTAACAGACATGAGAGATTATCATTGTTTTATCTGTAGAAAATATGTCTCTAATGTGGTTAAACATTTGGCAGGAGATTAGGTACTGTAGTGCGTCCTGCTTTTGGTCTTTCTCTCTCCCACCTTCCCTGATGCAGAAACTAAGGATCCAAGCTAATCTCTCCAAATTGATAACAAATCATTGAAATGGCAAAATAAATGAAGAGAAACACATACACCGTAGTTCATACACTGTATAGAGTAAACTGTGACCTCTGTCCTAACTTGCATTTCTGACGCAGAATCAACTTCATCAAGTTTCCCTTTCACTCTTTTAAACTACTTTCCCTTTCTCTTCCGTCCTTTGGTAAAACCAGACTATAAACCAGTGTGATAGTGTTGTGTGTGGTAGTGTGGGTGTGCGTGTTTTTTTTTTTATTGGCACACACTTTCAGAGTGATCTCAGATCACGTCCATCCAGAACATTTCAACATCCTTAATAGTCTTAAGTGGACTGCCACCACAGATTTTTAGTTGCATTTAAGTCCGAAAACTGAGTTGACCAATGTAAAACATTGATTCTTAACTGTTGACAGTTAATTGTTAGACATAAGTCCAAGATTCCACAAGCCTTGGCAGTTCTTAAGCTGTAAATGATCCAGCACCATTTTACTGTGGGTATCAGCTGCTTTTCATTGTATGCAGTCCACTTTTGTCACCAAACATGCCAATGATGCGCATGGCCAAAAAGTTCAATTGTTTTCTCATCTGACCATAACACACGATTCCAAATGTTGTTTGAATACACTTGGCAAAGTCCAGACACTGCAGTTTGTCGGCTCAGTAAGGGCTTCTTTCTTGCAGCACTTCCATAGACTTTGTTGACATGAAGGTGGTGTCTAACAGTTAATTGTTAGACATTATAAGTACAAGATTCCACAAGCCTTGGCAGTTCTTAAGCTGTGATTCTTTGGATTCTACTTTTCCTCCCTCACCATCTTCCTCACTGTGTGTAAGGGAAGTGTGTAAGGGAAGTATGCACATGCATCCACTTCTTGGCATACTTGCAACTTTCCAGACTTCTGAAATGTTTTGATTATTGCCCTGAATGTGCTTAGAGGTATTTTCAACTGTGCAATTTCTTTTATCCTTTACTTGATCTGTGTATGTCAACAACCATCTGTCCTCTTTCAGCTGACACCTCTTTGGTTTTACTCATGGTCATGGATGACAAAGGGATTTTGTCATCGATGCGTGGGACTTCATATGTATACCCCAGAGAAACAGGAGCAAGTGAAAGGCATGAATACTGTTCCTGTAGAATGAAACTAAAAATAATGGAATTTTCAACAGATACCACCTTGTTTTGTTTTATTTTAAATATTATTTAGGGGAGACAACACATTTGTAATCTATGTTTTCCTGAAAAATTTTTTACTACTTGTTGGGTTCAGTTCACCAAACTTCTATATAGTCTAATTTGTCTAATGAGAAAGAACCACACCAAGAGTCAGAAAGACGTTTTAGAAGTCACTTCTGCAGAAGGGAGAGAGCCGTTAATCTCTACTGAGCCAGGAACGCGCCTGACAGTAGGATTCAACTCAGCAACTCACACTTCTCCATGGGTGGACTCGTTTTTATTTAGAAGCACAGCGTTCAGTAGTCATAACACACATGTCCTTTTCCTCTTGGTTATCTCTAGTTGTTATTGCAAACTGGAACATCTTGTTATTGCTCAAAGGTTGTACTGTCTCTGAGCGTTATATGTAGGAAGCATGGTGTTTCATATCTGCCAGTAATGAAAACCACATAACTGTTTCAATTGGAACATGTTATTCTAGGCTTATACTGAACGTAATTTAGATAGATTGGTGAAAGCTTTGGGGAATATGGGGTCCTGGGTCCTTTGCTAAGGGCTGTCAGGTCCCTGTACAACCGAAGCAGGAGCTTGGTCCGCATTGCCGGCAGTAAGTCAGACTTGTTCCCAGTGCATGTTGGACTCCGGCAGGGCTGCCCTTTGTCACCGGTTCTGTTCGTAATTTTTATGGACAGAATTTCTAGGCGCAGCCAGGGGCCGGAGGGTGTCAGGTTTGGGGACCACACAATTTCGTCTCTGCTCTTTGCAGATGATGTTGTCGTGTTGGCCCCTTCTAACCAGGACCTTCAGCATGCGCTGGGACGGTTTGCAGCCGAGTGTGAAGCGGTGGGGATGAAAATCAGTACCTCCAAATCCGAGGCCATGGTCCTCAGTCGGAAAAGGGTGGCTTGCCCACTTCAGGTTGGTGGAGAGTGCCTGCCTCAAGTGGAGGAGTTTAAGTATCTAGGGGTCTTGTTCACGAGTGAGGGAAGGATGGAACGGGAGATTGACAGACGGATCGGTGCAGCTTCTGCAGTAATGCAGTCGATGTATCGGTCTGTCGTGGTGAAGAAAGAGCTGAGCCGCAAGGCGAAGCTCTCGATTTACCAGTCAATCTACGTTCCTACTCTCACCTATGGTCATGAGCTTTGGGTCATGACCGAAAGGACAAGATCCCGGATACAGGCGGCCGAAATGAGCTTTCTCCGCAGGGTGGCCGGGCGATCCCTTAGAGATAGGGTGAGAAGCTCGGTCACCCGGGAGGAGCTCAGAGTAGAGCCGCTGCTCCTCCACATCGAGAGGGGTCAGCTGAGGTGGCTTGGGCATCTTTTTCGGATGCCTCCGGAACGCCTTCCTGGGAAGGTGTTCCGGTCCCGTCCCACCGGGAGGAGACCCCGGGGAAGACCTAGGACACGCTGGAGGGACTATGTCTCCCGGCTGGCCTGGGAACGCCTCGGTGTCCCCCCGGAAGAGCTGGAGGAAGTGTCTGGGGAGAGGGAAGTCTGGGCATCCCTGCTTAGACTGCTGCCCCCGCGACCCGGCCCCGGATAAGCGGAAGAAGATGGTATGGTATGGTGAAAGCTTTCACAATGATTGAGACAGATCCTATATGAAACATTAACTTCTTACATTTCCCTCCTGTTGTTCCCATTGAAATCAGATGATGCACCTCTCCGGGTTAAGATTTTCAGTGCAACCTTCATAAAAGGAAAACAGGATAGAAATGCACCAGACAGCACTCTGGGGGAGGCGAAAACCCGAAAGCATATGGGCAAAAATTCCTCCTCCGGCCCTCGGAAGGAGCGACCACCCTAATTTTGGTCTGGTTATTTACATTTTTACACAGTCTAAACATCGTCATACGGTCTGTCATACATTTCCTGTCCATTGAGTTGTTGGTAATGTATCTCTGCATACTGGATCATAGCCCCAGTCATAGTGCGCTTAACCATAACTTGAATGATGGGAATACAGCAGCAGAAAACAAACAAGCAAATCCTTGTGGTTTTTCCCTGTGGCTGGTGAGTGAGTGTCTTTTGGTTTCTTCGGCGGACAAGGGTTTTGATACCGTCCGTCTTCCCACTTACTCAAGGGCAGCGTCTGGTGTCAACTTCTTGCACTGGGACTGATGTATCCAGGTGCTTCGTTCTGCGATTTCTACCGCAGTTGGGGTGGTAATGAGTACTCGGAACGGTCCTTCCCACTTGGGTGTCGCCCAGGACTTCCTTTTGATGACCTTTATCTGGATTTCGTCACCCGGTTTCAGGAGAGCCTGTGGAAGAGAAGACAAGGAGACTGGCAAGTTACTGGCATTTTGCACACTCTTTTCTCTAAACATTTTGCACATCCATTCTGTCAATGGGTCCAATTCCCCCTCATTCTCCTGCCATGGTTCCCCCTCCCACAAAGCTAATCTGAAAGGTCTCCCATATACTATCTCGAAAGGTGTCAGGCCCATTGTGTTTGGTACTATTCTCATTTACATTTTGACTAACGGCAGACATTCCGGCCATGTTTTATTTGTTTGTTCCATGGTTTTCCTAAGCCTTAGCTTGATAGTCCCGTTCGTACGCTCGACCAACCCTGCACTTTGGGGGTGGTATGAACAGTGATTTTTCAATGTAATTCCTAAATGTTGACTCATGTTCTGTATGATTTCATTTACAAAATGAGTCCCATTATCACTCCAGATTACTCTCGGGATACCATGATTTGGAACAATTTCTTTACATGTTACCTTGAGGGTTGTGCTTACAGCAAATCAAACACTGTCTACAAATTTTTTTAAAATAAGAGTTTAGTCCTGGAGATGCGTGGAACGCATTCCTTATTATTAGTTCCATCCCTCCTGTTGAGACATGGCAGGGACCATGGCTCAATCTTGCAGCCAGAGCGAACACGTTTCTTGGCAGTCAGGGTTTGTCCCCTACAGTGTATATCCCTCCATCGTTCTTTGCGGCACCATCCCATTCCCATCGTTCTTTTTCCACTATTGATGCGTGCTGTTGCATATCCTTCAATACCTCAATTGGTATGAGGGGGTTGATTTGAGTGTTCAGTGTCAGGGCCGACATAGAGGTGAACAGTGTTCCGCCTCCTTTGGTTCAATCTTGATGACGTGGGTCTCATCATACTCTGGTTCTTGTATCCGGTCTTGTATGGGTTCAGTCATGTAGACCACACCTGAACCACCCCTCCCTACCTGCCGTCCTACCATCCAATGTTCTCCAGTGGTTGTGGTTACCGTCCACCCGGTGTGTTGTCCCACCATGCTGATCATGATCGGGTGTGTCAGGGCTGCCAATTTCGCTGCAGCGTCGGCCAATGCATTCCCCTTGCTTACATCATCTGTCCCCTTCGTGTGTGCCTTACATTTTACCACGGCCAATGCTCTTGGAAGCTGTATAGTTACTAACAGCTTTATGAGTAACTCCGCATGTTCCACGGGTCTGCCAGTGGAGGTGGTCATGCCTCTTCTTGCCCACTGTGCAGCGTAGACGTGTAGGGTTGAATGGGCATACTGGCTGTCAGTGTAGATGGATACCTCTTTTCCTGCATATAAGATGCATGCTTCCGTTAATGCAATTATCTCTGCTGCCTGTGCCGAGAGATTTGATGGTAGTCGTTCAGCCTTTAGCGTCTTTTCTAGCGTAACTACTGCATATCCCACTTGGTTCTTTCCCGTTTCTGATTTGGACGCAGACCCATCCACAAAAACCTGGTCTGCTCCAGGCAGGGCTACATCTTTCAAATCTGGTCTCGGCTTGCAGCACTTCTCAGTTCGTTCCATGCACTCATGCGGGTCTCCATCTTCAGGTGTCGGTAAAAGGGTGGCCGGGTTCAAAGTAGTGCATCGCTCAATAGTCAGATGTGGTTGTGACAACAGTATAGCTGATACTGCCAAGTGTCGAGCCGGTGACATGAATGACATCTTGGTGCACGTTATTAACATATCGACGGAATGAGGGACTCGGAGAGTAAGTGGGTGGAATAACACCACTTCGGCTGAGGCTTGGATTGCCAAGGCCGCAGCACAAACTGCGCCTACACAGGGTGGTAAGGCTGCAGCCACTGGATCCAGTCTTTTGGAGTAGAAAGCTACAGGTCTTAGTTTTGTGCCGAACGATTGGAGCAGGACCGAAGTCATGAACTTGCCTTTATAGTCCACTGTTTGGATGAACAATTTTGCATAGTCCGGTACGGCCAGTACTCCTGCCGATGCTATCTGGTTCTTCAATATTTCGAAAGCTTCGGTGCCTTCTGGATTCCAGATGATGTTATCTTTCATTGCCATTTCTGTGGTGTAGATGAGTTCCAGTAATGGTTGGGTGATCTTCGCATAGTTTGGAATCCATGAGCGGCAGTAATTGGTCAGTCCCAAAAAGGCCATCATGTGTTTCTTGGTGTTTGGCTTTGGGCAATTCTGCACGGCCACTTTCCGGGCATTTGTGAGTTGTTTCCCTGAGGCTTTATTTCCCGTGTTGGCTAAATGTTTTAATAGCTTGATGGCTTCTTCCTTGTTCTCCTTTTCTGATGGACTGGCTAGTAGTATATCATCGACATAAACTAGGATCTGGGAGGTTGGTTTGGTATCATGTAAGCTCAAACATGCTTCAATTTCTTGGGAGAAGATAGTAGGGCTTTCACAGTAGCCTTGGGGAAGTCGGGTGTAGGTGTATTTCTTCCCATTAAAGGTGAAACCAAACCAATGTCTGGCATCAGGATGCAATGGAATGGAGAAGAAAGCGTTACTCAAATCCACCACGGTGAAAAACATTTGGTGGGGTTTCAAACTGTTTAACAATGTATGTGGGTCGGGGACGCACGGGGCTCTTGATTTTACTGCTGCATTCACACCTCTCAGGTCTTGCACCAGCCTCCATGCTCCTGAATCTGCCTTTTTTACTGGGAAAATGGGTGTATTGCATTCACATGTTGGGTCTTCCACCAGTACAGTAGCTTTTGCCATGTCCGAGATTACTGGTGCGATTCCTGCAATTGCATCTGGCTTCAGGGGGTATTGCCGTATCCTAGGTCTGTAAGATGATTTGGGTGTTATTTCTATTGGTTTGGCCGTTGTCATTAGTCCCAAATCAGTTTTAGACTTGGCCCACAGCGTGGTAGGGACCCCAGGAAAATCTTCAGCTGAATATAAGATACAAGGACTTTGTCAATAAAATGTTTTGTGTTTGAGACATTTTGTTGAAATTAAAGTATTAAGAAACTTCTGCAAAATTATCAGTTTCTCTGGTTTTAACATTCATAGAGTAAAATGAACAGTTTTGTTTCATTCTATAAACTACTGAAAACATTACTATTTAGTTTTTATTTCTAGAAAATAACAACTGATAAAAATAACCAAAAAAAGAAGCATTGTTTTCAGACCTCAAATAATGCAAAGAAAACATATTCAATTTTCCACAACAGTATACTAATGTTTTAACTTAGGAAGAGTACAGAAATCAATATTTGGTGGAATAACCCTGATTTTTAAACCCAGCCTTCATGTGTCTTGGCATGATCTCCACCAGTCTGTCACATTGCTGTTGGGTGACTTTATTCCACTCCACCTCCATGCTTCACGGTTGGGATGGTGTTCTTGGGGTTGTATTCATCCAAAACACGCCGAGTGGAGTTTAGACCAAAAAGCTATATTTTTGTCTCATCAGACCACATTACCTTCTCCCATTCCTCCTCTGGATCATCCAGATGGTCCTTGGCAAACTTCAGATGGGCCTGGACATGCAGATTTTAATCCATGACGGCGTAGTGTGTTACTAATGGTTTTCTTTGAGACTGTAGTCCCTGCTCTATTCAGGTCATTGACCAGGCCCTGCCATGTAGTTCTGGGCTGATCCCTCACCTTCCTCATGATCATTGATGCCCCACGAGGTGAGATCTTGCATGGAGCCCCAGACCGAGGGAGATTGACCGTGATCTTGAACTTCTTCCATTTTTTAATAATTGCACCAACATTTGTTGCCTTCTCACCAAGCTGCTTGCCTATTGTCCTGTAGCCCATCCCAGCCTTGTGCAGGTCTACAATTTTATCCCTGATGTCCTTACACAGCTCTCTGGTCTTGGCCATTGTGGAGAGGTCTGTTTGATTGAGTGTGTGGACAGGTGTCTTTTATACAGGTAACGAGTTCAAACAGGTGCAGTTAATACAGGTAATGAGTGGAGAATAGGAGGGTTTCTTAAAGAAAAACTAACAGGTCTGTGAGAGCTGGAATTCTTACTGGTTGGTAGGTGATCAAATACTTAGGTCATGCAATAAAATGCAAATTAATTATAAAAAAATCATACAATGTGATTTTCTGGATTCTGTCTTTCACAGTTGAAGTGTACCTATGATAAAAATTACAGACCTCTACATGCTTTGTAAGTAGGAAAACCTGCAAAATCGGCAGTGTATCAAATACTTGTTCTCCCCATTGTATATAATGACCTGGTAAGGGTTGATATGTAAAGAAGTATATGATTGAAAAATATAATTTAGCCAGGATAACAGCGTATTAATCGTTGGTAAAGAGACAAGACATTTTTTTACTTACATGTTTAGGGGACCAAGTACCATAGGTTGTCACTCTTCGTGTGGTGTTTTGTGAGCAAGGAACCAGGTGCAGGCATATATCGCGTTCGTGGGTTTATTTAACAAACAAGAAAACCGAAACAACGAACAGAAAACTATAACTTATATACTGAATGAAATAAAGGTGCGCGACAACACGTCTTATACATATAATCTCTCAAACAGTACATACACGTAACTCTCACCAATAGACGAACTGACAATAACAATGATCCATGTGCGGAGCAGAGGGGAAACATTTAAACACATACAAATTACCTAACAGGGACCTGGTGTGAACGATAATAGACATGTGACACAGAACAAGTCCGGGATGCATTTGTGTGTGACGGGAAACTGAGAATATCTGGCACGCGTGACAGTACCCCCCCCCCCCCCAAAGGCCCGGCCACCGGACGGGCCAAGACGAACCCCACCCCAAGGGAGGCAGCGCAGAACCCCCATCGGCACAAACCCGCCGAGGGGGCGGAACAGCCGAGACTAACCAGGGCGGCGGAGCCGTCGGGACAGGCCGGGGAGGCAGAGCCGGCAGAGGATCAGGAGCCGGGAGAGCCGGCGGAGGTTCAGGAGCCGGAAGAGCCGGCGGAGGATCAGAAGTCGGGAGAGCCGACGGAGGATCAGAAGCCGGGAGAGCAGACGGAGGATCAGAAGCCGGGAGAGCCGACGGTGGATCAGAAGCCGGGAAAGCCGACGGAGGATCAGAAGCCGGGAGAGCCGACGGAGGATCAGAAGCCGGGAGAGCCGACGGAGGATCAGAAGCCGGGAGAGCCGACAGAGGGTCGGTAGCCGGCGGAGGGTTCGAAGCTGGGAGAGGAGAGGGCGCCGGGGCGGCCGGGACAGGAGAGGACGCCGGGGCGGCCGGGACAGGAGAGGGCGCCGGGGTGGCCGGGACAGAAGAGGGCGCCAGCGACCAGACCCAGGCAAGCTCAGGCAGCAGAGGCCACTCCTCCACGGGCTCAGGCGGCAGAGGCCACTCCTCCACGGGCTCAGGCAGCAGAGGCCACTCCTCCACAGGCTCGGGAGGCACGGGATGCCGCTTCTGGCAAATTGGAGGCACGGGATGCCGCTTCTGGCAATTAGGAGCAGAGATGGGGACAAGTCACACATGGTCAAGTCCAAGCAAGTCTCAAGTCTAAACCATCAAGTCTCGAGTCAAGTCACAAGTCACAGTTCAGATAAATCAAGCAAGTCAAGTCAAGGGTTCACCCTAAGCAAGTCAAGTCGAGTCAAGTCACAGTACTAAAGAAATGAACACACACACACACTGTCCTCTGTTTCTGACGTGCGCTCGGTGCGAAGCTCGATTTCAAAATCAAATATTTTTCTCCTCCGCGGTACAATTTTTTGGGGGGACGAAGCGGAAGGATCTTGAATCAGCCTGAAGGGGTTGTTTTCGCTATAACAACCGCCTCGCTATACCTTATCCCGCTTATTACATGGCTAGCTACCAAATAAATCTATAATTTCACACAAAATATTGATTTCAAAAGGAATTTATTGATTTAAAAACGATTGTATTGCTTCCTCTAAAGAAAATAGTCCGTTCCGTCTCTGGTTAGAATCCTGCTGCGTCAATTGCAACCCGCTGTTTTTCAAGGCAACGGTCTGTTATCAAGAAATAACACGCATTCTGCACTGGAATTCAGCCAATCCATGTAATAAGGGCTAATAATAACAACAACCTTATAAACTAATTATTGTGACTGAAAAACTGCCTAATATGTAATTACGTTGTAATTATTCTTGTCTGTATGAGTAAAAAAAAAAAACTCTTCGAAATGTTTAGGTGCTAATCACATCGGCGCCTCCATGTTAGCCTTTCATACAATAAAGTTAATGCTTTTTAGTTTCCACACGCAGTCCACAAACACTTGAAAATGCCCACATTTAATACAGACATTATAGCCTATGTGTAATAATATACATGCCCGCTCATTTTAAGATGCCCATCAACATTAAAATTCAGGCTATGCCACTGTTATAGTCAAATTTCCTTACATCTATTTACCAGACGTATTCAGTAATGATAATGGTCACATTTCTAACAAGAAAAAAAACCAAACATAATATGCAACCAAGGCCAAATTATGACAAACAAAAGATTAATTAATTACATTAGTAACTTAAACGTAATAGAGTGAAACTGAATATAAAGATATTACTTTCTTACCTTTCCTTGTGGTTCTTAAAATAACGAATGAAATTTGACGTTGTTGCATATTTTGCATCTGGCAAATCTTTTTTTATTCACACGGTCCAGTTCAACGTCTTTGTATCCAAACGATACTATTTGTGGAGCTCGACTAACGTTACTGTCTGCCATGTTTTGCGCGGTTTGAATTGTGCAGCGTTAAAGGCACATACGCTGATTAGTGGTGCTGATGTCACAACATGTAAAATAATTGTATTGCTGTTTGTTTATTATAAGTTCAAGTCATTGTCGAGTCTTCCACTTCAAGTCAAGTCAAGTCTCAAGTAACTTGTTCTCAAGTCAAAGTCAAGTCAAGTCATTTTCATACTTTAATCAAGCAAGTCACAAGTCCTGAAAATTGTGACTCGAGTCAGACTCGAGTCAAGTCATGTGACTCGAGTCCCCCACCTCTGATTAGGAGGCACGGGGTGCCGCTTCTGGCAATTAGGAGGCATGGGGTGCCGCTTCTGCTAGGTAGGAGGCGCTGGCTGCCGCTTCTGTGCAGCAGGGAGTGCTGGCTGCAGCTCCCGGACAGCAGGGGGCGCTGGCTGCGGCTCCCGGGCAGCAGGGAACAGTCGGCGCCATGGCGCAGACACTGGACGTAGAGGAGGTGCCGTCACGACCCTCCTCGGGCACCCCCATAGCCTCCCCCTAAAACATTTCTGGGGAGGCCTCGGTTCTGTGGAGGACTGCGGACCAGGTGTTGGGCACCTTGCCCTCGAGTGCTGTGCTGCCCTTTTCGGCTGGGCTCTCCCCGACGAAGGGAAGAGGTCCCTCCGCAGACGGAATGGGTACCGGGCCAGCAGCTCCTTAGTGCTTGTGATGGCCCGTTGTCTGCACGCCTCCCCGAGTACGCGCTCGACGCGCTCCACGGTAAAGGGAGCTTCCCGCTCCAGGTCTCAGTAGAGAAACGTGCCGAGCATGCACTCGAGGAGGCGGCGATTCCACAGGTTATCTTCCTCCATCGTAGCCTGCTGGTTCCAGTTTTGGTGGATCATTCTGTCACTCTTCGTGTGGTGTTTCGTGAGCAAGGAACCAGGTGCAGGCATATATCGCATTTGTGGGTTTATTCAACAAACAAGAAAACCGAAACAACGAACGGAAAACTATAACTTATATATAACATTTAAACACATACAAATTAGCTAACAGGGACCTGGTATGAACGATAATAGACATGTGACACAGAACAAGTCCGGGATGCATTTGTGTGTGATGGGAAACTGAGAATATCTGGCACGGCGGCCCTGCTGCTCATCGCACCGTGACATAGGTACTGGTACCCTATTGGTTTTGTTAGTTTTATTATTATTAGGGGACCAGGTACCATTTTCACAGGTCCATAGCTCGATCCCCTCTGGTTCAAAACGCTTCAAAACGCTCTGAAGGACCTTGGCCATCATGGTACCCATACTCCTCATGGTTGCGCTGTAGCACTCAGCCAAATACTTGTTCTCCCCACTGTATATGTTTCAAATCGTGTGTGCTTGAGTACAGAGCCTAAATAATTTTTTTTTTCACTGTCCAAATACCTATGGACTGATCTGTATTACAGGGGATTAGAAGGTAAGATAAGAGGGCAAAAAGTTCTTACCGTAATACAGACCTAAAGCTCATAGCTTTGATTTGTGTACCATATATATGAAATCGTGGTATTTTCAAACGATATCTAGGGATGCATTAATGCTAGTACCTTTTCTAGGGAATCACCGCTACAGATAGAAATAGCGAAAGATGGGTCAGGTGGATATCAACCACTTTGGGAAAATTATTTCTCAAATATTTTAAAGTTTTTCTCTCTCTTTAAATGAAATGAAAACTGATTTTATTTTAAACCTAAATGTTTCTCACCTCTTCATGCCAAAATTCTCTCCCTCTGCTCTCTCTCTCTTACTGCAGGAGCTACAGACCCTGGAGTGTTGTAACTCAGCTCTGGAGAAAGAGATTGCTGGTCTACGAAGAGAGTTCCAGCATTACACAGTTACCTTGGAGCAACACCAACCTCTCTGCCGCCTCGGACCTTGCCCTATTCCTCAAGATGCCCCCAGCTGTCCGATCCTGCCCCTGTCCAATAAAAATATTTTTCCTGTGACTACCCCTGGACCTTCTAAGAGCCAGCAAAGTACCAAAGGCTCTCTTATTACAGAGACTGGAGGGCAGAGAACGTATTCACCTGCCCCTTCTCCTACCTTGTCACTGGTGTCTGCTTTCACAAATATTCCCTCAGCTACCCATGTGACAAATACTAACCCTTACCCTATACTTTCCTCTTTAATTACCTCAGGGTCTAGTATTGCCCCAACAACTACCGTAGAGTCCTTTCTTGCCACACAAACTACTTCAAACCATCTTTCCCCAATTACTGACACTGGCCCTCATCTGGCCTCTTCAACTCTATCATCTCTCCCTATGACCTGCCAGGTGACCCAGTACCCTCTGACCTTATTGACATCAGCCAATGAACACCCAGTAGAGCTTTCTCTCTCTGACATTCTGGACAGTCCTGATTGGCTCTGCGCGCCCGAATCGACTACATGGTGCAGGTTCTAATGGAATCAGACTGTGGTGAGAAGTTAGTAAAGACCACAGGGCATTTACCTGAACTGCCAAAATGGTAGTCCATTTCTGGATTATGGTGGAGCTGGCCTCTAGACACTGATCTAAAGTCAATTTGGGCCATTCCCACTCATTAATTAGGTTAGGATGAACAGAGTGGAAACTGATCCTAGATCTGTGGTCAAGAGTCCATTGTGAAATTATATTAATATATTTAGACTATGAATGTAATTATTCAACATTCTAAAATGTATATTTTTTTATGTGTCCGTAACCTCTTAACATGATATTTATAATAACGTGATACGATCATTTGGGATGGAGGTGATTTGTTGAATGCAATATTGAACTCTAGAATCAAACACAATGAAAAATGATGTCGATATTGTGCCAAATAAGGGTTTATTGGTTTGTGCATGTAATGTTTATGTTAGTGATATTGTTCTTTAAGTTTATAGAATTTATATATTTTGGAGTGCTTTAGTAAGGTGGTGAGAATATGTAAAAAGTGACAGAGTTTTGAACTATGTTCTTACACTTAAATCACAATGGGGAAAAAACAGAGTATACCACAATCAGCAATATGCTGAGATTTATAGATTTTATATACAGTGTATGTAAACCCAGAGGCATATTTTGTAAATGAACAATTATACATGTTACTTGTCATAACACAAAACGCCACTACCCAAGGAAAGCCTTTTTAATGCATTATTTTTTCCACTATAACACTTTACATATGCATTGGTAAACATGAATTAACATGTTAATTAACATTACCTGATGTGTTTACAGATACATCTGTTCATTGTTAAATAAACATGTTAACAGATATACACTGATCAGCCATAACATTATGACTACTAACACTGATAATCTCATTATCATGGCCCCTGTCAGTGGATGGGATATTAGGCAGCAAGTGAACATTCTGTCCTCAAAGTTTATGTGTTAGAAGCAGTGGTCAGTACCTATGAAAAGTGGTCCAAGGAAGGAAAAGCGGCCAAGGCTCGTTGATGCACATGGGGAGCAATGGCTGGCTCGTGTGGTCCGATCCAACAGATGAGCTACTGTAGCTCAAATTGCTGAAAAGGTTCATGCTGTTACTGTTAGAAAGGTGTTAGAACACACAGTGCATCGCAGTTTGTTGTGTACAGGGCTGCGTAGCAGGTAGACCAGTCAGGGTGCCCATGCTGACCCCTCTCCACTGCCAAAAGTGTCTACAATGGGCATGTGAGCATCACAACTGGACCACGGATTAACGGAAGAAGGTGGCCTGGTCTGATGAATCACATTTTGTAATGCATCACGTGGATGGACGGCTGTGTGTGCATCGCTTACCTGGAGAACACATGCCACCAGGATGTACTATATGAAGGAGGCAAGCCAGCGTAGGCAGTGTGATGCTTTGGGCAATGTTCTGCTGGTAAACCTTGGATCCTACCATTCATGTGGATGTTACTTTGACACGTACCACCTACCTCAGCATTGTTGCAGACCATGTGTACTCTTGAATGGCAACGGTATTCCCTGATGGTATTGGCCTCTTTCGGCAGGTTAATGCGGCCTGCCACAAATCAAAAATGGTTCAGGAATGGTTTGAGGAACACAACAACAAGTTCAAGGTGTTGACTTGGCCTCCAAATTCCCCAAATCTTTTTTGTTTCAATCTTGATAATTACGGCTTACATCGCATGGAAATAAAAAATCCAGTATCACAAACTATTAGAATATAAAATGTACAATACAGAAATGTCGACCTGAGAACAGCTCTCATCAGCTAATTAACTGCCTGAGCCTTCAGTACACACAACCACAATCATGGGGAAGACTGCTGATTTGACAGTTGTCCAGAAGACACTCATCAACACCCATCACAAGGAGGGTAAGTGTTGTGGAAATGTTGAAACCTGATGCATTCTTACTGTTTAAAGGACTGAGTCCCGTTGTTTGATGTGAGAATGAATGAGTTACTAGTTAAAGATGCCGAGAGGGATCTGGTATTTGTCCTAGGGGGACATCCTTGACCAGCTTCCTTGACCGGCACCAGTGTATTAGATGGTTACTCGTAAATCTGTATAACCCTTTAGTGTCTCTGTTGATTATCCAGACATTGTGTCTCCTCAGGAGTTAAGGATAAGGTGGGGGGACAGCCCGCCCTTTGGGTAAATGTTACACAAGACAGATGGGCAACAACTTACCACACCTCTTTTCTATGTGATATATATTGTTGAATGAGCTATATTGAGTTAGAAACTCCTCGGATGATTATGTTTGTAAGCGTTTGACGCGTCTCTCATATTTGCAAATATTAATAAAACTGTTAGAATGTGCCAAGAGTATTTCGTCTCTGTACTTCCTTCTTAAAGAGTTCTGATCGATAAAATTACCATCACAGTAAGCCATAGAAGGTCATGCTGAAAGGGCTGGCTGTTCGCAGAGTGCTGTATCAAAGCATATTCATGGAAAGTTGACTGTGGTAGGAAAAGGTGAACAAGCAACAGGTATGAAAAAATTTAAATGCACCTGTACTGTGGCAGAAGTTACTAAATATGTAATAATGGTTGCAGGAGGAATGTGTCACAACTAGGGCTGTCACAGTTAACGCGTGCAAATTACTAAAAAAACAGTAGTTGCCATTAACACATTTTTTTTTTTTTTACCTCAGAGCCATCTATAGTTAGAGCTCGACATTAGCGGGAGCTGATAGGATCATGCCACAACCACGTACTTATTGTTTAACAGTAATTTAATTGGCGGTTGAGTTGACCCGAGTGCTTCACAGGAATTTGTTTTCCAGTATATCATTGAAGAGTTGGCATTCATGTTGTGAATTGTGTTTACGCTACACTAGTTTAACAACAACAGCCTGAAAAAGCATTAGTTGGCTATAATGGATGTGAGTAAATTAGAATATCTCTCCTTGCAGTCTCACTACAAAACCCCATCAAACAAGAATGCTAGCCGTGTTTCCCCTAACTCTGTTGTGTGAATCCACCTGCTAACACTTTGCTTCTAGCATGGTAAGATGTCATTATTTGATGTTGTTGCTAATTTAAGCTAAGCATTCATGTTTTCACCAAAGCATATTCTAATGGTTGAATTAACAAACAACATCTTTGCCATTGCCTATTCAAGTAGCTTACCTCATGCATTTGGTTGAATTTGGGAATAATTCAATAGGAACACAAGTACTTGGTTGTGGCTAAGCATATATCAGGAAATCTAATGTTTACAGGCCCCCATCTAAACCCAATTCTACACACATATCAGCCTAAACATCAAAGGACAATAACTTCACAAGCTTAGGTGTGATTCAGTGGGGTAAATGCCTGCATAACCAGCAGCTGATCGGATAAGAGGGTCTGATATGTGTTGTGTACAGCAGCCTATCGTAGCAGTAATTGTCCTTGGTGCCTTAATCATGAGAAGAATATGAGATGGTAAAACTATGGGATCATAGACCAGCAACCTTCTATTTAGATTTACACATTTATATGCAGTTTATATGCAGTTTCATTTTCTTGCACAATTAACAGTTTATTTGCAAACAGAGAGACTCGTCAAACGCTTACAAAAATAATAATCTGAGGAGTCTCTAACTTAATACATGAACAGTTCGTATTTATTACAGTAAAAAGGGGAGTGGTAAGATGCTGCCCATCTGTATAGGGCGGGCTGTCCCCTCACCTGGGTAACCTCTTCAACTCTAGGAGAAGACTCACTGCATCTGGACAAACAATAGATAGACTCTGATGAGTTATACAGATTTACGAGTAACCATATAATCTGCTGATACCAGTCAATAATGACCCTAAACACCAGATGCCCCTCTCCCACATTCATTTTCTTATCCAAACATGGGGACTCAGTACCTTTAACTAGTAACCCATTTATACATGAATAGGACCAAGTATACACTCACCTAAAGGATTATTAGGAACACCATACTAATACTGTGTTTGACCCCCTTTTGCCTTCAGAACTGCCTTAATTCTACGTGGCATTGATTCAACAAGGTGCTGAAAGCATTCTTTAGAAATGTTGGCCCATATTGATAGGATAGCATCTTGCAGTTGATGGAGATTTGTGGGATGCACATCCAGGGCACGAAGCTCCCGTTCCACCACATCCCAAAGATGCTCTATTGGGTTGAGATCTGGTGACTGTGGGGGCCATTTCAGTACAGTGAACTCATTGTCATGTTCAAGAAACCAATTTGAAATGATTCAAGCTTTGTGACATGGTGCCTTATCCTGCTGGAAGTAGCCATCAGAGGATGGGTACATTGTGGTCATAAAGGGATGGACATGGTCAGAAACAATGCTCAGGTAGGCCGTGGCATTTGATGGCCAAATTCTGACTCTACCATCTGAATGTCTCAACAGAAATCGAGACTAATCAGACCAGGCAACATTCTTCCAGTCTTCAACTGTCCAATTTTTGCTTTTTTTCCCCTATTTGTAGTGGAGATGAGTGGTACCCGGTGGGGTCTTCTGCTGTTGTAGCCCATCCGCCTCAAGGTTGTGCGTGTTGTGGTTTCACAAATGCTTTGCTGCATACCTCGGTTGTAACGAGTGGTTATTTCAGTCAAAGTTGCTCTTCTATCAGCTTGAATCAGTCGGCCCATTCTCCTCTGACCTCTAGCATCAACAAGGCATTTTCGCCCACAGGACTGCCGCATACTGGATGTTTTTCCCTTTTCACACCATTCTTTGTAAACCCAAGAAATGGTTGTGCGTGAAAATCCCAGTAACTGAGCAGATTGTGAAATACTCGGCCCGTCTGGCACCAACAACCATACCACGCTCAAAATTGCTTAAATCACCTTTCTTTCCCATTCTGACATTCAGTTTGGAGTTCAGGAGATTGTCTTGACCAGGACCACACCCCTAAATGCATTGAAGCAACTGCCATGTGATTTGCATTAATGAGAAATTGAACAGGTGTTACTAATAATCCTTTAGGTGAGTGTATACTTTTTGTAGTTATTGTATACTTTTTGTAAGAGTTATTGAAACTTGAGGTTGGAAGAAGATGGCTGCATTTGTATACAATTTGAATGCTCCCACAACCATCACCAGCCCTCAGATCGCTTCCTTTTTGGTTTCAGCTCCGATACACAGTGGTTAGTTCTCTGTGGCACGTTAACTTTATGCTTGGTTAAAATATGGGTAAATAAGAGCTGTGCAACATGGTATCCACTTTTGTAATCACAATGAGACCAATACTGGATAACATGTATACTTCTTTAAAGAGCTATTGAGATTTGAAGAGCCGAATGCCTGTTGAAAGTCCAATCTAGAACTAACGTCACCGCATTATAAACTTACCAGCTTCATTTGGACCACCACATGACCTAGCTGATTTTGATTTATTTATATACCATACTGATTGTTATGTGTGTAGAGTACCCATGTGGTTACTTTGTTTTAAATACAACCTAATGACATTTATAGTAAGCAGGGTTTATTGTAGACTATATACAACAGTTAAGGACTGTTGATAGGCACTCTGAGTATAGGCATACAAAGGTACGGTTAGGTCAGAAAATAATGGGACAATGACACAGGTTTTGTCATTTTGGCTGTTTACCAAAATATTTTCTTGTTACATTATAAATAAATAATGAATATGGGCTTAAAGTGCCATCCTTCAGCTTTAATTTGAGGGTATTCACATCCAAATTGGAGGAAGGGTTTAGGAAGTATAGCTCTTTAATATGAAGGCCCCTCTTTTTCAAGGGATCCAAAGTAATTGGACTATTGTGGGCTATTCCTTCGTTATTTCTTCATCAAATGCAGGTAAAAGCTCTGGAACTGTTGCTGTGAACCCACAATGTGGTTAAAGGAGCACTCAATGCAAGTGAAACAGGCCATCCTTAGTCTTCAAAAAATTTATTCTATCAGAGAGATAGCAGGAACATTAGGAGTGGCCAAATCAACAGTTTGGTACATTCTGAGAAAAAAAGAAAGCATTGGTGAACTCTGCAACACAAAAAGGCCTGGATGCCCACAGAAGACAACAGTGGTGGATGATCGTAGGATCCTTTCTATGTTAAAGAAAACCCCCATCACAACATCCAGCCAAGTGTAGAACACTCCAGGAGGTAGGCATGGCATTATCCAGGCCTACCATAAAGAGAATACTTCATGAGACCAAATACAGAGGGTTCACCACAAGGTGCAAACCATTCATAAGCCTAAAAAATAGAATGGCCAGATTAGACTTTGCCAAAAAAACATCTAAAAAAGCCAGCTCAGTTCTGGAACAGCATTCTTTGGATAGATGAAACTAAGATCAACCTGTGCCAGAATGATGGTAACAAAAGTCTGGAGAAGGCTTGGAACTGCTCATGATCTGAAGCATACCACACCATCTGTAAAACATGGTAGAGGCAGTGTGATGGCATGGGGATGCATGGCTTCCAGTGGCACTGAGTCACTAGTGTTTATTGATGATGTGACGGAAGCAGCCGGATGAATTCTGAAGTGCACAGGGATATATTGTCTGCTCAGATTCAGCCAAATTCAGCAAAGTTGATTTGACGGCGCATCACTTTACATATGGATAATTACCCAAAACATACTGCGAAAGCAACACAGAAGTGAAATATTCTGCAATGTCCAAGTAAGTCACCTGATTTCAACCCAATTGAGCATGCATTTCACTTGAAGACAAAACCTTAGGCAGAAGCTGAGGTTTACTGGAGGCGTAGACTAGGTGAGCCTTGATCTAGCAACTCTAGCAACTGCTTTTAGCAGTTTAGGCACCTGCAAGTTCAATTGATGTGAATTCACAGGTGATTAAACTACCGTTCAAAAGTTTGCGATCACTAAGAAATGTATTTGTTTTCAAAAGAAAAGAAAATATTTATTCAATTAAAATATAATCAAATTGATCAGAAATACAGTGTAAACACTGGGAGGATTCTTTGACGGTGAAAGGTAGCATGCTACCACAATATCTTCAGAAGTAGCTAGGAAATTAATGGCCAGAGACAATAAGAGAAAGAATGCACACATTTTCCTTACCTTACCTTAGACTTCTTGATTATACACAGCATCAGCATATTTAGTGTGATGACAAAAGTTTTAGTGTAATCGAACCATTATACAGCGTGGTTTCATTAACCACATGCAATCAAAATGTACGTCATGGATAGGATGAGCATGAAATAAGTTTATTAAAAAAGATACATTTATAAAATATATCTATAAATTATAAATAAATATGACAAAAAAACAGAATATCAAATACTTTTCTGACTTTTGTTTGAATTTTTCATGTTATCAATACAGCAAACATGGGCAAAACAAAACTAGACAATTACAAATGTATTCAGGCTTTTAATTTCAGATTAAGTGCTAAAGGGTACAAATAAAAATGACACAGTATTTAAGTTATTTACAGTTTTATCAACATTCAGAGCACAAACAGTGTATAAAAAGGTTATAGCAAATATATACAAGAGTATAGAACAGATGTGTCATATGAAATACAGTGGGGAGAACAAGTATTTGATACACTGCCGGTTTTGCAGGTTTTGAAATACACATAGACCAAAAATTTTGGAGTCCTAACATTAGGACTGACATGCAAGTGAGGAGCTACTTTTAGCCTTAAGATGTTTTATGAATACAGCCCCAGATAGTCTGAGTAAAACACAGTGTAAACAACACATATCAGACCTTGAGATGCTTCTTACGGAGCCACTCCTTAGTTGCCCTGTGTGTTTTGGGTTGTTGTCATGCTGGAAGACCCAGCTAAGACCCATCTTCAATGCTCATACTGAGGGAAGGAGGTTGTTGGCCAAGATCTCATGATACATGGCCCCATCCATCCTCCCCTCAATACGGTGCAGTCGTCCTGCAGCCCGGTGTTCTTGGTGTTGTACTCATCCTTCTTCTTCCTCCAAACACGGCGAGTGGAGTTTAGACCAAAAAGCTCTATTTTTGTCTCATCAGACCACATGACCTTCTCCCATTCCTCCTTCCTGAATCATCCAGATGGTCATTGGCAAAATTCAGACGGGCCTGGACATGCACTGGCTTGAGCAGGGGGACCTTGCGTACGCTGCAGGATTTTAATCCATGACGGCGTAGTGTGTTACTAATGTTTTTTTTTGAGACTGTGGTTCCAGCTCTCTTCAGGTCATTGACCAGGTCCTGCCGTGTAGTTCTGCCGTGATACCCCACAAGGTGAGATCTTGTATGGAGCCCCAGACCGAGGGAGATTGACTGTCATCTTGAACTTCTTCCATTTTCTAATAATTGCGCCAACAGTTGTTGCCTTCTCACCAAGCTGCTTGCCTATTGTCCTGTAGCCCATCCCAGCCTTGTGTAGGTCTACAATTTTATCCCTGATGTCCTTACACAGCTCTCAAGTCTTGACCATTGTGGAGAGGTTGGAGTCTGTTTGATTGAGTGTGTGGACAGGTGTCTTTTATACAGGTAATGAGTTCAAACAGGTGCAGTTAATACAGGTAATGAGTGGAGAGCAGGAGGGCTTCTTAAAGAAAAACTAACAGGTCTTTAAGAGCCGGAATTCTTACTGGTTGGTAGGTGATCAAATACTTATGTCATGCAATAAAATGCAGATATCTGGATTTTTGTTTTAGATTCCGTCTCTCACAGTTGAAGTGTACATAGGATACAAATTACAGACTTCTACATGCTTTGTAAGTAGGAAAACCTGCTGTATACTACAGTTATCAGGGACATTTTGTCACGGATGAGGTTTTGGTAGTAGAGAGACACAGGCGCAGAGTCGAGGTCGTCCCAGTAATCCATGTTTTAATGAAGCAAAAAAGAAACCAAATACAACAAACAAAAGGCAGCAACCAGTGACGTGGGCTTAACTGAAAACAGGAAAACCAAAATGAACCACACCAACCTGGCCACAAACTGAACTTAAATAGGGTCCCCAATTGGAGGCAATAACCAACACCTGCCTCCAATTGGGGAAACCAAAAAAAAGGATTAGAGGTGGCCAGAGCCCAGCGCAGAGATGGCTAGGGGCACAGCCAGGATGTGACACATTTCTTGAACCGATGTATACTTATTCCTATACATGTATAAATTAGTTACTAGTTAAAAGTACGGAGTCCCCATGTTTAGATAAGAAAGGGAATGTGGGAGAGTGGGATCTGGTATTTGTTTAGGGTAATTATTGACTGGTATCAGTAGATCACTTTGGTCACTCATCAATCTGCCTCTCTGTTTAAACCATCAGTGTAACGGTTCTTTGTCTAGATGCTGTGTTGACAGTTCAGAGTTTAAAAGGTTACCCATAAGGGCCTTGGTTTAATGTGGGGGAGGACTGCCTGCGCCTGCGTCTTGTGAGCAACATTAAAGAAACACTTCCGGGTCACGAAAATCTGGAATTTTTCAAAATAAAAGAGACCAACGAATTACTTAAAAACTGAGATAAATTGAGTTTATTAATTGTTTGAGAACATGTACCTCTCAAAACATTGACAACAATTCAAATATGATCATATTTAAGAGTAATTTCGATAAAAAGTGGGTGTTAGTGGGTGTTAAAACACGTTCCAAGGGCAGAATGCCAATGACAGAATATGGAATACATATTGCCTCATAACTAATAAACTATTGAATATTCCACAGAGAAAGCAGTGTAGGAAATGTCCAGGAGAATGTGTAGAGTAAGACAAACCTGTCTAATCATGGGGAACAGTGTGCTACATCTAGCAACACAATATTTCCACACCCTCTTTTTCCACAATGTAACTTGTAATGGACCCTTGATTTCTTTGCATATAATTACTCTATCCACCTTCCTTGACATTTCCTACAATACATTCACCGCGGCGTATAGAACAGTTTTTTTTTTATAGGCCAATATTTATTTCATTTCCATTGAGTTGCATTGTGGCCAATGGGGTGGGCGGAGTAAAACACCAGCAACAATTGCAAATACAGAGTGCCCCTTGATTTCTTTGCAGATAATCATTCTATAGAGTCTCCTGAACATTTCCTACAATACATTCACTGCGGCGTGTAGAATATTTTTTTTTTATAGGCCAATATGTATTTCATATCCATTGAGTTGCATTGTGGCCAATGGGGTGGGCGGAGTAAAACACCAGCAACAATTGCAAATACAGAGTGCCCCTTGATTTCTTTGCATATAATTACTCTATCCCCCTTCCTTGACATTTCCTACAATACATTCACCGCGGCGTATAGAACAGTTTTTTTTTTTATAGGCCAATATTTATTTCAAATTCATTGAGTTGCATTGTGGCCAATGGGGTGGGCGGAGTAAAACACCAGCAATAATTGCAAATACAGAGTGCCCCTTGATTTCTTTGCAGATAATCATTCTATAGAGTCTCCTGAACATTTCCTACAATACATTCACTGCGGCGTGTAGAATATTTTTTTTTTTATAGGCCAATATGTATTTCATATCCATTGAGTTGCATTGTGGCCAATGGGGTGGGCGGAGTAAAACACCAGCAACAATTGCAAATACAGAGTGCCCCTTGATTTCTTTGCAGATAATCATTCTATAGAGTCTCCTGAACATTTCCTACAATACATTCACTGCGGCGTGTAGAATATTTTTTTTTTTATAGGCCAATATGTATTTCATATCCATTGAGTTGCATTGTGGCCAATGGGGTGGGCGGAGTAAAACACCAGCAACAATTGCAAATACAGAGTGCCCCTTGATTTCTTTGCATATAATTACTCTATCCACCTTCCTTGACATTTCCTACAATACATTCACTGCGACTGATCCATGTAAAGGAAAGAATGAATGGGGCCATGTATCATGAGATTTTGAGTGAAAACCTCCTTCCATCAGCAAGGGCATTGAAGATGAAACGTGGCTGGGTCTTTCAGCATGACAATGATCCCAAACACACCGCCCGGGCAACGAACGAGTGGCTTCGTAATAAGCATTTCAAGGTCCTGGAGTGGCCTAGTCAGGTTTCAGTTCTCCTTCCCCAGATTTGTTGGCTGGTGTATGCTGTGACATTTTGTCATCTTCTGGCATATCTTTGTGATTGTGCGAGTTCATATGCAGCTTTCACGTCCTTCCTCATATCGGTCACATACTTGAGGTAGGTTTCTTGTTGTGTGCAATCGCTGGATGATCCGAAACACAAATCCACAGGCAATCTCGCCTCACGTCCAAACATTAGGTAGTAAGGCGAAAACCCAGTGGCCTCATTTGGAGTGCAATTGTAGGCGTGGACAAGGTGTCCAATGTGTTGACTCCACTTTTTCTTACTGTTTGTCTCCAGGGTCCCCAGCATGTTTAACAGTGTCCTATTAAATCTCTCAGGCTGAGGATCCCCTTGAGGATGATAGGGTGTAGTTCTTGATATCTCCACCCCAAGTGTACTCAGTAACTGATGAATAAGATCCCTTCCTTGATCACTGTGCATCCTCTTTGGCAATCCATAGTGGACAAAGTACTTCTCCAGTAACACTTTAGCCACCGTAGAGGATTTCTGATCCCTTGTAGGAAAGGCCTGAGTGTAACGTGTACAGTGATCAGTAATGACCAAGATGTTCTGTATTGCTTGAATCCGGTTCGATAGACAAAAAGTCCATACACACAAGGTCTAATGGTCCATCACTTTGCATATGAGAGAGTGGAGCAACTTTCTTGGGTAGAGTCTTTCTTTCTTTATGCACCGCAAACAGAATTTGCAATAATCCTCGACATCAGACTTCAGTAAAATCAATCTTTAATTAGCCTGTATGTTTTGTCAAGGCCCAGATGACCGGACGCATCATGCAGTGATTTCATCACCATCTTCCTGTACCTTTCTTGCAAGACCAGCTGAAAACAGCAGTATTTGCCAGGTGGACTGGTGACATGATACATGACTCCTTGTTTTATCTTTAACCGATCCCACTCTCTCAGAAGCAGAGGGCAAAACAGATGCCTTGTCTTATCAACGTGAGTTGCATCTCCATTGCTGACAGCTGAACAAACTTCGCCAAGGCCAGGGTCTTCTTGTTGAGCATTTGATAGCTCTGTAGGACTTAACAAAGGCATCCCCTTGTCACTCAGGGAAGACAGGTTGCAGGAAGCTTGTGGGATAGCATGTATAGAGAGTCCCAGGTGGTCAACTGCTCTACCAGGGCATTGGTTTTTCTGTTTAGTCACCACAGACATCTGGCACATGGCTTTCACACCGTTTGCAGGTACGTCTTTCCACTCCGGTCCTTGGGTTGGTGTGGGATGTGGGTGACGAGAAAGAACGTCTGCATCAATGTTTTGAGCACCTGATCTGTACTTGAGACTGAAGTCGTAAGTGGCCAATGCAGCAAGCCAGCGGTGACCCGTTGCATCTAGCTTGGCAGATGTCAACACGTAAGTTAACGGGTTGTTATCTGTTCTCACTTCAAACGTTGTCCCATACAGGTAATCATGCAGTTTGTCCACCACCGCCCACTTCAAGGCCAAGAACTCTAGTTTATGGGTAGGGTAATGTCGCTCGGAAGGGGAAAGGCTTTGACTAACGAAGGCGACTGGTCTTAACCCTTCTCCTAGACCTTCTTGGCTAGCGTCCACATGCAGCACATATGGTAGTTGTGGGTTTGTGAAGGCCAACACAGGAGCTTGGGTAAGCCTCTGCTTCAGCTCCTGAAAAGCTACTTCACATTTGTCATCCCACCTAAAACCAAAAGGCTCAGACGGGTTTAGGTAGGCGTTTCCCTCTTTCATCTTGGACTTCAATCAATCAATCAAATGTATTTATAAAGCCCTTTTTACAACAGCAGTTATCACAAAGTGCTTTACAGAGACACCCGGCCTTAAACCCCAAGGAGCAAACAACAGTAGTGTTGAATTTCAGTGGCTAGGAAAAACTCCCTAAGAAGGTCGAATTTTAGGAAGAAACCTAGAGAGGACCCAGGCTCAGAGGGGTGACCAGTCCTCTTCTGGCTGTGCCGGGTGAGATATTAAGAGTCCAATTGGAATAAGAAATACATTTATCCGGGCTAAATCCAGAGTCTATTTGATTTTAGACTAGGTCAGAAGTATGACCAGGTGGACAAGGACAGGGACAGCAACGGGCCCCCCAAACCAGGTAATCTGCAGGTGTGGACCTCCTCATCTCCTCCTAAAATTTAAAACTGGAGGAGACTGAGAAAAGTTAGTAGTACATCCCTCATATCCCCCAGCACAATAATATAGCAGCGTAACACCTTGGAACTGAGACTGGGGGGGTCCGGTGACACTGTGGCCCTACCCGGGGGAGGCCCCGGACAGGGCCCAACAGGCAGGAAATCAATCCAACCACATTGCCAGGCATCAACCAAAGGGACACCCACCAACCGCAACCCCCCTGAATGAGGGCCGAGTATTGCTAGCAGCGTACAGCCCAATTGCACAAGTGGGCAACAGAGAGTCAACAACAAGCCAGTGACTCGTCCCCCGAAAGGCATTGGAGGGAGGGCATCCCAGTGGCGACAAGAGCCCACCTGGCAAGACAGCAAGGGTGGACAGTATCAAGCCTACTGGTCACCTTCACGCCCCCGGGCCAGGCTACACCTAATTATAAACCGTGCTGTAGAGATGAGATGATTTTTAGTAGACACTTGAAAGTTTGCACTGAGTTTGCATTTCTAACCTTAATTGGCAGATCATTCCACAGGAGTGGAGCTCTATGAGAAAAGGCCCTGCCGCCAACTGTTTGTTTAGAAATTCTAGGTACAATTAAAAGGCCTGCATCTTGCGATCTAAGGTTACGTGTAGGTATGTATGGCTGGATCATTTCAGCAAGGTAAGTAGGAGCAAGTCCATGCATTGATTTATAGGTTAACAGTAAAACCTTAAAATCAGCCCTAACCCTAACAAGCAGCCAGGACAGGGGTAATGTGTTCAAATTTTTTTGTTCTAGTTAGGATTCTAGCAGCCGTGTGCAGCACTAATTGAAGTTTATTTATTAATTTGTCTGGATAACCAGAGAGGAGAGCATTGCAGTAATCTAATCTAGAAGTAACGAAAGCATGGATTAATTTTTCTGCATCAGTTTTTGATAGAAAGTTTCTAATTTTTGCAATGTTTTGAAGATGAAAACTCTTGAGACATGTTTCATATGTTCTTCAAAGGAGAGGTCAGGGTCAAGGGTAACGCCAAGGTTTCTTACAGTTTTTTGGGATACGACCATGCAGCCGTCAAGGTTCACAGTGAGATCTGCTAACAACGCTCTTTGTTTTTTGGGTCCTAAAAGGAGCATTTCTGTTTTATTTGAGTTTAAGAGCAAGAAATTCTCTGTCATCCACTTCCTAATATCTGAAACGCATGCTTCCAAAATAGCTAATTTAGGGGCTTCTCCATGCTTCATTGAAATATATAACTGTGTCATCAGCATAACAGTGAAAGTTAATATTGTGATTTCGGATTACATCGCCCAGAGGGAGCATATATAGTGAGAGCAATAATGGGCCCAGAACCAAGCCTTGAGGAACTCTAAAGCATACCTTTGACTTGTCAGAGGATATGCCATCCACACTAACGAACTGATATCTTTCAGATAAATAAGATTTAAACCAGGCATGTCCACGTAGCCCAATATGGGTTTCCAGTCTCTCTAAGAGAAGGGAGTGATCAATAGTGTCAAAAGCAGCACTAAGATCAAGAAGCAACAGGACGGATGCGGAACCTTAGTCTGAGGCCATTAGAAGGTCATTTGTTACCTTCACGAGTGCAGTCTCAGTACTATGATGGGATCTAAAACCAGACTGGAGTATTTCATAAATGTATTTTGTCTTTAGGAAGGCATTCAGTTGTTGGGAAACACATTTTTCTAAGATTTTCGAGAGGAACGGGAGGTTCGATATTGGCCTATAATTGTTTAATATGTTGGGATCTAGATTAGATTTTTGTAGAAGAGGCATAATTTCCGCAATTTTTAGTGGGTTTGGTGCGTGTCACGTCCTGGCTGTGCCCCTAGCCATCTCTGCGCCGTCCCGCGGTGCCCTCTCCTGCCCTGCAGCCGCCGCCTCGTCCCGCGGCGCCCTCTCCTGACCTGGAGCCGCCGCCTCGTCCCGCGGCGCCCTCTCCTGACCTGGAGCCGCCGCCTGGTCCCGCGGCGCCCTCTCCTGACCTGGCTCGTGCTTCTCCGCCGGCTCCCGCTCCTCCGCCGGCTCCCCCGGCTCCTGCTCCTCCACTGGCTCCTGCTCCTCCGCCGGCTCCTATTCCTACGCTGGCTCCTCCGCCGGCTCCCCTGTCTCCTGCTCCTCCGCCAGCTCCCCCGTCTCCTGCTCCTCCCCTGGCTCCCCTATCTCCTGCTCCTCCGCCGGTTTCCCTGTCTCCTGCTCCTCCGCCGGCTCCTGCTCCTCTGCCAGCTCCTGCTCCTCCGCCGGCTCCTATTCCTCCGCCGGCTCTTCCGCCGGCTGCTGGCCATCCGCCGGCTCCCCCGTCTCCTGCTCCTCCGCCGGCTGCTGACCCTCCACCGGGTCCGCCGGCTCCTGCTCCTCCGCCGGCTGCTGACCCTCTGCAGGCTTTACCGCCGGCTCCTGTCCCTCTGCTGGCTCTCCCGTCTCCTGGCCCTCCGCCTCCCCGGCCTGTGCCGGCAGCTCCGGGTGCTGAGCCTCCGTCTGCCCGGATTTGTCGTCCCGGTCTTGCGGTCGGGAGCCCGCGCCTTTGGGGGGGGGGGTACTCGCACGTCCTGGCTGTGCCCCTAGCCATCTCTGCGCTGGGCTCGGTGCATAGCCAGGACAGGACAGGAGGTGGCATCTCCAATCCTTTTGTTCTCCCCAATTGGAGGCAGGTGTCGGTCGTTGCCTCCAATTGGGGACCCTATTTAAGTTCCCTGTTTCATCCAGGGTGTGTGGTTTATTTTGGTTTGCCTGTTTTCAGTTAAGCCCATGTCACTGGTTGCTGCTTTTTGTTTTGTTGGAATCCTTTTTTGCTTCATTAAACATGGATTATCCTTGTGATCTTCAGTCAGCGCCTGTGTCCTTCTCCCACCACAGCCGTGACAGTACGCATCCGGAGGAAAGGGAGCAATTTATTATGTTCAGCATTGGCTGACCTAGCACAGGAAATAACTCCTTAAGTAATTTTGTAGGAATCGGGTCTAGCTGAGAGTTTGTGGGTTTAGAACTCATTACAAATTTTGTAAATGTGTCGAGCGATACGGTATCAAAAAATTCAAGTGTCCCCATTGACACCTGGTCAGGGAGGTTCAGGAAATTTTTTGGACAACTGAGATTTTGAGGACCATAACTATTTAAGGAGTCAGTTATTTGTTTTCTAATGGTGACGATCTTATCATCAAAGTAGTTCATGTATTCATTACAACTAAAGTGAAGACCCACTTCACTTGCTAAGCTTTGCTTTTTTGTTAACTTTTCAACTGTATCAAAGAGAAATTTTGGATTGTTTTTGTTCGCCTCAATCAGGTTGGAGAAATAAGCTGATCGAGCAGATGTGAGTGATTTTCGGTATTGTACTGTACTGTCTATCCAGGCTAGTCTAAATACTTCCAACTTGGTGGAGCGCCACTTTTGCTCCAATTTTCTGGAGGCTTGCTTAAATGCTTTAGTATTGTCTGTGTACCAGGGAGCAAGTTTCTTGTTGCGTATTTCTTTTGTTTTTAGTGGTGCATGTATTTCGCAGTATTGAGTTTAGATCCTCGATTTGATCGTTTACAGATTTATTTACTCTGTCGTCAGTGAGCGAACTTGTAAGAATATCAAGGAATTTATTTGTAGTCCGAGAATTTATAGTACGGCTTTTGAAACTCATTGTTTGCGGAGCAAGTGGATTTCTTGTTTTAACGGTAAATGTAATAAGACAGTGATCCGATAATCCAGGATTTTGGGGGGAAATTATTAGATCTACAATATCTATTTCTCGTGACAGGACTAAATCTAAGGTATGATTGTGGCAATGTGTTGGACCTGAGACATGTTGGATGAAACCCATTGAGTCAATTATGGCTTCAAAGGCTTTTTGAAAAGGATCATTGGACTTTTCCATATGAATATTGAAATCGCCAAAAATTTGAATACTATCTGCCATGACTACAAGGTTAGACAAGAATTCTGGAAACTCATTGAGGAACATTGTGTATGGCCCGGGGGGCCTATAAATAGTAGCTATGCAAAACTATTTATCGGCCTGGTTAACTTTCATGAGTAAAACTTCGAAAGAATGAAACTCACTGATATGTTTGAGAGTAAATTTATATTTACTGTCATAAATATTAGCAACACCCCCTCCTTTTCGGGACGCACGAGGGATATGATCACTAGTATAACCAGGAGGAGAGGCCTCATTTAAGGCAGTGAATTCATTAGGCTTTAGCCACGTTTCACATAAACCAATAGCATCTAGTTTATGATCAGAGATTAATTCATTTACTGCAACTGCCTTTGGAGCAAGGGATCTAATATTTAGAAGTCCCATTTTGAGATGCGAAGTGATACAATCATTTTTATTTTTGACCGAGGTGGAGGAAGGCTTTATCTTAACAAGGTTGTTTTTGTAAGCACTACCTTGTTTAACTTTTCTCAGCCTGGAACGAGTCACAGTGGCAATAGGTAAAGCTGTACTAACTACTCTGGCTATGCTATTGACAGACTCCACTATGCTAGCAGGCTGGCTAACAGGAGACAAGAGAAAGTTATTGCCTGGCTGCAGGAGCTGTGCCGGGGGGCTAACAAAACTATCGTTTCTACCTGGTGGCACTGACGCAGATTTTTCTATTTCTACACTAGCATAATCCTTGCCTGACATTTGCGTCAGAAGCCGAGCCTCTAACTCTGCTATCTTTAACTTAAGACGAACATTCTCCTCCGTGTTGTTGCTACAACAATTACAGTGATAAGGCATTGTAATGATACTTAGCCTCGGGTGTTCAGGGGTGAGTAGTTCTGTTAATTATGTCCAAAAAGAGTCCCGGTGTAGAAAAGTTGGGTAAGAGGTCAACAGATAAATATTGCGTTGGTAAAACTCTTAAAATATAATTTTGACCAATTAGTTTATATAGAGTAAATTCGAAAAAGTTTGGCAGGTAGCCAGGTAGGTAACAGCAAGCAGAGTACAGCATGTCAACAATCCCACAATGCAGTTCCCACCTATTACTGGACTTCTTGGCAGCGGGTGGGTAGCCGGACAACAGCTGGTTCAACGGATAGACCACTTTGGAGTAATCCTTCACAAAGCATCTGTAGTATCCACAGAACCCAAGAAATTACCGCAAAGCAGTCACAGTAGTTGGTCTGGGCCATGTGGTTACAGCTTCAGTCTTCTTTGGGTCTGTGTATACTCCATCTTGAGAGATGATATGTCCCACATAAGTCACAGATGGTAGACAAAACTGGCATTTATCCAGTGAAAGTTTGAGACCCTCGGTCTGTAGGCGGTCAAGCACCTTTAACGTGCTCTTCAAGGGTTGCTCCAAACACGATAAGATCATCCAGATAAACGAACACTTCCAGCAAATTCATATCCCCAAAAGTTATTTCCATGATCTGCTGGAAAGTTGCTGGAGCCCCTGTCACTCCATGCGGCATCCTTTAAAACTGATAATAGCCAACTTTCTCTTTGTCGGCTTGATCCATAGGCACTTGGTAGTATCCACTTCGGAGGTCTAGCACACTAAACCACTTGCTTCCACTCAGACATGCCAATGCATCTTCAATCCTTGGCACTGTTTATTGGTCAGGAACAGTGCGTTTGTTTAGTGTCCTGAAGTCCACACACATCCTAATCTTTCCATTCTTCTTCCTCACCACCACAGTGGGCGAGGCATAAGGACTTTGTGAGTCAGTGATGATCCCAGCAGCATTCAGTTGCGACAGATGCTGTCTCAATGCCTCCACGTCACTAATACCTCTCTCGAAACGGTTTGTGCTCAGTGCATTTGATAGTGTGGTGTGTACTTTTACAGCAGCCAACATCAAACTCATGGGTCGAGAAAACCTCACTGCGTTCCATCAATTTTCCCACTAATCTGTCCTTCCATTCCTTAGGAACTGGCGAATCTCCAAAGTTGAAGGAAGAAGGGGTCGCTTTTCCAGCTGACTCAATATTGGACACCTTATTTACAGAATGAGATGGCATGATGTCGACTGGAAACAGGTAAGCAATTGGCATTCTTCTGGTCAATGTGATTTATCTTGCTGACACATTTCTGACCAGCACAGTGATCTTCTTAGACATCACACCGGATGCCTGCAATTCTTGTCTTACCATGAGCCCTTCCAGAAACCGCGGTTCCTCTGCAGGTTCATCAGGTGAGTCCACAAGTATGGCATGAGTACTCAGTATTCCTTGAAACTTTGGTACACCTGTCACTCTGGCTACCCCTCCAGGGCGCAAAGTAATATGTTTATTTTGTGTGAACCACACAGTTGTTGTCATCATCATCATGTGGGAGCTCTGCAAGCTCTTCAAAAACCTTTCTGAAAGCAGGATGAATGTGCCTTGAGCTTAAGAAATGTTCTCCTCTTCTTTCTTTACAGCTCTTAAGAAATCGTCTCATGATTGGTGTGTTTGTATCAACAAGTATGGAAGCTTCACCTTTGACAACTGGATCGGGACAGACCAACACAAGGGCATCAGTAGTCTCAGTCAGTCCTACGTCAGCTTCCAAAAACTCCAGCTTAAGTGACAAATAGCCATCATAGGGGTAATCAGAAGAACTAAGACCCCATAACTGCAAAACATGGATGGGTGTCAATGGCAGGTGTGTCAAGTATCTGTCGTAAAAGGATCTGTACAGCAAAGTGACTTGAGAACCACTATCGAGTATGGCTTTAGCATAAATCCCTTCAAGCTGCACTGGTACAGCAGAGCTTGGCCCCACTAAGCCTTCTGGTATAGCGTGTTCCACTTTCTCGTCTGGATTGATGCACTTGGTGGAACGTGTTTTCACCACTGGGATGCTAGGCCGTTCCTCTACTGGTTCCCACGGTAGTTTACCGACTGCTTTGTCAGTTTGATAAGGTGCTTGTTGACTTTCTTCACCCTTACAATCCCGCTTATAATGTCCATCCTCCCCACATCGGTAACAAAATACTCTGGATATTTCATCATCATTGCCAACCTTTTGTGAGGTTTCATTACTCCGGTATCTTGCCTTGATGGGGATTACAGGCTGTGGACTTTGGGTGTCGGGCTGTGCTGCAACTGTAGCAGCTTTGAAGCTAATCATTTCAGCTTTCATGACACTCATTTCTTTTCTCAGTTGTTCCATTTCAGGATTGACTTTCGTTTCAGAAGCAGGCATGGAAACAGGAGTAACAATGTTAGATATCACTGTGCTCTTGACATCCTTCCTAGTCTGAAGCATGTCCTCTTCCTCCCTTACCTCTTTTAACAACTCATTGAAAGTAGGAGGATCTCGCAGCTTGCGTGTCATACGGATGCGAAGGGCAATCATGTCTTGTGGCAATGCACCTCTCACAATCTGTTCAATGCAGAGTTGATTAATTTCAGACAGCTCCACGCCTCCTTTCCAGAACACACAGTGTAGTCGTTTGTCTAACCTAAGCAAGAAGGCAGACATTTTCTCCCCTTCACATTGAAATGTGTGTCTGAATTTTACTAGGTCAGATGGACTCTCAGTGGTTTCAAAAGCTTTCCAAAAGCTTGCATGTCGTCATATGAAGTAGCACTGGGGTTCTGCGCCCGTAGAAACCTCACTATGTCAGCAGCAAGACCTTTTAGACTTTCTACTATGCTTTGTTTCTTCACATTGTCACTGCATTGCCATTCCTCCAACATATGCATTGTCTACTCTGCCCATGCATCATATTCTTCTTCCCCACTGGGGGTAGGTTTTACACCAGAAAACGTGCAGAGTTTTCGGTAACTTTGAATATCAGCAGGCACAGTGTTGCATTTATCCACAAGAGAACTGATTGCATTAATCAATGCAGTGTTCATGTCAAGAGGTGAAGGGTTGAGTAAACCTTTAACATCAGTCATGGATTTCCCTTCATGCTTTAGAAAGGACAACAGTTTAGCTTCAAACTCTTCACCCTCCACAAGAGCAGGGAGCACATGGGCAGGCCAGGGGCCAGCCCCTCCAGGAAGCCCCACACAATCAGGTAAGGTATGTTGAGTAAGGATGTCTGAATCAACACAAAATGTGTCTTTGAGGCTGTATCCAGGCAGCGACCAACTATCTCAGTCTATCCTAAAAATTTAACTAGACTCAAAGCTTCAAGCAAAGTATCATTTGTGACATCATTAGCACTTAACACTGCATTTTCACAAGCTAACTGCTTCCTTTTACACCAAGCTTCAATCTCAGCAGCATCCATTTTGTGTGCTCAAAACCAAACAGTAAATGCACAATGTTAATTACAGTTTAAATGTATTCTGCCCTGAAAGTGTCAATTTGCACTCAATATCAAAAACATCTATAAGGCTATACAAAAAGGATCCAGGACGAGCCCCCAAAAATGTAACCCTCTCACCAATAGCTCGTAATATGAAAACACCTTATGCAGCAATCACAGTGTTAAACCTGTGAACTACTTGGTAAAATGGTGAAAAAGACATCTCAGTGTATAATATATCTGTCTAGGCTAAGCTATGATTCTCGTTAGCAACTAATGAGAGGCTAGGAGAACAATCCTGGTTTAATAACCAAAAATAATATTAACTTAATGCTTCATATATATGAATTAACCTATTTAGTTTTACAATATAATGATAAACAACACAAACACAGTATATCTCTGTTAAATTTTGTATTCACTGAATGCAGTATTTAGTTCACATTAATACAGAGAAAACCCAATATGAAAATAAAATAGTAAACAGAAAGACCCGGGCTGTTTAGTTTTTTGTTTTTTAACCTGAGTGCACTCATGGTTTTAATTTGTTCTTTTAGCAAGCTTGCATTAAGTTTCGTTGGCACGCTTAAAGTTGGAGCTCATGAAGAAAAGAAAGCGTAGGCCTACCTCCAAGGCCGCGTGGAGAATGAGAACAGTTCCTACCACGTCCTCTTTCCAGACCCGTTTCAGTCCGCACAGAAGCGATGAACAGCAGTCCACCCGTAGCAACACATCCGCATCGACCTCCAAAATCTCTCCCAACCACAGTCTCTGTTCCAGTCCGTCCGCGCGGGTGAAGAATGCGACTTTTGTCTCCGGCGTTGGCGACGTTTTAGCTAAGCTGGCTAGTTGCTTCAGTCCGACGAACCACACTATGGCAGCAGTAAACAATGCCGACTCACACTCGTAGCGTAAAAAGGAAAACAGTTCACAGTCCTATGTATTTAAAATACACCAGGCTTTAAATGCCAGGCTATATGGTTTCCCACACAGCAGTAGACGCCTACGCGGATCCGCATTCAAGTCGCGAAACCCGCGTGACTGTCACATTCGTTTTGGCACCGCCCAGAGGATCCGCTCCGCCTCCGGGCAGCGCGGTGAATTCTACTATCCCACACTGGACCCGTGTCGGATCCGCTCCGCCTCCGGGCAGCGCAGTGAATTCTACTGTCCGACACTGGATCCGTGTCGGATCCGCAGAAGTGGACGCACCTTTACTGTAAAGGTTGAACTACAACCTCTTGGTGTGCTCTTGCTACGCCGAGACAAGAGTCATATCAGTGGAGATTTTCTTTCCTGGGACACGGTTGCGCTGAACTATCTGAGTAAGTGTATTGATTTATTGCGACATTCACAGCAAACATAGGCCTTTGTGTTTTTTTGCTCATCATGTATAATGATTGTAATGACGTTGTTTGATATTAGGACTTTTGTGCAACATGCTATTGCTAGCTGAGAGATTATGATGATATTGTAGCCCATTTGATTTAAAATGGGATAGTCATTTCGGCAGAATATGTTATGGTAGTGTGATAAAGACTGGTTTGGTCTGTTTTAATGTGTCGCTGCTATCCATATGTAGCTTATGCTACGTTAGCAGCATGTAGCTGCTAGCTAGCATGCTGCTAGGCGCGATTGCATCATTTCGCAAGTATTGATAATGCCTATATATAGCTATATGTTTGAGTTCACGTTTGCGATGCAAACCTATAACTGATACATTGGCACTGGTATTTCAGTCAATGAAGTGGGGTCAATATTACAGTCAGTGAAGCACTTGTCTGCTATGATAGCTAGCAGGTACAATTTTAGCATGTTTAGTTTCTAGCTAGCTGTACATTAAGTTTGCATTTTGTCAAGTTTGGTCTCATGTGTATTGTCTATCTGCCATCCTCTTTATAATGAAAATCAAGCTTCGGCATTTTAATCACTGTTTAAGTCGGTTCAGACAACTAATGGGTATTGGCGCCTGTTTGAACGTCAAGAAGTACGGGCTTTTCTGCTAATGGTAGCTACCGAACATTACTTTTAAACCATTCAGCAAATACACAGTACATATGGAGATTTAACATCACCGCTCATTTTACACACTGTTTAAAATGAGCGGCTAGTAATGAGTGAACATTACTAGCTAGCTAGCTACGTTTTTCATGTTGGTTTTGAGCGGTAGGCTCCCCCACTAACCTAGAAAATAGTTTTTAGCTAGCTAGCTAGCTAATACGGAAGAATACTCCATGCAGCGGGGGAGTCAGAGGGACAGTCACCGCAGCGTTAGCTAACGTTAGCTTCTTGTTTCAATTGGTGTCTAATAAACAGTCTAGTACTTTTTCCTTCCTTATACTTCTTCCCACCTTGGGGCATCATTCAGGTTAACTTTCAGCCCATCTAACTTGCTTATTTGTATACATTGTAGGCCTATACTTGTGCATGCTTTAGTCCATGTTATTCCTTTTTTGATGATGAATAAATACCCTTTTTCTTTCTTTCTACATTAAGGATGCCTTTTCATCTAATTGAATTTCAGGCAAGCGAGGACATTGCTTTTGTGCCAGTTGACTGGTATGATGACGTGATGGTGTACTGGCCCAGCTGAACGTGTGAAACGGGCAGCTGCTAACGAGGAGAAGCATGAGCCAAACTGGCCAAGATATGACGTAAAGGGCGTCAGAACTTGTGGTATGCCAATTCATAAAATTATTGTTTAAAAATAATTTCATGGTTGCTTCTCCTTATGCTTGGAATAACAAACCCTTTTATTTTCTGAAAATGCACATGAAATTGTCTTTGCCTTGCAATTTTTAAAATGTTCAATTTATATCTGTTGATGCTATTCTTGCCAGAGAAATGATTCAGGAAGCCAATGTAAGTCGGTTCGGTCTTGTTTTTGTTATGTTTCTACAGTAATAGGAAGGTTATTTCCTGTAGCATTCAAAAATACTATATGTATTATATGTATATTTGGCAATTTTGGGATTGCAATAACCAAAATTATATGGTTACTTAACAGCCATCGTTTTGGGGACTCTGATGAGAGTGAAGAAGAGCCAGAAAATTCGGCTGGTGTATCAGTTGGAGCCTCAAGCCCAAACCAATTACACTGGCAGAGTAAGGAATAATCTCTTAACATCAAAATAACAAAATCATAATATTAATAATATAGATATGGTTTACCTTGTTAGTGCTAAAGATATTCCCCTCTCCTTGTATCCATTCCTCCAGCTCCACCATCTCACTGAGTGCCATGCAGCAGAGTCACTACTCCTCAACCTGGAGGAAACTGTCTAGGTAAAGGGGCCCCGTCTAGATTAATTGTTTTTCACTGGCAATCCATTCATGGGGTTGAAATAGGTAGTTTATACCAAAATGTTGAAACATACAAATTCATGTTCCCCATGACCAGAGATTTTTTGTTTGCCATTGTTTGGCCCTGTAGCTCGCAGCATACCATTGGTTAACAGATCACAACCATTTAATAGCAATTTCTCTTCCTTAGCACCTGACCATGGGGCCGGACCCCAACACCCTTCACCACCTCAACTCCCTGCACCTGTATTTAACATGAGGAGAGTTACTCAAGGTAGGGACTGATTTCTGAATCATGGTTAACAGATGACTACCATTTAATTAAAAATAATTCCCACTCTCTCACACCACCCAACTCACTATGGGCCAGGAACGGCAGTCCATCCTCAACTCCCTCCACCTCCCGCACCGGCCCTCAACATGAGGCGAACAGAGGAGCCCTCTACAAGCCTGGCCTACAGACCAACATGGCGAGGGGGAGGAATGACCGATACCATTCCCTGCTCTGGTGAGCACTAACTGACAAATCCATAGGGGCATTCTGTGCCACAGATTTTGGAAAAACATCCCACAACCATCACATATTTTCATAACTTTTGTCATTAACTATTGTCAATAACTAAGGTTAGTATTATGAGTAATGAGGATAAACACTGAAACGTGATATATTTTATCCACTACATTTTAGCTATATTTCTTGTGTGTCAACAGTGGCTGAGGTCCACATCCTTAGCCTGCTGGAGACCATTAAACAACAACAAGACCAGCTTGTGGCAAAGGTGAACTACCTCAGCAGCAGGCTGAACAGCAAGCCGGGGCCAGATGTTGAGATGCCGGACAATATCCAGTTTCCCCTGGAACAATTGGAGGCAGTGGAGGCATTTGAAATGTTTTTAAAGGAACCGTCAAATGGCCCAGCTCGACAGAGCGTGGTGAGTTTTCTTACTTAATATGAATCTTGCCTTTAGGTTTATTGATTGTCCATGATTATTGCAAATGTTCTATTGAACAGCCCTGAACAGGCCTGTCCTGATCCGCCTTTTCCCAGTGGTTAGATTCTACCAGTGAGTGACAATCTCCCTCGTGGAGATGCTAATTTCCGGCACAGTCTTGGGCAAGACAGTGGCATACCTGTATTTGAGCGTAAGAGCGCAACTACGGTCGAAATTTGGGGGTTGGAATCACAGTGGATTGTCATGTTATCGAAGTAAATGCACGCAAATGTATTGTCTGCCTGGTGGTTGTGATAGCTTCGCTCGCGTACATTTGTCTTGGCTCTCCATAATAATAATAAACACTGATGGAATGCAGTTGTGTGGTTTGTAAATGACCATGTGAGTTGTATTTTAATTTAGTGTTGCTTTTGGAATGGTTAATCTAACACTAAGGTCTCTGCTGCAACATATAGCTTGAATGTTAAGTTGCTTTGGATAAAAGCATCTGCTAACTGACGTAATGTTAACCAGGGCTGTAATAGAGACTAAACGCAAGTAAATGGAGTTTACCCACCGCTCAAATGTCAGAAATAGAGTTTATCCATCTGTTAAGAGTTTACCTCCAAATAGAATCTATGTAGGACCCTACCAAACTTAAAATACTGATTTATCCACATACAATTGTGCTCTGATCAAAAACCATTTAATACCACTGATATTGTTTGAACATTTTGGATGTCTTTTTTAAACATCCGATAGCGAAAGGTGTGGCAAACCTTACCCTGATCACAAATTCATAGTTTACCCACCTCTTATTTTAACCACCGCAACCCTGTTTATAACTTTATAATAATTTATAGTCATGTTTCTTTTTTTATTTAATCTCCTTAATACCTATCTCATATTGTATTGTGTAAGCATACTTGGCTTTGGATGCCACATACATAATCATATCTGTCTGTTAGATCACAGGTGCTGTGAGGAAAAACACAGTGACACGGTCAGCCACGGACGCAGAGGTCACCAAGCACGCAATCTGGTGGTTCAACCTGGCAGCGGATCGGGCAACGAGGAGACGTGTCCCGCCTCAAGCCACACAAACGGAGTAATAGGAGAAATAAGCAATAAACAATATTTTTATTGAACTTCTTGTCGTTCACCAGTTATTAATTTTCTGATATTTTAGCTGTGCATTTCATTGAAGTTTTGGCCTAATGGATAAAATATTTTATGTCTGCACCGACCTAGGCCTATAAAGCACTAAATTAGGTTTTGACCACAAAATGAATGTAAAGCAGCTTAGCCATACCATACCATACCATACCATCTTCTTCCGCTTATCCGGGGCCGGGTCGCGGGGGCAGCAGTCTAAGCAGGGATGCCCAGACTTCCCTCTCCCCAGACACTTCCTCCAGCTCTTCCGGGGGGACACCGAGGCGTTCCCAGGCCAGCCGGGAGACATAGTCCCTCCAGCGTGTCCTAGGTCTTCCCCGGGGTCTCCTCCCGGTGGGACGGGACCGGAACACCTTCCCAGGAAGGCGTTCCGGAGGCATCCGAAAAAGATGCCCAAGCCACCTCAGCTGACCCCTCTCGATGTGGAGGAGCAGCGGCTCTACTCTGAGCTCCTCCCGGGTGACCGAGCTTCTCACCCTATCTCTAAGGGATCGCCCGGCCACCCTGCGGAGAAAGCTCATTTCGGCCGCCTGTATCCGGGATCTTGTCCTTTCGGTCATGACCCAAAGCTCATGACCATAGGTGAGAGTAGGAACGTAGATTGACTGGTAAATCGAGTGCTTCGCCTTGCGGCTCAGCTCTTTCTTCACCACGACAGACCGATACATCGACTGCATTACTGCAGAAGCTGCACCGATCCGTCTGTCAATCTCCTGTTCCATCCTTCCCTCACTCGTGAACAAGACCCCTAGATACTTAAACTCCTCCACTTGAGGCAGGCCAACGTAGGCTACTTAACAAAAACGGAATAGAAAGAACTTGTAACTTTCCATAAATGTAAATGACAATTTTATATTTCCATTAAGTAGTGATTACTTTTGTACAGTGAATTGATGTCTTGACTTCTGTTAGGCCTATTGACAATATTGTTAGGTTAAAAATACAAGGCAATGCAGATTTAAGATTAGGTCTATATTGCTGGAGTAACCTAGACTAGGCCTAGTGATAGAAATCCTATGGTTTAGTTTATCCTATTTTTTTCCTACAGCAAGAACAGTCCTAGGGATTTTGAAAATGAGAAAAACAGGTCCAAAACGGACCCGGGCCAGATGAGCCAGGAATTTTATGAGGCCGTTACGGATCCGTGGCGGATGTATGTATCAATTAGCGGGTCCCAAATGGACCCGCCGCGGAGGCAAGGTTTTAATCGCGGATGCGGAACAGATGCAGCGCGGAGCCGCAGCGGTTCCACCGCGGAGTCATTTTGCTGTGTGGGTTGTCTCTATCTGTACGACTCTGCTCGCCTCTACACCCTCGTGTTTTTTTCTTTCCTTCTTCCTCTCTTCCTCTTCGCGTGATTACACATAGGTCAACCGGAAATAAAACTCTCACAGGTCATTTCTAAAGTAAATAATTATTAAGTTATTTTGTGTTGTTGTTGGCTAAACAAGCCATGAAACATTGTGAAAACATTTTAACTGCAAATAACTGTCCGAACAGAATAATAATACTTATTATTGATTTCAATAAATGTAATGCACATTGACATAAACCAAATAAAAGTTATGCATCTTATCAGCAACCCACATATCCAAGATGAGAGAAAAATACAAAATTACTGATGTGAATCAGGTTATTACACAATGTTGAAAGGATGTTTTGATATTGAAACCAAAGGACATGCTTTTCCACAACCACAAGAAAAGGTCCAGAAGAAATTTGTGAGAGTATACATTTTTCTAAAGCACTGTGCAATGCTTCTGTGCCATTATGGCCTCTGTTCTCTCCCAGGTGGCACCATAGCCAACAGTGGCAAGGAGTGTTAATGGATGGAGCATATAGCCCAGTGCTGTCCTGGTGGAGGGGGAGGTAGTCAATAAGGGTTTCCTTTATCATTGTGCTTTAATGAGTTTGGACAGGTTTGGTACCTGCAACTTACTTTTGGGGCGGTGGGTAGCTTAGTTGTCAATAATGTTTGGCCAGTAAATTAAAGGTCACTGGTTTTAATACCTGAGCAAGGTGAAAACATCGTTTTTCTGTGCCTTGAGCAAGGCAGTTGACCAATATTTCCACCAGGTTCTTGCAGTCATATTTATATTACATGAGAAATTGCATGAGAAAACATATATGGCCATTGGCTCAAGTTGAATTCCTTGTAAAGTGAGTAGTGTGGAATTTTTTTTGGGGGGATTTTCAGATATTTAGAAGAGGCATGTGGAAAAGGTCTTATCAACAGCATCAAAATTACATCTTATCAACAACCTCAAAATAAGTCTTGTCAGCTGTAATTTATGCCCCTGAAATCCACGTGGAATCAATATTGTACACATGTTTTTTTAAGTTTGAATCAGTGTCAAAATGTTCACTGGGAAGATTATATTAGAGACTAATACATTTGTCTAAAATGCACAGATGCACAAAATGAGGTGTGAGTATGCCAGAAAAACATTAAAATGACCTGCCATCTCTAGATTTCAATTATCACTAATTGATATTTGGGTCCCTGAGGAGAGGGTTGAATACCTTTAACTCTAGTAATGATGTCATTTAACTTGTGTTTTTCCGATATGTGCCCCATATCATTAAAACTACCCACTTTCAAACTTGGAATTTCATGGCTAACTGCGGTATGATAGTGGGCACAGGAAGTAATGCAGCCCAGGAGATGGGAATCAAATTCTCCATATTGCCCTCACCAAACAGATTTGTCTTGATTGTATCAGGTTCCACAATGCCAACAGCCTGCACCACATCCTGTGGGCTGCCACCTCCAACACAAAAAGAAATACAATATGTAAAAGGAGATGACCATCCAATCAACCAATCAAATCAAGTTGTTATAAAATTAGCAAAACATCACAAAACTGCAAGTTAGATAGAATATAAATACCTTCCTCAACTCTTCCAGCACCATTATAACTTAAACTATTTATTCTTAAAACCTAAAACATTGACTTAAGATAACAACCAATAAAAAAGCATTAAGTTGTTGGCTCCTATTTGTGTGAGTGTGTGCTGCTCAATAAATACACATATAGACTACGCTGATCTCCCTGATCTTTACCACATACCAAGATGCTCCCCACTCACGTGCACAATGAGAATTGACAACACAAGATAGAAGAGGAAAGGAGGGGCGGGGTGAATATTACGATACCAATGGAGTCTTCGAACAGTGGTAACAAACGTTAATAGCTACTGACCCAGTTCATACATACTATTCCATGTTAGTGAGAGCTTGTGCAAACCCATCATTCTTATATATGTATATATAAATATAACAATTGGATAAGGATGAAGGGGTGAACAATGGTTTACCTCGTCTGTAAAACTATCATTCTCAAGCGTAGAGGGGGAGGAAAGAAAGGGTGGCTAAGGAGAGTGAGAAAGATATACAGACAGACATATAGTCAGACAGTAGCGGACAGTCGGTGGATGTAACCTAGCTAGAGAAACAGAAGGAGGGAAGAGAAGGTCGGATAATAGGGATAAACGCTGTTCTTTTTTTCTGAGTGACAGAGGGAGTATGCGCCCGCCGCGTCATAACGCATCAAACCACTAGCCGAAGCCAAGCGCGCTTTACGCCACAGTCGGTCCATGCCTGGCGTAAAGACATAAATATATCTGAAATAATTAAATAATTCGCCGTGCTGAGGAGATCGTCATCCGCAGTGTGTCTCTCCTTGCACCACCTAAATGCTGCCGAGACAGAGACGAAGATAGCTACAACAGGGGAAGAGATTAAGGAGAGACGCGACCGGCAGACGGAAAAGACGGGGATATACCTAACCCATCTTTGGGCAGTCGGTACTGCGGAGGATTTTGTGTTGTTTTTAACGGTTAGTAATAGCATAACGGAGACCGGGGACTCGGTATTGCAGCGGCCGCCCAGAAGAACCGCACATGTCGACACGTTTGGGTTCTACATCTCCATCCCCGCCCTGTGCGGATCCCCTTTCGGTCTGAAACGGCAGGGTCAGGCAGGTTACCGAATAACGGAATCGTTAACAGAAAACTGGAACCGTGATGCGGCATCGGCGAGGCACTCAGTTTGAAGATTTTACCATATGAGCCTTTAACTAAGAAATCTATTATTTAGTCTACTAATCCTCGATGAGGACCACATAAACGACTGATTTTATGGATTAAAGTTGTTGAGGTTTTCGAAATGATGCTCGTTACAGGCCTGCTTAATCGGTCTGATGTGTTTTATGTAAGGATCCATAGGTTATAGGCTATATCCATGTCAGAAATATATAAATAAATACCAAATTTAGGCCGATGACTAGGCTGATGACGCCAATACGGCAAAGCAGCCTTCACCGTAGTAGCCTAAATAATCCATGTGCTTCTTATCCATCGATAAATACATGGACACTTATCAGTTAGATCTATGCGTTTGTGTTTGAGTAAAATATGTTTTGGTTATTTTAAAAAGATTGGAGCAACCGTTTGTTTAGTTTCAAATAACCCCTCCGCTATATTGAGACGGTAAGCTGCAGGCAGACAGTCACTAGGTGCAAACGATTTAAACATCAAGCAACAGCATCAGCAACAACACACACTACATTTAAAAAAATCTTCTAACCTTCTATCCGGCGGTCTCTGGACTGCACCTCTACGCGACTATTTCCCCCCTCCCTCTTCCCTTGTAATCCTTCCCATCCCTCTGTTCCAAGTTTATCCATTTTGTTTCGTTTTTTAAGGTATTGCCTGTATACGGGATTATAGTTAAGTGTTCGTCCTCCCTTGATCATATCTTTAGACTACATATTTCCTTTAGTAATAGCCTATCTCATCGGCCCACCTGGATATAGACAAACACAGTCTCTTGACTGACACACCGGGCTGCTCGCTAACACAACAACGCAGTGATGGAGACCACCAAATTGCCCCCGACCAGCCCATCCTCCCCTACTACCGGTTTCTCGGTACCATCGGCGGAGAAGGTGGATGGATTTCCCCGGCGTTCGATGCGCAGAGCCCGACAGAGGCGCTCCCACTCTTCGTCCCAGTTTCGCTACCAGAGCTCCCAGGTCGAGCTGACGCCACTGCCGCTACTCAAAGGTGGGTCCTCTGCTCAAAGGTGGGTCCTCTGCTCTCAAGTCTATGTCTATTTTGTTAAGCCCTTTTGTAGTAAGCTATAACTTTTAATGTCCTATCAGTCCAATAATATTTCATTTTATAGTTGTACTACCATATATTTACTGTTTGCAATGCCTGCTTGTTTGCTTAAATATGGTTGCTACTTTGATGGAGGTGTATTCTGTCTCATGAGGCCTGTAATTTGACTTTGTTTGAACCCTAACTCAATTGTCCAGGGTCCAAAGGTCGGTCCTAATTCCCCAGCAGTGTTTTTTCTGGCATATGTTTATTCTATGTAGGTGTCTAGGCCTACTGCTGATAGGTGTGTAGCCTACTCATTAATGCTTGCAGTAGGCCTACTGAAAAGACTCTGCACCAAAGTTGTGCACTACATACAGATGAAGGTGTCAAAAGAAATACATTTCATAGGGATTTAGTTATGCATGTCATCCTCAACATGTATTTTACGAATCATGTATTTTTATGGTTTAATAATTATAAGTAAGTCTTTGATGGCCATAAGGTGACACTGTATGTAAATACATGATGTTTTATTTGAAGGTTAATTAAGTTATTATCAAAGTGTATACTTATAGGGCAGAACATAAGGAACATGTATGGACTTGTTTGCCTTTAGAGATAGAGGCTAGGCAGCCCAGGTTTGTAACCTGATGATGTCCAGACTGGGGTTTTGAGTGGAATGGTGCACTGCACTGGTCTGTGGTATTGTGTATATGTGTGTGTGTGGCTTAGTAGCATTCTGATCTATTAATTTATCAGCGGGAGTTAACATAGTCGGACACACACAGAGACACTTGCTTTATCATACCTGAATTATAGCCAAACCATAAAACTAACCCTTACCCCAAATCAAAACCTTACCACTAATTATGTATAAATCCTAATCCTATGAGGACTGATCAAATGTCCACACTGACAGATTTTGACATTGGTTATTAGTCCTCATAAGTATATCAATACATACACACACGTTAAAACGGTTAACGCAATGAAATGAAAACAAAGTAGGTCTAGTATAAAGTAGCCAATGTGTTATATGTACAGTATTATACAGCATATTTTACAAATATTAAATTAAAGCTTCTGCTCAACATTTGTCAATGAAACCAACAATAGACCATCTGCTCTAAAATGTGGTGATTGTACATCATTCAAAACAACACTGTTTAGACTACTTTGAAACAACACCTCAACAAGATCTAAATGCATATTCCCGTGGTTCAAAACAGATGGAAATGAAATGGTGACTATGCAAAATGATGATACATAGAGGTTTCACTGGGAAAACATATTCATGCTGTTATTTAGTGTGGTGTTTTTTGTCATACAGTAATGTTATTCTTTGGTATTATATTCAGTTATGTAAGGTCTATGTAAAATACAGTGATGTTGTAGACATTGATTCTGCTTTTATGTTAATTTGTTAAAGTAACTGCCCAGAATTGACACATTTCTGTCAAATGTCACCAGTATTTATTTATTAAATATGTTAAAAAGCGGATTTTCTAAGTAGGAAAGGTGTGTGACAACCCTAGCAAACAGATTGTGTGGGTGTATTTTAAAATAAATATTTATGTGGGTAAATTGCTGATTAGCCAGCTCCTATAGACTGGCAGTTCCCTAGTTCAAATTCCTCAGGGAGACAATGTCATCCCCACAGCATTTATCAATATTCATAGACGGTCTGTTTGAGATAGAAGTTTGAAATGTTTTCCAATTTCAACTTGGCTTACAAACACGAGCATAGAACAGGTGAACTACATTATTTGGTTAAGATATAGGACAAACTTTTTATAGGAAGATTTACACTAGACACTTATTTTAAACTTGTCCCCTGAGCCTGTTCTCTCTGTCCAGTATATGGTAAAGATTGTTTTGGAATAATATGTCAATGTACAGAATGTAGGGAAATGTACAGAAATTATTTATTTTGGCCTAAAGGCTAAAGATCTTGAAAAAACTTTAGAAAGTTCAATCAACAGCAGTGAACGTTTTTGATAGTAGTTATATGATTATAGTCAGGGGACTTGATTCTAGCTCAGCACCTATTTGGAAAAGCTTTAAGTACTGGCTCAGTAATACATTGGATTTAATATAGTACAGGTTTACGACGCACAGGTTTACCAGGGCCATAACACAGTAAAGGAAATACTGTAAATACTTGTCCACCATAACTCCCTCAGACAGGCTACTAGCTTAAAGCTCCTCCCAAGCTGCAAGTCTTCCTTTAGGGCTACACTGTTAGCCCACTGACAGGGTTGACCCAATTTAATTGAATATTTGATTGTTTGGTCAGTAGGCTGTTGGTCGACTAAGATTTTATTTGTTGACCAGTCGGATGGCGATATGACATCTATCTGTTTCCCCCCTGTACCAGTCCATTGCTGACGGCATGTGGATGATTTAAAACATTAGTATAAAAAAATCAATGTGCTAGTGACATTTTATGCAATATTATGTAAGAAAAGGGTGACCTGTATTGGCACTGTATGTTAGATCTAGCCTCACATCTAACATCCCCATTCATTGTTCTGTGTTTTTGTTTTGAACTCCTCACATGTGAGTGCAATTGTATTGAAACATTTCTGTCCCCAGTAAGCACATTTTCCCGCGGTGGATATCTGAAATAATAGTTTCCAATGTACGCGGTTTAATTGATGCGCTCTGCTGTTGTGCAAGTTATTATTATTTTTTTAAATTGGTACTTGGATTTCACTTCTCAAGTAGTTACAACATGGTAGTTGTTGTAGCCTATAGGGTTTCAGCAACATCAGGACAAACATGAGGAGTAACGTTATAGCCGCTGAATCTGGGAAGCCCAGCAGTCACAGTCAGTCAGGTCACACTGTACACCCTAAGGCATTTTTGCCGGACTATGTGAGCAGAGATGGCCAAGAAGAGCGAATGTCTTTTACTGAGTGCCTGACTGACTGACTACCCATTTTTAAATAGCATAGTGGTTAGGGACGTGGACTGCCATGAGTGGACCAGGGTTCAATCCTCGCTTTGGACCAAACAAAGTAGTCATTAGGATTTGTCCAGTATAGACTAAAACTTTAAAGTTCGTCTTCAGTCTTGGTTGCAATTGCTCTATTCTTATGACTATTCTAAGTAGTATGTAGATACTAATAGGCCTATTACTGGCTAATAAGCTATTAAATTGGCCAGTGGCAAAAGCCATACAGTTCAAAGATGCTATTTGTGGTGGAAGTTAATTAAAAAGAAATGTTAGTCAGTTCAATACAACTAAATATTCAAACTTGGCGTGATGTTATTGAAGTAAATGTTTTCATTACTGTATAGCTAGCCATCTACAGTAGTTTCTTTCTAATTTTACACATTGAATGTAGTGTGGCAACTCTGTTATACATGTTGTTGGTTTGGATGTTTGCCAATGTAGGAAACTAGTTTTGAGAACTGTGGAGATTAAACTAATTGGTTTAACAATGCAGAAGTATACTGACACGCTACACACATATAGCTTAGTGGCATAGTGGTTAGTCTGTCACATAGGTGACGCCGGTTTGAATCCAGTGAGGGCAACAACATTCATCCCTTCAAATTGCAGCCTAGCTGAAATAGGCTTGCCTAGTTCCTTTACTTGTCTACAAAAATATCTCTAGTAAGTTGAACTCAAAGGGAAATGTTACTAATAAACAAATGTTTGTGATACTTTTACAAATATTTTTTAATTTAAAATGAAAATGTTCCCATCATGCTTTACTGCAGGTTGATAGTTTAGAATTGTTTCTTTGTCCTTTTTTTGCGTGTACATTAACTTATTGATTCATCTTACTTCCACAAAGATCAAACACATACTAATTTATTTTACAATATTTTTTGCAACTCTAGATATACCTGCAATCTTCACTGAGTTAGGTAGACAAGTTTTAGTTTTTCTGCACCTCACATTTGGAATAAATTCTAAGATTATTTTAAACTGAATCAATTGATGACTCTAGCGCAATTCAAAAGGATGTTAGAGAAATATTTCCATGAAGAATGTGTTTGCATTTTATGAATTGTGTTCATGTTTTTATTTTTGGGGGGTGCTCCCCATACCTTCTATTGTTTAATTATTGTGTTGATGCAGGGCTCATCTACCAAATAGACCTCTCAGCATGACCTCTTCTGCTAAAATAAAGGTTAAATAAAATAAATAAACTGTTACTGAAAGGATTGTTCCAGTTTAATAAAAAAATCCATCTTGCTATTAAAAGCTAGATCCCAACAGGAATTACCCAACCCTCTGCAGAGGGTTTCACAATTCTAGTAAAGTTCCCATGTTTTTCAGAAATATAGATGACTGATTGACTGACTACCCCTTCTTAAATTACATAGTGGTTAGAGACGCGGACTGCCACGCAGTTTGAGCCTTACCATAGTCAAAACAAAATATGCATTAGGATTTGTTCAAGATAAACAAAAACTTCTCTGACTACAACCTTCAGTAGCTATTTTATAGTAAACATAAAATAAAACAGTTTATGGTTATATTGTGACTATTTCTGGTGGATTATTTAAGTATTCATCCATGCATGCTTTTTCGGGTAGATCACTAGCCCTTGGGCAGTAAAGGAGTAGGGCTTCCCACGATTCTCTCGTCTTTTCTTTTGACGGAAAAGTCAGTTATCGTCACTTATATTGAAAGTTATTGTATCAATGTCATTCACGAATGAAAGAAAAATGAACGTTGTTATGCCTTCAAATGACATAGCTTTGGCAGTGTAAAGTTCATCTTATATCTTGCTAGCAATTTTTCAATTCATATGACTATTCCAAGTAGTAAGTTAGTAGATACTAGTAAGCCTATTACTGGCTAAGAAGCTGTTAAAACAGCCATAAAATAATATCAAGACACAAGTGATGTTTGCCAGAAAATACCTGGGTAAAGGCCAACACTACTGGAACAAAATGCTTTGGACAGATCAATCAATGGTGGTGTTTATTGGCCGCACTACAGAAATTAAACTCTGTCTTTAAACAGAAGAACTGTAAAGCATGGATATAATGGTATTATAGTTTGTTGCTGCTTTTCTGGCCAACTTGTTGTAATTGAGTCAACCATGAATTCCTTATTTAACCACAGAATTCTTGTGTACAGGACAATGATCCAAAACACGAGCACAGTTCTTTTGCGTCTTCAGAAAACCTTTGAAAACTTGCCTGCTTTTTCAATGAGTATCTAAAATATGAATGGGGTGAGCATGTGACCGGGTATTGGCTTTAAAATTGTGCAGCTCGCCTCTTACAAGAAATCTCCAGAAATCTTTCTTCAGTGTTTATCAACTGATTTTCAAAGTAGTTTCATGTAATTGAATAGTCAGAGGTGCAATTTGCAAGTGACTGGAAATGCATGCCTCTCCACATTATTTTTTTGTTGTTGCATGAAACCCAACATGCTGACCAATTAAATATCTTAACTGCTGCAATGGAGTTGTCTGATTTGTTGATTACTCCTTTTGTTTGTTGGCTCAGAATACATTAAGTATTAATTAAATAATAAGGGTGAGAGACAGTAACAGAGAGAGAATGACAGCAAAGAAAAGGAGGAGTGGGTAGATTGTAATTAAGATGAGACAAAAAGGGGAGGGAACTCACAGTAACACTGCTTCCCATTGATTTTTGAAATGGAAATTGTGCCACAAATTGCATTTTAAAAACCTGTTCAATTTAATAGATCACATAATTACAATCATCAGATTTTTTATATGAATAAAGCACCAAAGAATTTGACATGTACCCTATGTCAGTCCTACTTCAAACCACTTACAGACATTGTCACTTCTAACAGTGGCAATGTCAAACCAAAATGCTTCCCCAAAATATCTGTAAAATGTCAGGTATATTCATTGCTTTCAAATCTGGGGTCTCATTTATCAATAGTGTTGGTAATCCTATAGTACTTATTAACTTAATTTTGAATGGTCATGCACATAGAAAACTTTGCATGACATAAGTATTTGATACATCAGAAAAGCAGAACTTAATATTTGGTACAGAAACCTTTGTTTGCAATTACAGAGATCATAGGTTTCCTGTAGTTCTTGACCAGGTTTGCACACACTGCAGCAGGGATTTTGGCCCACTCCTCCATACAGACCTTCTCCAGATCCTTCAGGTTTCAGGGCTTTCGCTGGGCAATACGGACATTCAGCTCCCTCCAAAGATGTTCTATTGGGTTCAGGTCTGGAGACTGGCTAGGCCACTCCAGGACCTTGAGATGCTTCTTACGGAGCCACTCCTTAGTTGCCCTGGCTGTGTGTTTCGGGTTGTTGTCATGCTGGAAGACCCAGCCGCGACCCATCTTCAATGCTCTTACTGAGGGAAGGAGGTTGTTGGCCAAGATCTCGCGATACATGGCCCCATCCATCCTCCCCTCAATATGGTGCAGTCGTCCTGTCCTCTTTGCAGAAAAGCATCCCCAAAGAATGATGTTTCCACCTCCATGCTTCACGGTTGGGTTGGTGTTCTTGGGGTTGTACTCATCCTTGCTCTTCTTCCAAACACGGCGAGTGGAGTTTCGACCAAAAAGCTCTATTTCTGTCCCATCAGACCACATGACCTTCTCCCATTCCTCCTCTGGACCATCCAGATGGTCACTGGCAAACTTCAGATGGCCTGGACATGTGCTGGCTTGAGCAGGGGAACCTTGCATGCGCTGTAGGATTTTAATCCATGACGATGTAGTGTGTTACTAATGGTTTTCTTTGAGACTTGGGTCCCAGCTCTCTTCAGGTCATTGACCAGGTCCTGCTGTGTAGTTCTGAGCTGATCCCTCACCTTCCTCATGATCATTGATGCCCCACAAGGTGAGATTGAGGGAGATCTTGAACTTCTTCCATTTTCTAATAATTGCGCCAACAGTTGTTGCCTTCTCACCAAGCTGCTTGCCTATTGTCCTGTAGCCCATCCCAGCCTTGTGCAGGTCTACAATTGTATCCCTGATGTCCTTACACAGCTCTCTGGTCTTGGCCATTGTGGAGAGGTTGGAGTCTGTTTGATTGAGTGTGTGGACAGGTGACTTTTATACAGGTAACGAGTTCAAACATGTGCAGTTAATACAGGTAATGAGTGGAGAACATGAGTGCTTCTTAAAGAAAAGCTAACAGGTCTGTGAGAGCCGGAATTCTTACTGGTTGGTAGGTGATCAAATACTTATGTCATGCAATAAAATGCAAATTAATTATTTAAAAATCATACAATGTGATTTTCTGGATTTTTGTTTTAGATTCCGTCTCTCACAGTTGAAGTGTACCTATGATTTTTTAAATTACAGACCTCTTCATGCTTTGTAAGTAGGAAAACCTGCAGAATCGGCAGTGTATCTAATACTTGTTCTCCCCACTGTATAACAACACAACCAACAAATCAAAGATTTGATTGAAATAGAGGTATAGGTGCCATAGTATCACATGTATAAGTATAAACATTAATAAATATTTATTTGGCTCGCTCCATTGTTGCTCAACAGAAAGAAAGAAAACGTTCCTAAAGAGAGGAAAAATAGTACAATTCAAGTGTCTTTTATAGGGCTGTCAATGTTCATCAAGCAAAATTATTTGGTTTAAAAAAAATACTCGATCAGAGGATGCCTTTGAGCTCAATTTGGTGTGTCATGATACAGTCTTTTCCCAAAAAAGTTGTGACTCAATCAATCAATCAATCAAATGTATTTATAAAGCCCTTTTTACATCAGCAGTTGACCCAGAGTGCTTTTATAAAACACCCAGCCTGAAACCCCAAGGAGCAAACAACGACAGTGTTGAAGCACAGTGGGTAGGAAAAACTCCCTAAGAGGGGCCGAAATGTAGGAAGAAACCTAGGGAGCAACCAGGCCCAGAGGGGTGACCTGTCCTCTTCTGGCTGTGCCGGGGGAACATTTTAAGAGTTGTAGTAATTAGAGAAGCATGACTAGATGGACTAGGACAGGAAGGAGGGCGTGGATGGGTGCCAGGTTATCAGACTGGCAGCTGGAATCGAGAGGAATCGTCTTGATCTGCAACACAGCCAGGAGGACTTTGGACAGTGGTTTGGGCCAAGACCTCATGTCCTCCTAAGCTTGAACGGAGCAGGAGACAAGAAAATGTAGAGAGTGCATTCCTTAGGTTTACATGGATTTGCAGTGCAGAAGGAGAACTGAACCTCCTCCCCCAGCACAGTAATATAGCAGTGTAAAACCTGGGGGCTGAGACGGGGGTCCATTGACACTGTCAGGGGCAACAAAAGACTAGTTCATTTGTGTAATGTTAAAAAGAAACCTGGTGGAACATCTCACGACTACTTAGGTTAATTTACAACGTGTCAGTAACATGATTGGGTATAAAAAGAGCATCCCAGAGAGAATGAGTCTTTCAGAAGTAAAGATGGGGAGGGGTTCACCACTCTGTGAAAGACTGCACGGGCAAATAGTGCAACATTTTAAGCATATTGTTTCTCAATGTAACATTTTTCAAAAAAGGGTTTGAGGATCTCATCAGATACAGCACATAATATCATAAGTACACCAATATTGGATGACTGGGTTGGCGTGGTTGTAAATTATCTAAATACTTACAGTAAGTACATGCAGTATTTCAGTTCTTTATTTTCAATATATTGTCGAAAATTTCTAAGAACTTCTTTTGCTTTGAATCTATGGGGTATTGTGTGTAGATGACGTTAGACATTAGATAGACATTATTGAGCTCATATATTTTAAAGACGAGAAAATCATCAGTGTTAGCCCAGTTCCATCTCACTCCATCGGCACCACTGGGCTTCCTCTCCCCATGGGGAGTGGAAATGATGACCTGACAATTTAAAAGTATAATGCACATCCGTTGGGCTATCTTTTACAGTGTGTTCTCCAGGAACTAGATCCACTCAATTGACCTTTCTTTTTGTATTCTCTATTTTGTACTTGTATCTATTCTCTTATATAATATAATATATATATTTTTTATTTGTAGAACATTCAGTTCTAACTGGAACCAGGCAAATATACCCCTATTTGAATATTATTGCTGTGTATATCAGTGTAATACTTTTGTGTTTGTGTGTATGTGTGTGTGAGTGCTAGCTTCTGTGTGTGTGTATAAGGGAGAGGCCAGCTGGAAAGACTAGGTATTAGGTTACAGGAGGCACAGAAACCTATTTTCTGATCGATATGGAGAGGGAAGGAACAGATGAGAGGGAGGAGGAGAGAGAGAACTAAAGAGAGAAAGAGAGAGACTGGAGGAGTGGGAAGACAATTAAAAAAGAGAAAAATCTAAGTTGACATGTGTAGAAATGGAAAGAAGGAAGAGATGAGAGAATAGAAAGAGAAAAATAAAATATAAAGTAGTGACTGGGTGAGCAACAGAATAGAAAAAAGGAATGAAAGTAAACAAAATAACAATAAAAAACTAAACAATACTCAGCGTAATGATTTTTGTTAAATATACAGTATGCAGCTACATTGCATTCAACTTCAGCCGTATGAATACTTGTGTATTCTTCTGTAAGTATTGTGATAGGGAAATGTAGTTAATATGAAATGTCGTGATACAACCAATAAAAAAAAATTAAATACAACAATTACTGATACTAATTCTGAACTACATTAAATACCAAAGTCCAAATTTAGATTTGGTGGTCAATTCAGGTAATCTGACAATATCAGCAGTTCCAATCCAAGTGTCTATACCATTTAGATAACTCTGGGTGGTGCTATGGTCAGATGACATACATATAGCTTTTAGGGCACACCATCTTTAAAAAAACAACAACTGTGTGTTATGCAGAAAAAGAGCATATGATAGTGAATCTCTGTTGTAGGACTGGGTTAACCTCGGCTTAGACAGTTAAGGTCATCTGCATCTTTTGTTCTCTCATTCTCTCTTTTTCTCTTTTTACCTTGTGTTCTCTCTCTTAATCTGTGATTCTGTCTTGCTCTCTCACTGTCACTGCGTCACAATAAGGCAAAACAGAATAAGTGTTATTTAAAGACCAGAGCAGTAGTTGCTCATCTCATTTAGAAAGCCACAGAGAGAAGGGAAGAGGAAGAGAGGGAGGAGAGGTACCCAGAGAGTTGGAGGGAGGCGGAGGAAAGTGAGAGACAGAAGAGCAACAAAGATGATGTCATTTTTTAACCCAATAAACCCCTCCCTTTCTCCCTTTTCACTATTTTTTCTCACTCCCTCCACAATCGTTCTACCTCCCTCTTTCTTTCTCCGTCTCTTTCTTACACGCTTTCACTTTTTCTTCACTATGGCTGTACAAAATTTTGCGCTAGCTGTGTTTGTGTTGCTTCGTGTTGGAATGGGTGATGGTTCTTCACATCTTCCCGTTAAAGATTTCTGCACACATTTAAATTCTCTCTTACTCTTTCCATCATTTCGCAGCCTCCCTGTCTCCAATTTTTCTTTTTCTACCACTGTGCTCCAGAAGCCACAATATGTAGTAGTCTATCTCTGTCTCACGCTCCATCTTTCCCTCTCTCGACATTTGCATTTTGGCTGAAGCCCTTATCCAGAGCTACACAGTAGTGAGGGCATTCATTTCCAAGCAGGACCCCATGGGAATCGAATCCACAACCTCCGGCGTTGCAAGCCCCATGCACTACCATCTGAGCTACACAGGACCTCTCCCTTTCTCTCTCCTTTGCTCACTCTCACTTATTTTAGTTTTCGCTTATGCTCTTTTCCCTACCGCTCTAATCCTCTCCACTGTAAACCTAATGACAGCCTATTCCCTATAGTATGTAGTTCACTCCTTTTGAACAGAGAATCCATTTTAGACACGCCCTTTGTTCCCAACTCAATTAATTTCCTGTAGCCATTGATTTCATAATTCAGTGTATGTGTTGCAGACCATAGAAAGGGCATTTATTTTAAAAGGTAAAAGGTATATTAAGATTTGTAAAGACTTTCTGGCTAGTTGAAGACCTTTAGTGTCATGAAGTTTTTGTAAGATATATTTTCAGGCAATGTTATGCTCTTTGGACAGATAATGAAAAAAGACAGAGGTTTTGCTGAAATATCGGTGGGCTGGATTTGAATCCATTCTGTTATGGTGTCTAGTGCAACTGGAGTGTTTTTTCCCCCCCTGTACATTCATTTGGATGGTGTTCCTCCACTATCTCAGCTGATTTGCTACATTTACATTTTATTAATTTAGCTCACGTTCTTATCCAGAGCAACTTACATACATTATTGATCGCATACATTAGGAAGTACTTTTAAGAAATAACTTATGGGGAGAAGAGGAGATGAATGAGCCAAATTGGAAGCTTTGGATTATGGTTGCCATGATGATATGAGGGCCAGATGGAAAATGTAGCCAGGACAACAGGGTTAACACTGCTACTCATACAATGTGACATGGGACCTTCAGTGAACACAGAGTCAGGACACCATTTTTATGTCCCTTAATTTTTTTTACAACATTGTAAGCTTGCAGATTCTAAAATTGACTTTGGGTTACTCCTAAATTATCATTTAACATGGGCACTTTCCATTGCAGAGCTTTGCTTTTGTGTGGGTTGAGGCCTATGGATTAATATAATTTTTTTCTCCACTGTATGTACCTTTCCTTATTTCTGTTGAGGATTGTATTTCTGCTTGCAGATGGAAAGTCTATAAAACTATTAACAGACCAGCCTTTCTATTGAAAACATGGAATTGGATTTTGATAATAATGATTAATGATTTTGTTAGAAATTGTCAGGCAACTAGTTTAAAAAAAAAGCATTTACATTCTTTATAAACATACAGTTGTGCTCATAGGCTTGCATACCCTGGCAGAAATTGTGAAATTTTGGCATTGATTTAGAAAATATGACTGATCATGCAAAAAAGATTTAATATTTAAGCATAGTGATCATATGAAGCCCTTTATTATCACATAGTTGTTTGGCTCCTTTTAAAATCATAATGATAACAGAAATCAACCAAATGGCCCTGATCAAAATTTTACGTACCCTTGAATGTTTGGCCTTGTTACACAAGGTGACACACACAGGTGAAAATGGCAATTTAAGGTGAATTTCCCACACCTGTGGCTTTTTAAATTGCAATTAGTTGTCTGTGTATAAATAGTCAATGAGTTTGTTAGCCCTCACATGGATGCACTGAGCAGGCTAAATACAGAGCCATGTGGAGCAGAAAATAACTGTCTAAAGACCTGCGTAACAAGGTAACGGAACTTTATAAAGATGGAAAAGGATATAAAAAGATATCCAGCCTAGCAAGTGCCAATCAGTACTGTTCAATCACATATTAAGAAGTGGAAAATGTGGGTATTTCTTGATACCAAGCCAAGATATACCAGGTATACCTGAAAGATAAAAGAAAGATTTCAAAGATATTTGAACAAAAATTAAGCCTTTACTGCGCTAATGCCACAACACAGCCCGGTTTCAATATGCCCGACAACACTTGTTGTATGCCCGACAACACGGTTAGCCTTATAGTCTATGACACACTGTAATTTGTAGTGACGAGACCAAAATAGAGCTTTATGGTCACTACCATAAGCGCTATGTTTGGATAGGGGTCAACAAGGCCTATAGTGAACAGAATACCATCCCCACTGTGAAGCATGGTGGTGGCTCACTGATGTTTTGGGGGTGTGTGAGGTCATGGGGAATCTTGTGAAAATTGATGGCAAGATGAATGCAGCATGTTGTCAGAAAATAATGACAGATCATTTGTATTCTTCTGCACGAAAGCTACGCATGGCCACTCTTGGACTTTCCAGTACGACAATGACCCTAAGCACAGGGCCAAGTTGACTCTCCAGTGGTTACAGCAGAAAAAGGTGTCTCCTGACCTTAATATCATAGAGCCACTCTGGGGAGATCTCAAACATGCGGTTTATGCAAGATGATCAAAGACTTTGCATGAGGCATTTTGCTAAGACCCCTCCTTGAACTGCCACCTTAACGTGGTGGAGGTGTTTGAGTACCCGAGTGACCCTAGGAGCTATGTTGTCTGGGTCTCCCAAGGCAAACAGGTCCTAGGCGACGGGTCAGACTAAGAGCGGTTCAAAACCCCCTTAATGATGAAAAACATTTTGTGTTCTGTGACATCGCCCGGTATGGCGCAGCCGGGGCCCCACCCTGGAGCCAGGCCCGGGGTTGGGGCTCGTACACGAGCACCTGGTGGCCGGGCCTTTCCCCATGGGGCCCGGCCGGGCTCAGCCCGAACGAGCGACATGTGGCCGCCTTCCCGTGGGCACACCACCCACAGGAGGGACCATAAGGGGCCGGTGCAGAGAGGATCGGGCGGCAGTCGAAGGCGGGGGCCTAGACAACCCGATCCCTGGACACGGAAACTAACTCTAGGGACGTGGAACGTCACCTCGCTGGCGGGGAAGGAGCCTGAGATTGTGCGTGAGGTTGAGAGGTTCCGACTAGAGGTAGTCGGGATCACCTCTCCGCACGGCTTGGGCTTTGGAACCACACTCCTTGAGAGAGGATGGACTCTTCACCACTCTGGAGTTGCCCATGGTGAGAGGCGGCGGGCTGGTGTGGGTTTGCTTATTGCTCCCCAGCTCTGCTGCCATGTGTTGGAGTTTACCCCGGTGAAGGAGAGGGTCGTTTCCCTGCGCCTACGGGTCGGGGATAGGTCTCTCACTGTTGTTTGTGCCTACGGGCCGAACGGCAGTGCAGAGTACCCGACCTTCTTGGAGTTTCTGGGAGGGGTGCTGGAAAGTGCTCCGACTAGGGACTCTATCGTTCTACTGGGGGACTTCAACGCCCACGTGGGCAACGACAGTGACACCTGGAGGGGCGTGATGGGAGGAAAGGCCCCCCTGATCTGAACCCGAACGGTGTTCAGTTATTGCACTTCTGTGCTAGTCACAGTTTGTCCATAACGAACACCATGTTCAAGCATAAGGGTGTCCATCAGTGCACGTGGCACCAGGACACCCTAGGCCGCAGGTCGATGATCGACTTTGTTGTCGTTTCATCTGACTTGCGGCCACATGTCTTGGACACTCGGGTGAAGAGAGGGGCGGAGCTGTCAACTGATCACCACCTGGTTGTGAGTTGGATCCGATGGCGGGGGAGGAAGCTGGACAGACTCGGCAGACCCAAGCGTACTGTAAGGGTCTGCTGGGAACGTCTAGCCGAGTCTCCTGTCAGAGAGATATTTAACTCCCACCTCCGGCAGAGCTTCGACTGGATCCCGAGGGAGGCTGGAGATATTGAGTCCGTAAGGTCGTAAGGTCTCCGGTGCCTGTCGAGGCGGCAATCCCCGAACCCGGTGGTGGACAGACTTGTTCCCTGTGCATGTTGGACTCTGGCAGGGCTGCCCTTTGTCGCCGGTTCTGTTCGTAATTTTTATGGACAGAATTTCTAGGCGCAGCCAGGGGCCGGAGGGTGTCAGGTTTGGGGACCACACGATTTCGTCTCTGGTCTTTGTGGATGATGTTGTCGTGTTGGCCCCTTCAAGCCAGGACCTTCAGCATGCACTTGGACGGTTTGCAGCCGAGTGTGAAGCGGTGGGGATGAAAATCAGTACCTCCAAATCCGAGGCCATGGTCCTCAGTCAGAAAAGGGTGGCTTGCCCACTTCAGGTTGGTGGAGAGTGCCTGCCTCAAGTGGAGGAGTTTAAGTATCTAGGGGTCTTGTTCACGAGTGAGGGAAGGATGGAACGGGAGATTGACAGACGGGTCGGTGCAGCTTCTGCAGTAATGCGGTTGATGTATCCGTCTGTCGTGGTGAAGAAAGAGCTGAGCCGCAAGGCGAAGCTCTCGATTTACCGGTCAATCTACGTTCCTACTCTCACCTATGGTCATGAGCTTTGGGTCATGACCGAAAGGACAAGATCCCGGATACAGGCGGCCGAAATGAGGGTGGCTCCGCAGGGTGGCTGGGCGATCCCTTAGAGATAGGGTGAAAAGCTTGGTCACCCGGGAGGAGCTCAGAGTAGAGCCGCTGCTCCACCAAATCGAGAGGGGTCAGCTGAGGTGGCTTGGGCATCTGTTTCGGATGCCTCCGGAACGCCTTCCTGGGAAGGTGTTCCGGTCCTGTCCCACCGGGAGGAGACCCCGGGGAAGACCACGGACACGCTGGAGGGACTATGTCTCCCGGCTGGCCTGGGAACGCCTCGGTGTCCCCCCGGAAGAGCTAGAGGAAGTGTCTGGGGAGAGGGAAGTGCTTAGACTGCTGCCCCCGTGACCCGGCCTCGGATAAGCGGAAGATGATGGATGGATGGATTTTGTTAAGACTAATGGGCAGCTATACGACCCGCAAGAATTCGGGGCCTCTTAGACAACTATTATAAAAAGGCTGCACGCAGTCATTGCTGCTAACGGGGGCAATAAATATTAAGAACTAAGGGTATGCAGACTTTTGAACAGGGGTCAGTTAATTTTTTTCATTGTTGACATTTGTTTTTTGATTTTGCCAATCTGTTATGACCTACAGTTGAATGTGAATCCCATAAGAAATAAAAGACATGTGTTTTGCCTGCTCACTAAGTTTTCTTTACAAATGGTGCATATATGACCAATTCTCCAAGGGTATGCAAACTTTTGAGCACAACTGTATCACCAGTGCTATTATGTTTAATATCAAAATATCCCCAGCGCTATTGTTCCATAACGATTCGCTATTACATGTCTCTTTAACATTTTGCTATTATGTTGGTTATTAAAATATTTGATTCAAAATGAATACTCTTATGAATGACATTTCAAAATTGACTTAAGGTTAGATTACTGTTCAGGTTAGGCAACACAGTACTGAGGTTAAGATGAAGGTTAAGGTAACAAAAATAGAAACTATCAGAAATGAAGGTCCGTGGTTCACATGTGAGGTTCAAACCCGGGTCACCCACGTGAAAGGCTGTGTCGTTAACCACTACACCAAGGAGCTGTAAATTTGCCATGTGTCAGTATAGCCTCTTGTCTCTATCCTGAACAAATCCTCTTTTGCAGCTTGCCGTATTAATAGTTAATTGGCCATTCGTGAATAACATTGATACAGTTAAACTGACTAACGTTTCTTACTAAGTTTAAAAGATGAGAGAATCGTGGAATCTACCAGAAATACTTAATAAATGTAATTGCTCTCAATAGATTTGAACTTAGGTCTCCTCAACTGGTATCGGGGAATAATTTTCTTAGTGGCAAGTCCCTAAAAACTTCAATCATCAATCAAATGTATTTATAAAGCCCTTTTTACAACAGCAGTTGTCACATAGTGCTTTTACAAAAACACCCGGCCTTAAACCCCAAGGAGCAAACAACAGTAGTGTTGAATTATTATACATTATACCAAAACATGCTTGCTAGTTATAATAATTGTAGCTGCATGGGATCATAATGTTTTTTTAACTGTTGACAGGACTATAGTGTGTTTAACCTCTCCAACTCCCCCTTCCCTCTTTCTATTCCTTTCCCAGATGCCCCGGTGGCAGAGCTCCATGACCTGTTCTGTAAGAAGTTGCAGCAGTGTTGCGTTCTTTTTGACTTCCTGGACTGTGTGGCCGACCTTAAGGGGAAAGAGATCAAACGAGCTGCACTCAATGAACTAGTGGAGTCCGTTGCTACAAGCAGAGGAGTTCTGATAGAGCCACTCTACCCAGAGGCGATTAAGATGGTGAGAGAGGAAAGAGAGACGGACATGGAATGGGGAGGGAAAAGAGAGGAGAGGGGGAGGAGAACAGTAAGAGAAAGAGAAGGAAGAAAATGAATAAAGTAAAAGAAAAATTATAGTATTCAACCCCATGGACATTTTTACACTTTGTTGTGTTACAAAGTGGAATGAAAGTGGAATCATTTGGGATTAGCTCTCATTGATTTACATGACATACAACAAAATGTTGTTTTAATGTAAAACAAAAGGTTATCAGACATGCAAACAGAAAATGTGTTAGTTGGATAAGTAATTTGTGTTCCATTCATAGCAAAAGTCATCCAATATATACTAAGCCTGAACACCACCAATTAAACCTGTGAATTATAAGCAGAGTTACTGATTCTAGATATAAGCAGGGGTTAAATTGGGCCAGGGCCCCTATGGTCCAAATGGTTGTGAAAATTCTGACTACAATTATCTGATAAAATTCGAATCAGCTAATCAACATATATTATGCAGCATTCTTGAAAAAAACTAACATTTCATTCTACTTTGTATTGGGACACGTAGCTGTGGATAAAGATTTTCCTGAAAAAAATCACAAGTGCAAAAGACAGCACACATAACGAAAATCTACCAGATTTTTGAGTTTCTGTACATACAATGTACAGAAATACAATTGTATAACAAACAATGAAAATGAACAGCCAACAAAACAACAGAAAGCAAGTTACCTATTTTGCCTTTGATATTCACTTTGGACAGTCAAACTTTTTTGGCTTGAGAGAGAAAGGAAAATACAACTCCGGAAAACATTAAGAGACCACTCCACCTTTTCTTTCCTTTCCAAAATAGTTGAAAAGGAAGGTTTTGAGTGAGGAATAGAATGGTTAAAATGAAGAGACCACTGTAAATTGAACGCTTCTGTTCCTCACTCAAAATGTTCCTTTTCAACTTTTTTGGACTAAATTTATTTTTTTGAAACTGTGTTTTCCTTTCTCTCTCAAGCAAATAAGGTTTGACTGTCCAAAGTGAATATCAAAGGCAAAATAGGCAACTTGCTTTCTAGCTAGCATATACAGCTCTGGAAAAAATGAAGAGACCACTTTTTCTTTCTTTTCCAAAAAAGTTGGAAAGGAAATTCTGAGTGAGAAAGAAAGCGTCCTCACTCAAAACCTTCCATTTCGACTTTTTTGGAAATGAAAGAAAAAGGTGCAGTGGTCTCTTTTTTTTTTTCTGAACCTGAATATTATATCTGATTCTGAATACGAGCTGGAATGGATTTTTTCTGGGGATACAGCCTTACTTGTTTTAACCATAATACACAGATTAATTAACCGAATAGAAGCTTGGAGGGCAGCTAAAGGGGGGCAATGGTGAACACGTTAATCCCCAACCCTTGTCCAGAATATCCGGAGGCATTGTGTACTTTTTGCATTATAACAACTGAAAGTATTACTTACAATCTGTCTTGTCTCCACGGGTTGAACTGGGTAACGTGATGGAATTGCATTTGCCTTTAGTCCTCTTCTAAGTGAATGTGGGGCATGATCCTCTGTATTAAAATGTTTCTCGCAAATAATTTAAGTTTCGTTGGCAAAGTTACTCCATTAATTCTCTCTCTATACGACTCCGGAGAAGCAGAGGTATTGTCTCAATTGCAGAGAGGACAAAATGTAATTAACTAAACATCCTTGAGCAGGCAGAAGTCTACATCAATACTTAAAAACTAATGAAATCCAGAAGTTTAAAGTTTATTTATCGAAGGCACCAAATAACATGGCGTCATCCAGTACAATGAAATTCTAGGGACAAGGCACATGACATCTATGTAGTAAGACTTACAGCAAAAATACAGCAAAAATATAGCAATAAAATATATGTGCAAACTAGCAGCAATTTTATCTTCAAATAGCTTGTTGAGGTTAAAGTTCATGCTCACCTCAATGACATCACTGCCGAAGAACAGAAGCTTTGTATGGTGGCTATAAGAAATAGTTTGCTAATGCCAGTTAGCCAATTCCGCCGTCTGTTTCGTCAAACAGACGGCGGAACCTTGAGATAAATATGAACCTTGAGATAAATATGAAATTTGGACGAACTATCCCTTTAAATATGTTTTTTTTTTCCATACACAAACTCATTGGGCATTGGGCATTGATCAAAAGTTTACATACCCTTGAATGATTGACCTTGCTACAGACACACAAGGTGACACACACATGTTAAAATGGCAAATAAAGGTGAATTTCCACATCTGCTTTTAAATTGCAATTAGTGTCTGTGTATACATAGTCAATGAGTTTGTTAGCTTTCACATGGATGCACTGATCAGGCTAAATACAGAGCCATGTGGAGGCACAGGGAATCTTGTGGAAATTGATAGCAAGATGAATGCAGCATGTTATCAGAAAATCCTGCCAGACAATTAGCATTTTTCTGCATGAAAGCTGCGCATGGGACACCCTTGGCCTTTCCAGCATGACAATGACCCTAAGCACAAGGCCAAGTTGACCCTCCAGTGGTTACAGCAGAAAAAGGTGAAGATTCTGGAGTGGCCATCCCACTCTCCTGACCTTAATATCGTCGACCCACTCTAGGGAGATCTCTAATGTGTGGTTCATGCAAGACGACTAAAGACTATGTATGACCTGGAGGCATTTTGCTAAGATGAATGGGCAGCTATAACACCTGCAAGAATTTGGGGCCTCATCGACAACTATTACAAAACACTGCATGCTGTCATTGATGCTAAAAGAGGCAATACACAGTATTAAGAACTAAGGGTATGCAGACTTTTGATCAGGGGTCATAAAAAAAAGCATTTGTTGCCATGTTTTGTTTTATAATTGTGCCATTCAGCCAAGGCCCGAGTGATCATAACTGCGAAGTATTGGCTTCGGCTCAGTGTAAATGGAGCAGTAGTCCCGTGGCTTTTTTAGGCACTACGTAACATGCTGCGACTTAGGTCCTGCCACAGGACACTCAATAGTTTGAACCAATCACAAAGTTTAACAGAGATGCAAATTTTTGCTTAGGTTGTTGACAACCTGGACAGGAAAACTCTAACATTGTAAGCTGTAAGGACAGGCTGTTCACCAGCAGAATTTATCGTTATTAAGCAGAATTACTAGTTATTTAGACAATTAATTGTTAACCAGCAGTAGCAAGGAATGTTTTCAAAACCCCAGCCTTTTTAGGGCCCCTGAGTGGAACTTAGGTTTAAAACTAGAATCACCAAATGGTCTATGCCAATTGCCATTTTAATTTGTAATTAAAATAAAACTGCCATTTTGAAAGTTCAAAGTTCAAAAGGTTTATTTTTCATTTGCAATAACAAGTTACGGCAATGAAATGCTTGGTTTTCCTACTCCCGACAGTGCAGTTAAAAGTAAAAAAGTAACAGTAATTATAATTTAAAAAAAGAAGATAACATAATCAATTAGTAATTACACTATAAAAAAACACACATCAATAATAATAACTATACAACTATACAACCGTAGTGCAATGTAAAAGTGACAGGTGTGCATGATATAAGTGCTTGGACTATGGATGGAAGGGAAGTTGGGTTCCCGAGTTTAGCAGCCTCATAGCCAGTCGGAAAAGGGTGGCTTGCCCACTTCAGGTTGGTGGAGAGTGCCTGCCTCAAGTGGAGGAGTTTAAGTATCTAGGGGTCTTGTTCACGAGTGAGGGAAGGATGGAACGGGAGATTGACAGACGGATCGGTGCAGCTTCTGCAGTAATGCAGTCGATGTATCGGTCTGTCGTGGTGAAGAAAGAGCTGAGCCGCAAGGCGAAGCTCTCGATTTACCAGTCAATCTACGTTCCTACTCTCACCTATGGTCATGAGCTTTGGGTCATGACCGAAAGGACAAGATCCCGGATACAGGCGGCCGAAATGAGTTTTCTCCGCAGGGTGGCTGGGCGATCCCTTAGAGATAGGGTGAGAAGCTCGGTCACCCGGGAGGAGCTCAGACTAGAGCCACTGCTCCTCCACATCGAGAGGGGTCAGCTGAGGTGGCTTGGGCATCTTTTTCGGATGCCTCCGGAACGCCTTCCTGGGAAGGTGTTCCGGTCCCGTCCCACCGGGAGGAGACCCCGGGGAAGACCTAGGACACGCTGGAGGGACTATGTCTCCCGGGTGGCCTGGGAACGCCTCGGTGTCCCCCCGGAAGAGCTAGAGGAAGTGTCTGGGGAGAGGGAAGTCTGGGCATCCCTGCTTAGACTGCTGCCCCCGCGACCCGGCCCCGGATAAGCGGAAGAAGATGGATGGATGGATGGACAGCCTGTGGAAAGAAGCTGTCCGGTAGCCTGTTAGTTTTGGACTGAATACTCCTGTACCTTCTGCCTGACGGCAGCTGGGTAAACAGTCCGTGGCGTGGGTGGCTGGGATCTATAATGATCCATTTGCTCCTCATCCTACACCTCTCTGTGTAGAGATCTTGCAGGGATGGCAGGTCAGACCTTGTGATGCTCTCTGCTGATTTAATCACCCTCTGAAGTGCTTTGCGGTCGAGGGCGGTGCAGCTGCCATACCAGGTGGTGACACAGCCGGTCAGGATACTCTCGATAGTGCATCTGTAGAAGTTGGTGAGTATCCTGGAATCCATGCCAAATTTTCTTAATCGGCATAGTAAGAAGAGCCGTTTCCTGGCCTCCTTCACCATGACATTAGAGTGATGAGACCATGTCAAGTCATCACTAATGTTGACCCAGAGGAACTTGATGTTGCGAACTCGCTCTACTGCAGACCCATTGATGTGTATAAGGGCGTGGTCTCCACGCCGCTGCTTCCTGTGATCAACAATCATCTCCTTCGTTTAGCTGATATTGAGCAGGAGGTTGTTATCCTGACACCACAAAGTCTACACCCTCCTCCTTTCATTACTTTTCCTAAATAGGCGTATATTAAAATTTTCTTTTTGTCAGATTTCTAAACACAAACAGAAAGCAACTACCTGCTTTATTTTACCACGTTTTCCGACTTATTCTGCCAACAGCCCAAGGCACTTAGTGTTGGTACCCAGGCAGCCGCTAATGGTACCCAGACGCTAATCCCTCACTGAATGAATTTAATGATTGGTTAAATTTGAACTAATTTAGAAGTTAAATACAAGATTTCCATGACCATTCAACAATTTAATTAGGCTTTTATTGAAACATAATACAAACGATATAGGCTAATTGAGAATTCAACACACGTTACCGTTTCAATAAGAAATTCAGCTTCTTGTGTAGGCTAATTCATCAAATGTAAATCGAAAATGTAAATCTAAAAAACGTATTACATGTTACTGTTTCATTAGGAGAGAAAGAAAACAAAATCACACACACATCCTATCATCTCTCTGAATTTTCTCTGCTCATTTTACTGAAGATAAAGATTCTACAAATGTATTAGGCTAAATAATTATTCACTAAATGAAATACCAATGATAATCTTTACCAATCACAAATTACCAATTCAACAAATGTACAACTTTGGAAAAAATGAGGAGACCACTGCACCTTTTTCTTACCTTTCAAAAAAAGTAGAAAAATAAGGTTTTGAGTGAGGAACAGATGGGTTAAAATTAAGAGACCACTGCAAATTCAACGCTTCTGTTCCTCACTCAAAACTTTCCTTTTCAAATTTTTTTGGAAAGGAAAGAAAAAGGAGCAGTGGTCTCTTAATTTTTTCCAGAGCTGTATTACACACTACTGTTTTTATTAGGAGAGAATTAGAAACAGAATCACACACGTATACTATTATCTCTCTTAGAATTTCCTCTGCTTGTTGTACTGAATATTCATCTCATCTTCATCCGCTTATCCGTATCGGGTCGTGGGGGCAGCAGCTCCACCAGGGGACCCCAAACTTCCCTTTCCCGAGCCACATTTGCCAGCTCTGACTAGGGGGATCCCGAGGCGTTCCCAGGCCAGGTCGGCCAGGTTCACAGGTCGAAATATAATCTCTCCACTTAGTCCTGGGCCTACCCCGAGGTCTCCTTCCAGCTGGACGTGCCTGGAACACCTCCCTAGGTCCTGGGGGCATCCTTACCAGATGCCCGAACCACCTCAACTAGCTCCTTTCGACGCAAAGGAGCAGCGGCTCTACTCCGAGTTCCTCACGGATGGCTGAGCTTCTCAACCTATCCCTAAGGCAGAAGCCAGCCACCCTTCTGAGAAAACCCATTTCAGCCGCTTTTACTCGCGATCTTGTTCTTTCGGTCATGACCCAGCCTTCATGACCATAGGTGAGGGTAGGAAGGATAATTGACCGGTATATCGAGAGCTTTGCCTTCCGGCTCAGCTCTCTTTTCGTCACGGTGCGGTAAAGCGAATGCAATACTCAGATTCTCTGGCCAATCTCCCGCTCCATTGTCCCCTCACTCGCGAACAAGCCCCAGAGATACTTGAACTCCTTTACTTGGGGTAATGCCTCATTCCCTACCCGGAGAAGGCACTCCATCGGTTTCCTGCTGAGAACCATGGCCTCAGATTTAGAGGTGCTAATCCTCATCCCAACCGCTTCACACTCGGCTGCGAACCGGTCCAGTGAGTGCTGAAGGTCACAGACCGTTGATGCCATCAGGACCATATCTTCCGCAAAAAGCAGCGATGAGATCCCCAGGACACCGACAACCCCTCCCCACCCCGACTATGCCTCGATATCCTGTCCATAAAAGTTACAAACAGGATTGGTGACAAAGCGCAGCCCTGGCGGAGGCCAACCCCCACCTGGAACGAGTCCGACTACAGAGAACCCGAACACAGCTCTCACTTTGGACGTACAGGGATAGCCCTCAGAAGGGACCTCCTCACCCCATACTCCCACAGCACCTCCCACAGTATCTCCCGGGGGACCAGGTCATACGCCTTCTCCAGATCCACAAAACACATGTAGACAGGATGGGCATATTCCCAGGTCCCCTCCAGGATCCTTGCAAGAGTAAAGAGCTGGTCGGTTGTTCCGCGACCAGGACGGAATCTTCATTGTTCCTCTTCAATCTGAGGTTCGACTATCTGCCGAACCCTCCTTTCCAGTACCTTTGAGTCATCCAAGACATCCCCTCCACACCCAAAGCTTTCAACATTTCGGGACGGATCTCGTCAATCCCCGGAGCTTGTCAATCCCTCAGTGACTTCTGCCATGGAGATTGACAATGCTTCCCCATCAGCCTCCAGCTCTGCCTCCACTATAGGGGGCGTGTTAGTGGGATTTAGGAGTTCCTCAAAGTGTTCCTTCCATCGCCCAATTACCTCCTCAGTTGAGGTCAACAGTGTCCCATCCTTACTGTACACAGCTTGGATAGTTCCCCGTTTTCCCCTCCTGAGGTGGCGGACGGTTTTCCAGAAACACCTTGGTGCTGACCAAAATTCCTTCTCCATGGCTTCCCCAAACTCCTCCCACACCCGCTGTTTTGCGTCTTTCACAACAGAGGTTGCAGCCCTTCGGATCTGTCGGTACACTGAAACCTTCAGTGACCACCGGTGACCACCGGTGTCCACCAGGGTGTTCGAGGGTTATCGCCCCTTGATGCACCTAAGACTTTTAGACCACAGCTCCCCACAGCTTCGGCAATGGAGGTTTTGAACATCGACCACTCAGGTTCAATGCCCCCAACATCTACAGGGATGCCAGAGGTGTAAGTTGAAGATCTTTCGGACAGGGGCCTCCTCCAGACGTTCCCAGTTCACCCGCACTACCCGTTTGGGTTTTCCCAGTCTGTCCAGAGTCTTCCCCCACCCCCTGACCCAACTCACCACCAGATGGTGATCGGTTGACAGCTCCACCCCTCTCTTTACCTGATTGTCCAAAACATGCGGTCTCAGATCCGATGACACGATCACACAATCAATCATCGACCTTCGGCCTAGGGTGCTCTGGTACCACGTACACTTATGAGCATCCTTATGTTCGAACATGGTGTTCGTTATAGATAATCCATGACTAGCACAGAATTCTAACAACAAACGACCACTCGAGTTCAGATCAGGGAGGCCGTTCCTCCCTATCACGCCTCTCCACATGTCTGCATCATTGCCCACGTGTGCGTTGAACTCCCCCAGCAGAATTATGGAGTCCCCTACTGGAGCCCCATACAGGACTCCATTCAGGGTCTCCAAGACGGCCAAATACTCCGAACTGCTTTTCGGGGTATACGCACAAACAACAGTCAGAGATCCCCCCCCCCCAACAACCCATAGGCGTAGGGAGGTGACCCTCTCATCCACTCCAACATAGCGGCACTCAGCCGGGGGCTTGTGAGAATCCCAACCCCCGCCCGGCGCCTCACACCCTGGGCAACTCCAGAGATGAATAAAGTCCATCCCCTATCCAGGAGTACGGTTCCAGAACCGAGACTGTGAGTGGATGTAAGCCCCACCAGATCTAACTGATAGCGCTCCACCTCCCTCACAAGTTCAGGCTCCTTCCCCCACAGAGAGGTGACGTTCCACGTCCCCAGAGCCAGCCCCTGCCGTCCGGGTCTGGTCCGTCGAGGCCCCTGGCCTTCACTGCCACCCATATGGCAGCGCACCCGACCCCAGCGGTTCCTCCCATGAGTGGTGGCCCATAGGATGGAGAGGGGGGTGCCACGTTGCTTTTTCGGGTCCGTGGCAAACCTGTATTTTTGAACCATTCTTAGTCTGGCTCCTCCCCTAAGACCACTTTGCCATGGGAAACCCTACCAGGAGCACTAAGGCCCGGACAACACAGCAGTCAGGTTCATAGGAACACACAAACCTCTCCACCACGATAAGGTGATGGCTCTCGGAGAGGGTACTGAATATTAAGATTCTATGTATTACACTAAATAACTATTCATGAAACTAAATACTAAATACTAATATTATAGGTACTATTTTTGTGTACTTTTTTTTTCATGAGACTGTGTGATGCACCGTTCGCATAGCCTATTCATTTTTTTTACTAACTCATCTCAGTTTTTTTATTCATGTATAATTTATTAATGTCACCTATAGAAAAACCTTAAATGTCAGTAAACAAAGTGACTAAAGCTATGCATTGGCGGTGAAGTCAACTCGATAGCCCCACTAGAAACCCCTAGAGACCTGCGAAAACATTCCATTTGCATAGCCTATTCATTTGGAGAAATTGATCTAATTTATTTCAAAAAACGTATCCTGTTTGTTGTTCACTTATTCATGTCACCTATAGACAATTCATGTTGGCTATGTAAATTTCATTTTGTACATTTGTAGGGCCTAATAAACAAATTAAAATCCTTTAGCCTTTGTTCTTAGAAATAATCGTTCTATGTATTATTTATTTTGTATTTTTTTTGTATGATAAGACCTTCAATACAAACACATTTTAGTATTCTTCAAATTCATTAACCATTTAAAACAAAGAAATTCTGTAAGTCATAATTTTTTAGACTATTCTACAGTGGGGAGAACAGATTTTTGGTACACTGCCGATTCTGCAGGTTTTCCTACTTACAAAGCATGTAGAGGTCTGTAATATTTATTATAGGTACACTTCAACTGTGAGAGACGGAATCAAATTGTATGATTTTTAAATAATTAATTTACATTTTATTGCATGACATAAGTATTTGATCACCTACCAACCAGTTAGAATTCTGGCTCTCACAGACCTACAGGACAATAGGCAAGCACTTGGTGAGAAGGCAACAACTGTTGGCGCAATTATTAGAAAATGGAAGAAGTTCAAGATGACGGTCAATCTCCCTCGGTCTGGGGCTCCATGCAAGATCTCACCTCGTGGGGCATCAATGATCATGAGGATGGTGAGGGATCAGCCCAGAACTACATGGCAGGACCTGGTCAATGACCTGTAGAGAGCTGGGAGCACAGTCTCAAAGAAAAGCATTAGTAACACACTACGCCGTCATGGATTAAAATCCTACAGCGCACGCAAGGTCCCCCTGCTCAAGCCAGTGCATGTCCAGGCCCGTCTGAAGTTTGCCAGTGACCATCTGGATGATCCAGAGGAGGAATGGGAGAAGGTCATGTGGTCTGATGAGACAAAAATAGAGCTTTTTGGTCTAAACTCCACTCGCCGTGTTTGGAGGAAGAAGAAGGATGAGAACAACCCCAAGAACACCATCCCAACCGTGAAGCATGGAGTTGGAAACATCATTCTTTGGGGATGCTTTTCTGCAAAGGGGACAGGACGACTGCACCGTATTGAGGGGAGGATGGATGGGGACATGTATCGCGAGGTCTTGGCCAACAACCTCCTTCCCCCAGTAAGAGCATTGAAGATGGGTCGTGGCTGGGTCTTCCAGCATGACAACAACCTGAAACACACAGCCAGGGCAATTAAGGAGTAAGAAGCATCTCAAGGTCCTGGAGTGGCCTAGCCAGTCTCCAGTCCTGAACCCAATAGAAAATCTTTGGAGGGAGCTGAAAGTCCGTATTGCCCAGCGACAGCCACAAAATCTGAAGGATCTGGAGAAGGTCTGTATGGAGGAGTGGGCCAAAATCCCTGCTGCAGTGTGTGCAAACCTGGTCAAGAACTACTGGAAACGTATGATCTCTGTAATTGCAAACAAAGGTTTCTTTACCAAATATTAACTTCTGCTTTTCTGTTGTATCAAATACTAATGTCTTGTAGTTTTAGATTCCTTTACTCACAGTTGAAGAGTACCTATGATAAAAATTACAGACTTTTACATGCTTTGTAAGTGGGAAAACCTGCAGAATCGGCAGTGTATCAAATACTTGTTCTCCCCACTGTGTATAGTTTGGTAATGACCCAGTAGATGAGCTGATACTCAGGCTGGATGGTGATGCTGTGAAGGTGAATGTCCATGCTAATAGGGACGATTAGTATGCTAATGACATGAAATGGCGTTTTGCTCTGGTAGATACTGGGGCTAAATTTACATTTTCAGTAACACTTTTTCTCAATCGTTGTTGAAAATCACAGATGCATTTATATCGGAATTCGATATATAAATTCACAAAGATTCTCAATCATCGAACTACATAAACTGTAAATTTCACTCTGCACAGACTGAATGTTTTTTTTATTGGTTATTATAAACTTCCAATAAAACAGGAAACATTTAAGTTGATGCAGTTGTTGCCATAATATAAATACTGCACACACGGTGGATGACTAAATATTTCCTTGCAAATCTGAATATTGTCATAATTGATGATTATGAAAAATACTGAATGCAGAATTAATGCTTCTTGTCAACATCTACTTGTTGCTTGACATCAATGTTGCAATAAATGGAATTCTTTGTGCAACTTTTCCAAAGGACAATAACTACTCATAAAAATACCTGGTTTACATAACCATAACATCTTGGAACATCATTCCAAAGTTTTTCTCACCTCATTATTCATTCATGAATGCAGCTTTTGTGGCTTGGGACGCACAGTTTCTATTCATGAATTTTGACATTGCAAATAATGCAAATTCCAGGCTGGGACAGAGGTGAATAATGGCTTGTTGTTATAAATTACTCTATGGGCCTTCAAGAACAACTCAGAGTAAGCATAATGGTCAAAGTATCCCGTTAAACTCTGTGGTGTAATTTTTTGGATATGCGATTTGCCATAATCTGGTTTGTGTTTAATCTGAGATCATGACACTTATCGTTTACACAGGTGGACTCTATTCAACTAATGATGTGATGTCTGAATGCTATTGGCTGCAGCATCAGTTTGTTAAGTGTGTCATAGCAACTGAGATGAATACTTAGACTTTTCTAAAACCAAAAATGTTTTATAGTTTTTGTAGATCAGTGACAGAAAACAAAAATATGCAAACATCCTTGGGAGGTGTGTGAATACTTATGCAATCCATGTCAATATGGGCAGTGCCATTAAGGCGATCTCTTTGTTAAGGAACTACATTTTCTTCACAATTTGTCCCGGTGATTCAACTTCTGATTACTACTGATTTTCTGGTCTGACATGACACCAGGACTATCATTAACAGGAATTTAGGAACACCACCCACTTGAATAAGTTAAATTAATGCCTTGAGAAGAACTGAAAATAATGTATTTCCATCTATATGGGACAGAACAAAACAGTGTTTTATACAAACATTAAAAACATATTGTAAGTGAAGAATTTTGTATGGGCCCAACATGGTCTATGTTGCTTTGTAGTACAACTGCGTGACTGTAGCCAGTGGTTCACATCCTGATCGTGCCACAGCAATGATACAGCATTACCTGGGTTGGACAGATGTATACTTGTACAGCACTGCCTTGTCACGTCACACTCTCACTTCTTGCGTTAAGGTTGGACACCTGCTAACTCAATTGTGGATGTGTTTGCGGAATGTGATAGAGGAAGGGATGCCTAGGTTATTTTCTGTTTGAGGTTCTTATTTTTTATTCTCTTTCCACCCTCTCCTCTTTTAATTCTATACCTCCACCCCTCCTTCCCTCTTATTTCTTTCACTCTACACTCTCATTGTTCCATACCTCCATTTCTCTATTCCACACCTCCATCTCTTACCTCTCTTCTCTGTCTTTATCCCTCCTTTAATCTCTTTCTGTTTGTTTTTTAGATCTCAGTGAATATCTTCAGAACGTTACCCCCAAGTGAGAATCCAGAGTTTGACCCCGAGGAGGATGAACCCACTCTGGAGGCGTCCTGGCCGCATCTACAGGTATGTAGACAAACACATGCCCACACACACATACAAACACGCAGACACACACCAGGGGAAAATTGAGATTTTGGAGGCCTCTCATTTAATGGCGCTTTTCTACTGCATGGTACCGGCTCAACTCTACTCGCCTCATCTTCACTCTACCCATTTTGGGAGATTTTCCACTGCATAGTACCAGCTTGACTTGGCTCGCCTTTTTTGCTTTTCCACTGGCCAAAAGTTGGGATGGTACCTGGTACCAGATACTTTTTTTAGTACCTGCTTCATCAAGGTTCCAAGCGATCCGAGTTCCCTCAATGACCTGTAGCTCCGCAGTGCTGGCAGCACTCATGCAGCCCCAGACCATGACACTCCCACCACCATGCAAGTAACATGCAATGGAAAAGCTCACAAAGCGGGTGGAGTCGAGGCGAGTAGAGTTGAGCCGGTATCATGCTGTGGAAAAGCACCAGTGGATAACTACTGGGCAGAGGTTGGGGGGGGGGAAATGCCAACTAAAAGTAGTCCCAAATGATACTGAAAAAGTGTCCAGATTTATTTTTTATTAGTATGAAAATATATGAAAATAAAATTCCACCTAGGGAGGCAATGATACCCCTAACCCAACAAACCAAAGGTACTTATTGCTGTTTGAGGGTAATGGTTTGGTGCATTTTACAGCAAAAATGTATTGTCAACACTTACTGAAGAGTAGTTTTATTTGGCAAAAGATACAACACTTAAACATGGCCAAAACATTGTTTTACAAGCATCTGTGGGTAATAGGTTTTTGCTGAAATTGTTACGAGGGGGATATTTTTAATATAGCTTGATTAGCTTAGAAGGTGCTAAAACCATCTGTTCTCGTACAGAGTACGGATGCATATCTGCTACGATATGAACACCCATTGATTTTTAAATTAGTTTGCCAAGGGCTGCTTGAGTGCATTGGGGAGCCAAAGTTGTGTTGTTTCTTTGCGTTTTCATGTTGCTCCGGATATATACACTATATGGCCAAAAATGAGTGGACACCTGACCATCACACCTATATGACCTTGGACATCCCATAAAAAAAAAAAAAAACATGGACATAAATAAGGAGTTAACCTCCCCGTCTTTGCAGCTATTACAGCTGCCACTTTTCTGAAGAGTGTTTCTGTGGGAATTTGTGCCCATTCATCCAAAAGAGCGTTTGTGAGGTCAGGCACTGATGCTCGCAATCACCATTCCAATTCATCCCAATGTTGTTCAGGGGGTTGAGGTCAGACCTATGTGCAGGTTATTCCACACCAACCTCGTCGAACCATGTCTTTACGGACTCCACTTTGTGCACAGGGTCAGATTCATGCTGGAAGAGGAAAGGGCATTCCCCAAACTGTTGCCACAAAGTTAGAAGCGCCCAAATGTCTAAAATGTATTTGTATTCTGAAGCATTAAGAACAGTAGGCATTATTCATTCCTGTAGGTAGCTTTCTCCTGGCATCCACCACACCCAGATTCATCCATCAGATAGTGAAGAATGAGAACACGTTTCCATGTTTCATTCCAGAGAACACGTTTCCACTGCTCCAGAGTCCAGTGGCGACGTGCTTTACACCACTCTAGCTGATGCTTGGCATTGCGCATGTTGATGTCAGGCTTGTGTACAGCTGCTTGACATGGAAACCCATTTTGTGCCGCTCCCCATACACAGTTATTGTACTGATGTTGCTTCCAGAAGCAGTTTGGAACTCTATGGTGAGTGATGCTGGATTATTACGTGCTACACACTTCAGCACTCGGTGGACCCGCTCTGTGAGTTTGCGTGGTCTACTATTTTGTGGCTGGGCTGTTGTTGCTCCTAGATGCTTCCACTTCTTAATTATAGCACCTACAGTTGACCAGGGCAGATCTAGTAGGGCAGAAATTACACAAACTGACTTGTGGGAAAGGTGGCATCCTATGACAGTGCCACGATTAGAGTCACTGAGCTCTTCAGTATGACCCATTGTACTGCCAATGTTTGTCTAAGGAGTTTTCATGGCTATGTGCTGAACTTCATGCACCTGTGAGCAATGGGTCTAAAACACGTGAGCTCAATAATTAGTAGGGGTGTCCACATAGTTTTGACCGTGTAGTGTATGTGTACCTGGGTTGAGACACCAAATGTCAACATATTTGAGGTGTTAGAAGCTGCGTAGGCTACTTACAACAAGCAATGGCGACATACAGTTAATGTTCAACAGGTGTCTGTCCATCACTGTTGTAGTCTTCCAGAAAGCCAAAATGCTGCCAAACTGGAGATTTCAATGATGCTGGAGGATTCTACAGTGTTGGTTTATCAGTACTACCACTTGGCATTGTACTGTAGAAGTAGCTGTTTTTCCTAGAGTTTGGCTAAATAAAATGTTGGAAAAGCATAAGGAATTATTAGAATTTTGATTGCAATTTGCACAAAGGCTCTCATCTAAATAGAATAGCCTAATATTAGTTTTTTGTGTCACACATGTTGTTGAATTAAATAATTATTTGTTTGTGACAATTTTTTTCTTGGAAACATTATTAAAGTGTTACATTCATATGAATGATTTTTAACATCAAGTTGATTAAAAAAAAAGAAAATATTATTTATTTTTCACAGATTTACACTCACCTAAAGGATTATTAGGAACACCTTTTCAATTTCTCATTAATGCAATTATCTAATCAACCAATCACATGGCAGTTGCTTCAATGCATTTAGGGGTGTGGTCCTGGTCAAGACTATCTCCTGAACTCCAAACTGAATGTCAGAATAGGAAAGAAAGGTGATTTAAGCAATTTTGAGCGTGGCATGGTTGTTGGTGCCAGACGGGCCGGTCTGAGTATTTCACAATCTGCTCAGTTACTGGGATTTTCACGCACAACCATTTCTAGGGTTTACAAAGAATGGTGTGAAAAGGGAAAAACATCCAGTATGCGGCAGTCCTGTGGGCGAAAATGCCTTGTTGATGCTAGATGGTCAGAGGAGAATGGGCAGACTGATTCAAGCTGATAGAAGAGCTGGTGGTGGTGGTGGTGTAATGGTGTGGGGGATGTTTTCTTGGCATACTTTAGGCCCCTTAGTGCCAATTGGGCATTGTTTAAATGCCACGGCCTACCTGAGCATTGTTTCTGACCATGTCCATCCCTTTATGACCACCATGTACCCATCCTCTGATGGCTACTTCCAGCAGGATAATGCACCATGTCACAAAGCTCGAATCATTTCAAATTGGTTTCTTGAACATGACAATGAGTTCACTGTACTGAAATGGCCCCCACAGTCACCAGATCTCAACCCAATAGAGCATCTTTGGGATGTGGTGGAACGGGAGCTTCGTGCCCTGGATGTGCATCCCACAAATCTCCATCAACTGCAAGATGCTATCCTATCAATATGGGCCAACATTTCTAAAGAATGCTTTCAGCACCTTGTTGAATCAATGCCACGTAGAATTAAGGCAGTTCTGAAGGCAAAAGGGGGTCAAACACAGTTTTAGTATGGTGTTCCTAATAATCCTTTAGGTGAGTGTACATTTTCCACTTATAAAAAGATTATTGTATGGGTATTAAATAATATTTTGAAAGAAAAATTTGAAATTCTTCTTACAATGATTTCTATTATTATTGTGGACATTTTTGCTTATCTTTTTCAAGGGTACTCATCTTTTTGGACCCAACTGTACATGCAGTTATACAATTATAGTAACACTCATTAGATCTAAATCTGTGAGGATTATTCCATGAATTACCCTCTGTCTTAACCCTTTGTTCTGTCTGTATGATTGTGTGCGATTTGTGTGTTCTGTGTGCCTGTTTTCAGTTGGTATATGAGTTCTTTCTGCGTTTCCTGGAGAGCCCAGACTTTCAGCCCTCTATGGCGAAACGTTATGTTGACCAGAAATTTGTTCTCCAGGTAAAATTCATTTTTTTACACATAATTGACATGATCACAAGAATGTTGTACTATTTATTTTTGACAAAAGTAGGTTTTTTATTTCTTTACTGCCGTGAAAGTATACATTTATTTTTATAATTAACATTTAAATGTTTTGCCGTTTAAGCAGACAGTCATAACCAGAGTAACTAAGAGTAAGTGTATACCTTTTAAGCTAGGTGAAACAACCACACCGTAGTAATTACTGCATTCTAATCAGTAAGTTATTCATTGGCAATAGTCAGTGCTGGAAGGAAGACCATACAAATAATTAACATAATAAGCAAAGTTTACAAAAGGCAACAGACAAAAGTGGTGGCAGTTAAACTATTTTAGGTACTCAGTGAAAAGGTGGGCTTTTAGATTTATTTTTGAAATGATGTGAGACACTGCTATCCTTAATATCCTAGTATCATCCTGCAAGTGATACTATTGCAGTTCATTTTTGTTTTTCCTGAGTCCAGAGAACTTGAATCATGGAGGAAGACTCTTGCTATCAGTATCAGAAAATCAATGAGTTATATTTGAAAAAGTAACCTAACTCTATAATAGCCTTTTCTGCACCTGTATCTATCAGTATAATATAGCTTTATTATACATTTATTCACATCCAAATAGCCGGATGTCCAAAATGCACAATAATACTGGTGCATGGAGTGCGCCCCAATAAAAAGGTAATGGCTTTCCAAACTGACATGCATCCGCAACTGTTTTCCAGAGGTATTGAGAAATATATTTTAATCATGGCAGGATGTAGCTTTGGAACATGTGTTCTGAGAAAAATGTGTCTAATTTAAATTGGGCTGGCCCAAATTAATGCCATGATCATGCAAATTGTCATTCTACACATGAACAAAGTAACATTGAATTTTAAGGTTTACATTTAGCCCGCTTGTGGGATTGGGATTGTGGGAAAAAATTGTATGCTTTTCATTGGCTGGAAGAACAATTTGTTTAATCTGCTGACATTAGCATGGGGCTAAATATACAAGCTGAGATAAAGGGAAAAGCTAGCTAGCCTTTAATCAGATGCAGCAGATGCAGAATTATTTTAATTGGCTGAGACTAAATGTTTTGTAATGTTTTCAATGTGTGTTAACACCCCTTGATTCCTTTACATTACTCTATGGCTTTACAATTTTGATCCTAGCCAGAGGGAAACATTCCCCCTACAGGACTTCTCATACCCTCCCCAACAGCAATCTGGAAAGCAAGGATGCTCTAGGATCCAGGATGCTGTGCAACAGGCAGTTTTATCAACAGTTTAATGTCTAATAGAAATCCCAGGTCATACATGTAGGCTATGTTTTGGCAAATTTATGTAGCACATATCTTGCACAAAATTAATTAATCCGATTCCAGAAGTTTTGGTTTTTGTCTGGCCATGTAAACGGAGCCAGCCAAGAAAAGCGAATGTCACCTACTGAGTGACTGACTTGCTACCCATTGTTAAATAGCGTAGTGGTTAGAGATGCAGACCTGGCTAATAAGCTGTTAAAACGGCCAGTGGCAAAAGCCATACATTTCATAGATTTTATTAGTGGTGTAGGTAAATTTAGTAAGAAACATTAGTCAATTTAACACAATGCTTAATGGTGTCTAGTGAAATATTCAAACTTGGTGTGATGTTATTGCGTGACAAAATGATCTAATTTCGAGATGCTATACTGACACTGAGCAAATGTATATATAACTTTTATCACTTTTAATTGCGTGCCAGCTGAACTAGGCCTGCCTGGTTCCTTTTCTGGTTTAACATGAGCTGATATGTGTTGTTTACACTGTATTTTACTCAGACTATCTGGGGCTGTATTCACAAAACATCTTAAGGCTAAAAGTAGCTTCTAACTTGCTGATTTAGGAGTAACTCTTTAAAAGAAATGCATGTCAGTCCTAATGTTAGGACTCCAAAATGTTTGGTCTAAGTGTATTTCACAAAGCGTTATGTGCTAAAACCAGCTCCTAAATCTGGGAAACGTTAGGGGTGATCAAAAGGATTCCTATGTCACTGAGACCAAGTAAAAAACAAATCTAAAATGGCTGCCTGCAGCAATCTGCCTTGTAATCAGGTTGACCTTTTAGAAACATTTGTTGATACTGGGCTTTTAACAAGGAACCGCCTTAATCGTAAGGGTATTATGATTATAGTAGAGCTAGTCAGGGATGCTGTCACTTCACCAACAAACAGAAACAACCCAATAACATAAGACATCAAGGTATATGCTACTTGGCCACATGGAAAATGCAGTTATACAGCACAGATGAACTAGGTATATCTCTGTCATCTGTCAGTAGAATATTACATCGTAACAATGACAGAACCCCCTCCCCTATCAGCCAATCACTTTGGGCATAGTAAGCAAGCTTGTTCATGGAACACAACCTCATCCATAGCAATGGGATCAACCCCACCCTTTCTCTCAGCTTAAGACTTCTCCCCATACCTTATTAAAAGTTGGCCTTAACAGCTTTGTGAATAGGTTTTATCAAGTAAGAAAGTTTATTTATAAAGAACAATTCATACATAGGAGCAATCTAATGGTCTTTACAAAGAAAAAGAGAAATATAAAAATACAATAGAATAAAAACAAATGCTACAATAAAAACAATAAAACAGCTTTGTGAAGAGATTTATCAAGCAAGAAAGTTTATTTATATAGAACAATTCATACATAGGAGCAATCTAATGGGCTTTACAAAGAAAAAGAGAAATATGAAAATAGAAATAGAATAAAAACAAAATAAAATCATAACTGGTAGACTCCGTAGTAGATTCCACAAGGGAGCTATAAAAGCTGTAAGGCTAACAGTGTGGTTAAGTTTAAGTTCTCAGACATAGGCTTGTGAAAGAAGTGTTTTTAACCTGGATTTAAAAATGAATATGTTTGGGGCACGTCTAAGATCTTCTGGCAGATCATTCCAGTTGTGTGCAGCATAACTGTTAAATGCGGCTTCGCTGATCTGTGTTCATGGATCTAAGAGCCCTACTCGGTTTATACTCTTCAAACATATCAGAAATATATTCAGGGCATAAACCATTCAGTGATTTATAGACTAAAGGCACCACTTCAAAATCTATTCAATATTTACTTTTGTAACTCCAGTTCTATGAGTGGAGTGTCGCCCATAGGGGCTCATCTCCTATTGGTTTACCCCTCTGCCAGTAGGCAGTCACTGACATTTTTTATATGCAAATCACACCTCTCATGGCCATCTGCCCCATGGCTATAAAAGAGGTTCTCACACTCTGCTCAGTCTCCCAACATACCTTTCTTCACAAGAAAAGCAGTCAGAGACCGGTCTGGGTATGAACCCTGTGGGCGACGCTCCACTCATAGAACTGGAGTTACGAAAGTAACTATTGTTCTACTTCGTGAAGCTTTGCCCATAGGTGCTTCAGTCCTATTGGTTTAGGGAAAAGCCCAAGATGTACTCCCTGCCGGTCACCAACGAGACAAGTGTCCAAAAGGACGGCTCAGGCACGGAAGACCAACTATCAGAGTCGCTTCCATTTCGCTCAACCATGGGCACATACATTTGCGCACTGATAAATGCACACACGGCACCAACCCATCTGGTATCTCCTCAATCAGTAAAAACTGAACTGGAGTGTCCGAGGCCAGCCCAAAAAACACAAGCAGACGCTCAAGCACTCACAATGCAAGTGTCCGACCAAAAAGTCACACAGGCAAACTGGAGCAACGGACGGAACCATGTCAAATGCAACGTCCCAGCCTTTCAACGGCCAAATGCGAAGGCCTCCCCCAAGATGCAGCAGCGCAAATGTCCTCCACCCCCACGCCCCTGAACAGGGATGCCGAGACCGCCACCCCATGCATGGAGTGCGCCCCAAACCCCCTAGGTGTAGGAGTGCCACGTGATATGTAGGTTAGATCAATCGGCTCACAGAACCAGTGAGACAGACGCTGTTTCGCCAACGGCTGGCCCACCTTGAAGCCTCTGTGACACACAAAGAGCTGCACATACTGTGCCAAAGCGCGCACCGGGCACAGACGATGTGGGCTGATAAGCTCTCCTCCCTCTTTCCCGCATGGGGAGGGAGAGAAAACGCCCACAATACCATTTTCATGGAACGAAACAACGACTTGATCACCTTAGGCAGAAAGGCTGGATTAGGGAGCAACACCATCGTAGTTTATGGCGAGACAGCCAGGCTGCGTCTACAGCGCACAAAGGTCACTGAGCCATCAAGAGTGCCGTCTTATGGGACAGCATCCTCAACGGTATCTGATCAATAGGTTCGAACAGCACGTCACCCAGCACCCCCAGAAATACCAAATACCACTGCGGCAACGTCCGCCGAGCCACCAGCCGGAGACGGCGGGACCCAGCCAAAAAACATTTCACCAAGGGATAACTAAAGATAGACTCCATTGAACCCATCATGACACGCCAAGATCGCACATGCATACACCTTGATCGTGCCAGGGGATCTTTGCTGATCCAACAGACACTACAAGAATGACAGGGCACTGCCCACGTCACAACAAAGGGGGTCAACCCCCGCGTCCTTGCGCCAGTGGGCAAAGATCCGACAGAGACCACAACTCTCTGACTGAGTATGACCGGCACGTCCTGCCCCGGCACATCCTGCCCCAGTCCGTTAGGGATGCGTCCGTAAAGACTGGGACCCGAACCGACACTATGCCCATGGGAACCCCATGTAGCAGCCTGCGCGGGTCACTCCAGTATGCGAGGTCTGACTCCAGAGAGCTCAGGACCTTAACGACCCGCCACCGGTGACGCACAGGATCCAACTGGGGAAATGCGAACCAGCGCTGTAGGCCCCGCATGCGCAGCAGGCCCAGCGGAACCACCACATGGGCTGATCATATCAAGCCCAGCAGCGACATGACTGAGAACACCGACACAGTATGCAACTGTCAGACGTGGTCCAGGGCCCACAGAGTTGCCTCTCTGCATGCTTTGGACACGCGTGCCCTCATAGACACTGTGGATAACTGGAGCCCCAGAAACACCACCAGTTGACTGGGCTGAGGAGTGCTCTTTTTCCAGTTCACTGTGAAACCCAAGCGAGGGAGCTGAGTCACCAACCTGAACATGTGAACCCGGGTCTATTCCGCAGCGTGTGCCAGAACCAAAAGTTTGTCTAGGTAGGCCAGAACTCTGACCCTTTGACACCTCATCGCCTCCTCCACGCACTTGGTGAAAGTGCAGGGGAACAACGCTTATCCGAACAGAATCTGCGTGTACTTGTACGACTAGCCCTGAAAAGCAAACAACAGGAACTTCCTGTGGCGAGGTAGTATTGGGACATGGAAGTAAGCGTCCTTCAAGTCGATGCTGATGCTAAAATCCCCAGGGTGCATGCACTCCAAGAGACGTTTCGTCATGAGCATGCGACGACCTCTTTGACACGCATTTTTTCAAAACGCGCAGGTCGAGAATCGCCTCCCATTTCTTGAGACATCATTACCGTTTCCACAGCTCCTGAGAACAGGGGAGGCGGCCAGTGAAACTGCAGCGCATAACCGTTCCTCAGTGTCTTGTCCAACCAGCCCGGCAGTGTGCATAGACGACGCCACTCCTAGTAGAACAGAGACAGCGGACGAGCATGCAGCTGGGTAGCTGTGGTCAGCCATTGACTGTACACTTCTGAAAACCCTGACCACCGTGGGGGGGGGGGGGGGGCGTCCGCAACAGCCACCCCGCCCAAGGCGGGTCCAACCCGAAAGGAAGACGAAGACCTGGGCCGAGATGTTCATCTCCCTATTGGTTACATCGGTAACCATGGAGATAGAGGCTTCAGCAGGCGGTGCAGTCAAGCACAACCGGCCTGATAACTTAATGGCGCGAGCAGAAAACTCCTCCTCGCCCAACAGAACCCTGCCCGGGCTCCAACACACACCAGCCACCTCGATGGCGGTAGTAGGGGAAGCCACAGACTCATGGAGTCGGAGACCACCACCCCCAGTCAGAGACTGAGTGCAGGAAGTCTGCTCATCAAACCTACCCGGGCATGCAACAGCCGTCTGCAATATAAGCTCACTCACTGATAAATAAGGTGCACACTTAGCTTTATTTATCAATACAGAGGAGTTCCCCACCAAACGCAGAAGGGAACCAAGCCAGATACGCTCCTCCCTGTTCTTCTTCACTAGGGCCTCAGCGACCGTAAAAAAAGCGTGTCCTCCATCTTCTCAGGCTCCTTCAGGGAGGTGAGCGCCAGCCACAGGTGCCTGACCTGCACCACTGATGTGGCCATCACCCGGCCAGCCGAGAGAGTGTTAGACTGGGTGAGCTTGAGAATGGCCGCTGAATCCCTTGTCACCTCACTCACCTTCGCCGGAGACAGCGAGGTGCATCCCTTGTAGGCCCACGTTGTTGCAGGCCGCCAGGGACCGCATCGACAAGGCGTACTGTTTTTCCGCCACTGTGGTGAAGGCGAGGTGAGACTTAACCGTGCCTCGGGTCATGAAAGGGGCCCCCGAAAAATAGATTATCTCCCTCTTCAGGTGCAGGCACTGGCATCAGAATGTGCAAGCGCCGGGCAGCAGCGGAGATGGCAGTGAAGAAGCACCCCTTCACCGCCAGGAAGTCGACGCTCCTGTCCTTCAGGGGGGCGATCTCCTCTGAAGAGGAAGAGTCTGAACAACTCCGTACCCCCTCAGCCGAGCAGGGGAGAACAGTTCTGGAGGTGAACGGAGCTGTAGCCAGGCCGGTCACCTCTCCCTCTGACACCGACTCCTCCTGGAAAGGAGTCCTCCTCAGAGAGGAGAGAGAGGATGTCAGCAAGAGGGACCTCCGCAGCAAAGTATGCCAGCCTGTCCATCCTCACCTGTAAAGGCAAGACGGCACAGTGCAGTGCACACAGACTCCCCTTTGGCACAGTCGCCAGCATGCAGCGGTCCCAAACACGCCCAATCAAAGTGTGTGCGTGTCGAACGCTCACTACACCAGCACCGCCGCACCGGGCTAGCAGGGACTGCTCCAACGGTTGAAGATGGTGAAGCCATCCTTGGCTTAGTAGAAATCCCCGTAGACTGCATACTTAAATCTTTCTTGTGAAAAAAAGGGAGACTGAGCAGACTGTGAGAACCTCTTTTATAGCCATGGGGCAGATGGCCATGAGAGGTGTTATTTGCATATAAACATTTTCAGTGACTGCCTATTGGCAGAGGGGTAAACAAATAGGAGCAAAGTCTCTATGGGCAAAGCTTCACGAAGTAGAACTGTAACTGATTGGAAGCCAGTTCCATGATTTAAGAAGTGATATACTCTGTTTTCTTGGTCCTGGTTAACATTCTTGCAGCAGCATTCTGAATGAGCTGCAGCTGTTTTACAGTCTTTTTGGGGAGTCCAGTTAAGAAGCCATTATGCCGCATTTTGAGAGCCATATATATTTGAGTATCATCTGTATAGCTATGGTAGTTAATGTTGTTGTGCTGTAGAATTTGGCTCAGAGGTAGCATATAGAAATTTAACAGAAGAGATCCGAGAACTGATCCCTGGGGAACTCCGCATATCATAGCAATCCTATCAGATTCATGACTGCCAATGGTGGTCTTTCATACAGGTCTGTAGTTGTTCAATATAGATGCATCCAGTGTTTTTTAATAGAGGCTTAATGGTGGCTGTTTTTAGAGATGTTGGGAAAATGCCTGATTGCAGAGAGCCATTAACTATATGCTGTAGATCCATTGTTATAGAGTTAAAAATAGTTAGATGTCAAGACAACATGTGGAAGCTTTAAGATGTCAAAGTGTTTCTTCTGGAGACTTTTGATCAATTGTATTAAATTGTGACATAATAACCAAGTAATGTCTTGGTGGTCGTAGTGACGGTACAGTGTCATTGTTTGACTGTGTAGCTCTGATGGTCCGTCAAATACTTTTAATTCTTTCACTATAGAAACAGGCAAATTCATTATATTTCACAGTGGACACAAGTTGTGATGCTATCTGAATTCACGCATCCAACACACATCCAACTTATCTTATATCTTATACCTTAGTCTGAACTTTTTATGTGGAAACTCTTAGCTAGGATCTTATAGTGCTGTTTAGGAGTCCTCCTAGCAGGAAGATGTTTTGTGAATATGGCCCCTGTTTTGTAATTTTCTGTTTATCTTCCTGCCTGCGTGTGAGTACAGCTGTTGGAGTTGTTTGACAGTGAGGATCCGAGGGAGAGAGAATACCTAAAAACCATCTTGCATCGTGTATATGGCAAACTTCTGGGATTGCGAGCGTACATACGCAAACAGATCAACAATATCTTTCTCAGGTAACTCACACTCAACCATACTGAAATGTCAAGCTTCACACATAAAACAAACAAACACACATACAACTTACCTACATAATTTCATACCTCAATCTGAATTTTTACCCAAAACCTAACACTAAAGCAAAAAATGATTTTATTTGTCCCCATTTATCTAGTAAACCGTGTTTACACAGAAGCGTGTGTTAGTGTGTGTATGTTAGTGTGACCTGTTTCTGTCCTTCCAGATTCATCTATGAGACTGAGCACTTCAATGGTGTGGCAGAGCTGCTGGAGATCCTGGGCAGGTTTGTGTTTTCTTGTATTGACGTACTACACAATGCAGGCCCCTATGTTATGCACAATTAATACAGATGTTGCTCATCTAATTACAGCATTTTCTTACCGTGGTAAGATCAGGTAGATTGCATCAACATGCGGTAGATTGCGTCTAGCTGTGATTACACTATTCCAAACACATGGGGGAGCTAGAATGCTGAAAATGCTATTTGTTCTTGAAAATAATTTTCTTAATAGTAGCACACAATATTTTCAATGTTTCTAACATTACAGCTCCTAAAATAACTGATTTTCATAAAATAAAATAAAAAATGCGTCTTCATCACTGCTATAATTACGAAATGTTTTTATAAAGAAACAAATAGCCTACACAGAAATTAATACCATTTGTTTAAACACTTTAATTATCTTAAATAATGTACAATAATATAATACAGCTATTTGCTTAGATTATGGTCTTGGAGTACAGTTTGTTGGAAGAATGCATCTCATGACAATTTGCGAATTGAATTAAAACCGACAGTAGACTGTTTTTAACCGGCGGGGCATTTGTTTTAGGGTGAATTTATACCAAAGATTCACAAAAATATGAGTTTAAATGTCACGGCTTCGGGGTTTGGGAACAAGGAGGAGCAGGAGAAGGCGTGGTAGAAGGATATTTAATGGTATCCAGGAGAAATATACAATATATATAGTACGAAGCGTCGCACAGCTCTTTGTCACAGTCGGAGACAATCACACACAAAGACAGGGGGAGCAGAGGGAACATATATACCGGGGGGAAACAGCGATGATGAGGAACAGGTGCACTAAACGGGACACAGGTGAAATGAATGATGAGACGGTGGTGTCAGAAGGCCGGTGACGTCGACCGCTGGGGCCCGCCCACTGCAGGGGGAGGTGAACCAGCAGAGGTCGCAGTTGTCACAGTACCCCCCCCCTGACGCGCGGCCCCAGCCGCGCGACGACGCCGGCCTCGGGGCCGACCCGGGGGGCGCGGAGCAGGGCGGTCCGGCCGACGCCGATGGAAGTCGCGGACAAGGACGGGAGCCAGGACGTCCTTCACCGGAACCCAGCTCCGCTCCTCCGGGCCGTACCCCTCCCACTCCACGAGGTACTGGAGGCCCCCCGCCCGGCGCCTCGAGTCAATGATGGAGCGGACAGAGTACGCCGGGGCCCCCTCGATGTCCAGAGGGGGAGGGGGCACCTCCCGCACCTCACACCCCTGGAGGGGACCATCCACCACCGGCCTGAGGAGAGACACATGAAACGAGGGGTTAATACGGTAGTCGGGGGGAAGGCGTAACCGATATGTTACCTCGTTGACTCTCCTCAGGACTTTAAAAGGCCCCACAAACCGCGGGGCCAGCTTCCGGCAGGGCAGGCGGAGGGGCAGGTCCCTGGACGAGAGCCAGACCCGGTCGCCCGGCCGATACACCGGGGCCTCCCCGCGGTGGCGGTCTGCATTGGCCTTTTGACGGCGGACAGCGAGCCGGAGGCGGGATTGTACTGCCTCCCATGTGCCCGCTGCCCGCCGGAACCAGTCGTCCACCGCAGGGGTACCGGTCTGGCTCGGCGTCCACGGCGCCAGGACCGGCTGGTAGCCCAGGACGCACTGGAAAGGCGTCACGCCCGTGGAGGAGTGGTGCAGAGAATTCAGTGCGTATTCTGCCCACGGCAGAAACTCTGCCCACTCCCCCGGCCGGTCCTGGCAGTAGGACCGGAGGAACCTACCCACTTCTTGATTGACCCGTTCCACCTGCCCGTTGGACTGGGGATGGTAGCCCGAGGTCAGGCTGACCGAGATCCCCAGGTGCTGCATAAATGCCTTCCACACCCTCGACGTGAATTGGGGACCCCGGTCAGACACAATGTCCTCGGGCACCCCATAGTGCCGGAAGACGTGTGTGAACAGGGCCTCCGCGGTCTGCAGGGCAGTAGGAAGGCCGGGCAGAGGCAAGAGGCGGCAGGACTTCGAGAACCGATCCACAACGACCAGGATGGTGGTATGGCCCTGGGAAGGGGGGAGATCTGTCAAGAAATCAACAGAAATGTGGGACCATGGTCGTTGTGGAATGGGCAAGGGGTGCAACTTGCCCACAGGTAGGTGCCGGGGTGCCTTACTCTGGGCACACACCGAGCAGGAAGAGACGTATACCCTCACGTCCTTGGCTAAAGTGGGCCACCAGTACTTACCGGCCAGGGCACGCACTGTTGGCCCGATGCCAGGATGACCGGAGGAGGGAGATGTATGCGCCCAGTAGATGAGGCGGTCGCGGACAGACGCCGGCACATACGTACGGCCCTCAGGGCATGTGGGCGGAGAGGGCTCGTCGCGCTGCGCTCCGGCGATGTCCGCGTCCAGTTCCCATACCACCGGTGCCACGATGCATGACTCCGGGAGCACGGGAGCATCATCCACTGGCCTCTCCTCCGTGTCATGCTGGCGGGACAGCGCGTCAGCCCCGACGTTCTTACTCCCCGGCCTGTAGGTGAGAGTAAACACAAACCGGGTGAAGAACATAGCCCACCTTGCCTGGCGAGGGGTCAGCCTCCTCGCTGCCCGCATGTACTCCAGGTTCCGGTGGTCAGTCCAGACGAGGAAAGGGTGTTTAGCCCCCTCTAACCAGTGCCTCCACGCCGACAGAGCTCGAACCACGGCCAGCAGCTCACGATCACCAATGTCGTAGTTCCGCTCCGCCGCACTGAGCTTCTGGGAGAAGAAGGCACAGGGACGGAGCGTGTTACGACACCCCGTCCGTTGGGAGAGGATGGCACCGAGCCCACAATCGGACGCGTCCACCTCCACGATGAACTGGAGCGACGGGTCGGGATGGGCCAGGACCGGAGCGGTGGTGAAACGGTGTTTCAGTTCCACAAACGCCCGCTCCGCGTCCACGGTCCACCGCAACCGGGTCGCCCCCCCCTTCAGAAGGGAGGTGATCGGAGCCGCTACCTGGCTAAAACCCCGGATAAACCTCCTATAGTAATTAGAGAAGCCTAAGAAACGTTGCACGTCCTTAACCGTGGTTGGGGTCGGCCAATTACGCACGGCGTCAATGTGAGGCTCCTCCATAGCCACACCTGTGCTGGAAAAGCGATAACCCAGGAAGGACACAGACGACTGGAAAAACAGACACTTCTCGGCTTTCACGTACAGGTCATGCTCCCGCAGTCGAGCCAGCACTCTGCGTACTAACGAGACATGTTTGGCGCGGGTGGCAGTGAATATCAAGATGTCATCAATATACACTACCACTCCTTCGCACAACAAGTCCCGGAATACGTCGTTGACGAAGGACTGGAAGACTGAAGGAGCATTCATCAACCCGTACGGCATCACTAAATACTCGTAATGGCCAGACGTGGTACTAAAAGCGGTTTTCCACTCGTCTCCTTCCCGGATACGCACCAGGTTATAGGCACTCCTGAGGTCTAATTTCGTGAAAAAGCGGGCCCCGTGCATCCTCTCCACCTCCGCAGAGATCAAAGGGAGAGGGTAGCGGAACGGAATGGTGATCTTGTTCAGCGCCCGGTAATCGATGCACGGGCGCAAACCACCGTCCTTCTTTTTCACAAAAAAGAAACTCGAGGAGACCTGTGACTTGGAGGGCCTGATGTAGCCCTGTTCCAACGCTTCCGTAACGTAGGCGTTCATAGTCTCCGTTTCGGTGCGGGACAGTGGATACACGTGACCCTTCGGGAGTGCGGCTCCGTCAACGAGGTCTATCGCACAATCCCCCAGCCGGTGTGGTGGCAACACAGCAGCCTTGGCTTTGGAGAAAACCGTAGCCAAGTCCCTGTATTCGGGGGGAATGGGCACGGCGGGCGCACTGTCTGGACTTTCCACCGAGGTCGAGCCAACGGAAACACCCAAACACCTACCCTGGCACTTCCGCGACCACCCCGACAGACGTCGACTAGACCAGGAGATGAAGGGGTCGTGTAGGGACAACCAGGGGAAACCTAAAACGACCGGGAACGTGGGAGAGTCGATGATGTGGAATGTAATGGTTTCGCTGTGTCGGCTGTCGGTAATCAGGAGGAGGGGAACAGTGCAACTCGTGACCAGACCTGACCCTAGTGGCCGGCTGTCTAAAGCTCTCACGGGCAGGGGGGTGTCAAGGTCCTGGAGGGGTATGTGCGACCGTAGGGCAAAAGACCTATCCATGAAATTCCCGGCTGCGCCTGAGTCTACCAGCGCCTTACACCGGGCAAGCAGCGGAAATCCGGGGAACCTAACAGGGACAGTGCACATAGAGAGGGAAGAGGTTAGTGGCGAATGTGCATGTGCTACCTGGGGTGATGCGGAAGTGCCCTGCCTGTCGCCTCTTGACTCAGGGAAGGAGGTGCGGTGTGGTGCAGTATTACGGCCTCGTTGCCCCCTGGAGGCACTCCGCACCTGCCCTCCCCGACGTCTGCCCGGCAGTGCAGCCGCCCCCAATTCCACGGGGACGGCGGTGACGGGTTGGCAGGGTGGAACGGGCGGGCCTCTACCGGGACGTCCTCGGGCAGCTAGCAGGTTGTCGAGACGGATGGAGATGTCCGCCAGTTGGTCAAAGGAGAGGGACACGTCTCGACAAGCCAGCTCCCTCCGGACGTCCTCGCGTAGGCTACACCGGTAGTGGTCGACCAGAGCCCGCTCGTTCCACCCCGATCCCGCTGCCAGGGTCCGGAACTCCAGAGCGAACTCCTGCGCCGATCTCGTCTCCTGCCGTAGGTGGAACAGTCGTTCACCCGCCTCTCTCCCTTCGTGCGGATGGTCAAACACGACTCGGAAGCGGCGGGTGAACTCAGCGTAGCTGCCCTGGGTGGGCTGCTCGAAGTTCCAAACGGCGGTGGCCCACTCCAGGGCTTTCCCGGACAGGCAGGAGACGAGTGAAGAGATCTTCTGGGCTTCGGTCGGCGCAGGATACATTGCCTGGAGCGCGATGTCCAGTTGCAGCAGGAAACCCTGGCAGCGGTCCGCCGCCCCGTCGTAGGCCCTGGGTAGCGGAATGGCCATCGCTCCCGTGCTGGGCGGCGTGGCTTGGGAAGGCGTAGAGACGGCCGGTGCTGCGGGGTTCCGCTGGCTCAGCTCTAGGCGCTGCACCGCTTTCAGTACGCTGTCCATTGCAGCGCCTAGGCTGGCCAGCATTGTTGAGTGTACTTGGACTGCCTCCGCAACACCGACCTCGCCTGTGGCTCCTTCAGGCTCCATATCCTTGTTGTAGTTTAGGTGTGTGATTCTGTCACGGCTTCGGGGTTTGGGAACAAGGAGGAGCAGGAGAAGGCGTGGTAGAAGGATATTTAATGGTATCCAGGAGAAATATACAATATATATAGTACGAAGCGTCGCACAGCTCTTTGTCACAGTCGGAGACAATCACACACAAAGACAGGGGGAGCAGAGGGAACATATATACCGGGGGGAAACAGCGATGATGAGGAACAGGTGCACTAAACGGGACACAGGTGAAATGAATGATGAGACGGTGGTGTCAGAAGGCCGGTGACGTCGACCGCTGGGGCCCGCCCACTGCAGGGGGAGGTGAACCAGCAGAGGTCGCAGTTGTCACATTAAAGGTTCAACTACTTGCAAAAAACAGTGGTCTGCAACATTAAAACCTGCCAGTTTACACAACTGCAACTGGACGAGACATGAATCGTAACTCTTCTCTTCAGTGTTTCTGTCAGCGTCATGTAGCGCAGCTCCGTGCTGCCTTCACAGGAATGGGACATCAGAGTATCATCTATAACATTTCACTACATGGCGTTTACTGTGTAAACTCTGGGAAATGGACGCTCTCTTTCTTGGTATTACCCGTGGAAGAGTTTATTTCTCTCAAAAACATACATTTCTCTGAGGGTTACACCGTGAATGTCTTGTTATCGCAGTGCTTACACATATACAAGAAGGATATTCCACTGTCGGACTTCCCCTGAAAGCAACTTAGCGTCCAGCATCCAGACGCACATTAAAACACTACTCAATACAAGTGGATTTGTTGACATGACTGCAATACAATCATGCACAGGGCTCTCACTAACTTTCAAAGGTTTTTAATTCATTTACTTTGAAAGTTAATCCTTCTGCTTTTACCTCTTGATAAGCACCAGCTTGTTTTCCCATTGGAACAATTCATTAGAATGAATATTGTTTGGTATTTCTTTGTTCCAGTTTGGTTGTCCTCTTTAGTGCATATTTGATATTACCTTCCAATCTGTTTAAGGATCATTTTGTGTCTATGACTGCCTCTGCATTTTCTTGCCTCAAGTTGTGCAGTTCAGCTAGCATCCTTAATTCCATAATTTCATCCCCCAATGCTTCATACTCGGATAGCTTTGTCGATTCACGTTCAGAGTTTGCCCCTTTTTCACTCTCTTTTCTCTGCATTGTCATTGTAGTTTTTCTTCAACATCATTTTTTATTGTGGGTTTTATACGGAGCAGATGTTTTATGCGGTTTCTTCAATCACAGCGCCACTGGATGTCCATCATTGTTTGTTATTTTTGATTGGCTGTTGTTTAAAGATTTGAATGTTAAATTGCCAGCTGATTCTGATTGGCTGCAGTTTGTTTCCCTGGGAAACAAATATATCTGTTGTCTGTCATTCAATTATGTGCTTTTTTATGATTTTTGATGATAACAATAGTAACAAGAATAATAATAATAACAACAACAATAATAATCATGACAATAATAATAATAATAATTAATGTTCAGGGCAATTAGCCTACATTTGATTTGATTGGAGGCGGTAAGGGACCTGGATAATGGATAGGGAGGCACTGGCACAAAAAAAGGTTGAAAACCACTGCGTAGGCTATACTCTCCTAAGTCAGACGAGAACAAGAGATAATGACAGAACAATATTATCTATGCACAGAACTACCTTTCAATTACATTTCACTTCCTTATTTTTCGTTGCACAACGCTGAATAAAGCTTAAGAATGAGAGTTCAGTTTTGGGAGAAACAAAATTATTATATCCTTATTATGATTGGCTTTTCTTTGTTGACTTGGGCAAACTGTAAAACCAAGCACAAGGTATACAAGCAAAAATAATAAACTGTATTTTCTGCTTCAACACCTAAACTATATTTAGGAAAAAAATATTTTGGCAACCAAATACAGGATTTTCACTAATCTACAAACGCCAGGCCTTTCAGATCTCCAGTGTCCATGATGTTTAGAGTTGTTAGCATACAGTAGTCTAAAAATAATTTGTTTGTTTAAAATCTTCCGTTTCTCGAGCCAAGATGTTATGATGGCGATAACAAGCTAAACACTACTTGTCAGCTTGCCCCACTTATGAACAAATGTTTTCAGTTTATTCCAAAAAATGTCTATCAAGTTCAAATCTTGGTCTTGACTCAGACTTGTTTGTTTTGATCTAGGTCTTGACTTGGTCTCGCTTCAGGTGGTGTCAGACACAGCTCTGGGTATTTGTCTAGGCCTATGCAATCAAAATCTTGATGTCCAATGTAATTCATTAAACTAGCCTTGACGTTTTTTGAAATCAAATTGCTTCACACTAACAGAAAAATATACAAATCTGACTACTGTGCTGTACCATTGGTTTCTAAGTATGGTAGTAGCTCACACATCTTAAAGTAGAACAAATCCTGGGCAGATGTTTGTACCCAGGCAGGTGCTGATCACTCTGAATGGGTGATACCCCCAGATTAAAGATCATGCTCCTTGTGGATGAATGCGAATTAACTTAACAATGAGAATGAAAACGTGTGATATTGATGACATAATTGATCAATTTTGATCACATACAGCAGGACAAAATTATTTTCACCTCTAAACATAGAATTGCATTCTTATTCATGAAGTAAATGTTTTATTATGAGAGAACCTAAATATGATACATACAGTTAGGGAAAAAAGTATTTGATCCCCTGCTGATTTTGTATGTTACCCCACTGACAAAGAAATTATCAGTCTATGATTTTAATGGTAGGTTTATTTGAACAGTAAGAGACAGAATAACAATAAAAAAAATCCAGAAAAACGCATGTCAAAAATGTTATAAATTGATTTGCATTTTAATGAGTTAAATAAGTTTTCGACCCCTCTGCAATGTATAATCTGTCTGTGTATATATGAATAATGAACCATGAAGATGATTGAGCTTCCTATGTAATTCATCAAAGTTTTTACAGATTTTTTTTTTGTGAAACCAAATAAAAACAATGTCCTTGACTGTAATCATATTATAACTCTTTGATATTAGGTTAGCTTTATGCAATTCGGTTTATTGGGCCTAGTAATAAAAAAATCTAATGAATCAAGAATTTAAATGTGGAAATACTATGGCATATTGTAAATTAGATAAGCGACATATGTACATGTCTCTGATTGATATTCCCTTGGGGAATGGTTTACGCACTTTGTAGAGCTGAGTTGCCAACCTTTTTTTGTGCCAGGGACCGACAAAGTGTGGCCTTATTTCTCTGGGAGCAATCTCCCATTTTCTTGGCCTTATTTCTCAGGGAGTAGGCATTAATCTCATGTTTACTTACCACTTGTCTGCAAGTCCCTCCTAACAGAGCAGTAGTAGTCTTGTTAGTACAATTTATGTGCTGGTCCAAGTTGGTGAAAATTGGAGTATCTCTCCTTGCGTCCCGCATCCTCGCACCTCTCCAAAAACCCAGCAAAAAGAAGCCCAGAAGTGCCGAACTTGTACCGTGGTAAGTTATAATTATTTATTACCTAAGCATTAATTTTGTTGCCAGTTGCATTTCCACCAAAACAAATTCTAAAAGTAGAATTGACAAACAACATCCATGCTCTGCATAAATTACAGACTTCCTCTGATTGATGTTGAAATTTTGAAAATCTCTAGCCATAACTGTTGTGTTATGTTAACATTTTGGTTACACTCATTATGTTATCGGGTCAAATTGACCCGGGATGTTAAATCACAACCCAGTAGTCACTATTGATATTTTAGCCCCCAATGAATGTGTTTGACATCCATAACCAACTCATTACTCATATAAATTAAAACATTTACTTTTTTTTGTTATTATGTATTCCATTTAGACCACATTTACCTTATGATAAACATAATATTTTTAATCCCAAAACCAAAATGTATCTATATTTGCTATGATGGACAAAATTAACCAATACTTTTTAATGTTTTGCTTAATAATATGTATAAATATTATGATCATTGTGACAACTTCTATGTTTAGGGTTACACACATGTTACACACAGATCGTAAGGTTGGGAATTGGAGCAGGGCTGGTCATCTGTGCACGATAAGCCATGATGATGTTTGCAGAGGCTAGGTTTCTGGGAAGGCGTTGCCTTCTGTGAATATTGACAAGAGCATTCCCCAGCTCATTAAAGAAATAACCTTCTATTTGTAACATTTTCCTGTGTCCCATCTGGGGTTGATCTCTGACCAGAGCACAAATGCATTGTATGCAGATGTGTCCTGCATATTGTAGACTAAAGGCCGGTCATGTCTAGCACCACCCTCATGCCCTGGTTCTTCTCAGGCCTAACACCAGCTAACTTTCCAGTGTAGACCTGCGTATTCCAGTATTTCCAGTGTAGACCTGCCATCTCTCTCCAGCCAGTGGTTAGTACACCGGTGAGGTGGAACACTGGATAGGAAGAGGAGCTGCGGTGTCACATGGAGCAGACGTCACAGTTATCAAAGAAAACGACTAACCTTTGGATAGTTATGACAAGAACATCCTGGCCTCTCCCACTCACTACACAACAAAGCCCTGAGCAAAGTTCAGTTCCAATAATAACAAAGATTGATAGCTTACGTTTGTGAAAGGTGAGGAGTGTACTTTTAGTGTGTGTGATGTTAGACATTACAAATGGTCTCAGTGGGTGAAATGTCTCTAACATGTGACAATTCTTCACGTCATATGACCAGGTAAAGAATTACTGAAACACTGACTGTGTGTGTGTGTTTTGAGGTATAGTAAAACAGTTTCCACTTTACATCTGCACTTAGCAGGATATTCTACAAGCTTTTTCATAGATTCTCCAAAACCTGATCATTTTGAGCCTAACATTACAAATGTAACTTTTTTTTTGAGGCCCTTGAATCAGTTTTCAGGACCCTACCTGAAAAGCATTCTAACCACATTAGCTTAAATATCAAAAGACAATACCTTGAAATGATTGGGCATGATTCAGGGTTGGATCAAATGCCTGCACACCCTGCAGCTTTCTAGATAAGAGGGTATCTTATGTGTTTTATACTGTAGCCTAAGATACCAGTTATTGTACATGAGCACCATGTTAGAAGATGGTAGGACAATGGGATCAAAGACCAGCAACCTTCTATTTAAGATTTACTTGGGCTACCAATAGAAACTGCCAGTTTTGTGGTAATAAAAAAAAAAGTAGAAAAAAAAGTAGAGTAAGAATCTAAATACCTTCTTTAAGGTAAGTAAACAAAATTGAAATCTGAAGAATTCAGGTCTATAGTTTGTAGTTACTGAAAAGCATCTAAATTATATAGAACGTGAACATTTTAGGGAAAATTATCAGTCAATCACTGAATGTAGAAAAGACATGCATTGCTTTTAATTGTGATCTTGCCGCAGTCCCTGTTAATGTTTCCTATAAAGATTTTGAGTCATAGAAGGCAACAGATGACAGCTTATTTTAAGTACTTCCTTAAAATTGGGGTGTGATTTAGTTGCTTAGATCTCACAAGCTAGAGTCAAATTCACAGGAGTTGAAATGTCAACTGATTACGTGCATTACGTACTTGGGTACTATGAAAGTGTGATTGCAATTTACGGGACGTTTTTATGAGTGATGTTTATCTCTGCAGACCAGGGTTTGATAAATGATGTTTCAGACTGGTGTTGCTTATTCCGGAACCCAATGCTGTGTGCGTGTGTGTGTGTGTGTGTGTGTGTGTGCCCGCCCTAGCCTAGCACAACACACTTGATTCCAGTAATCATGTCATTATAAACAATTGATCTGGTGGTTTTATAATGGAATCACATGTGCAGCAGTAGGGCAAAAACAAAAAGGTTTTCCCCTTTTGGTCTCCAGGGCCAAGATTAAAATAAACTCCTCTTAGCATGGACCTTTTCCCAGGTAGAAACCCAATCTATGAATAAAGCACTGTGCATACTCTCTGCACACTACACTGTTTGTCATTTTCAAACAAACCTTTGTTTCAGAGGGTTTCTTCATGCTCATACTGAGATATGGAGAGACAAGGTTGAAGGAGTGAGTGATGGAATGAGTGAATCAATGTCTTGGGGAAATGAGGAGCTCTGGGCTTCAGACTGATTCTGACTGAGTATTTTTAGACCCACCCACACACACTCACTGATAGCAACATAGGTGAAAGATAAAAGAGCGAACGGGAGGGTAGTGGGGAGAGAGAGAGTATATTAGACAGAGAGAGGAGAATAAGAGCAACAGGGTAAGGGTAGAGAGGTTAGATGGAGAGAAACAGGATGGCGAGATGAGAAAAAGAGAGAGATTTGAGGGGAAGAGCGAGAGATAGGGATGAGGAGCAACAGAGAGAAAGGAAGAATGAAAATGAGAGAGGGATGGGTAATAGAATGCAAGTCATTATCACCTTTATTTGCTATGCACATTAACATAACCAGAATTAGTGTAATGGTGCGGTTATGCAAAATCTTTGCATAGTTGACATACAGTTATTTATTTATGTATTTATTTATTTACAAATAAATAAATAATAGAGAAATGATGTGAAAGAGAAAGGCAATGAATGAGAAAACCAATTGCCCTACTCTTTCCTATAGCGTTGTTTTTATTTGTCGTTTATTGATTAGGTAGATAGAAAACAACAGAAGAAAAATCAGGATGAAAAGGGGAGAAAATGATATTAATGATTTAAATAAGATTAGAGACTTATATACTTAAGCAGACTTATATACCCTAGCACATATACACCTGAGACTAATATACCTGAGCAGTACCCATGATATAATATTTCTCCACTCCAACAGTTATAGAGATAGATAAACATGGGTTTTATAGTGCCACTGTGTGGTCAATTTGAAAGTTCTTCCACACAAGGTATCTTAGTAGTGTTGTGAACATGTTCACCTGGTTTTATTCAAGGGGGATTTCACCATAGCTCACCTACGTAATGTATTCATTTCTAATGTTATGTATTAACAGAGAAGGAGCAAGTTTGAATTCCGTGCTAGAATAAATTTTGTCAGTCATAAAATACATCATTCATAGCAAATGTATAGATGCTATCTCCCCTACAAAAGGGTGATTGGAGAAATGTAATGTAAGCGCTGTTTTGTACAATATTTTCTTTATTTCTCAAATTTCCACTAAATCTTGTAGTTAGTGCTATGGATGATGCTGTTGTATGTTCTACTAAATGTTTTTCAACTAGCCAGAAAAACACAAAATTAAAATGATTGTTTAATTTGTTGAAAGAATGATAAAAACATTTCTGCGATTTGTACAATTAAAATACAATAGACAGATCCCTATCAACCACACTTCGACTCCATTGCCGCTTCAACGATAATCATGTATAAAGTATCCAAACCTACAGTACCCAGTACAACCCTGTTTCTAAATAAATTGGGGCGCTGCATAAAATGCAAATATAAACAGAATGCAATGATTTGCTAGTCATCTATCCCTATATTTAATTGAAAATAGTAAAAAGGCAACATATCAAATGTTGAAGCTTAGAAATTTGATTGTTTTTGGAAAAATACATGCAGATTTTGAATTTGATGCCAGCAACACATTTAACAAAAGTTGGGACGGGGCATGTTTACCACTTTGTTGCATCACCTTTTTAATAACAGGAGGTGATGATAATGCAAGCGTCTGGGAACTGAGGAGACTAAATGCTGTAGTTGTGATTGTGAAATGTATTCCCATTCTTGCTTGATATTGGATTTCAGCTGCTCATTAGTTCGGGTCTCATTTGTTGTTGTTTTTTTCATAATGTGCCAAATGTTTTCAATGGGTGACAGGTCTGGACTACAAGCAGGCCACTTTAGCACCCAGACTCTTTTACTATGGAGCCATGCTGTTGTAATACGTGCTAATTCAGAATGTGAATTAGCATTGTCTTACTGAATTAAGCAAGGCCTTCCCTGAAAAAAAACATATCTTTACTTCTGAAAGACTCATCTTTTCTGGGATGCTCTTCTTAGACCCAATCATATTACTGACCTGTTGCTAATTAATCTAATTAGTTGTTAGATGTTCCACCAGGTTTTTAAAAATCTTCCAGTCTTTTTGTCAGGCTTCGTAGGGACAAGGAGCAGGAAACGTGGAGTTTTAGGTTTGAATGTCTTTAATGACAAAAGAAGCACCAACATATGCTCACGATGATGAGACAATAACACACAAAGACTAGCAGAGGGAACATATATACTGGGGGGAATGATTGTGAATGAGAACCAGGTGCGCTAAACAAGACAACAGGTGAGATGAATATATGAGATGGGCGGTGGTGTCAGAAGGCCAGTGACATCGAACGCTGGAGCCTGCCCGCTGTGGGGGGAGAAGAGGCAGCAGAGGGCGCAGTCGTCACACTTTTGTTGCCCCTGTCCCAGCTTTTTTTAAATGTTTTGCTGGCATCATATTCAAAGGGGGGATATATTTTTCAAGAAACTTGCCCTCTTTAATGGGCCAGGGAAAATTCTTTATATTGGGCATTACTGTGCCACAATAGTATGTGTAAGCATCAAGAATATCTACTGCTAGAGGTATGGACAAAAATAAGTTGTCAGTATATATACACCTTTAGCACTTTTTCTTAAGGCTTACGCTGTGTGGTACTAAGGTGAATGTAAAGACTTGGGACAGGTTCACACTTTCCTTGCTCTTGCTATTTTTCATATACAAACTTTAATCATCTCAGGTGTATCAATAAAAATGTGTTACAGCTACAACATTTTCCCCATTACACCCCCACCCCTACACAAACACTGAATTATAGCTTTTTAATTAAATAATAAAATTCACCGCAGTACAATGGAAGTGGGAGCATCACCTAAACATATTGACTGTTGACATACAGTACACTAAATATAAATTATAATAATCAAATTAACAGAAACAATTTGGTTCTAGCAATATTGTTGCTCGGACCCTTAATAATAATAAAACTAACATAAATATTAGAGTTCCAGCACCATTGGTGTTTGGCCCCCAGAATAATAATAATAATAAAACAAACATAAACAATAGGGTTCCAGCACCGTTGGTACTTAGCTCCCTTGTAAAACTAACAGAAACAATAGGGTTTCAGCACATTTGTTGCTTTGCCCCTAATTGTAGAACAAAAGTGGATAAGAAATTTGAACATAAGATTAAGTGACTTAAAATAAGATAAAGTGACTTAAAAAGCTATTTTATTTTACAATAGGATTGTAACAACTTGGAAATAGGTAAGTACGAATGACAAAGGAAAATAAAGTCATAGAAATCGTTTACTTGCCCTAAGGGCTAGTTGCCCTTTTCTCATAGGAACGCATGATAAATCTTTCTGATGTAAATTGCACAATGCAGTATTTTGCATATAACAAATATAGGAGTCAATGTGTGATTTTTTTCAAATACTTTGTGGGTTTGCTTGATCTGTGTGTCTCCTAACAACTGTGTGAAAGTGAGAAAAAGAGAGAAAATGTGAGAGAGAAGATGTGTGGGTGATGGCAAGTTTTTTTTTTCTTAATCCGCTCCTAACCCCATTTTTCTCATCACCTATTTATCTTCTCCCACTCCTCTCCCATCTTTTTTCAATTTCTTTCATTTCTCTATCATTCTCCTCTTTACCTTCATATACATATTCTCCTCTTCTACCCACTCTAATTCTGTCTTCATCTCCCTCCTGTCTCCCTCTCAGTATTATAAATGGCTTTGCTCTGCCCCTGAAGTCAGAACATAAGCAGTTCCTGGTTCGAGTCCTGATCCCTCTACACACAGCCAAGTCTCTGTCCATCTTTCATGCACAGGTCAGTATCACACACACACACACCCACAGACACACTCTCTCACTCTCTATTCCCCCTGAATAATAGGTAAATGGTAATGCCTGTGCAGTCTTTTTATTTTTAATCATCACAGTATGTCAAATCTCTTTTGAGATGTTTGAAATAGCTACCAAATATAATTTTTATTATTCATTTTCTGAGCCTCCTTTGGCTTTTGAAATGTTCAGTGTAATTGTGTGGGGGTTAAGAATTTGTTTGGGAAGATATTTACATACAACCCTGATTGTCTGATAGGATGGTTTAGAGCCTTCCAACCTATCCAAATGAACATTCATTCATTGATGTCATTGATGAAAACAAAATTGTTTTTGAACAGGGCATTACAGTTTCAAAACATAGTGATGAAAGATCATAGTGAGGATATATCACTTTTTTGTGTAACAAAGTACAGCTCTTTTAGGTTTTAGGCTGGGTGTCTATAAACCCCAAAAAGCTGGACAGCTGTTGTTAAATGGGCTAACCACCACCAGATATACATACCAAGAAACTCCTTTTAATTGTGAACGGTGTTATTATTTTAGTAGGTAAAATAACTTTTTGACCATGATTTAACTTCTAAGTCATCTGTCTGTGAAATCAGGAAACGATGTAGTCATTGCTATACACCGATCAGCCATAACATTATGACCACTGACAGGTGAAGTGAATAACACTGATACACCCATCAGCCATAACATTATGACCACTGACAGGTGAAGTGAATAACACTGATACACCCATCAGCCATAACATTATGACCACTGACAGGTGAAGTGAATAACACTGATACACCCATCAGCCATAACATTATGACCACTGACAGGTGAAGTGAATAACACTGATACACCCATCAGCCATAACATTATGACCACTGACAGGTGAAGTGAATAACACTGATACACCCATCAACCATAACATTATGACCACTGACAGGTGAAGTGAATAACACTGATACACCGATCAGCCATAACATTATGACCACTGACAGGTGAAGTGAATAACACTGATACACCCATCAGCCATAACATTATGACCACTGACAGGTGAAGTGAATAACACTGATACACCCATCAGCCATAACATTATGACCACTGACAGGTGAAGTGAATAACACTGATACACCCATCAGCCATAACATTATGACCACTGACAGGTGAAGTGAATAACACTGATACACCCATCAGCCATAACATTATGACCACTGACAGGTGAAGTGAATAACACTGATACACCCATCAGCCATAACATTATGACCACTGACAGGTGAAGTGAATAACACTGATACACCCATCAGCCATAACATTATGACCACTGACAGGTGAAGTGAATAACACTGATACACCCATCAGCCATAACATTATGACCACTGACAGGTGAAGTGAATAACACTGATACACCCATCAACCATAACATTATGACCACTGACAGGTGAAGTGAATAACACTGATACACCCATCAGCCATAACATTATGACCACTGACAGGTGAAGTGAATAACACTGATACACCCATCAACCATAACATTATGACCACTGACAGGTGAAGTGAATAACACTGATACACCGATCAGCCATAACATTATGACCACTGACAGGTGAAGTGAATAACACTGATACACCCATCAGCCATAACATTATGACCACTGACAGGTGAAGTAAATAACACTGATACACCCATCAGCCATAACATTATGACCACTGACAGGTGAAGTGAATAACACTGATACACCCATCAGCCATAACATTATGACCACTGACAGGTGAAGTGAATAACACTGATACACCCATCAGCCATAACATTATGACCACTAACAGGTGAAGTGAATAACACTGATAATCTCGTTTTCATGGAACCTGTCAGTGGGTGGGATATATTAGCCATTCATAGCCAACATTCTGTCCTCAAAGTTGATGTGTTAGAAGCAGGGAAAATGGGCAAGCGTAAGGGTCTGAGCGACTTTGACAAGGGCCAAATTCTGATGATCAGAGCATCTCCAAAACTATAGCCCTTGTGGGGTGTTCATGGTCTGCAGTGGTCAGTACCTATCAAAAGTGGTCCAAGGAAGGAAAAGTGGTGAACCGGTGACAGGGTCATGGCCAAGGTTCATTGATGCACGTGAGGAGCGAAGGCTGCTACAGTAGCTCAAATTGCTACAAAGGTTAATGCTTGTACTGATAGAAAGGTGCCAGAACACACAGTGCATTGCAGTTTGTTGCTTATGGGGCTGTGTAGCCTCAGACCATTCAGGGTGACCATGCTGACCTCTGTCCACTGCTGAAAGTGCCTACAATGGGCACGTGAGCATCAGAACTGGACCACAGAGCCATGGAACAAGGTGGCCTGGTCTGATTAATCACATTTTATTTTATATCACGTGTATGGCCAAGTGCGTGTGCATCGCTTACCTGAAGAACACATTAACCAGGATGCACTATGGGAAGAAGGCAAGACGGCAGAGGCAGTTTTATGCTTTGGGCAATGTTCTGCTGGGAAACCTTGGGTCCTGCCATTCATATGGTTGTTACTTTGACACGTACCACCTACCTGAGCATTGTTGCAGACCATGTGCACCCTTTCATGACATCGGTATTTCCTGATGTCATTGGCCTCTTTCAGCAGGATAATGCACAAAGCAAAAATGGTTCAGGAATGGTTTGAGGAACACAACAAGCAACAAGTTCAAGGTGTTGACTTGGCAGCAAATTCCCCAAATCTCCATCCAATCGAGCATTGGTAAGATGTGCTGGACAAACTGGTCTAATCCATGGAGGCCCCACCTCGCAACTTACAGGACTTGAAGGATCTGCTGCTAACATCTTGGTGCCAGATACCATAGCACACATTCAGAGGTGTAGTGGAGTCTATGCCTCGATGGGTCAAGGCTGTTTAGGTGGCAAAAGAGGGACCTACACAATATCAGGCAGGTGGTCATAATGTTATGGCTGATCGGTTTATATTCTGGTCACTGGAGATGGGGAATAACATACTATCACATTTCATAACACTTTTAAAACAATGACCAAGTATACATTTGTAAAAATTATGTCAAAGTACACAGTGCAAAGTCAGATGAATATCCCTTTTTCTATCCTCATGATGCAAAGCAATCTCTCCTCTATTCCCACATTTCTGAGCTTATAGACTTGCAGCACCACTTGCATGTTGCCATAACAACCAGATTCACACAGCTTTGAGCTAGAAACGCAATATTTTGCGTTCAACATGGTAAGATTTGAACTCCTAATTTGCTTGTGCAGTGTGTTTAAGAAGTTTTTAAACAACCTACTGCATATGTCATAGGTGAGAGTAGGAACCGAAAGGACAAGATCCCGGATACAGGCGGCCGAAATGAGCTTTCTCCGTAGGGTGGCTGGGCGATCCCTTAGAGATAGGGTGAGAAGCTCAGTCACCCGGGAGGAGCTCAGAGTAGAGCCGCTGCTCCTCCACATCGAGAGGGGTCAGCTGAGGTGGCTTGGGCATCTGTTTCGGATGCCTCCGGAACGCCTTCCTGGGAAGGTGTTTCGGTCCCGTCCCACCAGGAGGAGACCCCGGGGAAGACCTAGGACACGCTGGAGGGACTATGTCTCCCGGCTGGCCTGGGAACGCCTCGGTGTCCCCCCGGAAGAGCTGGAGGAAGTGTCTGGGGAGAGGGAAGTCTGGGCATCCCTGCTTAGACTGCTGCCCCCGCGACCCGGCCCCGGATAAGCGGAAGATGATGATGATGACTGCATATGTCAATATTAACTAATGTATTCATGTGTAGATATATTTCCTAGCTACCTAGCCTCTGTACAGGCAATTCAAATTGTCTTGAGGTTTTGAAAGCAAACCAACAAAAGGATATTATTATACTTTGAGGGACGGTTTCACAGACATAGATTAAGCCACGTCTAGGACTAAAAAGACAAGCTTTATGGAGTTATCTGTTGAATGTGATTTTTTTGTCCTAGACAAGGTAATTTACTAAGCTAAAGTCAGTTTGAGATCAAAGCAAAAACTGTTAAGTTCCACGACACCTGAGACTTACCTGAGCCATAACCCAAAAACCCAAAAATATAGAAGAGGAATCATGGGTAAAATCATGGGTAAAAAAAAGGGTCAGGGCCAAGTTAGGCTCCATATTGCCATTGAATACCCATGATAAATATCATGGGAAAACCAAAACATGATTTCTTAAACCATATTTATATTTAACAAGTAAATATTTCATGAATGTGACTCCAACATCCTCTATGAAATGAACATGGCCTGCCAACCTGTCTAGAGATTGCTTTGCAGTGTTGGTATTGTAGTACACTTAAGAATACTAAGTATGACTGGGAACACAACCTGGGAGAGGGTTAACAACCTTGCCCAAGTACAGAATTTTTTACATTCTGGCTCTTGGAAATGACCTAGCAACCTGTCAGATGCTTGAGCCAGCAAGGCAAAAAAAATATGTTGTAATGTCCCTAAGAAAGACTGCTAACCATAATTGCTCCCAGATCGTTGCTGAATATGAGAAAGTGTTCTCAGTTAAATTTAACAGATAATCTTAGGAATGTTTGATTTTGTTTGGAATACCCCTTTATCTGCTTTGAACCTTTCTTTGAGATTGACTCCACTGTGAAAACATGACCACTAGAGGCCAACCTTGAGTTGTGTACTGACTGGCTTATTGCACATCTACGTAGTTATCATCACATCTCATACAATCATCACACACACACCAGCTAGTATGTGTGTGTGTTTGTGAATACTGAACGTAAAAGTCAGCTTGCCCTACATTTCTCTACTTAGATCTCCCACTGGTTCAGATCCATGCATTATTTATTAACACACTGCCTGCCTTGCATGTACACACACACACACATAGTTTACCCAGGGTAAAGAACATGATCGTCAAAGCGTTTTCACTCCAACTCGGATCTTTTACATTTGCCCTTTATTTACGCAGGAGACGAAAAATATTTATAAATCTTTTGCAAATTACCCAACTTGAAGCTGTATCCATCAACACATTCAGTAGAATATAAATAGTACACAATGATATCCTTATTCTCAAAAGTAAAGACAAAACACATTTTTTAAACTTGAAACAAATCTATTCCCCCAAACAGATGCCAATTGAAATGCTGCACTATTGCAGACTGGAATGAAAAGACGTCACATTCTTTTTGGAAGAGGGAGGTTGGAGTTCCATCTAACAGCACTTTTTGCACCTGGTCTGACTTTTGGTGTTTGGCAGCCTCTTTTGTTATTTTGCCGTCATTGCAGTACTATTATGAAACGTCAAGTTGAGCATTGAAGGTCTTGAGTGAGGCAGTAGCAAAATGCACATCAGAGTTGAAAATTAGAAAAGTGTCACATTGGCAGTTCAGGAAAAATGGGTTTCCACTGATTAATCCCATGTATTATATTTATAAGATTTACAACCGTTATCCAATTTACAACCATTAACCCGAAAAATCGGTTAATGGTTGTAAATACCAAGACTCATGATTTTAGTGGTCTAAGCCGCTACCTTCAGCTGCTGCACACTGCACATGTACTGCTGCCCCAGTGCTCTTTTAGGAAAAACAAACTCTTCTTTCACTTTCTTGTCAAATAAGGCTTAAAAATGCCTAAAAGGCATACATACAATGGAAATAAAAATTCTACACACCCCTGTTAAAATGCCAGGTTCTTGTGATGTAAAAGAATGAGACAAAGATAAATCATGTCAGAATGTTTCCCACCTTTAATGTGACCTGTAATGTGAACAATTCAATTGAAAAACAAACTGGAATCTTTGAGAAAAAAAACAAAAAAAAAACCAATCACAATAATCTGGTTGCATAACTGTGGATACCCTTAAACTAATACTTTGTTGAAACACCTTTTGATTTTATTACAGCACTCATTCTTTTTGGATAGGAGTCTATTGGCATGGCACATCTTGAAGTGGCAATATTTGCCCACTCTTCTTTGCAAAAGCGCTCCAAATCTGTCAGATTGCGAGGACATCTCCAGTGCACAGCCCTCTTTAGATCATCCCACAGATGTTCAATTGGAATCAGGTCTTGGCTCTGGCTGGGCCATTCCAAAACATTAATCTCCTTTGTGGATTTGGATGTGTGCTTTAGGTTGTTGTCGTGCTGAAAGGTGAACTTCCTCTTCATCTTCAGCTTTCTAACGGACGCCTGAAGGTTTTGTGCCAAAATGTCCTGGTATATGGAACTGTTCATAATTCCCTCTACACTGACTAAGGCCCCGGTTCCAACTGAAGAAAAACAGCCCCAAAGTATGATGCTGCCACCACCATGCTTCACTGTGGTTATGGTGTTTGGGTGATGTGCAGTTTTGTTCTTGCTCCAAACATACCTTTTGGAATTATGGCCAAAAAGTTCAACCTTGGTTTCATCAGATCTTAACACATTTTTCCACGTGCTTTTGGGGGACTTGATGTTTATTTTTGCAAACTTCATCCAGGCTTGGATGTTTTTCTTTGTAAGAAATGTCTTCCATCTTGCCACCCTACCCCGTAGCCCATTCATATTGAGAATACGGGAGATTATCACATGTAGCACACAGCCAGTACTTGCCAGAAATTCCTGCAGTTCCTTTCATGTTGCTGTAGGCCTCTTGAAAGCTTCCCTGACCAGTTTTCTTCTCGTCTTTTCATTATTTTCTCCAATTGATTAGGGGGCCAAGCAACGAAGTTGCTGGAACCCTTTAATGTTTGTATGTTTTATTATTAGGGGGCCAAGCAACGAAGTTGCTGGAACCCTTTTATGTTTCTACGTTTTATTATTAGGGGGCCAAGCAACAAAGTTGCTGGAACCCTTTAATGTTTGTACGTTTTATTATTATTATTATTAGGGGGCCAAGCAACGAAGTTGCTGGAACCCTTTTATGTTTGTACGTTTTATTATTATTATTATTCTCCAGGTCCATTTTCAGAGGTCCATAACTCGGTCCCCTCTGGTTCAAAACGCTCCAAACATTGCCTGATTGTAGACGGTTCCCATACTCTTCATGGTGGCGATGTAGCACTCAGCCGAAAATGGAAAAAGTGAAGCTCAGATCTCATGAACCGAATGTCGTAGAGACATGCAACCAAGAGCCAGATATACCCCTTCTCATGCTGACCAAAAAAGTCTCTGGGGTCTTTCAAATTTGCCCCTTGGATTTTCCTTCATTTTGAATTTTGTAAAAAACACGTTAACAACATCTCCTCCGAGACCGCTGAACGGATTTGCATGCCGTAAGGTTTGAAGGATTTTTGAACCATTATCTTTAAAAGTTTTATAAGGAAAGTTGATATCTCAAATAGCACGGCCGAAATCAGCGAATCAAATTGAGCTGGGCGGGTCTATGACCTTGGACGTCCATTAATCCCAAATGGAACATCAAACAGCTGTGTTTCTCACGATTTTGCCGTTGATCAAAACACACTTAAACGACATTTCCTCCGAAACAGCTGAATGGATTTTAATGACAATTGGTGTAAAGGACGACTGGATCATTGTCTTTAAAAGTTATATTATTGTAAATGTTTCTGGTGGATTTTCAAAATATGCATTTTTTTTGTAGTGGGAGCATCCCGGTCCTTCAATATTGTGACCCCAGTTCGATTCCCTTCTCAGACATTCCAAATTCTGTATATCATAAATGCTTCTCCACTAGGTGCTTTTCAGCCTTCACACAGCAATACGTATCTGAAATACCATGATTTTCATTTATTTGAGAGACCTGTTTTATACTGTTATTGTTTTCCACAGAAAGGAACCAGCCATGGAGTGATTGGAGTCATTGATTTCGTTATAAGTAGGATGTATAGCTATTAGTTAGCCATCTATAAAAATCTTTGTACAACAGTACACTTTAGTCCCATTACAAACGTTTTGTTGCCCACTTTATCTCAGCAAAATTGTAATGGCTGGAGTAAAATATACATTTGGAGAGGATAGAGAGCTGCCAGTACCACCAGTAGCCCCTGTGGTGTAGTGGGGACGTCCCTGTTCTTCAATATTCAGTCCCTGGTTCAATTCCCCTTTGAGATGTTCCAAGTATTCTATTTCAGAACTGTATAGCCACTCTGTACTTTTTAGCCTTCACACAACAATATATATCCCCTCTGTAATACCATGATTCTCATATGTTTAGGAGAATTTCTGGTTTCAAAGTCTTTTTGTTTTGTTTTGATTTCCTCTCCTTCGATTGGACATCCTGATTACTAGCGGCATTGGGCATTTTTAAATAGCAAAACATTTCTCTTGTGAGAGCATGCAGTAATATGCTTCCTGTGCCCCGCTTGGCCCCCTGAAACACTGCTTGCAGCTTTAATGATGATTGTCTTCACTGTGTTCCATGGTATATCTAATGCTTTGGAAATTCTTTGTACTCTTCTCCTGACTGATATCTTTCAACAATGAGATCATCTGATGCTTTGGAAGCTCTCGCGGACTATGGCTTTTGCTCTGAGATGCAACTAAGAAAATCCTACTAGAACAGCTGAACTTTAATTTGATTAATCAGAGTCACTTTAAATTATGGCAGGTGTGTAGTGACTTCTATTTAACTTGAGTTTGAATGTGATTGGTTAATTCTGAACACAGCCACATCCCCACTTTTAAGAGGGTGTGCACACGTATGCAACCAGGTTATTGTCAGGTTTTTATTTAAAAAACATTTTCCCTTGAAGATTTCAGTTTGTTTTACAATTGAATTGTTCACATTTTAGGTCACATTAAAAGTGGGAAAAGTTTTTTTTCATAGGGGTGTGTAGACTTTTTATATCCACTGTATATGAGCCAAAACATTATGACCACTCACAGGTGAAGCGAAAGGCACATCTCAAGGGTTGGGTAGATTTGATGTTAAGCGAACAATCAGTTCTTGTAGTCAAATTTGGCGCCCAAAGCTCATCAATGTGCGAGGGCAACAAATGCTATTCCATCTGGTCTGAACCAACTGAAGGTCTACTGTGGCACAAGTCACAGAACATTTTAATGGACATTCTGGTCAGAGTGCCCATGATCACTCCTATGGACCATCGAAAAAGCATGCAATGGGCACATGTTAAAACTGGACCTTGGGGCAGTTATCCTATCCTGACTACAGTGAAAGAAGGTTGCCTGGTCCAATGTGTCCCATTTTCTTTATATCACGTGGATGGCCCTCTACTTGTGTGCTGTTTACCTGGGGAAGTGATGGCATCAGGAGGTACTGTGGGAAGCCGACAAGCTGGTGGAGGGAGTGTGATGCTGAGAATTCCTGGGTCTGGGGCATCCATGTGGATGTCAATTTGACATGTGCCAACCTACCTAAACGCAGACCAGGTACACCCCTTCATGGCAATGGTATTCCCAAATGGCAGTGGCATCTTTCAGCAGAATAATGTTAGCAGCACTTGGAGGACCTACAGCATATTAGGCAGGTGGTAATAATGTTTTGGCTTGTCAGTGCATTATCATGTAATCCTCAACAATACTAACTCACAGCCTTTAGGGATACAAAAAGCAAACATTAGGAGGATCTATACAGGGAATATGGTGGTGGTTGGTCAAATATAGCACATGGTAGCACCAAACACACCATAACAGTCTAAGTTCATGTCTTCATGGCTGATGAAAACTGTACAGCATGTAGGCATCTCTCGGGGGAGGAAGTAGGCATTGTTAGTAGTGATTTTGTGAAACCTCTAGGGATTCTTTGTAGTGGCTCAGGCGCGTGCAAAGTTAACAGAGGTCATCAGGTGAGTGATCATGCCCTCTCACGCGTTTTCCCACGTGACTTCCTAGCTGAAAGAGAAAAAAGCAGAATGGCTTTGTGCTCATTCCTATGAGGAAAGCATACCAAATCTGTGGCTAGAAGTTGCTATGAGACAGGGCCATAGAATATAACGGAATTAGGAATGAGAGAAAAAAGTTACAAATATACTTTTTTTAAATGTACCACATGGTTTAGACTGCTGTATTTTCATTATTAAAGTCACCTGTGGTCACCTTAGCCTGGAACTACAGACACCATAAACCTATCCTGACTACAATACCCTTAATCCCTCACCTAACAACAGAATTCAACTCTCTATTTACCCTAGGGTTGCCACTAATCTGACTAATACTTTAAACGCTTCAACTCCTGTCGTGTCACTCTAATCACAGGCTTTTTCCTGCTTTTCTCATTCATCCCTCACTGCTTTCACCCTCCGTTCACCCTCTGCCTCCCTCCACCCCTCCGTCGATATTTCCATATATTGTGAAGAGCGAAAGAAAAGGATGGAGGGAGAAATAGACAGATCTGGACAGAGAAAGTCAGGGACGATGAGAGATTGTTAAAGTGTAAAAGACGAAATGAGGTAGAGAAAAAGATTTATGAAAAGATGGAGAAAGTGATTGAATGATAGAAAAAACAAAACACAGGAAGCGATAGAGTGGGAGAGAGACAGAGAAAGAGGTAGACAGAGAGAGAAGAGGTATAAGCTCTAATATGTCAGATTCCCCTAAGGGCACTCTGTGACATCACTCCTTCCGAAGTAAACACACACACCGTCGCCACGGTGCCCACTCATCAGAGCAACGAGCCTGGGCGGAGGGGTATTCGCAAAACACACACACACAGACAGCTTCCAACTTGGAAACTTCCCTTTCCGATACTTAGCTAAGTAATCCAGTGGGATCAGAGTTTTACTTCTCATTGTATTCCCACTCTAGGGAACATGTCTCTGTGTGCGTGTGTTTGTGTGTGTGTTTGTTAACCTGTATTTTGTGTCTATCCCTCCATAGCTGGCATACTGTGTGGTCCAGTTCATGGAGAAAGATGCTACGGTCACTGAATACGTAAGGCACACGTTTTCTGTAGTTAAGGGTTGTAAAAGTCCAGTGATTTTCCCAGAATTCCCAGGCCTTTTAGGCATTTTGAATGGAGGATTTCCTGAACATTCCTTCATGAGTCCAGGAGCACTTCAACTGGGATTTCTGTAAACCCTGGAAATGTGGGTGATGGTTACTGGAATTTAACAATGCCACATTAATTACATCATCATAACTTCCTCTCTACATTAATAATTGTAGGTTTTCTGTTGACGTGAATGACTGTGACTCATTTTGACTTTCAGTTGACATAAATCATTTTTACTTTCGGTTGAAATAAATCATTGTACCTTTCTACTGACCTACTCACTACAACTTCCTGTTGACCTACTGGTAATCACTGTAAAATTGTGACCTGCTGAATTTTGTCTGTTTTTTTCTCTTCAGATCATAAGAGGGCTGCTCAAGTACTGGCCCAAAACATGCACCCAGAAGGAGGTGAGACGTGTGTGTGTGTGTGTGCACTTGTACTCATGTTCTACTACCCTTTTTATGAGAGGATGTCCTCACAAATATAGTCACTTTTAAGAAATAAGCTTATTTGGGGTTGGTGTAAAGGTTAAGGTTCTAATGAGGTATAAGGACAGAATAGGAATTACTGGTTAGATTTAGAAGGTGGGGTTATGTTTAAGGTTAGAATTAAGAGTGGGTTAAAGTATAACAAAACAAGTGTGTGAGCATGTGTACGATGAGGGTTTTATTTTTGTGTACGTATTTTGGTATTATCTCATTGTGTGTTTTTCTCTTCATCTGTATGTATGTGTGCGTATTCAACTAGGTGATGTTCCTAGGTGAGATAGAGGAGATACTAGATGTGATCGAGCCGTCTCAGTTTATTCGCGTTCAGGAGCCTCTCTTCAAACAGATATCTGCCTGCATTTCCAGCCCACACTTCCAGGTATACACACACACATACCTACAAACTCACCGATTGCTGCATGCATCTCATCTTCAGCTCACACATTTAGGCCCTTCACACTTGGGCAGGACAAACCTTATAATTTGAGAACTTTTTTGTACTGTTTGCTTTTCCATGCTTTATTTTGATAGAGATACTGGTTTAGAAAATTTAGAAGAGTTTATTGCTAATAGAACGGTGGGCCAGATTCAAATCCATGCTGCAGCAGTACATGTGCACTGGAGGCAGAAGTCTTCAAAACATGGCACACTCTAAGACCTAGCAACTGGATCATGAAGACAAATTATCTAGACAATAATGCCCCTTTCGTCATCCCTCTCTCCCTTACCTTCTCCATTTCCTTCCAACCCCCCACCTGCTTTCTCTTTCTTTCCTTCCTTCCCTCACTCCCTCCCTGTAATAGGTAGCGGAGAGGGCTTTGTATTTCTGGAACAATGAGTACATCCTGTCTCTGATAGAGGAGAACTGTCAGGTGATTCTACCACTGGTCTTCGCAACGCTCTACAGGGTGTCCAAGGAGCACTGGAACCAGTGAGTGACCATTAACCTATTTAATTTGGTTTGAACCCTGGGAATATCTGCAGATAAGAACAACCCAACTTGCTTTCTCTTACCATCCTACACTCCGTCACTCGCTATCTCGCTCTCCTTCCTTTATTTCTCCCTCTGATCCCTTCATCTCTCTGTTCTATCATCTTTATCCTCCTCCTTCCTTCCATGTGTCTCCCTTCCTCCTGTCCTCCCTCTCTCTACCTTCAACCTCCTCTCCATTCATCTCTCTCTTTTTTTGTAGGACGATAGTCTCACTGATCTACAACGTTCTGAAAACTTTCATGGAGATGAACAGCAAGCTCTTTGATGACCTCACTGCATCGTACAAAGTGGAGAAGCAGAAGTGAGTGCGTGTGTGTCCGTGAGTGCAACAGCCTGGTACTACTCCTCCTCGCTCCCAATGCAGTTCGCTACATTCCATTGATTGACAAAACATCCCTATTTGCCTCCCTCTTTCTCGTCCATCCCAACTCACCTACAGGGAGATGAAGAGGGAGCGTGAGCGCACTGAGCTGTGGCGGGGGCTTGAGGAACAACAGGAGCGACGGCTGCAGACCCTGGGGGAGGCCAGCCGCAATCAGAAGAACCTCCAGGAGAGAGGGGAGTCTGCCCAGCCCTCCTCCCCACAGACGGCACTCCCTGAGCATCCAGACCTTGATCTCAGCGGAGCCCCTTCTACCACCTAGAACCAGACAGCGGAGTATCAGTACCAGCATAGAAAGAGGACACAGAGAGATAGATGGTATAGACATAGAAGCACATACATGCAGACAAATACACACCCTCAAAAACAAACATGCTTACACAAAGGAGCGGACCCACGCATTTAAACACACAGTCCAAGAATGTACACCTGAACAGTCACACACAAATATATACTGTATACACACATGTGCAAACATCTTTGTTATAACATCACCCCAGTCCTCTACACACTGACTGCAAGACTACACACACACACGCACACATACACAAACACCCCTGCACACACAGTCTATCACAAACATCTTTAATTTTCTCCCTCTCTGAGTCTATCACACACACGCAAACACACACGTACGCACACACATATACACACACACACACACAGGCCCATTGGTGCTGGTTCTAGCTGTTTAGGTTTTGATGTGGAACCGATTTCCTGGCTCTCTCCAACAAAGGACTTTTTACCGTCCCAAAAGATGAAGAGGAATGATGATGATGATGAAGTAAATAATATTGTTCCTTCTTCTATTCTTTACTCTACTTCTCCAACTTCTGATGTTTTTATGAATATTATAGTGTTGGTGGGCGAATCTTTAGTGTAGCACTTCAAAAGCTTTAGCAGAACTAGAGCACAGTCCAAATCGCACCTTAAGCGCTACAGAACTAGTGCACTACCGGCACAATGTAGTCCACTATGGCCACGTTTACACGGGCAGCCAAGCTATGATAATTTTTCCACTAACTGGAATTTTACCAGTTACATTCAATCTATTCTGAAATATCAGAATTGGGCTGCCTATGTTAACGCAGCCTACTGTAGCCCAATTCACATTTCTGATCCACTCCGTCAACAGAAGTATATTTACTGTTTAACAGATGCCCCAGCTCTTCCCATAAAAAAATTGAAAAGTAGTAGAAATAATTTCCTCAAAGCATCAAGAGATACAAAACTTTTAGACTTTTTTTTCATGTGAAGAGGCAGGACTTCCTGTTAACCATGATTAGATAAACTTTGTATGGCCAAATTGGTATTTTGATCAATGAGATCAATCAAAAATAATCTGATTTGGTATGTCTGTATGGTTCCTCTTTATCCATATTGTAGAGCATTACTACTGGCCTAAAGTAGTGCTTTATATAAGGGATAGGGTCCCTTATTTGCATCTTAAGTGGCACCCTTTTCCCTGTGTAGTGCACTATATTTGACGAGAGCCCTATGGTAGCCCTGGTCAAAAGTAGTTTACTTTTTAGATATTAGGGAGCCATTAAAGCCAAACACGGTGTATGATTTGGGCTGACCCCTAAGCTGCTATACTAAAATAATGTTCTGATGTGTCATTATTCTTGTCAGTTCATATTTGAAGGTGGGAGAGGAGAGTCAGAAAACCACATTCTTTTAGCAATATTCTCATTTGTTTCAAATAATGTGTGTAGAGGGGTATAGACCGGGTGTCTTTGTGTCTGAAATGGCACCTTGCTTCCTACATAGTGCTTTTATTGAAAAGAAAAGAAAAAAAGGGCACTATGGGAATAAGGTGACGTTTGGGGTGCAGGCTCAGTGTACCACTTTGAATTTTGTCCTTAATATCACACTGTCTTACTGTACTGCTGTGAATTATTATTATGATTCATTGATTTGATGAAATGACTTTGAATTTGTTTACATATTTCTGGTTACATTTTTGTATGTCCATTTTGTTGATATCTGATATTAGAACATTTATTTTTTATTTAATCTCTGGAATCATTGCAAAGGTCTTAAGATGAGAATTTGGGTGTATGTTTGTGTGTCTGTATGGAAGTGAGATGGAGAGGTGGTGGAAGTTTTTGTGTATGCGTGGCATGTGTGTGAGTGTGTGCGTGTGTGCGTGTGTGTGTGTGTCAGTTACAAGTAAAACAGTGAGGAGATGTGTGTAGACAGAGTTATAGATGGAGAGAGGTGGCATTGATCTCTCTTTCCTCTCTCTCTTCCTTTCATTTCGTTGGAACAGGGTTTGAATCAGAATGTAACACTTTTGATTGATTGTTAATCTGGAGGTTCTGCTGGCATCTTGTTACCAAGACAACCAAACCAGCACTCTTATAACTGTTTTTTAATTTTCAACAAAACAAAAATGGAACAAGTAGGGGAAAAACTCACTATGTTTAAAATTCACTTTATGATGTTTGCTTAACCATAATTGCCCCCTGTGTCAGTCAGTATGAGAACTTTCCTTTTAAATATTCCGTTCTAGATCTAAAATAATAATTCCAGGAATTCCAGAATTTGGGAATTCAGGACATTTTGGAATTAGAACTCGATTTATCAGAGGAGAGAAGAGGCTCCCTTAAGTCACTTAGTAGAACTATAGAACGGCAATAATTATGGAATAATGGATTGAATATGTATGCATACGTAGCATCACTAAACTAGAATTGCACTGTCCTCCTGGTCTGGTCTGTAGGCTATCCATACTCAGAAACATAGAAACGATTGATGATGACAATGTATTTTTTTTCCAGGGACCAAAAGCTGGGGAGATGAATGTATAGTCAAGTTCAACTAGGGTTGTAGAAAGGAAATGCTGATGTGCTAAATTAACTTCACTTTGAGAAAACAATGGAGGAGCCTGTGTGTCTTATTTGTGTCTTGTGGTTTATTACTGATTTTGAAAGCAACATGCTCTTTTGTTACTATTCACTCCATCTACGTTATATGGCACATACACAGTTTAAGGTCGATATTTGATATATTCAACTCTAAAAGAGTTTGGACAGTGACACGTTTGTCTTTTGGCTAAATATTCTAGTGATTTCTATTTGAAATGATACAGTTATTACAGTATTTATCATCCATGATGAACCATTTAGGAATGACAACACATCTATTTTTAGGTACCAAAAGTATTTGGACAATTTGCTTTATGTCTGTCTCATCAGGCAGGTTTGTTTGTTTGCATCATAACTGCATGAAAAAGAAAGCAGTCTATGCCTAGTCTTGATTGTAGGCTTTGTATTTGCATTTTAATTTGGTTGCTCGGGTCTGACAACATCAGGAGCAAATTAGTCAAGCTGGCTATCATGAGGAAGAAAAATCTGATATATAGCCAAAACATTAGGCCAAAATCAAGTGTTTGGTACATTTAGAAGAAGAATGAAAGCACTGGTGAGTTCAGCAATGGCAAATGAAGGCCTGGTAGACCAAAGAAGATTTCTGCAGTGGATGACCAACTGGTTAGCCTAAAAAAGTGTCCAAATAATTACCAAAAATAGCCTGCAGAGTTATGGAAAAAGGTGTTGTGGAGGCAAAGATTAACATGTCACTGAAACTGACTCACTTGTCGTCACTGATTATGTAACTGCTGACATGGTAGGATGAACAACATATTGCAGAGCACTACATCATGTCCTGTAGCACAACAGTTTTACCAAACACATGCCATAGCTAACTAGGACTTTTTAGGCAGAAAAAGTGGAATTTCTGACCAACTAGTTTACTCTGTCTGAAACAATTGTGTATGCCTTTCACAAGCTGAAGATGAGTGAAGGCAAAAAGGCCATGAAACAAGCAGGAACCGAAGATCACAGATGTACAGGTCTAGCAGAGAAACACCAGAGAAGATAGCATCTTCTGATGGATATTGTTTGTAGAAATGGCAATCAAAGGACATGCAATCCAAGAAATATACACAACTACTTTATTGCATATAATGTTGTTCTGTCTGAATACTTTTGGTATCCAAAAACATGCTGTAAATTTGACAGCATTAAAATCATAGAATTTCTAATTCCAAGTGCTGAAATACAGAGACACAGTTTTTAATACATATTTTCAGACATTTTCTATACTTAGCCTGCTTGATCAGGAAAGTGTGGAAAATACAGTTTTTTCTTAAGGATCAGTAGTATTTTAAGTTATGGTCTATAACAGAATAGAGTAACAATCCCAGGCCAGTGAATGATTTCGGCAAAGTTGAGAAGTCAAAGAGAGAGAAAGAACCAGATTAGCTTTAGTACATATTCTCTTACCAGATGTAGGGGTTAAGACAATATTGACAAGCACCGCCATCCGTTTTCCAGGGAGTCGCCAAGTTTTATGGCATATTGTTATAATTGCTATGATGTCAGAGTGTCCGTCCAATTTAATCGGACTTAAAACAACAAGGAATACGTTCCGTTCAGACAGAGAGAGCACATATTCGGACCATCCATTGGAGTACAATGAACCAAGATTGGTTTTTAATAATTAATTATTATTCAACTGGACTTTGGGCTACCAAACAGGTTTGTTTAGGCTGCCTTCGATGTTACTGATTATCTGTTTGTTGACAATATTTGGGAAATGTTTTAATTATTCATCTGTTATTCAAATCTTAATGGATGCGGCGCGTGATGTCTCTTGGCATCACGCACGTCACTCCAGGTTTTTTTGCAGTTGGACCACCAGCCTTGCCGTTACCAACAAAGACGTTTTCAGGTAAATATATGCGTGTGACCAAGACCTGATATTTGAACGTATGTCTATCTGCTTATGTAAATGTTAAAAATATTTAAACGTAAACATTTTACCCCAAATGTACATAATAAATAATAGTAGGCTTATCACTGACTAACATCTATGTTTGAAACCCATTATGATTAAAATAAGTTATCACCGTATTTTCTTACTCAGACTTAGCAGAATCACTCTGTAAGCCGTTCAGGAGTCAGGATCAACGCTAGGTGGAGTTCTAGATTGTAGTCTCAGAACAGAATTTATTTAAAAATATTGCTATACAGTACAGCAGTCTGTTTAAATGGCTTTGGTTTGACCCACTTGTCTTATATGATGTATGATTGAACTGATTATATTATGTGATTTTCATGTGGCCAGTCAGATGTTATGAACCAGATGCAAATGTGATGTATGCATTTAAATGGGTTAAGTCCTCAGACCTTTCCCAACATTGCCACTCTATCTTTCTCTCCATTTATTTCCCTCTCTGTCTGTCTCTACACACATCGCTTTCAGTTTTAGGATGCTGCTACGCACCACCCTCTCTCTGACCCTCCTTGTGTTGGTCGGCGCAGGCCTTTGCGTTGCAGTGATATCCCAGCTGCACAGTAGTTTCCGTGGCTGCACGGTGCGGGAGTTTTCCTTCATGGCACAGAAGCCTGGATGCAAGAGCCTCCGTATTGACACCGAGGCCTGCTGGGGCCGGTGCAACACGTGGGAGGTATATAACCATAACACCCAAGCACACACACACACACATAAACACCCCTAAGCTGTTACTCAACTGACTTCTCTTTGTCTAGCCAATCAAATAGAGGTTAGAGGAGAGGGTCACACTGTACCTCCTGCTTTCTTATCTAAAGGGTTTTGAGAAGATGACAAGGACAGAGGACTAAAACTTGGCCATGGGTCAAACTGCCTGAGCCTTGCCCAGCGGTGGTTTATTTTTAAAAGGCCCTCTAGCAACTCCCTGTGGTAGGTCATGAATCTGCAAGCTCAACTGTTATTATGGGCCAGGGAAAGAATTTCCAAATGGGAACCCTATCTTGGCCAATGCTGGTCATTTGTAGCTCAGTTGGTAAGAACATGGAACCTGCAAGCATGAGTTCAAGTTATCATCCGGGTCACGGCACCAGCGAAACCGACATCCCGTGTGCTGTTACTAAAAGTATAGCTTCCTTCCTGACAGTTCGCTTCACCCCTCACTGGGCACAAACTTGGGTCCTCTGTTTTGTGACCACCCTCCTTGACAACGTTCAAACCGTTTGAGGTATATAAGAGGTACCAATTGTATAGCACCATCAATGGTAGTCCAAGCCACTCCATTACAAACAAGCTTGGATATAATTGACAAATATTTTGTTTAATATGATCAAATGGCAGAATCACTGCTCCACTTGGAGCCAAAGCTTTGAACATATTTATTTGCTACAATCAAAAAAAGGACAAAGACTTTACTCATTAAGTTAATCCCCATGGAATAATACAGTCACTTGGTTATTTGTCACATGCATAATACAGTCACATGCATTGATAATATGTCTATGGATATCAATCCCAATATTTCTTAATGTCATTGCCACCAATTGACTGGAAAACACCTTAATACAACTTTGACTACCATCTTCATTTCTGTGCGTCAAGTACAAACAGGAGGTAATATTTAGCAGTAAATGCTTTTAAACATGAGAATATTTTTTTCTAAATGTTATGTAGCATGAACAACCCAAATCTGAAATCCCAAGTCAGACCACATTGGACAATTGTGACAGATTTGACAAATGTACATTGTTTAATCAGAGTTCTGGACTGTGTGCCTTCTATCTCCATGGTCTATATTCTATTGATCCATTTACTGATGTAATAATATGTAATGTAGAATGTTCTTTCAAATTATGCCAATCGATATGGCTCAGGCAATGGAATGTATTTGTTGTAAATTCATTTGAGGTGATTCAGTTTATCACAGCACAGTTGATACAGTACAGTGGGGAGAACAAGTATTTGATACACCTGATTTTGCAGGTTTTCCTACTTACAAAGCATGTAGAGGTCTGTAATTAAAAAAAAATCTAAAATCCAGAATATCACATTGTATGTATTGAACTTGTTACCTGTATAAAAGACATCTGTCCACACACTCAATCAAACAGACTCCAACCTCTCCACAATGGCCAAGACCAGAGAGCTGTGTAAGGACATCAGGGATAAAATTGTAGACCTGTACAAGGTTGGGATGGGCTACAGGACAATAGGCAAGCAGCTTGGTGAGAAGGCAACAACTGTTGGCGCAATTATTAGAAAATGGAAGAAGTTCAAGATGACGGTCAATCTCCCTCAGTCTGGGGCTCCATGCAAGATCTCACCTTGTGGGGCATCAATGATCATGAGGAAGGTGAGGGATCAGCCCAGAACTACATGGCAGAACCTGGTCAATGACCTGAAGAGAGCTGGGACCACAGTCTCAAAGAAAACCATTAGTAACACACTACCCCGTCAGTCCAGGCCCATTTGAAGTTTGCCAGTGACCATCTGGATGATCCAGAGGAGGAATGGGAGAAGGTCATGTGGTCTGATGAGACAAAAATAGAGCTTTTTGGTCTACACTCCACTCGCCGTGTTTGGAGGAAGAAGAAGGATGAGTACAACCCCAAGAACACCATCCCAACCGTGAAGCATGGAGGTGGAAACATCATTCTTTGGGGATGCTTTTCTGCAAAGGGGACAGGACGACTGCACCGTATTGAGGGGAGGATGGATGGGGCCATGTATCGCGAGATCTTGGCCAACAACCTCCTTCCCTCAGTAAGAGCATTGAAGATGGGTCGTGGCTGGGTCTTCCAGCATGACAACGACCCGAAACACACAGCCAGGGCAACTAAGGAGTGGCTCCGTAAGAAGCACCTGGGGTGGCCTAGCCAGTCTCCACACCTGAACCCAATAGAACATCTTTGGAGGGAGCTGAAAGTCTGTATTGCCCAGCGACAGCCCCGAAACCTGAAGGATCTGGAGAAGGTCTGTATGGAGGAGTGGGCCAAAATCCTTGTTGCAGTGTGTGCAAACCTGGTCAAAAACTACAGAAAATGTATGATCTCTGTAATTGCAAACAAAGGTTTCTGTACCAAATATTAAGTTCTGCTTTTCTGATGTATCAAATACTTATGTCATGAAATAAAATGCAAATACATTTCTTAAAAATCATACAATGTGATTTTCTGGATTTTTGTTTTAGATTCCGTCACTCACAGTTGAAGAGTACCTATGATAAAATGTACTTCTACATGCTTTGTAAGTGGGAATACCAGCAAAATCGGCAGTGTATCAAATACTTGTTCTCCCCACTGTAGGTACACTTTCAGATTCTCCTTGTTTTAAGCTCAGTACTACAAAGCTAAAGTTATATTTAGTTTTTTAGCAAGTTAGACCTCATTTTAACATACTTTTAGTGTTGGAGAGTCATTCAGACAGCTTTGTTTGGAGATCCATTTCAGAGATTTATTTGACAGTCTAGTTGCATGCATAAGTCATTACTGTGGTCAGATTCACCCCAACACTATATAGTATTAGCCTTGAGGTTCAAGCTCTGTGGAATTCCGAGGTATAAGCAGTTATGCGGGACAAGCAGTGAGCAGATTTAGAAACAAGTTCCGATACAACGGCGAAGCTGGAACTTAACACAGACATTAAAATCCATCCATCGTAAGGTTCTACTTTTTGCTTTTCTCTACATGCAATGGCCACCAGTGTAACCATCATGCTATCAATGACATGAATGGGGACTCCCATTCTATTCATACTGTCCTGTCGTCCTATAGAAGCCGCTCCCAGAGCCTCCATACATCCAGCGGCACCACCGTGTGTGTTCCTATGGGCGTACCCGCTACCTGATGGCCCGTCTGCCTGGCTGCCTGCCTCACGTCTCCCCGCTCTACCCCTATCCAGTGGCTCTGCAGTGCCACTGTACCGTCTGCTCCACGGAGGACACAGAGTGTGAGACATTCTGATTGTAGTGAACAGAGGGAGATATGAGAGTGTTCTTGTGTGTTGTGCGGGTAAAACAGCAAAATATTAGCATCATGTTGTCAACGATACTGTGGCTTAGGATGGTTTGTTCGTATTGGCCACTGCAACAAGAGCATGTGTTGCAGCAGCATAGGTTTGAAGCCAACTTGCGCTTTCAGCAAAAAAATATATTTTCCTGTTGTCTCTATCAAAAAATTAAAGCCTGAAAAATTACAGTATACAGCTCTGGAAAAAATTAAGAGACCACTGCAACTTTTCCTTTCCAAAAAAGTAAAAGTAAAATATTGAGTGAGGAACAGAAGGTTTAAAATTAAGAGACCACTGCAAATTGAACACTTCAGTTCCTCACTCAAAACATTCCTTTTCAACTTTTTTGGAAAGGAAAGAAAAAGGTGCAGTGGTCTCTTAATTATTTCCGGAGTGGTATTTCAATATTATACTGATCACATCCCTCCTTTATAATACATTTTGTATGTTCAACAAGACAAAAAAATAAAAAATACCTTTATATTGTTCAGAACATGCAACTTTATGTGAACATACTGAACATGCAAATCATCACTTAATTTTTCAAAAATGTTCAACCAAACATGTAAAAGCTCATATTATGTGACTGTCCCAAGCATGTTTCACAAAGGTTAAACCTGAATAAAACTAAGGAAAATAAATGCAACTTTCCTCAATAAAGTACAAAATGATAACAAAGATGTCTATTTGTGAGTCTTTCCAATGTCCAGGCATAATATTTTGAGTCAGCTCTGATCAAAAAGATTTTGTTCCAGAAATGGATATCATATGACACTATATTGTGATATTTAAATGGCCAATTTTTGTAGAGCCTTGGGCAGGAGGGGTACTTGTTCAACCAGGAAATACTGAAAATACCTCAGTAGGACATGGAAGGGTTACAATGTGAGTTGTCTCTTGTAATTTTTTCATCAAATCAAAAATGTTTGGCACTCCCACTTCAGTACCCTCCCACTACAGAAACCTTTGTTTGCAATTACAGTGTATTTCTTGACCAGGTTTGCATACACTGCAGCAGGGATTTTGGCCCACTCCTCCATACAGACCTTCTCCAGATCCTTCAGGTTTCGGGGCTGTCGCTGGGCATTACAGACTTTCAGCTCCCTCCAAAGATGTTCTATTGGGTTCAGGTGTGGAGACTGGCTAGGCCACCCCATGTGCTTCTTACGGAGCCACTCCTTAGTTGCCCTGGCTGTGTGTTTCGGGTCGCTGTCATGCTGGAAGACCCAGCCACGACCCATCTTCAATGCTCTTACTGAGGGAAGGAGGTTGTTGGCCAAGATCTCGCGATACATGGCCCCATCCATCCTCCCCTCAATACAGTGCAGTCGTCCTGTCCCCTTTGTACTCATCCATCATCTTCCTCCAAACACGGCAAGTGGAGTTTAGACCAAAAAGCTCTATTTTGTCTCATCAGACCACATGACCTTCTCCCATTCCTCCTCTGGATCATCCAGATGGTCATTGGCAAACTTCAGATGGGCGTGGACATGCACTGGCTTGAGCAGGGGTACCTTGCATGCGCTACAGGATTTTAATCCATGACGGCGTAGTGTCTTACTAATGGTTTTCTTTGAGACTGTGATCCCAGCTCTCTACAGGTCATTGACCAGGTCCTGCCGTGTAATTCTGGGCTGGTCCCTCACCATCCTCATGATCATTTATGCCCCACGAGGTGAGATCTTGCATGGAGTCCCAGACCGAGGGAGATTGACCGTCATCTTGAACTTCTTCCAATATTCTAATAATTGCGCCAACAGTTGTTGCCTTCTCATCAAGCTGCTTGCCTATTGTCCTGTAGCTCATCCCAGCCTTGTGCAGGTCTACAATTTTATCCCTGATTTCCTTACACAGCTCTCTGGTCTTGGCCATTGTGGAGAGGTTGGAGTCTGTTTGATTGAATGTGTGGACTGGTGTCTTTTATACAGGTAATGAGTTCAAACAGGTGCACTTAATACAGGTAATGAGTGGAGAACAGGAGGGCTTCTTAAAGAAAAACTAAAAGGTCTGTGAGAGCCGGAATTCTAACTGGTTGGTAGGTGATCAAATACTTATGTCATGCAATAAAATGCAAATTAGTTATTTAAAAATCATAAAATGGGATTTTCTGGATTTTTGTTTTAGATATCGTCTCTCACAGTTGAAGTGTACCTATGATAAAAAGTACAGACCTCTACATGCTTTGTAAGTAGGAAAACCTGTAAAATCGGCAGTGTATCAAATACTTGTTCTCTCCACTGTATAACGTTAAGAATTCAATTGAAAAACAAACTGGAATCTTTGAGATAAAATAAAAACTCACAATAACCTGGTTGCATAAGTGTGGATACCCTTAAACTAATACTTTGTTGAAGCACCTTTTGATTTTATTTCAGCAATCAGTCTTTTTGGGTAGGTCTATTAGCATGGCACATCTTGACATGGCAATATTTGCCCACTCTTCTTTGCAAAAGCGCTCCAAATCTGTCAGATTGCGAGGACATCTCCTGTGCAAAGCCCTCTTCAGATCACCCCACAGATGTTCAATTGGATTAGGTCTGGGCTCTGTCTCTGCCATTCCAAAATGTTAATCTTCTTCTGGTGAAGCCATTCTTTTGTGGATTTGGATGTGTGCTTTGGGTTGTTGTCATGCTGAATGGTGAACTTCCTCCTCAGCTTTCTAACAGACGCCTTAAGGTTTTGTGCCAAAATTGCCTGGTATTCGGAACTGTTCATTATTCCCTCCACCCTTAGGCCCAGCTTCCAGCTGAAGCAAAACACCATGATTCACTGTGGGTATGGTGTTCTTTGGGAGATGTGCAGTGTTGTTTTTGCACCAAACATACCTTTTGGAATTATGGCTAAAATGTTCAACCTTGGTTTCATCAGACCATAACACATATTCCTATGTGCTTTTGGGAGACTTGATGTTTGTATTTGCAAACTTCACACAGGCTTGGGTGTTTTTATTTGTAAGAAAAGGCTTCTGTCTTGCCACCATACCCCATAGCCCATTCATATGAAGAATAGGGGAGATTGTTGTCACATGTAGCAAACAGCCAGTACTTGCAAGAAATTCCTGCAATTCCTTTAATGTTGCCGTAGGCCTCTTAGAAGCCTCACTGACCAGTTTTCTTCTCGTCCAGTTCTTGGTAATGTCTCTGTTGTGCCATATTTTCTTCACTTGTTGACGACTGTCTTCACTATGTTCCATGGTATATCTAATGCTTTGGAAATTATTTTGTACCCTTCTCCTGACTGATATCTTTCAACAGTGAGATCCCTCTGATGCTTTGGAAGCTTTCTGCGGACCATGGCTTTTGCTCTGAGATGCAACTAAGAAAATGTCAAGAAAATCCTACTAGAACAGCTGAACTTTATTTGTGATTAATCAGAGTCACTTTAACCCTCTGAGTACTACGCTTAAAATGTTTGGGTGTCACTACTTTTATATTTGGGCTCATAAACAATATGTAATGTGAATCAATCATTGTGTATTTGGCATCAAATTATTCCAAATTACCTCAGCTAATATAAGCTTGCATGTTAATGTTCTTGTAAGGTACTGTTTTAGGGGAAAATGCACAATTAAGTAAATAATTTCATAAGCAAAATCAGATTTTTTCTATATATCATTGAATTCTGACCATAACACACCCATATGGAGTGATACTCCCAATACAAATGTTCTGTGCAAACACAATGCACATTTGTGTAAGAAAAGGCTTCACAATGAATGTGAACAGAAAAATGAAATAATTTGCCTTTTGTCCAACATGTTTTTGACACAATTTTTCATTGAAATCAACCACCCCGGTACCTCAACCCAAAAACATTCCAAAAACACTTTTCAAACCCTTTTTCTTACACAAATATGCATTGTATCACAATAAAAGTGAACAGAACTATTAAATAATAATTCACCTTATGTGCATACAGGACAATATGATTATGACACCCATAATTATTTTCTATATGATTGAATTCAGACCACACACAGCCATGTGAAACAGATCTCCCATTCCAAATACGCAAAGCAGACAATATCTATAATGGTCACATTTGTATTACATTATTTCATGATAAATAGGTTATTAGATATTACTTACCAGACTGTACTTGCGTTAGCATTAGCCTGTTGTTAGCATTCGTCCTTTGTTGTCTGGTAACTCAGCTATCCAACGTTTGATAACCATAACGGACTATGGCTACATTTAGTAAAAGTGTTTTTACGTTTTGCCATTTTATACTAATAATAATACTTATAAAACTGTTGAAAACACAAATCCTTTCTTTGTCTTTTCAACAAGTTAGCGTTACGCAAGGACACAATGCTAAAACGTTCGCTAATGCTAAGTTAGCATGCTAACTAAGCTGACATACTGCTACAACCTCTTCTACAGTCAGAATGAGCAAATGAAGAAAACAAAACTTACGTCCCACCCAGCAACCTTATGATTGGATCAAACACGCAACAGATACCTTCCCCAGATTGGGTAAAATAAACTATTCTGCATGGCAACAGCCTTCCATTGGATGCTGTCACTCAACAGCCCATCCATTGGTCAGGTGCACAAGGTTTTGGTTTCATTTGGACAGGATGACAACAACAAGGAAATATGCCAAGTAAACACAAAGCGCATCTGCGTTTTCATCGGACTCTCGTTGAAACAGCAAAGTAAACAGAATCTCTCTATTAAAAACCGTTTTGAAAATATGTAATACTATGTAATTGTTATGCAAATACGCCCCGGGCGTGGGCGCTACCGCCTAATCCGTCCTCAGAGGGTTAAGTGATGGCAGATGTGTTATGACTTCCATTTAACATGAGTTTAAATGTGATTTTTTTATTCTGAACACACCCACATCCCCAGTTATAGGAGGGTGTTCACACTTATGCAACCAGGTTATTGTAAGGTTTTTATTTTTCATTTTTAAAAGTGAAAAATGTTCTGAGATGATTTATCTTTGTCTCATTCTTTCACATCACAGAAACCTGGCATTTTAACAGGGGTGTGCATACTTTTTATATCCACTGTATGGTGCAAGATGCTAGCAGATAACCACAAGGCCCAAACTTATGCTAAGTGCATAAAACCTCATATGGTGTGACACAATTTCATATTAAAATGGACTGTGGCAAAGTGGAAAAGTGTTCTGTGGTCAGACTAATCAAAATTGGAAGTTCCTTTTGGAAAACTGGGACACCATGTCATCCGGACCAATGAGGACAAGGACAACCCAAGTTGTTATCAGCGCTCAGTTCAGAAGCTTGCATCTCTGATGGTATGGGGTTGCATGAGTGCGTGTGGCATGGGCAGCCTACACATCTGGAAAGGTACCATCAATGCTGACAGTTATATCCAAGTTCTAGAACAACATATGCTCCCATCCAGACGTCGTCTCTTCCAGGGAAGACCTTGCATTTTCCAACATGACAATGCCAGACCACATACAGCATCAATTACAATGTCATGGCTGCATAGAAGAAGGATCCGGGTACTGAAATGCAGTCCAGATCTTTCATCCATAGAAAACATTTGGCGCATCATAAAGAGGAAGGTGCGACAAAGAAGACCTAAGACAGTTGAGCAACTAGAAGCCTGTATTAGACAAGAATTGGACAACATTCCTATTCATAAACTTGAGCAACTTGTCTCCTCAGTCCCCAGACGTTTGCAGTCTGTTATAAAAAGAAGAGGGGATGCCACACAGTGGTAAACATGGCCTTGTCCCAACTTATTTTTCCCTTAAAGTGATACATTTTCTCAGTTTAAACATTTCATATGTCATATGTTGTATTGTTGTATTGTGAATAAAATATTGAAATTCAAAACTTCCACATCATTGCATTCTGTTTTTATTCACAATTGTACAGTGTCCCAACTTTTTTGGAATCGGGTTTGTATGTTTTGTCCTTTTTAACACTTTTCTTTGTCTATCATCACATGAAAACAAGTGAGCTAGGCTGAAGCCTAGTTTCATAGCCAGGCCAGCCTTGAACACCTTGCTAATCCGAGTGTTATTCATTTCCTTCTTTCAGATGACCTCTCACATTCAAAGTAGCCTTTTATTTTACCTTAGTGCCCACTGAAGAAGTCTGTACCTACACCATTTGTCATACTTACTCATTACTAACCTAACCTTGTTTATATGACTGTTTTACTAGGGGTAGATATGAGTAATCAATACTTACCAGTAGTTAATATGCAACAGACTTAACTGTAAACAATTACTTGTGATAACATTCTTTATTATTGTGTTCCTCACTAGAAATATGATTCTAGTCCTGTGTCCGATAACCAAGTGCTATGCGTTGTTTACTGGCAAGATGTTTCACACCTTTGTGTGACTGCTCTTAAACAGTTTTTGTGTGAATGTTGAATGCATAGTATACACATTTTTGCATTGACAAGATGTAGTGTGGTGTGGTTCATCCTACCGTGTGACACTATATCACAGTGATAAATCATAAAAATCTCAATGGAACACGTAAATTAGTATCAGCAAGAGACACAAGCATTTAGTTAGATTTATAACAAGGTTTGTTGGAATTAATAAAAAATATATTGAAAGATTGAGAACAGATGTCTTTTCTCATGCCCAATGATTAAGAAAAATAACAAAAAATTTAAAGAATTTTCACAAGGAAATGCTGGACCTCAAGATATTAATGATAAAGAAGTATGATAAAGTTAGTTTCTTAAGAAAAGTGGACCCCATTTTCATTTTATATACAATAAACCATATGACAATATTTGACACTAAGTTAACAAATCGGTGAATAAATTCAGATACAAAAATTATACAAAATTATAAAGACTGTATATATTTTTGGAAATCTAAGAGTCAGTATAAAAAAACAGAATAATTTTCATGCTTAGTATATAAAGTAAAAATATATATATAAGTCTTATATGTCAACCACAAATATATGTTTTTGTTACGAAATATTTGATAGTGACTGAGTAAATCTGTTAGAAAACTGTTTAGTGATCTTATTTTATTTTCAACATTCTTCCTGGTCATTTACTTACAAAACATCAGTTGTTAGAAAACTGTTTCGTGATTTCTTCCATTTTATTTTCTACATTCTTCCTTGTCATTTACTTACAAAACATAAATTGTTCAATTTGATTTATATAAATAAAGTGTTATGTACATTATTTTGCCTCTCAATTTCTGTCTGTTTAGAGTCATAGTGTAATAGAACAAAAACAACAGAATTGATCATGAACAATAGTTAATCTCACTCAAAATGACTGCCAGTCCACCCATTGACCTAAATATTTATTCTAGTTATACTCTTTCTAGTTCTTTGGTAGTGGCTGTGTGCCAGATTATGTAGTGTTCATTATTTTATAATCAATAGTGGTTACACTTTCCACTGGCATTTCTAATCCCTATAAAGTGCACTACTTTTGACCAGAGCGCTATGTCCTGACCAAAGGGTTGTTCACTATTTAGGGAATAGCATGTTGACTCAAAATGTCACAAACTTTCTTCTTCTTTTCTTAAATAAACCAACAATTCTTAAATAAAGCAACGTTATGACAAAACGTTTTTCTCAAGTCTTTTTTCCTGCTCCATCTTTCCATTCCAGGGATGTACACACTCAAACACTCACTTTCACACCCACACATATACAGAGAGTACATGCTCAAACACACACAACCAAATATTTCCCATTCAATACTTTTGCACACATGCACATACTCACATTTACTTCTATTGTATTCTACATTTTTCTAACCCTAAATCTGACACTAACATTAACCTCAGCCTAAAATATATGCCTAAATTAACTTAGATCTAAAGCCTCACCCTAATTCTAGCCCCCATTGTAACTTTTGCCCTAAACACTTAAGCCAAATCCTTATTTTTTTATTGCGGACAGGAAAAAAGTCCTCGTTTGTAAGGATTTTCTGATTTAACCACAGTTTGGGGAAATGTTTATCCCGGCAATATAGTTAAGTCAGAAACAAACACAAAAAACACAAAATACATCTATTCTTTCACACACATTTGATTGACAGAATTCCCTCTCTGTGCCTCGTTCTCTGCTGTGTGCTGCGTGTAGCCCCAGCTGCAAATGCACATCAGTAGCGTGATTTGCGACACATGTCACAGCGACATGCCCGCGCCGTCAGGATCTCAATGTCATCATGGTGACGTCCGCGAGGACAGTCCAGACGGACTTTGATCTGAGGAAAGTATAAAACATATTTTTACATATCAAGTGATATATTCTAACTTATGTTGCAACCAACTAGACTAACAGAGTTTTTGTTTGTGCTCTAGTAGCTCATGGCAGAAAAGGTTATTACTTGACGGTTTTTGTGTGTGTGTACGTGTGTGACAGAGATTTACATTTAATTTCAAATTAATACTTGTTTAACATGAAAACAATATTTCTGCAAAAATTATACAGCAAAGTGACGAACACAAAGATCAAGTTGGCTCAAAGCCAACAAAGTTTATTCATCCTTTTTTGCAAAAGTGTGCATGAGTGTGCATATCTGTGCTTGCATGTGTGTTCCTTGTCTCTGTTCTATACCTTTGCGTCCTTGCTTATGGTGCAACACCTTGATGCTGAGGTGATGTTGTGAGTGAAATTTGAGGCTACTAGGACAGAGTAGCGCGAGGGAAATGCACTGGATTCACAGTACCCAACGCAGGCGTACACAACATGGGTTCCCTTGCAAGTTCCACGCCGGTCACTTCGTATGGTAACGTTAAATGCTGTGGGAGTGGGATAGGAAAGGAGGAGATATGGAATAATGCAGATAGATGGAGGGAGATGTGGTGCGTGTGTATATTTGTATCATTTAAAACCTCTTGTCAAGCTTCTTTATCTTTTGTATTCTTTTATTTTTAAAAGGGTCAATCAGCAGGATTCGAACACTGATTAACCAGCTTTTATCCAGAATGACATAGATGGTTAACATAGATGGGTAACAGGGAGCCTAGCAATATTACCTGCAAGTATTGAAAAAATATGTTCTTCTGTCCTTGAGCAAGACAATTAACCATAAAAGCCCCTTTTAAAGGCTCTGGATAATAGTTATCATGGCAGTGATGAAAAGTAAATGTAAAATTAGCAATTAGGATAAAGCACCTCGCTCTAGAGCACAACTGTATATTTATCACCTTGTGGGGTCAGGAATGTTACCCAGGGTTGTGTCCTACATTCTAACTAGGCAAACTGCCCCCCCATTTGCACAGTAACTGTGTGTGTTTCTGTACATGTTGTGTGTATTAACATAATATAGTATATAAATGTAAATTCTCTGTGTGTCTGTGTATCTGTATGTTTGTGCGTGTTAGACTCACGGAATAGATGGCAGCCAGGTCCTGGGTTGAGCCCCTCGTAGCTGAAGCTGAACTGAGACAGCAGCGTCAGGGTCAGCAGCAGCATCAGTACACAGAGGTTAGAGGTCATACACTGAGACATGACGACAAAGGAGGACGGTGGCCTGAAAGGGCAAACAAAAAAAACAGACCGAATGATAAAGTACTTTAGTTACTAACCACTTGCTTTGAAGATAAGCATGATACACAAGACACATTCTGACAGAATATGGAAGGTACATAGATCATGTAATCAGGCATCCAGTAATCAAAACCAAGAAACGTTTATGTTATTTGTGCAATCTTAATATTATCGGTTACATAATTATTTTTCTGAGGGGAAAATTCCCCTATATTGAAGTGTCTGTCTACATCTGATGGACGTGTAAGTGGATAAAGATAATGATGCCTTTACTCTCAGCCCCCTGCAGGTAGACACATTAAGACATTAAAATACGCTTTACACACACACATTAACACACTCACATAGACACACAAAGTTAAAGCCACAAGCACTAGAATGCTGTATATAAAAAGCATATATCAAAAGATTTAATAAAATATTGAACGTTTCCACTGAATTTCGGTTCCTAGTACCCTAGGATCAAACTGTCAGTATGAGTGGCCTCTGAGTTTGATCCCTGAGTTCATTTACTCTCCTACACTTCCACCTCTGTTTAACACAGAAGAACAGTCATGTTTTCCTGGGAATTCTGTCATTGTTTTCATGGGAATTCAGTTCTGTAATTCTGTTTTCTTTCTGCCGGACCTGACCTCCTGTAGCTTAATCTTTTCCAGTTAGAAACTTTATAAGCGCCACTGTGACTATGGAATCAAAATTGCCTTGGGACACCATTATCACGCTATGTCAAATTAACCCAGCGATAGCGGATGGGGAAGTACCCTGCTTTTTCCTCTCCTGGGATGCATTGGGGTTTCCATGTTTGTATGTATTTTTGTGTATGTGCATCTGTTCATTTTGACTGTTAAGTGCCTTGTTTTAGGGGTCTCCAACACATGATTCACAAGCCAACTAAAAGTATTTGCAATTTTAACGGAGGAAGTGTCTGGGGAGAGGGAAGTCTGGGCATCCCTGCTTAGACTGCTGCCCCCGCGACCCGGCCCCGGAGTATTATATACATATTGTAAAAATACAATATGTCCCACTGCACCTTTTTCTTTCCTTTCCAAAAAAGTTAGAAAGGAAGATTTTGAGCGAGGAACAGAAGGGTTAAAATTAAGATATCACTGCAAATTGAACGCTTCTGTTCCTCACTCAGAACTTTCCTTTTAAACTTTTTTGGAAAGGAAAGAAAAAGGTGCAGTGGTCTCTTAATTTTTTCTGGAGCTGTATATCAATATTATACTGATAATACCCCTCCTGTTAAGTTATTATTGGCATAAAAAGGCAAACCTAACAATGTCTAGCAAATCATTTTCCTGTGTCTATGTGATGCAAGCATTTGATTGTTTTAAATATAGCCAGTTTAATCAAAGACCTTCTCCAAAACCTTCTCAAAACTGCAGAGGTACCTGGCAGTAAATCCTGAGTAAGCCCTGTATATTATTTTTTTGTTGTTGAATTAATTAATTAATTAAACGGCAGCAGCAACAGGCTACATGCTACATTGTATCTTGCTCACCAGGTGTGTTGACAAATAATGTAGTGCAGTAGACTAAATGACCTTGGTAAGAGTTGCATGGGAAGAAGAGAATAATGTTTAGACTGGAAAGCAAAAATACTGTAAATAAATATTAGCTTGGGATTTCTTAGTCTTCTTTTAAGCTCCAATGCCCAAAATGTTTGGGGAACGCTAATCATTATCTATATTGGCATTATCACAATTTCTTTGCAATCCAAGCACAGTCTATGCAAAAAGTTTGCAGAAGATGATGAGCACAGAAATTCACATGGAACTCAAGTTCATACATTATTTTCTATACAAACACTTGTGACAAACAAACTATTTCTTAAGGCCTTGGCAGAACCCATAAATCCTAATGAAAGAATCATGTATAGATTAAATCCAAAACAAGAAAAGCAGTATTAATCTAAAAAACACCCCTGAAGTTATTGACTGTACCAGATTTTACAGTTTTAATATATACACTGTATTTAGTGGCCAAAACACAATATTTATTTTACACCAAATAAACTAATTGGAAAACACATGCCAATTACACTAAGTGAGATGAGCCTCATTCAAACTCTTTTGTACCTGACAGAAATCCGTTGACAGTCAAACACACACATACAGTACACAAACTCTACACAAACTCTAGAATTTTAAGACAAAACCCTCCAATTGCTAACAGAACAATGTATCTTAAAGCATAAAATGGAAAACACAAAATGTATAAGATCAACAAGCTGTACAATGAAAACAGCAGTTCTCTAATATAGTGTGCTCATAAATGTGTTCAAGAGGCTTGTTACCTGGTTCAAGGTGTGGTAAGGACTTTCTTCAGTCCAGGTGAGTCAAGTTAAGTTTGCAGCAGCGTGGACAGGTGTGTGACAGTTGTGTGAGTTTCCTCAGCCTCATACACAGCTATATGTAGCTCCTCAGGTAAACGGCTGAAGACACTAAGTTACTTCATTGGTCAATTCTGCAGTCAGTCACAGCAACCCCTTCTCTCTCTGGTCTGTGTGCGTCAGGGCACGTCCTAACTTTTTTTCCTCTACCTTAGACAACCTTTAAGTTCTGATCTTTTCTTTGTTTCCAACTTGTCCTTCTCTCTAACCCCTTTACGCTCTCATATGGTACAAAAAACGTAACATTTTCATTAACACCATTCCCTCTTAAGGGTGTTACATCACTGGGACACAATTGAAAGAAAACACATTACAGAACTGTAAAAGTAGACATACACTTGCAAATACACAGAAAAACATGCACATTGTGCAAACTGAATGACTGACGACATCATTCAATTTGACCTATTCCTTCACGCCTATGAAACCCCCTACTTGCCATCATGAACAGTGAACGTGGTGGGTATATGTCAGCTATGGCGTATAAAAACAAATGCCACAAACTCAGTGAACTCTGTGTCTCTGCTTTGTGTTAACATTTTACTAACACACACACAAGCAGAGCAGACATTAGTAAACACATAAAGAGACGGGCAAAAGAACTCTAAAACACACACACACAAGATCTAGGCTCTACCCAGAGATATTGAAGGAAGACCTAGGTGTTTAACTTGTCTCCCTTAGTCTTTCATTAGATTTTTACCCTTCATAGCTGAAGGAACTAGAGTTAAAATCCCTTTTGTAAGGATGGGAGGTTACAATTTGATTTTAAACCCGATCACTATATCATGATTGCCTTACCAACACAAGAAAAAACACACTCTTACAAAAACACAAATACAATTACAGACCCCCAACCCGACATTCCACAATTGTTGATGTCATTGGAAACAGAATGTATGACATTCCCTGCACCCCCTTCACCTACACACACTAATTAAGTGAAAGAGAAATGAAAATAAGGGATAAAAGAGAAGGGATGAGAAGAAAAAGAGAAGGGATGAGAATGAAAGGTATATACAGAAAGGAAAGACAAGCATAGATTGAAGAACATGAAAGACACAGGGATAAGAAATAGAGAGACAGAGATAAAAGAAAGAACGAAATATGAAAGAGTATGATGTATAAACAAGAGAGATGAGGGAGATAGATTGAGGGATAAAACACAAGAGAAAGTAAAAAAAGTGGAGACAAAGCAAAAGACGAGAAAGAAGGATGAGAAAAAGGGATGACAAGGGATGACAGATAATAAAGGGAGAGATGAGACAGGTATAGATGACAGATGAGAAAAATAAATTAGAAAGAAAGGGATGAGAAAGCAAGATGAGCCAGAAAGTGAGAGGAGAGAAAGGGATAATATACAGAGAGGAGAAAGATAAGGAAGAGACAGGTAGGAATGAGAATGGCAGATGATAAATAGAAAGTAAAGAAAAACACATTTGGTGATAAAATGACAACAGGTGAAAACAGTGTAGTGTATAAGCCCTACATAGTGCAATAGCAGTACACTGAGCAAGGAATAGAGTGCCATTTGGGATGCCTTGTTTATCTCTTTGGGGTGTAGAGAGGGGTCAGAGGTTAGGGGTGAATTCAACTAAAACACTGTTTAGTTGGAAGGAATACACTGTCTAATCCTTTCCTTACAGTCATGGCACTGAATGAACACATACACACACTAAAATAACAAGGCTCAAGTAGAAGCGGACACATTAATGATATTATCGTTATTCAAGACGCCGCTGTCTCCCCGGTTACCGAGACTGGTGGGAAGAGGGACGATACAAACACCAGACACGCACACACATGATCAGAGAGATAGACACACACACACACAGAATACAAATAATGCAAGTTACTTAGCTGACTCATGTTTCCAGAATTAGCTCTTGTAATTTGTCTGTGTGTGTGTGTGTGTGTTTGTGTGTGACATTCTGCGGATGTGTCACAGACCTCAATCTACTTAAAGCAATGAGACAAGTGGTCCATCAAATGAACATACACACACAATGATAACAGCTTTACGAGCTTATTGAGACTGACAGGAGAAAAGTGGAGTTTCCACAATATGCTTTTGACAGAAGCTGAAAATAGACACACACACACACACCATGTACACCAGATGAACGGGCATACAGACTTGAAACATTCTAGAAACACACAGAAAAATTCAAGGTTTAAGTGAAGGGTTCTAATGGAAAGGTTTACTAGTATTACCTATTGTCTGTTGTAAAGCTCAAGATATGGATCCCATAGAGTTTTAGTTTAGGGATGTCAGTGGCCTAGGGCAGTCCAGGCTTGCTTCCAGTGCCCATACACAAGCATGGTGTATTGGTTGGATTCTGACCCACTGGTGTTTAAGTACACTCTATACTCAATTATCTTTTTATCTAAATAAAATGCCATAGATGACGAGATTCGGGCTGTCCCTGAATTTTATATGATCAAGGAATGCAAAGGGTAATATATACAAATAAATGTAATGACAGTGGGGAGAGCAAGTATTTGATACAATGCCAATTTAGCAGGTTTTCTTACTTACAAAGCATGTATAGGTCTGTAATTTGTATCATAGGTACACTTCAACTGTGAGAGACTGAATCTAAAACAAAAATCCAGAAAATCACATTGTATGAATTTTAAATAATTAAATTGCATTTTATTGCATGACATAAGTATTTGATCACCTACCAACCAGTAAGAATTCCGTATCTCACAGACCTGTTAGTTTTTCTTTAAGAAGCCCTCCTGTTCTCCAGTCATTACCTGTATTAAGTGCACCTGTTTGAACTCGTTACCTGTACAAAAGACGCCTGTCCACACACTCAATAAAACAGACTCCAACCTCTCCACAATGGCCAAGACCAGAGAGCTGTGTAAGGAAATCAGGGATAAAATTGTAGACCTGCACAAGTCTGGGATGGGCTACAGGACAATAGGCAAGCAGCTTGGTGAGAAGGCAACAACTGTTGGCGCAATTATTAGAAAATGGAAGAAGTTCAAGTTGTCGGTCAATCTCCCTTGGTCTGAGGCTCCATGCAATATATCACCTTGTAGGGAATCAATGATCATGAGGAAGGTGAGGGATCAGCCCAGAACTACACGGCAGGACCTGGTCAATGACCTGAAGAGAGCTGGGACCACAGTCTCAAAGAAAACCATTAGTAACACACTACGCCGTCATGGATTAAAATCCTGCAGCGCACGCAAAGTCCCCCCTGCTCAAGCCAGTGAATGTCCAGGCCCATCTGAAGTTTGCCAATGACCATATGGATGATCCAGAGGAGGAATGGGAGAAGGTCATGTGGTCTGATGAGACAAAAATTGAGCTTTTTGGTCTAAACTCGCCGTGTTTGGAAGAAGAAGAAGGATGAGTACATCCCCAAGAACAGTGTCCCAACCGTGAAGCATGGAGGTGGAAACATCATTCTTTGGGGATGCTTTTCTGCAAAGGGGACAGGACGACTGCACCGTATTGAGGGGAGGATGGATGGGGCCATGTATCGCGAGATCTTGGCCGACAACCTCCTTCCCTCAGTAAGAGCATTGAAGATGGGACCCGAAACACACAGCCATGGCAAATAAGGAGTAAGAAGCATCTCAAGGTCCTGGAGTGGCCTAGCCAGTCTCTAGACTTGAACCCAATAGAAAATCTTTGGAGGGAGCTAAATGTCTGTATTGCCCAGCGACAGCCCTGAAACCTGAAGGATCTGGAGAAGGTTTGTATGGAGGAGTGGGTCAAAATCCCTGCTGCAGTGTGTGCAAACCTGGTCATGAACTACAGGAAACGTATGATCTCCGTAATTGCAAACAAAGGTTTCTGTACCAAATATTAAGTTCTGCTTTTCTGATGTACTTATGTCATGCAATAAAACACAAATTAATTACTTAAAAATCATACAATGCGATTTTCTGGATTTTTGTTTTAGATTCCGTCACTCACAGTTGAAGAGTACCTATGATAAAAATTATAGACTGTACATGCTTTGTAAGTGGGAAAACCTGCAAAACCGGCAGTGTATCAGATACTTGATCTCCCCACTGTTTATATTTTATTACAACCAGTAAAAAAAAAAATGAATCCACATTCAAATATTTATAGTATTTAATATTTATTAGTTAACACTTAACAAGTTTAAAATAAACAAACCAAACAGAGATACTTAACAGACAAGTGAATACTTTTCACTACCTTCTTTTGTTATTTCTGGCCATCTTCACACACAGTAACATAAAACCAATCGGAAACATTCTGAAAATAAAACTGAACTAGAATGTAAACTAGGGCCTGGGTGCTTAACCTAGCCAAAAACTCTGATTAAACTAATGTTCTGACATAAGATTATCAGAAAAGCATTTCAGCACTCAAGGAATTCCATACATGTACAATAAACATTATTTTTAATGCCATGCAACTTTATGAGTGCTTAAACTTGCAACTTTGAAGAAAACAATTGTATGTTACATCAGAACTCTAGTCTGCCCACACTGGTTGGGCTCAAACCCAATGTGAAACATGGGATTAAATTAGCTGTCTGTTTTGACCATTTAATTATATTCATTATGACCTGAAAGACACCTTAGATCAGCCCTCCTACTCTAGGCCCAGAACCCTAATAAACTTTCAAACAGACTTTCTAGAGTGTTCATGAACTTGTGCCAGTTGGTTGGTCCTGAGCAATGGCCACCATCTTAATTCTTGTTGTAGAACATGGAGAATGGAAACACCTGACTGGAAAGAGTGATAAGAGAGAAAGATGGGGAGAAAGAGAGTTTATAAAAAAAAAGTCTACAGTAGAAAAATAATACAAAGATTATAATTGGGAACAATGTGATTTACATGAATGTAAAATATTAGAATCTCTCACTTCAGGCAGTGATGAATTCATGAATTTCTTTGAAGAAATCAAGATCATGATTACTTGTCCAAAACTCAGTTGTCCCTGAGATGGCACAGAACTGCCAGGATCTCAGATCAATGGAGACACTTGGAACTTTTTAATCCTGTATTGCTCAACACGTTAATTAAAATAGCAAAGTAAAAAAAAACAGTTCCTCGTCTTGGCCCATCAACATACCTCAACATAAGACAATAAATTGCTCCATATCCTCTGAATGAGTAAAAGACTTGCTCAACATGGCACTAATAAAACCCATTTAAAAAAGCAAACAGGAAACAGTTCCTTCAGCTCAGATCCGGATGAATTAAATAACTATACTCCAATATTGGACATTGTGGTCCAGAGGAAAACATGTGATTCTTGAAATTAGTTCTACCTTCGACACCATTGATCTCTCCCGTTTTTTGGACATTTGAAACCCATATTGGATTACATGGATTGGATTATCAGACAGAATATAAGTTTGCATGTGTGGATGGTCTATCCTCTGACAATTCAAAGGTACATTTAAATTTTTTTTTCAATGTTCTGTTTTGGGACCATTTTGATTTTCATTATATCTGCTGTCTCTTGGTGATGCCATCTGGAGAAACACACAGCTGTAGATGTTCTCATTTATTTCAGATTATGTAACTAACATATTTGTGTCATTCTTAACAAAAAAAATTTACATAAGTATATTAAACAGATATTTAACAATATATCATATAATTTTAACAGTTAGTGCAACTCTTTTCCCCTTACTTTATATTAACTTACATAACATCAAAACATTGCACTGAACTAACAACCTTGCAGTGAACACAATCCCTGAATACATTTGCACACTATCACTATTCTATTTCTTGCCAGACACCTGGCAGCGCTTCTGCTCACACAACTGAGCCACGTTTGCCTTGATGGAGGTCACAGTTGGAACCCTGAGTACAGCTTCAAGAAGGGCATCACTAAGCCTAGACCTGTACTTGCATTTATTGAAGTTCATAGTTGAGAACAATTTCTCACACAGATATGTGCTTCCAAAAAGGCACATTACCCAACTGAACACCATGGACAGCTCTGGGTAGCATGGAGATAGCTCTCTCAAAAACTGTCCAGTCTTGTCTGCATTTCCCTGTGCCTCTCTGAATTTAGTTTTTAGCTCACTGTTGCACTGCAAGTCAATAAACTCCATTTGCAACACACTTGGGACACTCTCCACATCAGTTCAGAAGGGATCTGCGAACAGCTGGAAAGTGTCACGGTGTGACTTGAAGTCAGCAAAACGCTGATCAAATTCCTCCAGTAGGTTGTCAATAGCAGAAGCATATTCATTACCACTGAATGCTGTGCCCTCCTCCACAAGAGATCTGCATGTAGTGAAATGACTGAGGTTTTGACTGAGTTTTCCACAATCGCAGCTTTGTGGAGAAAGCTTTCACACTTTCATATGCCACTGTGATGAGCTGACCAGGACCCTGGAGCTTCAAGTTAAGGATATTTAGCTCCTGTGTTATATCCACCAAGAATGCAAGGTCCATGACCCATTTAGGATCATCAAATTCAGGAACATCCATTCTGCCATCTTCCATGAATCTCTTCACCTCAGCTCTTAAGTCAAAAAATCTCTTCAGGACATTCCCTCTGCTGAGCCAGCCGCCTCAGTAAAGTAAAGCACATCGCCATATGTTGACTCAATTTCTTCTAAAAAGGCCTGAAACTGGCGGTGCTGTAAACTTCTCGACCTGATGTAATTTTCACTTTTCAGGACAACACACAGGACATGTTTATATTTCAAGCATTTGCTGCACAGAGCCTGTTGGTGTATAATGCAGTGCAGAACAACTGCTAGATCTGCATTTTCCTCTTCTAACTTCCTTTGTACCAGCGCTACCAGACCGTTTTTTTTGCCTGTCATAGATGGGGCGCCATCAGACATCTCTGAAAAAACTGTGAACGACCATAATTTAATCTCATTAATTTCCTTTTTGATTCATCATAGTAACCACCATTTGCAGACAGGAGAACACATTAGTGGCATTCTTTCTAAAATGGAAAGTTTTTCCCAACACTGTTGCAGAAGTTCCCACAAATGTGTGGCTCTTGCATTCACCCTTGGGCCCAGTTCATCCCAAACCGGCTCGATGGGGTTTAAGTCTGGAGACTGTGCTCATGGCCCAAATTTCATGGCCCAAACAAGCCTCTCATTGCCATCTTAGCAATGGCTTTCTTACTTCCACTCGACCAGTCAAACCTGTAGCTCAAAGTCTTCTCACAGTTGAAACTGAGACTTGCTTTCTTCGACCAGTGTTAAGCTGTGCTTGAAGCTGTTGTCCTGTGAGCTGACTTTCAAGCAAGCAGTTGACTCTCAGAAACGTGTCTTCTGATTCTGTTATGGCTTTGGGTCTGCCAACTTATTCCTGTCCGTTTCCTCCAGTTTCCAAGTGCCTTTTGATGTTGTAGGAAACTGTACTCACTGACATGCTTTAATTTCTCTAAAGGAAAGACCTACACATTTAACGGTTATAATGGTCTATCTATATTTGTTAATTGCCTTTATCTCACCATTATAATTGCAATATAATACTTGCTGTACAAAACTGTCCAAATAATGCTTAAGATGTTGTAGTAACACAGTTGGTTCCACCACTGCTTTTACACAGAGTGGGTTTGTAAGTAATAAACAAAAGTTGGGACACCTGTAGGAATTGTTAGCATCAACTTTCAAAGCATAATTTACTTCCATTGCGACAAAACAGCTGTAAGTTGTTAACACATTACTTGTTCCCTGAAAAATTGTTTTCAGTTTTTGGTAACCTAAACCTTTTTTTGAACCTCTGTCTGTTTACTGCTTACCTTTGTACCGTTTCAGGTTATTCACTGGACGTGAACTGCATACATTTCAATGAAAACTGGAAAAATCTGGGCGTTCTAGAACTTTTGACTGGTGGTGTATGCACACTCGTAACTAGAAACATCAACAGTAGAGCTCGTAATTGTCGAATGATCTGATGATTAATGTGAAAGACGCAGACTCAAACATTAAGTCTTCTGAAGACGCACCTTGTCAGAAGAGTCCATGATTAAGTGTAATCTAGGTAACTGGCTTACTTTTGTTACCCCATGTCATGCTTGGCAAAGTGGTTGGACCTGTTTCCTGCCTAGTTAAGCCTGTCCGAAGGTATCAGATGTCTCTGGACCTCCCGTCTCATTCCCTAGATTTTACGTGGCAATAGTTTATGTGCCATACACTCTGTCGAAATTCTATGCTGAGGTATCCTTCTGAATCTAAATAATGTTCCCACTAATTTCTCTGATATCCTGTGGAATCTTATAACTATCTTGCCTGCCGACACCTGGCTGTCCTTGTCCAAAGTCCATCTTATGTTGCCTATTAGCGTTTGAGTTTGTAATTAAATTAAAACTGCCATTTTGAAAGCTACACTCTCCTTCTTCCATGACATTTCCTAAATAGGCGTATATTCCATTTTTCCATTGTCAGAATTCTAAACCCACAAACCAAAAACTATTAGAAGAATATTTCCCTGTTTTTACCGTGTTTTCTGACTTAATAAATCAGCGAACAGCCCATGGCACTTAGCGTTGGTACCCAGGCAACCGCAAATGGTACCCAAGAGCTAATGATTGTTTCAATGAACATTTCATAGCCTCAGGATTTTTATTTGAGTCACTAAATACTCAACATGAGTGTTCCCCTACAGTGGAGGTCACAGTATTTTAGTTTCAGTGCTATTACAGTTTCAGACGTAGATAAAGCCCTCAAACATTTGGACATGACAAAATCTGCAGGCCCGGACAAACTGGATCCTTACTTTTTAAAGTTAGCAGCTAATTTTATTTCTGTGCCTTTAACTAATATTTTTAATCGGTGCTTGAACACATGTAATTCCATAAATTTGGAAATCAGCTTTTGTGGTTCCCCTGTTAAAAGGTTTCCCCAAAGTGCATCTTTCCCCAAAGTGCATCTTAGTCACTCTCATGCATTCTGCTTGAATTTTCCAGTACTGCCCAGTTTTTTGCAAAGGTCTTGACATGATTGATCAGTGCACCATTACTCAACTGCCAGCCATTGAACACTGTAGCTCCTTCATAGTGTATGTTGTCCTCATTGGCTTTTCTTAGAATAAGAAGCAGCTGCCAATGATTATTAACTCAACTGTGCTCACTGAGATATACAACCATTTGTGTATAATTCTGTACCCTTTTCCTAATCTATGTTTTTGTATTACTTCATCCCTAATATTGGTGAAATCCTCTAAAGTCTTCATTTTCCTTCAGATTCACAACGTGACCAATGATCCTTGATCTAGAAAATGTGACGTCAACTTTAATGTTTCACAGGTGGAGGACAATGGTATGGTATTTGTGTCCTCATTAGGACACCATTTCTTTCATCTGTGGAAACTGAGGCTTTCCACAGTACTGGGTTTGAATACTTATTCAAGAATTCATATTATTTATTTTTTTACTACTTAAAACAAATGTCACCGTACAATAATTGATTTTTATCAAACAGAAAAACATTTTAAAGTGCTATTTTAAATTCAGTAAAATAAAATAATTGTTCAGGAGTTCATAATTTTGCTAGGCACTGTGTACAGACAGTTCTATACTGCCATAGCACCTTTGTATAAGCTGACACAGAGCTTCTGTAAAGATGTACGTACTCAGTCATTACTTTTAGGCAGTTCACCCTAACTGTGGAAAATGGCCGTGTTCTCAGGCCAAAATACCTTAAAATGAAGGTGAAACTTTTTAATGCAACCTGTCTTACCTGACAAAGCGGGCCAGTACACCTGATCTCACTGATGGTTTAGGATCAAGGTCAGGACTAAGATTTGGTTCCTCCAGATCGCTCTCCTCAACAGTCCCATAATGCAACTCTTTGTCTTCGTGATTTCTGGTGACTCCCTTGGCCTCACTGCCATCTGTAACAGAGCTCCCAACTGACACACATACACATCTCAGAAAGGGGGGAACCAACAACTTCTAAAATAATCCAGATCTCACCCTCATCCTAACAAACATTCTTTATAATGAACTAATAGCAAGTTATTACTTAGTAACTATCACACTCACCTGCACTCTGTGGGTTGAGGCTAGCTGATATCACCCACTCTGTCTAAAAGGAGAGGTGGGGGCATTAGTATTCAGGTGGGGGTCTCATTGCAGCAAAATCCCAGCATATCTTCTTCCTAGGAATCAGCTCTAAATCATGTTTTTTTCTACACTGCACACCTAACCAGGATGTCAGTATGACAAGTGCAAATTACAATATGCTTGCTTGACTGACAGCCTCAAGTTAGCTTTTCCAGGGACCCAAACTGCTAGAGCTCTATGCGGCAAAGAAATTCCTGCTGATGATTCCAACCCTGATCCCAAGCTTAGCAAATATGCATTACCTCAAGGAGCTCCCAACCGTATATCAGTCAACGGCACAGTTACAGGGGTGACAGGTGGCGGCTAGAAAATCTAACTAGTAACCGGAAGGTTGCTGGATTGAATCTCCAAGCAGACAAAGGTGAAATATCGGTCTTTGAGCTAGACAGTTAACCCTTAGTTCACATAGTTCCATAGAGTGGTACAGTTAGGTTCACAACCATCCAGGCATGGTGGGGTTAGGCCACGTTCCAGTTGTACTCTGAGGTCGTAATTTCCGAGTTTCAAAGCGTAGGTTTCAACTGCAATGCGAAGAAACCCACTACGCCAGAGTTTGTAATCCAAAATGGCAGCACCTTGAATCAGCATTAAGTGAAAGCTGTAGTTATACTGTTTATTTCAGCAATTCTGTATATTTATGTCTCGTTAAAACTGTTGTACACACAGTACTATCCAACTGCTGTATGTGGACATGTTTCTACGGTGTTAGTATGCATGAAATATCGATTAATGCTTTTCAGCTGGTAATTACTAATAACGGCTTATCTGGCAAGTTGTATGGCTGACCGAGCAATTCTACACCCCGTGAAATAGGAAAAAGTTAAAAGAAATTTAAGGAATATTTATAAGTAAATGATTTACTGAATTATAATAGCTCTATTATGGTGTGATGTTAACAATGTGTTTTCTTTTTAGTAGATGCTTGGCCATTGCAGCAGAGTGACTGCTCTGCATCCAGCCTATCTTCCACATGAATGTGGTCAGCAATGCCGTCTCGGAAACACAAGCAGGTGGATGATGAGGTGAAGAAGCAGAAGAAGCCAGTCAGCGGCGCCATGAAGAGACACTAACACAACTCAGGTCTGCACAGCAGGGCTGTGAGTCATTGATGTCCAGATTGTTGGACAAGCTGTAAGACAAAGTAATAGTCTTAAAAAAAAATTTGGTATATAGTTAAACATTTTAGCTGCTATATTTTTTGTTTTAATAATAAACTGTTATTGTTATATCTATTGTTATATTATAATGCATGTAATTTGTATATAACTGTTTCTGGTTCTTTTTCTTAATAAATAATAGTTTTTTTTTTTATACCTAACACTTTTTTATACCACCGTGGGCAATGAGTAAAAGGTGAGAACATTAATTGAGGAAAACACTTATTTACTGGTATACGCAGAATGTACAAAGTGTCAATGGTAGCAATCAATGAATTGATAAAATGATCAGCCGATTTATCCAGTTCATTAGTTAAAAGACAAGTTATTGTCTACTCATTTTCATCTTCCTGCCTTGGGCAGCCATGTGGGTGTTCCTGACATATCTCTGAAGAATCAATGCACATGTTATGTAGAAAACAGGCTGCCATCACAATAATCACCACAGCATCAATCCATGTGTTCTGCAGATTGTGAAGATGCCTCCACTTCTTCCCGAAGGCTTGTTCAACAAACACCCTTCCACAGCTGATCTTGGAGTTCTGTAGCTGGTTTACTTCAGTAAGAGCTTGCCTTGTCACACTTAGGAGTTATGACAAATGGGAAGGCCTGTCCAATGTAGGAACTGTTTCCCAGCAGTCTGTAATCGCCCATCTTCTCCTGCCATGTTGTGAAGAAGTCGGAGGCTCTCAACATCCTGGCATCATTGTTAGAAATCAGCCGTTTCGTATAGTGGTTCAAATAATGACTGTCACGCTTTGACTGAACGTGACTTCCTGTGTACAGATATTCTTTTGTTATTTAAAGATAACAAGCATACATATATACACTTCAACATCATGAACCCTGCACGGTGGTCCAGCAAAAATGTCAATGAATTGCTCTCTCATCTACAATCCCCTGTAGGAGGATGGAGTAGAAGGATTTTCTGTTCATGTAGTCCTCTCTTATGCGAAAGAGGCACCCATCAGTTGCACCAATGACATCACTGAAGTGGTGGAACTCCACAGCAGACGCTGCTCTCTCACAATCCTTTGGCCAAGAATTGAAGGTTGGTCCCATTGTGCAAATGATGTTGAGCAGTTCTTGGATGATCCTGTGTGCTGATGACTGTGACATATCAAACTTGTCTGACATCTCCCTAAAGTTGCTCTGGTTGGTCACCATGTACCACAGGAACTTTCTTTGTCACAGGGACTGGTGGTGGGCCATGACTGTGTTCAGAGAAAAACAGTATTTAACTAAAGAATATCAGGTATTTACATATTACAGTCCTACATATTATCACTAGTTTCTTCTACAAACCCAATTACAAAAAAGTTGGGACATAAAAACAGAATGCAATGATGTGGAAGTTTCAAATTTCAATATTTTATTCAGAATACAACATAGATGACATATCAAATGTTTAAACTGAGGAAATATATCACTTTAAGGGAAAAATAAGTTGATTTTAAATTTCATGGCATCAACACATCTCAAAAAAGTTGGGACAAGGCCATGTTTACCACTGTGTGGCATCCCCTCTTATTTTTATAACAGACTGCAAACGTCTGCTGACTGAGGAGACAAGTTGCTCAAGTTTATGAATAGGAATGTTGTCCAATTCTTGTCTAATACAGGCTTCTAGTTGCTCAACTGTCTTAGGTCTTCTTTGTCGCACCTTCCTCTTTATGATGCGCCAAATGTTTTCTATGGGTGAAAGATCTGGACTGCATTTCAGTACCCGGATCCTTCTTCTATGCAGCCATGACATTGTAATTGATGCTGTATGTGGTCTGGCATTGTCATGTTGGAAAATGCAAGGTCTTCCCTGAAAGAGACGACATCTGGATGGGAGCATATGTTGTTCTAGAACTTGGATATAACTGTCAGCATTGATGGTGCCTTTCCAGATGTGTAGGCTGCCCATGCCACACGCACTCATGCAACCCCATACCATCAGAGATGCAGGCTTCTGAACTGAGCGCTGAAAACAACTTGGGTTGTCCTTGTCCTCTTTAGTCCGGATGACATGGCGACCCAGTTTTCCAAAATGAACTTCAAATTTTGATTCGTCTGACCACAGAACACTTTTCCACTTTGCCACAGTCCATTTTAAATGATCTTTGGCCCAGAGAAAACGCCTGCGCTTCTGGATCCTGTTTAGATACGGCTTATTTTTTGACCTATAGAGTTTTAGCCGGCAACGGCGAATGGTACAGTGGATTGTGTTCACCGACAATGTTTTCTGAAAGTATTCCTGAGCCCATGTTGTGATTTCCATTACAGTATCATTCCTGTATGTGATGCAGTGCCGTCTGAGGGCCCGAAGATCACGGGCATCCAGTATGGTTTTCGGGCCTTGACCCTTACGCACAGAGATTGTTCCAGATTCTCTGAAACTGGATGATATTATGCACTGTAGATGATGATAACTTCAAACTCTTTCCAATATTTCTCTGAGAAACTCCTTGCTGATATTGCTCCACTATTTTTCGCTGCAGCATTGGGGGAATTGGTGATCCTCTGCCCATCTTGACTTCTGAGAGACACTGCCACTCTGAGAGGCTCTTTTTATACCCAATCATGTTGCCAATTGACATAATAAGTTGCAAATTGGTCCTCCAGCTGTTCCTTATCTGTACATTAAACTTTTCCGGCCTCTTGTTGATACCAGTACCAACTTTTTTGGAATGTGTAGCTCTCATGAAATCCAAAATGAGCCAATATTTGGCATGACATTACAAAATGTCTCACTTTCAACATTCGATATATTATCTATATTATATTGTGAATTAAATATAAGTTTGAGATTTGTAAATTATTCCATTCCTTTTTTACTTACTACAGTGTCCCAACCTTTTTGGAATGGGGTTGGTAATTAACTTGAGCAGCTCTGGTTAGACAAAGTTTGTTTGGGATGAGTGAAGTTTTCTTATCTTCTTTGAAATCTTAAGCACATTTATTAAAATGGAAATTATAAATATCCCATTTAGCAGACCAGTATTATAAATTATTTAGGAAAATTCTGGGCCACCAAAATTCGGGCCACCAATCCTCCGCCCCAGGAGGATTGGTGGCCCGAGCCGCCCCAGGAGGATTGGTGGCCCGAGCCGCCCCAGGAGGATTGGTCACCCGAGCCTGCCGGTGACTGGCGGCCTCGCCCCGCGGCGCCCTCTCCTGCCCTGGAGCCGCCACCTCCTCCCGCGGCGCCCTCTCCTGCCCGGATACCGCCGCCACCTCCTCCCGCGGCGCCCTCTCCTGCCCGGATACCGCCGCCACCTCCTCCCGCGGCGCCCTCTCCTGCCCGGATACCGCCGCCACCTCCTCCCGCGGCGCCCTCTCCTGCCCGGATACCGCCGCCACCTCCTCCCGCGGCGCCCTCTCCTGCCCTGGAGCCGCCACCTCATTCCACGGCTCCCTCTCCTGCCCAGGTGTCGCCACCTCAACCAGCGGCGCCTTCTCCTACCCAGGTGTCGCCGCCTCGTCCCGCGGCGCCCTCTCCTGCCCAGGTGTCGCCGCCTCGTCCCGCGGCGCCTTCTCCTACCCAGGTGTCGCCACCTCAACCAGCGGCGCCTTCTCCTACCCAGGTGTCGCCGCCTCGTCCCGCGGCGCCCTCTCCTGCCCAGGTGTCGCCGCCTCGTCCCGCGGCGCCCTCTCCTGCCCAGGTGTCGCCGCCTCGTCCCGCGGCGCCCTCTCCTGCCCAGGTGTCGCCGCCTGTCCCGGCCTCAGCGGCGCCCTCGCCTGTCCCGGCCTCAGCGGTGCCCTCGCCTGTCCCGGCCTCAGCGGCGCCCTTGCTCCTCAGCCGGCTCCTCCGCCGGCCCTTGCTCCTCCGCCGGCTCCTCCGCCGGCCCCTGCTCCTCAGCCGGCTCCTCCGCCGGCCCCTGCTCCTCAGCCGGCTCCTCCGCCGGCCCTTGCTCCTCCGCCGGCTCCTCCGCCGGCCCCTGCTCCTCCGCCGGCTCCTCCGCCGGCCCTTGCTCTTCCGCCGGCTCTGGCTCCTCCACCGGCTCCTCTGCCTGGTCCTCCGCCGGCTCCTGCTCCGGCTCCTCAGCCGGCTCCTCAGCCTGACCCTCTGCCGGCCACCGACCCTCCATCGGCTCTCCCGGCCTCTTTTGAACCGTTCGAGCTACAGTCACAAAACCAACTTTTTAACACCAGTTTAGGCTATCCCTACTTCAAATTAGGAAACGTTTCTCAATTTAACATATGCTAATTTGCATAATTAGCAGTAATTAGGCTATATTTTCTGAACCGTTTGAGCTACAGACACGAAACCAACTTTGTTTCACCAGTTTTCTCAAATTAGGAAAAGTTGTTTGATTTTAGGAATGCAAATTTGGATAATTAGTGTTAATTAACGTTTAGGTTGTATATTTTGAACCGTTTGAGCTACAGACATGAAACCAACTTTGTTTCACACGTTTAAGCTATCATCACTGGAAATTATAAAACAGTTATCGATTTTACATCTGCTAATTGGCGTAAATAGTGTTAATTAACAACTAGGCTGTATTATTTGAACTGTTCAAGCTACAGACATGAAATCTGCAATCGGTAAAACGTTTACGAACTTTAACTATGTCATGTATGCTAATTTATGCTAATTACCACCTCCAACAGTATCTCTTGAACCTTAAAAAATACAGACTCTAAAACTTTCGATAGGTAAACACTATTTCAAACCATAAATACCTTTTAAACATTAAACAGATGTTATGTTTTCAATGCACAAATGCTATTTACATATTGTAGATGAATACAAATCATATTTTTATTTCCACGTTTGTTAAACACATTCACAATGAATTCTTATTCATTTTGATTTTATTCATCCTAGATGAATTGGTGTTGATGAATACTGTATTGGCTAACTAGCTATATATCTCATTTGTAGTATGGGAAAAACACCAATATAGCAATGTAACTTAGCAGACAAGTATTGTGAGGCTACAAATTACTAATGGCATAACTATAGTTTAAATGTACCAATAATTGGAGAAGAACAACTACAGCTGTTTAGCTAAATTAGTAATCGCTATTACCGTACTGTGCGGTCTAGCTAGATGTCAGCACTCAATGTTGGCCAAGACACCTAAATAACTTTTTTGATGTCATTTTTTTACTCCATAGTAGTTATCTATATATTACGAAAGGGGAAGCACAGTAAAAGCTTTCCTGGGGGCGTCCATCTTATTTTCCCGACTTTGGACACTAGAACGCAATCAACTTGGGATAACTCGAGTGTGACGTCATTCCCAGAGTTCTGACTTCTGAGGTAACTGGAACGCTGCATTAATTCCAGACAGGGCTGTCTTGCATCAGTTGACTCCTTGTGGTAGATTGATCTGTACACTCATTTGGAGTATTTGGCCAGTGAATGTGACCTCCACCAAGCATATAGGTACTGGCAAGTACTTCCTTGTTGAACAGGCAGTATGATAAGAAGCAGAACAGCTGGGCAAGATGTAGGTTGGAAGATGTCTTGATCTTTGTGTAACCTGAGTCCAGTAAGAGTTTCACCATGAGGCCAAATCATAATTGAGAATTGGATTTCACAAAATGTAAGGAAATGAATGAAAAAAGTTAAGAAATATAATAAGAATCTGTCATACCGTACTGTACAAAAGTCCTAGGCCATGAGAGGAAAATGTTTAAGGCTATTCATCTGGGTAGTCAGGCACATGCACAGGTAAGGCTCAACCTGTGTAGACCTGTGCCCTTCCACCCTGGCGACATACGTCACGCACACACCGACATGCATCATCCATCTTTTTTAAACGTGTCACTCACTCTGATGAACATAAATACTGATTGCATTGATTGGCAAAAAAAAGTTCAAAGGAGATTATGACCTACCTGGAGCTGAAGTCTGCAGACAGAACACTCATGGTATTAACATAAGCCACCTCAGTGCCCCAATTGTAAGTGAAACAAAAAGTAGCCAAAGTCCAAAGAGTTGTAGTAAACCCTGAAAGCCGCTTGGAAGAATTTATCACAGGACTACAGTCAGTCTATAAAAGTAAATTGTTTCAGTTTTGCATTCTTGGAGAGACCACACAAAATACTGACATTTTTTTAAAACACTAAGTTGTTATATAGTGTTTATTTTTTTAAGGTTTCACATCAACTGCTAATTAAACACTGTATATCTACATTGAATATATTTACGGCACACAATGGCCATGTGGGTGGTAATTTCAGCAGTTTCCAGTGTAGTCTTTTTCACGGTTGTCTAGAATTTTACTCAATTTGATCTTTTATGTTTACCGCTGGGCTTAATTACTTTCGACTATGCGGTTCACTGTAATGTGTTATTTTCACACGCACCATGCGTCATGTGCATTAAGGTCATTTGAGGTGAAATTAGTATATAGTTGGAGATGTCATTAATCAGACCTGATGAAGATCCAGCCCTATTTGGAACACCGTCAATAAAGTGGTAAATTGGTTGCAAAATGTATATTACTGGTATCAGGCCTTGTTTTTTTCCCTCCAAGATTTCTTTATTAGAGAGAGGGAGAAAAGACAAGAGGATATTATTAAACACAATGAAGGACGCTTAATATTACAAGATGTGCTTGGAAAATTAAAAACAAAACACAAAAGAGAACAATAGGAATGAACTTGACAGAGCTGAGGAGTTTTTGTGGCTCAAAACGTAGGAGTGAACACCTAGAACCTGTTGCTAATCAAACACATAAAAACACACACACTTTCTCCTGCCGTTTACAAGCCTACTTAATAGCCATCTCCAGATACACACAGTAACCCAAACAGAACCCTACATCCTGGCAGGCACTGGACAAAAATAGAGCAGTACATAGGGAACAGGATGTGATTTGGGACGAAGACAGTCTGTCATTTCGACTTAATGTGCTTCTATTATGTCAGCATGTCTATTTAATGTGATTCTATTCTTAACGTAATCGGGCAGTTATTATAAAGTTATTATACCAGTTGACTGGATTAATGTAGCCCCCAGGGAGCTGTCAAGAGACAAAGGACAAAATATGTTTTAAAGAAAAAACTATGAGAGATAGACAGTGTCTGAGAAGAGTCATTCATACCTAAACTATTTGCACAATGACATGACATTGTACATGTTGTACAATAAGACCCTCTGTAACTGCTTGGACGATTAAATATTTTTCTTCCTTGGATTTGAAATCTTACAATTACTATGAGATTAAAGTATACATTCTCAGCTTTATTTTAGGGCATTTGTGTATGTATTGATTTCACCATTTAGAAATGACAGCACTTTTGAATTGTGCATCAGTAAAGACACTCTCTCGCAGTTATCTGTCATGTAAGGGCCAAAGTTAAAATCCAGCTAGCAATTTAGCCCTGCTTAAGGGTGGAGTAATTAGCCAGCACTGGTTGAGGGGTTTAGGGGTCTACTGACTCCATGTGGTGGCTTGGGTATTGTTGGGGAAGTTTCTGAAGCCTGATGCATTCTTACTGATTAAAGGACTTGAGTCCCATTGTTTAGATAGGTAAAGGAATCTGGGGGAGCTGGTATTTGCATAGAGGGCATCTATTGTCTATTCAGGTTCGGTTGGAACTCTTAGAATTGAAGAAGTAGTAACAACAAAGGGAATGTGTTTTATTGACATAAGACATAAATGAACTGTTAATTTGTGCTAAGAGTATTTCGTCTCTGTACTTCCTTCTAAAAGAGTTAAAATTACCATCACAATATCCATGAGCCCAATCAGGGTAAAAGGCCAGAGATAATGTGTTCCTTCTGGCAGGTATGAGGTCTAGACTTCCTAGTTGAGCAGCATGATAAGAATGGCAATATATGCTTTGGAAGCCATATCTAGACAACGACTGTGCCAAGTATCCTAGATGTTGCTGCGATGAACCAGGCCCTTAATCAAAAATTGCATATCATCAAATTGGGGGAAATAAAGAAGGTAAATGTAAAAGAAATAAAGATATGACAGACCAATGCTTATGAATAAGAACAAATGGAAATATATATATATATTTATTTTATTGACATAACATAATATTGAAACAGGATAATTTAAAAAGCATGGCCAAATTATATATTTTTTTAAATGTCTGTAGTATCTGCTTCCCTCAGATATTCAGACTTGCTGTTCCAATTGACAACTCCATAGAGGCTGAAAGAGGCCTGAACAAAAAAGTTGGTTCTGACTAAACTAAAACGACAGTGCCAGAAGACCTGAGGGACCGAGTATGGACATCTTAGAAACATTTCAAACCAGTAGTCGGGTGCAAGGCTTTAGGAATTAATAAACCAGTTCAATGCTGAACTCAAAAGGCCAGATTTGAAATCTTACAATTACTGTGAGATTAAAGAACACATTCTCAGCTTTTATTTTGTAGTCTATCAAGATTTTTAAATCTATAGTATCTAAAGTTGCACTTAAATCCAGTAGTAAAAAGATAGAGAACGTTTTAGCATCTATCATAAGGTTGTTTACAACCTTGATGAGTGTAGTGTCTGTGCATTAAAAAGAAGAAATGCACTGGTGAACTTTGCATAACTATCGATGGCTACAGTACAGGCCTAGAAAATAATTACCAGAGAAGATGTAAACGCCCTGGAAAACAAGGTGTTTTGCTAATTGTTTTGTTGAAAATTGCTATAGATGTTGCAAGTCGTGAAATTGGACTTGCGCGAAAGACCACTCGTCATGTAATATCAAAGTGCTCATTCTTTTTTTTCATTACCAGAAGGCGAGAAAGCTAGCTACAACTTTCTACTAGGCACTTCAGAGAAGACTACGATCTGTCATTTGTAATACAAATAAAAGCCATTTATAATGTAATTCAACAAAAAAGTAAGGTGGTCGATAATTGCTATGTCACTAAGCAACTACCTGAACATATAGAACACATTTCCCCTGAAATTTTAAAAATGATCATTAATGAAATGCTAGCTAACCTTTTTATGTCACTAATAAACATCATCAACATTGATAAGTTGATCAAATGATTACTCGGTACAAGAATACGTTTTTTTAAATTGCTGTTGGATATCCCAATAACGGGGTTAAACAAAATTAGTTTGTCTATGTTCAATTCTTCAGTTTCAACGGAACACAGTTGCAAAACCGTGTGTGTTTCACAGATTCATGTTTGTTCGGGTTTGAAGTCGTCAAACTTATTCTATTCAGAGGAAGGGAGATCTGATTATTATTATTTTTTAAGTATGATACATTTTATTAATAGGCTAATGACTAAATCAGTTTATAAATGATTCAGAGAAATCGTGTTTTAGCGTTTCATTTACTATAAATTATAATTGATTTTTGTGGCTTTTGATGGTGTTGGATGGATGAGGGCAGAGGATGGAGTAAGGCATTAAATCAGTGTCTAGCACAAACTATGAGACCGGTATAATTCTAGCCAACCTTGACCAACAATAACCTCATTTTGTTAGATTTTGCACCCGTTGTTACTCTAAAAAGACATGATGAAAATATGTTTTGGGAGTGCGCCCACACCCTCATAAAAGAGGATTAGTCCCCGCATCCATGAATTTCTAGAGACGTCCCTGGTGGAGTCATTATATTGCAGACTTCCAGATTTTACAACAGTTTTGTATGTATAAATGTGTTGTCTTAACTAAATGGTGAGAATCTACAGTGGGGGGGGTCTACAGTGGGGAGAAACAAGTAATTGATACACTGCCAATTTTGTAGGTTTTCCGACTTACAAAGCATGTAGAATTTTGTCTGTAATTTGTCTGTAAATTTTATCATAGGTACTCTTCAACTGTGAGTGACGGAATCTAAAACAAAAATCCAGAAAATCACATTGTATGATTTTTAAGTAATTAATTAGCATTTTATTGCATGACATAAGTATTTGATACATCAGAAAAGAAGAACTTAATATTTGGTTCAGAAACCTTAGTGAGCAATTACAGAGATCATACGTTTCCTGTAGTTCTTGACTGTAGCAGGGATTTTGTCCCACTCCTCCATACAGACCTTCTCCAGATCCTTCAGGTTTCAGGGCTGTCGCTGGGCAATACGGACTTGCAGCTCCCTCCAAAGAGTTTCTATTGGGTTCAGGTCTGGAGACTGGCTAGGCCACTCCAGGACCTTGAGATGCTTCTTACGGAGCCACTCCTTAGTTGCCTTGGCTGTGTGTTTCGGGTTGTTGTCACGCTAGAAGACCCAGCCACGACCCATCTTCAATGCTCTTACTGAGGGAAGGAGGTTGTCGGCCAAGATCTCATGATACATGGCCCCATCCATCCTCCCCTCAATACGGTGCAGTCATCCTGTCCCCTTTGCAGAAAAGCATCCCCAAAGAATGATGTTTCCACCTTCATGCTTCACGGTTAGGATGGTGTTCTTGGGGTTGCACTCATCCTTCTTCTTCCTCCAAACACGGCAAGTGGAGTATAGACAAAAAAGCTCTATTTTTGTCTCATTCTCCCATTCCTTCTCTGGATCATCCAGATGATCTTCCATTTTCTAATAATTGCGCCAACAGTTGTTGCCTTCTCACCAAGCTGCTGGCCTATTGTCCTGTAGCCCATCCCAGCCTTGTGCAGTTCTACAATTTTATCCCTGATGTCCTTACACAGCTCTTTGGTCTTGGCCATTGTGGAGAGGTTGGGAGTCTGTTTGATTGAGTGTGTGGACAGGTGTCTTTTATACAGGTAACGAGTTCAAACAGGTGCAGTTAATAAAGGTAATGAGTGGAGAACAGGAGGGCTTCTTAAAGATAAACGAACAGGTCAGTGAGAGCCGGAATTCTTACTGGTTGGTAGGTGATCAAATACGTATGTCATGCAATAAAATGCACATTAATTATTTAAAAATCATACAATTTGATTTTATGGATTTTTGTTTTAGATTCCGTCTCTCACAGTTGAAGTGTACCTATGATACAAATTACAGACCTCTACATGCTTTGTAAGTACGAAAACCTGCAAATCGGCATTGTATCAAATACTTGTTTTCACCATTGTGCATTTCAACCTTACAGTAACTTTCTTCTTATTTCTAAAATTGGTGTATAAGAAACAAGTATTCACTGTCCTAATTCTTACAAAGGGAGTTGTATTTAATATTATAAACCAGATGTTCCTAACCATGAATGCTGATTGGTTGAAAGCTGTGTGATATATGAGACCACACAATGGGTATGACAAAATATACAATTTTAATGTTACGTGTTGGTAAGTATATAGTGTTGGTCAGTATATATTTGCAATAAGGCACCTCAGGGGTTTGTGGTGTATTGCCAATATTTCACACCTTAGCACTGTATCCAGGCACTACACAATGCGTGGCACCTAAGAATCTCTTAGCTGTGGTATATTGACCCTACACATGTACCATTTTTATTTTATCTTTCTTATTTTCCATTACTTTGGCAATGTAAAGAAATGCTTTCCATATCAATAATAATAATACAATTTAAATTCAATTGAAGGATTTAAAATGTTTTGTTAAAAGTGAGACACACACCTTATCATCCACCGACTTTGTTTTCCTTTGTCTGAGAAGTTCCCTATATGTCACAAGGGAGACAGAGTGTAAATTCAAAAACGGAAGGAAAGAGAAAGATGATTGTAGCCAGAGGCAAAGCAGTGTCCGTTTTCGATTGGCAAACGTCTATCTCTTGTTCTTTTCTTCCAGGGCATTTAACACACAAACACACCGGCTGTCAACTATATACTATATACCACCCTCAGGACCCACACCAACACACTTACTTATGCCTACTACTGTGTTCTTGTTGAAGCACTCCCCTGTATAAACTCAGTATCTTAACATATCTACCCGTAGGCTTAATGTTCAGACTCGGCACACCATCAACACAGACACGCACACTTACACAGACACAAACCAACATATCTGCTATGAGAGGTGAAGCAGAACTGATGAATTTAAAATTAGCTGTCGGACATCTACACTCACTGTCTTGCAATCAACTTACTTACTTAGTTCTGCATCAATGAGTGTGGGTGTGTATATGTGTATGTTTGAGTGAGCGTAGAGAGCAGAAGAGAAAGACAGAGAGAGTGAGACAGACTGTGTGTGTGTGTGTGCATATGTTCGTGTGTGTTCAGTTGTGAACTAAATCATTATTGTCGGACGGTTGCTCTGACTGACAGGCTGATTGAGATGGCGCCGGATTCTGTTTTCCTTGGTCTGAATGTTTCATAACTGAATGACTGGTGTGTATGTGTGTGCGGTAGGGCAGGCAGCAAAGAATTACAGCAAATGACACAAACACGCAAACCCTTACTCACTCATTTATCTTAAGATGTGGTCCCTGCATGGTAAGATTGTCTGAGCATCTGTTTTGTGGGATTGTGGTGCCTCTATGTGGTTGTTCTGTCCTACTGCACTTGGGTTTGGCCTCAGGAAGACTCTGAAGGGGAAAATGGATGGATGGATTTCTGAAGTTCTCACTTAGAGAACAAGCCAGATCTCAGTCTTCAAATACTATCTAAAATCTCTCAAATAATATTAACATTTTTTAAAATAGTTTTAGCATTTCCTATAGATTGCCTAAAGCACAGCTCATTCAGATATGTTATAGTAAAGAGGATAACAACTTAAGCAATTCATTATTTCTGTTTTATATTTGTATTTAATTTAGAACAATTTGTTGGTTTATTTTTCACTGTGACACAATGGATTATTTCGTGTTGGTCTGTGGCAAAAAAATTTGATTAAATCTATTTTGATTTCATCAGAATTGAACACAAAAAAATGGAAGAGTGGGATAAATACTTTTGAGAGACACTTTTTCCAGGATCACCATCAATAAAGGCTGATACATGGCTGTAACATCACTCTCTGAGTGTGAAATATGCAAACAAAACACATGAGAGGGTACCTCAGCACAGTTGGCTGAGTATCAGTCGTACCCAGAATTGATTTACAGTGGATGGTATGTCTAAATATCCCTTACACACTAAAAGCCGGACAAAAAAATCTAGTTCAATAGAAAGCTCCATTGAGCTTGTTTTTTTTTGTCCTAGACTAGGCTCAATCTGTGTATAAATCTATTGTTTAAAACTGATAATTTTTTTGTTTCTCAATGTGTAAGAAATGCTATACAACATTTTTCAAATGAATAAAAATAATTGGCAGACAGTAAAATGGTAAATCATTTTAATAAAATTCCAACATCACATCCCAACTTTTAGGACAACATAATTGCATAATTGTTTTTCGTCTCTCTTTTTCGTCTCTGTATTTGCACAGTTGTCTTGAATTATTACTGAACAGCCTTGATGCTGTTGTAAACACAGTTTTCCATTTTTTCACTTGTCATACAGGCCAGTAATGTGAAGGGTGATACTGTTGATACCTTTGTGTTGGCAAGTATTGTGCAGGCACCATTATGATATGGATATGCTTTGGATATGCTACACAGCCCTGGAAAAAATTAAGAGACCATTGCACCTTTTTCTTTCCTTTCCAAAAAAGTTGAATAGGAAGGTTTTGAGTGAGGAACTGAAGTATTCAATCTGCAGTGGTCTCTTAATTTGAACCCTTCTGTTCCTCACTCAAAACCATCCTTTCTAACTTTTTTGGAAAGTAAAGAAGAAAGTGCAGTGTTCTCTTAATTTGTTCCAGAGCTTCATTTCAAATTTTGATTTGTCAGACCACAGGGCAGTTTTCCACTCCGCCTCAGTCCATCTTAAATGAGCCTGGGCCCAGAGAAGGTGACGATGTGTCTGGATATTGTATATGGTTTCTTCTTTGCATGGTCAAGTTTTAACTTGCATTTGTGGATGCAGCGATGTACTGTGTTCACAGACAATGCTTTTCGGTTGTGTTCCTTAGCCAATACAGTGATTTCCACTATGGAATCCTGTCTGTTTTTAATGCAGAGCGGCCTGAGGGCCTGAAGATCACAGCCTTCCTGGCTTTAGGCCTTGTCCCTTGCGTCATTGGCGGCTGCACAATTGGGTCTGGGCGGGCCTTGCCCCGACCAATTTCTCATTGGCCCACTAAGAAATTTGTAAGGATCTGGATTGAAACAATACCCAATCATGTTGTCCTTCTGTAGTTGCTATGAAACAGAAGTTAAACATGTAACATATTAGAATTATCATGGCAAAATCAATCCAGAGCCATCTAGGGAGATTATAATCTAATGGCTCTGCAATCAACAAGAAATGTTGTTATTTTGCTGTTGCTATGAAACAGTGCATATACGCATACAAGCAAGTACATCCTATAAAACATCATTGCATCCATTAACCAATCATAGAGTAGACTCGCTATATTCAGATTATAATTACCTACAGTGTAAGTTAAAAAAGCGCCCTTTTCTTAGTTACAGCCTATTTAGCAACGAATGGCATAAATTATAATGAGGTTATACACCGATCAGCCAAAACATTATGACGGCTGACAGGTGAAGTGAATAACACTGATAATCTCACCATGGCACCTGTCAGTAGAAGTAGGAACCAGAAAAGGAACCAGGCAAGCCGAGTTCAGCTGGCCAGCAATTAAAATGAATAAACATTGTTGCCCTCACTGGTTTCAAACTCGGGGGTCCCCCATGAGAGGCACTGTCTTTAACCACTATGCCACAATGCTGCTCGTTTAGCCAGCGGCTAGACACCATTAAGCACTGTGTTAAACCGACTAATGTTTCTTATTAAGTTTACCTCCAACACAAATAGCGTCTATGAACTGGATGGCTTTTGCCACTGGCCGTTTTAACAGCTTATTAGCCAGTAATAGGCTTACTAGTATCTACAAACGTACTAGGAATAGTCCTAAGAATTGAGAATTTGCTAGGGAGATTGAAGATTACATTTTCTCTGGCAAAGCTATTTCATTTAATGGCACAAAAACTTTAGTTTTTCTTTCATTTGTGAATGACATTGATACAATAACTTTCAGTAAAGTGACAATAACAAACTTTTTGATCAAGTCGAGAAAATCTTGGAATCCACCAGAAATAGTCGCAATACTGTATAACCGTGAACAGTTTTAGTTGAGGCTTACTATAACGTAGCTACTGAATGTTGTAGCAAGCTAAGTTTTAGTCTGTCCTGACCCAAAAAGCATGCCCAGATGCATACTTCGAAAATTCACAAGAAATAGTTGCAGTATAACTGTAAACAGTTTTATTGTGGCTCGCAATTAAAATGTATTAATATCGTCGTCCTTACAGGATTCGAACTTGGGTCTCCCAAATGAGACACTGTCTTTAACCACTACCCCACGGCACTACATGTTTTTCATGCCATGCTTTGGGCAATGTTCTCAGTTTCCAAGGTGTTACGCTGCTATATTATTGTGCTGGGGGACATGAGGGATGTACTACTAACTTTTCTCAGTTTCCTCCAATTTTAAATTTTAGAAGGAGATGAGGTCCTGGTCCACACCTGCGGATTACCTGGTTTGGGGGGACCGTTGCTGTTCCTGTCCTTGTCCACCTGGTCATACTTCTGACCTAGTCTAAAATCAAATATACTCTGGATTTAGCCAAGAGAAATGTATTTATTATTCCAATTGGACTCTTAATATCTCACCCGGCACAGCCAGAAGAGGACTGGTCACCCCTCTGAGCCTGGGTCCTCTCTAGGTTTCTTCCTAAAATTCGACCTTCTTAGGGAGTTTTTCCTAGCCACTGAAATTCAACACTACTGTTGTTTGCTCCTTGGGGTTTAAGGCCGGGTGTCTCTGTAAAGCACTTTGTGACAACTGCTGTTGTAAAAAGCGCTTTATAAATACATTTTGATTGATTGATTGATTGTTCTGCTGGAAACCTTGGGTCCAGCCATTCATGTGGATACTACTTTGACATGTACCACCTACCTAAGCATTGTTGCAGACCATGTGCACCCTTTCATGGCAATGGTATTCCCTGATAGCATTGGCCTCTTCCAGCAGGATAATGTGCCCAACCACAAAGCAAAAATGGTTTGACAATGGTTTGAGGAACACAACAACGAGTTCAAGGTGTTGACTTGGCATCCAAATTCCCCAGATCTCAATCCAATCGAGCATCTGTGGGATGTGCTGAACAAACTAGTCCGATCCACGGAGACCCACCTCGCAACTTACAGGACTTAAAGGATCTGCTGCTAACGTCTTGGTGCCAGATACTACAGCACACCTTCAGAGGTCTAGTGGATACCATGCCTTGATGGGTCAGGGCTGTTTTGGCGGCAAAAGGGGGACCTATACAATATTAGGCAGGGGGTCATGTTATGGCTGATCGGTGTATACTGTACATTTTTAAAACAAAACCTCGCCGCCTACTACTTTAGTAGCAGTTAGTATGACTAGTACATTTGGTTTGGAACAGATATGTTCTCTTAATTGGTAAGCTACAACTAAAATATTCTAAATATCTGCTGAAAATGGTCCACACTTTCCATTCACAGTGATGGGAAAAATTATTTGATCCCCTGCTGATTTTTTACGTTTGCCCACTGACAAAGAAATGATCAGTCTCTAATTTTAATGGTAGGTTTATTTGAACAGTGAGAGACCGAATAACAACAAAAAAATCCAGAAAAACACATGTCAAAATGTTATAAATTGATTTGCATTTTAATGTGTGAAATAAGTATTCAACCCCTCTGCAAAACATGACTTGGTACTTGGTGGCAAAACCCTTGTTGAAAAAAACCTACAAGAGGTCAGACATTTCTTGTAGTTGGCCACCAGGTTTGCACACATCTCAGGAGGGATTTTGTCCCAATCCTCTTTGCAGATTTTCTCCAAGTCATTAAGGTTTCGAGGCTGATGTTTGGTAACTCAAACCTTCAGCTCCCTCCACAGATTTTCTATGGGATTAAGGTCTGCAGACTGGCTAGGCCACTCCAGGACCTTAATGTGCTTTTTCTTGAGCCACTCCTTTGTTGCCTTGGCCATGTATTTTGGGTCATTGTCATGCTGGAATACCCATCCACGACCCATTTTAAATGCCCTGGCTGAGGGAAGGAGATTCTCACCCAAGATTTGACATTACATGGCCACGTCCATCGTCCCTTTGATGCGGTGAAATAGTCCTGTCTCCTTAGCGGAAAACCCCCCAAAGAATAATGTTTCCACCTCCATGTTTGGTGGGGATGGTGTTTTTGGGGTCATTGGCAGCATTCCTCCTCCTCCAAACACGGCGAGTTGAGTTGATGCCAAAGAGCTTGATTTTGTTCTCATCTGACCACAACACTTTCACCCAGTTCTCCTCTGAATCATTCAGATGTTCATTGGCAAACTTCAGACAGGCCTGTACATGTGCTTTCTCAGGCAGGGGGATATTACAGGCACTGCAGGATTTCAGTCCTTCACGGTGTAGTGTGATACCAATTGTTTTCTTGGTGATTAAGCTCCCAGCTGCCTTGAGATCATTGACAAGATCCTCCCATGTGGTTCTGGGCTGATTCCTCACCGTTCTCATGATCATTGCAACTCCATGAGGTGAGATCTTGCATGGAGCCCCAAACCTAGGGAGACTGACAGTTTTTTTGTGCTTCTTCCATTTGCGAATAATCGCACCAACTGTTGTCACCTTCTCACCAAGCTGCTTGGCGATGGTCCCATTCCAGCCCTGTGTAGGTCTACAATCTTGTCCTTGACATCCTTGGACAGCTCTTTGGTCTTGGCCATGGTGAAGAGTTTGGAATCTGATTGACTGCTTCTGTGGACAGGTTTCTTTTATACAGGTAACAAACTGAGATTAGGAGTACTGCCTTTAAGAGTGTGCTCCTAATCTCAGCTCATTATCTGTATAAAAGACAGCTGGGAGCCAGAAATCTTTCTGATTGAGAGGGGATCAAATACTTATTTAACTCATTAAAATGCAAATCAATTTATAACATATTTGACATGCGTTTTTCTGGATTCTTTTGTTGTTATTCTGTCTCTCACTGTTCAAATAAACCTACCATTAAAATTATAGACTGATAATTTCTTTGTCAGTGGGCAAACATACAAAATCAGCAGGGGATTTAATATTTATTTCCCTCACTGTAAGTAAGGTTTGCAAAATGTAAAAGTGAATTAGTTCATTTTCTACATGGCATTATGATTCATGTTATAAGTTCTCCCATTACTTAATGCCCACATATTGCATAAATCATTAAGAGAATTGAGTGAATATATTTTTTAACCTATGGTATAATAAATCCTTTGTTTGAAGTAAACATTAAAAATTATGTAATTCAGTTTTATTTTTTTTAATCAATGGCATAGCAAAAAATCTAATAGCGCTAAATATTAGATTGATTTTGCAGCACTAGATGCATAAAAAAAACACTCACCTAAAGGATTATTAGGAACACCTGTTCAATTTCTCATTAATGCAATTATCTAATCAACCAATCACATGGCAGTTGCTTCAATGCATTTAGGGGTGTGGTCCTGGTCAAAACAATCTCCTGAACTCCAAACTGAATGTCAGAATGGGACATTTTGAGCGTGGCATGGTTGTTGGTGCCAGACAGGCCGGTCTGAGTATTTCACAATCTGCTCAGTTACTGGGATTTTCACGCACAACCATTTCTAGGGTTTACAAAGAATGGTGTGAAAAGGAAAAAACATCCAGTATGCGGCAGTCCTGTGGGCGAAAATGCCTTGTTGATGCTAGAGTTCAGAGGAGAATGGGCCGACTGATTCAAGCTGATAGAAGAGCAACTTTGACTGAAATAACCACTTGTTAAAACCGAGGTATGCAGAAAAAGCATTTGTTTTTTTTAATATTAGCATTTGTCACAACACGCACAACCTTGAGGCGGATGGGCTACAACAGCAGAAGACCCCACCTGGTACCACTCATCTCCACTACAAATAGGAAAAGAGGCTACAATTTGCACGAGCTGACCAAAATTGGACAGTTGTAGAGTCAGAATTTGGCGTAAACAGAATGAGAACATGGATCCATTATGCCTTGTTACCACTGTGCAGGCTGGTGGTGGTGGTGTAATGGTGTGGGGGATGTTTTCTTGGCACACTTTAGGCCCCTTAGTGCCGATTGGGCATCGTTTAAATGCCACGGCCTACCTGAGCATTGTTTCTAACCATGTCCATCCCTTTATGACCACCATGTACCCATCCTCTGATGGCTACTTCCAGCAGGATAATGCACCATGTCACAAAGCTCGAATCATTTCAAATTGGTTTCTTGAACATGACAATGAGTTCACTGTACTGAAATGCCCCTCCATGAACTGCCACCTTAACGTGGTGGAGGGGTTTGAGTACCCGAGTGACCCTAGGAGCTATGTTGTCTGGGGCTATATGCCCCTGGTAGGGTCTCCCAAGGCAAACAGGTCTTAGGCGACGGGTCAGACTAAGAGCGGTTCAAAACCCCCTTAATGATGCTTAAGATTTTGAGTTCCGTGACGTCGCCCGGTATGGCGCAGCCGGGGCCCCACCCTGGAGCCAGGCCCGGGGTTGGGGCTCGTATGCGAGCGCCTGGTGGCCGGGCCTTTCCCCATGGGGGCCGGCCGGGCTCAGCCCGAACGGGCGACGTGGGGCCGCCTTCCCGTGGGCTCACCACCCACGGGAGGGACCATAAGGGGCCGGTGCGAAGAGGATCGGGCGGCAGTCGAAGGCAGGGGCCTAGACAACCCGATCTCTGGACACGGAAACTGGCTCTAGGGACGTGGAATGTCACCTCGCTGGTGGGGAAGGAGCATGAGATCGTGCGTGAAGTTGAGAGGTTCCGAATAGAGGTAGTCTGGATCACCTCTACGCATGGCTTGGGCTCTGGAACCACACTCCTTGAGAGAGGATGGACTCTTCACCACTCTGGAGTTGCCCATGGTGAGAGGCGGCGGGCTGGTGTGGGTTTGCTTATAGCTCCCCAGCTCTGCCGCCATGTGTTGCACGGCAGTGCAGAGTACCCGACCTTCTTGGAGTCTCTGGGAGGGGTGCTGGAAAGTGCTCCGACTGGGGACTCTATCGTTCTACTGGGGGACTTCAACGCCCACATGGGCAACGACAGGGGGCGTGATTGGGAGGAACGGCCCCCCTGATCTGAACCCAAGTGGTGTTCAGTTATTGGACTTCTGTGCTAGTCACAGTTTGTCCATAACGAACACCATGTTCATGCATAAGGGTGTCCATCAGTGCACGTGGCACCAGGACACCCTAGGCCGCAGGTCGATGATCGACTTTGTTGTCGTCTCATCTGACCTGCGGCCGTATGTCTTGGACACTCGGGTGAAGAGAGTGGCAGAGCTGTCAACTGATCACCACCTGGTGGTGAGTTGGATCCGATGGCGGGGGAGGAAGCTGGACAGACTCAGCAGGCCCAAGCGTACTGTAAGGGTCTGCTGGGAACGTCTGGCCGAGTCTACTGTCAGAGGGATCTTTAACTCCCACCTCCGGCAGAGCTTCGACTGGATCCCGAGGGAGGCTGGAGATATTGAGTCAGAGTAGACCATGTTCTCCACCGCCATTGTCGAAGCGGCTGCTCTGAGCTGTGGCCGTAAGGTCTCCGGTGCCTGTCGAGGCGGCAATCCCCGAACCCGGTGGTGGATACCGGAAGTAAGGGATGCCGTCAAGCTGAAGAAGGAGTCCTATCAGCCTGGTTGGCTTGTGGGACTCCTGAGGCAGCTGACGGGTACCGACAGGCCAAGCGGGCTGCAGCCCGGGTGGTTTTGGAGGCAAAAACTCAGGCCTGGGAGGAGTTCGGTGAGTCCATGGAGAAGGACTATCGGCTGCCCTCGAAGAGATTATGGCAAACCATCCGGCGCCTCAGGAGAGGGAAACAGTGCCCTACCAACGCTGTTTACAGTAAAGGTGGGCAGCTGTTGACCTCAACTGAGGATGTCATCGGGCGGTGGAAGGAGTACTTCGAGGATCTCCTCAATCCCGCCGTCACGTCTTCCATTGAGGAAGCAGAGGATGAGGGCTTAGAGGTGGACTCGTCCATCACCCGGGCTGAAGTCACAGAGGTGGTCAAGAAACTCCTCGGTGGCAAGGCACCGGGGGTGGATGAGATCCGCCCTGAGTACCTCAAGTCTCTGGATGTTGTGGGGCTGTCTTAATTGACACGCCTGTGCAACATCGCGTGGCGCAGGGTGGCTGGGCGATCCCTTTCAGATGAGAAGCTCGGTCACCCGGGAGGAGCTCAGAGTAGAGCCGCTGCTCCTCCACATCGAGAGGGGTCAGCTGAGGTGGCTTGGGCATCTGTTTCGGATGCCTCCGGAACGCCTTCCTGGGAAGGTGTTCCGGTCCCGTCCCACCGGGAGGAGACCCCGGGGAAGACCTAGGACACGCTGGAGGGACTATGTCTCCCGGCTGGCCTGGGAACGCCTCGGTGTCCCCCCGGAAGAGCTAGAGGAAGTGTCTGGGGAGAGGGAAGTCTGGGCATCCCTGCTTAGACTGCTGCCCCTGCGACCCGGCCCCGGATAAGCGGAAGAAGATGGATGGATGGATGGATGTACTGAAATGGCCCCCAGTCACCAGATCTCAACCCAATACAGCATCTTTGGGATGTGGTGGAACGGGAGCTACGTGCCCTGGATGTGCATCCCACAAATCTCCATCAACTGCAAGATGCTATCCTATCAATATGGGCCAACATTTCTAAAGAATGCTTTCAGCACCTTGTTGAATCAATGCCACGTAGAATTAAGGCAGTTCTGAAGGCAAAAGGGGGTCAAACACAGTATTAGTATGGTGTTCCTAATAATCCTTTAGGTGAGTGTATATATACTGTAGGTTTGCATTATTACGTGTCAGTGGTCCAGGGACATTAGATTTTTTTCCGTCTTCTTTTGCCCATCAATGATTTTGTCCACCCTGGTTAATATTAAAATCCTAGAGCCGCCACTGCTTTGCATACAGAGATTTGTCAGGATTCTCTGAATCTTTTATTGATATTATTGACCATAGATGATGAGATCCCCAAACTCTTTGCAATTTCGAGTTGTCTTTCACAGAGTGGTGAACCCCTCTGCTTCTTTACTTCTGAAAGACTCATCCTCTCTGGGATGTTCTTTTATATCCAACCATGTTACTGACCTACTGCCAATTAACCTAATTAGTTGGGAGATGTTCCACCAGGGATTTTTGTAGCATTACACAACTTTTCCACTCTTTTATTGCCCCGTCCCAGCGTTTTGGAAACGTGTTGCTGGCATCAATTTCAAAGTGGGCCTATATTTTTTTGAAACAATAACATGTCTCAGTTTCAACATTTGATATGTTTTCTTTATACTATTTTCAATTGAATATAGGGTTTAAAGGATTTGCACATCATTGCATTCTGTTTTACTTTACATTTTACAAAGCATCCCAACTTTTTTGGAAACAGGGTTGTAACTTGTAACGTTTATTTTCATGGAACACAAGGACATTTCTATGTGACCCCAAACTTTTGAACGGTAGCATACATGGATTACTATATCAATGAATATACAGTTATAAATGTGTATTCATGTATATACATTTGCATGCCCTGGCAGAAATTGTGAAATTATGGCATTGATTTTGAAAATATGATTGATCATGCAAAAAAAACTATTTAAGGATAGTGATCATATGAAGCCATTTATTATCACATAGTGGTTTGGCTCCTTTTTAAATCAAAATAATAAAAGAAATCATCCAAATGTCCCTGAGCAAAAGTTCATACCCTTGAATGTTTGGCCTTGTTACAGACACACAGGTGAAAATGGCAGTTAATGGTTAATTTCCCACACCTGTGGCATTTTAAATTGCAATTAGTGTCTGTGTATAAATAGTCAATGAGTTTGTTAGCACTCTTGTGGATGCACTGAGCAGGCTAGATACTGAGCCATGGGGAGCAGAAAATAACTGTCAAAAGACCTGCGTAACAAGGTATCAGAACTTTATAAAGATGGAGAGGAATATAAAAAGATATTGTTATCAAAATGTTGTACTTAGGTGCATTTGAGAAATGTCTGTCTTTCCATTGGCTGGTATGTAAATCTTTACTTTGATTGTGACACATGTCTGTATGATATCAGAGGATTATTAGATATTTGGGCCATGTCCTCCTGCCTAGACAAAGAAGGGTGTCAGTCTTCTGTTCCTCAAGAATGTGGTCCTTGGGGGGGGGGGGGGGGGGGGGGGGGGTGAGTGAGTATGGTCAGTTGGCCCCTTTAGGTAAACACAATGGCAGGAAGGATAAGGTGGGGGGACAGCCCTCCCTTTGGGTAAAATCTATGTGACACAAGACAGATGGGCAACAACTTACCACACCCCTTTTCTATGTAATATATACTGTTGAATGACCTGTATCACGTTAGAGACTCCTCGGACGGTTATGTTTGTAAGTGTTTGACGCGTCTCTCTTATTTGCAAATAGTTAATAAACTGTTAAATTGTGCCAAGAGAATTTCGTCTCTGTACTTCCTTATTAAAGAGTTCTGATGGAATTACCATCACAATATCCAAAGCCTTACAAATGCCAGTCAGTACTTTTTAATCACTCATTAAGAAGTGGAAAATTCAGGGGTCTCTTGATGCCAAATCAAGGTCAAGTAGACCAAGAAAAAATTCTGCCAAAACTACCTGAAGAATTGTTTGGTATACAAAGAAAAACCCACAGGTAAACCTCAGTTTCTGAAAACTAAAAGCACCAAAATATTTAAAAAACTGTCCCTTTAAATGAAAGCTATCTTTTTACAAATGTATAATTAAGCCACGAGTTATGAATAATCACAGAAAAACATGTGAGTTAAATTGATAATTGTTTGCTTTTGAAAGACCTAATAATACAGTACTTATTTATACAATAGTGACAATGTTGTAGAGAGTTGTACTCACTGCTGTCTGGGTTGCCTCAACGCACTTCGCTGAAAGAGTAAAAGGTACATTAATGGGGGGTTGTGTATGTGTACCGGTACATTACAGGTCTAGAGTTAGGAGATGTGGGGGCAGGCAGTATGTGTTTGAGAGTTTCTCACCAGTTTGTGTGTTGGTTTCTAGATAAAGAGTGATGAGGTAGGGGTAGGCCAACAGCTTCTCTCCTGACAACTTCTCAAATCTCAGCTCAGAAACTCTCATCCACTTGCTCTTGTCTAAGCCAACAGCAACATCAAAGAACAACTGGGAATATTCATCTCACCTGGCATATGTAACACCACATATTTACCATGGTATCACATCAACTGCTTATCAATGTGTATGTGGGAGTCTGTGTATGTTTGAATGGAAGGATACAGGGGTATATAGTAAAATGTGTGGTTGTAAAGGGCTGGAGGCAGTTGAGGTTGGCTAGTACTGCTCTGATGGCATTCTACGGGGAAAGAAAAACATGCTTGAAGAAAATGTGGAGGGATGGAAGGATGGTTGATAGAGGAATTAATAAATGTATATGTATGTATAACAGAATGTTACCTACCTCTAACTCCTCGTTCACAAACTGTTCTCCTATCATATCCACTTCACTGGTGAAATATAACATCTCTATAAACACCTTGACACACAATTGTTGCTGTTGTAACATTCATTAGGAAGGCCAGGCTCAATGTAATTATATAGTTTCCATGTTCTTGATACCATCCCATTCACTATATTCTAGAATGATTGATAGCTACATATCTCACACACACTGTCACTTACTCACATAAACCTACACATGTTGGTTTTACTTTGATGATGAGTACTGTTAATTTAGTACCAATAAGTCCAAAACTGTAAACCTAACAGTGACCCTAAACTTAACCTCAAGTCACATAAAACTTATAAGTAGCCAGCCAAATGTCCTTACTTTACACCTTCGGTCCTCACTAAGATAGTAAAACAGGAATACACACACCTGCAGTTGCTGCCAACCCTGATTTTGAACTTGTAAACATGTTGCTCAGCCTGAAAGAACCTTGTCTCAGGCAAGGGGAAGGAGAAGTATCGGATGGGCATGGTCCAAACTGAAGAGGTTTAACAAAATAATTAAATTAATTAATACGTTTTGGATTAGAAAGGTATGACCCACACACGTCTACTACTGGTATACTAGCTTAACGAGGCATATTTGCAATATTTAAAAAAATCTAAAAATCTGAAACGTCGTTTTTTAGCTAGCCAATGGAAATGTTATTTTAAACACTAGCTAGCTAGCTAACAACTTTTTCATTGACTTGACTTGCTAATATTGTCTCTAAACTAACTGTTAATTTGTGAAGCTAACAAATTATTTAAATACTGATCGTTTACTAAAATTGGTGTTTTACTGCTCCCGACTGTTTACCGCAATACCGTATTTCTCCGAAAACGGTAACGACCAAAGCAAGACGACCTAGCGTGTCAATCAAAAAATATATCTTTGCGGCCCCACCTACAAACCGTGATTGGCCAATGGTATATCCATTCAGCGATGTCCTGGGTAGTGTCTCCATGGTGATAGCGAACCGGAAGTTCCACCTAAACTCACTCCTAAATTCATCTGAGTGCAATGTACAAACGGCGCTACATCAGATATATAGCATCAGCACAACACCAGCAGATAAAAAAAAATAGATATGTATATAATAAACTCGCACAAAAATAATCTCTATATATTTATACATCTGCAACAGCTTTACCGTACATACACAAAAGAGACGATAAGCTCGATCCTTTCCTTACTATAAACGTTAAAGATTGCTTAAAGACACCTTTATGAAGTTCCTTCATAAAAATCATCAACAAGGGTATTGTTTTAAGAAATCTAAATTTATGAATAAAATATTTGGCGAGGCTGATTAGTGTGTTGATTAAGAAATCATTGTCTGTACCAAAAACATCAAATAGGACGTTGTCAAAAGAGAACGGAGGTAAATATACACGTTTTTTTTTTAACTACGCATGCAACATCAACCAGAAGTTACTGCTGAGTGCATAAGAAGAAAATGTGTCGGTTCCATGTCATACCCACGGAACCTGAAGTTATTGTTCCCCTTATTAAATCTTGTTCTAAGGAATTCATTGGAGGGATATACAGAAAAAATTAAGAGACCACTGCACTTTTTTCTTTCCTTTCCAAAAAATTTCAAAAGGAAAGTTTTGAGTGAAGAACAGAAGCGTATTTTAGTAGTATTTTAAGTGGTATTCCTTAACTTTGGGGGAAACAGGGAATTCTTAATTTTCTACTAACGTCAACATCCAACTTCTGGCAGATATAGTTCCTTTTTAGCTGATCTGGAAAATACTATTTGGAAATAATGCATCTAATATATTTGTTATTACATTTAACATCTATCCCCTAAGTGTAAGAAGGGTAACCATGTTTTAAAATTCGAATACCGTAATGCTCCCTTTGTCATGGCAACGAGAGCATTTGGAAGGGCATTTCTAATTATGGATTATTATTTTGGATGACATGACCTAAAGTCACATTACAGAATGTACTTTATTACCGTTAAGATGGCAACATTAGAGATTCGCTAGCAACAATAAGACTTCCGGATTTTGCCTTCAAATTAAAAGTCGTCGGTAAAACGCGATCTAAATAATATATAAATTAATCGATTTTGCCGCTTTGCTTAGTGTATATTTTGAAGATATAGTTAATAAAAGGAATATCTACATATTGAAAAATATAAACTAAAGAAAAATACTGTTTAAATAGTACTTCACATAGGATGAATAATATTCTAAGGTGGAGCACATTTAGAAATGGAGATGGAGTAAACTTTCATTTAATATTTTAATAATGAAATTCCTTTCTTACTCTTGTTAATTTGCTAGTGCTATTTAGTTATATATGGGCTCTTTGTGCAAAATCCAGCAACATTATACTTTCCACCTCCTCCCCCATTGCAACACATTATAATATACTGTGCAGTGGATAGATATTGCATCATACAGAACCTTTCTATACGCCACAGTGAGTGTATTGTAGGAAATGTTCAGGAGAGGGTGTAGATTCAAAATATGCTGAAAAACAAGAGGCACTATGTATTGGCAATTGTTTATGGCATTTTACTCCGCTCATACCATTGGCCACAATGTAACTCAATGCATATGAAATTAGATTAGATTTCATTTTATTGTCATTGAACAGTACAAGTACAGTACAATGAAATGCAGTTAGAATCTAACCAGAAGTGTAAATACATAATACTGCCCCATATAAAGTTCACAAGGAATTAATTGCAAAGGGTGACCTCCGATGGTTAGAACATACATTTAGAGCATATTTTTAGAGCATATTTCCTGCAGTACATTCACTGCAGCGTATAGAATGTTTTTCTGTATAGGGTAATATGTATTACCTTCATAATGTAACTCAATGGATATGAAAAACAGCGACACATTGTTATAGTTGTAAATGAGTTTGCACACTTGTCAAAAAATATTTGCAACCGTATTGCAAACTTTGTAGTTGTATAAAATTTGCATAATTGTATCTAACTTGATATTTGGAATCATACAACTCATTAATAACACTTGCCAATGTAAAATACAGACGCTCAGAGTTTTGTCACAAAAATGTCGCTAGAACTTTGACCTTTTTTTTTTTTGTAAATCAGAGACTGCGGTATTACGTTTCAGTGTTTGCAAGCGGCGATATCCATGAGGACTCTGATTGGCATGGCGTAGGTTTTCTGAACAATGAACTGAGTCTGTCACGTTTTCACCTTTTAACCAATCTGAATAGATTCTGGAACACCAGTGTTTAAACTCTATAGTGATGCATTGCAGAGGAGGAAAAACAGGCCTTGGCATTGTCTGCTTCTCCTACCCGCTCGTACCTCAGTTTTTGATACTATACCAAACCTTTTATCCAGTTCGTTTAATGTGACAATGCATTTGAAAAGTACAATATACTGTTTTGAATGAAAACAATATAAAAGTTATAAGAATAATCACGGGCTAGATAACTTCACCAGAAAAAATAGTAATTAGCTAGGAATTGACATGGCAAGTTACCTACTGAAACTGTACCCTGTTCTCTGGAGCAGAAATTCCTATAAAGTATCAAATTAAGTCTTAACCTTTTGCCAAACAGTGGTGACAGCCCTAGCCGATTAAACAAATGTGTTGAACAATTAATGCGAACACATTAAATAATAAACAGAAATACATGTTGTGATGTGAACCATTTTAAACTGGAATGTATACGCCCAAACTAGTCTAATACAAAATATTTATCATGCAAAGTGAATTTATATTATTCCCGTGGTAAATACATCAATTTCAAAGGCAAAACGGTAGTAGCCATGTAAGTTACTTGTTAGTTGCTAGATTTACATTTGAGTAATTTGACTAGTAGACTCCAGTAAAACTTTGTGCATTGATTTAGCTTGGTGGAAAAATCATCTAAAAGGTTTGCTATCCTATTAAAACTGAGGTAGGCCTAGGCTATGAGAAGCCGACTGTGCTTAGCCCTGTTTTAATTTTTTTGTTAGAAGGTGAAAACGTTGCGTTCATGATGGATTCAGTTCAAAGCCATGGCCTGCCAATCAGTCCTCATGTGTATCTCCGCTTGCAAACGCTTTGAAATGTACTACAGCAGACTGTGATATACAAATAAAAATTATTTTGTCACAGCTCCAGGGAAATTTTTAGGAAAAAACTCTGAGCATTTGTATCTTACATTGGCAAGTGTTATTAATGAGTTGCATGATTCCAAATAGGAAGTTAGTCACAATTATGCACATTTCTATACAACTACAAAATAAATTATAAGTTAGCAATTTTTTTTACAAGCTTGCAAAACATTTTTACAATTACAAAATGTATTCACATTTTACAAATATTTATTTAGAAGTGTGCATTTTTACAACTAAAAAACGTATGTCGCTGTTTTACCTTCATACATTTTGGCTAAAAGTAGCAGAGTAAAATTCCAGAAACAATTGCAAATACATAGTGCCTCTTGATTTCTTAGCATATAAATAATTGTTTTGCATTGGGGGCTAAAGAGGGTTTGGGAAATATTGTGTTGCTAGGTGTAGCACACCATTCCCCATGATTTGACTGGTTTGTCTTACTCTACACACTCTCCTGAACATTTCCTAGATTGCTTTTTCAGTGGCACATACAAAAGCTTTTGAGCTATGAGGCAATATGTATTCCATATTCAATAATTCGCATTGTCTGGATTTTGACCTTGGAACATGTTTTAATACCCAATCTTTATTGAAATTACAGAAATTATTTTATTGAAATTAATTTATTTTATTTAAATTACTTTACTGAACTTAAATATGAACAAATATTAATTGTTGTCAATGATTTGAAAAGAAAATTTTCTTAAACAATAAATTACATTTATATCAGTTTTTAAGTAAACGCTGGCCTCCTTTACTTTACTGAAATTTTCAAAATGTTTGTGAACCAGAAGTGTTTTTTAAATGTTGCTTACAAGATTTGGGCGACTTGATATGTACATCAAAAGAATGTTGCAGCTAGCAGATACAACTTTACAGGAAGGAGGGGGTGGGTGTTCAGGTGCTGTTAGGTTAAGAAGAGGTGAAATTAAAATATTGGTAAAAGGGGTGGGTTATCAATGTTGGCAGAGTAAGTGGGATGGTAGCAGGAAGGGCAGAGGGTATTATGGGGTACAGTGATTGGTGAGGGTAGAGTTAAGGAATATGGTGTGCAGGAGGGAAGAGGTCATGTGGGGTCATCTCAGGTTAGGGCATACAGGGCTGAACTCCTTGAAGGTGATAGGTAAGCATGAGACAGGTCTGTGTGATCGGTGTCTAGTGGAAGAAACAGTTGAACATGTTTTGTTGTATTGCCCGCAGTATGATGTTGAGAGGGAAAGGTTGTATGAGAAGGTTAGAGGGGAGGAGTTGGGATTTAGTGGGATTGCTGGGGGTGGGAAGGGGAGTGTGGTGGTGGCAAGGGCTGTGTCTCAATTTCTTAGGGAGCCGGGGCTGAGCAGAAGGGTATGATGTAGGTAGGCAGTGACCGGCCTCCCACTCCGGTACAGTAGGTGGTAGTATATGCAAAACATTTTTAGTTGCGATCCGCCAAGAAATTAGAAGACGAAGAAGAAATACAACTTAATCATCCTTCATGCTATATTATAAAGTATCCAGTGAATCTATTTTTTTTGTAAGTATTTCATTTAAACGTAATTGGTATCTATAATGCACTTGGACGTGGTCGTTAACGAGGTATACACTGCACGTGTTGTTGTTTCACACGACGCTATGTAAAGATATACTACTACCATTAGCTAGCTAAAGTACGTAACACGCTTTTTTACTGTGATTAACATGCATTGCAACACAAATATACCAACATCTGCGCGGTCTTGGTAGGCTAAATAGCCAAATGCACAGACGCAGTTTGCTATTCACTATTGTGCAATTTAAACATCCCTCCACCTGATAGCAACAAACTTGCATACACCAGATTTTAATGCCTTTACACATCAAGAGCGAAACGAATAAACGAGGCGAAAAAGCGTAGTATTCGTGGGCGAATGTTTTGCACAAAAACTATACACAGCCGCTTCCGCATCTATTTCACGATATCCGTGGCACAGTTGAGGCGGCCCTGGAGATGCACCTGAGGAGGCAGAGGACCAACTTCAGGGAGCTGTTTGACCCGGAGCAGCGCCTATAGCTGTTTGTCATAGGTAAAACATTATCGTAGTTAATTTGGGCATGTATACATGTTTGGTTATGAAGGTAATCTAAAAGAAGTTAAACTGGGCACGGTTACTAGTGGTTTGTGATTAGTGTAATGGGTATGTAAATAACTGAAGCCACCTAAATAGCCATAACTCTTTTAATTTGAAAAGGTAGAGCTGTATTTTCACCCGAAGTGAGAGATAAGATAGATACATAAGGTGCAGTGGTCTCTTAATTTTGTCCGGAGCTGTATAGTGTATAACCTATCTGATTGCCTTTGTTTCTTTTGTAGATTCCTCAGCACTGAGGATTCATTCACCACCATAGCAGCTAGTTTTTGCTTAGGTGTCTCAACTGCGGAAAAATGGTTAAGGACACCTGTGATGTGGTCTGATACCACATGAGGGGAAACCTTCTTGCCATCATCATCGGAGGACCTCTGGGAGAACACAGTCAGGAGATTCCAATTTCACAAATTGTATAGGAGCACTCGATGGCAAGCACGTTGTCATCCAGGCCCCAGCAAATTCAGGCTCCCAGTTCCATAATTATAAAGGAACATTCTCTGCTTTCCTCCTAGCTTTGGTGAATGCAGATTACTGGTTCCTAGCAGTTGACGTCGGTGCCTTTGGCAGCAACAGCGATGGAGGAACCTTTGCTAATTCCCAGACCTCCAGTAAGGGATTTTGCATGTGCCGCCACCACCATCCCCACCCCCATCTCCTCCAGAGTTTGGGCCAGTGCCATTTGTGATGGTAGGAGATGAGGCCTTCCCCATGAAGCCATACCTCCACCGGCTATATCCTGGACAGTGCATTCCAGAAGAAATGTGCATATTTAATTACCGCCTGTCGAGCCTATCGCATATCAGAAATTGCCTTTGGCATTTCTACCCAGCGTTGGAGAGTGTACCAGCGTCGGATGCAGGTCTGTCCAGACGCAGCTGACGGGATCATCAAAGCCAGCTGCATCCTCTGCAATTACTTCCGGTCAGAAGCTCATCACCAGGGGGAGGAGGATATGAGCAGAGATTAAGTTGAGGATGAGGGCGTGCTAGATCAGAAGCCTTCGGGGAAACAGAGCATCGGCAGAGATGTTGAGGGTGTGGGATACTTTTAGGAACTATTTTGTCTCACCTGTCGGACAGGTTCCTTGGCAGTATGATCATGTGCACAGAGGTCTATCTTTCTGATGGCCAATTTTCAGTTGTTCCTAGTAAATGTTCCAAATTGTAAATAATTCTAATCATCCCAATATAGTGTTCATTAAAAGATTTTATAAATAATTAATACATTGCTTGATATTTATATTTTAGCTGGCAAATACAATCTATTTCAAAAAAAATATTCATTCAAAGTTAATTCTAACACCCAGCATTTTGTATCTTGTTTTTACAAATATACATTTCTAAAACCTTATGATGACTGACAATAAAACACGTGACCAGCAAAAGTCAGTTTGCAATTGACATTGTTTATTTTCAAATAATATGATCTATATATTTCCAACAGCACAAAAAAATTGCAGTTCTACAGTAGTGCCATGTTTCCATTGGTGCCAAACACTGGTGTTTTACCCTAAAGCCCCCCTTTTATTTTTCTGTTTCCATTGACACGGCCCAGGGCCAGTCTGCTCTCACTTGGTGCCAAGCCCCGGACTGTATGACTTGGGGCGGGGTTTGCAGGATTAACGCATGACGTGTTGTGAAAATGCGGCAAGGTGGTACGATGCCATTGACTCAATAGAAAATGCCTTGTTGTGTTATTCGAATAGCAGTGAAGCAGCAGTACAGGTAAGCAAAAACTCAGAATGGAAAGAGTTGGAACAACCGAATGTGGTACGATACCATTGACTCAATAGAACAAGAAACCAGGCAAGCCAAGTTCAGCCGGCCCACAATAGAAAGGCTTGATCGTGGCAGCCCTCTCGAGATTCGAACCCGGATCACCCACGTGAAAGGCTGTCATTAACCACTACACCATGGAGCTGAACATTACCGGGTGTCAGTGTAGCCTCTTGACATATAATTTTGTCATGCATTAACATTACATCAAGTTTGAATATTTTGTTAGACACCATTAACCAATGTGTTAAACTGAGAAATTTTTCTTATCTAGTATTTATGAACTGTATGACTTTTGCCACTGGCTGTTTAAAAATCTTATTAGCCAGTAATATGTTGCTAGACCCCATTAAGTATTGACTTAAACTTAATGTTTCTTATTAAGTTTACCTCCACCACGAATAGCCTCTATTAACTGTATGGCTTTTGCCACTGGCCGTTTTAACAGCTTATTAGCCATTAGAGAATGACATTGATACAATAACTACTGTAATAATCAATATAGGTGACAATAATGGGCTGTTTCGTCAAGTGAAAAGACGAGAGAATCGTGTAGCCAGCGAAGTGTTTGACTATCCGGAAGAAATCCTAAGACAATTAAAAAATCCACTAGAAATAGTTGCAATATAACAGTAAACTAGTGATGGCCATTCGAGGCTTCATTAGCGTTCTTCTAGCTGCAGGATATTATGCTAGCAGCGCTAACTCAGATTTTCTTTTTCAAAATAAATCATAATTATAAGGTGATATAGTTAATATCTAGTCTGTCAATCTAGTCTCTTATTTTATGTTCAATGTCCGTTCCATTGTTTTTCTTGTCTGTTCTTTTTTACATACTAGAGTGTATGGCCCTATAAATTTCAATGATGGCTTTTATTGTAATAATGAAAATCTGAGTGCTGCCAGCATCATTTCCTGCTGCTAAAATAACGCTAATGAAGCCTCGTTTGGCCATCACTACAGTAAACTATTTCATTTTAGGCTTCCTGTAGCTATTGTAGGTTGTAGCCAGCAATGTTTTTGTCTATCCTGAACAAATCCTCTTTTGCCACTGGCTGTTTTAACAGTGACTGACATATCAATGTAGGTGATAATAACAGACTTTTTTTTGTCAAGTGAAAAGACGAATCGTGTAGGCAGTGAAATGTTTGTCTATCCTGAACAAATCCTAATATCCACCAGAACTGTTTTGTTTTAGGCTTTCTATTACGTAGCTACATAAGGTTATAGCCAGCGAAGTCTTTATCTGTCCTGAACCTCAGGCCTAATTTATTTTGATAGTTACGGGAGTCGAAAGAGGGACCTGTAGATCCATAGCCCGCATCTCTAACCACTACACTATTGAACCAGGGGGCTAGTCAGTCAGGCACTCAGTAAGACATTCGCTCTTCTAGGCTGGCTCCGCTTTCGCGGTCCGGCAAAAACGGAGTGCTGAAACCGAAGAGTAGCTTACAGAACCTATAACAACAAAATTACCTCAATTGTACCAAATCCTTCTATTAAAGGTAGATGGTTTTGACAAAATACTTACCAAACTAAATAATGGAATACATTGGCTTACAGTTGCAGTGTTATGAGTGTAGTTGGAGAAGGAGCCAGTGGCAGGAGTTTGAGCAAGACATTTGTTGAATTACTTAAGTTTAAACGCGGTATTGGAGACCAACTGAGCATGGCGTTTTATTACCAGAAAAATATTGCATTTTATTTTTTGTAACTGGAAAATGTAATCTCGTTGATAGTTTACTCCTCCCTCCCCACCTGAGCCCCTCCTTAAGTCCTTGGTACCAAATGTATAGTGGAAACAGAAATGTCTGGAGCCAACATTAGCATAAATCACTGGTGTGACCCTGGTGCTAGGGTAAAGCACCAGTGTAAAGCACCTCAAACTCCTGCGACGGGCTCCTTCTCCACCTACATTCATAACACTAGTAGCCTAACTGTAAGCCAGTGTATTCATTATTTAGTTTGATGAGTATTTTGTCAAAAATATCTACTTTTAATAGAAGGATTTGGGAGAATTCTGAGGTAATTTTATGTTGTAATAGGGTCTGCAGGCAACGTCTCGGTCTCAGCGCTATGTTTTTCTATTGAGTCAGTGGTATCGCACCACATTCAGTTGTTCTAACTCTTTCCGTTCTGAGTCTTTGCTTCCCTGTACTGTTGCTTCATTTTCTTTATTTTATCAGGCATCTGTTCGTTAGATCGTATGAAAACCGTTAGGAGAAGCCTAAAGACTAAGCAAATGATACACATCGCTATTCGAATAGCACAACATGCAGTGTTTTCACACCACCCCACACGTCAATCCTCAAACCCCGCCCTAAATCCTAAAATCCGGGGCTTGGCACCAAGTGAGAGCCGGGCTACTCGACCATGGCCTATTGGCCGACTGGCCCTGGCCCGTGTCAGTGGAAACAGAAAAGAATCAGGACTTTAGGGTAAAACACCAGTGTTTGGCACCAGTGAAAATGTGGCATAACAGGTCCCTCTGTGTTACCTTCTGCTTTCCCTTGGCTGTGCAACAGCTGACACACACTCTTCCTCACTTTCATTCCCTGCCTGGTCCTCTGGCCCCGCCTCACACTGGTCCCCTGGCCCTGACTCACACTGGTCCCACCTCACAGTGATGTTCATCCTGCTGCTGCGCTTCTTCCTGCTGATCTAAATTACTACAGGTCCTGTTCAAAAAAAGATTGAATTAAAAGTTTTCATTACTGCTGACGAGACATTTTAAAATAAACTTATAAACATTCTCCTCTTCCTTCTCACAAATGTCACAGATTTTTCCACAAACTTTTCAAACAACATGTATCATAGTAAAACCACACCAAGTCAGCAACAAACATTTTAAAATAAATGTAGCCGCTAGCTGAAATTAGCTAGATAACGTAGAAGCAAAGACCATGGCATGAAGGATCTAAAAGATCTATGATACAATTACACTAACTTATTTAATTCTATGTACTGCTGCCAGTCACAAGCTCACCGTCTGAACACTGGAGTTTTACAGCTATGCTCTTCCAAATATTGGCTTTAAAATCATTGTGGTGTTATATTTATATATGCATGCATCCACGCAAAGTCTACACACGTTGGATACTGTTTACTATGGAGCACTGAGGTTTGTTACAAATTCTATAGCCCTACTGACCATTGCTCCTTGTACGCTCGGGTTGGATTGTCCACCCATACATATAATTATTGGCATATTTTTATTTATAAAGCTATTTTTGGTCTGCTTCCATCTGACCTACAGCTCTATATTCATGAGAAAAAAATGGGAAGGTATTGTCTTCGTTCCCAGGGCTTATTTTTACCTTCCCTAAAGTCTGTACTGAATTGGGAAAAAGTGTGTTTAAATATGCTGCTCCCTCTGCTTTGAATCATTTGCAAAAACACCTGAATCTTTGTGAGCTGGTCTCACTGGATGCTTTTAAAGTAATTTTATGACATGGAGGGAGGCTTATCTGGCAGTAGATGTTTTGACTGATGGATCTGTTTGATCCCTGAAGTTGATGACTTGTGACAAACATTGATGAATATCTTTTGATATTTTATGATCCTGTAATTTGTGCATTTTCATTGTAATTGTCATGTTTTATTTCTGAAACTGTTAGTTGTGCTGCTGCCTGTCTTGACCAGGACACTCTTGTAAAAGAGATTCTTAATTTCAAGGAGTTTTTTCTTGGTTAAATGAAAGTTCTTAAAATAAATTGTCTTTGTACTGTTTGTGCGCTTTGTCAAAAAGTACTTGGTATTATGAAACGAAACATTAGTTGATCCGCCATGTTTGGTGCTGTGGATATTACATCTGTAGGTCAAGGTACAACCGTGATGGGTCAAGCAAAAAGTTTTGCAGTACATTTTGACCTTGAAGTGTATAAAATAAGTGCCGCAAAACAAAAGTTAGCATTTGATGTACAATAGAGAAGGGAATTCAAATGATTTTAAACAGTTTTTCACTGTATCCACTCTTGTGTTTCTATAGTTGATTTGCTGTTGGGAGAGAACCTGCCAAGTAAGAATTTAATTGAATGGTCTGTCTGTACCTTGTGTATTCTACCCGTATAACAAATGAAAGTTGATATGAAGCCCTAAGAAGGAACATAGTATTCTACTACTAGTAACATAAGCTGGCAATACTAACCATAAGTTTCACCAGCTCCTTACTGTGCCTGATGTACAGCCCCATGATTGCCTTCTTCCCATCCTCAATAGATATTGTACCACTCTCCTTCCATTTATCTTCTTCCCCTATGTCCAGATACCTTCAATGTCAGACTGTGACCCTCAGCCTTCTTTCTTCCCTGATTCCTCAACTCTATCCTCCCTGACTCCCTTTGTCCTGCTTAACACTGGGGCCAGAATGCCTCTCCTGGGGCTGGGTACCTTTCAGCTCCGCGGCCCTGAAGATACCCTCCAGGTGGTCGACAGTGCCCTTTCCTCCGGCTACCGGTCCTTTGACACAGCCTCTGTCTACCGGAACGAAACAGACCTGGGCCATGCCCTCCGACAACTCCTCCCAAAACATGGCCTCACCAGAGAGGACATTTTTATCACCAGCAAGCTTGGCCCCAAGGACCAGGGTGTCAAAGCCAGGTATGTAAAATAACTTTTCCTCACACATTTTCTCAATCCTTAACCTTCACCAGGGACGTCTTTAGGCCCATTTTAAGGTTGCTTTAGCCCCCCTAAATTATTATTTAGCTCTCCCTAAATAAATCAATACATCTCTCAATATATTTTCTGTGATTTCTTTTTTCGTCAACCGTTCCATCGCATCTAAACATCTTACAAATTGTATAGAAATGTTATAGAACCACATTCATTTGCCAACATGTTTGGTTTAGTTTGATGCTTTGAACGTAACTCGCTCTGTAAATAGTAGCTAACGTCTCCCTAATATCGGCCACCCTCAATTCATTGTTTTCAGTCAGGTGGTTGCTCTGACAGCCTGGTGGGCAAAACATTGCAGAAACATGGCGTCTAAACATGGAATTCTATGGAGCTACTGCACAAGCTGGACATATTGGACATAGTGTTTAGATCACATCACATGAACAGCAATCATATGCAAACACACTACAAGTCTGAAACCCATATACAGCCTCCGCTGCGTTATTTACCTCGTTAAATTCCTGCCGGGGCTAAACATTGGGAATGTGTACATATATACCTTGTGAAGAATCCATCCCCTTACACTATTACCAAAATGAAAGCGTACAAAAGTAGACAGCTATATGTACATTCGATCAGGGTGGGTCAATAATGCAGTTGTTTGGGAGGTGAACAAATTCGGCATTGTCAAAGAAAAGTATACTGCTAAATTACCGTTGGTTCTATTGGTGATCAGTGTAGCATAGTGCAGCCAGTATAACCAAGAATCTTGTGACAAATGTACCGGTAAAAATATAATGTTTTCCCAATGTCAGGTAAACCATCGGTGGAGGGCATTGGAAGGAGAGTTTGTTTTGCCCGCCAAGTGGGCATTCCCATATGCTGTGACATCACGTGAAAACAATCAAGATGTAAATTCAACTTGCGCAACAGACTAGATGTGATGTAATGTCAAAGTGATCAGTCTTCTTTTTTTTTTTCTTTACCGGAAGACGAGAAAGCTAGCTACAACTTTCTAGTAGACACTTCAGAGAAGACTACGATCAGTTATTTGTAATACAGATCAAATGTAATTATAATGTAATTCAACAAAATAGTAAGGTGGGGACATGGCCGATAATATGGGGTTGTAATCTACGTCACTAACCAACTATTGAAAATATTAATTTCCCCTGAAAACAGAACAGAACATGTAGTGTATTTAGATTAATATATAGTATAATTTACTATAAACTTGTTGACATAAGTATTTTGGCTACATAATACAGCCGCTTTTAAGCCTTTTGTTGATGTTGAATGGATGAGTACACAGTGGACTTTAATTTCCTTATATGGATTGAATTAAAGTCAGATCAATGTCTATCACAAATTATGAGACAGGTATACTTTTAGCCAACCTAGATTTTACATGATGAAAATGTTTTAGGGAGAATGCCTAGACCCACCAAAACGAGGCTTAGCCCCCCCATACATAAATTTCTAGTGTATAGTCCCTGACCTTAACTAATAGTCGGGGTAAATGCTAAACCCAAGATCATCTTTCACCAGAAATATGACCCATTGATATATTTTTGTATTGTAAAGTTTACATTTCTAACTGTTTGACAGGGAAGGAGCTCTGAGGAGTCTAGAACTTCTGGATCTAGAATATATAGACCTATACCTGATCCACTGGCCTGGGACCCAAGGCCTGGGGGTGGGAGACCTGAGGAATCCAAAGAACAGAGCCCAGAGCTGGGAAGAGTTAGAGGAGCTCCACACCCAAGGAAGGCTGAGGGCTATAGGTGTGTCCAACTACACCCCTGGACATATGAAAGAGCTGCTGGATGTGTGTCGGGTCAAACCTGCGGTATTACAGGTAAACAAAAGCAATGTTTGGGGTGATTATTAGCTAGAACTATAGACACGATAATGCTGTACTGTCTTTCTTGCAATAATGTATCCTCACAAAAACACAGTCTTATCAACATTTAGTTGAATGCAATGAGGTAAGAGGCTCTGGGTAAGTGTTCTCCAGAATGTATTTGTCACTTTGAGTAAATGAATATACATCAGACCGACACATGCGTGAACTCTGGCTCGCAACATGTCCCCGCCCCTTTTTAGGCTGTTTACACTGCTTTAGTCTATGTGGGTTGATGGTTTGTTTTACCCCTCAATGGGTCATGAAGATGAGAGCATACTTCCAATTATGTATTACTATTTTAAAAATCATATGTAAAAATCTTGTTCCACCTCCAGGTGGAGTTTCACCCATGTCTGGTCCAGGAAGACTTGAGGCGCCTGTGTAGGGAAGAGAGTGTATGTTTCCAGGCATACTCCTCTCTAGGCACTGGTTCTCTCCTCCAGGACCCTCTGGTAGTCCAGGTAGCTAAGGGGTGCGGACGAAGTCCTGCACAGGTTAGTGTGGATAGTGTTCTTGGAGTGGTAGTTTGTCATTTCATCAATTTCCTTCCTTTTATTGCCTAATACTTTGTTTGACAGGTTCTTCTGAGGTGGGCTGTCCAACAGGGGGTCCCTGTCCTGCCCAAGTCATCTCACCCTTCTAGGGTAGCAGAGAATGCACGTGTGTTTGACTTTGACCTAAAACCTGAAGATATGGAGAGGCTGGGAAATATGGAGAGTGGACAGAAATACTGCTGGGACCCCTCTCATGTAGTTTAACCTAGGTACACCAGCGGATTAGCAGATGGACCTATAGCTGAAATGTACATTTTAAACCAAGATTCTTGAACTGACTTAATTTCTTATACTACACATTGACCTCTCACGATTCCAAGATCAATGCTGTTGTTGTTTGTTTTATAAAAAATGTTTACTAACAATTTGATTATCAAAGAACAACAGTTATTGACAATGGGTCATTTGTCTTTCATTAAAATGAATGCACATTTTCTGTAGATGGAAAAACTAGTATTTTACAAGCAAATGTTGGTTAATAAAATTGTTTACTTACACTAGTTGTACATGAAGTGGTCATCAAGCGAAAATATATTTACAAAAGTCATTGTTTATTTTTTTTAGCACAAAAATAAGAAAGGGATTCAAGTAATACATGAAATCCCAAATGGCACCCTTTTCCCTATAGAATGTGCTACTTTGGTAGTGCATTCGATAAGGAATAGTGCATGATTGTAGGGAATAGGGTGCCATTTGAGACTTAACCCGAGATGACTGCAAGGCAACACTTCCCTTGAATAGGGTTCAGTCTCTATTAGAGCCCATTTTAGCTTGACCAGGGTACATTCAACACCACAACATTACAAAACACAGCAGTTACCATCGGTTGCAAAATATGAATGCACTGTCAAAACGGAAAACGTTTGAAAGAACACATTGGATCTGCTCCTTGATGGACATTAATAGCGATGATATACTACTGACCCCTCAACTCCAGTACTTTGTTAAATTGTTCCACCAGGGCATGTGACACTAAGGGTGTATTCATTCAGCCAAACAAATGTTTTAGCTGACAAACTCTTGGTCTGGCAAAATGCTTAGCAACAAAGAAATTATTACTCCACTCTACAATGTGACATCACATCTGTTGATCCTTTTGCTTGATAAACTAGATTGAAGTTTTTAGAATGTTTATGACACAATCTGTAAACTCACTTAGGTGTAGTTCAAAACATTTGCATCCAGAAATCGCTAGGTTTTTCATCTCAAATCTTTCTTCCTTTTGCTAAATTATTATTTTGAGATAAGAACTATAACTATAGGAAGAATGAACATGAACTCAACAGCTTTTGGATCATGTTGAAGAAACTTTGGAATTTAACACAACTGAAATATTTTGTTTGGTGGAAGGAATTATCAGGTAAAGCAGAAAAAATACCCATAAAAAGTTGCTCTACTTTCCCATCTTAAGTGTGGGGGTGAAAAACATCCTGTCGTGAATGGCCTAAGTGAAAGACAACCAGCATGCTCGGGACACCGTAGGGTAAAACTTTGCAACTTTGTGATGCAGAAGGCACCCTGACTATTTGTGCTTGTCAACAACCCAACCTTGTCCCAATGCTATTACGCACAGTTTATTTAAGCCTGGGGAAATCAACCATTCAAAGTTGGCCTAACCAGGAGTGAGTTCTATGGCAGGGACCTTATCGATCAAAGCATATTTTTTTTTCTGAACTGCATGACTGGAGTCATACTGAAGGTACTGAGGGAGATTGGTTGACAGATAGTAAAAGAGGCTGATTAGGACCACCTGCTGGAGGTTTCTCTTATTAGCTAATGAAGGCAAACTTGGACATGTTTGTCCAGACTGCGCATTCAGGCAGAAGTGTCTGAGAACAAAATAGTGTGACTGAGCCTGATGCCTAAGGCGGTAGGTAGTAGTGCTGGCAGCCAGGGTCAAGTCACAGAAAAAGGCCTAACTCCTTAAAGAAAGGCAGTTCATCATACATTAATGGATTGCTAAATCCTGCATCAACCCGTATTACCCCTGGTGAAAATGACCTATTACTGATGACTACTTATGGTACTATGTACTATGGTTGCAAAATTATTTTCCCATTTGTTCCCCTTGGCCATAACCATCTAATGTTTGCTTTATGTAAGGTTTAATCCATATGCAAAAGGGTTGCAAACAAAGTAGGATCATCTGTAAGTGTTGGGGCTAGGCAGAAAGGTTGATATAAGCTTTTCTAAGCAAAATAAATAAATAAAAAAGACTAAAGTGATCCCTTCTAAGTTGCACCCTAGTCCCTATAGAGCAGACGTGTCAAACCGGTTCCACGGAGGGCCGAGTGTCTGCAGGTTTTTGCTCTCTCCTTGTACTTGATTGATTAATTAGGTCACTAATTGGTTAGTTTCTACCCTCACCTGGTTGTGTAGGTCTGAACTGGGAACCAATTTATAGGAAAAACCAAAAACCTGCAGACACTCTGCCCTCTGTGGAACCGGTTTGACACCCCTGTTATAGAGATTGGTCAAGTAATGCACAAAATAGAACAGTGGTTCCCAACCAGCGGTACTAGAACCTGCAAGGTACTAGTACTATCCACAAGTTTAGGGGTTCTCTGGGCAGAGCAAAATTTTGTTGGCGGCACAGTCCGTAGCAATAATATTTTTTTTTTGTCAAATAGTATATTTGCTAACAAATGTACACATTCCATAAAATATTACATTTTAAAATAGAATAAAAAATACATTCATTAATAACTACATTTTTCAAATGCATTGTAAAATACACTACCGTTCACAGTTTCTTAAATTCTGGCATGGAATAGCCTTCATTTCTCAGAACAAGAAGACTGATGAGTTTCAGAAGAAAGTTCTTTGTTTCTGGCCATTTTGAGCCTGTAAGAACCCACAAATGCTGATGCTGAAGATACTGAACTAGTCAAAAGGCCAGTTTAATTGCATCGTTAATCAGCACAACAGATGTCAGCAGTGCTACTATAATCAAGAGTTTCTTAATGATCAATTAGCCTTTTAAAATGATTAAGTTGGATCAGCAAACACAACATACCATTGGAACACAGGATGCTGATAATGGGCCTCTGTATGCCTATGTAGATATTCCTTTAAAGACCAGCTGTTTCCAGCTGTCTACACTGTATTTCTGATCTATTGTTTTTTAATTGACAACCTATTTGTTTTTCTTTCTAAGTGACCCCAAACTTTTGAATGGTAGTGTATTTTCTATTCTTTATTTCTTTGAGTGCAATCAAAATAGGTTGGGAACCACTGACAGGTGTTTTGGGGGGCACTATTCAATTTAGGGTGCCATTTGGGATGTATTGTAGCATCTCTAGTATCATTAATAAGTCACATTTTGTTCTTCAGCAGTATACACGTTATTTTCCTTCATTAAAATATTCACAATATTTACAGATTAAAATACCCACGGCTTAAATCCTTTACGTCTACATCTTTGTTTATTCTTTACATCTACTGTCAAATAAAATCTTCCCCTGCGGATTTTGTTTTATATAAAATATATAATTATTAACACTGCTATCAAAGATTGTCATTTAAGCAAGATTAATTCCTCTACATTTATTTTGAAATAGGTAATTGTTCTGGGTTGCAGCCATTATACCTATGATGGCTGTTGTGGTTGGTATCTAATACACTGAGTGTGCTTTCCAAATGGCATCCTATACCCTCATTATTTCACACAGTTCAACAAAAGTAGTGGCCTTAAGAGAGGAATAAGCTGTCATTTGGGACACATATGGGTAAGACTCGTCTTTACTTGAGTTTAGAACCCTATGTCTCCTCACCTTTGTCTGAATTGCATTGGAGTAGATTTGAGGGTGGGAGGGCCCAATATGTTTAGATGAACATATGAGATGCATGGAATCGCTGAAAGAAACTGAGGTTGACACGATTTGCCAATATTTCTCACTAGGTGGGAGAGGAACCAGATGTAGATTTTGTTTTGTTCTGTCACTCAGTGCATGTTGTGTCTGGCCTCTCACCAAGTGTGTTGCATAGAATTAATACGAGAAATGGTCCAAATGATTAACTTAAAGACCTGTTTGGGTCTTGAGTGAAGCCTTTCCTTAGGGTAAAAATCTAGTGGTTGCAGTGTTCTCATTTGGGTAAGGTCCAAGATTAGTTACCTCTAATATCATTCACTCCTTCCTAGTTCCAGGTCTCTCCTAACTGTTCCTACCTACCCACTCTCTACCCTGGTTCAGTGTGTCTCAGTCTCTAGGCCCACCAGGTCATCCTTTTGCCCTCCATCCTTCGATGTCTACTCAGAAGATCTTGGTTCAGTAATGATAAGGTTGGGGGTCTTTTCTGTCTCAGTTTCCTTGTGGCTGAACAGGAAGGCCCACCAGCTCGGGGATGTTGTCATCTGTTTGGCTGCTCCTGCACTCTTCACCCGCTTCATTTGCTTTAGAGGTTACATGGGGATGGCAAAGAGGGGGTGGATAAAGGGTTAGATATTAGAGGAGAGGAAAGAAATTGTTATTTTTGGGTTTCTACTTATAGGCATTTTTGCCAAGACTAAAGCATTTTTCTAGCCCCTACCCTCTCTGTCCACCACAGATGGCCACTCATATCAGCCACCCCCTCCCCCCAGCGCCACTCCTCACCCCTTTATCCAGCCACGTATCGAACTCGTCACTCATGCGTCGCAGCTGCCGTCCATATCTCTTGGCAGCCCAGAGGGCCGGGGGGGCTGACTGGGAGCGGACCCTAAAAGGTAGTCCTTCTGTGGCCACGCAGTTCAACCCTTGCCCCAAACCCTGGAGCTCCCCGCTCCTCTCCCCACCGGATGTAGCGAAGACCTGAGATTCAGAGTTTAACCTTATCCGGCCCTCGCCTATAAAAAAAGAGCAGAGGATGAGTGGGTGGATATGTGTGTTTCTAAGCCAGAACAGCCCATAGGCTCCTGTACCATCTCTAGTTCCTATGGTTATGAGGCAGAACAGCCCGTAGGGCAGGAGCCTATCTCCGGTTCCTGTGGTGTGAGGCAGAATGGTAGAAGTCGATATCCCATTTCTGTAGGGTGTGGAACAGCCCATACAGCAGGGGGCCAATTTCCTGGCAGCTTAATATACAAAAACACCCCTTTCACAGAAGACCAGTCCATCACAGGACCTTAATCTCAATCTATTGCTTACTGCCAAAAAGAATGGGTGATACAGACAGGGATGAGAGTGCTAAGAGAGATAGAGAGGCCATAACAACTGGACAGGTAATGTTATTGGGATTTGTGATGACAGGAAAAGGTGGCTGACTACCAGTGATGTATTCATTATTATATTGCAAACAAAAACGGAGAAATTCAGTCCAGCTAGTCCTTGCTTCAGTCTGTTGCTTAATGGATGTGCCCATGTCAAGAAATTGGGATGTCACGAGGGCCGATATTTCAGTACCAAGTCAATGCCAAAATTCTGAAAACATGACAGTATGGTCTTTGTACAGTACCGTAAGTACAGGGAATCCAACAGGTGAAAGATGGTGGCAGGGGCAGCTGCCACCATCTCGTCGAAAAGAAAATCAGTAAGAGTCGTGTAGGGAAGTACTTTGCGTTCGAGGCAGATGATCAGAGTAATATATTTAAAAAAACAGGTATGCAAACAGTGCCTTCAAAAGACAGAAGGAGGAAACACTTCCAATTTAGCAAAGTACATCAAAAACAGACATCCAGATTGATTAAAAGAATTCGAAGTGAGTGTGTTTTCAATTCACGTTACATTGACAATATATCCAAATGTTATCCTTGTTATATCCTTATCCTGAAATACATGTTACCATTATTTTTGTTTGAGACAGCTGGTATTGCTGTGTAGCCTAGCCAACTATGTATATATGCCATAAAATTATGACCATCTGCCTAAGATTGTGTAGGTTCCCCTTTTGCCACCAAAAGGTTGAGGCATGGACTCGACTAGACTTCTGAAGGTGTGCTGTGGTATCTGGCACCAAGATGTTAGCAGCAGATCCTTTAAGTCCTGTCGGTTGTGAGGTGGGGCCTCCATGGATAGGACCTGTTTGTCCAGCACATCCCACAGATGCCCGATTGGATTTAGATCTGGCGAATTTGGAGGCCAAATCTAGACCTTGAACTTGTTGTGTTCCTCAAACCATTCCTGAACAATTTTTGCTTTCTGGCAGGCCAATGCCATCAGGGAATACCATTGCCATGAAAGGGTGCACATGGTCTGCAACAATGCTCAGGTAGGTGGTACGTGTCAAAGTAACATCCACATGAACGACAGGACTCAAGGTTTCCCAGCAGAATATTGTCCAAAGCATCACACTGCTTCCGCCAGCTTGCCCCCTTCCCATAGTGCATCCTGGTGCCATGTGTTCCACGGCCATCCATGTGATGTAAAAGCAAACGTGATTCATCAGACCACGCCACCTTCTTCCATTGCTCTGTGGTCCAATTCTGATGCTCACATGCCCATTGTAGGCTCTTTCGACAGTGGTCATAGAGGTCAGCATCGGGCACCCAGACTGGAACAGTGAACAGTACAAGTACATTACAACGAAATGAAGTGTTTCTATCAGTACCAACATTAACCTTTTCAGCAATTTGAGCTACAGTAGCACGTCTGTTGGATCAGACCACACAGGCCAGCCTTCGCTCCCCATGTGCATCAATGAGCCATGACCCTTCCTTGGGGGTCACCGCTTTTCCTTCCTTGGACCACTTTTGATAGGTACTGGCCACTGCAAACCAGGAACATTTCACAAGGGCTGCAGTTTTGGAGACGCTCTGGCCCTTGTCAAAGTCACTCAGATCCTTACGCTTGCCCATTTTTCCTGCTTCTAACACATCAACTCTAAAGACAGAATGTTTACTTGCTGCCTAATATATCCCACCCACTGACAGGTGCCATGATTACAAGATTATCAGTGATATTCACTTCACCTGTCAGTGGTCATAATGTTATGGCTGATCGGTGTATATGCCATTGAAGGACTTGATACTTTGAGCCTGATCAATGTTCTAATTCCTTCTAATCGAAAGCCTATGTTGACCTTTCAATTTTGATATATTTTTGTTCATGTCTCAGCTGGGGACTGCAATTGAAATGCTGTGCCATAAAAAGTTATGAAGGTAAAAGAATGCCATAGGTTTTTTATAGTTGTAAATAAGGTAGCACACAAAAATATTTGCAAACTTGAAATTGTTGGAAAAACATTTTGCACACATGTAAAAAAGTGCTCATGTGAAACGTACTACAGCAGATTGTGATTTACAAATAAATAATTTTGCCATTTTAGAGAGAGTGTCCGTATTTTACATTGGCAAGTGTTATTAATGAGTGGCATGATTCTAAATATTAGGTTAGTTACAATTGTGTGCATTTTTATACAACTACAAAAGTAATTACAAGTTTGCTAATATTTTTTACAAGTGTGCAAAACGTTTTTCCAACTGTAAAAGAAATTCCAAGTGTGCAACCATTTTTACAACTAAAAAACGTATGTCACTGTTTTACCTTCATAGAAAGTTGCTTTTGATTGTATTTTAAACACAGTACTGTTTGTTTTAAACACTTGAAGGCTACATGCCACTGTTCTCTTTTGTAATGCTAATAGTTGTTTATTTTTATTTATTACTTGAAGGCTACATGCCACTGTTGTTGTTTTTATTTTTAGGAGTGTATGTTGAAGTACATGGGATTTATTGTTGTATTTTCTTTAACCATGGTATCGAATTGGGTATTGAGAATTCTGGAATTTCACTGGTATTGGTATCAACTACAACATTTCTGGTATTGTTACATACCTACTCAAGACTGATTATTTCTCACTGTCCTCTGGTCTTACCTGGTAGGTTAAGGGAGAGGCCTAATCGGCTTCCAGTCTTCCCCTGTCCGGCAATCCATTCCTTTTTGGTTTCTTCTACATCTGAGGATTCAGATTCGGTGTCTGATATAGTGAAAATATTTTCCATGGTGACATCTAGAGAGACAAAGCGGGAGAGTGAACAATAAAAAGGGATGAGAGGAGAAAAATGTGAGGATATACAGACAGAAAACAGTTAGAGGGAATGAGACAAAGGGGAAGATGAGAGTCCGAAATGTGGGTGGGGAGCAAAATAAAGTGCAGCCAAAGAAAACATTATTAAACAAATTCACTTGAGACTTTACAAGGCTTTGACTACTCATTATTGGGCTTTTCAGTTCCTTTAGTTTCAGTCCTAGGTATTCACATTATAAATGAGGCAAACCTATAATCTTGAATATGCCAACTGGGTAGATCAAAATTGACCACCATAAAAAAAAAGATTATCCTATTTTCCTATTGTTTATACCCTTTTTTGTATCTGAGCAGACAAAAGGATTCTGTACAAATGATCCTACAGCAGAATTCATCCTACTGCAGGACTCATCCCACTGTATCCTGCAGTTACATCTTCAAAGTAACAAGTGAGTCAATTCTAGTGGCTACCATACATCCCCAAAATATTGCATGCCAGTTCCTTTTATCACTCCAGACTTTACTCTTGCCATCACTCTGGTTAATGTGTCATCTGTCTGCAATATTCGTTGTGTATTTTTAAGGCCATCCTGTTTGAGGGGCCAACTAATGTTTTTCCACCCTAAAGTCCAGCCTTTGGTCATCCACTGTAGAGGTCTACCTTGGTCTAGCAGGTAATTTGCCATTGCAGACGCAAGCAGTGCTGTCTTCTTAACAAACTTCATTTTGGCATGCTTAATGTTTTTGGTGTGCTTTATTCAGATATATGTACATCATGACTTTGAAAACTGACACTTCTTTGCTCTTGGTGTTGTCAGACACCAGCAACCGACCTCAAAATGCAAAGCCTTGACATTGACAGTGCTCTTGAGCATGCAATAATGGTAGAAACAAACACACCTCCCTAATACGAGACAGCGTGACGCCTATCGTCCAAAGTTGGTACCCCTTAAATGGAACACTATGTACACAACATTATGTTATTTCTCAATAATTAATTAAATATGGATGAAAATACCCTAAAATTAGAGTGCACAATCTGTACTTTCACCATAATTAATCAGCTTTGTATAATTTCTAATCCAAAGTGCTGGAGTAGAGAGTAAAAAGATGTCACATGTACTTGTGGACTGCACTGAAACTATCCCCAAAAACCTAACATTATACCCAACTGTTAATCCGTAAAAAACAATTGTAACTTTAACCAAAGAACCCTTGCGTGCAAAACAATTCATTTTCTTTTCAAAACAGTTTCAGTATCGGACAAATGTCCTCATTTGTTCTTAAATGTTGGATCCATTTAAAAAAGTAACATAATAAATATAACATAGCAGTAATAAAATAAACAATTATGGAACCTAACAAGTTAAACGTATCGTGATTAAAACAATAAGTAAAACATAAAATAAGACATTGTTTCTTTTAAGGTTTGATTTGAATACCCTGTTGCAATACGCTTTAGTTGCTTAACGTCGTTATCTACAAAACATTAACACAACTTGTTGTTCAAGCTCTTTTTTTCTCCTACGCCTTGGTCCAAAGGTAGTTAATGCTAGCAGCCTTACCAGATACCGGCAAGATAAAGTTAGGTTTATAGCTGGAAGAAGATGGGACTGATGTGTTATATCACCGATAATAACAACGTGTTACATCAAAACACATACATTAACAAAAATGCAAGGTATTATCGGTGTTCTTCGCGATTGATCAATCGATTCTGGAGACAATGGACAACTTGGTTACCGCACAAAAACGCGGAAGAAACTGGATGTAATGTAACTTTAACAATAATCAGAATACAACATTTCTTACCCGAAGTATTCCTTTTACAGGTAAGTCTGTTGTAGTGGGTGCTTGTACAGCTACCTCTCTTTCGTCGATATTGTTGTTGTCTGGTATCTTTTTCCACTAAATGTAGGCTACAATAAAATCTTACTTTCCTCGCCCAATCGCGTCGCCATCATCCATTTACCGCACCGCTTTCCTGCGATCCACCAATGAACGGGTGCGCGCAGGGCGCGTTGGACTAACCTTGCCATCTACGTCACTGTTGCGAGCTAGGACTCGTTTTCGCTTTTGTTTTTGTCGCACCGTAATGTTCGATATAGCAGTGAAGCAAGAAATCAGATTTTTTGCATTTACCCATTGAAAAAAAATATTGCATTACATACAATGGGTGCTGAGGATATAAAATAATCAAATACGTATTCATATAAAATACATCATTTTTTAAAAACTGTTATAGCATTTGTAAAAACATACAGAATATAAATGTATTTGGAGAAAGCTACGCAAAATAATAAAATAAAACATTTATGTAAGAGTTGGTCTGGACAACAATTTCCTCCCACAGATGAAGGTTTTCAGTTGTTAATGCCCCCAGCAGATATTCAAAAGGCAACTATATGACCTAAGCAGAGTGTGAATGTATGATCAACAAGGGCAATGGGCATGTTCCCTGGAGGCTGGCAGGCAGCACAGTTCACACCATTATGTGTCTCACTGACACCTTGTCATCTGATTGTGACTTTTCAGAAGCTATTAACTCTAGTTTTAGTGAGACGTTTTTAGTAATCATACATTAATTTAATTTACTGGTAATGTGCACATTTACAATTCCAGTGTATCAAAATATCTAAATTCAGGCAGATAAGATGAGTTTTTGGTGCATTCCAGTACAGTTTTTAGTTGACATGAGGTGAACGTGTCAACTACTCGGCCCACGGTAGTAAAGCCGGCCCACGGTAGTAAAGCCGACCCACGGTAGTAAAGCCGACCACTCCCCCGGGCCAGTCCTGGCATTATGACCACAGGAACCTACCTGTGAGGTCCTCTCAAGCCCCAATCAACTGAGTTCTAACACTTGTTCCCCGTTTACACTCCATATTTAGTTCACCTCCTCTCACTAGTTCCTTGTGAGGTATTGCTTTTGTCACAAATACATACTGAGCCCTTTGCCCATTTCCTGTTACTATATTCAAATTAATTTTTTTGGATCTCCTGACCATTGCTAGCAAACCAACCTTTTGTCTTACCCTTGCCTGTGCCTTCGCCTTCTACCAGCCTTTTGGATCTGCTTTACCTGTTTTCCTGGGCTATCAGTTTTGCCTGCCTTCCGGTTCCTCTGTCCAGTCTTCTAGCCTCCCCGTGTACCGACTTGTGCTTGTTTTTGTTTTTCCATTTGTCTGAATCCCTGTGCTATACAATAAAGTGTGAGCTCCGCGTTTGATTAATCCATATGTGTCTCCAAAGTGTATTCATTACACCACCTCCTGATTCACACGCTCCACCTGCCCGTTGGATTCAGGATGGAACTCCAAGATGAGACTGAGCAAGATTCCTAAACACTCCAGAAACGCCTTCCAAAAATGGGATGTGAATTGAGGACTGCGGTCAGACACAATATCCTGTGGGATCCCATAATGCCGGAAGAAATGGGTGAAAAGCTCCTCCATGGTCTACAGGGCTGACAGGGCACCAGGAAGTGGAAGGAGGCGGCAGGCTTTGGAAAACCAATCAACAACGACCATGATGGTAGTGTAACCCTTTGATGGGGGGAGATCAGTGAGATAATCAATTGATAAGTTAGACCATGGCCATTGTGGAATAGGTAATTGATGTAATTTACCTGCTGGGAGATGTCTAAGCATCTTGTTCTGGGAACATACCGAGCAGGAAGTAACACAGACCCTTGCATCCTTAGCCAGGGAGGGTCACCAGTACTTGCCGATAAGACACTTTATCATACGCCCTATCCCTGTATTGCCGGATGAGAGTGTTGTGTGGTCCCAGTAAAGGAGCCAATCATGCACAGTCACCGGTATGTACTGGGGAGAAAAGGGTATTTAGCCCCCTCGAGACAGTTTCCCTCTGCTGTCCTAGCTTGAACATCGGTGAGCAGCTTGTAACACTGTAAGTGTTACACAAGGGCAGAGCTTAGGCGCTGTACCGGTCCGTTGGGACAGCACGGCTCCCATCTCGATCTCAGAAGGGTCCACTTCAACTATGAACGGCAAGGTTGAGTTAGGGTGAGCCCGTACTGGGGCCAAGGACAGCAGTGCCTTAAATGTGTTAAAAGCACCATCTGCCTCGGCTGACCAGCGGAGCTACCTTGTCAAAGCCCTGAATAAACCTCTGATAATAGTTTGTGAAGCCTAGGATGCACTGTACTGTACCCAAGGAAGGAGACGGAACATCGGAAAAACAGAAATTGTTCAGCCTTTGCATAGATGTCATGCTCCAACAGTCTTCCAAGCACTTTATGCACCATGGCAATATGAGTAGGGGAATACACTAATATATCGTCATTGTAGACCACCACACCATGTCCCAGCATATCCCGGAAGATCTCATTCACAAAGGATTGGATGGAGCATTCATAAGACCATATGGCATTACTAGATATTCATAATGACCTGTTGTAGTGCTAAAGGCAGTTTTGTATTCGTCAGCTTCCCGGATACACACCAGGTTGTATGCACTCCAGAGTTCTAACTTTGTGAAGTAGCGCGCCCCATGCTTATGTGTGATGAAACAGAGGAAATGAGGGGTAGAGGCGTTTGGTTATGTAGTTACGTGACCGATAATCCGTCTTTCTTCTTCACAAAGAAAAACCCTGCAGTGAAGTAGAAGGGCGTATAAACCCCTGTTGTAGGGATTCAGAGACGTAGACCTCCATAGCCTCAGTCTCTGCATGCAACAGGGGATACACATGACCCCTGGGCAGTACAGCACCTAGCCAGAGGTCGATAGCACAATCTCAGGAGCAATGAGGGGTTAATTTGGTTGCTTTAGTTTTGGAAAACTAAACTTCTCAAGGGCTGTAAACATCTTATCTTTATAAGCCGAAATTTGCAGAGAAGCTGGTGAGACATATAGACTAACCATGCATAGGAGGGGGACACAGTGGGCTGTACTGAATGTATATAGGCCTGAGCTCAACCTTCAACGGAGAGCTCTTGACCTGACTCTGCAGAGAATGTTGTTAAATGTTCCAGGTTTGCAAATCTTGAATAAAGCTTACTTGTGAAAATAATCTACAGTCTCTGTGCCAGTGAACACCCAGATAGGGACCTGAGCAACCATAAAATAGTGGGATCATGTAGAGACAACCAAGTCTTACCGGCTGTAGAGACAACCAAGTCAAGTGCCAGACCAGTGCCAGACCTGCCGACTCCTAGTCCCGGAAGGCTTTTATGACAGGAAGCAGCTTAGTGCCCAAACTTCCCACAGTAAAGGCAATGTAACTGTCGCCTTCTAGGGTGCCTCTCAGCCTCATGAACACCTGATGCCTCTAACTCCATGGGCACAGGTGGCACCACTGGTGTGGATGGAATTAAAGGGCCCACTTCGGTGCACCCACAAGTCGCCAGGAGGTTGTCCAGATGGCTGGCCATGTTGATAAGACAGTCGAACGTCAGGCTGGAATCGCAACATGCGATTCTGACTTCTGACTTCTTTCTGTAGGCTGCACCAAAAAAGGTCTATAATTGCCTGCTCATTCTACCCAGACCCTCAAGGGCGAACCCCTGGGCTGATGGTGTGCCTTGTCTGCGGTGGTACAGGTGTTCACCAGCCTCCCTATTACTATCACTTATACGGATAGTAAAATAAAAGTATTTTATATGAAAAAGGCCTCATGAACATGCCCCAGCACCAAATTGACTACAGCTTGTCCCCAACATACACACACAACCCTCAACTGACAAATCTATACCCTCTCCAACATACACACACAACCCTCAACTGACAAATCTATACCCTCTCCAACATACACACACAACCCTCAACTGACAAATCTATAACCTTCTCCAACATACACACACAACCCTCAACTGACAAATCTATAACCCTCTCCAACATACACACACAACCCTCAACTGACAAATCTATAACCCTCTCCAACATACATAAACAACCCTCAATTGGACAAAATCTTGCGCCTTTCATATATACTTTTTGGTTATTTTTTGTAATGTATTAATGCACAGTCTACAAACCCAATTCCAAAAAAGTTGGGACACTGTACAAATTGTGAGTAAAAAAGGAATGGAATAATTTATAAACTTATATTTAATTCACAATAGAATATAGATAACATATCGAATGTTGAAAGTGGGACATTTTGTAATGTCATGCCAAATATTGGCTCATTTCGGATTCCATGAGAGCTACACATTCCAAAATAGTTGTGACAGGTAGCAATAAGAGGCCGGAAAAGTTTAATGTACAGATAAGGAACAGCTGGAGGACCAATTTGCAACTTATTATGTCAATTGGCAACATGATTGGGTATAAAAAGAGCCTCTCAGAGTGGCAGTGGCAGAAGTCAAGATGGGCAGAGGATCACCAATTCCCCCAATGCTGCAGCGAAAAATAGTGGAGCAATATCAAAAAGGAGTTTCTCAGAGACAAATTGCAAAGAGTTTGAAGTTATCATCATCTACAGTGCATAATATCATCCAAAAATTCAGAGAATTTGGAACAATCTCTGTGCGTAAGGGTCAAGGCCCGAAAACCATACTGGATGCCTGTGATCTTCGGGCCCTCAGACGGCACTGCATCACATACAGGAATGATACTGTAATGGAAATCACAACATGGGCTCAGGAATACTTCCAGAAAACATTGTCGGTGAACACAATCCACTGTGCCATTCGCCGTTGCCGGCTAAAACTCTATAGGTCAAAAAATAAGCCGTATCTAAACAGGATCCAGAAGCGCAGGCATTTTCTCTGGGCCAAGGATCATTTAAAATGGACTGTGGCAAAGTGGAAAAGTGTTCTGTGGTCAGACTAATCAAAATTTGAAGTTCATTTTGGAAAACTGGGACGTGGTGTCATCCGGACTAAAGAGGACAAGGACAACCCAAGTTTTTATCAGCGCTCAGTTCAGAAGCCTGCATCTCTGATGGTATGGGGTTGCATGAGTGCATGTGGCATGGGCAGCTTACACATCTGGAAAGGCACCATCAATGCTGACAGTTATATCCAAGTTCTAGAACATCATATGCTCCCATCCAGATGTCGTCTCTTTCAGGGAAGACCTTGCATTTTCCAACATGACAATGCAAGACCACATACTGCATCAGTGTCATGGCTGCATAGAAGAAGGATCCGGGTACTGAAATGGCCAGCCTGCAGTCCAGATCCCATAGAAAACACTTGGCGCAACATAAAGAGGAAGGTGTGACAAAGAAGACTTAAGACAGTTGAGCAACTAAAAGCCTGTATTAGACAAGAATGGGACAACATTCCTATTCATAAACTTGAGCAACTTGTCTCCTCAGTCCCCAGACGTTTGCAGTCTGTTATAAAAAGAAGAGGGGATGCCACACAGTGGTAAACATGGCCTTGTCCCAACTTTTTTGAGATGTGTTGATGCCATGAAATTTAAAATCAATGTATTTTTCCCTTAAAGTGATACATTTTCTCAGTTTAAACATTTGATATGTCATCTATGTTGTATTCTGAATAAAATACTGAAATTTGAAACATCCACATCATTGCATTCTGTTTTTATTCACAATTGTACAGTGTCCCAACTTTTTTGGAATCAGGTTTGTACTATTTGTATGCTCAGCCCACTGTTCTTATTTGTTTTTGCTTACCTTATTCCTTTTGTATTGTATGGATTGTTGCACCAATGGCCAGAACAAATTCCTTGTTTGTTGTGAAGCTTACTTGGCAATAAAACCCTTAATAACATAGCGTAATTCTGAATGAAATTCTTCTTATGCAACATCCATGCAGTTGGGATTAAGAAAAATATAAAGCAGAAATGATAGGAAAAATATACATAACAATAAAAACTAGCAGCAATTCCAGAGAATGTAGAAATGGAAATATGGACAGTATGAATAGAAATCTTAAGTGTAGTAGTGCCTATAAATGTATTCATTAAAATGTGCTAATGTACATTGAATGTACATAGAAAGTGACCAGAGCACATGATGTGTTCATGTGATCAAAAGATCAATGTTGCTGGTTGAGAAGCCTTATGACCAGGGAGAAAACTGTTTGTGAGTCTGGAAGTCCCTGCCCTGATGCTCGGTTACGTCTACCAGACGGCAGCAGTGTGAACAGACCATAGCTTGGGTGACTACAGACATAAAAGACTAAAAAAGCACATAAAAAAGACATAAAAGCACAGACCGTGCTTTCCTAAGGCATTGTGTATGGTAGATGCCTTACACAGAAGGGAGATGGCAGACGATGATGCGTTCCACTGACTTCACTACTCTCTGGAGGGCCTTGCGATGGTGAGAGTTTTTGCAGACTTGACAAACTTCTTGAGTCACCTCAGGAAGTATAGGCTTTTTAGGGCATTTTTTACCGCAGTCTGCTTATCTGGACCAGGTGAGGTCATCTTGTGTATAGGGGTGCGACCCCGCCCTGTCACTACCTGAAGTCCATGATCATCTCCTTATTCTGGCAAACACTAAGAGAAAGGTTGTTGTCCTGGTACCATGTTGCCATGTCACTTACCTCGTCTTGGTTCGCTGTCTCATCATTGTTGTAGATGAGTCCAGGATGGTGCCAGGATCATCCACAAACTTAACCGTTGTGTTTTGTTAACATTTTGGTTCCACTCATTATGTTAGTGGGTCAAATTGACCCGGAGTGTTAAATCACAACCCAGTACTCACTATTGATATTTTAGCCCCCAACAAATGTTTGACATCCATAACCAACTCATTACTCATTACAAATTATAATATTTACTAGTTTTATTTTATTATATAGTCCATTTAAACCACATTTACCATATGATGAACACTTTTTTTTTTAATCCCAAAACCAGAAATGTATCTCTATTTGATATGATGGGCAAAATTAACCTCGGGTGACCACATTTTCAAACCCCCAAACTGGGACACTTGTGTAACCACATGTTAATGCACGCGCATATGTATGCGCTTATACAGGCATGTTGGTCATCATGCGTGCTTGTGGTTGGTAGAGCTGGGTTTGAGCTTTGATGAGAATTGTTGCTTTGCTACCCAGTTCTACACAGTTGTTGGCTCAGACTCGTATGTTGAAACATTACAGTATTATTATTATTTTAATTGTGGTGAAAACTGTGACAATTTGGTGAATGTCTGAATCCAGGACATTTTAGTGTTTTACAAATATTTGTCGGGACCTGGGACACCCAGCTTGAGCAGGGCTGGTAATTTCTGCACGGTAAGTCATGATGATGTTCACAGAGGCTAGTTTTCTGGGAAGGCTCTCACACGACATGCTTTTTGACCTTCACACGACGTGCTGGTCTTGTGTCAGAGTAATCGAAGTGAACTACTGTGGAGAATATACAATCTCAAATCGCTCAAGTGACAAGGTTGCATGGAATATTTCTATCCCTGTCTTTGTATCCCACAAGCTATCTAATGATTCATTTTTGGACTTGTTTTCTGAAAAATAACATATGGACCGGATGCTTAGCAAGCCCTGTAAGTGATATCACCACGGGAAGGTTATGAGCAGTACTTCCTGGGTCCTTCAACACATTACACAACAAAGCCTTTCCCACAAGAAAAGTTCAGTTCCAATAGTAACAAATAGTAACAGATTTAGAAAATATTTTATTTAACCCTTGAGTCATCCCAGGGTCTGAACGACCCGTGGACAGCTTGCCCGGGCCCTTGCGTAGCCCCGCGGTCAGAAAGACCCACGGTTAGACTTCCACCGGCCCCGTCCTGGGTAAATAGCGACCCACTGTTAGCATGCACGCATTCCCCTTGCCCCAGGGTCGTTCTGACACGAGCGAGTCGCATCATCCCCTTGCCTTCGGGTCTCTCCGACACGTACGTTGGCCTGCTCGCACTCCCTTTGCCTTCGGATCTCTCGGACACCACCGTTGGCCTGACCGCGCTCCCCTTGCCTTTGGGTCTCACCGACACGAACATTGGCCTGACCGAGTTCCCCTTGCCTTCGGGTCTCTCGGACACGACCGTTGGCCTGACTGTGTTCCCATTGCCTTTGGGTCTCTCCGACACGAACGTTGGCCTGACCGCGCTCCCCTTGCCTTTGGGTCTCACCGACACAAACGTTGGCCTGACCGCGTTCCCCTCGCCTTCGGGTCTCTCCGACACGACAGAGTGCCTGTTCCCCTTGCCTTCAGGTCTCTCAGACACGACAGAGTTCATGCTCGTGGGGGGCTGCATGCTCCCCTTGCCTTCGGGTCTGGACTTTCCACCGTAGTTCTACCAACGGAAACACCCAGGGACCTACTCTGACACTCTCCCTAATACCCCTTTAGAAGCCTCTGCGGCCAAGAAAAGGTGGGGTTGTGCAATATGAACCAGGGAAGGCCAAACAAAATGGGGAAATTGGGGGATTTAATAACATGGAATGTAATCTGCTCCCGATGATTAAACAGGGTAACAAGTGCGGTGCCCTCCATAACAAAACCTGACCCTAACGGCCAGTTGTCAAGGGCTTTGACAGGTAGTGGAATAGACAGATTCATAAGGGAAACACCTAACCGAAAATCCAGACCTCTATCCATAAAGGTTCCAGCAGCGCCTGAATCTACCAGCCCCTTACACTTGGGAACTGCAGTGAAGCCAGGGAAAGAAACAGGTATGAACAAATGCGCAGCAGAGGGTTCTACTCGGTCGTGTGTGGTTCCTCCCTGGGGTGGCGCGAGAGTGCCCTTCCTGCTGCCTCCAGAACCAGGACTGGTGACATAATAGAAAATGAGAGTAGAGAGTAGCTCCTCCCGCTGTTGCTGTGATTTGCTGGCTCTGGTTGGAAATGAATAGAGAGGGCCTCTTTGTAGCTCTAGCTAGCGGACAGTGAGCACACACCTCTACTCTCTGAGACTAAATCTCCCAGCGACAGTTGAGAGTTGAGATTTATGATGCTTCTCTGGCTTCATGCTGATATATAATTCTAAAAAAATGATGCATGGAAGGTTTCAGAGATTGTTGGGATCACGGGTGAATGATACATGCATAGCGTAAAACAAGTCAATTTCTATTTTAACATTGACAAATCATTGTCTTGGCATCATCGTAAATGGCATAGTTTAGGAAGATATGCACTGCCCGAGCAGGCAGTGTGCATGCTAGTTTTGGCTCAGCGACAGCTTGCCAGAGATTGAGCTATTTGCAAATTGAGCAAGCATGTAGGGTTAGAATAATGGAGTCAGGTCAACTTCTCTGACGAGTGAAATTTTCAACTTTGCCCAACACCTAGTCATCTAATGGTTAGACAGAGACCTGGAGAGGCCTACAATCCACAGTGTCTCGCACCCACTGTGAAATTTGGTGGATGATCTGGGGATGCTTCAGCAAGATGCTTCTGGCAGATTTGTCTTTATGAAGGATGCACGAATCAAGCCAAGTACAAAGGTTATCCTGGAAGAACACCTGCTTCCTTCTGCTCTGACAATGTTCCCCAACTCTGAGAATTGTTTTTTCCAGCAGGACAATGCTCCATGCCACACAGCCAGGTCAATCAAGGTGTGGATGGAGGACCACCAGATCAAGACCCTGTCATGGCCAGCCTAATCTCCAGACCTGAACCCCATTGAAAATCTCTGGATGGTCACAAGCCATCAAACAAAGCCAAGCTCTTTGAATATTTGTTCCAGGAGTGGCATAAAGTCACCCAACAGCAATGTGACAGACTGGTGGAGAGCATGGCATGAAAGCTGTGATAAAAAAATCAGGGTTATTCCACCAAATATTGATTTCTGAACTCTTCGTAAGTTAAAACATTAGGATTTTGTTGTTGAAAAATTATTATGAATGTGTATTTGAAGTCTGAAAACAATGCATATTTTTGGGGGTTATTTTGACCCTTTGTTATTTTATACAAATAAATACTTTTTAGAATTTGGATACTATTTAAATACTATTTAGAATTTGGAAGTAAACTCAAACACATACCTATGAATAATAAAACCAGATAAATTATAATTTTGCAGTGGTCTCTTATTTTTTTCCAGAGCTGTATATGGTAGCAATACACCTTTGCTTTTTTGTAGAACTGAGAGACACCAGTTTAGGTATGATTTCTGATGCCCAAGAACTAGCCATTTTGAATTGATTTTTAAAACAACCTTATGTTTAGGGAAATCAATACAAGAAGAAGAATTCAAGAAACCCACCAGAAAAATATACATGGAAATTCAGAAATATATTATGGTTATGGATTAATGAATACCTTTATGTAACTGTTTTAATTCCTCTCAGCTGTGCGCAGTAGGTCTTCAGAAGTTTCATTTGATTTGATTCTTTTGTGTGGCATCGGAGTTTAATTTATATGACAAATAATATTGTATAAGGCAAGGTAAAGAAGAGTACAATTAAGAAGTACAAGTACATTTAATTTTGTATGAGAAGTTTAATCAAAATGAATTAAGTTTTAAATGTGTTTTTAATATGAAGAAAATGTACAGTAGGACATAATCAGGAAAACATTTTGTAAGTGGTTGTTAAAGATTATAAAGTAAACATGCAAGGCCTTACCGGTCTCAAAGGGCCACTAGACCTCAATGAATATTTGTAGAAAATGTAGTTGGTTAAAATGACCAACAGATGGCATAATAACACAGAAAATTCCATGCTAGACTAATATAATGGCGCCGCTCTATTACTCTTTCATCATTTGCATCAAATCTGCTTTTACGCATTTGCTTCTCTTGCTCCCACCACCACCGTTGCCTCCACCAGTTAGGTTCTATTTTCCTGGTGGGGAATAAAAAAAAGCATGAATCCATTAACATTTTGCATAGAAATAAAGAGAATGTAAAACGTTTATAAATGGTTAAACCTTTACTTGGTGTTTTCTTTCTGAATTGTGGTATATCATTGAGGATTAGGTTGAGGATTAGTGACACGTCATAATACACGTCAGCATCCACAAACAGTATTACTGGTGTCTCTGTGTGAAAAATGTGAGGGAAAGATTAAGTGAAAAAGAATAGAGAAAATTGTGAGTTCTAATGTGGTTTGTTAACAAGTACCAGAATGACACACTACCCTGATCCTCTCTTTTCTTTCCATCACTCTCTCCTGCTAGATCATCTCTTCCCTCGCCTCCTCTCACTCTTTACCTCTCCCTCCTCTTACCTGGTGTTCACTTTCTCTTTTTCTTGCTTCATGTGATCTCTCTCTCTCTCTCTTTCTGTGGCTGGTAGGCATTCCTGTGTTTCAGTCCCATACAATTATCAACCATTTATATCCTTGCAGAACAGATCTAACCTCGCCCTTCTCTCCAGTTCATCCCCGCCCTACTCAAGACCTGTGTTGTGTGTGGGTCCACACCACACTAAAGGCCTTACAACTATATCAGCACTACATTTAGTTTAGATGGTTTATTGTGACGGGAGCCAAACATTGCAGTACAGTATTACAGAAGAATAAGATCTGCCATGTCCTTTCTTGGTCTTTCTTTTTAAGGATACAATACTTCTAATCCCACATAATCTCAAACCTCCACTGGAGACCTTACATTTAGATTATATTTAGGGATGTTAGTTGCAAAGGTGGAGCATACACCACTCCTCTCTTTAAAGGGAGTACTCCTAGAAGAAACCCTGTGATTCCTAACATTGCTTAAATGTCCCTCTCCCCACATCAAAGCCTTTCAATTGGGTCAAAAGATGATTGACAGCAGAAGGCAATCCCACCCTATTTTGGGAGAAAAGAGGCTACCACATCTCCTCAAACATGATACTAATGTACTATATGGTTTTGTTGAAATCTCTGGTTATTCTAGACACACCGTATCTAGGCCTTAGAATAAGTATTTGTATTGAAACAGTGAGAGATCCCAGCACTCTGTTTTGTAAAAAAAAATGTTGCAAGGTCTATCTCTTTCTTGATTAATCAACTTAAATAACCAATTGCTTTAGGCAGTTTTCACACAAGCAGTTAGAAAATAATGCCTTCAATGACTAACCATATAAAATAACATGTAAATAAAACAAGTGCAGCCCAAAAATTATCTATAACCCATTATGTTCAAAAGAGCAGACCTGATTTGTGGACAAATATCAGAAACACTGCCCATGTATTATACAGTATAACCTCAGTGGGTACTTCTAAACATTCCAATTTCTTTCCCTCTCTCAGTACTTCAGTCTGTCCATCTAACTCTATGTCTGCAGATCTACAGTGGCTACATGGTCATTATACCCTGCACCACTCCCTTGGTCTGGCCAATGCAACTCTGTTATTAAGCCATGCTCATACTTCTCTCTCCTCCCTGCCTCCACATAGAATGTCCAGGGAGATCACAACAAGATATACTGCCTCACCCTGCTTCAGGTTCACCCTGCCATAGCAAACGCAGAGAGCTCAAACCAAGATCTATTGCAACATTAAATGTTTGTCCCATTCTCACTCTTTTCCTTCCTGCCTCACCCTGCAATAGCAGACCCAGCAAAATCCCACCAAAGTACACTGCAACATTAAATATTTGATTTGGTTCCTAACAAGTTTGGATATGGTTGAAAATAGGTCTAGCGGCTGGGCCTCCCAGGTGGAAGAACGACCTAAGGCACTCTTTCTTAGGATAAAGCTAATTACCACAGTCTCAGGCTTTAGATTTGACTATGCAGTTGGGAAGTCATATGGGAGAAGCAAAATAGACAGCATTGCCTGAGGAGGCATGGTCAGCAACTGGCACATATTTATAGCACCAACAGAGTAAATGTTTAACTCCAAATTGAAATTTATATTCAAATCATTTTCCTTAGCTGTCTATTCTTCCATCCAGGCCTTTGCTGATTTATCAGACCTCAAGGCACTATCCTTCCCCTCCTCTCTCCTTCCCAGCACCCATCAGACCTTTAGGCACTCTCCTCTCTTCTCATTTCCACTTTTTTCTCCTCCTCGACCTACCTTGCCATACCTCACTCCAAGGCTCTCTCATTTCCTCTCATCTCCTCGCCTTCCCCTTCCTATTCTCTCACCCACACCACCCAACTGTTAAATAGAAGACCAACAGGCGCTCCTCTTTCTTCACCTCTCCTCTCTTCAACCAGACTTACCCTGTGGTAGCAAATCCTCTAGGCCCTCTCCTCTCTTCTCCTCTCTTCTCCATTAACCAGACTAGCCCTGTGAAAGCCGACCACCAAAAGCTTTTTTCTCGTATCCATCTGTTATTATTACATGTTCTTCATATTTCTTTCCTCTTCTCCACCCACCCACCTCACCCTGCTCTGCCCTGTTATGAATGCAGACCACAGACCACTCTCCTCCCCTGGCTTTTCATGTGGTCGTGCTCTACGTGTGTGTCTACATTAGTGTCTCTCTTTAAGTGTATGTCCCACATGTGTGTGTCAGTGTTTAAGTGTGTGTCTGTTTGATGTGGAGGTGTGCTACATATGTGTGTGCCATGTGAGTCATTCTGGGTGTTCAGTGGGTTGGTAATGACAGGTACTGGTTGTAATGGGCAGATACTGTGTAGTCTAGTTGTATCAGGGGGTGTAGGGGATTGGTTTTGGAGTAGATAAATGGCCGCTTGATTCTGAGCATGGGTTTACATGGCGTGTCACTTCCCACCGTATCCTTCCTTCTCTTCCCTCTACTTCTCCCCGTTAATCCTCACTGTTTCTCGATTTCTCTTTATGGCTTTCTTCATCCCTCTTTCTGTCATTTTGTCCTCTGCCAATGTTCTCTGTCTCCTTCTCTTTCTTTCCCTCGATTCCTCGTTTTCTTTATAATCCTTCCCTCTTTGCCTTTACTCTCTCTATCTCCATACTCTTTCTCCCTCCCTCTTTTCTCTCTAATCCTTTCCTCCCTGCCTGTATTTTCTTCTTCTTGTAAATGCTTTAAATGACCTACAATATAAGCTAGTACATAGAAACACATCTATCATTGATGTCTCTAAAATACGTGATCACATAGCTTGTTGTTTTGGAAAAATCTGATGCTTCCCTGATCACAGGCACTTTCTGGAATAAACGTTCAGATATCCAGAAAGCAACACTGAGTTGTCTGATTGTGTGCAGCCAAAGGTTTGTTTGATGCAACTACTACATTTCATTAACAAACATTTCCCCAAACTGATAAAATCTGAACCAATTTACTAATGGGGTCACATTTGTTTTAGCCTTAACTGTTATGTTTAGGAGAAAGGTAAATTGAGTTAGAATTTGACTAAGGCATTAGGGCTAGGTTAGGTTTACACTCTAAAAAAAAAGAATCATAATTTTACTTTAAATTACTCTAAATTTTTACAGAAGTTTTTCAGTTTTTTAAAAATAGTACAAAAAACAGTAAAATTACAGATATTTAACAACCCACCTGTTATTTTACGTGTTTTGCCAATAATAACAAACTATAGTTATTTCCCATTTTCCTACAGAAAGTTTATCTCCATTCTGACAATTGTCTCATGTCTCATCGTGCCACGAACTGAGGACAACCAGTGGAAACTCGGATACATATATAAAATAATTGATTTTTTTGTGGTTATTTTGTGGGGTTTTTTTACACACACACACTCACACACTTACTATTTTATTTATTTATTTTATTTTAATGTATTATTTTCATTTTCTAACACATACAGTACGCTTACTATTTTATGTATTTATTTAAATTTTTTATATATTATTTTAATTTTCTAACTTTTTTCTTCTTCTTTGTTATTACTGTTATATTGACAACAGACTACTTGTTTTAACTGTAGCTTGTTACTTTACTACTGTTTTAATGACAATTTTAGTTGACACAAACGTATTGATAGATTGATTGATTCATTGTGATTAATTACTTATTGACTGAGATTGATTGGTTGTGACTGTGATTGAGTCAATCATAGTTACAGTATTACAAAAAGTATAAATTATAATTAATTTATTGTAAATATTGTTTCCTATTATTGTTATTAATATTTTTCAATCCAAACGCTTGCTTTGGCAATATGTACAGTGTTAAAGCCATCTGATAAAGCCATTTGAATTTGTGTGATTGGTCAATGTGGCTGTCATCCAGGAAACTGGCCAATGAGCACTGAGCGCGCCTTCATTTGAAAGTAGCTACGTCAGTTTGAATGCTGCAGGACTTCAGCGCTACTCTGTCGCTCCACTCCTAATGAATTACGTGGATCATTACCTGGATTATTTTACATCTGCATGCCAAATTATTATTTGAGTGAATATGAGTCATGGGATTTCAACTGAGAACAAAAATGGGAATATGGACACAGTGGAAGAGTCAGGATCTGTTTGCTCTCCTAGCATGAACTTCACGTTATAACGTTATCCTGGTGTTTCTCCAAGTTAACCTAATGTAATGTTTGTGTTCATATCCATAATTTAGACTGTAACGTTGTCAGACTGTTAGGTTAGCTAAATGCTGAGTAATTAACGTTAACTGATGTTACAGGTAACTTAATGTGGTAACGTTATCTAACATTAGCTAGCTTGTTAAGCTCGGCATGATTCATGTTAGCAAAACACAACGTTAATATTGAGTGTGGTTTTAGTCGAGATGGTTTGCTTGTTCTGTTTACAGGCATTTATAATACCATTAACGTTATGGTACTAACATTACAGACACTTGTTGCTGAGTTAACCTAATATACAGCTCAGTAATAGCGTTAACTTACGTTACGTTGTTATAACGTTGTACTTGCTTGTGTAATAACGGTAGCAGTTTTGGTGAGTGGTAACTTACTGCCTTCTGAAAATATTAATTTTAAAGTTATAATGCAGCCTAACTTCTGGTCACAATGTGTGTGTGTGTGAGAGAAAGACAGACAGAGAGAGAGACAGAGAGAGAGAGAGAAAGAGAGAGACAGAGAGAGAGACAGACAGAGAGACAGAGAGAGAGAGACAGAAAGACAGAAAGACAGAGAGAGAGAGAGAGAGAGAGAGAGTGTTGACTGGTCTAATCTAATGTTATGCATTATCATTAGAACTAACTGGAATCTTTTTGTGTTTGTCCCCTGCCCTGCCTTGTTAGCTTTAGATGGTCAGATGTGACTATTTTACATTAGATAGATAGGTATACTTTATTGATCCCAAGTTGGGAAATTGCAGTGTAGCAGCAGCATTGCACACAGTAACAACACAGTAAGTAAAAATATAAAAATATCAGGTGCAGTGAACAGTTAACAGCTTGTTATAACATCCACAATATTAACCTACACAAACATTGTGTAACTGTGAGGATTTAGGCTATTTTAGTCCCCTTACAAACTGTTCATATCCAATGCCCTTACAGTATGGTCCAGGTCAAATTTGATGAAATGAGAACCTGAGGATTCTTCAGCTGTTTTTTCCATTTTTCTGCAGCTGTTTGGGAAAATGCTACAACACTGAAAGTCCAGCAGTGTTCATTTAAAATGAACTATAAATAAAATTCTACTTTTTACAGTAAAGACCTTTCAGTAATATTTTCTCTCTGTGTGTGTCCCCTCCACAAGCAGATCCAGATGATTACTGGCCATTTGGAGGAAGTCTGATCTTTCTTCTGTGTTGCACCTCTGTTACAGATTCATTGACCTTTTGTGGTATGTTTTAATTAAATACACTGTATAGTTAGAATTCTTAAATGTTATCAGAACTACCTTATACAGAGCCCCCAAGGGTTAGGAGAATGAAGAAGACCACAACTCCCTCAGCTCAAAAGCACAATTTGTTGCTTCCTCCATCCATTTCAAAGGGGAAATCTTGACCTCATTTTGATAGAAATGCTTACAGACACACATGTTACACACATTGAGAAGTACCATTTTTAGTTTTTCAGTTCCTCCTGGTGGGCTCTAAAGAACTGTTTATGAATTATTGGTTGATATTGTAAATTTACATCTGAATACATTTAATAAAAGGATTTTAGAATCAATAGTGGTGTTTACTTTATTTGTAGTTAATTTCCTATAGCATTTTAATTGAAACAGTGAAAATTATATATATATATTTTGTTTTGCTTGAGTATGTTTTCAGTTGAGGATATTTCACAGTAATTTCAAAGATCATATTTTGGTGTCTGATCGTAATTATTTGGGAAAAATCTGTAAAATAATGGTATTTTTCTGTAGAATTTCTAGGATTGTCCCTTTATTGAAGGTGATTGATCATAATTATTTGGGAAAAATCTGTAAAATAATGGTATTTTTCTGTAAAATGTTTAGGATTGTCCCTTTACTGAAGGTGTAACGGTGTAGTTGTGGTGTAGTGTTGAAGGAGGAACCAGGCGCAGGCATTTCTCTTGTTTGTGGGGTTTAACGACAACAAACAAAACAAACCGAACACGAACGGACAACGATACTAATGACTGAATGAAATCAAAGTGCGCGACAACGCGTCTTAACAGTTAACATTCAAACAGTACATTAAACAACACTCACCGATTAAATGAACAAACATAACAGCAACAATGATCCACAATGTGGGGAGCAGAGGGGAAACATATATACACATACAAATGATGACAATTGGGACCTGGTGTGAAAGATTGGAGACGTGACAGTCAGGGATGTGTTCGTGTGATATGGGAACTTGAGAATATATGGCACGGTGGCGCTGCTGCTCACCGCACCATGACAGTACCCCCCCCAAAGGCCCGGCCACCGGACGGGCCAAAACGAACCCCAGCCCAAGGGAGGGGGGGCGGGGCAGCGCAGAACCCCCATCGGCACACACCTGCCAAGACTAACAGCCGAGACTAACCAGGGCGGCGGAGCCGCCGGGACAGGCCGGGGAGGCAGAACCGGTGGAAGATCAGGAGCCGGCAGAGGGCCAGAGGCCGGGAGAGCCGGCGGAGGGTCGGCAGCCGGCGGAGGGTCGGCAGCCGGCGGAGGGTCGGCAGCCGGCGGAGGGTCGGCAGCCGGCGGAGGGTCGGCAGCCGGCGGAGGGCGCCGGGGCGGCCGGGACAGGAGAGGGCGCCGGGGCAGCCGGGACAGGAGAGGGCGCCGGGGCGGCCGGGACAGGAGAGGGCGCCGGGGCGGCCGGGACAGGAGAGGGCGCCGGGGAATTTGCCTCTGGCGGCGAGAACCGGTACGGCGGGTCCTTGAAGCCCCACCAGTCCTCGCTCCGCCCAAAGACCCGGGGAGGCCTCCGGACGTAGAGGGGGTGCCCACACCAAGCTGGCCGGGGACTTTTTTTCAGGCGGCGAGAACCGGTACGGCAGGTCCTTGAAGCCCCGCCAGTCCTCACTCCGCCCAACCACCAGGAAGGCCCCCAGACGCAGAGGGGGTGCCGTCACAACCTTCCTCGGGCACCCCCATAGCCCCCCCCTAAAATATTATTGGGGAGGCCTCGGTCCTGGAGGGACTGCCTGCTGGTTCAGGTTTTGGTGGATCATTCTGTAACAGTCTAGTTGTGGTGTAGTGTTGAAGGAGGAACCAGGCGCAGGCATTTCTCTTGTTTGTGGGGTTTAATGACAACAAACAAAACAAACCGAACATGAACGAACAACGATACTAATGACTGAATGAAATCAAAGTGCGCGACAATGCATCTTAACAGTACATTAAACAACACTCACCGACTAAATGAACAAACATAACAGCAACAATGATCCACAATGTGGGGAGCAGAGGGGAAACATATACACATACAAATGATGACAATTGGGACCTGGTGTGAAAGATTGGAGACATGTGACAGTCCGGGATGTGTTCGTGTGATATGGGAACTTGAGAATATATGGCACGGTGGCGCTGCTGCTCACTGCACCATGACAGAAGGTGATTGAACATAACTATTTGGGAAAAATCTGTAAAATAAGGGTATTGTTCTGTAAACATTTTAATGAAATTTTCTGTAAATTTAATGTTTTTACACATTGTTTGAATTAGGCTATTTTACTTACATTTTACGGTCAATGTTTTTTTTACAGTGTAGGCATAGATTTTTGGTTTATGATTATGTTTGAGGTGTGGTTGAGGTTCATGGTAAGAATTAGAAAAGATAATTAAATAAATAAACGTGTGTACAATTGCCTACTGCTATATTAAATGCTCTAGTGTTAAATAAAAGTAGAAAAAAAGAGGCATAATGTGCCTTCATTTAGTGACTAAATCTACTTTTTGGACATGAGTGAGTTTTTTAACAAAACCATATTTTTAAATCTGAGCAAAGTAGTTATTTTGTTTCAGGTCGTCTTTCACATGAGAACCTTTAATACTGTGATACTGTGGGTCTTCCTAACTGTCCCTCCACCCTGCCAGCTACTACAAAGACCCCGCCTAGTGCAGTGGCCAGTGGTGTCATAACCAGACATGTACTTGTACTTTATTGAATCTCCAGGTGATTTATGGCGCTTTTCCACTGCATGGTACCGGCTTGACTCTACTCGCCTCGCCTCGACTCTCCCCGCTTTGGGAGCTTTTCCACTGCATGGTGCCAGCTCTACACAGCTCCCCTCAGTTGGTTTTCCACTGCAGATAGTACCCTGTACCCACCCACAGTGACATCACAGGAAAACTGCCATGACTCCACCTCCAACGAGACACACACAGAAACAACAACGGAGATATCGTACACCTAATAACGGCGAAAAGCTAGCATTTGCCAACAAAATCCCTGCAGTGAACAGAAAAATCTATTGAATGAACTTAAATTGACAAGCTTTGAACGTAAAGTGGCAAATCAAAAGTAAACAAAATCTGGATAACATGGTCACAGACCCTGTTTGAAAAACTGTGAAAAAGTAGAATAGAATTATCGCCCTGCCGTATAAAAGATGACGTAACTGCAATGTTCTGTTAGATTTAAGTGTATACACCTTACAACTCAACACCAACACATTTAAAACAACCTATATAACCCCTCCATATCGATTAAAAGGTATAAATATTTGCCTTATTAATTGGTGGCTATAATACCACTTTGACTGACTCAAGAGCAGCCTACTGTAAACAACGCAGCATTACGTTTTTAGACAAGTTAACTAAGGTACTTCCATGATGGGTTTCACTCCCAACTCTGGAATGAGTACATTGTTGTAATGTGTTGGCATTGGTACTAGTTGAGCTACTAGAACAAAGAGGCTACAATGTCTACCTCGGGGACCTTAGTGATGCTATCTCTACATCCCGGTTGCTCATGCTACCCTACTACATTACTCCTCCATTTGCCTTGTTTGCACATCTAGAATACCATTTACAAATTGCCATTTGTACCAAAACAACTATTATCCCACTTGTGACATTCACTATACCTAAAACTTGTGAACTTTCTGCCCTCCTCTATTTGCACATTTAGTATTGCCATTTGTACTGCATTTGCCTTCATTGCACATCTACACATTCCACTTGTAATGTACTTGTACTGTTCAATGAAAATAAAGTTTATATAATCTAACTTAATAACGCAGGTAATGTTGACTGAAATAGTTACGCTAAACAGTTTTGTAAAAACAAAGAAATTGACAGTTTAACACACATCTGTACCCTCTCTTATGCAGGGGTTAAATTGGTCTGGAGCTAAATGGGATCATCATGAGAACTAGGAGGAACTGGGATTCGGTACTTCCATTGACCAGCAGTTAAATTGTTAGATACAACAGGCGCTATTTTGTGGTAGCTGCAGAAGTGAGAAAATTGACTGACAGAACAAATAGCATTCTTCTTTCAATTAAAAGAAGGCAGTCACAGTTTATTGTGTTGGTCAGAATCGTATCCAAAATGAAAAAAATCAGTAAGTACCCAGCTAACTTGCTACGTTTAATTATATCGAAATGCAAATGTAAGTATATTGCTATCTAAGTATCTAATGTGGTATTCTACAGCATATTTAAACTGAAATGTGCTAACTAAGCAAGCACATAGTACTCTCAGCTAGGTAGATGTGCTAACATTAGCTAACCTTCTGTGGAATGTGATGTGTAGTTAGCTATCTTATGTTAACTGACTTTCTGTGAAATAGGTCTGTAGGTGACCACTGGCCAGAGCCAAAGAGAACTGTCTATCTGAAATTGCAACTCTAAATTAGATTGAACATTTATTTGATGAAAGTGAATTTTTGAATTTCAAAGTCAAGATGGAAAAAGAAGCTGGAAACAGTAAATGGATGAAGTTGACATTATTTCCAAAGGTAAAATAGAGTAGATAACTAGCTAACTTAAATCTAACAATATTTCACGTTTTTATTATTATCTAGCTGTGACAGTAGCTACATAAACACCTTACAGTATATTTGGGTGGATTACTGTATCAAATATTACATTTTAAAACTGACTGAATATGTGGTTAATTTACTTTTTATCTAAATTGCATAATTAGCCTATTATTGTGCCCCTGACAAATATGGGGTGTTTTTAATCCTGTCTACCTCTGCACATTTGAGTTTCCTCAATTCACTAAATATAGGGCAAAACTCGCCTCCAAAATTCCAATTTAACCAATGTCTTTTTAATTTGGCAGAGCAAAAAAGACAATGTCTGGGCAGTTGTGCTAATTAGAGTTACACCCCACAACAGAACAAAGTTTTACCGTTTTAAGATATTTGTGAGGTTGAATTGAAAGTAAGTATTATGTTTTAACGATTGTCCACGAAAGAGGAGTAGGGGAAAAGTGTTAGTGTGTAGGAGTGGTACGATAAGGAATAGGTGGGTTATGGGGGAAGGCAGAGTGTGTCCAATGTCAGGAGGGCTTCTTTAAGAAAAACTAACAGGTCTGTGAGAGACGGAATCGAAAACAAAAATCCAGAAAATCACACTGTATGATTTTTAAATAATTAATTTGCATTATATTGCATGACATAAGTATTTGATCACCTACCAACCAGTAAGAATTCCGGCTCTCAAAGACCTGTTAGTTTTTCTTTAAGAAGCCCTCCAGTTCTCCACTCATTACCTGTATTAAGTGCACCTGTTTAATAGACACCTGTCCACACACATTTAATCAAACAGACTCCAACCTCTCCACAATGGCCAAGACCAGAGAGCTGTGTAAGGACATCAGGGATATTGTAGACCTGCACAAGACTGAGATGGCCTACAGGACAATAGGCAAGCAGCTTGGTGAGAAGGCAATTATTAGAAAATCGGTCTGTGGCTCTATGCAAGATCTCACCTTGTGGGGCAATGATCATGAGGAAGGTGAGGGATCAGCCCAGAACTACACGGCAGGACCTGGCAATGACATGAAGAGAGCTGGGACCACAGTCTCAAAGAAAACCATTAGTACCACACTACGCTGTCAAGGATTAAAATCCTGCAGCGCACGCAAGGTCCCCCTGCTCAAGCCAGCGCATGTCCAGGCCCATTTGAAGTTTCCGTCACCCACGGTTGAAGAGTACCTATGATAAAAATGACAAACTTCTACATGCTTTGTAAGTGGGAAAACCTGCAAAATCGGCAGTGTATCAAATACTTGTTCTCCCCACTGTATTTATTTCTGTATTTCCTTGTCCTTAAGCTAATGAGGGGACGGGACTAACAGTCAGACGTAGCAATCAAGCCCAGAGCAGCAGATAGAAATCAGTGTTGCAAACTTAACGACTTTGTCGCCATATTTAGCGAGTATTCAGACCCTTCTAGCTATTATTTTTCAAAAAAACGACTAGCGACAAATCTAGCTACTTTTCCTGGTGGAGAGTTTTGTTCTTACTACTCTCACCGAGCACCGGCTGCCGTGGGCCCCCACTTCGTCCTAAAGCACTCACTAGCAGCCCAGTCCTCACAAAGCAGTCCCTCCCAGCTGCAGTCAGAAAAGGAGATGTTCACCCCTTCGCGTCCAGAGACTGTAAATGAATCGCGCATGCGGGAAGCCACCGCTGGCTGATCTCACCCTGGCTTACATTCAGGGCGGGATGTAAATGTAAAATGTTCTTTGTCTAAAATAAATAAATGCACAAAAATAAATCACAGCATTTTCTACCGGTGGCCTTGAAAAACTAAAAACTTTAGTCATTGGCGATTCCATTACACGCAGTAATAGACTAAAGAATCAGCCGGTGATCGTACATTGTTTACCGGGGGGCAGAGCCACCGAAGTAGCCGCAAATCTGGGGTTGGTGCTAGCGAAGTCTAAAACTGGCAAGTATAGAGAGGACAGAGATATTGTTATTCATGTTGGCACCAACGACGTTAGGATGAAACAGTCAGAGGTTACGAAGCAGAACATAGCATCAGCGTGTAAACTAGCTAGAAAGATGTGTGGGCATCGAGTAATTGTCTCTGGCCCCCTCCCAGCTAGGGGTGGTGATGAGCTCTACAGTAGACTTGCGCAACTCAATCGCTGGCTAAAAACGGAGTTCTGCCCGTCGCAGGAGGTAGAGTTTGTAGATAACTGGCCTTCTTTTTGGGACTCTCCCAGAAATAGGGCCAGGCCTGATCTGCTGAGGAGCGACGGACTCCATCCTAACTGGAGTGGTGCTCTTCTTTTATCTAGGAACATTGACAGGAGTCTCACTCTTATAGCTTTAACATGAGATAGGGTGCAGTTCAGGTTGCAGGCTGTTAGCCAGCCTGCTAGCATAGTGGAGTCTGTCAATAGCATAGCCAGAGTAGTTTGTACAGCTTTACCTATTGCCACTGTGACTTGTTCCAGGCTGAGAAAAGTTAAACAAGGTAGTGCTAATAAAAACAACATTGTTAAGATAAAGCCTTCCTCCACCTCGGTCAAAAATTTAAATAATTGTATCACCTCGCATCTCAAAATGGGACTCCTAAATGTTAGATCCCTTGCTCCAAAGGCAGTTGCACTAAATGAATTAATCTCTGATCATAAACTAGATGTTATTGGTTTATGTGAAACGTGGCTAAAGCCTAATGAACTCATTGCCTTAAATGAGGCCTCTCCTCCTGGTTATACTAGTGATCATATCCCTCGTGCGTCCCAAAAAGGAGGGGGTGTTGCTAATATTTATGACAGTAAATATAAATTTACTCTCAAACATATCAGTGAGTTTTACTCATGAAAGTTAACCAGGCCGATAAATAGTTTTACATAGCTACTATTTATAGGCCCCCCGGGCCATACACAATGTTCCTCAATGAGTTTCCAGAATTCTTGTCTAACCTTGTAGTCATGGCAGATAGTATTCAAGTTTTTGGCGATTTCAATATTCATATGGAAAAGTCCAATGATCCTCTTCAAAAAGCCTTTGAAGCCATAATTGACTCAATGGGTTTCATCCAACATGTCTCAGGTCCAACACATTGCCACAATCATACCTTAGATTTAGTCCTGTCACGAGAAATAGATATTGTAGATCTAATAATTTCCCCCCAAAATCCTGGATTATCGGATCACTGTCTTATTACATTTACCGTTAAAACAAGAAATCCACTTGCTCCGCAAACAATGAGTTTCATAAGCCGTACTATAAATTCTCGGACTACAAATAAATTCCTTGATATTCTTACAAGTTCGCTCACTGACGACAGAGTAAATAAATCTGTAAACGATCAAATCGAGGATCTAAACTCAATACTGCGAAATACATGCACCACTAAAAACAAAAGAAATACGCAACAAGAAACTTGCTCCCTGGTACACAGACAATACTAGAGCACTTAAGCAAGCCTCCAGAAAATTGGTGCGAAAGTGGCGCTCCACCAAGTTGGTAGTATTTAGACTAGCCTGGATAGACAGTACACTACAATACCAAAAATCACTCACGTCTGGTTGATCAGCTTATTTCTCCAACCTGATTGAGGCGAATAAAAACAATCCAAAATGTCTCTTTGATACAGTTGCAAAGTTAACAAAAAAGCAAAGCTTAGCAAGTGAAGTGGGACTTCACTTTAGTTGTAATGAATACATGAACTACTTTGATGAAAAGATCATCACCATTAGAAAAAACAAATAATTGACTCCTTAAATAGTTATGGTCCTCAAAATCTCAGTTGTCCAAAAAATGTCCTGAACCTCCCTGACCAGGTGTCAATGGGGACACTTGAATTTTTTGATACCGTATCGCTCGACACATTTACAAAATGTTAATGAATTCTAAACCCACAAACTCTCAGCTAGACCAGATTCCAACAAAATTCCTTAAGGAGCTATTTCCTGTGCTAGGTCAGCCAATGCTGAACATAATAAATTGTTCCCTTTCCTCTGGATGCGTACCAAACTCACTAAAAATAGTGGAAATTAAGCCTCTTCTAAAAAAATCTAATCTGGATCCCGACATATTAAACAATTATAGGCCAATATCGAACCTCCCGTTCCTCTAAATAATCTTAGAAAAATGTGTTTCCCAACAACTGAATGCCTTCCTAAAGACAAATAACATTAATGAAATACTCCAGTCCGGTTTCAGATCCCATCATAGTACTGAGACTGCACTCGTGAAGGTAACAAATGACCTTCTAATGGCCTCAGACAAAGGTTCCGCATCCGTCCTGTTGCTTCTTGATCTTAGTGCTGCTTTTGACACTATTGATCACTCCCTTCTCTTAGAGAGACTGGAAACCCATATTGGGCTACCTGGACATGTTCTAGCCTGGTTTAAATCTTATTTATCTGAAAGATATCAGTTCGTTAGTGTGGATGGCATATCCTCTGACAAGTCAAAGATATGCTTTGGTGTTCCTCAAGGCTCGATTCTGGGCCCATTATTGTTCTCACTATATATGCTCCCTCTGGGCGATGTAATCCGAAATCACAATATTAACTTTCACTGTTATGCTGATCACACACAGTTATATATTTCAATGAAGCATGGAGAAGCCAATAAATTAGCTACTTTGGAAGCATGCGTTTCAGATATTAGGAAGTGGATGACACTGGATTATACTCAAATAAAACAGAAATGCTTGTTTTAGGACCCAAAAAACAAAGAGCGTTGTTAGTAGATCTCACTGTGAACCTCGACGGCTGCATGGTCGTATCCCAAAAAAATTTAAAAAACCTTGGTGTTACCCTTGACACTGACCGCTCCTTTGAAGAACATATAAAATATGTCTCGAGAGTTGCTTATTTTCATCTTCGAAACATTGCAAACATTTGAAACCTTCTATCAAAAACTGATGCAGAAAAATTAATCCATGCTTTCGTTACTTCTAGACTAGATTACTGCAATGCTCTTCTCTCTGGTTATCCAGACAACTTAATAAATAAACTTCAATTAGTGCTGCACACGGCTGCTAGAATCCTAACTAGAACAAAAAAAATGTAACACATTACTCCTGTCCTAGCGTCCTTACACTGGCTGCCTGTTAGGGTTAGGGCTGATTTTAAGGTTTTACTCTTAAACTATAAATCAATACATGGACTTGCTCCTACTTACCTTCCTGAAATGATCCAGCCATACATACCTACACGTAACCTATGATCGCAAGATGCAGGCCTTTTAATTGTACCTAGAATTTCTAAACAAACAGCTGGCGGCAGGGCCTTTTCTCATAGAGCTCCACTCCTGTGGAATGATCTGCCAATTAAGGTTAGAAATGCAAACTCAGTGCAAACTTTCAAGTGTCTACTAAAAACTTCTCTACAGCACGGTCTATAATTAGGTGTAGCCTGGCCCGGGGGTGTGAAGGTGACCCGTAGGCTTGATACTGTCCACCCTTGCTGTCTTGCCAGGTGGGCTCTCGTCGCCACTGGGATGCCCTCCCTCCAATTCCTTTCTGGGGAAGAGTCACTGGCACTTGTGCAATTGGGCTGTACGCTGCTAGCAATACTCTGCCCTCATTCAGGGGGGTTGCGGTTGGTGGGTGTCCCTTTGGTTGATGCCTGGCAATGTGGGTGGATTGATTTCCTGCCTGTTTTTTTTCTAAACAACTATTTTTTAATAGTTCACTATCCATATGAGTTAGAGATCTACAAACTAAGTGTGTTGTGTTCCTTTACCTCTCTTCTGAATGATACACCCCTTCTTTTTTCCGAATTCATTATGTGTATTTCTTTTCAAAATTACATGCATTAATGCAACTCTGTTATATGATTTGCATTAAGTATTTTAACACCTTCAAATCCAGATGACATGTACCTCTGAAACCACTTGCATTTTGTTCACTGACCTTCCTAAGAGTACGCCCCTTAGATTTGACATTTTCGATTGCAGATGAATTTACAGGAACTTATCTGTTTAAACAACTTTTTTAATAGCTCACTATCCATATGAGTTAGAGATCTACAAACAATTTGCTGACTTAGCACACAGTTGTTACGTTATAGTAAGCATTAACTGAAACTGTATAAGGTTATATTGCGACTGTTTCTGGCATGGGAAAGTTCATCTTCAGTCTCGCTAGCAATTGCTAAATTCTTATGATTATTCCTAGGAAGTTAGTAGATACTAGTAAGCCTATTAGTGGCTAATTGCTGTTAAAACATAGACGCTAAGGTGGAGGTAAACTTAATAAGAAACGTTTGTCAGTTTAACATAGTCCTCAATGGAGTTTAGCGACTGCTGTAACATGTAATGCTGTGGCGTAGTGGTTAAAGACAGTGCCTATCTTGTGGAAGACCTAAGTTAGAATCTATTGAGAGCAACAACATTTATTAATTATTTCTGGTAGATTCCACGATTCTCTTGTTTTTTCACTTGATGAAAAAGTTAGTTATCGTCACCTTTATTGACAGTTATTGTATAAATGTAATTCATGAATGAAAGAAAAAAGTGTTGTTTTGCCATGGAATTTTTTTTAATTCTTATGCCATGAAATTAAATAGCTTTGGCAGACTTGCTAGCAATTGTTATGACTATTCTAGTAAGTTAGTAGATACCGGTAAAGCATATTACTGGCTAATACGCTGTTAAAACGGGCAGTGGCAAACGTCATACATAGATGCTATTTGTGGTGGAGGTAAACTTAGTAAGAAATGTTAGTCAGTTTAACTGTATCAATGTCATTCACAAATGGCCAGTTAATTATTTTAACACCCAGTGGCAAAAAGGGATTTGTTCAGGATAGAGACAAGACGCTATACTGTACAGCTCTGTGGTGTAGTGGTTAACCACACAGCCTTTCACATGGGCGACCTGGGTTTGAATCTTGTGATGGCAACACTTTCTATCGCGGGCCAGCTGAACTAGGCTTGCCTGGTTTCTTGTTTTAATAGCTCACTATTCATATGAGTTAGAGATCGATAAACAAGTCTGTTGTGTTCTTTCATCTCTCTTCTGAAAGGTACTCTTCTTTTTTCAAAATTAACTATCTTGATTTTATTTTAGAATTACACACGTTATTACAATTATATTACTTAATTCACAAGAACAATTTTTTATAGTTTCCAATCCTGTACCTCTAAAACCACTTGCATTTTGTTCACTGACCTTCCTTGTCAACAGTACACTCCTTATATTTTCCATTTTCAATATCAGTGATTTTACAGAAAAGTATCTTTCTAAACAACTATTTTAATTGCTCATATGAGCTAGAGATCTACAAACAAGTGTAATGTGTTCTTTTCCTTCTACATTCAATGGTACAAATTTTAATTTGAATTCCAATTTTCGTGCAATGTTTACATAACCCAACTACATTTTTTATTTTGAACTGTGACCATTTTTACAATAAGAATAAGTGATTGACTTAACTGTAATGTTGTTCTTTATGTCCATGTTTGGTCTTGTTCCATTTCACATTAAAAGATTAAGATTTTGATGATGAGTGGAGAATGTGACATGTCCTGGCTAGGGAACTCTAGGCATCCCTAATTAAGTTAGCCTTTTTGCTCTTCCTGTTTGTGCCAGTTGTTGTGCATTAGTTCGTGGTTTGCCTCTCCTTTTGTTGTTTTGTTGTTACAATTAAAAGGATCTTACCCTGCTATACCTCTGCTCCTCGTGTCCTGCTTTCCTTCAACTGTGACAGCATGCTCCCATTCCCAATTAAATTTTTTTTTTATGTTAATGTGCAGGCGACATACCATTAGATTCCACCAAAAGCAATTGGAGAATTAGCTATGTATACCTACTGCAGTCAAATAAATTTGGAATTAAACAGACAAAAGTGGACCTGGATATTGACATCAGAAAATCTCCCAACTTCTCCTCTTCACATTGATGATTCATTTCTTACAGCTAATTTAAACAAAGTTCCTAAGGTCCATCATTTCCCATAATCAACAAGTTAGAGGACAAAATTGCATGAGTTGTGGCATCTGAAAACATAGTGGAATAGTGAGTTATTAAAAATCTCAGTCAATTCCGACCTAACTCAATACATCTATCACAAAGTCCATTCTCATTTTCCTCCATAAACATCTGGATTGGGTCTGTTCCTGCTTACTGCAGAGGTAAACTGCAACACATTGTAGTGTCCTCTGTAAGGGCCCTCAGATTCCACCTTCCGTCCATCAAGACCTCTGCATAAATGCATATCATTACTAAACATTTCATCCCTTGTCACCAACTTTTACTTCAAGGCAGTACAGTTTGTAACTGGACAATTATCAGAATAAACAAATAGTAAACAATATGTTTATAAGAATGATGTTCTTATTTCACATATGATTATTATTATTTCCTTCCTTATTTTTCTCCCAACCCCTCTGTACAACCATGTGCCACCACTACAACAGTCCCTGCGGAGTCAGGAGAATCGTAGATAGCCACAGGCTTCCTCCAAAACCTGTCTGATCAGCCGATCTGCTTCTTTAGACCCCTCCCTTACCATGAAGTCAATGTGAGCCAACACATTGGAGGAAAAGCTTGCTCACATTACCTTATACGCATGGCCAGGTCAGAGGCACCCGCCACACCAAAGACATTGATGGAACGTGGTGGCACAAGGAAATCTCATCTCATCTTCATCCGCTTATCCGGTATCGGCAGCTCCAGTAGGGGACCCCAAACTTCCCTTTCCCGAGCCACATTTGCCAGCTCTGACTGGGGGATCCCGAGGCGTTCCCAGGCCAGTGTCGAAATATAATCTCTCCACCTAGTCCTGGGCCTACCCCGAGGTCTCCTTCCATCTGGACATGCCTGGAACACCTCCCTAGGGAGACGTCCTGGGGACATCCTTACCAGATGCCCGAACCACCTCAACTGGCTCCTTTCGATGCAAAGGAGCAGCGGCTCTACTCCGAGTTCCTCACGGATGGCTGAGCTTCCCACCCTATCCCTAAGGGAGAAGCCAGCCACCCTTCTGAGAAAGCCCATTTCATCCGCTTGTACTCACGATCTTGTTCTTTCGGTCATGATCCAGCCTTTATGACCATAGGTGAGGGTAGGAACGAAAATTGACCGGTATATCGAGAGCTTTGCCTTCCGGCTCAGCTCTCTTTTCGTCACAACGGTGCGGTAAAGCGAATACAATACCGGCCCCGCTGCTCCGATTCTCCGGCCAATCTCCCGCTCCATTGTCCCCTCACTCGCAAACAAGACCCAGAGATACTTAAACTCCTTTACTTCGGGAAACGCCTCATTCCCTAACCGGAGGAGGCACTCCATCGGTTTCCTGCTGAGAACCATGGCCTCAGATTTAGAGGTGCTAATCCTCTTCCCAACCACTTTGCACTCAGCTGCAAACCGGTCCAGTGAGTGCTGAAGGTCACAGATCCACCGAAATGCAACCCCTCCCCACCCCGACTACGCCTCGATATCCTGTCCATAAAAGTTACAAACAGGATTGGTGACAAAGCGAAGCCCTGGCGGAGGCCAACCCCCACCTGGAACGAGTCCGACTTACTACCGAGAACCCGAACACAGCTCTCACTTTGGACGTGCAGGGATTGGATAGCCCTCAGAAGGGACCTCCTCACCCCATACTCCCGCAGCACCTCCCACAGAATCTCCCGGGGGACCCGGTCATACGCCTTCTCCAGATCCACAAAACACATGTAGACTGGATGGGCATATTCCCAGGCCCCCTCCAGGATCCTTGCAAGAGTAAAGAACTGGTCGGTTGTTCCACGACCAGGACGGAATCCGCATTGTTCTTCTTCAATCTGAGGTTCGACTATCTGCAGAACCCTCCTTTCCAGTACCTTTGAGTAGACTTTCCCAGGGAGGCTGAGAAGTGTGATACCCCTGCAATTGGCCCACACCCTCTGGTCCCCCTTTTTGAACAGGGGAACCACCACCCCGGTCCGCCACTCCTTAGGCACTTTCCCCGACTCTCCTTGCAATGTTGAAGAGGTGTGTCATCCAAGACATCACCTCCACACCCAAAGCTTTCAACATTTCTGGACGGATCTCGTCAATCCCCGGAGCTTTGCCACTGTGGAGTTGTTTGACTACCTCAATGACTTCTGCCATGAAGATTGACGATGCTTCCCCATCAGCCTCCAGCTCTGCCTCCACTATAGAGTGGAGGCAGAGCAAAACATTCGGTCTCAGATCCGATGACACGATCACAAAATCATTCATCGACCTTCAGCCTAGGGTGCTCTGGTACCAAGTACACTTATGAGCATCCTTATGTTCGAACATGGTGTTCGTTATAGATAATCCATGACTAGCACAGAACTATAACAACAAATGACCACTCGAGTTCAGATCAGGGAGGCCGTTCTTTCCTATCGCGCCTCTCCAGGTGTCCCCATCATTGCCCACGTGTGTGTTGAAGTCCCAGCAGAATTATGGAGTCCCCTACTGGAGTCCCATACAGGACTCCATTCAGGGTCTCCAAGAAGGCCAAATACTCCGAACTGCTGTTCGGGGCATATGCACAAACAACAGTCAAAGATTCCCCCCCACAACCCGTAGGCGTAGGGAGGCAACCCGCTCATCCACTGGGGTAAACTCCAACATAGCGGCACCCAGCCGGGGGCTTGTGAGTATCCCAACCCCCGCCCGCGCCTCACACCCTGGGCAACTCCAGAGAAGAATAAAGTCCATCCCCTATCCAGGAGTACGGTTCCAGAACCAAGACTGTGTGTGGATGTAAGCTCCACCAGATCTAATTGATAGCGCTCCACCTCCCTCACAAGTTCCGGCTCCTTCCTCCACAGAGAGGTGACGTTCCACGTCAAGGAAGGTCAGGAGGGTCATTGATAGGATAGCATCTTGCAGTTGATGGAGATTTGTGAGATGAACATCCAGGGCACGAAGCTCCCATTCCACCACATCCCAAAGATGCCCTATTGGGTTGAGATCTGGTGACTGTGGGGGCCATTTCAGTACAGTGAACTCATTGTCATGTTCAAGAAACCAATTTGAAATGATTCGAGCTTTGTGACATGGTGCACAAAGCTATCCTGCTGGAAGTAGCCATCAGAGGATGGGTACATGGTGGTCATAAAGGGATGGACATGGTCAGAAACAATGCTCAGGTAGGCCGTGGCATTTAAACGATGCCCAATTGGCACTAAGGGGCCTAAAGTGTGCCAAGAAAACATCCCCCACACCATTACACCACCACCACCAGCCTGCACAGTGGTAACAAGGCATGATGGATCCATGTTCTCATTCTGTTTATGCCAAATTCTGACTCTACCATCTGAATGTCTCAACATTTTCCCTAGAAATGGTTGTGCGTGAAAATCCCAGTAACTGAGCAAATTGTGAAATACTCAGACCGGCCCGTCTGGCACCAACAACCATGCCACGCTCAAAATTGCTTAAATCACCTTTCTTTCCCATTCTGACATTCAGTTTGGAGTTCAGGAGATTGTCTTGACCAGGACCACACCCCTAAATGCATTGAAGCAACTGCCATGTGATTGGTTGATTAGATAATTGCATTAATGAGAAATTGAACAGGTGTTCCTAATAATCCTTTAGGTGAGTGTAGACTGTATCATATATAGACTGTATCATATTTGGCCAATGTTATACCAGTAATATTTGTTTTATTTCTACAATAGCATTCTTGTGTCAGTTGAAATCTAAGTCAGTGTTATGGAATATGACTTATCAAGTCTCAATTCATAGCTGGGTGAACACCGGCTGGTGCAGTAAACATAGCCTAGCTAACTGGCTACGATTTCAGTACAGTAATATCAAAGATCCATGCTCCTTCTCAACTCTCTGGTAATATTCTAGTCACAAAATACAATCAATAGTAAGGTAATGTTAAATCTTACTTGTGAAAAGTAATCCCCGAGCCCTGCTTTCGATGGTCCACTGATTTGAGCAGGAATATGCTGCATAGTCCTCAGGCATCGTTGCTTCTGCTGCTGCAGAAAAATTGCTTAAATCACCTTTCTTTCCCATTCTGACATTCAGTTTGGAGTTCAGGAGATTGTCTTGACCAGGACCACACCCCTAAATGCATTGAATCAACTGCCATGTGATTGGTTGATTAGATAATTGCATTAATGAGAAATTGAACAGGTGTTCCTAATAATCCTTTAGGTGAGTGTATGTGTGTAGTATAGTATTGTTGCAATGACAAATGTCATGTTTGCGTTAACTAGCACAGCCAGTCAAAGCAGCTGTGGTCTTAGTTTGCCAATTCAATTTATTGGACTTTCAATATTGACAAACTACCCATACGGAAAATATATGTATTTTAAATATATTATCTCTATACATTTCCTTCATTTATGTCAAAGTATTGCACTCCTTAAATATATTTCGAAAAAACGTATTACCATAAACGCGTGAGGGTATTTCTGTCGGGCGCCCAACACAGTGCTCCAAACAAGGATAAGCTATAGTGGCTTTACCATGGTCGCTGCAGTACGTAAGAATATCTTGCTGACTGTAAGATAACGCATTTTGAAAATGGGCCCGGAGAAAAAGAATAATAAGAATAATAATAATAAAACCAACAAAAACAATAGGGTACCCGTACCTACGGTACTTGGTCCCCTAATAATAATAAAACGCACAAACATAAGTATACTAAGCATGTACACCTCAAGGGGAAATACAAATTTTTACAGTCCTGCACATGTCAATTGTCATTAATTAGGAAGAATGTATACACAAAATTAATCAACAAATAATAAAATAAGCCTTAATAGTAGCACTAGTAGTTTGTTATCAAATGATCTACCCTTCTAACCCACTATTTTATATCAAAAATGAATCCTATTAGAAAACTAGATGGAAATAATTGCTTACATTACTAGAACATACACTAGCCTATGAGAAAGTTCACTCTAACATAACAGGACCACAAGGTAAATCAATCAATCACATTTATTTATAAAGCCCTTTTTACATCAGTAGTTGTCACAAAGTGCTTTTACAAAAACACCCAGCTTGAAACCTCAAGAAGCAAACAGTGTTGAATTTCCATGGCTAGGAAAAACTCCCTAAAGGCCGAAATTTAGGAAGAATCCTAGAGAGGAAACAGGCTCAGAGGGGTGACCAGTCATTTCCAGTAAATACATATCAATGTGAAAAATGCATTTGGTAATGTATTTTCTACACAAAATATATATTGTAATGAGACCATGTTTGTCACTGAAATACATTTTGAAATACATTTTGATACCCGAAATGTATTTTGAATCAAATTGAAAGTTGGAATAATGTGTAATAGTGCAACAATTAAATAATGTTTCTCAATGTAAAATTGCAGAGAGTTTGGGGATCTTATCATCCATTAATAGCATTAAAAGATTCAGAGAATCCAGAGAAATCTCTGTACGCAAGGTAAAGGCCCAAAAACCAGTATTGGATGGCCGTAATCTTTGGGCCCTCAGGCAGCATTGCATTAAAAACATACACAATTCTGTAGTGGACATCACTGCCAGACAGACACATGTAAAAGTATGTTTCGTTTCATAGCTGTTTGATGTTCCATTTGGGATTAATGGACTTCTAAAGTCTTAGAAGTCCAGCACAATTTCATTTGCTGATATCGACCATACTATCTGAGATATCAACTTTCCTTAAATACATTTTAAAGATAATGGTCCAGTGGTCCTTTACACCGATTGTCAACCTGTTCTGCGGTTTGGGAGGAAATGTTGTTAAAGTGTGTTTTTCTTAATGGCAAAATCTTGAGAAACAATGGTGATGTTTATAGCGCCCCCAAGAGGTATTTCTGTATGGGACTTTTTTATAGACCTGCCCAGCTCAATTTCATTCGCTGATATCGGCCGTACTATTTGAGATATCAACTTTTCTTATATTACTTTTAAAGATAATGGTTCAAAGGTCCTTCACACCAAACGGCATGCAAATCCGTTCAGCGGTCTCCTCTGAGATGTCGTTAACAAGTTTTTCACCAAATTCAAAATGGAAGAAAATCCAAGGGGCGAATCTGAAAGAACCCATAGACTTATTTGGTCAGCATGAGAAGGGGCATGTATTGAACTTGGCTCCATGACTCTACAACATTCGGTTCATGAGATATGCATGCTCAAACCTTCAACATTTGACTAAGTGCTACAGCGCCACCATGGAGTGTATAGGTATAGTAATGGCCAAGGCCCTTCGGGCCTCTCGTGGCAACAGGTATGCAAAGTTTCGTGCAAATTGAGCCACATATGGCTGAGTTACGGGACTCTGAAAATGAGCCCGGAGAAAAAGAATAATAAGAATAATAATAATAAAACCAACAAAAACAATAGGGTACCCGTACCTACAGTACTTGGTCCCCTAATAATAATAAAACGTACAAACATAAGAGGATTCCAGCAACTTCGTTGCGTGGCCCCCTAACCATAGGGTACCTCTACCTACGGTACTTGATCCCCTAACAAGATCCAGAAACACGGCCGTCTTCTCTGGGCCCAAGCTTATTTATGATTGGCTGAGGCTAAGTGGAAATCTGTAAATATACAAAATGGAAATTATTTTTGTAAATCAAGGACGCCGCATTCTCCAGGCTAAAGAGGAGAGGGGACCATCCAGGTTTGTATCAGTGCACAATTCAAAAGCTGGCACCCATGAGGCTACGGGGATGCATTAGTGCACATGGCTTGGGTGACTTGCACATCTGTGAAAGCACCATTAATGCTGACTAATATATACAGGTTTTGGAGAAACACATGCTGCCATCCAGATGCTAAACTGTCCTGACTACAGTCCAGACCTGTCACCTATTGTAAACATTTGGCGCTTTATAAAATGAAAAATACATCAAAGGAGACCCCGAAATGTTGGTCAGCTGAAATTCTATATCATGCAAGAATGGTAAAATGTATCACTTTCAAAGCTAAAGCATTAGTGTCCTCAGATCCCAAACGCTTACGGAGTATTGTTAAAAGACAAGGTGATGTAACACAGTGGTTAACATGCACCTGTCACAACTTTTTTGAAACATGTTGCTGGCATCAAATTCAAAATGGTTATATTTTTCAAAAACAGTAACATCTCTCAGTTTCAACATTTTATATCTTGTATTTGTACTATTTTCAATTAAATCTAGGGATAAAGGATTTACACATCACTGCATTCCTTTCATATTTACATTTGTTGGAAATGGGCTTATATTTATCTTATGGGTAGCTGAATAATGTTAAATGAACAATAAATATTCGGTGGAGGAGTCCTCCCAACATCAATCCACCAGGATTGTCCAAAATATTTCTCACAAATATTTAATAGTTTTTTTTATTCAGGAGCATATTTTCATTGAAGAAAGAAAGAGGCACCATTTCTGCAAGGGACCGATGAAATCTGTGCTCCCCTTTCAGTTAAAATAGAAAGTACCTAAATTGACCAAATATTTAGACATATTGATCCTCTCCCTTACCAACACATTGAATGGGTTTAATTCAATGTGGATAATATTTTCATTCATTAAAGAGGGGGACACTATTTCCGCCAGGCACCGGCGTAATCTGTGTCCCCTGTCAATCAAAATACATAGCACCTACATTTTCCAAATCTCTTACAGATATTGATTCTCTAACTTACCAACACATTCAATTTGTTTAATTTATTCTGGATAATATTTTCATTCATTAGAGGGGACACCATTTCCGCCAAACACAGGTGAAATCTATGCCCCAGTCTCAATCAAATTACATAGTACCTAAATGTACCAAAGTCATATAGTTAATTATCCTCTCCCTCACCATCATATGTAATTGATTTTATTCAATGTGGATAATATCTTCATTCATTAAAGAGGGGGAAACCATTTTCGCCAGGCACCGGTGAAATCTGTGTCCCCCCGTCAATCAAAATACATAGTACCTATACATAGTTCTAATTGCGATTTCAATATAACTGATTCTTCGTGCAGCGCTACTCTTCAGCTGCACTTCTTATATTGCTCTTGGAATAATGATTAAAAAAATATTATCGTATAGCCGCCAGAACCAGATGGCAACAATGACAAGTCCTGTCAAACGCTCTGACATCCTGTGAAAATGACATCATTTGCATGGTAAGCTATTTCATTGGCTTCAAAATCCCTAATTCAGATTGGAAACAATTGGAAAAATATTGTACCAAAAGATCATTGTATATAAAAATAATAGTGTAATATCTCTGCCTTCCAATGTCATCTCAACCTAAGACAAGTTAAGCCGAACGAAAATTTATTATGTTTGCAAGGGCAATCTAGTTGAAAGGTTATCGCCCACATTTCACACTGAGATTTATAACTGGAGATTCATGTATAGGAAAAGATGAAGGTGTTACTCTATAAACTGACACGGTTTATTATTAAAAACTTAACAGGATAAATAGAGATAAATGCAGATTGAGTCTTATACTGGGACTGATGCATAGATATGATATAGTATTTAGAATAAAATTATTAAATACCAACAATCCCAGATAGCAATGAGCACTGGTAAATGTAGCCTGTTACTTTGACTAGTGTAAATGTATGTCAGTTAGCCTATAGAAAAACTGAGAGGGGTTTTTGGAAAGTCAATATAGGCTACAGAAACGACGCTTCTTTGCTGGTCTCTCACAGAGGATCTGATGGGGATAACGCGTTGATTTCAAAGCCAGTGCATAGGTCCAAACACAGTGGAGTTTAGGGAAAATATGGTCGCTCACAAGCCTGGTCGTCCTATGCATTGGCACTGAAATGAACCAATTTCAATGCAATGGCTCCTGGGACAGACTAGCAAAGACGTTCCCATAGCCTATTCACTTTGCTAAAATGAAGTTGTCTTTTTCCGAAAACTCCTGTTTTTCGATACCTAAAAGTCAGCTATGCTCAAACGAGGAATAGTGATTGGCAACATGGGGACGCACCAAGGATCTAAAACAGCAATCAGCGTATTCACAGTCTGATTCTATCTCAACAACTCAACACCAGCACATTTAAAACCACCTACATAATCCCTCCATCCCAATTAAAAGGTATAAATAATTGGATTATTAACTGGTGGGTATAATACCACGCGGACTGACTCGAGAGTAGCCTCCTTGTAACGAAGACACGCATGGAGGACGCACGTCATCGCTGGTCTTCTAGCCACGCCGCTCCTCCTCCCACGGCACTGTCATGTTTTGTTATTGCACGCACCTGGTATCCATTCCCTCATTAGATCGCATATATAAGTTCCTGTGTTTCCGGGTGTCTTTGTGTGGTATTGTTCTATGTTCGGTGTTAATGTTTGTACGCTTGTTTTGCGCTCTTGGTTTTATTACGCGTGTCCTTTTTTGAGATAAGAAAATAAGAGATATTGAAACTACCTTCCTGCGTTTGGCTCCTTATTCAAGCACCTCGACAACACAGATGACACTACTGTGCACAAGGCAGCATTTGCCCATAGTTGCGAGGAAGCACGCATGAGCAGTATCGAATTTTATCTTACATTGCAGACTGCAAAAATGGCTAGAAAGCTTGGTATGCTGCTGCTGTTCAACTTGACATTAAAAATAACTGGTTTTTATTATTGATGCTGAGCTAGTGTCTAAAAGCTTAATTAGAAGGCATGATTAAAGTTACGAAGAGACCTCAGCCAAACAGCAGAAAAACACAAGGTAAAATCACTGAGCCGTGAGACAGGCATGAAGTTTGGGCGAATATGTAAATCTATATTTGTAGGCACATCCAAATCACACCATTGAAATCATGGAACACTTGTTTAGGTCTTCCCTTTAGAATAAGACCATCCGCACGGTTTGTGATGAATGGTTGATATTTGAGAGTGGAGACAACTTTGACCATTGCAAATGTATGCCAGTTAGTCAATAGTGAAACCGAAAGCGGTTTTTGGAAAGTCGCGTTGCGTCTTTGCTGGTCTCTCACGGGAGATCTGATGGGGATGACGTCTTGATTTCCATGCCCTAGCATAGGTCAAAACCGAAAGGAGTTTTGGGAAAATATTATCGCTTAAATTACAAGTCTGGTCCTATGTACTGACACTGAAATTAACCCATTTCAATGCAAGGACTTTTGGGACAGATCCGCAAAGACGCGCCGTTCTTGTAACCTATTCACTTCACGAAAATTATATTGTGTTTTTCCAAAAACTCCTCTTGGGTTTTCAATACCTTAATCATGACAACTGTAGAATCCCAGGGCAGGAAAATAATAATATAGACATGTTGACTTGTTGTTAAATGTTTCTTATTGAAGGTTTAGTATAGGAACATCATCTACGCAGAGAGCTCTATCTAACCATAGACATAATAAAGAGTAGACCCCGCATTGGCTGCTGGGCGCGAGAAATACGGCCGCCATCTTGGACCGGTCATACTCCTAGTTGCGCAGCAGCAGAAGCAACGATGCCAGAGCACTATGCAGCATATTCCTGCTCAAAACAGCGGACCATCGAAAGCAGGGCTCGGGGGATTACTTTTCACAAGTAAGATTTAACATTACCGTACTATTGATTATATTTTGTGACTAGAATATTGCCAGAGAGTTGAGAAGGAGCATGGATCTTTGATATTACTGTACTGAAATCGTAGCCAGCTAGCTAGGCTATGTTTACTGCACCAGCCGATGTTCACCCAACTATGAACTGAGACTTTATATGTCATATTCCATAACATTGACTTAGATTACAACTGACACAAGAATGCTATTGTAAAAATAAAACAAATATTACTGGTATAACATTGGCCATATATGATACAGTCTATACATGATACAGTCTATATATGATACAGTCTACACTCACCTAAAGGATTATTAGGAACACCTGTTCAATTTCTCATTAATGCAATTATCTAATCAACCAATCACATGGCAGTTGCTTCAATGCATTCAGGGGTGTGGTCCCGGTCAAGACAATCTCCTGAACTCCAAACTGAATGTCAGAATGAGAAAGAAAGGTGATTTAAGCAATTTTGAGCGTGGCATGGTTGTTGGTGCCAGACGAGCCGGTCTGAGTATTTCACAATCTGCTCAGTTACTGGGATTTTCACGCCCAACCATGTCTAGGGTTTACAAAGAATGGTGTGAAAAGGGAAAAACATCCAGTATGCGGCAGTCCTGTGGGCGAATATGCCTTGTTGATGCTAGAGGTCAGAGGAGAATGGGCTGACTGATTCAAGCTGATAGAAGAGCAACTTTGACTGAAATAACCACTCGTTAAAACCGAGGTATGCAGCAAAGCATTTGTGAAGCCACAACACGCACAACCTTGAGGCGGATGGGCTACAACAGCAGAAGACCCCACCGGGTACCACTCATCTCCACTACAAATAGGAAAAAGAGGCTACAATTTGCACGAGCTCACCAAAATTGGACAGTTGAAGACTGGAAGAATGTTGCCTGGTCTGATGAGTCTCCATTTCTATTGAGACATTCAGATGGTAGAGTCAGAATTTGGCGTAAACAGAATGAGAACATGGATCCATCATGCCTTGTTACCACTGTGCAGGCTGGTGGTGGTGGTGTAATGGTGTGGGGGATGTTTTCTTGGCACACTTTAGGCCGCTTAGTGCCAATTGGGCATTGTTTAAATGCCACAGCCTACCTGAGCATTGTTTCTGACCATGTCCATCCCTTTATGACCACCATGTACCCATCCTCTGATGGCTACTTCCAGCAGGATAATGCACCATGTCAAAAAGCTCGAATCATTTCAAATTGATTTCTTGAACATGAAAATGGGTTCACTGTACTGAAATGGCCCCCACAGTCACCAGATCTCAACCCAATAGAGCATCTTTGGGATGTGGTGGAACAGAAGCTTCGTGCCCTGGATGTGCATCCCACAAATCTCCATCAACTGCAAGATGCTATCCTATCAATATGGGCCAACATTTCTAAAGAATGCTTTCAGCACCTTGTTGAATCAATGCCACGTAGAATTAAGGCAGTTCTGAAGGCGAAAGGGGGTCAAACACAGTATTAGTATGGTGTTCCTAATAATCCTTTAGGTGAGTGTATATAAAAAACGGTATTATCATTGTTGGGCAGTACTAGCTTAGCTAGTAACTTCACTATTTCCAGAATCAAGTAACTTTTCAGTAGTAGTAACTCCTTTATTTACCAAGTAGCTTGGCCACACAAGCTACACATTTCTTGTCATGTGAAATTAGCACAACCTAAAGTAGCTTCCTATGTAGTGAACTAGCCTACTGTTGTGTTTGTGTTACTTAGCTTGCTACATTTGACTGGGTGGTAGCTTTTGTGTAGTGAAGCTTCCATGTATCGACACTCGGAGTAAGGGACACTGAGACAAAGTTCTCTTTGTACATTATAACCGTTTTATTAACTATTATGCACAGAGACTATTATGAGACACGTGTCAACTGCTTACACACACATAATCGTCTGAGGAGTCTCTAACTCAATATAGCTCATTCAACCGTATATATCACATAGGAAAAAGGGGTGTGGTAAGATTCTGCCATCTGTCTCATGTCAATCAAACACATTCCCTTTGTTCTATCACACAAGTCAAATGCTATCTTCCCCCACCTTATCCTTCCTGCCATAATGTTTACTGTAGTGTTTACCCAAAGCTTCACACAAATGACAGCTCTCATTCCCGCCATAAGTAACTTCTTCAATTCTAAGAGTTCTTACAGCATCTGGACAGACAATAGATGCCCCCTATGCAAATACCAGCTCCCCCACATTCCTGAGGAACAAAAGACTGACACCCTTCTTCTAGGCAGGAGGACATGGCCCAAAAACCTGTTAATCCTCTGATATTATACAGACGTGTGTCACAATCAAAGTAAAGATCTACATACCAGCCAATGGAAAGACAGACATTTCTCAAATGCACCTTAGTTCAAAATTTCCATAAGAAGCTTTATTCATGGCAGAGTAACTAATAGCTTAGCTCACTACAATTACAAGTAGCTTGCCCAACACTGTGTATTATTCACATGTAATTCACCCTAACAAAAGTAAGATACCTCTCATGTCTCATACCCACCCCACTTAAAATAAAGGCAACAGAACATCTGATAGTTGAATGGTTTGCAAACAAGCTTATTCACAATTTCAGCAACTTTGGTTCATTATCAACAGCTCCTAAGGTGTCGACAATCACACACATCGTCCGGGAGGAGATTGGAACGGAGGATGTTTTCTGCTTGGGGAACACATTGAGGAGACTCAGTTTAGCATCGACAACCATCATTCTGACTTGTTGTCATTGGTTGTGTCTGTGTTTCTCAAAATAAGGCTGCACCACATTGCCGAACTCACCTCTCTTGAACTGCAGAAAGGGAGCACGAGGAAGAAGCTCTGCAAAACTGTCCTCTTTCAGGGGTTTTAGAGCGTGTGCGTGTGTGTGGTTCCACGACAATTCAAGACTTTAATCCTAAATTCCGGCATTCCCAAAACTAATTCTAAGCTTTATATCTGTACTTTAACCTTACCCATCACACATAGTATCTTTATATTATATCTGTCATCATTCTGACAAGATTAACACTGAAACTGAAAGCAATGGCTTAAAATATCCTGGAAACAGTGGCCTGTCACATTATATGTGAATACTGCTGTAAGTGTTGGTGGGTCTGTAAATACCTCTGTGTTTCATGAACTCTAGCCTCATGGTGTGTGTCTCCAGGAATAAAAATGTTGGTTTTCTTTGCCTTACACTGGGTTTGCAAGATTGTGTGTAGTGAAGTTTATCTTTACATTATTTCTTTGTGTTTGGGATTGTCTTAACCCTGATCTCTTTCCCTCTGGGTTCTGTTAAGCACTTTGTAACTGTGTTTAAAAATTGCTACATTAAGTTTGCAGACTTTTCAAGGGAGCTTCAAAAAAGTAAATGTGCAGTTGAAATAACAACTGTCACTTTTCATTTCATCCTGCTATTTTAGATTGAGTACTGGGACCCGTGTGTGTATGTTGGGAGGGGGGCGGCGAAATGAAAGAGAGAATATATATATATATATATATTTCTGACTTTACTGCCACTGTTTACACATTAGGTGTTTCAATCAGAATGATAGTCAAACTGGAAATGTCCCTGTTTTTCTTCTTTTTTGGGGATTATGTTCCCAGTTTTGTTCTCGGACGTCTGGTCACTTTGTATCATATATCAGAATATTCTATTACTGTTAAGCCCACTATGAATATTAAAATACGCCAAACCAGCTACACAGTAAGGTATTCACTGAGGTATGATTAATTAAATGCACTGACAGCTCATTTCACCTGCCAAAACAGATTACACTGAGTGGAGTGGCTGACCGGTCCAAGATGGCGGCCCGACGGCTCATCAGCGCCAATAGGCAGTAGCGGTCTTTGCGGCGTCTACTCTTTATTATGTCTGTGTGACTAACTGCCTCCCATCAAATAGCGTTCTCTGCCCAAGCCAGTGTTGCCAACTCCTCAGTAAGGAAACACGCTATTGGCTGTCCCAAAAATTGCTAGAAGTCGCTAAATGATGTCATCGCCTAATTTGCATAATTTCCCATCAGCATCATGAATGGATTTTTAACATACAAAACTCGTTGGGGAAAAGAATATACATGCGTATTTACAAATGATGTTCATGTACAAGAAATAATCACCTGAGCAAAAAAACAAATCAAACAAATCAAAAAAGGGGGCGCTATTTAAGTCAAAATCAAAAGTCTAGAAAAAAAATAAACATTTAGATCTACACACAAAGGGAGATATCATCATGGTCATGGATTAAGAGAACTGCACCAACAGCATGTGATGGACGCTGCCTGTAGGAGAGGAATAACGTTGTAGGAGAGACAAAAAGTGAGTAAAAACACCCTAAATATGTTTAGAACTACAAATTAACTTTCTTCTGTCGATTATTATATATATTTTTAAACCAACCCTCCTCCTTTATCCAGGCTTGGGACCGGCAAAAGTTACCCAAAAGAGACACTCTGGCGGAGCGCATGCGCAATTAATTTTCAGTCTGGACATGGAGGAGTTAACATCGCCTGCTCTGACTGCAGCTCGGAGGAACTGCTGTGCGAGGACTGGGCCGCCTGTGAATGCTTTCAGATGGGGGAGGGGCCCATGGCGGCAACCGCTGCTCGTTGAGAAGAGTAAGAACAAGTCTCCAATAACACAAAAAAAGTCGCTAGATTTGTCGCTAGTCGCTTTTTTGAAAAAAAGTGGCTAGGGGGGTCTGAAAAGTCGCTAAATCTAGCGACAAGTCGCTAAGTTGGCAACACTGGCCCAAGCTCCCAATAAACATTCTTGGCTTGCCACCGCCACCTCTTGGTCGGAGTAAGAACTTACAACATACATCACCTATGCTTAAACAATGCATGTGCGAGGAATAGTGATTAGCAACAGTGGCGTCGTTAGGTCTGGGCGTCCGGAGCTATAGCCCTGGATCTTTCATGATAGATTATTAATCTATAATTCTGATTGCGCATTATGACAATGTAGACGTTTAGGCCGCTAGCATGTATATCGACATTTTCCTCCAGCATGTACATTCAAAACCTTGTACATTGTAAAAAAAATACTGAATATATTGTGAGCAACGCCTCTGAATGGCCACATGGGGATGCGCCAAGGATCTACTGTAAAACAACACTCACCGTCTTCACAGTCAGATTATATCTGCTGCTCTGACCTTGATTGCTACATCTGACTGTTGGTCCTGCCCCCTTATTAGCTTAAGGACAAGGAAATATAGAAATAAATACATACAGAAATAAAATAATATGGACATAAATAAATAAAAAAATTAAAGAATATGGAAATAAATACATACGGAAATAAATTAATATTTAAATAAATAAATACAGAAATAAAGATAATGGAAATTAATAAACAAATGAAAAAAAACTGAAATTAACAATCAATGAAAAAAATAAAATTGGGAAATAATATTGATTAATACATTTATTATTATATTTCTATGCATAAATATATTTATTGATACATTTGTTTATTTATTCATTTATTTCTAATTTTGGCAGGTTTGGTCCTCCATAAAAAAGAGCATTGAAAGGCTGCAATTTATATTCAATCAAACTTTATTTGTATAGCACATTTCCTACAATCAAATGCATTTCATTGTGCTTAACATGACGATAAAGTATTAAGAAATTAATAAATTAAAATGGTGAAATAATTTGTTTTTAAATAATACACCCTATACATATGCATGGCTATAAAGGTGAGTTTTAAGATCTTTCTTAAAAATGTCAGAGGTTTGGGTGGACCTCAGATCATTTGGAAAGCTGTTCCAGAGGACGAGAACATAACGGCTAAAGGCAGCTTCACCAAAAATCTTTATCCTAAATGCTGGGACAACTAAAAGCCCAGTGCCAGAGGATCTGAGGGACCGACCAGAAACATGCCTTAAAAGCAAATCTGATATGTATTTGACTGCCTGCATATTCAGTGCTTTAAAAATCAAAACACCAATTTAAAAATCTATTCCAATACTAAATTGCAACCAATGCAGTAAAAAAAATGTTTTAAACTAGGTGTAATGTCTGCTTTCCTTATGGTTTTCACTAGGACTCATGCTGCTGTATTCTGAATCATTTGGAGTTGGTTGACATGAGAGCATTACAATAGTCAAGTTTGCTAGTGATAGGGGCGCACCTTTACAATATTTATTAAATGATAAAAAGCTACTTTAGTCACATTTCTTATATGGGCCTTTAAAATGTAGGTCAGTGTCAAAATCACCCTTAGGTTTTTAGCCTAATGTGCTGTGCAAATTGCAAGTGATCTTAGGTGTGTCATCATTTCCTCCCTTTGGGCCTTTGCAACAATGACCAAAACCTCTGTTTTTTATTTATTTAATTGTAGGACGTTTTGTGCCATCCATGTGGTAATGTTATTTATACATTCAAGCAGGATACTAATTGGGGAAACATCATCAGAGCAAACAGAGATGTACAACTGAGTGTCATCCGCATAGCTTTGAAAAACGATGGGTGTGGCTTTGAGTGTTCTAATGAGTGACGTGGCGCCAATGCAGACTATAAGGGTGTAATTATCAGACGCAAATGACATGTGACATCCATACAATGACTGACAAAAACACACTAGGGCAGGAGGAATTTAAATAGGGACATAACGAGGGGGCAAACAAGACACAGGTGAAAGCGATTAGGACAAGAACTGGCTGTGTGTAAGAACAAAGGACAAAAACCAAACAGAACAGGCTACGCTGAAACACCAAAAGCAAAATCTAAACCAAACAGAACAGAAACTCACACCCTCCAAATTGACAAAATACAGTGGGGAGAACACGTATTTGATACACTGCTGATTTTGCAGGTTTTCCCACTTACAAAGTATGTAGAAGTCTGTCATTTTTATCATAGGTACTCTTCCACTGTGAGTGATGGATTCTAAAACAAAAATCCAGAAAATCACATTGTATGATTTTTAAGTAATTCATTTGCATTTTATTGCCTGACATAAAATGTCAGTCGTCACAGCAAAATTATCACAGTGGCATTCATGTTCTAATAAAAGCTGAGTACTGGGGTATGTTCCAGACAAAGAGTTTTAGTGTAGCAATATTAATTTGTATGAAATTAAATCAGATGTGAAAAATAGATTATGCAAAAATGTGGGCACCCTTGTCATTTTGTTGATTTGAATACCTGTAACCACTTAGCACAGATTCATTGGAACACACAATTGGTTTGGTGAGCTCATTAAGCCTTGAACTTCATAGACAAGTGAAAAGGTATTTAAGGTGGCCAATTGCAAGTTGTTGTTCACTTTGACTCTCCTCTGAAGCGTGGCAACAAGGGGGCCTTCAAACAACTCTCAAATGACCTGAAAACAAAGATTATTCAACATTATGGTTTAGGGGAAGGCTACAAAAAGCTATCGCAGAGATTTAAGCTGTCAGTGACCACTGTGAGGAACATATTGAGGAAATGGAAGACCACAGGCACAGTTCTTGTTAAGGCGTGGCAGGCCAAGTAAAATATCGGGGAGGCAAAGGCGAAGGATGGTGAGAACGGTCAAAAACAGCCCACAGACCACCTCCAAAGACCTACAACATCAACTTGCTGCAGATGGTGTCACTGTGCATCATTCAACAATTCAGCGCACTTTGCACAAGGAGAAGCTGTATGGGAGAGTGATGGGAAAGAAGCCTTTTCTGAGTCGCTTGAGGTATGCAAACGCACATTTGGACAAGCCAGCTTCATTTTGGAATAAGGTGCAGTGGACTGATGAAACAAAGATTGAGGTATTTGGTCACAACAAAAGAACACAGCGTTCCAAGAAAAACACTTGCTACCCACAGTAAAACTTGGTGGAGGTTCCATCGTGCTGTGGGGCTGTGTAGCCAGTGCCGGTACTGGGAATCTTGTTAAAGTTGAGGGTTGCATGGATTCCACTCAATATCAACAGATTCTTGAGAATAATGTTGAAGAATCAGTCACAAAGTTGAAGTTACGCCAGGGCTAGATATTTCAACAAGACAACGACCCAAAACACTGCTCAAAATGTACCCGGGCATTCATGCAGAGGAACACGTACAATGTTCTGGAATGGCCATCCCAGTCGCCAGACCTGAATATCATAGAGAATCTGTGGGATGATTTGAAGCGGGTTGTCCATCAAGCCTAACTGAACTGCAGATGTTTTGTAAGGAGGAATGGTCCAAAATACCTTCATTCAGAATCCAGACACTAGAGCCTATAGGAAGCACTTAGTAGACACTTGAAAGTTTGCACTGAGTCTGCATTTCTAACCTCAATTGGCAGATCATTCCACAGTAGGGGAGCTCTATGAGAGAGAGCCCTGTTTCCAGCTGTAGGTAGGTACAGTATGTATGGCCGGATCCTTTCAGTGAGGTAAGGAGGAGCAAGTCCATATATTGCTTTAGAGGTTAACAATATATTCTTAAAATCAGCCCTAGGCTTAACAGGCAGCCAGTGTAAAGAGTCTAGTACTTGAGTAATGTGTTCAAATCTTTTAGTTCTAGTTAAGATTCTAGCAGCCCTGTTCAGCACAAATTGAAGTTTATTTATTGATTTATCAGGGTAACCGGAGAGAAGAGCATTACAGTAATCTAATCTAGAAGTGACAAAAGCATAGATTATTTTTTCTGCATCAGATATTTTGATAACAAGTTTCCCTTACCTGTTCCTCATCAGGAATCAACGCATCTGGTCCTGATCAGCCCTACACCACCATTTAAGCTGGGACCTGACAGCCAGTCCCTGTTGGATCGTTAGTCTACATTTGTAAGTTGTGCTCACGCTTCTGACTGTACTCCTTTTCATGCCTGTTTGCTTGGTGTTTCTTTCTCTGCCTGTTCGTCTGACTCCCGTCTCCCTCTGCTTCTAGGATTTACACCCTTGACTACCCTCCACACCTGCCCGACTACTGGAACCGTCTACACCCCCCCCCCTCGCTGGAACAGGCTACACCTCCATCTAGCCTCCCATCCTCGCTGGTCTGCACGCTTGCCATAACCCATTTCATCACCGGACTGCACTCAATAAACACTTGTTTCCCTCATCAACTACCTTGTCTGGGTCTGAATTTTGGTTCGGTACCTGGGGTTCCTGACACTACTTAACAATAGTCAGTCAGTCAGTCAGTAAGATACTTTTTTTAATTTATTTTTTTCATGAAAGACTAATAGCATTAGGTGTAACATTGCTGAAAGTTCCTGAAAAATCAGTTAGGGTTAGTACTCGTCATCACCTAGACCACAACCATTATTCATGAAATTATGCTGATTGGCCCAGTTAAATGGTAGCCAGCTCGAAACCTAAGCCTACTCATCCCGACCATACTGACATCCTAGTAGTATTTAAGCTTGCGGGTCAGGTGGCTCAGTCAGGTTAGGGAAAAGCCTCATGGAATGTTTAGTAAGAGTAGCTCTACAGTTTACAGTTTAGCTATTTACTAAACGCTCTTATCAAGAGTGACTTTTACAGTATGTCTCACATCGTTTCAAAAGCAAAAAAACAACAACACAAGATTAGCTAGGTCTTAAAACAGAAAGGGTGCCAGCATAACATTTTCCTTTGAAACCGACTTACAAAAAACAATTCTTCAATGCCTTTTGCCCTTTTAATGGATGACTGGATGTTTCGATAAATAAGTGTCTGCTTGTAATTTATGGTTAAGTGGGTTTCAGTGTTGCCTCTGTTAATGGTGAGCAGAGTCTTCAATCAACATTTTTGGTTCCCACCTGCTGATTAATTAAATGATCCATTGATTATTAGATTAATCAATAATGGTACTGGAAGATGTCTCTAGTTTGTGTGTCCGTATGTGTGTGCGTGTGAGTGCAGATGGCCGCTATCATAGCAAAGTGCCTGTCTAATCGACTGTAAAAGTGCTCAACATTGCTCCCAGTGTCTGGTTTTCAAGTGAAATGTTGATCAGTGGTTCCCAACTAGTGGTACTAGGACCCCTGGGGGTACTTGGCTTATCCACAGCAGTAACTTGAGAAGACTCATGAGACCACAGGCTCACTGGTAAAATGTACGAAGGAGAACGTCAAGAGTCCTCAGTGCAGGGGAAAATCCAATAGGTGTTACAGTAGGCCAAAAAGGTTAGGAACCACTGATAATGATTTGGAAAAAACGTTGAATGAAGATGTGAATCCATTGTGATGTCTCTTGATTCCAAATGTTTTTGTGTCTTCTATAAAAATTGTGTTTATTCATGTTTGTAAAATCTCAATACTTTTAAAAAGTCTTCTTTCTATTATTTTCTTAAGGTAGAGAATCTGACAGAGAAAACATAACTACAGCAATAGACAGGCTGCGTCTTAAATGGTGAGCCATTCTAAATTTAAATTGTTACATATTCAGTGTTGTTAGGTGGTCATCACTACTACAGTATGTACCGTATACAGATAATGTAGTAAAACCGCCCCTTTAATCAATCCGTTGTTCTTGGAAAAATGTATCAAATGTCATGATTTTATGCTTAGGGTTATGACAGTTAGACCAGAGCTTGGACAAATGTAAATTAATTATTGACATTTTTCCTTCAAGAACTTTCCCTGCAGTTTCAATTACAGGATACTCTAAGAACCTTTCCCTTTAAGAGTGTATAGGCCTGAATATGGTTTGCTTGAGACCACCCTAAATTACTGGTACTGTAAAGGCACACTTGATATCAAGTCTGCCCAGCAGAGAGACATTGTGGCAATGGTTCACACATTGACATGTATAGCCTAATACATAGCCGTGGGAAGTAGAGGTGCTGCTCGGGGTGCTTACCACAACCAATCTGAACACATAGTTTGTCTGTCAACAAGATTGCACATGACTACTGCAAATGGCCTCACGTCATTTGTTCGTTCGTCAGTGTGAGACGCATTAGCGGTACTGATGCGCATGCGTTAACTGCCCAATAGATTCTAAGGGACGAGATCTGTTCCATACTTTTGCACCCTCTGATCAAATCAACTCCCTAACCTTAAAAAAGCTTGGCACTTCCCAAATGTTCTCTATATTGAAAATGTTAAATTAACCTTTCACCATTTGCATAAACCAATGCCATAGTTGTAGATATTAGTATAAGCCTACTAATTTTTTCACTTTTTACCTATCAAAAAGAGAAGTATATCCATAACTGCGGGAAATAAGGATCCTGGGAGTGCTAACCAGTCCCTGATGAGATTATGAAAGTGACATTTAGCTGTGCAGCTGGCTCCTCCTTTAGTAGCCTCAGCACACCCTTGGAGTCATGTTGCTGGAACGGATGAATATGACGTGCGTCACCACAACCAATCGGCACACGTACTGTAGCCCATCCGTTTATTCCTAGCACACCCTGATCAAAAGATCTGCCTGTAGCAGTGATCCTTACATTTTTGAAAAATCTGAGAATAAATTCAATACATTTTGAAAAAACGAACCCGTTGCCAAAGATAAGGTGAGGTTTTGTAAGGTTAGGTTGAAAGTCTGATGACTTTCCTAAAAACCATAGATTTTCTAGAAATTAGATGGAAGATCTCTGAAATTTGAAATGAAGCAGAAGGAAATTAAAAATTCTCCATCCAGGATGGAACATAGGATAATGAGCAAATCATATTATTCATAGTTGTAATTTCAGATATTGGTGGACTGTTTTGACAGCAGAAACCAATCTAATGACTTCCAAGTGGACTAGTGAGAAACTCTGCTTTCATTCTACCCATTATGCCATTTACAGCGATGTCAATTGATGGGGCTTATGAAGCAACACAGGTGATTGTTGCCCACCGCTCCCTGGAACACTGACAATATAGAGTGGAGATAGCATGAGAGCTAATGAGAGAGAAAAAAGAGTCATCAGCATCAATACTTAGCTGACAACAGTGTCAACTAATGTGCATGGCATACTGAATAATCGATCTCCCGTTTGGAGATGAATGACAATTACAGGTATAGTGACATGGTTCCACAGCAGTGGAAGGCTAGTTAAAGATGCACACCCATTCTTATGTGATATGTGAAGTAACATCTCCTGGACACAATTTCATAAAAGCTCCACAGTGCAACTTTAATGGAGTTAAACACATGCACGCATACCATGTCTTCACAACTATCTTCAGAACTTGTTAACCTAAATCTAGCCCCATAACCAAACTCTACCCTAACCTAAATCAGGACAGGCAAGTCCTCATTTTTCATAATTGTAATTTCTTTAATGTAATGCCAACTTAATTTTGGTTGTGAATAAGGTAGGGAAACAGACACACACACAAAGTCCAATGTTACTGACTCATCATAATCAAAAGATACCTAGTATTACACCTGTAATTTAGAAGCATGTTAACAGTTGGTAAAAATTCAAGTTTTTGTGTCAGAAGTGTGTGACTCCTAATCAACTAAGTCTGTGTGATGGATGAAGGACAGAAAATTACCCTCTTATCAACACAATCTCCCCCTCTCAATCTCCACCAAACTCTCCCTATGTCTATTTCTTTGAGCTTTTTCTCCATCTCTCCCCTCTTCTTTCTTCCTCCTTTACCTCTCTTTAATGCAGCTCATCCATCCCTTCTCTGTCTTTCTCTCCTCCCCATCTCTCTCTTATTCTCACTACCCTCCCTCTGACGCGGAGTGAGGCTGCGAACCCGTGAGGGTTTTTTTGTGTGTGTGTTTGAATGTTTGGTCCGGAAGGGAAGGCTCTCGGCGAGAGGGTGTCACTCACAGAATGTGACAGGGAGGGGAAAGAGCGAGCGTGAGGCATCTTATAGGGTGGGGGTACAGAACAGGGAAAGGCAATGCACGCGCGCACAGTCGCCTAGGCTACCGTCTGTCCCGTTATCCAGCCAGGAGCCATCTGAATGAATGATTGACGCAGAAAATTGCCAACGGTCTTCACCCGAAGAACAAACGTTCCCCAAGGAAGACTGACAGCAACAAGAAACAGTATGTTTGTTTTCCTTCAGTTTTTGAGTTTTCGAGGCTTTGCTGAGAAGAAGCCATAATTATGAAAATGAACGGCGTTTCTGTCAGAAGTGGACAAGACATGAGCATTCGCAGGCAGACGACACACGGGCATTGAATTACATTACAGGCTAAGCTAAAGAATGTCTGCGTAAAGATAAGGATTAACGTTGCCACAGAGAGGTAGTCGCCGAATGTAACCTTCATTTAGACACGGAGCGGTTCATATTCTATTGGTGTGGTAAGCTATAACAGAGACCGGAATCCTCACTGCCACGAGACCTGCGGTGACCAGCGGATCGCTGGTGCCACACGCACAAGAGACACCCCTGTCAGACGGAGGGATCAACTCTCCTCTACGCTCTTTTGTTGGCTACACCTGTGGTTATCTCCCGGGCAACCCGCTACCGAATTCCATCACCGGAACAGTGGTAACCAAGACTCCCCGGCTGCGAGGGTAACTGGACGGCGTGGGAGCAATCAGCGGTTTCAAGTGAGTCACTGGCTATAAGCCCCTATAACCCCGCCAGTAGTTTATGGTTATTGTTCGTTTATTAGCCCAATGCCTGTACGGTAGACTCAGGAGGTGATTAGGGTCAGGCAAAGCGAGCTGATGAACACGGTACTTACTAACCGCCTAGGTGCTCATGCAGCGGTGCAAGGGGCAGTGGTTAACCGAGAGGTCTGCGTAATACTGGTTGTGAAACACTATTCGGTTCGTTAATTGATGAATGAATTGCTAATTATTTTGAAAGGACAAGATATGTTGCTATAACGGTGAATGGTGATAACGTGCACACACGCACGTACATACACGTGACACAATACATGTAATTAACATAAAGATATGACGACTTAGTCTATAAGTTATTCACAAATCAAGCAGTCAGCATCTAGGCTATCTTATTCATTTATTTGCCAAATCGGCTACGAAACAAAAACAAACATTAAAAGTTACACAACAGCACACATACTGAATGGACTAGCCAATTTCTTGGTACTTAGCCTATTGGCTAATTAAAAATAGGCCTACATGACACTGGTAGTTTCCCTACCGCTGGATTATTAGATTTGGAAAATACATAGGCTATCCAATCCAAATGATGGGTTGTTGGCGAATTTTTTTTAAAGCAGGTGGATGAAAAAATCATAAATAGCCTAAAGGATTTGGGAATACAGTAATACATCATTACATGTATTTTTTTAAATCGTTTTTTCCAAATACTCCAAGCTCGAGCAGGGTTTCATTGTAAATGTAGTTACTTAGTATGTCAACAACTGCAGCACACCGTTCCCTAGAGACGAATTAGCAGCCTCCGTCTATATTTGGCTCTAATCTGGTTAATTCTGTTACGTGGGGTAAAAACATCGTCGGAACCCACAGCCCTTAATGACACATGGGCTTTCCCCTTTTTATTATAGGCTGAATTGCCCAACGTGTTTAGGGGAGGTGACTGACCTTTTTGCCTCCACCACCTCTGTACTGTTGGTTAGTAGTCCCCCTTGCAGATCAGGGAATTACCAGGGATAAAGGTGGACCGTGGTGACGATCGGGTAAAGGCATCAGGAATGGGAAGAACAAGGCTGTAAACCTTGGTCAACACAGCATAGGTGTGAAGGGTGGGTGAGGCTTGAGAATTAATAACATTCGATAACCGTTTTGTTATATGAATCAAGTGAGTAAGCGGTTTAGAAAGTGAAAGTAAAATGTTTTAACCTAACACAATGCAACAGTAATATGCAAGGCACTATGATAGTTACAGCATTGCAAATTCAGATTTTGAAAATATCTACTAATTTCCCTGGTGTTCCCATAGAATAGCCTTATCAAGTTTGTGTGTGTGCGGCAGTGTAAGGGGGTGATTACTTCTGGGGGAATGTGTGTCTGGAGAGGTACTGAGGAGGGGGCAGGCTGAGTATGGGGGAAGGGCTGGTAGAAACATTGTTTCTGTTCTCATTTATGTTTTATGTTCCTTTTATCTTTTATTATTATTTTTTCAATATATTTTTTTGTACAGAAGTGAGCAGTGCATCCCCATTCCTATATGACCTGCTGCCCACTTAATCTAATTTTGATTGTGATTGGTTGTATGTGAGACAGCTTGAGATTTAAAATCAGTGGTTTTTGGAGGAGCTTGGCCAATTAGATGGTGTGATCATGAGTCTATTATTCAGTTCCTTTTTACTTAACCACTTAGTCCTAAACTTAACCATGTGGTTTCAGCTTCCATCCTATTTCAAAACTTAAACAGCAACTGAACAGTGTGTTTTGCATCAGTATAAGTCAGAGACATTTGTTCCAGTGTCACAATGGACAATAGACAGGCACTCATTTCCCCCATAGACAACATTGCTGGTTATCGTTCTTCCAAAACGTCTCACTGTTTATTTCTAGCAGGGTTGACTACTGCAATATGTCACTTGACAGGGCTCCCTAAAAAGTTTCGGCTTATTCAAAATGCAGCTGCTAGAGTTCTTACAGGGACCAAAAGGTCAGACCACATCAACCCGATTCTTAAGCCAATACACTGGTTTCCTGTCAGAAATAACTACAAGGCAGTGCTGCTTGGGGCTAAACTTGGTGAGTGCCATGGCTAAACTGGGTTTAGCAACCCATGCTGCGCATCTCTAGACTAGAATTACAAGTAGCCTAACCCTCAAAAATATTTGAATCCTGACTCAAAACCACACTGTTCATGGATGCTTTTAGTTAAGTTATTTGAGTCCTTTCAACAATTTTAAACGTATTTTAAATCTTGTTTTGAACTTCACCACTATTTATTTATTAATTGTTCTCATAAATCAATTGCCTTTTCTTACAAATATTCTATTAATGTATAAATTGCCTCTCTTTCATAAACCGTCTTTTAATCTGAAGTTGTAAAGCATCTTGGATTGCCACTGTGTATGAAAAATTTGCTATAAATACACTGAACAAAATTATAACACCTTTTTGCCCCCATTTATCATGAGCTGAACTCAAAGATCTAAGACTTTCTCTATGTACACAAAAGGCCTGTTTCTCTCAACAATTGTTCACAAATCTGTCTAAATCTGTGTTAGTGAGCACTTCTACTGCCGAGATAATCCATCCACCTCACAGGTGTGGCATATCAAGATGCTGATTAGACACCATGATTATTGCACAGGTGTGACTTAGGCTGGCCACAATAAAAGGCCACTCTAAAATGTGCAGTTCCATCACACAGCACATTGCCACAGATGTCGCAAGTTTTGAGGGAGCATGCAATTGGTATGCTGACTGCAGGAATGTCCACCAGAGCTGTTGCCCATGAACTGAATGTTAATTTCTCTACCAAAGGCGTTTCAGAGAATTTGGCAGTACATTTAACCGGCCTCACAGCCGCAGACCACGTGTAACCACACCAGCCCAGGAACTCCACATCCAGCATCTTCACCTCCAAGATCGTCTGAGCCCAGCCACCTGGACAGCTGCTGCAACAATCGGTTTGCATAACCAAAGAATTTCTGCACAAACTGTCAGAAACCTTCTCAGGGAAGCTCATCTGCATGCTTGTCATCCTCATCTGGGTCTCGACCTGATTGCAGGTCGTCATCGTAACCGACTTGAGTGGGCAAATGTTCACATTCTATGGCATCTGACACTTTGGAGGGGTGTTCTCTTTACGGATGAATCCCGGTTTTCCCGGTATGGCGTGGTGTGGGTGAGCGGTTTGCTAATGTCAATGTTTTGGATCGAGTGGCCCATGGTGGCGGTGGGGTTATGGTATGGGCAGGCGTGTGTTATGGACAACGAACACAGGTGCATTTTATTGATTGCATTTTGAATGCACAGAGATACCGTGACAAGATCCTGAGGCCCATTGTTGTGCCATTCATCCACAACCATCACCTCATGTTGCAGCATGATAATGCACAACCCCATGTTGCAAGGATCTGTACACAATTCCTGGAAGCTGAAAACATCCCAGTTCTTGCATGGCCAGCATACCCCCCTGGACATATCACCCATTGAGCATGTTTGGGATGCTCTGGATCGGCGTATATGACAGCGTGTTCCAGGTCCTGCCAATATCCAGCAACTTTGCACAGCTATTGAAGAGGAGTGGACCAACATTCCACAGGCCACAATCAACAACCTGATCAACTCTATGCGAAGGAGATGTGTTGCATTGCGTGAGGCAAATGGTGGTCACACCAGATACTGACTGGTTTTTGGACCCCCCCGGACCCTCCCAATACAGTGAAACTGCACATTTTAGAGTAGCCTTTTATTGTGGCCAGCCTAAGGCACACCTGTGCAAGAATCAGGCTGTCTAATCAGCATCTTGATATGCCACACCTGTGAGGTGGATGGATTATCTCGGCAATGATGAAGTGCTCACTAACACAGATTTAGACAGATTTGTGATATTCTCATCTGCCGGGCAACTACACCTGATACCGGCGAAAAGCCAGCATTTACCAACTAACGTAAACCCTGCAGTGAACAGAAAAATCTATTGAATGAACTTAATTTTCTTTTAAATGGACAAGCTTTGAATGTAAAATGGCAGATCAAAAGTAAATTAAATCTGGATAACATGGTCACAGACCCTGTTTGAAAACCAGTGAAATGGTATAATAATAGAATTATTGCCCTGCATTATAAAAGATGACATAACTGTGCAATGTTCTGTTGGATGTAAGTGTATACACTTAACAACTCAACACCAGCACATTTAAAACAACCTACATAACCCCTCCATCCCGATTAAAAGGTATAAAAAATTGGATTATTAACTTGCTGGCTATAAAACAACGCAGACTGACTCAAGAGTAACCTACTGTACACAAGGCAGTGTACACAAGGCAGCAAAAATACGATTGCTTAAATTATGAGTCTGGTCCTATGCACTGGCACTAAAATGAACCAGTTTCAGTGCAAGGACTCCTAGGACAGACCCGCAATGACACGCCATTCTCGTAGCCAATTCACTTTGCGTAAATTATGTTGTGTTTTTCTCCTCTCTTTCGATACCATGTTCGTGTCACTTATACTCAAACAATGCTTGTGCTTAAACGAGGAATAGTGGCATGGAAATGCACCAAGGATAAAAAACAGCACTCACCCTCTTCACAGTCTGATTCTATCTGCTGGTCTGGGCTTGATTGCTATGTCTGACTGTTAGTCCTGCCCCTCATTAGCTTAAGAACAAGGAAATACATAAGTAAATACATAAATGTAACAGTGTGAACAGACCATAGTCTGTGTGGCTGTGGTCTTTGATGATGTTCCATGCTTTCCTAAACATTGTGTATGGTAGATGCCTTGCACAGAGGGAGGATGGCAGCCACTGACGCGCTCTCCAGACCACCCTCTGGAGGGACTTGTGATCAGCAGCGGAGCAACTGCTGTACCAGGCAGTAATGAAGCCTGAGAGGATGTTCTCAATAGTGGACCTGTAGAAGTTTTATAGACTTGTTTCTCCTCAGGAAGTATAGTCATTTTTGGGCAGTTTTCACAGCTGAGTTTGCTTGCCTGGACCAAGTGAGGTCATCTTTGATGAAAACACCAAGAGACTTGCAGTTGGAGACTCTCCACTTCAGCCCCTTCGATGTGTATGGGGACGTGAACCCCCCCTCCATAATCATCTCCACAATCATATCCTTAGTCTTGCAGATGTTTAGAGAGAGGTTGTTGTCCTGGCACCATGTAGCCAGGTTTTTTACCTCCTCTCTATTGCTGGTGATGAGACCCAGGATGGTTGTGTTGTACGCAAATTTAAGTAATGCGTAAACAAGGAGTACAGGAGGGGACTGAGTAAGCAGCCCTGGGGGGCTCCGGTGCCAACGGTCAGTGCAGAGGAGATGAGGTTGCCCATTTGCCCCACCTGGGGTCTGCTGGTAAGAAAGTCCAGGATCCAATTGCAAAGGGAGGTGTTAAGTCCCAGGTACCTGAGCTTAGGAACAAACTTAGCGGGCACAACAGTGTTGAATGCTGAGCTGTAGTCTACGAACAGCATCCTCACGTATGTGTTGCCTTTTTCCAGGTGGGAGAGGGTGGTGTGTGTCGTCAGGGCGATGGCATCGTCCGTAGATCTATTGGGGTGGTATGCAAATTGAAACAGGTCCAAGGTGTCAGGAAGGGTGAAGCAGATGTGAGTTCTGACCAGCCACTCGAAGTACTTCATGATGTCAGTGCTACAGGGCAGTAGTCATTCAGGTGATGGAAGGTTTCTACGGTACAGGGACGGTCAGGGAGAGCTTGAATATGGAGGTGAAAACCTTGAACCTTTAAATTCAAAACAATTAACGTTAAGGGTTCGGTAATGTAGGTTAAGGACATGCACAAACCCTGACCAAATGTATTCTCATAGCAGAGATTTTTGTCCCCCAGAGCTCTCTATCTTTCTCTGTGTGATCAAAGTATTTGTTGTTAATTTGTTTTTCACAATCGCTAACGGACTGAAACTTGTAATATAAACAATGTACACTAAACCATTTTACAAACTTCCACAAGGAAGACCATTTTCCTGAATCCATATGATCTATTCACCTGTTTTCACACACTTTTCTATTTCATTTAATTTTTTTTTATATACACATAACTCTCTTTGTAAAGAACAATTGTGTGCCATTAGGTTGTCATGTACTGTAGTTCATGCCATTCAGTGTTCCAAACACGAATCATCGCAATTCTTACGCTCTCAACACACAGTTGTCAAGGTTAAAATACTAACAAGAAATATTTTAATAAGTCACAAATGAAGCAGGTCATTGGCATAAATAAAAAAGGCCACAGGTAAGCTCATTTGTGTTTTGAAAAGTGGATGACAATCTGAAAGAGGTTGAGGTAGAGGAAGAGTAAACATGGCAGGAGATGGATGAGAAACAAGAACAAGAATCTTCTTGCCTACATGGTATGACAATGAGGGAAGCTGGGCTGAGTACTGCCAAACCTGAGCCACTTCATTGTTGCATCAATTGTCAGCACTTTCAGAAATTAAAATGTGTATCTTACTGTAAACATCTTTGACTACTCTGCTGACCACCTTGTTTTCTGTACTCTGAATCTGTTTGTATTAGCACAAGCAGGACATTAAAAGAAAATTGCATGAACTTTAGACTTGTATTCAAATTCTATTGAATGTAGCCATACACTTTCTCTTTTTAAAGTTTCAATGATGATGGCATTTTTCAATGTATAGATGCTTTTAACAGTCAAACCAATAACACAAGTCATTTTGAACTTTTTAAAAACAGGAATTCAGGTGCCTAGGATTTTGCAAAGTACTGTAGGTGAAAATCTCTGGCCCAGATCAGAGATAAGATGCTCATGCAATTATTTTTATTATTTATTATTTACTGAATAAATACATTTATTATTTATTTACTGAATACCTGTGTAAAATGTTTTCTCTGAGAAACTCCTTTCTGATATTGCTCCACTTTTTTCGCCGCAGCATTGGGGGAATTGGTGATCCTCTGCCCATCTTGACTTCTGAGAGACACTGCCACTCTGAGAGGCTCTTTTGTTGCCAATTGGCATAATAAGTTGCAAATTGGTCCTCCAGCTGTTCCTTATCTGTACATTTAACTTTTCCGGCCTCTTATTACTACCTGTCCCAACTTTTTTGGAATGTGTAGCTCTCATGAAATCCAAAATGAGCCAATATTTGGCATGACATTACAAAATGTCTCACTTTCAACATTCGATATGTTATCTATATTCTATTGTGAATTAAATATAAGTTTATGAGATTTGTAAATTATTCCATTCCTTTTTTACTCAATTTGTACAGTGTCCCAACTTTTTTGGAATCGGGTTTGTAGTTTTCAATTATCCAAATAGCACTTAACATTAAATATCTCAACAAAATAGCTGAGATTATGCCTACCAAAAGATGTGTGATTAAGAAAACAAAAAATGCTGGGCCGAGCATGGCCAGAACTCTTTGGTGAGTGGAACCAAATCGAAATTGTAGCCAGTCACCAGTCCTGAATATTGGAAACCCAAATTACACATACTCCGTTCCTTACTCCATTCCATCTGTACTCCGCACACATATATTCATGTAGTTATTGTTCTGCTTGTAGTTTTTGTGTCAGCATTTCACATAATGTACTTTTCTCCTATTCATAAAAGGTGTGCGTTCTGTTTTATATGTAATCATTTCAAACCACCAATCAGACTGGGTGGGCCAGTGCTTCCAGTTGGTGGGTAGGTGGCCACCCCACCCATGCCGATGCGCCTGATTAGAACATTACCAGTAATTAGGGAGGCACTGTTCTGATTGTGAGCATCTGTATTTGGCTGGGAGTCTATGTAACAAGCCGATGCCATGACGCATATAATAACAATGTGCTGTAAACACGTGAGCTGTTATTGGCTGGCAGACCAGAAACATGTGAAACGGGTGATTACTTGTGAGCTCAATACCTACAACAATAATGTCTGCTTTCTGGGAATGCTTTTCAACTGAAACAGATTTTGCAACTGCTTTCTGCAAATTTCACAAAGCAAGAGTTTTGAAGGGTAGTAGCAGCAAAGCTTAAACTGACGTTCAATTCACATTGAAGATTTTAACATGAAATTGACATGACAATGCCTTTTTCAAATGAAAATTGTAACTTTGTCACATCTTTGGTGTTCACAATTTGTGAAAAATGCATCCAGTTTCCCATTATGCATTGCATATTGTTTTCACATATGCCTTACTCCACTCCACACTGGAGTGTCCATTGAGTATATTTGATCATTCTTTAATAAGACTCGATGTTAAAATTATGTAAGTCCCACTTTAAATCTTGAATATTTATGTTGAGACATTTGTTAATAAAATATTGTATGCCATACATTTCAGTCAAGTTGTTTATGTGTTAAGCTTTTCAAAATGTATGGATTAGGGGTCTTTCATCTGTTTACTATTTGTAGTTTCAAGAATGATGGCACATGTCAACAAAAGGACCTCAGCAGTATTGGTACCATGCAGTAGCTGTACCCTGCAATTGCCAGATACTCAAAGTTCAGTTCAGAATCGGTATTAGCAATGAAAAAGTGGTATTGGTGCATCCCTAACCGTCATGGTGCTTGCATTTGAGTGACAACCACGTCTTGAGGCATCATGAGCTAGGCTATCATTGGGCCACCAACACATATAGCCTTGTTGTGTACGCAATGTCATTATCTCTGGTCGCCTTCCCAATCTGGTTGAATTTGTGAGAAATTCACATCATGATAGTCATCTTGTCAATTTGTAGAAACATCCTACTTCCCGTTCCAAGTAAAGTCACTCACGTTCTTGCAATAACGTTAAACACTGATGTAGTTTCCTGTAGTTTTTCTGCCTTTCGTTATCATGCAGTTGTATTTCTGTATATAGTCGTCTTTTCCAGCACCCATTCATGACGATTTTCAGTAATGCTGCATAATATGTGTTGATTAGATGATTACATTTTCAAGAGGTATTGTTGTACGCAGGTGCTGGGGCTCAGCCCCTCCTGGTTCTTGTTTGGCTCACAGGGGCCTGGCCCTATTTAACACCTGGTATAGGAGTGTCATTGTATTTCATTCTTTTGTGGGGCATCTTAGAACAACGTTTTATTAATATGACAGATAATATTGGTTTGTAATGTTTCATCAGAGTATACTGTTATTTTGGGTGAGCTGAGTTTTGGGTGAGTTTAAATCCAGTTGTTTTTTGGTCTAAGAAGTGTGTTCATAGTTTTAAGAAAATGTAATATACATTTAGGAAATGTGTATGTAATCGGTCAACCTTCCTCTCTTCCTGTACCTTCATTCATTTAATCTTTTCATCTTTCCTTGCCTATTCATCCTGTCATATTTATCCCTCCTTTAATGCAATCGGAGATCTGCTCTCCAAAACATGCACTCTGGAAGCACACATACAGACCACAGACATTATGGACACGCACACACACTTACACATGTACACAAACAGTGATGCAGATATACACACAAAAATGCAGGAACACACACGTTCATACACATAGACACACAAATCCCTGATGCAGCTAACAGATATATATTTCAAACACAATCCCACACACATGCACACACATACTGCAAGACCCAGATTTTTCAAAAAGATTACACAACATAAGTTAGAGTGTGTTTATTTCTATATTGGGGTGGAATTCGGAGAGGGCTGTCTTGTCTCGTAGCACTCTAGCAACTCCTAGTGGTAGGTCAGGCACCTACAAGCTAAAAAACATGGTAGTTTGCCACAACCCATCTTCAATGCTCTTACTGAGGGAAGGAGGTTGATGGCCAAGATCTTGCAATACATGGCACCATCCATCCTCCCCTCAATACGGTGCAGTTGTCCTGTCCCCTTTGCAGAAAAGCATCCCCAAAGAATGATGTTTCCACCTCCATGTTTCACGGTTGGGATGGTGTTCTTGGAGTTGTACTCATCCTTCTTCTTCCTCCAAACACGGCGAATGGAGTTTAGACCAAAAAGCTCTATTTTTGTCTCATCAGACCACATGACCTTCTCCCATTCCTCCTCTGGTCATTAGCAAACTTCAGAAATGCCTGGACATGCGCTGACTTGAACAGGGGGACCTTGGGTGCGCTGCAGGATTTTAATCCTGGTTTTCTAATGGTTTTCTTTAAGACTGTGGTCCCAGCTATCTTCAGGTCATTGACCAGGTTCTGCCGTGTAGTTCTGGGCTGATCCCTCACCTTCCTCATGATCATTGATGCCCCATGAGGTGAGATCTTGCATGGAGCCCCAGAACGAGGGAGATTGACCGTCATCTTGAACCTTTTTTCTAATAATTGCGCCAACAGCTGTTGCTTTCTCACCAAGCTGCTTGCCTACTGTAGCCCATCCCATCCTTGTGCAGGTCTACAATTTTATCCCTGATTTCCTTACATAGCTCTCTGGTCTTGACCATTGTGGAGAGTTTGGAGTCTGTTTGATTAAATGTGTGTGGACAGGTGTCTTTTATACAGGTAACAAGTTCAAACAGGTGCAGTTAATACAGGTAATGAGTGGAGAACAGGAAGGCTTCTTAAAGAAAAACTAACAGGTCTGTGAGAGCCTACTGGTTGGTAGGTGATCAAATACTTATGTCATGCATTCCATCCATCCATCCATCAACTTCCACTCGCGGGGGCAGCAGTCTAAGCAGGGATGCCCAGACTTCCCTCTCCCCAGACACTTCCTCCAGCTCTTCCGGGGGGACACCGAGGCGTTCCCAGACCAGCCGGGAGACATAGTCCCTCCAGCGTGTCCTAGGTCTTCCCCGGGGTCTCCTCCCGGTGGGACGGGACCGGAACACCTTCCCAGGAAGGCGTTCCGGAGGCATCTGAAACAGATGCCCAAGCCACCTCAGCTGACCCCTCTCGATGTGGAGGAGCAGTGGCTCTACTCTGAGCTCCTCCCGGGTGACCGAGCTTCTCACCCTATCTCTAAGGGATCGCCCAACCACCCTGCGGAGAAAGCCCAATTCGGCCGCCTGTATCCGGGATCTTGTCCTTTCGGTCATGACCCAAAGCTCATGACCATAGGTGAGAGTAAGAACGTAGATTGACCGGTAAATCGAGATCTTCGCCTTGCGGCTCAGCTCTTTCTTCACCACCATGACATTACTGCAGAAGCTGCACCGATCCGTCTGTCAATAATACAAATTCATTTAAAAAAAATCATACAATGTGATTTTCTGGATTTATGTTTTAGATTCTGTCTCTCACAGTTGAAGTGTACCTATGATATAAATGACAGACCTCTATATGCTTTGTAAGTAGGAAAACCTGCAAAATCGGCAGTGTATCAAATACTTGTTCTCCCCACTGTATCTCCTACAAAAACTTCCTGGTTGAGCAACCAATGTGATTGGAAGAAGAGAAGTTTTCTTTTCTCAAGAGAACGTTTAAAAAAAGTAAGATGTCATTTAAACCACCTTCCCCAACATTAAAAATATTTTCACCATGACTTTAATCACCAATAATGAATACATCCTACAAATAACAAAAACTGTCTCAACACTGCTTATAAATGTGGATTTAACTTTTCCATTTCAGCATGATTTTGTAACAGTCAATGCAAAGAAAGCGAAGGAAAAAAGTGAGGGAGAGGAACAGTTGACAGGAAGGTCATATTGAGGAGAGTTAGTAGTGAAGTAGTGAAGCAGGAGGAAAGAAAACACACAAAACAAAGATGAAGGGATGGTGAGATATACTGCTTTAGGGAGAGCTAGGATTGGCGAGATACTGCAAATGACCTTGTGGAAAGAGAGAGAGAGAGGTTGTTTGTGCTGGTCTCTTCAATGCTGTAAATGTGGCTACTGGATTTTCACAATCTGACTTTAAACAGCTCTGATGTAATTTTGCAAACAAAAACGACAACAAAATCCCCAAGAAAAATAATCTCACTGTGAATCATATCAACACAAATCAATCAACATAAATCCTATTGTTAGGATTTGGTCCCAAATGGCATATTTTTTACTGTGTTGTGCACTACTTAAAAATCCCATGGGCCTTGGTCAAAAATAGTGCAGCAAAGGGGAATTGAGTGTAATTTTGGACACAATCTCATTAAGGTAGTGACTCTTTCTGAATGTAATGACGTCACATTTCCTCTGATTAATAACTCGTTCTCTGCTAAATGCTCTCTCTCTTGCTGTCTTTCTATAGTATGTCTTCCATTGAGGGAATGTAAGGCTCAAAGGTAAAAGATAGATTTATATTCTAATCAAAATCAAAATAATCTCTAGCTGGCTTTGTTTGTGTGAAGCCTTTGACAGTTCTCGGTTATATATTTGAAATATTGTAATCACTGACCAAAGTAGTACATTACATCAAAGTAACAGTACACTCAGAGCCCTTGACCACCCTCCCACCCAAAATAAAAAAGGAGAACAATTTATCTTAAAGATATAATCTTTTTATCTCACTTTATGTCTAACTTTTTACATTGACCAACGAATGTAGGAGGATAACTGACACTAATATAGCTGAAAACCGATGGTCAAATGAAAAATATGGGTGCAGAACTGCAGTGCAACACAGATGGGAGAAATCCAGAATATTTTTTTTCTAAAAGTTAACTTGTTTAAAACTCCCTGAATGTAAGTACCCCATATTTGGGGTACCTCTGTTACTTAATTAAATGCAGTCTTATATGAGAACGGTAGGCCCTATCTGGGTATCCAGGGTGTCTGCTGAAAGCTGAGTCTTGTCTTTCCAGCAGTGCCTTCCAATCTTTGGTGTGACTCACTAGCATTCAAATCTACCATGTAGTTATTACACAACCTATTACAGGATTAATTGGGATCATTTTGTGTACAGTATTATACCTCTGAATCAATAAATAATGGATCAGGATTTTGTTTCAACAGGGCCAACTCCTCAACCACAGTTATTACCATTCTCTTTCAATGTGCTGTAGTTTCTGTATTACTATTATTTTATTTTTTTGAGGGATAAGGGAAACTTGACTGGATTTTGCATGCAACAGTTTAACTGACAAGTGAGTAGAGTTCAGTTGTGTTGGGAGGACAGTTATGGCTGAAATCGTATTAGTCCATTTACATTGAAGGGGTTTTAATGTCCCATCTGAAAGACTGCACCCAATACAATGCTATGTCCATTTCAGTGCCCTGGGGAATTGGGATTAGATCTCAAAACCAAAGAGTAGTATGCACCTTGTTGGCCCTCCAACACCAATTCCAGCCGCATCTGGAACCAAATTGCTTAGCTTCAAAGAAAAGTCAACAGTGGGATGCAGGGTGCTGATTTCAGAAAACGAGACCTCACCAGCTGACAATAGAGCTATTGCGTAAGGGAAACTGAGATTTTGATAAAGCACCTTAATTGGTAAACAACACATTAGTTATCATTTCCAGGTGACATTGTTCTCAGAATCGTGACGACTTCCAACATCACATAAAGCCCACATCCAACAGACTAATTTGCAATGACATTACAGTGCTGACAAGCAATCTGGGCAGCGTGAATCTTAGCTGAGTGGTTCTTACGTAAGAAGCAGTGAACTTTTTTGAGATACGTCATGATTATGCAAACACCCAGGTGTGAACCGTCTCAGTTCCAAGGTCTTACGCTGCTATACTATTGTGCTGGGGGATTGGGTCAGTTCTCCTTCCCCACTAAGTTCTCCTTCTCCACTATAAATCGTTGTTGAAATGATGAATGCATTTTCTGAATTTTCCTAGTCTCCTCCCGTTTTAAACTTTAGGAGGACATGAGGTCCTGGTTCCACACCTGTGGAGTACCTGGTTTGGGGGGCCCATTGCTGTCCCTGTCCTTGTCCATCTGGTCATACTTCTGACCTAGTCTAATTTTAAATAGACTCTGGATTTAGTCCAGATAAATGTATTCATTATTCCAATTGGACTCTTAATATTTCACCCGTCACAGCCAGAAGAGGACTGGTCACCCCTCTGAGCATGGATCCTCACTAGGTTTCTTCCTAATATTCTGCCTTCTTAGGGAGTTTTTCCTAGCCACTGAAATTCAACACTACTGTTGTTTGCTCCTTGGGGTTTAAGGGGTGTCTCTGTAAAATCATTTTATGACAACTGCTGTTGTAAAAAGGGCTTTATAAATAAATTTGATTGATTGATTGATTGAACACTTGGCGATAACCAATCACAGGGATTGCTGTTGTGGTTTTGCTGGTGTAAACACAAAATACTGATCTTAAGTCAGAAGTTCTATTGAGGTCTTTTTGTTTTTACATGCATGGGATTATCATCAAAATAAACCACACACACGCAGTTGTGTACCTAGGTCCTACTAACAGGTTTTATAGTTCCCTCTACTCAAGAACAGAACATACATTCCTCTGTCATTTACTACCCACAACTTATTCCTTCATTTTGATTTGTAAACTTAACACAACGTACTAAAATATACCCCTATAGAAATCAACAATAGATAATAGGAAATAAACACATAACTGCCAACTTAATATGAAGTAATCATAACTTCATAACATTTTGTTTTAAATTCAAATTTCCATCACACTGGAATGTTTTCCTTGTTGTGAAACCCATGGTGGGTTGAACCACACCACACTACAATTGGTCAATAAAGAAATGTGTATTATATACATTTAACTTTCAAACAAAAACTGTTTAAGAACAATCACACAAAAGTGTGAAACATTGTGTCAGTAAACATTGTTTAGCACTTGATCATCGGACACAGACTAGTAAAGAAACATATTTCTAGTAGGGAGCACAATAATAAAGAATAGTATCACAAGTAATTGTTTACAGTTTAGTCTGTTGAATATTAATTATTGGTAAGTATTGATTACTCATAACTACCCCTAAGTAAATCAGTCATATAAACAAGTCATATAAATAATGAGTAAGTATGACAAACAGTACAGTCTTCTTCAATGAGTACTTTGACCAGCTAAAAGAAGAAAAATTAATAACACTTGGATTAGCAAGGCGTTTAAGACCGGTATGGCTATAACATTTTGCTGAAGCGTAGTTCATATAAAATATAAAAATTAATTGTTAGCTCAAATTAATAATTATTCTGTGTTTAGGAATATACAGTTCATATCATATGGTGTGACGAATAGATCATATGAAGTGACAAGCAAAACCTGTCACACAATATGATATAGTGTAACATTATATGAGGTTTTATGCACTTAGCCCAAGTTTGGGCCTTGTGGTTATGTGCTAGCATCCTAGCAGCATACCCACTGCATAATGGTAACATAGATTTAAACGGCTTAGTCTACCCAACCAATCCCCCAACACCCTATAGTAACAAACTAGCTAGCTTACCGAAGGAACATCGCATTTAGTGTTGTAGTCTACTTGCTCGCTATTATTTTAGTAATAATAAGTCGCTGGCTCTGGCTAGATTTCACACACTCCATTAGCTTCCAGTTGAAGATTGCATCCACTACAAGAGCATGGTCCCTTCAGACAATGGCAAAACCACACTTATTTGAGCTTACCATGTAAATGAATGGGAAAACCTACCAATAGAGAATATTTGTGGTGTTTTTTTAAGTATCCCTGTGTAATTATGAGTGACTGGAGGCTTTTAAGACAAAATTCTACACCACTGCAATATTTTTCAACATTTGTCTGGGAGTGTTCAACCATTGATGTCATTTATGAGAACAATGACTGCTTCTTATGATTCCTCATTTCAAAAACAGATGGATATTGCAATGGATTTCTACCAGTGGAATAAAAAAAATATTTGCCTCAAAACCAGGGGCTTGAGCTTTAAACCCAGAATGTATTGCGAGAGTGCATTAAGCCAATGACTATCATAATGGGAATTTCGCACAACTTCTTATTGGCTAATGCGAAAAGCCAAGTTTGATGGATTGTTCCACCAAAACTTTTGGGCGGATGTTTCAGGGAATGAGATTTCCGTTATTGTAAGCAGGCTATCAAGTTTTGTTTGGTTCACATTTGTCCCATAAACAAAATACGTACCTGTAGGGGGTGCAGAAATATTGCGCAGCAGTAGTATGTGTTAATGTTTCTGGGTGTGTTTGGATGTGAGCATGTGTGTGGGAGTCTGACATTTGTCAAATTGTACACATTGCGTTATGGAGAAATTACCATTCATCAGTACAAAAGCCAAGACTATATAGTGGAATGCATTAGATAAATCCCAAATTGCACTGATACCTTACTCAATAAGAGGTGCACTACTTTTTATGGACTCTGGTATAAAGTAATGCTGTACATTTGATAAGCAGACACTGACTAAATGAATGTCTATTTGCACTACATTAAATATCAAGTGTTCCAACTGAAAACAAACAAATCAAATTGCTGCTAGGCAGTTTTATCAGACTGAGCAGCCTGCTGGCATCAAAACCAAATCAATTCATCTTCATTTTCCTTCACCTATTTCTATTGGAGATGGGTGGAGGGTTGGAATAAAGGTTGAAAGCAGGATGCTACATATATGTTGAGAATAGTTGAATAAACAACAAGGAATTAGCTTCCCATGTGATTTGTCCCCTATGTGGAAGATACACTCAAAACACATGAAAAGACATTTGTGCTTCACTCAAAACACATCTCCCACTATTCCGTTCTAGATCATGCATGCTTACATTTTATAGCTGTAAAATCAATAGATTTGTTATGGAAAATAATGGTGGGTTTTGCAGCGATTTAAATGGTAACATGATATTGTACACATTTGAATTAATTTCTTTTACATAAACCCAAATTAATGATTTATACGTTTCTATGTAAATAGCTAATAAAGCCTCAATTTTGTGTTTTTAGCCATACATTAGCCATGTATTATTATAATCCTTGCCTGGTACCATCAAAAGAGGACCGGCCACTTTGCAATAACTGCTGATGTAGAAAAAGGCTTTTTGTTTGAGTATAACATAATAACTATTTTGCAATTGTACATAAATGAACAATTTCACCATTCAGGCATAATTTCTCAAATCTAAAAAAGTGATGGACTGATCAATTCTGTCAAAAGCCATGCAAAGGTGTATAAACAAACTACATAATTAGTGCTTAACTTACTGAACGGCATATTGAACTATTGAAAAAGAAGCACGGCAAGCAAATAATGAGAGTCATGGCAAGAAGGGCTATGTGAATGGTCTTATGACTAAAATTTATTTACTTAACATTGTAAGAAATGGACTCATCTACTACATATATAAATGTCATAAAGCGAACCCATTCAAGGCTGTAATTCAATCCGACAATCCGACAGTGCAATGTCAACAGGGCACCTTTTAAAGACATTTTAATGTATTATTTCGTATTACAATTAATGTAAAAATGGGTAATTTACATATAACGCATTACATTTGTAAGATTGTATTAATTAATCTCCTGTCTATTGCATTGAAAATACTATTTTGGATTGTATTAATTTGAAACTGAGTCATATTGCAGTTGCTTTGAATGACAACTGGTTCTCAATTGGCTTGCCTGGTTTAATAAAGGTGAAAATAAATAAGAAAGGCAATGATCTGCAGAGATTGCATTAACTGTGAACAGCGTATTTTGTCTGAATCCTAAATTACCTTTAAAAGTGAAGCTCACTATAAAGATTTAAATCCCAGACCAATTCAACAAAAAAGGGATGAAAAAAGATTAAACCTCTTTCAACCTGATCTCCAGGGGACTATGTAGACTATTACGTAAATCCATGGCACCTGATTTCGTATGATATGTTACGTTACATTACATTACAGTATGTAACTAAAATGTATAATGCATATGGAGCCAAATTGAGCTCAAATGTATTGAGCTATATTTTTTGAAAATTTAAATTAAAGCGAGCTTAACAGAAATATTTCATTTCATGACAATGATTGCTAACACAGTTTCTCTCAAACGGCACCTTATACATTTGTTTCATTCTGATTTGGTTTCGCTTGAGAATGCGAGCCAATGTGGACAGACTGACTCGTTGAATGATGTTGTCTTGGATGATGTGACTTTGAATTTCTCGTAATCTGATTTTATTATTTTCCAAAACCAACTTCACAATGGCAGCTTCCTGTACCCCGGTGAACATTTGGTGTCTTCCTCCACCATGGTTGTGTCTCTCAGTCCTTTAGAAAAACAAAAAAAACTAAAATATAGGGCTTGGACAATGCAGCTTAAAGATATTTCCCCCACAGTAGAGTACATTTTACAGGAAACTTGTACGGTTAGTGTATGACATCAGCCATTCATGAAGTACACAGGTGTCACCCAACTCATACACTATGACATGGGGTGTACTACATAGTGTGAAATAAATTTTGGTTATATATATATGTACTCCAGTCTTACAGTTTTTTTCAATTGCTTAAGCACAATTTTGAAACAGGTTTGTCAAAACACTACACACAATTAGCACAACCCTACACCGAAGTAGCACAACACTTTTGTCTAAACTATACACAACTTCATAAAAACAATATTTTGTTACCATACAAAACACACATTTCATATGACTTCAATCTTTTTGAACCAGTTACACACTGCTGTTGCTAACCTAAAACACTTTGAGCAAGTCTAATTCTCAGTGATTAGAGTACTGTAAATGAAGTACACAGAAAGTGCATCTATACAATAGTTCATCATACTCTACACAAGACCAATGCTGCAGACTGATATACTCAAAACAGTCTGGATGACACAAGTGACAGTAAAACGGCTCAAGTTGGGCTGCACTCCCTGTCCAGCCTCTCGCATTGTCAGCCCATGGTTGATGACATGATCAACTAAGGTTGCTCTGATTTCATTTGAAAGTTGTTGTCTTCTTTGGCCATGAACTCCTCTACCAGCTCTACCCCTACCTCTCACTCTTCACCCCCCTCTCATTCTCACCCTTCCTCTTCCTCTCTCTGCAACATCTTCCATTGTTGTTGTAAAACAAAAAGGTGCTCACCTGTGGTCTTTTCATAGTGCTTACTTCCTGATTGAAGTGGTAACAATTAACCATTGAGATGTTTGGCCAGGTGGCCCATGTATTGGCCAATTAGCTCATGTAGTGTCATTTTGAATGGCAGTGTTTTGAAATGGCAATCATGTGACTTTGTCACATTGTTGTGTCTTATGCAGAGAACCGTGTTCATTCGATTTTTAAAAGTGCCATTTTGAATTGCAAAATGTGTGTGAAGTAGAAAATGTGAGAAGAGGTTTTGCTCTCTGTGTGTCAGTTTAAATAATTGAGCTGTCCCTGTCATTTTAGTGTGTTAGCAATTGGAAAAAACAGTATTATTATTTTAAACACGGTTCGGCTACAGACAGGATGATGTTGACCAAAAACAGGTACTTTGTCGAGAGTGCCTTGCAATTTTTGCCACAACACGACCAATTTGTGTGATCATTTAAGGCGGCACCACAAATCTTCTTATGACGAGTGGAAAGCATCTCAATGCCGTCCAAAGCAAAAATCTATTTCGAATCCATTTGGCAGTATTGCACCATACGAGAACATTTCCAAACGGCAGAGAGAAATCACAGATTCAATAACATTTCACGTTGCCAAAGACATGGTACCAATTAACACAGTTAACAAAGAGGGTTTTAAAAACATGATCCGGTATGTAATGCCATCACGCAACTATTTTTCTCAAGTTGTTATCCCAGAGCTGTACGAGAAAAACAATCACATGTCCTCCTGCCTCTTCTGCAAGTAATGGACGAGGCATGTGGAAACACTGAGATGTGGTCAATCCATGGTTGGATACGACACGCAAGACAATGTTTTCTCCGTTGCCTGGTCAGGGAAGACATCGATTGTGATTTGGATGAGGTGATGTGGCCAGACCCTAATAGAAGGCCTGATCCATAAAACGACTGTACTGTAATTTTACTTTTCTTTGTGTGTTGTTGTTGTTGTAAACATCTACAATAGCAACAAATAATCACATTTTGGGTTGCTTGAACTGTGAGTAGATATACTGCACTTGAACAACTTTTCACAAAGGCGTACGTTGGCCAGATCAGATCCGCCAATTGTCTTGTGAATGCATCGTTTTGTTGCAAGCCCTTTCGATAGTTACTTTCGTAACTCCAGTTCTGAGTGGGGCGTTGCCTATAGGGGCCTCTATACAAATCACACCTCTCATGGCCATCTGCCTCATGGCTATAAAAGAGGTTCTCACACTCTGCTCAGTCTCCTGACATACCTTTCTTCATGAGAAAAGCAGTCAGAGACCGGTCAAGGCATGAACCTTATGGGTGATGCTCCACTCATAGAACTGGAGTTATGAAAGTAACTATCGTTCTACTTCGTGAAGCTTTGCCCATAGGGGCTTCGCTCCTATTGGTTTAGGGCAAAGCGAGCAAGCCCAAGATCAACTCCCTGCCGGTCACCAACCTCACCAAGTGCCCAACAGGACGGCTCAGGCACGGAATACCAACCACGCCACCGAGCCACTTCCATCCCGCTCAACCATTGGTACATACGTTTGCGCACTGATAAACAGTCCTAAATGAATGCACACATGGCACCAACCCATTCCGCACCTCCTTAAACTGAATTGGAGCATCCGAGGCCAGCCCAAAAAACACACCGAGAACCTTACGCTCAAGCACACATAATGCGAGTGTCCGAACAAAAAGACGCACAGGCAAACCGGAGCACCGGACCGATCCATGTCAATGCACCGTCCCAGTCGCTCAACGGACATAACTGACACTCCAGCCTCAGCCACACTGAGCACAGAGTGTGCCAGCGTACCCGCAGCCATGTCACGCAAGTAAAAATTTACCAAAGGCAAAGGTGTCCCCCCAGGTGCTTCCCTCGGTCATCCCAGCCCACGTTGTTGCAGGCCGCCAGGAACTGCACCGACAGGGCATACTGCTTTTCCGCCAGGCTGGTGGAGACGCGGTCCCTTCACGAACGGCAGGGCTTGGCGCTTGTCACTCTAGGTGCTCAGGCCTGGGACCAGGGAAGTAGCCAAGGTGGCAAACAGGGGCAGAATGCCCTTGCTCAGCGTCTCCGGCCTTCCCTCCACTGTGGTGAAGGTGAGGTGAACCTTAACCGTGCCTCGGGTCATGAAGGGGGGCCCCCACGCTTCCTCTGTGTACTTGCGCAGAGAAGGGACCTCCGGCGCCGCAGTCCAGCAGGCGGCCTCAAAGAGATCTTCCCACTCCTCTGGCGTGGGCACCGGCATCGGAATGCGCAGGCACCAGGCAGCAGCAGAGATAGCAGCGAAGAAGTCCTCCTTCTTTTCATCCTCTGAAGAGGAAGAGTCCGAACAAGGACGGGAGGACGGTGCAGGCGGATCACAGAGGCTCCTCTTTGGGGCCGTCGCGAGCATGCAGCAGTCCCAAGCACGCACAGCCGCCGCATCGATCTCGCTACACCAGCATACCGACAGGGAAGTCGGTGGCCGGGGCGCCGGGCTAGCAGGGACCGCTCCAGCGGTTGAAGATGGTGAAGCCAAATCACCGTAGACTGCATACTTACACCTTTCTTATGAATGAAAAAGGGAGACTGAGCAGAGTGTGAGAACCTCTTTTATAGCCATGGGACAGATGGCCATGAGAGGTGTGATTTGCATATTAAAATGTTCAGTGACTGCCTATTGGCAGAGGGGTAAACCAATAGGAGCAAAGTCCCTATAGGCAAAGCTACACGAAGTAGAATCATATTGCTACGCATTATTTTTTTACTTTAGACTACATAGCCTACTATTATGTCTATTACAAGGCTGATATGTGCGGTCATAAATGCTACAAATAATGCATGGGGCAAGATTTCATCCGATATTCCATTTAATATCGGATGAAATCTTATACAAAAGTCTGTACAAAAGTTTGGAACATTTTGTATGCAAGCAACTGCTAGAGATGTGCAGTCCACGAACGAATTGTTACTTTTGAACAAATCTTTTTAGTGACTCAAGAGTCCTTTTTCTAGTGACACGTTCAATTGTATCGTTCATTCGAACGTTTGACAGCAGATTACTACAACATGATCACTTGGTTCATACCCGGTCCTCCGATCAACTTCTATATGCATTCGCAGAGAAAAATTGTTCAAGGCAGGAACATCATAAAGACATGTTTATAACTGATAATTGAACGCCGACTATAATAATTAATATAGTTAGTTGATTACTTTAGGCATGATTCTTTTTTTTAAAACAGTGAACGACTGTCTCAAACTGTTTTATCGTTCAATTGAACGGTTGGCAGCGGGAGTTCTACCCAACAACGGCATACGCTGTTAGTTTTACGTTCGCAAAGAAAATAGACCGAGACAATAGCATAATAAAGACATGTTTGTAACAGATATTTGGACACGTGGTAGGTCTAAAATAATGAATGTGGTAGTTGATTTTTGATTATAATAATAAACACAGATAAAATCATACACTGAGCCTTTGTATAAGTAAAAGACTCATGAACGACTGACTCTGTCAATTTTATCGTTCAACTGAACGCGATGCATCCGCAAAGGGTACGTATAGTACTATACGTCTTTGCATCATAACCCACTTGTTCACTGGATATGACTGTACTTCCGTTGTTACGCATATGCATTGCGGATTTGGTCTGGCCAAAGGTGTTAGTTGTGTCTGATTTAGGGTTCACTTGAAACCGCTATAGAATGATAGCCAGATGGCCAGTTGCAATTGAAATGTCTTGCCGCTTAGTAGTATTTCCATCGAATGATACGAACAATACATTTTTCGTCCATTTTCCTATAGGAAACATTGTATGGTAGAAACTATTATAAATGGAAACAGAGGAAAAGTGTACCAGACACGCCTTTTCTGATTGGCTGTTGCCCACCTCCGGCAAACAAAATTCGTCTCACGTTTATGTAATCTAGCCTGTGGCTCTAGTTTTCATCGACCCCTACACTTGCTTCTTGCTGCTTGGTATCTCATGGTGTACACTATTCGCAAAATTTCGGATAGCCAACGCTAGCATCGCCCAATGTACTTCACCTTTAGCATACTTTTGGGTGTGTCTGTGGTCGAACTACCATCATAACACTGGGTAAGCTCTATATTAAGGTTTGAAAATAGCACATTTGTATGAAGGAAGGTTGGAATATTACAATGGAATAGAAACATATGTTAATAAATGTTTACATTTTATATGTCAACTCAATTCATATGCCTCATAATTCTTACAACCTGCAATGACAGCTAGCAAACCAACTTGCTACAATTAGGTAGCCACCTGTCAGCTAACGTATCTAATATTGACACCAGAAGCACCAACTTTCTCGGCCACCAGTTTCCATGCTGCATTTTTTTTGTTTGTGTTTCTGTGGGAAAATAGCGTCTAAACGTATAGCTCCTACTAAAACTTGTACAAAAAAATCATCCATCTTTGTAAAAATTTGTTCTGTTTATTCTTTTAATTGCACGGAGAGCATTTCACAACCACCTACACAAAATCCCGTGATTGGTCAGTCCCCAGCCATAGACGCGGGTGATTTGCATGAAGTTGGAAAATCTGAACTTTTTCTTTGCCCCGCAAGCCACTTGCTCACCACGCTTCTCTTCACTGAAATAGAGCCATCGCTCCCATCGTGAATAGTGTGTATGTACCGCAGAATGCTCTCGATTGTGTAGCGATAGAGGTTCACAAGGATCTTGAAAGACAGGCAGGCTTTTTTCAGCCTACTCAAGAAGTACAGGCGCTGCAATGCCTTTTTGACCAGGGAACCAGGAAAGGTCCTCGGAGATGTGGACACCCAGGAATTTTAAGCTGGACACACGCTCCACCAGGGATGGAAATTAGCACCCGCCACCAGCCAAATGCGGGTGATTTTGTGTTGTGGCGGGTAAACTCGCTTCACCTACAGGCCACCGTGGCGGGTAAATAAAAATAGCATACTATTTCACACGGACACTTTTACGGAAGAGGATTAGTGCCAAGCAATAATTAAAAAAATAAAACCATCTCGACATTAAAGTCATTATAATGCGAGATTAAACTTGTTAAATTTAGAGAAAAAAGTCGAAATACAATCTTGAGAATAAACTCATTAAATATCAAGAATAAAGTTTAATAATCCGTCTTATGGGAAACCACGAAACCTTGATGAATCGCGCGTAGGTGAAGCCAGCGATAACCTTGCATATGTCCACTGGTTGTCAATTCATGTTGGACAAAAGCGAGTACATCGCGCAAATTGGACAATTTTTTTTGGTTCTAAAAAGACCTAGCCGCTTGCAAATTCTCTTTTAAATTCGTATGCTAATTATAATTCTGTCATAATTAGCTAATAGTTGATAGTATTTCTTTGTTACTGAAAGAAAGTCTATAATATAGCTTGACTAATTGATCCAACTCTGCCATCAGTAGGCTATGCAAAACACACTGATCAAATACGTTATTCTACATTTAATTTCAACTTTTATTCTCAATATTTCATGAGTTTATTCTCAAGATTGTATTTTGACTTTTTTCTCTAAATATAACAAGTTTTTTCTCGAAACACAACGATGTGACTTTATTGTCGAGATGGTTTTATTTTTTGTATTATTGCTTGGCACTAATCCTCTTATGTACACTTTAGAGGCGGCGCACATAAAAAAAATGTGGCGTTACATCGCAGGCGTTAAGAGGTCCGCTGAGAAAACATCTCAGGAGGAGCCAGTGGAGAAAAAAGGCGAAAGTCAAAAACTTTTTTTCAAAGAACGATGGAGAAAAGCTGACAATGGGGAGTCCCGCGATTGGTTAGTTCACGACGAGACAAATCTAATAATGTACTGCTCTGTATGTCGTCAACACGCTTCACGTTGTTGGTTAAAAACAAGAAAGTGGCTGGTAAAAACATTGAGTGGCTGGTAGATTTTGAAATCCACCAGCCACAGTGGCCGGTGGACAAAAAATGTAATTTCCATCCCTGCGCTCCACCTTAGTGCCATCAATGAGAACTGGGCCGTGACTGCAGCTTTTATATTTCCTGTAATCCACAATGAGCTCCTTGGTTTTCTTTGAGGACCAGGTTGTTATCAGCACATCATGCCGCCAAGCACTTGACCTCCTCCCTGTAGGGCAGTGTTTCCCAATCCTGGTCCTAGGGACCCAAAGGGGTTCACTTTTAGTTTTTGCCCTAGCACTCACACACCTGTATCAAATGTTACCCTACCCCTTACACACTTGATTGACATAATCAACCTATCATCAATTTCATTTGGATCAGGTGTGTGAGTACAAAAACAAAAACATGCACCCCTTTGGGTCCGAAGGCCCAGGATTGGGAACCACTGCTGTAGGCTGACTCGTCATTGTCACTGATCAGGCCTACCACCCTGGTGTCGTCTGCAAACTCTTGGAGATAATGTTGGAGCTGTGTACAGGAACACAGTCGTGGGTGAAGAAGGAGCACAGGAGGGGGCTCACCACGCAGCCTTGTGGAACACCAGTGTTCAGTATCAGGGTGGAGGAGGTGAAGTTGTCTAACCTGACAGACTGGGGTCTGTTGGTTAGGAAGTCCAAAGTCCAGTTACAGAGAGAAGGGCTGATCTCTAGGTCATGGAGTTTGTTGACCAGCCTAGAGGGGATTACTGTGTTGAATGCTGAGCTAAAGTCTACGAACAGCATTCTCACATAGGTGTTAGTTTTGTCCAGGTGGATCAGGGCAGAGTGTAAAGCTGTGGAGATGGCATCCTCTGTAGACCTGTTCGGCCGGTAGGCAAACTGGTATGGATCCAGTATTGGGGGGAGGAAGGACTTGAGGTGGGCAGAACAACTTTTTGGAGCACTTCATGATCATGGGGATGACAGGTCAAAAGTAATTCAGGGTAGACGCAGATGACTGCTTTGGCACTGGCACAATGATTGCGGTCTTGAAGCACGTGGGGACCACCACCTGGGCTAGTGACAGGTTGAAAATGTCAGGGAAGACCTTGGTTATTTGGCCAGTCGTCTGTGATGGCTTGGATGCCCTGCCACATGCGTTGAGGATCAGAGTTGTGTGGTAATTGTTTGCGATCTTAATGCCCCTTTTTAGCAGAGATGGGGACAAGTCACACATGGTCAAGTCCAAGCAAGTCTCAAGTCTTAACCATCAAGTCTCGAGTCAAGTCTCAAGTCACAGTTCAGATAAATCAAGCAAGTCAAGTCAAGTCAAGTCACAGTACTAAAGAGATGAACACACACACACACTGTCCTCTGTTTCTGACGTGCACTCGGGGCGAAGCTCGATTTCAAAATCAAATATTTTTCTCCTCCACGGTACAATTATTTGGGGGGGCGAAGCGGAGGGATCTTGAATCAGCCTGAAGGGGTTGTATTCGCTATAACAACTGCCACACTATACCTTATCCCGCTTATTACATGGCTACCTACCAAATACATCTATAATTTGACACAAAATATTGATTTCAAAAGAAATTTATTGATTTAAAAAAGACTGTATTGCTTCCTCTAAAGAAAACAGTCTGTTCCGTCTCAGGTTAGAATCCTGCTGCGTACGCGCTGTTTTTCATGGCAACGGTCAGTTATCAAGAAATAACACGCATTCTGCACTGGAATTCAGTCAATCCATGTAATAAGGGCTAATAATAACAACCTTATAAACTAATTATTGTGACTGAAAAACTGCCTAATATGTAATTACGCTGTAATTATTCTTGTCTGTACGGGTAAAAAAAACAAAAAACTATTCGAAATGTTTAGGTGCTATTAATCACATCGGCGCCTCCATGTTAGCCTTTCATGCAGTAAAGTTAACTGTTATGGTGTAAGCACAATGCTTTTTAGTTTCCACACGCAGTCCACAAACAGTTGAAAATGCCCACATTTAATACAGAAAAAATATATATATATAATATGCAACCAAGGCCAAATTAGGACAAACAAAAGATTAATTCATTACATTAGTAACTTAATCGTTATAGATCATGGTGAAACTGAATATAAAGAGATTACTTACTTACCTTTCCTTGTGGTTCTTAAAATAACGAATGAAATTTGTCGTTTTTGCATATTTTGCATCTGGCAAATCTTTTTTTATTCACACGGCCCAGTTCAAAGTCCTTGTATCCAAACGATACTATTTGTGGAGCTCGACTAACGTTACTGTCTGCCATGTTTGGCGCGGTTTGAATTGTGCAGCGTTAAAGGCACATACGCTGATTAGTGGTGCTGATGTCACAACATATAAAATAATTTTATTGCTGTTTGTTTATTATAAGTTCAAGTCATTGTCGAGTCTTCCACTTCAAGTCAAGTCAAGTCTCAAGTAACTTGTTCTCAAGTCAAAGTCAAGTCAAGTCATTTTCATACTTTAATCAAGCAAGTCACAAGTCCTGAAAATTGTGACTCGAGTCAGACTCGAGTCAAGTCATGTGACTCGAGTCCCCCACCTCTGCTTTTTAGTCCTCCGCTTTGCTGGATCTGAATGCAGCGTCACATGCCTTTAGCAGTTGTCGGACCTCACTGTTCATCCAAGTCTTCTGGTTGGGGAAGGTCTTTATTAGTTTATAGGTGGTGATGTCATTGGTGCAGGTGTTGATGTAATCTAGAACAGAGGAAGCATATGTTTCAATGTCCGTATGGGAGTCAAGGGTGGCTTGAGTGGCGAACATTCTCCTGTCTGTGTGTTTAAACTGTCTCATTTCGGCCGGCTGTATCCGGGATCTTGTCCTTTCGGTCATGACCCAAAGCTCATGACCATAGGTGAGAGTAGGAACGTAGATTGACCGGTAAATCGAGAGCTTCGCCTTGCGGCTCAGCTCTTTCTTCACCACGACAGACCGATACATCGACCGCATTACTGCAGAAGCTGCACCGATCCGTCTGTCAATCTCCCGTTCCATCCTTCCCTCACTCGTGAACAAGACCCCTAGATACTTAAACTCCTCCACTTGAGGCAGGCGCTCTCCACCAACCTGAAGTGAGCAAGCCACCCTTTTCCGACTGAGGACCATGGCCTCGGATTTGGAGGTACTGATTTTCATCCCAACCGCTTCACACTCGGCTGCAAACCGTCCCAGCGAATGCTGAAGGTCCTGGTTTGAAGGGGCCAACACGACAACATTATCCGCAAAGAGCAAAGATGAAATCGTGTGGTCCCCAAACCTGACACCCTCCGGCCCCTGGCTGCGCCTAGAAATTCTGTCCATAAAAATTATGAACAGAACCGGCGACAAAGGGCAGCCCTGCCGGAGTCCAACATGCACTGGGAACAAGTCTGACTTACTGCCGGCAATGCGGACCAAACTCCTGTTTCGGTCGTACAGGGACCTGACAGCCCTTAGCAAAGGACCCAGGACCCCATATTCCCGAAGCACTCTCCACAGGATGCCGCGAAGGACACAGTCGAATGCCTTCTCCAAATCCACAAAACACATGTGGATTGGTTGGGCAAACTCCCATGAACCCTCCAACACCCCGTAGAGGGTATAGAGCTGGTCCAGTGTTCCACGGCCCGGACGAAAACCACACTGTTCCTCCTGAATCCGAGGTTCTACTATCGGCCATATTCTCCTTTCCAGAACCCTGGCATAGACTTTCCCGGGGAGGCTGAGAAGTGTGATCCCCCTGTAGTTGGAACACACCCTCCGGTCCCCCTTCTTAAAAAGAGGGACCACCACCCCAGTCTTCTATCCCAAAGGCACTGTCCCCGACCGCCACACGATGTTGCACAGGCGTGTCAACCAAGACAGCCCCACAATATCCAGAGACTTGAGGTACTCAGGGCGGATCTCATCCACCCCCGGGGCCTTGCCACTGAGGAGTTTCTTGACCACCTCAGTGACTTCAGCCCGGGTGATGTGCAAGTCCACCTCTGAGCCCTCATCCTCTGCTTCCTCGATGGAAGACGTGACGGCGGGATTGAGGAGATCCTCGAAGTACTCCTTCCACCGCCCGAGGACATCCCCAGTTGAGGTCAACAGCCGCCCACCTCTACTGTAAACAGCGTTGGTAGGGCACTGTTTCCCTCTCCTGAGGCGCCGGACGGTTTGCCAGAATCTCTTCGAGGCCAGTCGATAGTCCTTCTCCATGGCCTCACCGAACTCCTCCCAGGCCCAAGTTTTTGCCTCCACAACCACGGCTGCAGTCCGCTTGGCCTATCGGTACCCGTCAGCCGCCTCAGGAGTCCCACAAGACAACCAGGCCTGATAGGACTCCTTCTTCAGCTTGACGGCATCCCTTACTTCCGGTGTCCACCACCGGGTTCGGGGATTGCCACCTCGACAGGCACCGGAGACCTTACGGCCACAGCTCCGAGCGGCCTCTTCGACAATGGCGGTGGAGAACATGGTCCACTCGGACTCAATATCTCCAGCCTCCCTCGGGATACAGTCGAAGCTCTGCCGGAGGTGGGAGTTAAAGATCTCTCTGACAGGAGACTCGGCCAGATGTTCCCAGCAGACCCTTACAGTACGCTTGGGCCTGCCGAGTCTGTCCAGTTGACAGCTCCGCCCCTCTCTTCACCCGAGTGTCCAAGATATACGGCCGCAGGTCAGATGAAACGACAACAAAGTCGATCATCGACCTACGGCCTAGGGTGTCCTGGTGCCATATGCACTGATGGACACCCTTATGCTTGAACATGGTGTTCGTTATGGACAAACTGTGACTAGCACAGAAGTCCAATAACTGAACACCGCTCGGGTTCAGATCAGGGGGGCCGTTCCTCCCATTCACGCCCCTGCAGGTGTCACTGTCGTTGCCCACGTGGGCGTTGAAGTCCCCCAGTAGAACGATAGAGACCCCAGTCGGAGCACTTTCCAGCACCCCTCCCAGAGACTTCAAGAAGGTCGGGTACTCTGCACTGCCGTTCAGCCCGTAGGCACAAACAACAGTGAGAGACCTATCCCCGACCCGTAGGTGCAGGGAAACGACCCTCTCGTTCACCGGGGTAAACTCCAACACATGGCGGCAGAGCTGGGGAGCTATAAGCAAACCCACACCAGCCCGTTTAATGAGGGGTAAATACTTTGGGAGTAGGAACAATGAGAGGTGGTCAGACTGACCCAGGTGGGGGAGGGGAATGGCATTGTAGGCCACTAGAATGTTTGTGTATTCCTGGTCCAGTGCATTTTCTCCTCTGGTGAGGCAGAAGACAGGATGGAATTTGAGGAAAAACTGTTTCAGATTTGAGTGATTGAAATCGCCTGCAATAAAAAAGGCACCATTTGGCTGGGCAGTTTACTGATTGCTTATAGCAGCCTGCAGCTCTTACATTGATAGTTTAGCATTAGCATCCGGTGGTATGTAGGTTGCAGTAACAACAATAGATGTAAACTCCTGAGGCAAGTAAAAAGGCCTGCTCGATTACGTTGTCGGGTATGTTGTTGTGTAGCCATGTTTCTGAGAAAATCATGATGCAGCAATCCATAATCCTTTTTTGTGAGGTGATTCTTAGTTGTATTTTGTCTATTTTGTTTGCCACAGAGAATCCGTTAGCAAGGAAGAGGCTATGTAGTGAAGGCCGACGGGGGTTAGCATTCGCTTAGCCTGGAGGCCACCCCACTTCCCTCGTCTTTGTTTACGATTTTGACGCCGCCTACGTGGACTTCTTGTCGGCGTGGACGTCTTTACAATCTCTGTTGGAAGTTGTCAAAAACGATCTGTGCATTGTGTTCCAAAACTAGGAGTTATTGTAGACTATATATACTGTATGCTAGGCTGTACCAAGTGAATAATGTAGAAACGTTTAAGTAAATTAGACGCTGGACCTCGCGATGTACTTGCGCCGTCATCTTGGTATATAACTATATCGAAATTGTAAACTAAACATTGTGATATGTTCCATCAGCCTTACTTGATATTTTGTATAGCTCCCATAAACTATTTTGACAACATATCGGTGTGGAATGAAGCAGTATACATGCAATACTTAAAAAAGTGTATAGCCCCACTACAAGATCAATAATGATGCTTGCTTGCAACAATATGTTGTGAGAGTTGCTATATTCACACAATTTAGATATTTTCCTTCTGATTACCATTCAACGCTTTTGTAACTGATTTCTTTGGACAAGCACATTCATACGTTTGTGTTTTAGAGATGTTAAAATAAATTTCATCTCACAGAATCAGTAAATGTTTTAGCATTAATTCTTGCCCTTTATCTGCAACAGATGAATGTGTTCTTCCACCAATTTGAGACTAGAATCACCCAATAATATTTATGCAGAAATAATGTGTTGTTTGAACAAGACTGCATGTTTATGTACATGGCAGTCAGAGATATGTTTACTATAGCTTAACTGATGAAGCAATTATTTTGATTTGACTAAATTGTGACCAAAACATAAGAGCATTTTGCTGACTAAAATGGCTCATTGTCTTGTCATTTTGACCATAACTAGACTAAATCATTATTCAAATTATTTAGTCTAAATAATTGACTAAATCTGTTAAATGTACAGTGTGTGAATGACTAGGACCAAAGAGGGCATGTGTTTTTGTGTCATTTGTTTAGCAGAAGTTACCTGGTTTTCCACTGGCCTAATCACATTATGCTCACATAATGTCCTTTCAAGACAGTTTATTCAGTTAGTTATGTATACTTTTTAGTGTTCAGCCAGGAAAATCAAAAGCAATTTGTGGGTACATCTTTCCAGCTGGACCCTGTAGGAATTGAGCCTGAGACACTGACTGCAAGAGTCTCATGCAGTCAGTTATTCAGTTAAATCAGTTAGTCACTTATTAATATGTCATTAGCCAGTCTGTGAATTATTCAGTTGGTCAGTCAGTACATTTTTGTGAATCCATTATTTTGTCATTTATTCAAGTAAGTTAGTAATTTAGTCAATTTATCAGTCAGTTATACAGTAATTCAGTCAATCTACAGTCGTCAAGTCATCTTTCACACAGCCAGTCCCTTATGTAGTTTGTAATTCAGTCAGTTAGTTGTAAAGTAATTTAATTAGTTGGTAGGTCTGTCATTCAGTCAGTCACTCAATCAGTCAAATATTCAGTCAGAAAGAAAGTTGCTAACAGTCAGTCAGTCATTCTGTATTTTAGTCAGTCAGCAATTCATTACATTTGTTAGTCATTATTTAGTCAGTAAGTCAGTCATTAATTTAATCAGTTGTTTAGACACTTGCTCAATCAATCATGTATTCAGTCAGTTGGTCAGGCCTGCCATTCAATGATAAATGTATTCAGTCAGTCAATTATTCATTCACCCAGCCAGTCTTTCTTCAGTCAGTCAGTTATACAGTGATACAGTTCAGTCAACTAGTTAGTCTGTTTTTCAGTCAATGATTTAGTTAGTTGGGAAGTTATTGAGTTCATTAATTTATTCTGTCAGCCAGTCATTCAGTTAGGGAGGCACTTATTAATTCAGTCATCAATTAGTCAACTAATCAGGCTGTTTTCAGTCAGTTAATTATTCAGTTATTCTGTCAATTATTCAGTCGGTCACTCTGGCATATATTATTTTAAATAGCGACTTTTTGTTCAGTATTCATATTCAGACCACACACATTATTTAGTTATACTCTACATTTAGTCACTCAGCCACACTGCTCTGTTTGATGTCCTTTTACACAATAATGCATTCAGCGTGTTGTGTGTGTGTGTCAGTGTGTGTGAGGTTGTGACCTTTTCACATACTTTGGTCAATTGCACTTCATTGCTTTGCTGTGCATCCATATCAAATAATGGTAGTGTGTGCGCGCGTGTGTGTGTAAATGCGCCATATGCCTTAGGCAAGTCAGTGAAGAATACTACATTACCCTATTGGGATATAGAAACACATTTGTTCCAATAGCATGCAATTCTTTCACAAAATAGTGCACTACTTACGTATTGAAGGTTCCTGGTCAGAGTGCACTATGTAGTAAATAGGATTCCATTTAAAATGCACACAACGTGTTGACTGTAATTTCTAGTTGAGCGAGAAGAGAGGGTACTTGTTAATGTCATTTGTCAGACATAAACCTCTCTGTCTCTCTCTCCCTGTCTCCATTTTCTTTCTCTGTCTATCTCTGTCTCTCTGTTTTCGTTATGTATTGCTTGTCCATGCAGAATTCACTTTTTCAAAACGATTAATACAATGGTCAAAACTGAAACAGGAGTGGCCAAGAACACATTCTATTTGCAAAATGCACTATAGGTATGTTGATACTATAATTAAATGATGTACCATACAATATATTATCACAATATAGGCTGTATTCTTTTTCCCTAAAAATATTTTAATAAAGAGTTCCATTTTGTCTCTGACGCTATGTATAATGACAATACAAATCAAATCACTGTAAACTCAGTCATGTCAAAAATTTTGTTTAAACATAGTAATACTAAAATACAGTGAGGTATATCATGTGAAACCTACCTATTGTCATTCTTGAGTATTCGTACCAATGATGCCACAGTGTGGGCCAAATTAAATTGATAAGCTCTTTGTATTCCCGGTTGAGCTAATCCACCACCATTCACCCTATTCATCTATGACCTGTCTACCTGTCTCTTATTCTTACCTTTGATCTGTTCGTCCATTCTTGAAAATTGGAAGACGAAGAGCCTGACACGGATTAAGCCTAGTCTAGGACAAAAAAAATCTAGTTCAATAGAATACTCCATTGAGCTTGTTTTTTAAATCCTAGAGTAGGCTTAATCTGTCTGCGAAACCGGCCCCATCATCAGTAAAGTTTTCCTGTCAAAAATGTGCTTAGCATTTGCGTTGTGTGAGAAAGAAATTAGAAATTACTTAACTGTTTTATAAAAAAATAATACTCTTGTGCTCATTAGGTTAAACTTTTTAATTATGTGTCTTAGCTAATATAAAAACTAATATAAAATTAAGAAAAATTTAATAAACATAATAATCAACAAACTTTTACAAAAAATAAACTGTAAAATTAGATACTTATAAGCTATGAACAGTGTAGTAAACATTTGCAAATAGGAATGAGTAAGCATGACGGGAACAAAAATAAATTAGTTCAACATTTTTATACAGCGTTTTTCTTTTCTCAAGGCAACTGGTCAAAATTCTTGCTGATGTGATTACACAATTGCGGTTTTACGCATAACAGACACAGGTTTGGTTGATGTTTGATTTGATATCACATTTAATGTTGGTCTTTGTGATCTGAGAGAAATTTGTGTGTCTCTAATGTGGTCATACATTTGGCTGGAGGTTAGGAAGTGCAGCTCTGTTTCCACCTAATTTTGTGGGCAGTGTGCACATAGTCGGTCCGTATTCTGCTAGTGTGTAGTCTCTGTTTAGGGTAAGGTAGCAATCCAATTTGCTTAATTTTTTGGTTGATTCTTTCCAGTGGATTAAACAATTATCTTTTGTTTTCTAATTATTTGATTGTGTCTAACGGTGTTGCTTTCCTGGGGCTCTGTGTGATCTGTTTGTCCAGCTTACCATCTTTTGATGATGAGTGGGTATAGTCCTAATTCAGCTCTGCATGTACAGTGGGGAGAACAAGTATTTGATACACTGCCGTTTTTGCAGGTTTTCCTACTTACAAACATATATAGGTCTGTAGTTTTTATCATAGGTACTCTTCAACTGTGAGTGACGGAATCTAAAAGAAAAATCCAGAAAAGCACATTGTATGATTTTTAAGTAATTAATTAGCATTTTATTGCATGACATAGGTTTTTGATACATCAGAAAAGCAGAACTCAATATTTGGTATTGAGTGTGTGAATGACTAGAAACCTTTGTTTGAAATTACAGAGATCATTCGTTTCCTGTAGTTCTTGTCCAGGTTTGCACACACTGCAGCAGGGATTTTGTCCCACTCCTCCATACAGACCTCCAGATCCTTCAGGTTTCGGGACTGTCACTGGGCAATATGGACTTTCAGCTCCCTCCAAAGATTTTCTATTGGGTTCAGGTCTGGAGACTGGCTAGGCCACTCCAGGACCTTGAGATGCTTCTTACGGAGCCACTCCTTAGTTGCCCTAGCTGTGTGTTTCGGGTCCTTGTCATGCTGGAAGACCCAGCCACGACCCATCTTCAATGCTATTACTGAGGGAAGTAGGTTGTTGGCCAAGATCTCACCATACATGGCCCCATCCATCCTCCCCTCAATACAGTGCAGTCATCCTGTCCCCTTTGCAGAAAAGCATCCCCAAAGAATGATGTTTCCACCTCCATGCTTCACAGTTGGGATGGTGTTCTTGGGGTTGTACTCATCCTTCTTCTTCCTCCAAACACGGCGAGTGGAGTTTAGAGAAAAAGCTCTATTTTTGTCTCATCAGACCACATGACCTTCTCCCATTCCTCCTCTGGATCATCCAGATGGTCATGGGCAAACTTCAGACGGGCCTGGACATGCGCTGGCTTGAGCAGGGTGACCTTGCGTGCGCTGCAGGATTTTAATCCATGACGGCGTAGTGTGTTACTAATGGTTTTCTTTGAGATTGTGGTCCCAGCTCTCTTCAGGTCACTGACCAGGTCCTGTCGTGTAGTTCTGGGCTGATCCCTCACCTTTCTCATGATCACTGATGTCCCACAAGGTGAGATCTTGCATGGAGCCCCAGACCGAGGGGGATTGACCGTCATCTTGAACGTCTTCCATTTTCTAATAATTGCGCCAACAGTTGTTGCCTTCTCACCAAACTGCTTGCCTATTGTCCAGTAGCCCATCCCAGCCTGTTGCAGGTCTACAATTTTATCCCTGATGTCCTTACCCAGTTCTCTGGTTTTGGCCATTGTGGAGAGGTTGGACTCTATTTGATTGAGTGTGTGGGTAACGAGTTCAAACAGGTGCAGTTAATACAGGTAAAGAGTGGAGAACAGGAGGGCTTCTTAAAGAAATACTAACAGGTCTGTGAGAGCCGGAATTCTTACTGGTTGGTAGGTGATCAATTACTTATGTCATGCAATAAAATGCTAATTCATGATTTTCTGGATTTTTGTTTTAGATTCCGTCTCTCACAGTTTACATGTACCTACATGCTTTGCTTTGTAAGTATGAAAACCTGCAAAATCAGCAGTGTATCAAATACTTGTTCTCCCCACAGAATTACTTAAGGTTTTGTGCTGGGTTCTGAGAATATCTCTGCACAATTCTGCCTTTAATCTTAATTGGGTATTTATAAAATTTTATAAATTCTTGGTTGGTAAGTGGACCCATCCATGGAGAACAACAGGTTATGTGACTAATTGGGGTATTTTTAGCAAGATTCTAATTGGCATTTACAATTATACACTGCTTAAAAAAATAAAGGGAACACGCAATCATCACAGTATAACACCAAGTCAGTTAAACTTCAGGGATACCAATCTGTCCAGTTAGTGATTGTGAATCAGTGTCACCTGTTTTGGTGCAAATGAAAGCAGGGCTCGACAATACAATGGACTGATGGCCCTGGGCCAGTAAAAAGTCAAGTCGGGACTAATAAAACTAGAAAGTCACTGTCCCGATCGGGCCATTGAAAAAAATTATATTGGGCCATTGCATTATGAACTACATAATGCAATGGCAATGTTTCGTAATCTGGCACACGCACAAATAACTACCTTGCAGATCTAAGACGGACCAGCAGTTCACCTTTTTACCCTGGGGATGAATGAGTTAGTGTTTATTTATTTTTTTAACATTTTTATAGTTAGAAATGTGATGAATGTGATATATATATATATATAAATTACAACTTTTGGATGGAGGGAGAGTTAAATTGTGTTTGTGGCCAGTAAGTTTCAAACCCACTGGCCCCACTGGAGCCTGACTGGGCCTGTTTATTGTTGAGCCCTGGAACATGACAACAGGTGCACTCCAGAGGCAACATCAAGACAAACCCCAAAAAGGGAATGGTTTTGCAGATGGTGACCACAGACAGTAGCTCTCTCCTTATCCTTCCAGACTGATTATTCTCTAGCTTTGTGTTTTGCTAGTGCCTTTGTTACTACAGGTAGCATGAGATAGTACCTACAGCCCATTCAGGTGGCACAGGCAGTCCAGGTCCTTCAGGATGGCACATCCATACGTGTTGTTGCAAGAATGTTTGCTGTGTCTCTCGGTACAGTTTCAAGAGCATAGGGGAGATACCAGGAGACTGGTCGTTACACGATGAGAGCTGGACAGGTCCATAGAAAGGCATCAACCCAACAGCAGGACCGGTAACTGCTCCGTTGTGCGAGGAGGTACAGGAGGAGCACTGCAAGAGCCCTACAAAATTATCTCCAGCGGGCAACTGGTGTGCATGAGGGTGGCATGAGGCCCCGACGTCCTCTAATGGGACCTGTGTTCACAGCCCAGCACCATGCATCTTGATTGGCATTCACCAGAGAACACCAGGATTGGCAGGTCCGCCATTGGTGCCCCATTTTCTTCACATATGAGAGCAGGTTCACACTGAGCACATGACAGATGTGAAAGAGTTTGGAAACGCAGTGGTGAACATTATGCTGCCTGCAACATCATCCAGCATGACCAGTTTGGCGGTGGGTCAGTGTTGGTCTGGGGAGGCATATCCTTGGAGGGTCACACAGACCTCCACATGCTAGCCAACAGTACCCTGATAGCTTTTAGGGACTGGGATGAAATCCTTAGAACAATCATCAGACCTTACACTTGTGCAGTGGGCCCTGGGTTCCTCCTGGTGTAGGACAATGCCCGGCCTCATTTGGCCAGTGTGGAGGCAGTTCCTGGATGAAGAAGGCATTGATGCCATTGACTGGTCCTCATGTTTCCCAGTCCTGTATCAAATTGAGAACCTTTGGAACAATATGTTTTAGTGCATCCGACACCACCAAGTAGTGCCATAGACTGTCCAGGAGCTCACATACCCTGATCCTGGTCTGGGAGGAGAGGAGAGCCTCCATATCACCATCCGCCGTCTCATCCGGAGCATGCCCAGACGTTATCGGAAGTGCATACAGGCACGTGGAGGCCATACCCACTACTGAGTCCCATTATGAGTTGCCGTGATGAAATTCACGTAAGTTGGAACAGCCTGTGATTGTTTCAATTGTTTCTTTTGATTTACGGTGTGAGTTTGAACCCAGCCCTCAAACCATTGGTGGTTTAATTTCCATTGACCTTTGTTTTGTCATTTTGTTCTCAAAGAATTACACAATGCACAGTAATGAATTTGATCTTTAATATAGTGTATTAATTGAGACCCGATTTCTTTTGAGCAGTGTATGTTAAAAATGTTTTTAAAATCCAAATTACTACTCCCCAAGTAATCCATATCAATTAGAAAATTTCAAATAAATGAGAACTGAGGAGCTTGCAACCATGAGAAAAACAACATTATGGAAACATAGTCTAGTCTAGCTCATTTAAAATATTTCACTAGATTAGTTCATCCTATTTATATCTTCTATGTTTCATGTTATTAAATTGTACCCAACAGTTATCTACTGTTCAAGTCAAAAAGAACATCAGCTATGAGATCCTAATGCTTATTGTAGATTTTTTTAAACGTGATTACTCCCAAATACGTCACTGAGGGTACATTTGGAAACTGGCCGTACCTAGCATTTAAACTTACAGAATGCATTTAAAAGCTTTTTCACAGTCTGATATGATGGAAACATGAGCTGCAGAACAATTATCAGGTGTTTTGGGGTCTTGAGTTGTCCTTTAATCATGAAAGAATTGAATATAAAGTAGGTGTGTGAGCATGGCAGCATAATTAATTAATTACAATATATAGTGTGTGGGCATGTTAGGACTTTTTACAAGCTGGTGTTGGCATTATCAATTATATGGATTGAGCTTCTAGATCAATGTCTAGATTGGCTGGATATATCTTTAATGCAAGAGTAGTCTAATACAAATGTTTCCTTCCAGGCTTTAAATGATTAAGAGCAATTCCCAAATTTTCCTAATTCACTTCATAGTATGTTTGGCTAGGCTGCATATTGTACCCAAATATCCCTGGTGAAAAGATGTGTGCTATAAAAGCTGTGAGATGTGTGCTATAAAAGCAATATGGTGTGATTTGGGATAGACAAGTATTATCTGGAGATTAAAATACTGTATTAAAAAATAGCCTCTCATTTATCAGTGCCGGGCACCCTTTTCTTTATACAGTGTCCATAGGCCTTTGGTTAAAGTTGTGCTCTACAGTATTTGGATGCAGGAGCCATTTTAGACATGTCCTTTATAAATAACCAAGTCACAATTTGTCATAACAAACAACAAGGAGAGGGATTAAAGTAGAGATAAAAGAGAAATGAGGAGAGGGAGTGAGAAGTGGAGGAATCATTCCAAGGGCTTTGAAGGGATGGACCGAGGAATATGAAAAGATGGATAGACCAAGAAGAAGGAGACAGAGAATGATGGAAAAAGAGAAAAAAATTAAAGTGATGGGAGGGTGTAAACAGAGGAGGAGGTGCAAATGTAGGGAGGGAATCAATGTTTCTTCATTGTTCAGTGTGCCTTCAGCTAACGCCTTTAATAATGGACTGTCACGCACCAGTATGTCTGTGCATGTGTGTGTGTGTGTTAATGGTGTATTATGGATGAAGAGAGCAATATTGAACGATTGAGCTCAGCTAAACAGAATGACCTCTAATGCTATAGAAGAACAATTATTGTCAAGTGCTTCTGCTTAAAGGGATATTTCAAGACATTCACAATGGTTATCAATATGTTAGTCTAAAGAACTTGTGAATACCACTTCAAAATGGGACTCTGGAGATAAACATCTTAATTTCCAAAATTCTGAATTATCCCTTTAATATCCTTAGATAACACTGCAGAAGCAATACATTGCATCCCATTTGGGAGATGCCAATTTACCAGTTGTCAACAAGCTGTGTCAATCAAAAACTAGGTGTCAATCAATTATGCTTGTAAACAGATGATAGTTCAGATAGATTTCATAAAGCCTTTTTTATCTGTAATTCTATTTATATATTTTTTTGGTTACATTGAATTGTAAGATATGGTGGCAGAAACTGAATGTTTTTTTGTTGCTAGATCAAATCCCAGAGCTGGCAAGGCAACATAAATCGCTTCCTCCACAAGACAGTTTCCAACATTTACATTTAATGTTCAAAACCATATTTTTTTTTTTATTGATTGAATTATAGCACATTGCATAAAAGTAGTCAGTGGGATCCTAACATTTTGGGGGAACTGTAGGTACTCAATTGAAAAGGTAATCTAAATGATTTCTTCTTTGTAATCGTAATTAAATTTTGTATGTTTTACTATTATTTTTATTCAATAATAATGTTTGAAATTAACAGTTGTAAATAAAGTATTTAATGTTTATTTGATGATATACATTAGGCTACCGTTCAAAAGTTTGAGGTCACTTACAAATTTCCTTGTTTTAAAAAGAAAAATACATTTTATATCCATTAAAATAACATTAGATTGATTAGAAAAATAGTGTAGACATTGTTAATGTTGTAAAATATTTTTTTAGAAACGTCAGATTTTTTATGGACAATCTACACTCACCTAAAGGATTATTAGGAACACCATACTAATACTGTGTTTGACCCCCTTTCGCCTTCAGAACTTCCTTAATTCTACGTGGCATTGATTCAACAAGGTGCTGAAAGCATTCTTTAGAAATGTTGGCCCACATTGATAGGATAGCATCTTGCAGTTGATGGAGATTTGTGGGATGCACATCCAGGGCACGAAGCTCCCGTTCCACCACATCCCAAAGATGCTCTATTGGGTTGAGATCTGGTGACTGTGGGGCCATTTCAGTACAGTGAACTCATTGTCATGTTCAAGAAACCAATTTGAAATGATTCGAGCTTTGTGACATGATGCATTATCCTGCTGGAAGTAGCCTTCAGAGGATGGGTACATGAGGGTCATAAAGGGATGGACATGGTCAGAAACAATGCTCAGGCAGGCCGTGGCATTTAAACTATGCCCAATTGGCACTAAGGGGCCTAAAGTGTGCCAAGAAAACATCCCCCACACCATTACACCACCAGCCTGCACAGTGGTAACAAGGCATGATGGATCCATGTTCTCATTCTGTTTATGCCAAATTCTGACTCTACCATCTGAATGTCTCAACAGAAATCGAGACTCATCAGACCAGGCAACATTCCAGTCTTCAACTGTGAGCTCGTGCAAATTGTAGCCTCTTTTTCCTATTTGTAGTGGAGATGGGTGGTACCCGGTGGGGTCTTCTGCTGTTGTAGCCCATCCGCCTCAAGGTTGTGCGTGTTGTGGCTTCACAAATGCTTTGCTGCATACCTCGGTTGTAACGAATGGTTATTTTAGTCAAAGTTGCTCTTCTATCAGCTTGAATCAGTCGGCCCATTCTCCTCTGACCTCTAGCATCAACAAGGCATTTTTGCCCACAGGACTGCCGCATACTGGATGTTTTTCCCTTTTCACACCATTCTTTGTAAACCCTAGAAATGGTTGTGCGTGAAAATCCCAGTAACTGAGCACATTGTGAAATACTCAGACCGGCCCGTCTGGCACCAACAACCATGCCACGCTCAAAATTGCTTAAATCACCTTTCTTTCCCATTCTGACATTCAGTTTGGAGTTCAGGAGATTGTATTGACCAGGACCACACCCCTAATTGCATTGAAGCAACTGCCAGGTGATTGGTTGATTAGATAATTGCATTAATGAGAAATTGAACAGGTGTTCTTAATAATCCTTTAGGTGAGTGTATATGATCTGTTGTCAAGAAAACAGCGAACCTCGGCTAGCTCTTACACTATAGAAAGACATTAGGCTAGTGAATGGTTATGTGACAAAGCGTGGTGCCAGATTAAAAGCCACACACTCCCGCACAGTGTTGCCAATTTAGCGACTTTGTCGCTAGATTTAGCAACTTTTCAGACCGCCTTAGCGACTTTTTGTGGTGTTATTGGAGACTTGTTCTTACTCTTCTCAACGAGCAGCGGGTGCCACCGTGGGCCCCTCCCCCATCTGAAAGCACTCACAGACGGCCCAGTCCTCGCCCAGCAGTTCCTCCGAGCTGCAGTCAAAGCAGGAGATGTTAACTCCTCCGTGTCCAAACTGAAAATGAATCTTGCATGCGGGAAGGTCAGGCGATAATTTCTAATCTTTTAGAGAAGCCACAACAAATGAGCACAATCATTGTGTCATATTATTTATCCTGTTTTACAGGTTTGTGAAGGGATGAACACTAATTCTTCATAATCAAGATAGATATAACATTGTTAGTACTGCCACCTTAACGTGGTGGAGGGGTTTGAGTACCCGAGTGACCCTAGGAGCTATGTTGTCTGGGGCTATATGCCCCTGGTAGGGTCTCCCAAGGCAAACAGGTCCTAGGCGACGGGTCAGACTAAGAGCGGTTCAAAACCCTTTAATGATGAGAAACATTTTGAGGTCCGTGACGTCGCCCGGTATGGCGCAGCCGGGGCCCCACCCTGGAGCCAGGCCCGGGGTTGGGGCTCGTACGCGAGCGCCTGGTGGCCGGGCCTTTCCCCATTGGGCCCGGCCGGGCTCAGCCCGAAGGAGCGACATGGGGCCGCCTTCTCGTGGGCTCACCACCTGCAGGAGGAACCATAAGGGGCCGGTGCGGAGAGGATTGGGCGGCAGTCGAAGGAGTGGGCCTAGACAACCCGATCCCTGGACACGGAAACTAGCTCTAGGGACGTGGAACATCACCTCGCTGGCGGGGAAGGAGCCTGAGATCGTGCGTGAGGTTGAGAGGTTCCGACTAGAGGTAGTCGGGATCACCTCTCCGCACGGCTTGGGCTCTGGAACCACTGGAATCTTCACCACTCTGGAGTTGCCTACGGGCCGAACGGCAGTGCAGAGTACCCGACCTTCTTGGAGTCTCTGGGAGGGGTGTTGGAAAGTGCTCCGACTGGGGACTTCACCGTTCTACTGGGGGACTTCAACACCCACGTGGGCAACGACATTGACACCTGGAGGGGCGTGATTGGGAGGAACGGCCCCCCTGATCTGAACCCTGAGCGGTGTTCAGTTATTGGACTTCTGTGCTAGTCACAGTTTGTCCATAACGAACACCATGTTCAAGCATAAGGGTGTCCATCAGTGCACGTGGCACCAGGACACCCTAGGCCGTAGGTTGATGATCGACTTTGTTGTCGTTTCATCCTGGGTTCTTTGCTAAGGGCTGTCGAGTCCCTGTACGACCGTAGCAGGAGCTTGGTACGCATTGCCGGCAGTAAGTCAGACTTGTTCCCAGTGCATGTTGGACTCCGGCAGGGCTGCCCTTTGTTGCCGGTTCTGTTCATAATTTTTATGGACAGAATTTCTAAGCGCAGCCAGGGGCCGGAGGGTGTCAGGTTGGGGACCACGCGATTTCGTCTCTGCTCTTTGCGGATGATGTTGTCGTGTTGGCCCCTTCAAACCCCTTCAACGGTTTGCAGCTGAGTGTGAAGCGGTGGGGATGAAAATCAGTACCTCCAAATCCGAGGCCATGGTCCTCAGTTGGAAAAGGGTGGCTTGCCTACTTCAGGTTGGTGGAGAGTGCCTGCCTCAAGTGGAGGAGTTTAAGTATCCAGGGGTCTTGTTCACGAGTGAGGGAAGGATGGAACGGGAGATTGACAGATGGATCGGTGCAGCTTCTGCAGTAATGCGGTCGATGTATCAGTCTGTCATGGTGAAGAAAGAGCTGAGCCGCAAGGCGAAGCTCTCGATTTACCGGTAAATCTACGTTCCTACTCTCACCTATGGTCATGAACTTTGGGTCATGACCGAAAGGACAAGATCCCGGATACAGGCGGCCGAAATGAGCTTTCTCCGCAGGGTGGCCGGGCGATCCCTTAGAGCAGGGATGTCAAACCGGTTCCATGGAGGGCTGAGTGTCTGCAGGTCTTTGGGTTTTCCTTTAAATTGGTTCCCAGGTCAGACCTGAACAACCAGGTGGGGGTAGAAATTAACCAATTAGTGAACTAATTAATCAATCAGGTACAAGGTGAGAGCAAAAACCTGCAGACACTCGGCCCTCCGTGGAACCGGTTTGACACCTGTGCCTTAGAGATAGGGTGAAAAGCTCGGTCACCCGGGAGGAGCTCAGAGTAGAGCCGCTGCTCCTCCACATCGAGAGGGGTCAGCTGAGGTGGCTTGGGCATCTGTTTCGGATGCCTCCGCCTTCCTGGGAAGGTGTTCCGGACCCGTCCCACCAGGAGGAGACCCCAGGGAAGACCTAAGACATGCTGGAGGGACTTTGTCTCCCGGCTGGCCTGGGAACGCCTCGGTGTCCCCCCGGAAGAGCTGGAGGAAGTGTCTAGGGAGATGGAAGTCTGGGCATCTCTGCTTAGACTGCTGCCCCCGCGCGACCCGGACCCGGATAAGCAGAAGAAAAAATCATGATGATGATTGTTAGTAGTTGACAACAGTCTTTTGGCAGGTATTGAATTACAAATTATAAAACTTTCATGAGTTTGGGTGCACTAGCCTGATTGGGCTATCCGAGAAGCTAGCAATGTTAAAGTTATGAACATCAAATTCTCGCACCAGTTCTGTATTTACAAAGGATTTTTGCTTTTAGTTTCACCCTCTCATAAGTTGCTTATTCCTGAGTAGGTACATATTAATTACAAATTAATTACCTTATTCTTACATAACATTTGATTCAAGAAAACATTGTAGCCAGGCAATAAGCATGGGAAATTAGCTTGTAATGTTTTTTGGTTAAAGACGCATTCAACAACTTCTCTTGTTTACTGACCCTAATTTTAAACCTCCAGTTATAGGCGAGATGTGTACTATGTTGTGCATATCTATACAATCTAAGTAAAATTACTCTTACCTCATGGCAGGCTATGTTTGAGGTTCAGCATCTAGCTGTAGGAGGGACAGCCACCATTGGGATTAGCTACTAGCGGCATTGGGCATTTTTAAATAGCAATAAATATTTCTCTAGTGAGAGTATGTAGTGAGATGCATCATGTGCCCCACTTGGCCCCCTGAAACACTGTTTGACACTTTAACTTCTATTAATTGTGCTATATTTCCTATTCAAACTCATTTAATGCATGGTTTCATGGAAAACAAGGACATTTCTAAGTGACCCAAAACTTTTGAATGGTCGTGTTTTTCATTTCTAATATATTTCTATTAAATGTATTTCTATTTGTTACGTTCAACAATCAACAATTGTTTCCATTTACCTGATCATGAAATAATTCGACCTATTGAAATAATTTGGCCGCATATTCACAAATGGTTTTCACCAAAATTGTACCTGCCCGCTCTGAATTCAAACACAGTATATAGTCATAGAATTTACTAGGGATCCACCTATACCATTTACCATTTTGAGAATCTGCTGATACCGTTGCTATGGTTGGCATAATTCTTGCACGACTGAATTGTATGTCATACATCTTTTTATTGTCAACATTCTCAATATTTAAGATTTTATGTGGACCTTACACGATTTTAACTTAGACAATTTTAACAACATCAGAGCATAACTAAATATGTTCACATACAATCTATGAACTCTGCCTAAGGCTGAGGCCTATGGCTGTCCTTTGTTTTCTTCTAGAAGAGTGTGGGTGGAGCCGGCAGGAACGTCAGGAAGATGGGCAACACCTGTTGGTCATCTGTTTGGCTAGATAAAAGCTGGGCCTTCAGTGCTGCTCATTCTCCCTCCGATGCAGCCTTGTGTTTTTTTCTTTCATTTTGGCCTTTTGGTTTTCTGGCACCCTACAACTACATATAATATTGTTCATGTAAACCACTCACTCATGTACTGATTTCCACACCCCACCCTTTAGTCAGTTGTGAGTATTTATCTTTAATAAATATTTTTTTAGTTAATCTTTACCTGCCAACGTGTGGTCTCCCATTGCTTGTCACAGTATTGAGCCATGGTTGTGACAAAAGTAATGTAGAATGAGAAAGTGGATAGGTATTGGACAAATAAATTACTTCAGTGAAAAGATGGCATGTGACAAACGTTGTCATTCAATCTTATCTAAGTGGTGTTTGTCAATTAGCCTGGTGTCAGCTACGTTTGCTAGCGTCAGCTACCATAGCTAGCTTACCTAGTGATTTAGTAGCAGTTTTACTGGTGGCTGTTTCAAGTGTGAAGGAATTCCAGAATGGAGATATTGTGATTGTTGTTGTGTTCACTATGCATGGCCCGCATGTTTCCGTTTTACCCATTAGCGACAATTTACGTGTTTACAGCACATTGTTTAGACCAGGGGTTCTCAACTCCAAGTCTGGGGACCCAGACTACTGCTTGATTCTATTCTGCCTGTTAGTTCATTGCATTCACCTGGTGTTCCAAGTCTAAATTAGTCAATATTTAAAGGGCTAGAATGAAAACCAGCAGTATTTTGAGTCCTAAGGCCTGTAGTTGAGAACCATTGATTTAGACAATCTGTTTTGTGGCATCGGCTCATTATAGACTCGTTATAGGCTCGACTGTCACCGATAACCAATCCCATATTATTTGCCAGTATCAGACACATTTCTGATACTAGAATTGGATCGGTGATTCCCAATCAGAACGGCACACCCGAAACCTACAGGATGGTAGCTCTCCATGAAAAGGATTGAGCAGCCCTGCACTAGGGTTAAAACCCTAGTCTAACAGTAGCAGTAGCATCACACCAAGTACTATTCTGAGAACGTGTACATTAACTTACATGTTATATGCTTAAACCTTGGGTTAAATTAATTCCTGCTTGTGGTCGGTGCTGTTGGTCTAAACATATTCAGTGTTCCCGCACCTGTGTGCAGATGGTACTGTGATATCAGTGTTTCAAACTACTGGCAATGGTCACTGCTGTGATAAGTGTTGTGTGGTTGTGTGTCCAGGTGTTTCAGAACGTAAGGTGATATCAATGTAGGAATCGGGATGTACCGTTTTACTTTCATGTTGACTAAGTGGTGCTCAACCTTTTGCTTCCAAAGCCCTGTTGCATCCACAAAAATATCTCAGAACCCTCTTATTAGTTAGATTAAATCTTCTCTGTCTTCTTTTCACAATTTTTTTACAAACGTGTGTGTTTTCATTGTTCATTAAAATGAAATTCCTTGTTCCCAGTACTCTGAGCCCACACATTTTAAAAACATTAGCAAAAATAAATAAAAACAATTGGCTTACTAAAATAATTAATACACACTGCCAGACTGTAATTGCAAAAGAAGCTCACTCAATGAGAGGACTGCTACTGGTGGGTTCTGGACATAATGTGGTCATAGTGTGTGGAGAAGCCTTTGACAAGGTAACACATGTCATCGTCCAGAGTCTGGCCCTGCATCTATTCATTAAACCAGTTTATTCTTTTATCAGAGAAATAATTACATTTTGTGAAACTGTTGGAAGGCAACCCTGAGAAATAGTTGTGAGGCAGTAGCTAACATTCATACTTCCAGATGTATCTCGTTTGGCGCATTTCAGCAAGAAATCAAGTGAATTGTCTTTATTTATCATACATTTTCTATGATCAGTGCCTTGCTAAATTTTTTCGAACCCTTACCAATTTTTCATGTTTAATTAAAATTGGTACATAGAAATGTTGTTGACATTGATTATGTTGAAGGGGGACAATGACGAATATCTAAGATTTGTTAATAAATCGCTTGAAGTAGTTGTTGGACAGTCCCTGTATGCACGCAAGTCTCTCACTCAGGGAGAGCAGGGTCAAACTAGCACGAGTACAGCATCAGATGGTTACATTGCTGTCTCCCCATTAATTAATAAAACTCAGTGAAAAAATTATTATCAACATAAAAATCGAATGTTCTGTCACAGCGAAAACACAGAATTGGGACCCAAATCGATTTTGGTGCTCACCAAATATACACTGAACAAAATTTTAAATGCAACACTTTGCCCCCATTTATCATAATCATAATCTCCTTGTCACAGTCTCTCTCACTCTCCCTCTCTCTCCTTCTCTCTCTTTATTTCTGTTGAAGTGGGTGTTTTCACCCATGACAGAATGCCACTCAATGGGCCTGCTCAGCATAGTAGTGACTTGATCACACATACACACAACCACACACATACATTTCACCCCCCATACATACTCTCCATTAACACCCACACGCTCTTTCTTATTTGGCTCTCCTCTCCATCTTTCCATCCATTCCAGTGTTTTATTTAGCAGTTGACTATGCAGTTCACTTATCATGGGGAACACTATGCTAATGATCAAGTCATTAGTTAGTAGTCAGGGTTTGAGTCACAGACGGCACGCTATCCTATATTATATAGTATACATTGTTTGCCCAGCACCCAATAGGAGTACTGTGGACACTATTTAAATAAGAACCACCTGGAAATCATTGCCCAAATCACCCCTACACCCCTTCATTCTGCTCTGTTAAGCAGTTTGGTAGTATATAAAGTTGTGCTCATAAGTTTGCCTACCCTGGCAGAAATTGTGAAATTGTGGAATTGATTTAGAAAATATGATCATGCCTGGTCAAGTTGCCAGAAAGAAGCCTTTACTGCGCCAATGCCACAAAAAACCTGGTAACAATATGCCCGACAACACCTTGACACACCTCACAGCTTCTGGGTCACTGTAATTTGGAGTGACAAGACCGAAATAGAGCTTTATGGTCACAACCATACGCGCTATGTTTGGAGAGGGGTCAACAAGGCCTATAGTGAACAGAATACCATCCCCACTGTGAAGCATGGTGGTGGCTCATTGATGTTTTGGGGGTGTGTGAGATCTGAAGGCATGGGGAATCTTGTGAAAATGTATAGCAAGATGAATGCAGCATGTTATCAGAAAATACTGGCGGACAATTTGCATTAATTTGCATGAAAGCTGCCTATGGGACTTTCTTGGACTTTCCATTACGACAATGACCCTAAGCACCCTAAGGTCAAGCTGATCCTCTACTGGTCAGAGCGGAAAAAGTTGAAGGTTCTGGAGTGGCCATCACAGTCTCCTGACCTTAATATCATCGAGCCACTCTGGGGAGATTTCAAACATGTGGTTCATGCAAGACGACCAATGACTTTGCGTGACCTGGATGCATTTTGCCAAGACAAATGGGCAGCTATACCACCTGAAAGAATTCAAGGCCTCATAGACAACTAATACAAAAGACTGCATGCTGTCATTGATGCTAAAAGGAGCAATACACAGTATTAAGATCTAAGGGTATGCAGACTTTTGAACAGGGGTCAGTTAATTTTTTCTTCGTTGCCAAGTTTTGTTTTATGATTGTACCATTCTGTTATGACGTACAGTTGAATGTGAATCCCATAAGAAATAAAAGACGTGTGTTTTGCCTGCTCACTCATGTTTTCTATACAAATGGTACATACAGCTTTGGAAAAAATTAAGAGGCCACTGCAAAATTATCAGTTTCTCTGGTTTTACTATTCATAGAAAAATGAAAATGTTTGTTTTATTCTATAAACTACTGACAACGATACACCCACATTCCAAATACAAATATGGTCAATTAGAGTATTTATTTGTAGAAAACAACAACTGGTCAAAATAACAAAAAAAAGATGCATTGTTTTCATACCTCAAATGATGCAAAGAAAATTAATTTATATTCATTTTTCAATTAAAAATCAATATTTGGTGGAATAACCCTGATTTTTAATCACAACTTTCATGCATCTTGGCATGCTCTCCACCAGTCTGTCACATTGCTGTTGGGTGGCTTTATGCCACTCCTGGCACAAAACTTCAAGTAACTTGGCTGTTTGATGGCTTGTGACCATCCATCTTCCTCTTGATCAAATTCCAGAGGTTTTCAATAGGGTTCAGGTCTGGAGATTGGGCTGGCCATGACAGGGTCTTGATCTGCTGGTCCTCCATCCACACCTTGATTGACCTGACTGTGTGGCATGGTGCACTGTCCTGCTGGAAAAACCAATTCTCAGAGTTGGGGAACATTATCAGAGCAGAAAGAAGCAGGTGTTCTTCCAGCATAACCTTGTACTTGGCTTGATTCATGCGTACCACACAAAGACAAATCTGCCCATTTCCAGCCTGGCTGAAGCATCCCCAGATCATCACCGATCCTCCACCAAATTTCACAGTGGGTGCGAGACACTGTGGCTTCTCCAGGTCTCCGTCTAACCATTAGACAACGAGGTGTTGGACAAAGCTGAAAATTTGACTCGTCAGAGAAGATTACCTTTCTCCATTCTTCTGCGGTCCAATCCTTATGGTCTTCTACAAACTACAGCCTGGCTCTTCTTTGCTTCTCATTGATGAAGGGCTTTTTTCTAGCTTTGCCCGTCTTCAGCCCTGCCCCTAGGATCCTGTTGTGAACCGTCCTCACCGTGCACTTCACCCCAGCTGCTGTTTGCCATTCTTTTTGTAGGTCACTTACGGTTGTTGAGTGACATTCGAATGAGTTGACGGTCATCTCGGTCAGTAGACAGTCGTTTATGCCCTCTGCCAGTCTGTAGCTTTGTTGTCCCCAATGTCTGTTGCTTGACCTTATTCTTATGAACTGCCGCCTTATTCTTATGAAACCTGATGCTCACTGTATTCCTCTGCCAGTAAAGCCAGAATTGAGCCCTTCTTTCCTCACTCCATGCTTTTCTTTTCAACTATTTTGTCATGCTGAATAGTAATTCTTTCATTCAAATTACCTTTGCCATCCAGCTGGTCCTATTGCAAGAGGATAGTGATGACCAAAGCAGTGGTTTTTATACTTTTCCTTGTTAAATTAGATTTGGTTCAGGTAATCACCTAATCAGTACCTCATTAAGTAAAATGAGGTGTACCTGTGTTGTAATTTAACAGACCCTGGAATAGAATGGCTGCCATACATGAAGAGATGCAGATTTAAGAACAATTAGGAGTGGTCTCTTAGTTTTTTCCAGAGGGTATGCAAACTTTTGAGCGTAACTGTATACATATACTCAATATGTGTGTAGCTTGTGGTGTTTGTTTGTCAAGTGTGCACACCAATTTATTGAATGGAATTGATGAGAAGAAAGACTTTTCTGTCAAGAATTACAACTAGTATATACGGAAATGTGTGAGAGTGTTTTGGATGTATTTGTCTCTGTGTGTATGTGCTTGTGTATGGGGGTGTATTCCGGCTAAACAGAAGAAATAAACCTGTCACAGCCAGTAGGAGTAGTTCTTTCTTGACACACGGCCAAGGCAACTCTCCTCTCACAAGGTTAACAAAAACACCTCTGTGCCTTAAATCACACACACACAGGCAGTCTGACGATCTATAATGTTATTGATCGCTAGGCCACTGAATTAAAACACCTCATCTTATTAACTCACCATTGCCTGCACCATTCCTGCCAAGAGTAAGGATTTAAACAAAGCAAAGGCTGTGTTTGTTCACAATTAGGCACAGTCGGTCTCGTGTGTACTGTTTTACTTGTGGACTAGGGTCAGAGAGTCTTAAGAAAACCCTGGGGTTATGTTACGGTTGGCTCTCTGGGTTTGGTTTCAGTTGGACAACACCCCACTGTTAGTAGTGCTTGTCTCTGAATTTCTCTGTACTCAAGTCCTTCTCAAAACTGGTGAAGCAGGGGGAGAGAGTAGCCAATAAGAATACAAATGAGAAAAGGCCAGTGCCTTGGTTGAAATTGCAGGAGTTTGCACCTCAATCTGACTCCTTACCCCATTCCCCTTGTCTGGCTACTTCAATCCAATACGTGGGTAAACGTTCAATTGAACTTTTTCTCTAACCTAATTAACTCAGAGTTACAGTACATTACTTCATATTTACAAATCTAAAAGGAAGGAAAATACAGTGGAGACCACCAGAAAAGGTTACGCTTCGATTGTGTCTACTGTGTGATTCCACAAAAATGTTATGTTTGCTTCATCTGTGGTATACATGGGACAAAAGTTCAACATTTAGTCGCTACCCTTTCTGTTGTGCTGTTTCTTTATGGAATTTGATGCACATGTTCCTAGCATTGTCTGGTCCTTTCTCCATTTACCTTTCCCTATCTATTTTTTTTCTCCCTTTCACATTCTGGTTGTCCCTCTCTCCTTCTTTCCCTTCCCGCTGCTTCTCCCCATCCTCTCCATTAATTCTGCCCTTCTGTTCTCCCCTTTTCTTTCTCCCTCCTCAACCCGTCTCTCCCTTGCGCTCCCCAACTCCATTTCCTTGTATCACTCTGTCTCTTATTCTCCGTAACCTCATTACCAGTTCATGCCCTCAAGGTGCCATGTTTTCAGCCTTGTCATTGTACGTGCACGTGCATGTTTGTGTGGGAGGACTGTGATTGCCAATCTTCTCTGCCTAGTAGTTTGGTTACTCTCTTCACTGAGCCACGATTGGAATCGGCTCCCAAAGCATCTCATTTGTCTTTTGCCTGTGTCAAATGCTATCTCTTTTCGTATTCATTTCTGTGTCTTGTTCCAACTAGGAGTCCAGGGCAAAGTAGTGTACTGAGACGGGGAGTGTCCTGGTGTTTAAGATGCAGATTCTGGAAAGTGTGACCTCTGAATGAGGGTGTGAAGCAATTCCCCCGAGCTGGCAGTGAAGTGGTGGTTATTTCACACACATTAGTTACTCGTGAACAATGTGTGTTTCACACACACAAACTTATTGTAAACAAACATTATTTTTTTAATTTCAAATCTTACTCTCTGTGAAAATTGTGTAATCACTGGTAAGGTCATTAGATTTGGCCAATCAGTGCCCAATCGATCAATATCAGAGAGAGGTTGTGTAGTATGGGTGTTAATAGTGTGCTAAGGATAAATGGAGGGAAGTTTCAAACCTAAGGATGAATATAACTACTTTTATATTTAGTTTAAATGTGTATACCTTGAAGTACAGATTTTATATTATTGTTACATCCAAATTAAGACATACAGTTTCAGATATTGCTTTACAGTCATATTTTATTGTTGTTGACAATGGACATGATTTGGTACTAACAACTGTCCCTCTGTGACAGAGGCTAAACCATCCAAAGAACCGAAATTGTTAATTGAGTTCTGGTATAGATTTCTATAACAATTCTGTAACACTGATTCTGACAGGCTGTCGTGTCCATAATATTTTAAATCGAGTGCGATGATATGCAAACTTCCCATGCAAAGCTATCGTTCTTCAAGGGTTATGGTTAAGTGCCATTGGTAACCTCTTTTGAAGTGTATACTCATCCTAAGCATAATGGACCTGACTGTTAAAAGGGATCACGGACTGACTATCAAGCAGTACGCAATCATAATAAAATGTGTATGTCCTCCTTTTTTGCTCCCGAATTGTATTTCTGTATGAAAACTAGATTAGATTCAATTTTATTGTCAGTGAAAATGTGCGAGTGCAGTACAACGAAATGCAGTTAGCATCTAACCAGAATTGCAAGTAGAAGAGGGCAGGACATTTACAAGTATTAAGTAAAGTGTATGTTACAAGTGGAATGTATAGATTTGCAATTAAGGCAAATGCCAGTACAAATGGCAATACTAAAACTAGCAGGGAGTTGTAATTAATGTCTTAACAATCCATATCAATCTCTAACCAGTCATGCTGATTTTGTGAATTTGTTTACTCCCTTGACTAGGGCTTGTTACATTTTGGCAGCATTTTCAGAGAAATATCCAAGAAGTCTGGAAACGCTAGATTATTCTAGTCTAAACTTGCAGATATCTATAGCTCAAGGCACCACCTTCCGAGGTACAGTAGTGTGCATCACTACTGTAGTTTTGCAAGTGTGAAGATAATTGTTTTGGAACTATAACTGTAAGTTTCTGTTCAGCGTGCAGACATATCACTTGATTTTGATCACAATCCGGCGTGGTATGTCTCGTGCATGCCGGTGTGAGTTCAAATGCTATGGAAATGATTATGGAAATTGAAGTCTAGCTAGCGTTTTGCTCTCTCTTTTGTTATGCAAACAAGCCTTAAAGCCCCCTGCCCCCTGCATTTACAACTATGGTCTGTATCTGTGTGATCAGTCCTGCAAATATCCAGCTGAATGGCTCTGCTCAGCGAGCGGTACTTGCACATTTGTGACCTGCAGGTGTCAAGCCTGAGGTGATTTATGAGCTGACAAGAAACAGCTCGGCAGATTAAAATGTATGAGATTAAGAGTAAGCGTTTCAATTCATTCTGGTTATTGCTCTCCTACTCAGTAGGCTATTGAAAACAACATACAATATTCTAAATAAAACATTGTAGGATTAAAATACTGCAAATGTATACATTTGAGAGAGTGCGGGGTCGTCCTTTTTTGTCCTTTGTTTGTATATTCTAACATAACGTACAATTTCACATCCGTAATGTATTTCCTCCAGTGTATTTATGACACTGTAACTTTCTAGTTAACTTTAAGTAACTAGAAAGTTACTTAAAGTCTACTTAAGGAGGTGGCCTGGTCTATTGAGCTTATTGACTCGCTTTGTCTTCTGTCTTTGCTCAGAATCTGGGCACATTGGAAGGAACCACTCTTAGGGAATGCGGGGGTAGGGATGTTATTTAGCAGGACCATTAGTGTGACCCCTCAAAATACAAATTATTAAATACATGCTTAAATATCAATATTAAATAAGCATCTCAACATTTTCAACCCGGGACATACACTGATGCCCTCCGTTGGCAGGATAAATCTGCTTTCAAAGCCTATGCAATAATGGGATTTCTTGTCTTTTTGAGGTGCACCAATATTTCAGATGGCAACTTATGCACTTAGCCCCCGGATAAGAGATGTTCTTAGACACATATCACAAACCCACAAAATGCTTTATTGCCTTTACAAACCAGCTACCAACACAATTGGAGCAGTCAAAAGTAACTCATAGCCATGGTATACACTCACCTAAAGGATTATTAGGAACACCTGTTCAATTTCTCATTAATGCAATTATCTAATCAACCAATCACATGGCAGTTGCTTCAATGCATTTAGGGGTGTGGTCCTGGTCAAGACAATCTCCTGAACTCCAAACTGAATGTCAGAATGGGAAAGAAAGGTGATTTAAGCAATTTTGAGCGTGGCATGGTTGTTGGTGCCAGACGGGCCGGTCTGAGTATTTCACAATCTGCTCAGTTACTGGGATTTTCACGCACAACCATTTCTAGGGTTTACAAAGAATGGTGTGAAAAGGGAAAAACATCCAGTATGCGGCAGTCCTGTGGGTGAAAATGCCTTGTTGATGCTAGAGGTCAGAGGAGAATGGGCCAACTGATTCAAGCTGATTGAAGAGCAACTTCGACTGAAATAACCACTCGTTACAACCGAGGTATGCAGCAAAGCATTTGTGAAGCCACAATACGCACAACCTTGAGGCGGATGGGCTACAACAGCAGAAGACCCCACCGGGTACCACTCATCTCCACTACAAATAGGAAAAAGAGGCTACAATTTGCACCTGCTCACCAAAATTGGACAGTTGAAGACTGGAAGAATGTTGCCTGGTCTGATGAGTCTCGATACTATCCTATCAATATGGGCCAACATTTCTAAAGAATGCTTTCAGCACCTTGTTGAATCAATGCCACGTAGAATTAAGGCAGTTCTGAAGGTGAAAGGGGGTCAAACACAGTATTAGTATGGTGTTCCTAATAATCCTTTAGGTGAGTGTATGGTCTGTTATAAACTGGGTGGTTTATACAGTGAATACTGATTGGCTGATAACTGTGGTATATGTAAGGAATAAGGCACCAGGGGTATGGCCAAAATACCATGGCTAAGAGCTTTTCTTAAGCACTATTCATTGCTTAGCCATGGTATTATTAAGCCTTATTGCCTACATATACTATTGCTTTGAACCAATAGCAATTCTGTAGTTTATATATTTAGTATATTTATAAACACAACTTTTTTAACAGTGTCACATCCAGCGTAGGAATTTCACGAAGGCCACGACGGCCATGGCCGTGAAGCCCAAAAATACATTGTATGCCCTACTGCCACCATGACCTGTTCCTGCTACTGCCAAAATCTCAGGGAGTGCAGTCCGGTTTTTTGTTTGTAAGTTTGTTTTGTAGTTCGCAAATGAGTACAACCAAAATAATGGACTACATGCAGGTAAGCTAGCTAGTTATCAATAGATATCAGACATATTTTGTGATTAACTTCATCAAACCTCTCTGTTTTGGAAGGTGCGTTCATGACCACCTGGGAGGTGGAAAAGTTATGACCTCCGAGTAGTAGAATACACTTGAACACTTTTTGAGAGCTCTAAGGAGTAACGTTAGATTTGGCGTCAGAAGACATGACAGCTTTTATGGTGAAAGATTAAAAAATGAAAATTACTTGTGCCGTGCACAAAGAAGTCACTACTTTTGTTTATTTAGATCATACTCATTAGCGCAGGTGATCCTCCTATATCCTCCTATTTCACTCAATGACCTTTGTGCCCTTGCATGTGGCCTCGGTGCCCTAAACCTTTTTGTGACACTGAAGGCCTTAATGGCCTTGCCCCTAAAATGATGAAATTCCAAGCTTGGTCACATCTATAACAGTACATTTTCCTCTTTAAAGTTTGAAGGACAGTGGCTATTTGTATTTACCCTAAGAATTTAAGTCAAGTTTTTCCCATTTTTCTTTAATCCCAAAAATGGCTGTTCATTTCCATCATGTTTTGTTACTTTAAAGTGCTATCACTTACAATGCAATTCTGTGAATACATTTCTGATGTTTTTCTATTTTTTTGTGTGCAAATGCCACATCCTTAATGCAGGAACTGCAGTGGAATGATAACCATCGCGCTTCAATGAAACAGAATTACCTCTGAATTTACAACTAATATCATCAAGTTCCAATGCTGGACAAGCCCTGGATAACATTGAAGGAGTCGTCATGCAATCTCACTCTCTGTCTTTTCACACCCTCTCTCCTCTCCTCTCCTCTCCCATCCTTAAATCCTTCATTCTCCTTCTCTCTGTAACCTCCACATCTCTTGTTACCCATTGGGTCTAGATGGCTGGTTTATAAATGGCATAGCAACGCATAATTGAATCGCTGGCCCTGTGCAGTGGCAGTAGTGTGTGTGTGTGCTTGGTGATGTAGGCGTTTTTGGCAGAATGGCTGACGAGCGACTGGCATGTCTTGGCACTCGCCACCGGTAAGGATGGGAAGATGGAGAGGAGAGAGGAAGGAAAGGATCTGGTTACATTTACAACCTCAAGCCATTGGCCTGGGCCCTATTGTCTATGTAGTTCTGAGCTATGGGCCCTGGTTGACTGTAGTGCAATACATAGGGAATGGTGTGTAGTCCTGGTTACACTCTGACAGAGAGCAGAAAATACCAGGTTCTATATAAGGCTGTCTGAACTACGCAGACAGAGTAATCTGCGATGTAGGCTCATTTCCTTACTAAAGGGAGATAGAGAGGGAGGGAGGGAGGGGGTGAGGGAGGGGGTGAGGGAGGGAGGGAAGGAAGGAGTGAGGGAGGGAGGGAGATAAAGCGAGTGTCAGGGAGATGATTAGTTCTCCTGAGGCCATTCTGGAAAGGTTGCAAAGCCTTCTGGGGGTAAATGACATGTCTGCTTCTGGAATGGGACGGTCAAGGGGCCACACATACACAGACAAAACCCCCACACACAGACAAACACACACACACACACACACATTAGCATCATCCAGAGGACATAGTCCTATCTTTAGGGGACAATAGGAAGTAATCGTTAATGAAATTATTTGAGCAAATGATTTAATTATTTAACAGTCTGGTTTTCATTGTGACGAGCTGACACAGTCACCATAGCAATGAGTATTTAAGCTCTCTCTATCCTTTTCTCTTTATCTCTTTCTGTCAATTAAATTAAATTAAAATCCATTCTTTATTGGCATGACATAACAATTTAAACATTGTTGAATCATACATTGGAAATAATGATACATTTACAATATAACATCATTAGTAGGAACTAAAAAGAATAATCATTTGTAAATTAGACATTTAGAATCATAATAATCAAGAGAAGAAAAAACAACTAAAACCAAAATAAAACATACAATATAAAATACAGTGGCGTAAGACAGGTTGGTTGGTTGTTGGTCTTTTTGCGACAGGCGGCAATGTAGTGTGCAGCCAGACCACAGCCCAAAAAGAGGAGAACACAAAGAGCCTGGTCGTACTCCATTCATCAGAGGGCTATTGTGATTGGTTTTATTCTGGTTTCAGTGTGTTAGTAGGACAGGTTTTGGAAATCAGCCCCAGGAACCGTTGGATTCAGGAATTTTCATCTTAACATTTGGTATTGCAGGCCTTGGTTACTATACAGGATGGGGCCGCGTTATTGTAGATTTATTTTGTTAATTTTCTTTTTTCCTCTTGCATCCTTTTGTTTTGTGTGTGTATGTTCATCTTTCTCCATGTGTTGTTATATCAGCGACAGCTGTTGAAGTTATTTTATTTTTTTAATGCTCAGGGACAACTGAGGCAGTTTGTGGCTGTGTATGTGTGCGTGTGTATGTGTGCGTGTGTATGTGTGATTTGCTTGTGTCACCGTTGCAGTTTGTTCACCCATGCAGCCCTCTATACCCCACACACACACACACACTCACACGCGGACATATTCCTAGCTTAGAGCTCATCTTCTTTACTGAATATCTCCTTGAAGTCTCTTCTGTTTTTTGTTGGGCTCTTTCTCCTTCCTCTCACTTGCTTTGCAAATCTATTTAATCCTCTGCTACTTCTTTCCCTAAGGGCTTGCTTATGCTACGTTTTCCGAGACATATCGAAGAAGGCTCGATATACTAGATTATTTTGCTGTGTTAACTTGCAGATATCGCTGGCTCGAGACAACACCTTCTGAGGTAGCGTGTGACACATTTTAAATAGAGCCCCCCCCCCCCCCCCCCCCCCCCCCAGAGTTCTGCAAGTTTGAAGACATTCTGTCCAAACTGTATCGTTTCTGTACATATCACTCCGCTTAATTTCCCACGATTGACAGCCAAAATCCTGCATAGTACGTCTCGAACATACCAGTATACATTTAAACGCTATGGAAATTATTGTGGCCACAATAATATGTCTGTCTAGTGTTCTATTCTCTCTCTGAAACACGTGTGAATGTTTCTCTGTCTCTCATTCTTTCTTCCTCCTCATCCACTGTTTAGCTTTTCTCTGTCTGTCTCTCTCTCTCGATCAATCTCCGTCTACTACACAGTTACTTTTAATTCAGTGATGACGTTACAGATAAATAGATTATGAAAGTGGATGCAGCTTCAGTGACTCCAGACAGTGAGTGGTAGTAGCCTCCTTTGTGTATGTGTTATTGTCTCATCTGTGTATCCGTTTCCCCGGCACGGATACACAGATGAGACCTTTTTCCATCTCTATAGTCTCGATACACCCACATGTGTTGATCCTCTCACATGTTAACGCCCACTCTCGGACACACTCCAGTAGGAGTTACCCACGACTCTCAGCGGGGGTGCATTTACTAGCTCTCAAAATCTGTCTAATTACTCCCTCTTATCCTCATGCAATGCTCTGAAACGCGTCTCTAATCCTAGACCAATCCATGAATGGCTAAATCCCAAATGAAACACTACTCCTCGGCCTCGGCCCTCCATTTGCACAAACGCATACCACCACCATTTGTGTCTCAAAGCTGAGGGAGCTGAAAATGCAAGTTCAGGCTCTTCAACTCCAATCCTGGATGGCCAAAACAGTGATGTTTTTTGCTTCTACTTGGTTGTTAATTATTAATGATATTTAGACTCTTCAGTGGAACATTCCAGTGAGTGTGCAACAACGCAGACTCAACCTGCAAAGCGGCACCACATCACCTTAGAGAAATCTTTACAAATCAATAAATAGGCATGCCAAATGAAATGACACATGCCTTTATGTCTGATTTAAGAATGATATAATACTTCCGACCTAAATAAAATGTTTTGCTGTCTCAGAAGCATTTAATCTTGTGAAACAGCAGGAGGGGCTTGTTCATTTAAATTTCATGCTTGTTTTATTGAAGTGGAACAATTTTTGAATAATTAAATGAATATTTTAAAAACACATGTGTTAAAAGTGTGTTATAAGACTATTGAGCGGTCCGCATAATTGTCATTTTTGACTCAACAGCTATACGACTGTACCAAATGTGTCACTTTATTTTTCATTTGACACACTCCAACTTGTTGATTGTGGCCTCTGCAGAATATGGCAGCAAGCTCAGCAGAGTTTGGGAGACAGTATCCTCCAAAGCACATCCCACCATGCTGTTCTGCTTCTTATCACACCAGTCTCTCAACTAACAATTAAACCGGAATCAATACGCTACCTCAATTAGCGTGCAAGGGCCTGAATCGCCACAAGGAGTCATTAGAGCACAACTTGGGCTGGCGCCCTATTCAAACATTACCTATCTACCTGGATATTGCTGTGCCTACTATACACCATGTTGTGGTACTCCAGGGTCAGATGCCACAAGCAGAAAATATACCCAGGTCACAATGGCACAGTTACGCTGCAGAACATTAGACTGCTGCACAACTCGGGAGGGCCTCCGTTTGCAACGTTTTTAACATGTGCTGACAGCCTGCTTGCTGCGGCACAGCAGGGCGCGTTCACTAGCTCCCTAATTACCCCTTTCATCATATCCTCTTCAGTACTCCAACCTTCTGCAGCACTCTCCATCTAATCCCTGTCTGTCTCTCGACACTGTCTGTCTGCATGTCTCCTTGTATGGTTAATTTCTTCTCTCTCTGCCTTCTTATTTGTGTCTTTCTGTGTTGTTTTGCTGGATTTTTTGTGTGTACTTTTCCTTTTTCTCTCTCGCAAATGTTGGCTTTGCATCTCTTTCTCCTAGCAACCTTTTGAGATTTCCTCTTTCCCCTTCCCCCCATCTCTTTCCTTTCCATCTCTTCTTTCCTCTTTCTCACTCTTTTTCTCCCCCTATTCTTTCCTCAGATGATTGTTTCTCATCTGTGTCCTTCCATTATTCAGTCTACTGAATCCCCAGAGCTCAACAGCACCAAAGGCTGTCATCCCTGGTTCTTTAGCCCAGAATTGCTGGGTCCTTGGGGGGCTAGTATTGCTGGTTTAAGGGGCTCTGGTGGTTGGTCCAGACTTAGGGCTAGTCACGGCCGCATTCCCTTGTGGACTAAATACGAAAATGTGATCGAACTATAGATCTGTCATGAGAATTTGGGATGAATAAGATTTACAAATAGCATTAGTTCCAGTGCTTTGTTCAAGTCATGATCTTGCAGCTGCTAGTGCTTTTTTGCTATTACAAAATACAAATTTGTATTATAAAAAAAAGGGTTATTTTAAATTAGCTGTATACTCAATATCTTAATACGGACTGTTAACCACAATAAATACTTTTTATATTATTTTCTTTTTTTTTAAGTGAATACATTTTACTAACATCTTTTAAAGTATAAACTACCTGAAGTGAACAATGCAGATTATGAATCAACAGTCCAATCCATTGTTCTTGAGGCAGTATGAGCAGGGGTTTAAATATCCTTGTAAGACACCTTGGTAGAATGGCAGGATGTACTGCAACAAGAAACAATAAGTTAATAAAATACTGTGAAAGATGGGCTGATCCATGGACATCAGAGGGTTGTACTTAAGGCTGTTTTGGTTCAAAGGGATATTCCTAATTAGCTCCCTCCTTGTGGAAGTTAGCTGAATTATAGCAACAGCATTTTACAAATCTAAAATAGTTATTTACATGATTCCCTACACTATTTAATGATTGTTTTGTCACTTGAACAGAAATTTAGTGAACTATGGAATTTTAGCAACCAGAAATGTATTGACAATTTAGCTTTCCCCCACCTGCTATTGTTCGTTTGAGAGGTGATTGTGTGTTTTTGTGATGGCAGTAGAAGAGAGGAACAGTGTCCCTTTTACATTTAATAAGAGACAAGAGAATACAATGTGCCTCCTGTTTCCGTGTGATAAAATGTACTTTTTTATTAATCAAAATCAAAATAAGTTGTGAAATACTACGTTATAGATGTCGCTCGTTTAATTCCAGTGCCAAGGGGGCGGTCCGCGATGAGACATGCTGCGGAATGCCCCTCCAAATGGGATATCCCTATTTGGAGCAGTGGGTGGCGCCTGGAGAGCTGAAGGTTGCGGGTTCAAGACACTGCCCGCCAGACACTACAATACCAACGGTATAGGGCTGTTGCAATTATTAGCTACATAATTGCCTTATGTAAATAATTTGAGCCAGATTGCAATTATGTTTATAGACAACAATCTTTTTGCACAATATTTTGAATCCAAAGTCATGTTTCCAAACTGACTAAGTGATTTTGAGGTCAATGTTTGAAACGTCTTAAAAATAGACTACCACGCGTATGATATCGGTTTCCATAGGATGTTGAGCCCACGCATGCAAGAAAACTTTTGACAGGCTCTGCGGAAAGTTATACTATAGCAGGGCTGGCCAACCCTGTTCCTGGAGAGCCACAGTCCTGTAGGTTTTCTCTTCAGCCTCATTTGTGACTAACCTGAGTCTGCTTTTCATCCAACTACGAATTAGAATCAGGTGTGCTGAATAAGAGTTGGTGAGAAAACCTACAGGACTGTGGCTTTCCAGGAACAGGGTTGGCCAGCCCTATACTATAGGCTCAGATAATTTACTAAACCTTGTTTGCTGGCCTCAGTTGCACCATCACTAGTTTTTTAAATCGGCCCGGTTATGTCTGCTTCGCCTTGAACATTTCAGAGTCGTATGCTGGAGCTGGTGCCAGATTGTGCTGCTTTTGATTCTAGTGCCAAGCTTGATTTTCATTTAGTACATTTGTAGGGCCTAATAAACGAATTAAAATATTATTGCCTGTGTTCTTATGTAGGCCTTCTATGTAGGCTATTATTTTTTGGAGTGGGACATTTTGTTAGGTATAGTAGGACACTATATTATGATTAAAATGAACTATTTGACACATGAGAAATACGTTTTAACCACATGAATTAATTAATTAAGGTGTACAGTAAATATAAAATCCGTTATTCAGATTGAAAACATGATTTTAAAATCCAAACATTGTGCAAAAATAATTGCGATGTGGCTCAAATCATTTTGATCAGGCAATAACTGCGACTGCCAGGTGGCCAGAGAGTACCCAGGCAGACGCAAATCACTCTTAATGGGCGATACCCTGAGTTAAAGAATGACACTCCCTGTGAATTAATTTAACAATTAAAATAAAGTTTCATGTTGATGACATAGTTGATCACATGCAGCGCTACAAAATCTGTTTTACAGTGGGGAGAACAAGTATTTGATACACTGCCGATTTTGCAGGTTTTCCTACTTACAAAGCATGTAGAGGTCTGTAACTTTTATCATAGGTACATTTCAACTGTGAGAGACGGAATCTAAAACATAAATCCAGAAAATCACATTGTATGATTTTTAAATAATTAATTTGCATTTTATTGCATGACTTAAGTATTTGATCAATGACCTGAAGAGAGCTGGCACCACAGTCTCAAAGAAAACCATTAGTAACACACTACGCCATCATGGATTAAAATCCTGCAGCCCACGCAAGGTCCCCCCTCAAGTCAGCGCATGTCCAGGCCCATCTGAAGTTTGCCAATGACCATCTGGATGATCCAGAGGAGGAACGGGAGAAGGTCATGTTGTCTGATGAGACAAAAATAGAGCTTTTTGGTCTAAACTCCAATCGCCCTGTTTGGAGGAAGAAGAAGGATGAGTACAACTCCAAGAACACCATCCGAACCGTGAAGCATGGAGGTGGAAACATCATTCTTTGGGGATGCTTTTCTGCAAAGGGGACAGGACGACTGCACCAGGGCAACAAAGGAGTAGCTCAGTAAGAAGCATCTCAAGGTCCTGGAGTGGCCTAGCCAGTCTTCAGACCTGAACCCAATAGAAAATCTTTGGAGGGAGCTGAAAGTCCGTATTGCCCAGCGACAGCCCGGAAACCTGAAGGGTCTGTATGGAGGAGTGGGCCAAAATCCCTGCTGCAGTATGTGCAAACCTGGTCAAGAACTACAGGAAACGTATGATCTCTGTAATTGCAAACAAAGGTTTCTGTACCAAATATTAAGTTCTGCTTTTCTGATGTATCAAATATTTATGTCATGCAATAAAATGCAAATTAATTATTTAAAAATCATACAATGTGGTTTTCACTGACAGTTGAAGTGTACCTATGATAAAAATTACAGACCTCTACATGCTTTGTAAGTGGGAAAACCTGCAAAATCGGCAGTGTATCAAATACTTGTTCTCCCCACTGTACCTCTAAACTTAGTATTGCAATCTTATTCATGAAATAACTTTTTTTAGGAGATAAACAAAATATGAAACATATAATCTGTTTGAATAAGAAATATCCCTAATTATTTTATAGAGCCATGAAGATGATCCATCTTCTTATATAATTCATCAAAGGTATCACAGTAATTCATTATTAGTGAAATAAAATGAAAACGATATTGTTGACCAGAGGATCACAATACATTTCGGGCTTAGCACCCGCCCAACCTGCAGGGGGGACTTCTTTGCAACACATTTTTCATGTATTTATTGTGATACAAGTGTTGTTCTAACCACGGTCTTACCGGTTTTTAATATATTAGGCCTACATTAGTTTGTGTTATCTCTCTGGAACCTGAAATATTTCCAAACAACAGAAGATGATTTATTTTCGGCACCAAATCATCCCTAGTCTCTCTCATTGTCCTCTGGGTTAATTTTCTTAATAGATCCTTTTCCTCTCCTTAACAGCAAGCCTCTGCACTATTCTTAGACAGTGGGCTCTACGCTGCAACTTCATGTTTCTGACTGGTTAATTTGCTGTTCAGAGGACCTGCGCATGTTGTTACTTTATTGGGTGGTGGCTATTACTTTCGTATAGAGCCATCACGGAATTATGATGTTTTTAGAGTACTCACTTTAACTCATTTTTAATAAATTGGGACAAGAGAGAGGCATGAACAGAACAATGTGTTGTATTGTTTGATTGACCGATTTGAGACATACAGCTGGACATTTGAATTGTAGACCTTTATTATCTTAAAATAGCAATAGGTAGGGGAAGATTTGTTGTAAGAGCGCTTGAAGAAAGGTTATGTGTAGTCAAATTGTGCCATTTGCTTGCCAGACTCCAACCTTTATACTAATTATTTGGAATCACAATTTGAACATGTGCAATTTCAAAAACGCAGAAAAAGCTGCAATTTTATTAATTTTTTATGCTCAATCAAAATAATATTTTTATTGGTGCGATATCCTAATCGTATTTGTATACAGTTTATTAGTGATTTTAGAATCAGTTTGCCTACTTAAAAATAATAATTCAGATTATTAGTATGAAGGTTGGAGTCTGGCAAGCGAACGGCACAATTCGATTGCCACGATTAGGGCTTGCTGTTGAAAAGAGGAAGAGGATTGATTAAGAAAAAGAACCCAGAGGACAATGAGATCATAGCAACATCTCTGGTGTAGCCTATACTGTATGCTCCGTTCCCAAAGACTGTGAAGAGTTCATTATGCTGACTAATTTAAATATGTTTTATTGCTGTTTAAATGTAGACTATTATACACTATGGCTATTTAAAACATATGTTTGGTAGCTATTCTGTACAGCTGGAATTCAGGAATTTTAACGACCATATTGACTGATTTGATAAAACAAATGAGTTGATGCAACAAATAAGCGACTGACGCATTTAAATACAATATTTAAACTCTGACAGCCTATTCGCCAACTGCCATAAGATGTGTTTTTCAACCATGCTGTACTTCAAAACTATGATCTTAACAAATAGTTCTGCTTTGTATTTTATTATTTCTTGAGATAATTCAAATGTTTAAACACATTTTTTTTTCCTTCTGTGTAGGCTGTTGGTGTATTTCCTTATTAAAACATTTCGTAATTATATCAGTGATGAAGTAGCAACTTGAAACATTTCGCTTTTAAAATCATTATAACCTGTTATTTTAGAAAAACATTGTGGACATTGTGTGTACTGTCATTTATAAAAAAAACATTTGAGAACGAATAGCATTTTCATCGTTCTAGCTTCCCCATGTGTTTGGAATAGTGCAATTACAGTTTGATGCAATCTACCGTATGTTGACGCAATCTACCTGATCTTATCAAGGTAAGAAAATGCTGTAATTAAACGAGCGACATCTGTATATCACTGCAGATGTATATTATGGCCATTTTCTGATATTAAAATGAAAAAATTTATATATTCCACCTTTACTTGGATTGTCTTTATCCTGGCTCCCTATGGGATTTGAACCCACAACCCTGGCATTGTATGGACACCCCATGTGTCATAACATTATGCCCACCTTTCGTCATCAAATAACCTGCAACATGATTTTCCAGAACATACCGCCAGGGATAAACTGCACTACTCAATCAGTAAGGGTTACATTTCTGAATGAGTAAGTTGCAAAAAGTTGGGCGCGGAGCTCTTCATTATGGTTATGATCCTGGTTTCATATTCTCTCATATTAAGTGCTTAAGAACTTAATCGACCATCTGAACAATTACACAATCCTTTGTTCTGGGTTAAGCAAGATTAGTCATGCGGCCTTCAACCCCCTCCATCCATCACTCCATGCAATGGTAACCCTTATCTCTCTGTCCATCCATCCGTCCCTCCCTCCCTCCATATATCCTTCCCTTCATCCCTTGCTTGCCCTGATCTATCCATCGCTCTCCCACCATGGAGGCGAAATAATGACATCAATGCTGGATGGAGGGATTGGACGGAGGGTTGAATAGTTCGGGGAAGACTAGCAGAGCGTACATAGAAGTGGGCATGTGGCTAATGAAATGTCATGTAACCCACAGACTTGATTAGATCACACACACGCATACCCACATATTACACACACACACACACACATTTGTTTTTCTATCCTTGTGGGGACCTGAGGCCTAACCCAGAAATTCATGCTCCCTATCCCTAACCCATAGTCCTAAAACTAACCCTAAACTTTACCTAACCTTAACCTAACCCTAACCTCAAACTCAATAACCTCAATAAGCTAACATGTTTTCCCACACTTAATCTTATCATCTCAACACTCATCATCGGGGCCTCTTCCTGGTGCAATACCAAGGCCACTGTTAAGGTGCTGCTTTTATACCAAGACCACTGTCAAGATACTGTTGTTATGGGTAGCCTGGCTTTGTAGGTGAAGTAGCATTTTGTGTCCATTAATATTGATGTAGCCTAATGTGAGTTGGGTATTAAGTGTGTTTATGTGTGTATAAAACAAGGACAATTTGACCTTTTGCCTGTCACATGACGTAAGGGTTAGGTTAAGGGCAAAATGTACAATTGGAGTTAGAGTTAGGCTTAGGAGTTAGACTTAGGAGTTAGACTTAGGAGTTAGACTTAGGAGTTGTAAAATAGAATTTTGAATGTGAATAATGTTTAGAGTAAACTAAAATGGAAAATGTCTGTCTCTGTGTGTGTGTGTGTGTGTGTGTGTGTGTGTGCGTGTGTTGATCTGTGAAATGTCATGAATGGCCCTGCTGTAGTTTTATTCATAAAACAGGATGATGTGTATGTCTGGTGAAGTGTACATGATCTGATATGATTCTTCATTCATGCTGAACACATATGTGATTCTGAAAAGACCAAAAGCGACAGCTTATTCAGACTGTATGTGTGTGTGTGTGTGTGTGTGTGCGTGTGTGCGTGTATTTGACTGTAAGCTATGCGTGCTGTGTATGTGTCAGCAAACATGTGTGTATGTGTTTGTTTGCCTGCCTGTTTATCAGCCACCCTGCCTGGTGTGCATGCTACAGGGGTGTTAAGTTGTTTGTGTGTATATCTTTGTGTTTAACCCCTGACCTCTCAGGACCTTTAGATCATCCAATTATTTTGACTCGTCTCTGGGTCCACCCACACACACACAATGTTTACTGTTTAAATGGGGACACCAAAGTTGACTGTCCTTAAATATTTAACCCAACCCTAACCTTAACCCCAGTAATTTAACATTTATTCATAAACTTAAACAAGTTCTAGTGCCTAAATTTAACCGGTAATGCCTCCCCCTATATCTATGGTTAACCCATTACAGTTTGCCCTAAACATGACACTTAACATAACACTTTTCTGATTAACCCATAGTTCGGGGATATTTTGGTCCCCATTATGTCAGAAAAACACACACACATACACACACTCCACTACAAAACCAGACTCTGGTAGTGTATAAAAGCCTTATAATCTCTGGTCTATGTAAGGTACATCCCACATAACAAAGGGGAGAAAGTCTTTAGCCATATGTCAATATGTCCTCTTCTGCCATTTGTCTATAATTGTGTGGCTGTCATCTTTCTTTATATGGTAATTTAAAACGACAACTCAGCATTATGGGCTGTGTGTGCTTGTGCCTGACTACCTGTGAATTATGTGAAGCCTGGGTTTGTATGGGGAGGGGGGTTATGTGTGAATGAGCAAAGAGGAAGATAGATGATAATGTTTGTGTGTATGTGTGTGTGTGTCTGTGTGTGAGAGACACTTCTATGTGTGTGTGTTTGTGTCTGTGTATGTGTTGTGTGCCAGCAGTATACTAAATCCAATTTTGGGTTTTGACAGGTCTAAACGAGGAGTTATGCGGGAAAAAACAGAAGCATTAATCAAGATCAGTGCTAGACCAAGGGAACGCAGTGTTTGTGTGTGCGTGTCCTTGTTTTATTACGCCTGGTGGGGCCGAAAAGGATAATAAAATCAGGAACATTCAAATTCCTGAGGACATTTCGCCAATCCCCATGAGGGAAAAGACTTCTACACTCTTAGAAATAAGGGTTCCAAAAGGGTTTTTCTTGAAGGGTTGTTCTTCCCAGAACCATTTGCTTCTGAAAAACCCTTTTTTGAAGAAAGTGTTCTTTTTTGTAACACTAAGGGTTTCATTAAGAACCCTTAAAGGATTGTTGAAATCATGGGTGTTAGAAAATCCTCACCCTAAAATAGTCAAATGTTTACCCATGTTTGAAATTGTATTTTTAATTGTAGATGTATGTGGAATCCCCTGAATCAAGTCATTTTACTTGTGTTCTGCCATAGTTGATACATTAAACATAATTTCATGCCATACAATAGTTCTTTTTTTAAATAAGATTATTTTCAGGGCATTTTCATGCCTTAATTGGACAGAGACCTAAAAGAAGGGGTGAGAGGGGATTACATGCAGGAAAAGAACCAGGCTAGACCCAAACCCAGCCTGCTGCCAAATGGACACCTGCCTTGTGGTACACACATTGAGCCATCCAATTTGTTAACGTATTAGTCCCTTAAAGGTGAGATACATTGTGTGTAGGTGTTTTAGGCTGTGGAGAGACCATAGAGCAAGGATCATTTATGCATTGTATCTTTTTTTTTTTAAAGATACAATGCATAAATGTAATGTGCTTGAAATATCCAAGCCATATTGATGTGGATTAAGCTGAAAACCTTTTTCAATGGAGATCTTGTTTGAATTTTACTTTTAGTCTAGGACTAGGCTTAATCCATGTCTGGGAAACTGGATGAATGTGTTGCATGCGATTCTATTCTACCAATGATTTGTAAGTGACACTTTCAAATGGGATAGAGTACCATGCCAGAGGGACCAGAACCACTTAGCACATATGATTTTAAACTACTACCCCACCATATTGTCTTTACCACTAATGACCCACCCCACAGAGATACCCAACACAAATAACACACCCCAACAGAGAGTGTTTCAAACAGCAACATTCAGGTCGTCACATGTTCTACAAAAAAGGTGTGCTATATCATCGTGATTACTTTGGTGTCTCTTCAATTAGAATACCTACCCTTAATTACAAATTTGCTCACACCCCTTCACTCTGTTCACACATTGGGCACGTTTGAGTGGATCAGATTTTCTAGATGTTGATCAACGTTGGTCACAGACTTGTGTTACATTATGGGGATGCAAATTGTCTGACTTGTGAATGCATGACCTTTGCGACTTCATGAGAAGAACCATGTGATCAAATGTCATGACGTTACGTCTACAGTCAACTGGAAATGTATGCACTTGCTCCCTACCAACTTCACGTTTAAACCAAAGCATTGTTGAGCTAAAGGCACTACATGCGCATTATTTGTAGCCACCTATCATTGAATATGGCATGTTTACTGTTGGGTGTATTACTTACCTATTGAAATACACTCACCTAAAGGATTATTAGGAACACCTGTTCAATTTCTCATCAATGCAATTATCTAATCAACCAATCACATGGCAGTTGCTTCAATGTATTTAGGGGTGTGGTCCTGGTCAAGACAATCTCCTGAACTCCAAACTGAATGTCAGAATGGGAAAGAAAGGTGATTTAAGCAATATTGAGCGTGGCATGGTTTTTGGTGCCAGACGGGCCGGTCTGAGTATTTCACAATCTGCTCAGTTACTGGGATTTTCATGCACAACCATTTCTAGGGTTTACAAAGAATGGTATGTAAAGGGAAAAACATCCAGTATGCGGCAGTCCTGTGGGCGAAAATGCCTTGTTGATGCTAGAGGTCAGAGGAGAATGGGCCGACTGATTCAAGCTGATTGAAGAGCAACTTTGACTGAAATAACCACTCGTTACAACCGAGGTATGCAGCAAAGCATTTGTGAAGCCACAACACGCACAACCTTGAGGCGGATGGGCTACAACAGCAGAAGACCCAACCTGGTACCACTCATCTCCACTACAAATAGGAAAAAGAGGCTACAATTTGCACAAGCTCACCAAAATTGGACAGTTGAAGACTGGAAGAATGTTGCCTGGTCTGATGAGTCTCGATTTCTGTTGAGACATTCAGATGGTAGAGTCAGAATTTGGCGTAAACAGAATGAGAACATGGATCCATCATGCCTTGTTACCACTGTGCAGGCTGGTGGTGGTGTTGTAATGGTGTGGGGGATGTTTTCTTGGCACACTTTAGGCCCCTTAGTGCCAATTGGGCATCGTTTAAATGCCATGGCCTACCTGAGCATTGTTTCTGACCATGTCCATCCCTTTATGACCCTCATGTACCCATCCTCTGATGGCTACTTCCAGCAGGATAATGCACCATGTCACAAAGTTCGAATAATTTCAAATTGGTTCCATGAACATGACAATGAGTTCACTGTACTGAAATGGCCCCCACAGTCACCAGATCTCAACCCAATAGAGCATCTTTGGATGTGGTGGAACGGGAGCTTCGTGCCCTGGATGTGCATCCCACAAATCTCCATCAACTGCAAGATGCTATCCTATCAATATGGGCCAACATTTCTAAAGAATGCTTTCAGCTCCTTGTTGAATCAATGCCACGTAGAATTAAGGCAGTTCTGAAGGCAAAAGGGGGTCAAACACAGTATTTGTATGGTGTTCCTAATAATCCTTTAGGTGGGTGTATGTCAAAGTTTTGTCTAATCTAATGAATAACAGAATACCTCCTTGGGCCATGATGATCATGTTGCACTTACTGTAAGAAAACTGGAATTTCGATAACATCCACTTCATCGCCAATCCAACAAACAGCAGAAGTTGTCCGACTTGCTGTCTGAAGTTAAGGACCTCCCCTGACTTCTCTTGCTGGCTTGTGTCTACAGTTGGCTGCTTTAGGCTTAACTCTCAAACGGGCCCGATGTGTGATCACCTGTTTAACTGTGTATGAATTTATACTACTGTTCACGCTGGATTGAAGTGACAGAAGATCAGAAACTTCAGAAAATCCAGGTAAGCTAAATCTAATATCTTATTTCAGGAAGTTTGAGTCTAGCTAAGGACTTTATGGTGAAAGGTGGACTATTTTAATGCTAGTATTTGTTTAATGCTTTTTTTGGTAGAAATGAACAATACAGCCTGGGCATATGATGAGGTATGCCAGTGGCTTGAACTAGAGGGTTTAGGTGATTACACAAACGTCCGTGTTGTCCTATTAAAACCAGAACACAGAAGAAATATCTAAAGCATCTTGAATTGTATCATCAAACTGAGACTAATTTAGTTGTTGAATGAGGCCAAAATGGAGGCCCCAGTAAATATATATACATATAATTAATCTGAAAACATGTAAACTGGAAGCACCACTAAACAACAGGTCAGAGAAATAAAGAAAAATAAAGCCCCAGATGGGGACAACTACATCTCTTTTAGAGAAACTAGCAGAAGTCAAAGCAAATATTAAAAGAGCTCTTGCCCTTTTTTCTCAAGCTTTTTTACCTCAAGTGGTTCATTTTGTGTGTTATGGATATAAAACAGGTGTTTCTTTATACTGACAAGTATTTCAACATTATTTATATATATTAATGTGAAAACTGTGGTGTTCCCTCATTTTTACCTGATTGTGTGCCAGTGCAGGCTGTTAGTATAGGAGTTGGAGGACAGGCTTATTCAGTCTGTTCAACTGTCACCATTATGTGACCATACTCCTATTGCTGTCATTGGACCCTGCATTACTTTGTTGTTTGTAAAGTAAGTGGACCTTGGCATGATGCTACTAACTGTCTTTTTCTCTTCCCTCTGTGCTATGTCACCATTGCTGGAGATTACATGAATTCATCTGCTGAGGGCTGCCTGATGTGCCTGGCTTGTCCTGTCATGTTGCTGATTCCACTGGTCCTATGCTCACTTTTGACCTGCTCAGTTTTGGGACCTACACAGCCTCTCATGTTTTGTTGGCTTATTCATGAGACTCTCCTCTGCTTATCCGTCATTGTTCCAAGATTAGTACATAAATAAAATTCTCATTAAGAATTGTTTTAATGTTTTCTCAATGTCAAATAAACATTGGTGATTGTAACATAGATTGTTAAAATGATGGATGACCACAATATATGGGATTAAAGACAATAGGGTTAAAGGCAGGACTCTAAAACCCTTGGAATATAAAAAGTTTTTCAGTGGAATGCCCTGGGTGAGTTCTAGATAGGAAACCCTTGGAGTATACAGGTTTTCAGTGGAATGCCCTGGGTGGGTTCTAGATGAAACTCTTGGAGTATAAAAGGTGAAATCCCTTGGGTGGGTTCTTGTAGCCACCCTTAGAAGGTAAAATGATCTGGATAGAACACCCAGAGAGTTCTGGGTGAAACGTTCACACCATAGAATGGTTCTCTGTAGAACCTCTCATAGGGGTTCTAGGTGAAAGCTTTCCCAGATGGTTCAAGATATAGCCCTTTATATTAGGCTATTGGTAGAACCCTCTAAAAGGGTTTCAGGTGGAACCTTTATAAAAGGTTCTACCAGGAACCAAAAAGGGTTATTTATGGGGACAAGCCAAATAACCCAAAATGGTTCTACTCAGTCCCTTTATTTCTAAGAGTGTATGGTGAAGGCTCGGGGTTAGGGAAAATTTGATTTTGAATGGAAATATTTTTTGGAGTCCCCAAAAGGATATTAATACTTTGTGTGTGTGTATGTGTGTGATTCCGACCGATGCTGAGATGTGTGTTCTATTTCTCCCTAGGGATGATTCTCACTGAAATAAATCTTTGTGACAGACTGCACACAGCATGGCCATTCATGACATTCACAAACGAACATAAACACACACACTTAATCACACACATACTGACATACACACACACATTTTAGGATGGGGGGATACAAAACATCCACTAACCATTACCCTATTCTCAAAAACCTAACCTTAACCTCACCTCCTAACACTTTTTTTTCTTTGGCTGAAAAGTGGAAAAAGATAAAGGGTTCAAACTCATTCTGCAGTACTTCAGTGCACCTGAGGAAGTGGCGCAGACCGCTTGACCACCCTAGGCCAGTTGACTCAGAAGTTTGTAAGTTATATTCACTATTGTCTCTTTCTCCTTCTCTTTATCTTCAGGTGTATTCCTGAAAGGCAGACCCTCTGCAACTATGTCAGCCCTACACCTCCCATCCCTCCATCCCTCCTCTCTCCCCTCTGTACTCCTCTTTGTCTCCATCGTGCTCCTCCTGACTCTTCCTGGTCCAACCCTGGGTGGCTCTGCTTCTCCGTCCGAGGGAGGTGACGTCAAAGCTAACTGCACAGCTGCTGGAGATCCCTGTCAGGAAGGAGTGGTGCTACCCGTCTGGAACCCCCAGAACCCCTCTGTAGGAGACAAGGTGACTATAACTTGAGCTCTTTACTGGTTTTTGTTTCACTTGATTTAAAAAAAATTCATTGGGGATATCAGCCAGAATTTAATATAGCACCTCACCGTAAAGTGATGTTGACAATGCACTAATTGAAAGAATCCTGCATTTACAAAGATCGCATTCACTTAAAATGTATGCCGATGTCAGTTCAGTGGCAAATTACCTTTAATGTCTAGCTCTCTATAACGGGTGATCAGAAAGAATCCTGAGCTTTGTTTGTGTTTTGTCTGTGTGTCATGAAATCGATGGTGTCATTAAAGATTATTTTCATCGAATTTCATCTAATCTAGGTGGCGCGGGCCATTGTCTACTTTGTAGCTCTGATCTACATGTTCCTGGGGATGTCCATCATTGCTGATAGATTTATGTCTTCTATAGAGGTAAGAATACACACATTTGCATATACACCCATTCAAACACACACTCGCACACACCTGCACTTACGGATGCACACATACTGCATACCAAAATGTAAAAAAAAGTAGCTTGACATGTGCGTTTATGTGGTTCAACCCTTTGGAACAATGAAAGTAGAATGGACATTTGTCATTTACTTTATATGTGGCACGAATGCCTTTCTGGTAATGTGTCCAATGTTATTAATTAAAAAAGCATTGTGGTTAGAATCAGAAACGCTTTGTGAGATGTGCTTGGTCTTGTATCTGCTGTGGAGTTGTGACGTGGCAAGACCATAATGGGGAATTAGTAGTCCAATTGCTACTTCAAAGAGAAATGTGACACAAAATGTTGCTTACTATAATTATTTCATTTGTGTGGACTATTTATTACAGTGGGGAGAACAAGTATTTGATACACTGCCGATTTTGCAGGTTCTCACTTACAAAGCATGTAGAATATTTATCATAGGTACACTTCAACTGTGAGTGAAAAATCCAGAAAATCACAATTAATTTGCATTGTATTGCATGACATACGTATTTGATACATCAGAAAAGCAGAACTTAATATTTGGTACAGAAACCTTTGTTTGCAATTACAGAGATCATACGTTTCCTGTAGTTCTTGACCAGTGTTTGCACACACTGCAGCAGGGATTTTGGCCCAGTCCTCCATACAGACCTTCTCCAGATCCTTCAGGTTTCCGGGCTGTCGCTGGGCAATACGGACTTTCAGCTCCCTCCAAAGATTTTCTATTGGGTTCAGGCCTGAAGACTGGCTAGGCCACTCCAGGACCTTGAGATGCTTCTTACTGAGCCACTCCTTAGTTGCCCTGGCTGTGTGTTTCGGGTCGTTGTCATGCTGGAAGACCTAGCCACGACCCATCTTCAATGCTCTTACTGAGGGAAGCAGGCTGTTGGCCAAGATCTGGCGATACATGGCCCCATCCATCCTCCCCTCAATACAGTGCAGTCGTCCTGTCCCCTTTGCAGAAAAGCATCCCCAAAGAATGATGTTTCCACCTCCATGCTTCACAGTTGGGATGGTGTTCTTGGGGTTGTAATCATCCTTCTTCTTCCTCCAAACACGGCAAGTGGAGTTTAGACCAAAAAGCTCTATTTTTGTCTCATCAGACCACATGACCTTCTCCCGTTCCTCCTCTGGATCATCCAGATGGTCATTGGCAAACTTCAGACGGGCCTGGACATGCGCTGGCTTGAGCAGGGGGACCTTGCGTGGGCTGCAGGATTTTAATCCATGTAGTTTGTTACTCATGGTTTTCTTTAAGACTGTGGTCCCAGCTCTTTTCAGGTCATTGACCAGGTCTTGCCATGTAGTTCTGGGCTGATCCCTCACCTTCCTCATGATCATTGATGCCCCACGAGGTGAGATCTTGCATGGAGCCCCAGACCGTGGAAGATTGACCGTCATCTTGAACTTCTTCCATTTTCTAATAATTGCGCCAACAGTTGTTGCCTTCTCACCAAGCTGTTTGCCTATTGTCCTGTAGCTCATCCCAGCCTTGTGCAGGTCTACAATTTTATCCCTGATGTCCTTACACAGCTCTCTGGTCTTGGCCATTGTGGAGAGGTTGGAGTCTGTTTGACTGAGTCTGTGGACAAGTGTCTTTCATACAGGTAACGAGTTCAAACAGGTGCATTTAATACAGGTAATGAGTGGAGAACAGGAGGGCTTCTTAAAGAAAAACTAACAGGTCTGTGAGAGCCGGAATTCTTACTGGTTAGTAGGTGATCAAATACTTATGTCATGCAATAAAATGCTAATTAATTATAAAAAAATCATACAATGTGATTTTCTGGATTTTTGATTCCATCTCTCACAGTTGAAGTGTACCTATGATACAAATTACAGACCTCTACATGCTTTGTAAGTAGGAAAACCTGCAGAATCAGCAGTGTATTTTCTCTTTTATGTTCTATTCTACTATATTTTTTTCCTGTTGTATTATTTTTCACTCTACTTTGTACTGTTCTGATCCATTCAGTTGTATTATGTAATACACTGTTTCAATATTATGTAATTTTATTCATCTTCTCCTCCACTTTGTTTTATCCCATTCTGTTCTGTTTATTTTTATTCTACCCTGCTGTATTGTACTGTGATCTATTATATTCTACTGTGTTCTCTTCTATCTTCCAGGTGATCACCTCTCAGGAGAAGGAGATAACCATAAAGAAGTCAAATGGGGAGACTACCACGGCTACTGTGAGGATTTGGAATGAGACTGTCTCTAACCTTACACTTATGGCCCTGGGTTCATCAGCCCCAGAGATACTGCTCTCTGTCATAGAGGTAATACACCCTCATGGGCACGCACACACACACACACACACACACACACTCACATAAACAATACCCTAACAAACACACATACGTGCTCTCGCACACTCGTACACATACACAGAATCTTACGCACCGTCTAAAATTCACATACTCTCTCTCACACACAGAAACACACAATACTACTTTGTCATAGAGCTATCACAAGCACCCTAGCCACACACAGTGGCTTGTGAAAGTGCACAGAGCCTTTGTATAGTCTTTTGACTGACTAGGCTTATTAGGCTACGCAGCATATTGCTTTATTATGTACATTCATTGCCAGGTGTTACAAGGCCGTGAGATGAGAGTTGCCTCCCAGACAGGGGCTAATGGGATAATAAACTACTAAAAACTACAGCAATTAGCTGGTAAATGCACTATTAGCCAAAGTCCCGTTGAATTTGAATTAAAATGAATAGCAGTTACCATGCCCACTATCTTCCAACTCTGAACTGACCTGCATTGAATACTGCAGCAGACAGCCAGACAGCCTTCCAGCCCGCTCAGAGGTGACGCATGTTCCACTTACACAGTGTCTCCCTCTGAGAATCTTGGCGGGACCCTGGACAACACCCTGTCATCCTCAGCAAACATCAAGGCGGTGACTGCCTTCTGCAGGTTCATGCTGTACAACATTTGCAGAGGATGACTTTACCTCACACAGAAAGCGGTGCAGGTTCTAATCCAGGCACTTGTCCTCTCATGTCTGGATTACTGCCACTCACTGTTGGTCAGACTCCCTGGTTGGGCCATTAAATTCCAGCATCTCATCTAGAATACAGCTGCTCCCCATAGGCCCAGACAAAACCCTTCTCTGTTTTTGTGATTTCTCTGTTCTTGCACCTCAATGGTATAATCAGCGCCCCTTAAAGTTAGGACAGCAAAGTCCTTGTTCATTTTGAGAATGCAACTTTAAAAAAATATATATATTTATAGTAGGTTTTAATCATTTATATTTTTGGTTTTGAGCTAGCCTCCAATTCCAATAAAATGGTTTTGGTATTTGCCTCCACTTGTTAATGATAGTTTTCACAGTGTTCCATGAAACATGTATTACCCTTATATCTCTGTAGTATAAACCAAGGAAATCCTACTAGATAATATTATTTTATTTAGGGATAATCAGATTCACTTCATTTGGTCAGGTGATTACAAATGATCTTTCTACATGATTCGGAATATTATTGGTTAAATCTGAGCACAGTTACAATCCCCATTATAAAGCGTGTGTACTCTTATACAGCCATTAACAACAATGTTTAACTAGCAACTGTATACACACACATACGTTATGCATATTCCCCTCTATGCTTCAGGTTTGTGGCCATGGATTTGAAGCTGGTTCCCTGGGCCCTTCCACCATCGTGGGCAGTGCGGCCTTTAACATGTTCATCATCATCGCCCTGTGTGTCTACGTGGTCCCTGATGGGGAGACCAGAAAGATTAAACACCTCCGTGTGTTCTTTGTGACCGCTGCGTGGAGTGTGTTTGCTTACATCTGGCTCTACCTAATCCTGTCAGTTTTCTCTCCTGGGGAGGTGGAAGTCTGGGAGGCAGTGGTCACCTTTCTGTTCTTCCCTCTGTGAGTAGTACAAACACACAATTTAGAAATGTCTATTTTTGTAGTGATAAAGAAAGTTATCCCCCCACCAAAAAAATGACAAACACTAACTTACTTTATACTTACCCTAACCCTTAACCTAATGATCTCACCCCTAAACACCAACCCTTAATTCTAACCCTAATTGTAACTTTCACCCTAACTCTAACCCCTGAGCTGGCCATTATCCTTGTGGGGAATTGCGAAAGGTGTATTTTACCTTGATATTTTTTGTCCCCAACAGATAAGTAAAACTTAAACACATGCACTCACACAATCTACACACATTCCACTCTCTTCCTCCCACCCTCTCCTAGCTGCGTAGTCCAGGCGTGGGTTGCTGACCGACGACTCCTCTTTTACAAGTACGTCCGTAAGCGCTACCGGGCCGACAAGCACAGAGGCATCATCATCGAGACAGAAGGGGGGATGGATGGAGGGATAGGCGGAGGAGGAGGGATGTTGGGACCGGGTGGTTTCACTAAGATGGACATGATGGAGCTGGATGGACATGCTGTGGATGGATGGAGGGAAGGAGTACTGACAGATGACAGAGAAGTGGGAGGAGCGCGGGATCTGGAGGATGTGGCCAGGAGAGATATGGCAAGGACACTGAAAGAGTTGAAAGCGAGACATCCTGATAAAGACACGGAACAGCTCATAGAGATGGCAAACTACCAGGTATAAATCCTGTAAAGGTTAAATGGAGCATTAATAGAGCACCCATAAGCGTTACATAAGAACAACATTGGGTGGACAAAATAATGGAAACCCCATATGGAATAGGACTGTTACTTTGAATGAACTGAATCAAAATTACAAACACAGCTGCAGAAGCTAGATTAGGTTGATTGCCAGTTAGCAGAACAATTATGTTAATAATAAAATACGTCCAACAATTAGCACTTATATTTTATTTATCAAAGCAACATGAGGTAACAACCAGAGTTCCAAAGAGGTCAAATAGTCAGTGTCTGAACTGCAGGTGCATCAGCTAATTAACTACAAAATTATTAAATGTGTAAAGGGGAACGGTCTCAAAAATCATGACAACATATGCCAAACATGGACAAATTGCAACGGCAAAGAAGAACCGTAGTCACAAGTTCAAACTGATCAAGAGGGATAGATGGACATTCAACAGGACAGTTGCTCAATGCCTCAAAATAATTACTGAAAAGTAATCTGAAGTGTATGGCTGCCATTCAGAAACCCTAACTCCTAACTCTCAACCGTTTGTATCCAAAGCCAACGCACAATGACGTATAACTTGGTTTAAGGAGCACACAACCTGGATCCCTGAACATGAATATGGTCTGATGAGTCATTTCCTGCATTTGGACTGGTTTAGAGAAAGCAAGGGCAATGTCTGCTGCCAAATGTTATACATGGGGAAAGGCCTAATGGTATGGGCAGGGGTGTAGATTCAGGGGGCAACTTCCCCAATATTACAGACTGGTCACTTTGGCCACTCCCAGAAAAGAGAGAAAATCTCAGGAACCATTTACCCTGACCTCCCAAAATGAAACTGACCTCCCAAACGTACACCCTTGGGTAGTCATCTTGTGGGAGTCATTTGGTCTGATGATTGCTCTGCATGGTCGAATAACGACCAATAAATATAACGACCAATAAATATATGCTATTTTAACAAACCAGGTGCACCTTATAGTGCAAACATTTGTCCCTCATGATGTTCCAATATTCCAGGAATACTCCCCCATACACACTGCTAAACTAATTCAAGAGTAGTTTTACAAACACCAGAATGACGACAAACACCTTACACAAACTCCCCATCACCAGATCTCAACATCAATGAACCTTAATGGGAAGTTCTGGAGCTCATAGTGCAAAGTAGATTACCTCCTCCTTCATATCACAAAGAACAGGAGTCTTTTATTCAAGAAAGGTGCAATATTCCACTACACACATTTCGGGTCTAGTATGGTGGAATTCCAAGAGGGATTTGGGCTGGTCTTACAACAAAGGGTGGCCCTACACCTTATTAGATTCTTGATATTAAGATTGTTAGCTCTTTCCATTGTTGCTAATATTGTTGCTAAGATTGTTAGCTCTTTCCATTGTTGCTAAAAGTGTTGCTAAGATTGTTAGCTCTTTCCATTGTTGCTAAGATTGTTAGCTCTTTCCATTGTTTTGTCTACTCCATGTCATTATTTTAATAATATTTTAACTGTGAATACAAAGACCTAGAGCTTCAGATAGAGATGGCCAACCACCAGGTCATATGCATATAAAGGCTTCATAAAACATTTATATAGATTTTTTTGAGAACCAACATTGGCAGTTAAGTTACTGCAAATATAGGTTCTTATTAAATATGGACAGATGTAGATTACATAAGGAATTCATAAAGCACTACATAGATGTTTCACATTTAAGTTATGAAAAGAGTTGGGACTGTTTACATTTAAGTTATTTATTGCGTGTTTTGTCAGGTGTTGGTCCAGCAACAGAAGAGCCGCGCATTCTACCGTATCCAGGCAACCAGAATGATGATTGGAGCAGGGAACATTCTTAAGAAGCATGCTGCGGACCAGGCTAGAAAGGTACAGACTTAATGGGCCAATCCATTTGTAGCCCATTTGGCAAGTCTAACTTGAGTGTAGTGAATAATGAAGGGTAGTGATAATTATCTGGTTAATAAAAGGGGACATAAAGAAAAGCATTCTCAACTTTTTTAAATGCAAGGATACATTTTTGGTCCCAGTCTGTCAAGTTTACTTAATTCCAAATCAGTGCTTTACAAAATTTGGCTTTCATTTCCGTTCTGATGATCATATCTGAACCAAGGTTTAATTTGGATATACAACCCAGTTAGGTTGTTTATCAATTAATCGACAGAAGACAAACATCCCTCGTTCAGTCCATGTCACTGTTCTTCAGGTGGTAAGTTCCCACGAGCCCCACCCCCAGGAGGATGACCCCCACACGACCCGGATGGAGTTTGAACCCACCAACTACCAATGCTTTGAGAACTGTGGATCCCTTAAACTGACCGTGGCCCGTCATGGTGGAGACCCAGGAGCTTCTGTTAAGGTACAGGGCGATATGTTTGGTGCAGACATGTCTATTCAGACATGTTTGGTGCAATTACAGTTGGGCTCATAAGTTTGCATTCCCAGGCAGACTTTGTGAAATTTTGGCATTGATTTTGAAAATATGACTGATCATGTCTTTTATTTAAGGATAGTGATCATAGGAAACCATTTATTATCACAGTTGTTTGGCCCCTTTTTGAATCATAATGATAAAAGAAATCACCCAAATGGCCATGATAAAAATGTTACACACCCTTGAATGTTTGGCCTTGTTATAAACACACAAGGTGACACACAGGTGAATATGGCAATTAAAGGTGAATTTCCCACACCTGTGGCTTTTTAAATTGCAATTAGTTTCTGTGTGTAAATAGTCAATGAGTCTGTTAGCTCTCACATGGATTCACTGAGCAGGCTAGATACTGATCCAACAAGGTAGTCTAAACTCTTTTTTTCCGTCCCTCCTTCCCAATCACCTAGGTGGATTACCGTACCGAAGACGGCACGGCCAATGCAGGCTCAGATTACGAATTTGCAGAAGGAACTCTCCTCTTCAAACCGGGCGAGACCCTCAAGGAGATCACGGTGGGCGTGATCGATGACGACATCTTTGAAGAGGACGAGTACTTCTACGTTCATCTCAGCAATCCTCGTGTGGCTGGCTATGACCCGTTGGAGACAAACTCTAACTCCGCCCCTAAAGCAGTACTCGGCGAGGGTCACACGGCGACCGTGACGATATACGACGATGATCACGCTGGGATATTTTCATTTGAGAGCGACGCCATGCGGGTGAGCGAGAGCATTGGGTTGATGGAGGTCAGGGTTCAGCGGACATCGGGGGCCCGTGGGCTCGTAGCTGTGCCCTACAGAACCATAGATGGGACAGCCCGGGGCGGAGAGGACTTTGAAGAGGTATCGGGAAAATTGGAGTTCCAGAACGATGAAACTATGTAAGTCTGAATGTTCTCTTATCTGAAATATTTTCTTCCTTGATTGTGTCTCTTTTCTTTTTGTTCTCTGTCAATTTTTCTTTGTCTTTTTGTTTGTCTCACTCACTGTTGACCTAGTGTTACAAAAGTATGGAATTAGTTTGGGTTCACGTAAAACAAACTTATTCAAACCAAAGTATTAATATTGCAACCAAAAATAATATATTGCATTGAGGTTTCTTGAAATGCTAGAACAGATCTTTAGAAAATGTTTATAAACAAAACTTTAGATTTTCATTGACAATGTAATTGCGATGAAGCGATTCTGTCTGCTGCAGTTGTCCTCTGTCTTCGGTAACATCACCTTGGTATTTGCACTCAATTTATTTTTGTTGTTGTTGTTTGAAAGAATTGTCCTATGTGAGCAAAGTTTAGAGGGACCAGGTTTTTTTGATAACTGACTAGGGCAGCCTCAACCAACATTCCAGTGTGTTTCAAATTTTAAGAGCCAGAGCAGACAGGTAAATCCTTGGTTAGACAGAGGTTGACTCAACAGTTATTCTCCTAAAGCATGGGAACAAGAGCATATATATATATATATATATGTATATATATATATATATATATATATATATATATATATATATTGATAGATTGATAGATAGATAGATTTTGTTTACAATCATAGATGTCAGCCTTATCACTTCATGATGGTTTTCCTATGTAGTCATTGCCGCTAAGGGCAAAGGATCAGGGAAGATTAAGGTGTTTAACAACCACCATTGTGCATTTCAATCATTTAGCAGGCCACTCTTATCCAAAGTTGCTTACAGAAGCAATTACGGTTAAGTGCTTTGATCAAGGGCGCAAATTGTATAGACACTTATAAATTATAAAATTTACCATAACAGTCTTTGAGTAAATACTGGGTGAAATTATTGCTTAAACGAAAACTGTTAAAGCATTAAGGTTGGAAGGACCTCTTTCCATTTCACACAGTTCAGTGATAATAAACTATTAATAATAATATTGGTGACCAAGTTCCTCATTTTGAGTTTATCACATCTATGGAGCCAGAACCACCTGTGAGAAAGGAACACAAATGATTTGAAAAGGGTACAGTGGATAGAAACACAAATCACCAATTTGCAACTAAATAGATTTCATTGTTCACATTAACAGTATTTTGTGGTTGAACTTTTTGGTCTTATTGAGTAGTTCAGTTAAAAGGTACCATCCTTCTCCTGAGCTACTGTCACGATTTTAAGAGGTTGTGTAGCAGAACATAGGTGCAGACATGTAGAAACAAAAGGCTCTTTAATTTCAATGACTGAAAGTGACATACAGCTCTAAACACAATGACCGTATCATCCAACATTGAATGACAAAACACAGTACGGCAGGAGGAAATTAAATAGGGATATAACGAGGGGGCAAACAAGACACAGGTGAAAGCGATAATAACAAAGTCAGGCTAAGTACAAGAAAAAAGGGGGAACAAACTGAATAGGCTACATTCAAAAGGAAAGGCAAAACCCAAACAGAAAATAAACTGAACCTAACAGCTACAATAGAATGGGGGTGTAAAGCCTGGGGGTATAAGGAATATGATGGATTCCCCATAACCATGGTCGAACCAATCAATTGCCTAAAATCCATTAAGAAGAGTAAGAAAGGGCACTACATCATTTTATTTTATTTTTATTTTCTATTTGCCACTCACTTCCCATCGGAGAGCATCTTCACGTGACTGATGAAGGGCAGCGCGTTTAGCAGCATTTGGAAGACATTGCTGTGTTCAGGAGCTGCTTAGGGTTCCTGAACATAGCAATTATGTTATTCAACTGTAATACTCACTCTAATCCTTTTGTAAGGGCTTAAAGACAACATAGATACACAATGTCCGGTGGCCCGGGGTTGGGGCTCGTACGCGAGCGCCTGGTGGCAGGGCCTTTCACCACGGGGTCCGGCCGGGCTCAGCCCAAAGGAGCGACGTGGGACCACCTTCCCGTGGGCTCACCATAGAGGATCGGGTGGCAGTCGAAGGCGGGGGCCTCGACAACCCGATCCCTGGACATGGAAACTAGTTCCAGGGACGTGGAACGTCACCTCGCTGGCGGGGAAGGAGCCTGATATTGTGCGTGAGGTTGAGAGGTTCCGACTAGAGATAGACGGGATCACCTCTACGCACGGCTTGGGCTCTGGAACCACACTCCTTGAGAGAGGATGGACTCTTCACCACTCTGGAGTTGCCCATGGTGAGAGGCGGCGGGCTGGTGTGGGTTTGCTTATAGCCCCCCAGCTCTGCCGCCATGTGTTGGAGTTTACCCCGGTGAACGAGAGGGTCGTTTCCCTGCGCCTACGGGTTAGGGATAGGTCTCTCACTGTTGTTTGTGCCTATGGGCCGAACAGCAGTGCAGAGTACCCAACCTTCTTGGAGTCTCTGGGAGGGGTGCTGGAAAGTGCTCTGACTGGGAACTCCATCGTTCTACTGGGGGACTTCAACGCCCACGTGGGCAACGACAGTGACACCTGGAGGGGCGTGATTGGGAGGAACGGCCCCCCTGATCTGAACCCGAGCTGTGTTCAGTTATTGGACTTCTGTGCTAGTCACAGTTTGTCCATAACGAACACCATGTTCAAGCATAAGGGTGTCCATCAGTGCACGTGGCACCAGGAAACCCTAGGCCGTAGGTCGATGATTGACTTTGTTGTCGTTTCATCTGACCTGCGGCCGTATGTCTTGGACACTCGGGTAAAGAGAGGGGCGGAGCTGTCAACTGATCACCACCTGGTGGTGAGTTGGATCCGATGGCGGGGGAGGAAACTGGACAGACTCGGCAGACCCAAGCGTACTGTAAGGGTCTGCTGGGAATGTCTGGCCGAGTCTCCTGTCAGAGAGAATTTTAACTCCCACCTCCAGCAGAGCTTCGACTGGATCCCAAGGGAGGCTGGAGATATTGAGTCCGAGTAGACCATGTTCTCCACCTCCATTGTCGAAGTGGCTGCTCGGAGCTGTGGCCGTAAGGTCTCCGGTGCCTGTCGAGGCGGCAATCCCCGAACCCGATGGTGGACACCGGAAGTAAGGGATGCCGTCAAGCTGAAGAAGGAGTCCTATCAGGCCTGGTTGGCTTGTGGGACTCCTGAGGCAGCTGACGGGTACCGGCAGGCCAAGCGGACTGCAGCCCGGGTGGTTGTGGAGGCAAAAGCTCGGGCCTGGGAGGAGTTCGGTGAGGTCATGGAGAAGGACTATCGGCTGGCCTCGAAGAGATTCTGGCAAACCGTCCGGCGCCTCAGGAAAGGGAAACAGTGCCCTACCAACGCTGTTTACAGTGAAGGTGGGCAGCTGTTGACCTCAACTGGGGATGTCGTCGGGCTGTGGAAGGAGTACTTCAAGGATCTCCTCAAACACTAAGTCACTGAGGTAGTCAAGAAAAGTGTGGTTTTCGTCCGGGCCGTGGAACACTGGACCTGCTCTATACCCTCTACAGGGTGATGGAGGGTTCATGGGAGTTTGCCCAACCAATCCACATGTGTTTTGTGGATTTGGAGAAGGCATTCGACTGTGTCCTTCGTGGCATCCTGTGGAGGGTGCTTCGGGAATATGGGGTCCTGGGTCCTGTACGACCGAAGCAGGAGCTTGGTTCGCATTGCCGGCAGTAAGTCAGACTTGTTCCCAGTGCATGTTGGACTCTGGCAGGGCTGCCCTTTGTCGCCGGTTCTGTTCGTAATATTTATGGACAGAATTTCTAGGCACAGCCAGGGGCCAGAGGGTGTCAGGTTTGGGGACCACACGATTTTGTCTCTGCTCTTTGCAGATGATGTAGTCGTGTTGGCCCCTTCAAACCAGGACCTTCAGCATGCACTGGGACGGTTTGCGGCCGAGTTGAAGCGGTGGGGATGAAAATCAGTACCTCCAAATCCGAGGCCATGGTCCTCAGTCGGAAAAGGGTGGCTTGCCCACTTCAGGTTGGTGGAGAGTGCCTGCCTCAAGTGGAGGAGTTTAACCGTTTGACGCGTACGATCACACCAGTGTGATCAGGCTAGAGTGGTCCCTGAAGCGTACGATCACACTGGTGTGATTAGAACGTCATGTTTAGAACGCACCATTAGCATGCCTAGCTACAAGTGACGTAACAATGGCTGGTAAAACCTGGTAAAAAATTATTTACTCACATTTAGCTCAAACAGTGTTTATAACTTTATTTCCTGATTGTAATTGTTTCAAGACCACACTATGATATTAACCAGGTAGAAAGCATTCAAATCGGGACAGGAAGTGTTACTCACGTACCAACAGACAGCCAACACTAGTAAACAAAAACAAATTATATTAGCGACAATATAATTTGTCGGTAAGGAATATTTGAAACTCACGCGTGAAAAGGTTAAGTATCTAGGGGTCTTGTTCACGAGTGAGGGAAGGATGGAACGGGAGATTGACAGACGGATTGGTGCAGCTTCTGCAGTAATGCGGTCGATGTATTGGTCTGTCGTGGTGAAGAAAGAGCTGAGCTGTAAGGCGAAGCTCTCGATTTACCGGTCAATCTACGTTCCTACTCTCACCTATGGTCATGAGCTTTGGGTCATGACCGAAAGGACAAGATCCCAGATACAGGCGGCCGAAATGAGCTTTCTCCGCAGGGTGGCTGGGCTATCCCTTAGAGATAGGGTGAAAAGCTCGGTCACCCGGGAGGAGCTCAGAGTAGAGCCGCTGCTCCTCCACATCGAGAGGGGTCAGCTGAGGTGGCTTGGACATCTGTTTCGGATGCCTCCTGAACGCCTTCCCGGGAAGGTGTTCCGGGCCCGTCCCACCGGGAGGAGACCCAGAGGAAGACCTAGGACACGCTGGAGGGACTATGTCTCCCGGCTGGCCTGGGAACGCCTCAGTTTTCCCCCGGAAGAGCTAGAGGAAGTGTCTAGGGAGAGGGAAGCCTTGGTGCATCTCTGCTTAGACTGCTGCCCCCGTGATAAGCCCCGGATAAGCAGAAGAACATGATGATGATGTCCGGAGGAAAGATTCAAATAAAGCAGATTAGATTTTTTTCTTACCAAAATAACTGCAACTGATTCCAGTCCATATTGTTTTGGAGGAAAAGGATAAGAAATGGGAACCAATTGAGACATGAACATTGCTTTCAAGTCCAACTCATCCTAGGCCTGTCTACAATGAGAATGTGATACTTTCCTCCACTGTTGTCTAACACCTGTCCCCTCCAGCCAAGTCTGGACCTCTTAAACAGAAAAACAGACTTCCAGGCATCTTGGCAGACACAAGACCACAAAAGCATTTCTATATTAAAACATATAGTATGTGTTCTAATGAAAGGCTTTCAGATAGTAGGGGCGATAGAACCATAGCTAGCTATTTATCTAACTGTTCCAAAGCATTTTCCAAATGTGAAATCACAAAAGTAGCTAGCTAGGCTAGGGAGTACCAGTGGGCTGGCTGGCTAACTATTACATACTGAAAATGTTCTTATCCTAAATGGTAAATTCTATGGAAAATGTATTAACAACAATCAGGTATTATATACTGTCTAGTTCATTAGCTCAACACGCTGTTGAATAGTTCAATACATGGTGCCCTACCTACTTACTATTTGTTTAAACAAAACTGGAAAGTTGGTTGAGGCTGCCTCTGCTGTTTGACCAATCGAGATGCATCATGTCTGCCTCTCTATCAGTCCTGCCCACAAAGAGCAATTGTGTTAAAACCTTTTAACCACAAAAAAACCCAAATCCAGACCAAAAGGAGGCCAAAGCCAGAAAGAAATTAAAATCATATACAGAGGGGAGAACAAGTATTTGATACACTGCCGATTTTGCAGGTTTTCCTACTTACAAAGCATGTAGAGGTCTGTAATGTTTATCATAGGTACACGTAAACTGTGAGAGACGGAATCTAAAAAAAGAATCCAGAAAATCACATTGTATGATTTTTTATAATTAATTAGCATTTTATGGCATGACATAAGTATTTGATCACCTACCAACCAGTAAGAATTCCGGCTCTCACAGACCTGTTAGTTTTTCTTTAAGAAGACCTCCTGTTCTCCACTCATTACCTGTATTAACTGCACCTGTTTGAACTCGTTACCTGTATAAAAGACACCTGTCCACACACTCAATCAAACAGACTCCAACCTCTCCACAACGGCCAAGACCAGAGAGCTGTGTAAGGACATCAGGGATAAAATTGTAGACCTGCACAAGGCTGGGATGAGCAACAGGACAATAGGCAAGCAGCTTGGTGAGAAGGCAACAACTGTTGCAACTGTTATTAGAAAAAAGGTTCAAGATGACGGTCAATCTCCCTCGGTCCGGGGACAGGACGACTGCACCGTATTGAGGGGAGGATGGATGGGGCCATGTATCTTGGCCAACAACCTCCTTCCCTCATTAAAAGCATTGAAGATGGGTCGTGGCTGGGTCTTCCAGCATGACAACAACCCGAAACACCCAGCCAGGGCAACTAAGGAGTAGCTCCGTAAAACGCATCTCAGTGCTGCAGTGTGTGCAAACCTGGTCAAGGACTACAGGTTACATATGATCTCTGTAATTGCAAACAAAGGTTTCTGTACCAAATATTAAGTTCTGCTTTTCTGATGTATCAAATACTTATGTCATGCAATAAAATGGAAATTAATTACTTAAAAATCATACAATGTGATTTTCAGGATTTTTGTTTTAGATTCCATGCTCAACATGCTTTGTAAGTGGGAAAACCTGCAAAATCGGCAGTGTATCAAATACTTGTTCTCCCTACTGTATAAGCATGCCAGCTGATGTCACAAACGTTGCAGCAGAATGGCTTGACGAGGGCAGAACGTTGACATAGATTTCTTTCAAGAGAACTAAAGAAAAAGAACAGTTGATACAGCATAACAATGTTTTCCATCAAAACACAAGCTTAAGTCAAGAAGAAAGTGTGTGGCTCAGATGTGTGCGCGCTGTGATGTAAAAAGAAATAGACATAGGTGACTAAACAAATGATGGCAAGTGAAATAGGGCAAAGTATTGACATGAGAAGAGGATGAATCAAGGTCAGAAAATGTGAGAAAGAATTGGGGGGAGCCTACCTAGATTCTGTTGTTTGTGGCGAAGGGTGTAGGGAGGGGAGGGATCAATATTAAGATGTTTTCATGGAAAGAGGTGAGAGCGAGTGATTACATAGAAGGTCTTTCTGCTGAATAGCTGCTCAGCGTGATCGATACTTTTCCTCAGCTCTACTCCCACCTTCTCCCTCTGAATTCTCTTTCTCCCCATGCATTTCCTCCCCTCTTTCATCTTTCCAACCCCCCCCCCCCCCCCCGCCTTATCGACGCCCAACTTGTATATACACCAATCAGCTTTAACATTATGACCACTGACAGGTGAAGTGAATAACACTGATAATCTCGTTTTCATGGCACCTGTCAGTGGGTGTGATATATTTGGCAGCAAGTGAACATTCTGTCCTCAAAGTTGATGTGTTAGAAGCAGCAAAATGGGCAAAGGTAAGGATATGAGCAAATTTGACAAGGGCCAAATTGTGATGGCTGGACGACTGGTTAAAACCTTTAAAGTGGAACCAGTTCTGGATGAGAAAATACAGAAAGGGAAGGAAATGAGTCTTGTGAAATGGCTTTGTTTGGCCTGAGAAATTCAACAGTTGGATAGCATCTGAACAAGTCCTTGACCTACAAACAGGATAAAAACACTAGGATTTGTACAGCGACTACAATCTGCATGGATGACTGCGGTTTCTACATGACGCTGCCTTGTAACTCATCAAAGCATATCTATCCAAACAATTTCAAGCTATACCACAACATTTGCCAAAGGTATAGATTTGAAAGGTAATTGGGAAGTGTCTTTGATAGAATTCCAATACCCACATACGTGGAAGATGACTCAAAACACAACAAGACTTGGAAATATGAACTCACCACTGGTTATTACAATGGCATAGGAAAACTAGTGGCAGAGATCAATATTATTTTTTAAACCACAGGGCGTCTGGGTGGGGTATGAGGAATTTAAAAATAGAATGTTTCTAAAAGGCGAGGCCCATTTTAGTTTAAAATTGAGTGCAAAGTTGGAGCAGATATTAGGCTTAAAACCAGGCGAATAGTGGTACGGCATGGTACACCCCATTCCCTGCAGATATTCTGGCAGGGTTTAACACCCTACATCTACATAGATATAATTGATTATCAAAGATTTGGGGACAGTCATGTCCTGCTATTGAGAACTGTACATAATACGGGGGGAAAATCTAAGTTGTCACAGTGACATACGACAAGCCACACCACATACCTCTTACTAAGAGTCAGTTTGATGAGATATGTATTGAAGTAAAATATGATCAGAATCAGTTGGTTTCATTTGTAGTGGGGAAGTTGATTGCAAAGTTACACTACAGACCAGTCAAACAATCTTCTAGACTATAAGATGAAACCTCAGAAACTCTGCGATGATCCTCAAATGTATGTGGAATACTATACAGCGCAGGCCGGGAAAGGTTTATGGGGGTATCATGGTAGCGTTACAATGTATGGAGCTGGTCTAGGGGGCCTTTTCAGAGGGCTTTTCCAGATGACTATACCTTTGTTAAAGTGTGGTTTCTCAATCACAAAACCACATTTGGAAAATACAGCAAGGAATATAATAGGCGAGGTGGTCAGCAACGTCCTGACTCATCAAATAAATCAGCAGGGGGGGTCTGGATTGATGGTCATGACTTGAGGTGTAAGAAAGAGACCACCTGGTAGGAGGAGCCTACCAAAGAGTAAAAAATGCAAGATTGTGGCAAAAACAAGAGCCGCTATTAAAAGAAAACATACCGCTCAGAGGATACTTAGAGGGAACACTGCAAGATTTATAAAAAAAAAACTTTAAAGGAAGATGGCTCTCATACACCGTATGTCTGGTGAATGTATGAAAACTGAGTTGGATTTATTCACTGTTCCTTTCACACAGTCAACTACTGAGAAAAATACATAAGTTGAAATACTAACCCTATCGGCAATATGTGACAGAAATTGTGAGCGGGTGGCGTATGTTCGCATGTCACTACTTTTCAGGAGAGCAATTTTTTAAGAAGGAAAACTCTGGGACATTTTGTCTTTTTTGCAGAAGTGCTTGGAGATGTGAACTTTCATGTGACTTAATAACAAACTAGCATGCCCGAATAAAATTATAAACTCAAACCCTTTTTTAATCAGTGGAAAATATAGGACTTTCAAAATACAGGGGCTGGAAATGCTGACATACCGAGTTCTGATCGGTCTGACAAGTCACCGACTTCTGTCATAACACTCGCACTTGTTTAATAGTTTTAATAGTATAGTTTTTCAAAAAGGGAAACACCTCACTGCCATGAATTAAGCTGGTGTTATCAACAAATCTCAAGTTGTGAGATACTACTTTCTGGAGTACAATGATGCCATAACTCAGAAGATGAATCGGATGATGATGAGGAAATCCCAGACTTTGATACTGTTCAAAACATTCAGGCAAAATTGAGGCACTTCATTGCAGTGCCAATGATGTAAAGAAAACACTGCCTCGTCTTGTATGAAACAACTCTCCACGGACTACATTTACAAGCAAAGGACAACCAAGGCAGTTATGATAGCGACAATGAGAGATGCATAGATTTTTGGAGTACTGAATGCCTTGAGTGTGAACGGTAGTGAAAATACGCGTTGTAAACAAGGTCCACAGACTAAATGCAAACAACAAAGGACTGTATGTAATCAGAGGATATTCAGTCTGCCCTTAAACATTCCTACATGGGTAAGTCCAATGTTAGCTAACTAGCTACAGAGATAACAAAGGACTTCTGAAAAGGGCTGCCTATTCAGCGAGTAGTACAACATACAAAATGATTGGCCCTGTTCATAGCGATATCTTCTTTCACGAGAAACTCATGTTAAACGGCGTGGACATAAAGGTTCAGATAGTATGCTGTAAAGACGAGTTTTATATTATGGGGGCAGGGGATGTGCGTTATCATCTGCACATAGCATCAGCATCACTCTTTGTCAAGAAATTGACTGTATCACGAGCTGTGAAACTTGGACATGCTCAAGTGCTCCTCTCAACCAATTCAAAGTACTCAGTTGAAAGGGTGTGTATGAAGTCTTTTAGTTTACCTGCGGGGATTCATGTTTGTAATCAGGAAAACCAATTTTTTCCAATTTGGGCCTAGCTCTAGGAAAACACCTAAAGGACCAAGCCATGGCTATTGACAGGTCTGACTTCTTACACAGCACTGCTCTTTATGCATTCTGTGCACCGGATGAGGAATGCAGTCAGCACCTATCCCTGATTAAGTCTGGGAATGTCTGACTTGAGAGGTTCAGTCAAGCACTACCCCACACAATTAATTTGGTTGTTTATTCAATTTGACTCCATTATCGAAGTGTGCAACCAGAGGCAAACATGGTAGACTACTATTAGGAAACATTACCCAAACAGATGGGAAATGAATTCCGCAGAGATGACTGGCATGGTGAACCAATTTTCATCTAAGACTAATTTCTATGGTGTGCTGGCATGCGACCCACAACCTTGTGTACCTGTCCAAGACGTTGCATCAGTGGTGATTGTTAATACGCACCCAACTAATCACCCCAGAGAACATCAGCTGGCGATTTACATCGCAGACGACGGCATCTGGAGGTTTTATGAGTTTCGGAATCTCCCCAGATTTTATGCAAGTCAATCAAGGCTTTTCTGCAAAACAGTGAGAATCTCCAAGTTTGTATCTAAGATGAATCAGAGTAAGCATGATAGACAAATGTTTAATTGTATACTGCATGCACAATCTTGTGAATCATTTAATTTGTTTCATGGTTAAAATAGACAGAAATAGACAGTTAAAACTATATCTTATGCCTGTTTTGCAAAATAACATTGATGTTTACATAGTATACAACAAATAGTCAAGATTAAACATACACATAGACAATGCCTCCCCAAATGAATCACATTTTCATTAACATAATCCAATGTGCGATTTGTCCGTTCCTGCACTTATTTTATCTGAAGTCAAGTGCTGTGGGTAAAAGTGAGTGTTTGACTATCTGTAATACAAATATAACTTGATGATTAATTAGATTTCAACAGGGGTAATGTTAACTAAATTGTCTTCAATGTATTAATTTAACAGCTCAACTACAGCCTATTGTACTGATTGGATTCATACATCGATATGTTCTACTTGAAATGGCTACTACTATCAAGCTAGCTGATGCATGCACACAAGCTAGATAACATTTACTAACTACATATGCAAGCAAAAGTAAATACTCACGAGATGACCCGTAGAGTCACATCAAGCAATTTCCTTACTTGGTAGAGCACCCAGAGTATATTCTGTATTATATATCAGCTAATTTGAGCAAGAGATGCGCACGTAGACGTGAGAAATTTTAAGCGCTGTGACGCCATCAAGGTCTTGATGCTTGCGGTCCGTCTGTACTCTCGCATTCATTCCCATGCAGTCTTCAGCGCACACATACAGTATGTCTGATTTGGGCTTAAGATCTCCCCCCACCCCAAAGGCCTTCTAGCGTCAGCAATCTTGGTGGTTGCTGTCACACTTTTAACCAGATCCAACAGGTGCGAAGTCTTGATGATCTCTCCTTTGAAAATGAATTCACCATTTGAAGTCCATGAAGTCAAATCTTTCAACATTCTTTCTCCTCACAGGCACATTTTCCAAAATTTCATCAACAAGGTTAACATTTCGATCAGCAGTTTGATTTGTCTCAGTTATGTTTACTACATCAGTCCCAGTCTCAGACACGTGTAGACTTAAAGTCAGTGTATTTGTGTCAAGCTCTGCCTAACAACAGTCAATAATCTGTAAATCCATATCAGTCTTCAACAGTATATTGCAAATCGATGAGTCCAAATCATTTTCAACAGATGTCTTACATTGGTGCTAGTCGTTTTGGATTCTCACAGATTTTCTAACTTATGTTGCGGCACCAGAAAACATTTCTGAGCATGATCCATGTTGTTTTACCACGTCTCGATGCAATTAGACAGGTTAGGAACGGCACTGATACATATAGTATCGGTAGTAGAAAACCTCCAGATTGGTTGATGATTTTTCTTTTCATTGTGACTGGAGTGCTATTTCTAGAATGTAATATATATTACATATATATTATATTATATAATATAATATATAATATGGATTTTTCTCTCTTCACTTTACGCAGCTGCAATTCTGTTAAGGGTATATTACTGCACCTTAGATTAAGACCAATTTTACAAGTTGATAGAATAAGGTCTGCGGAAGCTGTTTCTAAAATATATTTTCGTTGACTCTGCGGTGCCTTAAATAGCATAATTAAAAGTGGTAGATATCTACGAATTCATTTAGACATGAACAACCTTTCTTAGGAATGTTCACAAGAGGCCAATCCCCGGAAAACAATCCTGTTCTCCGACGGTTGTCTTCTGTTGTTGTAGCCTTAAAGTCTATAAGATCATAACCGAACGGTGTGTTGCATCTTTAAAACTTTCCATGAAGAACTGAGAAAGGCTGGGTTATATTTGTCTTCCAAAAATACTAATCTGCTGACTAATCTGCAGATTTTTTTTTTAAACAAGATGAGATCATTTCTGTTCAAGTTAATTGTTCTACTAGATTTGCCTTTAACAAACATGTTTTGGACAAGGTAGATTGCACTCGCATTACAGTGGTGTGAATATTGTATCTCCAAACTCTCTGATGCACTTTTCATTAAATCTTCAATAAATAAAAGGTTGTTTTTCTGAATCTGTAACAGATTATCATCACACAACAATGCTGGTAAAGTAATTTCTCTCAACTTCAACATTTCATCATACTTGCCAACACGAATAAACCCAGACTGTATTCTGAATTTCTTTGGAGAAAACAACATCAGCATTATCCAGCAACATCTTCACAAAATATGTTTTACCCGAGTTATTGGTTCCACTAATGACACAGCTGAAAGGGTGTTGTAGTCGTGGGTCAAACCTGCTACCATCACTATCTATCCTAGAATGTGATTTAGTAATCAGGGATCTGTAATCAGGGAGCAGTACATGCTTGTTGTATACAACTCTGAAGCACTTGGACACTATTGTTTTTCAGTTTTAACGCTCTTTCATCTCTAGTAATTGTGTCTGTATTAGCAAGGACATGATCATCATCACCACCTTCGCCTCGTACAAAGTTATCAACCACTCATGTTAGTGTCTCCAAATGTACAATACCTGAGTTGTAGCTGTTGAGTGTAATGCCTTTTGCTTTGAGACAGGTCAGATCTTTAATGGTTTTGTAACCGTAGGTCTTTGGGCCACCACAACAAAGTGTGCGATGCTGTCACCATCTGGTAACTCATCAGTCAAGTCATCCAAGAATGGGCCTAGCGGGGTACCCGTAGCGTGTGACAAAGATCACTGAATCAGTGTCTGTGTAGAGCACACGTCTATCCAACTTCTCCAAGAGTGAATACAACTCAGGTCTAGCAATAGCTGTTGTGAACGCAGCAATACAAATATTGCCGTTACGTGGTTTGATTGGTGTCTGTTTTGTGTAACGCCACTGTACCATCACAACTGTGTCTGAGATGAAAGAGAAATTACTAACTTCTATTTCACTGGAAAAAAGGTTGTGGCTAAACTCCTCCAGGTCTGTAATTAACATTGTGTTCATAAGGTTTGTCTGCTCACCCATCTTAACCCAAAGACTATTCATTGCCAATTTAGCCAAAGATCGCATATATCGCACAACAATGTTTTCCTTGTCAAGCTGCACACCCTCCTTTTCATGAAATTCATGAATATACTGTTCTTTAGCATCATTGTCATCGTGGTGGGAACCCGCTAGCTTCCTGCTTGTGCTTCAGGAATGTTCTCATGTAATCTGCAAAAAGAGTATCTGATGTCCTGGTGAAAGACTTTGATTAGTTTCACAATGCGATAACCTTTCTCAACAGCCTTAACCAGCTCAATAGAAGCCAAGGTACCAGTGTGAACAATTAGTTGCCTGGTTTTCAGACTCTGCACATAATCTGCACAAGGGAAAGAACAGCTTATCACCTACCCTGTGCGGTGAAAGGGGTGGCCTTTCGACGGTAGTCCTAACAATACTAAAGTAGGTGTCTAGCAGTGGGGATTTCTTTAAGACTGCAAGGGAAGCTCGGCTTCCCCTATAATGTAAAAAAAAATGATAGTCAAATACAGTATGTACTATTGTGTAAAAACACTTTCATCTCTAAAACTAGTTAGTTCAGAATCAGCTACAGGTCGGCTGACTCGATTTTCTTCTCATACAATCCCGCAGCGTCACAGTGCATTTCCCTGTTGAAGCCGAGTGTCCATTGACTTCATTGACTGATTGGATAAATGCTGCGATTATGTCCCACCCACGGACACTCAGCGTCTCTGGGGGTGAATGAGGAGTGGGCTGACCCGGACTCCTGCATCTCCTTTTCACTGACAGCGGTTTGTACTATAAGAAGTCACTAAAGCTATTTCGCGCTCAGTCCCATCGCAGATTTCTCAAGGGTATTCGAAAGACAAACTGCTGCAATATTTCTTGATATTTGTTTGGCGAAATTGCTAGCCGATTTGCATCATACATTTCACACAATTATAGGCTACACCACAATCCTTGTTTCAGTTTTACAAAGTTTAATATATATTTTTTAGATAGTTCATTCATTCATATACAGTAGTAGGCTAGGCTAGCGTCGTACGCGGGTGAAACTGCGCACGATGGCAGACAGTGCTAATATTGTCAACCTGATTTTAGCGAAGCCATTAATAAACAGATAAAATTATATTTGTAAAAAAATATATATATATTGTTCTGTTACAAAATTAAATGTTATTGTCTGGGGTCCAAAAGACCTCAAAGACCCCGAGTGTCACTACAAATGAAGACCATCAGAGGGTTATAATGTAGGCCGAAACTGAGCTTCCCCTCTTTGAAAGACTAGCAGCCGCCACTTGTGTGGTTTGAAATAGGGATGCACTGATACCACTTTTTTTCAGGCCGAGTACAAGTACGAGTACTTACCTCTGGGTACTTACCGATACCAAGTACTTAAAGCTGCACTAGGTAGGATGTTTTTAGTAAAGCGGTTTTCTCTGCTATAAACATGTTGTGGACCGGGTTCTGGTGTTTCCACAATTCTCTTGTCTTTTCACTGAAAAATTCAGTTATCATCATCTATATTTATAGTTATTTTATCAATGTCATTCACGAATGAAAGATGGGATTAATCCATTGTGGCTATTGAGTTGTGAAAGGTAGCTAGCTAGCTAGCTTCTTACCTTGAGTTGTGGCTCAGACGATGGCCACCTTTATATGATTGTGACAGCCACTTACTGACAGTTCAACACAAACATGCGCATACAAAGACACAGCTAGTTATTTTTCTCTGACCTCAGTAGCTTGTTTGATTCTTTGAACATGCAGGACAATGTTGCTCTGCTCTGATGCTCATGTGATAGTAAAGTGTATGCGATTTATTGAATCTTTTCATGCTCTGCTCTTTCAGTTTTTTCTGCCCGAGGGCTGTCTATGGACATTTTATTTCACTTCTCCAGTGTTGGAGTTACCTGTTGTTGTGGTTCTGTGCTGCTAGCATTAGCAAACTAAATTAACTCTGCACTGTAATATGTCTAATGATGTTTGATCAAATGCTTGTGTTAAATTAGTGTTTTCCTTTCCTTCTCTTGACCATTTAGCAGAGCAGAGCTTGCACTCTACTGCTGACATCACTGTTTTCCCTCTACCAATCTGAGTTCTAGATTCTATACTTACGCATCCAGAGGCGACACAGCCATTGAGTTTCACAATGTATGGGCATTTTTCTATGAGTATGAGTACAAGTACATGAGCCCAGTATTGGCCTGATACATGTTACTGGTTGGATAGATGTGTGCTCTACACTGATTCAGTCATCTTTGTCACTTGACCAATGAGTTAAATCTAGGAAGATTATGTTTGGGTACCCAATCAAATAAGTCTTGTTGCAGAATGGGTAAAGACTACGGACATTGTTATACTGAATAGTCTCCACTTTTTGAGCCGTAAACTTCAAATGAATTGCATTGGTACGACCACCGAAACGAGCATCCCGAGGGTCAGGGCGCATTGGAGCATCAAAGGTCTATAAGAAAGCTTGGACATCTGCGTATGTGTTATTAAGCTGATTCCACTCAGACTCCCATGTGTACTGAACATGTACATTGTCTTGTTCTTTTAAAGCTTCAGGCTTTGCCAGCCATTGCTGTTGCATCAACCCGTAATTGAATCTTAGTCACCGGGTTGGTACTTGTTGAACAATGACACTTTGGATGACCTTGCAAGAAAAAGCCTAGAAATTCATAGGCTGTGCACACACCATCATATTCAGCGTATCCATTAACATAGTATGCCCCGATTTTCATTTCACCCCAGTTCAAGGCATGCTGTATTGATATATTGTCTTCAGAGGCCACATATTCAAGCCATTGAATTGAGCTGTTTGAGAATGTCTTCTGCCAACGATTGTAGTTGTCTGAGGGGACCAATGCAATTGTGTCCTTGGTGAGGAACCTGTTGCAAAATACTTTCATGCAGGCGGAAGCAATCGTAATTGACTGGTAGTGGTCAACATCACCACACTCCAGTCTGTAGCGCATACACCCTCTCTCAAGATGACCACATCATTAAGCCTATATTTCATCCTTCATGACAAAGGTGTCTGTTAAAACTGTTTCGTACCATTGCAAAAACTCATATTTTTCTTTAGCCATCATGATTCATTAGGGGTCTGATCACTCTCTCCCGACTGAGATTTCTGCAGAGTATTTGTGCTTCTACTGGCTCTTTGAGAAAAGGACACGCCCTTTCTGACACATTCAGATGGCAGGTTTCGGTGAAAGAGTCAGACAAACTCAGGGATAGTTGGTTAGCTTCATGGAGTATGTTGCTGTAGTAACTGACTCAGAGAAATGATAAACTGGCTCTTTGAAACTGTAAACCCAGAGTTTCCATCAACTCTGAGTCAACTAACTCTAGGTTTTCATTAAACCTGCTTTCTGAAATACCCCTCAAATGTCTTCTGTGGCAACCGCAGATTTAATAATCACAGCGCATCTGTTACGTCTCCAAAAGGTTATGCCTCTTCACTTTGTCATTAGTTACACATCACTGTTCAATCACGAAAGAAATCTACCGGTTACAATAATTAAAATTGTGATACGGATGACTAAATGACTAAGGCTAAACTAGTTCAGGTAGTTGTTTACGTTTGACTCCCCAGATACACTGCTTGCTTGATCTTATCTATTAATGACAATCTCCTCCACTTTCATACACCAGCCAGCATTTATCTTAACATTTAACATGAATAATAATAAGTCCAAAAATACAGCATACAAAAATCTGAATTCATGACATGTTTCAATACCCGGGAGTTGTGCATCCATCCACACGCACACACACCCACAAACACACACAGATACTTATGAACTCACAAACACTACAGTTCGTAAGCATCGTTGCCTGTTAAATAATTTTACCATCGTGTAGAAATCATTCTGTTGTTAATGCTCGTTGTACAATTGAATGCGCTTACAAGAAATCTTGTTTACCAGAAATAGCATGTCTTATGCTGTCAACAAATCAGCGTTGTTCATGCAAATGTAAACTTCTGGGTACATTTGTAAATTTTTGCCATATATTGCAACTCAACAGTTAACGCTGACTTAAATTATCTATTTTTATTTCACAAATCATCATTGCTCATACATACACATGTAACAAAGTCATCAGTTTTATTTTTAACACAATTTTTAACACAACCATAATATATTCAACATGGCCATAATGTCTGCTCGACCCAGGTTTAGATTTACTTTAGAATACCAACTTCACCCACACTATGTATGTATTACATAGTGCTATGGTGGATTACAAACCTTGTGTTAAACGCAGAATGTTTATCAACCTGAATGTACTAAGGTTTATTTTCTATTTCTTGTGGCCATTACAATGGGCGGATCTGATTTTAAGACCATGTTAAGATAAAATATTTGCAGGGACTCTTCAAATTGTTAGTCCCAACCCAGTCTTTGTATCTTACACTGAAAAGCAATTTAGTAAATGCTCTCACACCTGAAATTCAATACTTAAAATGGCACAACTCCATGTTACACAAGCATTGCAAAACATGAAAGGTCAACACTGGTTATAAACCATCTATTACATACCCACTTATGTTAACATCTGTTGCCTGGGGTTTTAACATTCCAGAACCATGGCACCATTTGTTAAACACCAAACATTATAATTCATATCATAGCATCTTATGCCTTGGAAATTTAACATTAATTACAAACTACACCCCCCCCCACATACCATATTTCATCCCCCGGACATGCATACGTCATACAGGAAGTTACAACCCCTAACATACGTCACACAAGAATTACCATCCCGGAACATACGTTAGGCTGTTAATCCCACCCCGAGCATACGTCACACCGGAAGTTCCAACCAAGCGTACGCCTCACAGGATGTCCCACCTGCCAAACTGTAAGTCCCACCCCAAAACCGGAAGCCCCTCCTAACTGTTGATCAATCATCCAGAGTGACAGAATATGCCCTATATTAACTACTCACATGGGCCACACTTGTTTATTAACTCAATTTGATCTCACAACCACCCCAACCCCTCATTACATTTCAATTCTGGGCTTCAGTTTCCCACCTCATTGTCTCATGTGTATGTTTGGGTGTTCAGCAAAGGAGGTTAAGTTTAACACATCAATCACCTTGTCCTCTCTCTGCTTCCCTTGTTTTCACCCGTACGTTTGACTCTGTCTGTTTCAACTCAATATAACCTTAAGGGGCCTTATTGGCATAGAAACCACCTACTGTTATTCCCAGGGCGTTTTAACAGAATAAAATAATCTAATATCTCACACTGTTTTGGCCCTCCCTCCTCCATCTCTGTATCTCTTTCTCTCTTTCACTTTGTTTTTTGTCCAGGTGTTTTAGGTGTGCAGTGAAGTTGACAGGATGAGATGGGAGGGGCGGTGAGGGTTGGGGAGGGAAGAATAGAGTGGAGATTGTGCCAGTCACAGTGGAAATCTACAGAGCAGCAGAGAAGAACTGACAGGGAGAGAGAGAGAATGAGACAGCCAGGCATGAGTTAGTGTGAGAGAAAATTTGAGAGAGTGAAAGAAAGATGATTGAGGAAAAGAGGTAGAGAATGAGAGAGGAGAAAAAAGGAGAAGCAGCGAGAGGCAGAGAAAGAGAAAAAAGGATAGAAAGAGAAAAGAAAGAAACAAAGATTGATTGAGACAAAGGGAAAATAGGAAAGCTGGAGGGTAAATGAGGGGGTAAAGAAAGAGAGATGGGAAGAAAGATAAAACTAAAGATGAGCGTGGAGTGTGTATTGAAAGAGAATTGATGATGAATGAATGGCCAGGAGCAGTGAATATGTGTACGTGTGAATGTGAGTGTGTAGGCATATGTGTGTGACTGAAGTTGTACTCCAAGCTCATGTCAGTATTTAACGTTTGCCCAGGAGATAACATCTACAGGCAAAGGGAAAAACTCTAAACATCTAGGGCTAGAGTTATTAGTTGTTAAGCTTGGTTAACACAGTAAGTTTAGTATTTAGTGTTTAGTGTTTCTTCTAAATGGTCATTGTAAAGGTGAAGGTTTAGAAAAACCTGGAAGGACCTGGAAAGTGACTAAAAGTCATATGCCTCCATGGATTTAAACTCACACTCCATGAAAAACCCTATTTCTGTCTGTAAACAAGACCGTTAACCTAAATTGCTCCCAGGTCATTGCTGTAAACAGAATGTCTTCTTAACATACTTAAGATAATCTTGTCTTTTTTAAATATCATGGTATACATAACTTCTTCTCGTGACCAGTTTTTAGGTCATGCATGCTGTGTGTAATTCACTTATTAGAAAATTTGAATTAAGGGTAAGGGTTAGGTTTAGACTTAACTGTTTAAAGGTTAATCTTACAGTTAATGTTGTGGGAAAATTGGATTTTGAATGGGAATACTATTTTGGTTGTCAACAAGAAGTAATACTTAAGCTGTGTGTGTGTGTGTGTCTGTGTATGTCGTCCAAAGGACCAGACTTGAGGTCTAACCAGACAGCAGGCAGCTCACTGCAGGAGACATTATTTTTAGATTTGATGACCCACAATTCACTGTTTCATTGCCAGATGGAGATATGTGTTTGGCCAGAGGTTTTCCTTTTCCTTGGGTTGTGCATCAAGTAAAAGTCGAAGTATTCTTCACATGCACATGTATATCGCAAACTGTGAACAACTTATTCTTCTGACACTGGGGAAAACTAAGAACAAAACAACAAGGATGTATGAATTTACCCAACATACATTAGTCAGGGAAGCAATTTGAATAGCTTGGGGTGTAAAAGCTGTTCTGGGACCTGTTGGTTTTTGATAAAGAAGAAGGAGGCCGTGCCTTCATGGATCTGGAGTCATTGACAACTTTTAGGGCCTACCTCTGACACTGCCCTGTGTACAAGTCCTGAAAACCAGGTTGTTAGGCCCTGATGGGCTAAATGCACAATACCATACAGAGCGTAGACATAACAAGTGAAGACGCTGCTTAATGGTGTCACTATTGAACTGTTTGAGTTTTTGAGTCTCCTGAGGCACTCTCATATTCACAACTGTGTGTGGACCTTGTCAGTGTTGTTGTTATGCATGTGTGCGTGCGTGTGTCGTTGTGTACCTTGGAGTGCATGTTTGTGTGGAGGGTTCATTTTATGTGTCTGCCTGTGTGTGTTAATGTGTATGTCAGCAGAATTAGAGCAGGACTCTCCCGAGGCTACTCATTTCATTGTAGCTATTTGGCGAAATGGAGGGCGCCTCATTGGAAACAGGCCTACACTTAGGACTTGCTAAAAATCTGTGCCGACACCTGTTCACCGTCCCGCAACCAAACCCCCTCCTCCCATGTACTGACAGACAGTCTGTGTTAGAATTTGCCCCAGCTAACCAAACCTTCGTAATCTCTCTTCCTTATCGTTTCACTCTGTCTTTTTATGTTTTACTTATCCCTCTCATCTCTCTTTTGCTTTGTTCTTTCTTTCTCTATATGAGATTCTGTCTCCTCACTCCCTCTCTGTTTGTCTCTGTCAGTTCCAATTCAACATGCTTTTAATGGCATAAAATACAATGCCAGTGTTGCTCTTGCAAAGTGGCACACATTCAAATGTGAACAGCAGTGAAGAAAAGTACACAATAGGATTGGTAGATGCCAGAGCTAAAATAAAAATAGATCTGTCTCTTTCTCCATTTTTCCTCCCTCAGTTTACACTCTCCCTTTTTGCTCTCTCAGATTTTCACACTTCCTTCACTTTCTCACATCCTTTGGTGGGTGACAATAGACTTCTAATATTGCCGAGGGGAACTGGGATCACACATGTATGTAAACACAAGAAAAGAAAAAGGGAAAATAACTTCTGGATACAATAAAAATGGAGAGAAAATAAGAACATAAACTACAACCTCTACAGTTCATTGAGTTGGTCAAGACTGATACATTTTTCTGATACATTTTGATAAAACAGTTTTTTGTTGTTACATGCGATTGAGATTAGGGAATGTTTTTCAAACAGATAAGGTTAGGTCTAGGAGTAGGGTTAGCATTCCTACATATTCATACGTTTTTGCATCACATTGTAGCTGAGTCTTCTAAAACAGAGCTTTCCTTCCCAGCTGATTCTGTATGTACATTGTTAAATAAACAATGCTGTGTAAAGTTGTCATTTTTAAAGGTGTAGATGCGGGCATCAAATACATTTTTCATCATTGTTCATTGTGTCTGTGTGTGTTTTTTTCTGTATGACTGTGCGTATAGTTTGTGTGTTTGTGTCTGTTTATTATCCATTAATTCCCCCACATTCACGCATTCACACACAGACCTAACCACACTCACAAACAGTGCAGACCCAGATGTTCTACGTATTTCAGATGCTGGCTAAATGGATTATAGAAAAAAAAACAATACGTTATATTCCAAAAGACTGTTGGCTTATTTTTTGTGTTTCCATCACTCCTCCTGTCAACCTTTGTACTCTTCCTCAAGAGCTTGCGAGTAGTATGTGTGTGTGTGTGTGTTCAGTTTTTTACAAATGTTCTGAGTGCCAAGGATAGTAAAACCAGGAACATATGACATCGCTCCCTCTCTCAACTGTAGCTACTGTACCTTCCCCTCCTTTCTTAGCAATCAATTTTGTCACTGTGTTTTTTTATACCCTGCTGCTGCTTGGACACACACACAGCAAAAGACAGACACAAAAACAGACAGACACATACCCCTACACACACACACACACCCAAAAAACAAACGCTAACACCCTGTGATCATTTCCCTGTGGCCTTACGCACGCTCTCTAATTAGTAAACAGAGACCCAAAAGCTCTCTCCACCGCCCTGCCCCAGATTACAGCTTCGACATCAAGCACAGCCTCCCATTTCACTCGTCTAGAGACAGCCTGGTGCCTACAGGCCTGGGTCAGCCCAGCTTCCTGTGTACCCACACGGAGTGCCTTTTCCATGGGTAATGCAACTGTTACACATTTCCCTGAACAGCAACAAACCTGAGTAACAAAAGTCTTACAGTACACAGAAAATCTTACAGTACACAGGTTCTCTCCCTGTATGAAAAGTTGTGTTTTATGCTGAACACAAATAGTACCCTTCCACATGCATGAATGTTCAATAGTTCCAACAAGCATTGTTCCCAAATATTTGGCTAAACATTGACGTGAATGGCTTTTCTCACTGTGGTTGTGTCTCAATTGGTGTAGGTAGCCTGTCTGTTGAATCTGGCCAATAATCTGACCAATAACTGTTTACCAGATGGAATCCTTGAGCCAGCAAGATGAAAATCGGTTCTCTAATCTGGGCAGTTAACCCTATTTGCTCCCAGGTCGTTGCTGCACATGAGAATGTGTTCTCAGTCAAAATGACTTTGTAAACCTGAGCTGATCAGCCAAATAATGGAAACAAGTAACTTAAACATTTAGATTGTATTCATTATAGAGTAATTACACCAATTCTAATGTTATTAGTCCTTTCCTATTCCTTGAAATGCAAAGTGCCAAAGACGTTTAAACAGATTCAGAGGTTTTGAGAGGAAATGAGGGGCCATGGCAATTAAATATGTTTAAAATGTTAAGCAAAAATGTTAAGATATTTTCAGGCATTATTATACATTATGTGAGGGAATGATAAAGGGGAGGCTTTTCTGAAAAAGCATTGGGTCAGATTCAGATTAACGGCTTGACCAGCTGGACAAATAATACATATTTCATTATTTTAAGAATATTTTCTGTGGGTGCTACCTTGACCCTAGAAACTATTCAAATGATGTATTAAGATGGCAGCTACTATCCTGTATTTACCTCAAAATAAAGATAAAACACACTTAGTCCTGAATCGAACAGGAGGTTCAATCAAAGTCTGTCTTCCGTTTTCAACCCAACACCTACAAATTGGAGAGGTGATGAGGGGCTGCCACTATGGACGGTATCAATTAGGGTTAGCTTTAATTAATTAAATGCAGAAAAAAAAACATTTTGGTTCACCTTTCTGGGAAACTCTTGGTTACTGGTCGGAGGCTCTCACATATATCTTTTAATTTTTTATTTGCTGCCTTACATGTTGATCTCCTTTACTCTTTTTTTGTATTACCTTTAGTACAGTGCAACTGATCCAAATACTAACTCCAACATGCGGGTCATGTGAAAAGAAAAAAAGGTTGATTGTGCAGAGTTTTGACATATTGAACCATGATGCCACACTGTTTAAAAACTCTGTGGCTTATAACACAACCATTACATCACATTGGAATACAGAGTTATCTAAACGCACCTTTATGCGCCTTTGCCTCTTGCACGGGAATAGCAATCTTTCGCCTTAAAATGTATTCTGTAATCTGACCTTATATACACACATATACTATACTATATGGACACCCCTACTAATTATTGAGTTAAGGTGTTTCAGCCACACCCACTGCTCACAGGTGCATACGATTGAGCACATAGCCATGAAATCTCGGTAGACACATTTTGACTATACAATGGTTTATACTGAAGAACTCAATGACTTAAACGTAACAGTGTCATAGGATGCCAGTTTGTGAAATTTCTGCCCTACTAGATCTGACCCAGTCAAATAAATAAGTGCTATAGTTGCGAAGTGGAAGCTTCTAGGAGCAACAATAGCCCAGCCATGAGGTGGAAGACCACGCATACTCAGAGAAGCTGCTGAGTGCTGAAGCGCCGTTCATGTTAAAACCGCCGTTCATCTGTTGCATCACACACCACAGAGTTCCAAAATTCCTCTGGAAGGAACTATGCCCCGAGAGCTTTTCGAAATGGGCTGTAAGTAAGCCTCACATCAACATGCCCAGACCTCAACCCCACTGAACACCTTTGGGATGAATTGGAACAGTGTTTGTGAGCCAGGCCTTCTCATCCAACCTCACAAATGCTCTTTTGGCTGAATGGGAACAAATTCCCACAGAGACCCCAAAATCTTGGGGAATGCCTTCCCAGAACAGTTTCAGCTGTTATAGCTGGAAAGGGGCGGCCAACTCCATATTGATACCCATGGTTTTGCAAAGGAATGTCCAAAAAACTCATATAGATGTGCCCGTCAGGTGTCCATATAATGAATTGTATGTATCATTTCAGGTGAGCCAACTGGGCTAAGTACAAACCCGATTCCAAAAAAGTTGGGACACTGTACAAATTGTGAGTAAAAAAGGAAAGGAATAATTTACAAATCTCATCAACTTACACTCACCTAAAGGATTATTAGAAACACCTGTTCAATTTCTCATTAATGCAATTATCTAATCAACCAATCACATGGCAGTTGCTTCAATGCATTTAGGGGTGTGGTCCTGGTCAAGACAATCTCCTGAACTCCAAACTGAGTGTCAGAATGGGAAAGAAAGGTGATTTAAGCAATTTTGAGCGTGGCATGGTTGTTGGTGCCAGACGGGCCGGTCTGAGTATTTCACAATCTGCTCAGTTACTGGGATTTTTATGCACAACCATTTCTAGGGTTTAAAAGAATGGTGTGAAAAGGGAAAAACATCCAGTATTTTTGTCCAGTCCTGTGGGCGAAAATGCCTTGTTGATGCTAGAGCTACAACAGCAGAAGACCCCACCGGGTACCACTCATCTCCACTACAAATAGGAAAAAGAGGCTACAATTTGCACGAGCTCACCAAAATTGGACAGTTGAAGACTGGAAGAATGTTGCCTGGTCTGATGAGTCACGATTTCTGTTGAGACATTCAGATGGTAGAGTCAGAATTTGGCGTAAACAGAATGAGAACATGGATCCATCATGCCTTGTTACCACTGTGCAGGCTGGTGGTGGTGGTGTAATGGTGTGGGGGATGTTTTTCTTGGCACACTTTAGGCCCCTTAGTGCCAATTGGGCATTGTTTAAATGCCACAGCCTACCTGAGCATTGTTTCTGACCATGTCCATCCCTTTATGACCACCATGTACCCATCCTCTGATGGCTAATTCCAGCAGGATAATGCACCATGTCACAAAGCTCGAATCATTTCAGATTGGTTTCTTACTGAAATGGCCCCCACAGTCACCAGATCTCAACCCAATAGAGCATCTTTGGGATGTGGTGGAACGGGAGCTTCGTGCCCTGGATGTGCATCCCACAACTGCAAGATGCTATCCTATCAATATGAATGCTTTCAGCACCTTGTTGATTCAATGCCACATAGAATTAAGGCAGTTCTGAAGGCGAAAGGGTGTCAAACACAGTATTAGTATGGTGTTCCTAATAATCCTTTAGGTGAGTATATTTTTAATTCACAATATAATATAGATAACATATCGAATGTTAAAATTGCAAAGAGTTTGAAGTTATCATCATCAGTGCATAATAACAATCTCTGTGCGTAAGGGTCAAGGCCGGAAAACCATACTGGATGCCCGTGATCTTCGGGCCCTCAGACGGCACTGCATCACATACAGGAATGATACTGTAATGGAAATCACAACATGGGCTCAGGAATACTTCCAGAAAACATTGTCGGTGAACACAATCCACCGTGTCATTTGCCGTTGCCGGCTAAAACTCTATAGGTCAAAAAAGAAGCTGTATCTAAACAGGATCCAGAAGCGCAGGCATTTTCTCTGGACCAAGGATCATTTAAAATGTGCTGTGGCAAAGTGTTCTGTGGTCAGACAAATCAAAATTTGAAGTTCATTTTGGAAAACTGGGACGCCGTGTCTTCCGGACTAAAGAGGACAAGGACAACCCAAGTTTCTATCAGCGCTCAGTTCAGAAGCCTGCATCTCTGATGGTATGGGGTTGCAAGAGTGCGTGTGGCATGGGCAGCCTACACATCTGGAAAGGCACCATCAATGCTGACAGTTATATCCAAGTTCTAGAACATCATATGCTCCCATCCAGACGTCGTCTCTTTCAGGGAAGACCTTGCAGTCCAACATGACAATGCCAGACCACATACTGCATCAATAACAGTGTTATGGCTGTATTGAAGAAGGATCCGGGTCCTGAAATGGCCAGCCTGCAGTCCAGATCTTTCACCCATAGAAAACATTTGGCGCATCATGAAGAGGAAGGTGTGACAAAGAAGACCTATGACAGTTGAGCAAATAGAAGCGTGTATTAGAAAACATTCCTATTCATAAACTTGAGCAACTTGTCTCCTCAGTCCCCAGACGTTTGCAGTCTGTTATAAAAATAAGAGGGGATGCCACACAGTGGTAAACATGGCCTTGTCCCAACTTTTTTGAGATGTGTTGATGCCATTACATTTTAAATAAACTTATTTTTCCCTTAAAGTGATACATTTTCTCAGTTTTGAAACGTCCACATCATTGCATTCTGTTTTTATTCACAATTGTACAATGTCCCAAAGTTTTTGGAATCGGGTTTGTATTTATCTCCTGCATCCCCTGAAGATGGAGAGGGTCAAGTTGTAGATTGTGTGGAGAGATGGTAGGATGGTAATATAGCCTGCTGATAATTTTATACTGAGCAAGTCCGGAAGGCATCCTGATCTGATATTAGCTGGACATGTCCTTCTACTATTGGGAACCACACACACACACACACACATAAAATGACTGAAACAAATTGATCTTTCTCTCTCACCCTTTCACTCTCTCTCCAATTCTTCACTCACTGTATAAATGTTAAATTTGCATTCAATCTTTCTCTGTCTCGACCTCAGGGGATCCGTCTTATTCGCACCCTCTCCTCTCATTTCACCCTTGTTGTTTTTTGTCCACTGCTTTATTCATCCATCTCTTGCCCTCCACCGCACTCTTTCCATCTTCTGTGTCAACCTTCTGCTCTTGTCTTTTTCTCTGTATCTATATCTTTCCTTACACTTCCATCACACTCAAACCTCTTTCTCTGTCACCTTTTCTAGTCCCTCTCTGTCAATCTCTCTTCCCTTCTTTCTCACCTCTATGTCTCTCTTCACCACTCCATCTATCTTCTCTCTCCCAATGTGCCTCCCACCGCTCCAGTTGGAACTACCTTTCCAATGTCATGCTCAGTCTTTCTCTTTTCTGGCTCACTTTTTCTCAGTCTCCCTTTTTTATTGTGACAAATCGCTGAATCTATGAAACATCTCCACTGTCCACTTATTGCTAATAAAGGGATAGGTTTCTTTATTTGCCATAACACAGTGGTGGTGTTTCAAAGTTGCATGTTTTATTTTTCATATGAAATGAATATGCATGTTCTGGATCATTCAACTAAACCCTTAAGTGTCATTTACCTTACAACAATGCAATAACAATCAAAACACTAGAAAGACAATACTAATAAAAATAGAAACGTGACTGAAGACTTACATGTGTGAGTGCATGTGTGCAGTCAGTTCAGTTCAAGTGTTGAGCAATCTAATGGCTTTCAAATCAAATTCGGCCCTGAGGGTCATGTGAAGAATTCATATACATGGCTGAGCTGCAACCAGTCAAGTCATTCCAGTCCAGTCATCTTCTTTGTTTTGCTGACATTAAGGGAGAGGGTGAAGTCCTTGTGTTGCTTACCTCCTTCCCGTAGGCTGAGTCATCATTGTTTTTATCAACCCAGTGTCGTCTGCAAAGTTAAGGATGGGGTTCATTTTGAGCGTTGAGATGTCATTCAGAGCCCCACAAGCACGGATGAACAAGGATGTGAGACATGTTCAGGGGGAGGGAGGATGGGCGGTGGGCTGGGAGCACTGCTGTCGGAACATATATGAAAACAATTCCAGACTCGGCAGTGACTTTAGATTAAGCCTGGACACTAAACCACTTGTAGAAAAACAAAAAACCTCTTACTGATTGGGTCTTTCTCCAAAAACTTTATTTTTCGCAAAATACAGTGGAGATCCTTTCCAACCCACCTCGTGAAGTAGCTTCAAGGATCCTTAGAAAATTCTGTACGACCAAGGCTTACTTAAAGGCGGTGGTGGTAGCCCTTCTCTCTTTGGGCGACAGCCCACTTGTAAACTGGTACACACACACACACACAATGCACAAACACACATAGAGGGGATCGGTTTGTGTGGCACTTAATCTTTGACAATTTTTTGAGACAAGTTGGAGGAAAGGGTCAGAGAGTAGTGACCTCTAGCTTTCTCTTTCGGTGTGTTTTGGAGGGGTATGTAAAAACAGATATTCCCTATTTCCCAATGCTTGTAAAAATGCATCTCAATCTCAGAGGTTTACCAGAGCTTAGGCTGGATTCATAGGTGAACATTGGGTAACCAAAGTGCAGGTCCACATTCTTCATCTCCAATCCACTTTGATCAATATTTTTTTGCCTCTGTGTGAAACTGGGTTGGCGATAGCTGGGCTTCTTGTTTTACATAAAAACCAGAAGCCAACACATTATCTGAAAAACCCCAAAGCTCTGGTACTAAGTCAACCAAATACGTATGTCGAACTAGTCTAGGATGTTAACTGAAGGCAACTTATTTACAGTCTACCTATCACATATACCTTCTTTCTCGGTTAGTCTCTGCCTCTGTTTTTTGCCTGACCGACCGACTACCCCTTGTTAAATGGTGTTGTGGTAAGGTTCCGTGTCTGAGGCTTGTCACACTGAAAACAAATTATGCATTAGGATTTGTTTTGGACAGGACAACAACTTCGCTGGCTACAACCTTCAGTAGCTACGTTATAGTAAGCCTAAAATAAAACTGTTTCTGATTATATAGCAACTATTTCTGGTGCATTTTCGAAGTACGCATCCGTGTATGCTTTTTGGATCAGGATAGACAAAAACTTCGCTGGCTACACCCTTCAGTAGCCACGTTTATAGTAAGCCTAAAATCCAGTGTAGGCAACAACATTCATCACTTCTAATCGTGGCTTGCCTGGTTCTTTTTCTGGTTTCTTTCTCTCCCTCTCTCTCATTCTCCTTCATGTTTTTATTCAAAAGTCTTTATTTGCCAGAAAAAGTGTTTTGCATGGCTAATGGTCTATGTTAGACATGGGAATACAACAGATGTATGGGTCTGTGTGTGTGTGCGTATGTGTGTGTGTTGGGAATTACACTGGGGAAAACAAAATGCTTCCGGGACCAGATGTTTTTACACCCGTTTTCAGTCTGTAGCTATCTCTCTCTGCCTTTCTGTCATTCTCTCTCTCCTCTGTCTGTGTTTTTCTGTCTATCACACACACACTGACACACCCACCTCAAACTCACACACAATTAGCCAGTTACAGGCTTTGAAACACTTGCTCAACCCTATCCAGCCACAGGGACTAACTGTGTGTGAGTGTGTGTGTGTCAACTGCTTTGATTGATGGAACGTTTGATTGACTGAACATGATGGAGGGAGAGGAGATGGAGGGAGAGAGGAACAAAACAGGGGCAGAGTATGATCTTTAATGAGTACTACAAGGTTAGAGCATGTGATTTAGGAGCCACAGAGGAACGCTGATTAACTTCAAGGCGATTGGTCAGAGTCTGTTTTTATAAGGAGTGATAGTGTCCTGTTGGCCTTTTGGTTATTGATTCATCAGCACTCTGAACGCTGTGCCAAAAATGCTATAAATATGTTTGAACTGTAAAAGTGTCTAAGGGAGAACAGTTGGAATGATTGAGGGAGAGACGAGAGACATAGAAGAAGAAACATTCGGATTGAGAGAAACATTTGGATATGTTCCACTTGCGTGGGCAATGTAAAAACAATCTTGTGCCAATGAGGCCTGTTTGAATGAAGGGATAAATAGAGAAGTATAAGGGTTTCAGTGAGAGATATGGATAGAGGCTGGGTCAAAGTGATAGATTAATGGAGGGATGGGGAGAGATTAATGGGTAGTTGGAGGAGGACGAGAGTGTGAAGGGGGGTTATGACAAGTGGCACACAGTGGAAGAGGGAGAGGACCACATACAGGTTGGAGAGCAGGTCAGGAGGAAAAGGTAAGAATGTGGAGAAGGAGTAGAAAATATAGCTTGGAGAGGAGGAGATCAAGAGGGAAGGAAAAGGATGTGTAGAACCAGAAGCAAAAATAGGTTCAAGAGGATATCAGGAGGAGCAAAAATGGGTTAGAGAGAAGTTGGGGATGTGGATTTAACTAAGATGGTGGGTGATTGTGAGAGGAGCATGTAGTGTAAAAGCAGAGGAAGAAGTAGGTTGGCGAGAAGGAAAGAAGCAGGGGAAAAGAAGAGAAGGGGGGGGATACTTTGGAGAGGGGCAGACTCGGAGGGGCATTGAGGAAGAAAGGAGGTGGTGATGATGGGACGAGTGGGGAGGAAGAAGTTCTATAGTACTCAAGGCCATGTATGTGATGTTTTTATGTGATGTGTTTGTATGTGTTCCAACAGTGGGCAGAATGCCATGTTGGCTTTGGTTAATAAAGTATCAATCAATCAATCAAATGTATTTATAAAGCCCTTTTTATAACAGCAGTTGTCACATAGTGCTTTACAGAGACACCCGGCCTTAAACCCCAAGGAGCAAACAACAGTAGTGTTGGATTTCAGTGGCTAGGAAAAACTCCCTAAGAAGGCCAAATTTTGGGAAGAAACCTAGAGAGGACCCAGGCTCAGAGGGGTGACCAGTCCTCTTCTGGCTGTGCCGAGTGAGATATTAAGAGTCCAATTGGAATAATTTAGAAATGTCTCTGGGCTAAATCCAGAGTCTATTTAATTTTAGACTAGGTCAAAATTATGACCAGGTGGACAAGGACAGGGACAGCAACGGGCCCCCCAAACCAGGTACTCCGCAGGTGTGGACCAGGACCTCATCTGTATGACAATAGCCAGTGTGCTCTTGGAGCCAGAAACCTACCTACCGCTGTCTGGACAACTGTCAATCACAACACCATGTGTGTGGGTGTGTGTGTCTTATGATACACATTTCAAACACATACTCCTCCTTTTCTGCTGCTTTCGCTACTGAGCTATTCATTTGAGTTGAACATAAAAAATGGATGAAGCAAATAACATACAAGCAAATGTTTGTGAAGAGAGGAGAAAGAGAGAGCGAGCAAGAGATAGATACCTCCTGAGGGGAGGTTGTGATAATGTTGAGGAAAACTTTGTAGAAGCATGTCGGCCATTGCTATGACAACCAGCCAAGGCACGATACTCTTCCAGCTCATTCCCAGCAGTATTCACTCTTGAAGTACAGACACATAAACACACACACATTCACACACATAGCTACAGTACTTCATATAATCATAGATTGGGGTGTTGATTGGGTGTAATGGTGTGGTTCCGTGTCACAGCTTAGAGGAGCAGCCACCTGGGTAGTGTGAGAAATCCCCCTAACTTTCCTTCATTCTCCATCTTTATTCTTATCTCTTTCTCTCTCTTCTCTCCCTCTCTATCACTTTTTTAATCTCTATCCCTCTCCTTTTCTCTAATTATCCCCCCTTCTTGCCCACTCTTCCCTTCCCTCCCTGTCTTTTCTCTCTGTCTGTACCCAGGGGGATTGGTACCACTGTGGTAGTGAGTAACAGTTTTTGGTTCTGTGGTTTCAGGCAGGTTTGTGTGTGTGGCGTAGACAAGAGGTGTTTCGGTCTGGTGGTTGTCTGTTTGGTTTCTGGGGGATGTTGATAGCTGTTGTTTGTCACATACTTTTCTTTCTCTGTCTCCTTGAGTTCATTCTCCCTGAGCTCGCTCTCTCTCTATTTCACTGTCAATTTAATTCAAAGGGGCTTTATTGTCATGGGAAACATTAAAAAGAAAATGTAATTGAAAAGTGAAATAAACATTTTGGAATTCAAAGTAAACATTACCCACACAAAACTTCACACACAAATTTCAAAAGGAGACCGGCACTTCAAATGTTACATACAATGTTGTAACAATGAATAAAAACAGTAGTTGCTGTACAATATGACAAGGGAAAATATATGAAGATACATTTTGGTTATGTTTAAAATGTCATAAAGGACATTTCTCTCCATTTCTGTCTCACTACTGATATACAGCTCAGGAAAAAATTAAGAGACCACTGCAACTTTTTCTTTCCTTTCCAAAAAAGTCGAAAAGGAAGGTATTGAGTGAGGAACAAAAGCATTCAATTTGCTGTGGTCTCTTAATTTTAACCCTTCTGTTCCTCACTCAAAACCTTCCTTTTAAAATTTTTTGGAAAGGAAAGAAAAAGGTGCAGTGGTCTTAAAAAGAAATCTGGAGCTGTATGTTAACAATAAGGCACATGGGGTGTATATGGCCAATATATCACAGCTAAGAGCTGGTTTAGGCTTGACGCGTGATATGTTGGAAATATACCTCAAACCCCCGAGATACCTTATTGCTCTTATGTCAATCCCTTTGTAGCTCAATTGGTAGAGCATTGGCAGGGTTGTTTGTTTGATTCCTCAGGGCTGAAATTTATCCACTGACTACTGTACACAGTAAAGTCATTCTGGATAACAAAAGCTGCTAAATGACTTAATTTAAATTAAGCAAATTTGCTAGATTTAATTCCTTAGCTGATAAACTTGGAAAATCTGTTATTTTGTCCTTGAGCAAGGCAGTTCATCCGGATTAAGTTCCAGGCACCCAATGTGGACTTTTTCATAGCTGTAATAAACCTTTTACACATTTTACACATGGAGTTACTCCATCTCAAAGTTGGGATATGTAAATAATATTGTCACGGATTTTACACTAGGAAATGTTATTTATATTTTTATTGTAATTTTTATATGCAACTGTAAAATGATTAATTGAACTTACATTTAGTCTCACCGGTAATCTTTAGGATCAATATAAAATCTACTTCACTAATAGATCTCGCACCCTGAAAGGGAATCTATTGAAAAGATCTGGCTGCTCGATTGGCCACTGGTTAAGTACTGTACACTCACCTAAAGGATTATTAGGAACACCATACTAATACTGTGGTTGACCCCCCTTTGCCTTCAGAACTGCCTAAATTCTACGTGGCATTGATTCAACAAGTTGCTGAAAGCATTCTTTAGAAATGTTGGCCCATATTGATAGGATAGCATCTTGCAGTTGATGGAGATTTGTGGGATGCACATCCAGGGCACGAAGCTCCCGTTCCACCACATCCCATCCATCCATCATCTTCCACTTATCCGGGGCCGGGTTGCGGGGCAGCAGTCTAAGCAGAGATGCCCAGACTTCCCTCTCCCCAGACACTTCCTCCAGCTCTTTCGGGGGGACACCGAGGCATTCCCAGGCCAGCCGGGAGACATAGTCCCTCCAGTGTGTCCTAGGTCTTCCCCGGGGTCTCCTCCCGGTGGGACGGGACCGGAACACCTTCCCAGGAAGGCTTTCCGGAGGCATCCGAAACAGATGCCCAAGCCACCTCAGCTGACCCCTCTCGATGTGGAGGAGCAGCGGCTCTACTCTGAGCTCCTCCCGGGTGACCGAGCTTCTCACCCTATCTCTAAGGGATCGCCCAGCCACCCTGCGGAGAAAGCTCATTTCGGCCGCCTGTATCCGGGATCTTGTCCTTTCGGTCATGACCCAAAGCTCATGACCATAGGTGAGAGTAGGAACGTAGATTGACTGGTAAATCGAGAACTTCGCCTTGCGGCTCAGCTCTTTCTTCACCACGACAGACCGATACATCAACCGCATTACTGCAGAAGCTGCACCGATCCATCTGTCAATCTCCCGTTCCATCCTTCCCTCACTCGTGAACAAGACCCCTAGATACTTAAACTCCTCCACTAGAGGCAGGCACTCTCCACCAACCTGAAGTGGGCAAGCCACCCTTTTCTGACTGAGGACCATGGCCTCGGATTTGGAGGTACTGATTTTCATCCCCACCGCTTCACACTCGGCTGCAAACCGTCCCAGTGCATGCTGAAGGTCCTGGTTTGAAGGGGCCAACATGACAACATCATCCGCAAAGAGCATCATGTGGTCCTCAAACCTGACACCCTCCGGCCGCTGGCAAATGGCAGCCCTGCCGGAGTCCAACATGCACTGGGAACAAGCCTGACTTACTGCCGGCAATGCGGACCAAGCTCCTGCTTCGGTCGTACAGGGACCTGACAGCCCTTAGCAAAGGACCCAGGACCCCATATTCCCGAAGCACTCTCCACAGGATGCCGTGAGGGACACAGTCGAATGCCTTCTCCAAATCCACAAAACACAGGCAAATTCTGACTCTACCATCTGAATGTCTCAACAGAAATTGAGACTCATCAGACCAGGCAACATTCTTCCAGTCTTCAACTGTCCAATTTTGGTGAGCTCGTGCAAATTGTAGCCTCTTTTCCCTATTTGTAGTGGAGATGAGTGGTACCCGGAGGGGTCTTCTGCTGTTGTAGCCCATCTGCCTCAAGGTTGTGCGTGTTGTGGCTTCACAAATGCTTCGCTGCATACCTCGGTTGTAACGAGTGGTTATTTCAGTCAAAGTTGCTCTTCTATCAGCTTGAATCAGTCGGCCCATTCTCCTCTGATCTGTAGCACCAACAAGGCATTTTCACCCACAGGACTGCCGCATACTGGATGTTTTTCCCTTTTCACACCATTCTTTTAAACCCTAGAAATGGTTGTGCGTGAAAATCCAAGTAACTGAGCAGATTGTGAAATACTCAGAGCGGCCCGTCTGGCACCAACAACCATGCCACACTCAAAATTGCTTAAATCACCTTTCTTTCCCATTCTGACATTCAGTTTGGAATTCAGGATATTGTCTTGACCAGGACCACACCCCTAAATGCAATGAAACAACTGCCATGTGATTGGTTGATGAGATTATTGCATTGATGAGAAATTTAACAGGTGTTCCTAATAATCCTTTAGGCGAGTGTATATACAGTACACACCCAGCCTAAACCCCAAAAAGCAAGCAACAGCAAGGAATTGATGCATGGTGGCTAAAAAAGGCAAGAACCTAAGAAGATACCTACAATAGAGAGGAGCCAGACTCTGGGTTTGGCCAGTATTCTAAGATTATGAAAGCATATCACCTTTTGCGGCAATATTGTTAATCAAAATATTCTGATCACCAGCAGATCCAAGGACACCTAAAATGCTAGTTGGATTTTCATAGGTGAGTGTTAAGAGGTTCGGACAAAAATAGTAACACAACTAGATGGGCTGTGGGCAGTGCCAGCAGGAGTCGTCAGGCACAGTCTTGATCAGCGACATGACTGGGTAGACTTTGTACAGGGAGAGCCAGGAGCCAGGATTGGTCAGTCCAGGAATGTACATTATTTAAGTTGTCACATTCTTTTCCGATTCAGCCACTACATTTTAGCAGACACGCTTATCCAGAGTGCATACATTTTTTATGCATTCTCTATCGCTTTTTCCCCTGTCAATCTCTTTCCTGCCCTCTCTCCCCTCCTGTCTCTTTTCCTCTATTTCTCTTCCTTCCTCTGTCTCTGTTTCCCACACCCCCCTTACGCTTTCTTCCTCTCTCTCACCCCTGTCAATCTCTTTCCGGCATCCCACCACCCCACTCTGTCTCGGTCCTAAACTCTCTCCCTCTCCCTCCCTCGACCCTCTCTCCCCCTTCGTCTTGCTGTCTCTCTCCCACTCTCGTCACTCTCTTGTTCTCTCTCCCCATCTCTCGCTTTCTCTCCCTCTGTCTCTCTTTGTTACCCTCTCTGTCTCTCTGATCCTTCGGAGTCCAATCTTCTTGCATTAGTGTTGCTAGTGCTGTGTAGTATTGCACACACACACAAACACACACAATGTGGGTATTTGTTTGTGCACTAATTCTCACAGACCCGCTCTTAGTCAGAGGCTCCTGTCGTCCCAAATCTGCCCCTCTCTACCCAAGCAGCCTAGTACATCAGACTACTGCCCTGACGCATCACACCAACATGTCTGTGTGTGTGGTTTAGATAAGAGGTGAACCAACTTTTTAGGTCTTACCGGGATGCAAACCATGTGTCCCTTCTTGACATCCCCCTTCGTCCTCGTCTTCATCATGATCCTTTGTCTTCATCGTTGCTAAGTGAGAACAAATCTTGAAATGGGAAAGGAGTGCTTGAATCAAGGAAAACAGTCTTCCAATTGGGTGACAGTTGTGCCTAAATTAGACTATATTACTTAATCTTAGAATAAGACAATATGATGTAGCTTGTTTTCATAATATTCAGTCTTGTTACAAGCAACAATTTCTCACCCCAATGGCTGATATTTTCCCTTAGTTCTTATTTTTTTCTCCATAATTTTAAAATAACATAAATTACAGTGTAGACATTGTTAATGTTGTTAAAGAATATTGGGGCTGGAAATGGATGATTTACTATGGAATATCTACATAGGCAAACAGAGGCCCATTATCAGCAACCATCAGTCCTTTGTTCCAATGGCAAGTTTTGTTTGCTTATTCAAGGTTATCATTTTATAAGGTTAATTGATCATTACAAAACCCTTTTTACCATTATGTTAGCTCAGCTGTCAATGACTAGGTTTGAAATAACGATTTAGGGGGGAGGAGATGAAGTTGTCCAATCTGATAGACAACTTCACCTCCTCCACCCTGATACTGAACACTGGTGTTCCACAAGGCGGCGTGCAGAGCCCCCTCCTGTAGTCCCTCTTCACCCATGACTGCGTTCCTGTACACAGCTCCAACGCCATCGTCAAGTTCGCAGACGAAACCACGGTGGTATGCCTAATCAGTGACAATGACGAGTCAGCCTACAGAGAGGAGGTCAATTGCCTGGTGGCATAGTGCACTGACAACAACCTGGCCCTCAATGCAAAGAAGACCAAGGAGCTGATTGTGGATTACAGGAAGTCTAAAGGCTGCAGTCACGCCCCAGTTCTCATCAATGGCACTGAGGTGGAGCATGTGTCCAGCTTCCTATTCCTGGATGTCCACATCTCAGAGGACCTCTCCTGGACCCTCAACACCTCAACCCTGGTCAAAAAGGCACAGCAGCACCTGTACTTTTTGAGGAGGCTGAAGAAGGCCCGCTTGTCTTCCCAGATCCTCGTGAAATTCTACTGCTGCACAGTCAAGAGCATTTTTACAAACTTTGCCACAGTGTGGTTTGGTGGGTGCTCCGTGGCCGATCGGAAGGCCCTGCAACTGGTGGTGTAAACCACCCAGCACATCACTAGTGCCCAGCTCACAGACATCATGGACCTTCAGTGCAAGCGATGTCTGAACAGGGTGTGCGGCATCATCAGAGACCCTTCACACCCATGCCACAAACTGTTTGCCCTCCTACAGTAAGGTAGGCGCTACAGGCCTCTTCGTACCCAAACCAGCAGGCACAGGAACAGCTTCTTCCTATCTACAGTAACCCTGCTGAACTCTTTGACCCATCCCAGCACTAACCATACCCACCCACCCACCGCTTTGTACTGCCACTCACGGACCTTGCTGCACTACTCCCTTGTACTACTTGTCTAACTCGGGAACCTCATTGCGACTTTCCCTGGATTTCAGTTGCACATGCCACCTTGCACCTTCAATTTGACTGCACTGCACATTTAGAATTGCCATTGTACTTACTTTTCTTTTTTCCAGATGCTAGATGCACATGCTATGTTTGCTGCTATGCTTGCATTTCAGTTGCACAGACTACTTTACACCTCCTACTTGCTTGATTGCACAATCAGAAATGCCATTTGTACTCGCATTTGCCTCATCGCGCAACTATTCATTCCCAGTTGCACATACATACTGCTCTGGAAAAAATTAAGAGACCACTGCGCATTTTTCGTTCCTTTCCAAAAAAGTCAAAAAGGAAGGTTTTGAGTGAGGAAAAGAAGGGTTAAAATTAAGAGACCACTGCAAATTGAACGCTTCTGTTCCTCACTCAAAACCTTTTCTACTTTTTTGGAAAGGAAAGAAAAAAGTGCAGTGGTCTCTTAATTTTTTCCGGAGCTGTATATTTAATACTTAATTTGTACATTTTCTGCCCTTCCCTATCTGCCTTCATTGCTCATTTAGAATTGCCTTTTTGCACAGTTTTTGCCTTCATTGCACATACATTCCACTTGTAACATACACTTTACTTAATACTTGTAAATTTCCTGCCCTCTTCTATTTGCACTTCTGGTTAGATGCTAACTGCATTTCATTGAATTGTACACATACTGTTCAATGACAATTAAGTTGAATCTAATCTAATCTATATTTCCTATTAATTTTGCTTTAGTTCCTATTCATACTCATTCCATGTATGTTTTCATGGAAAACAAGGGCATTTCTAAGTGACCCCAAACCGTTGAATGGCAGTGGATTTTTGAGGAAGCATTCTTTGCAGTGCTCTTGTTTATTCTCCTCTTCTTCTTCCACCTCTTCCTCCTCCTACACAACTCATGGCACAAAGTTTGAAACCCAGGATTTGTCTCTCGTGGAGAATGTAAACTCTTTCGTTTGGTTCCCCTGTTGGATTTTTAGATCATACACAAATTTATCTCATCACGATAGAGGTTCCATTAGTATGGTTTCATGTCTTTCTGTAGGTAATTGTTCTGAGTGTTTTCAAATGTAATCCAAAACACTGATTTGCTGATTTGATTTACTCTGTATGTGTGTATGTGTGTTTGAGTGTGTGTGTGTGTGTGTGTGTGTGTGTATGTGTGTTAAATACTTGATGTCCTCTTTACTCTTCTCTTACTATTTCTCTCTGTGTCTCTCATTCCAATATAATTTTAAAAAATCCATAATTCTCTCTCTTGCTTTCTCCCTTTGTCTTTCCCTCCATTTACCTCCCTCTCTCTCCCTCAATATTTCCCTCTCTTGGTATCTTTTATCTCTATATCTTTCTCAAATGCACATGAGTCACAATAATATCAATCAACCTCCTGTGTGTGCGTGATCACCCTCTTTTTGCTCTTACCATCACTTTCTAACCCGTAGTAACATCTGCCACTGTCAATCAGTGTATGTGCTGGCTTGTTGGTCCCCTGTGCATGTGACAGCGTATGTGTTTTACTCCAGGGGACTATGCTGCACGCTATTTGCAAAATCCATTGAGATTGATAAAAGGTTTTTAAAAAAACAATTATTCTAAATGCAACTGTTGGACAGTGAATAAAGACAATTCAAACGTTGTAGCCTAGGGTGGTCCAGCAATGTAAACTGTTGCACATGTACTGTACTGCTGTAGCTTAGGTCCGAATCTGATGTACAGCACTTTCAGCAAAAGCTTTCTCCTCTATCTTTCACAACTTGTCGGTCAAATAAAGCATAAAATGCCTAAAGAATAAATCTTTGAAAAAGGTACTCCAAGTTTTTAGATTTTTCTAAATCCTAAATCATATGTACACATAATTTATGGAGTTCAGAGATTTTGAGGGTACTTAACAATATTTAATTAATTGTCAAATGTTTTTAATTGTCAGAAGATTTTAGGTGGCACATTTTCACTTCACAAAAAAATTATGTGAATGGTAGAACAGGTAAAATTTGTGAGCAAGTGTTGTTTATCTAGACATTAATTATCATTACTGTTATTGTCACATTGCCATTTTATGTCAATATTAAAGTAATTTAGCAGAGGCTGTTTTCCAGAGGGACTTACAGTCAGTGCATTCATCTTAAAGAGGTTAATCCATCACCAACACGCGCACACACACACACCATGAAACACCAGGAAAACATCAGGACTGAAGATCGCTACAGTACAGGCCTGGCAGTGCATTACCAGGAAAGATGTGTCTAATGATGTCAAAGTCAGATTCTGGGCAGACATTGAATGCAAAGGACTTCCAGCAAAGGACTAGATATGACAACTTTTCTTTTTTTGGTGAAAGTCTATATACTATTCTTTCACATTTTCCATTTTCTCCATAACTATCGTATACATTTCTACATATTTTTTGCTTTGTTTGATAGAGACAATTGGAAAGATAAACCCATTCTGCAGCAAGGTATGTGATATGTGGGCAGCGGCTTAGTCCATAGACCACCTTCAACCACACTTCAGTTTAACTGCTAAGTAATCCCAACTGTGAAATCACAAAATTGTATAGATGCATAATAGCTGTCATTTTTGTGTGGAGACATTTCATAATGCCTTTGAAACAATTATCTCCACAAGTCTCAAAATCATCGATTAGGTGGTATGGGCATGTCTAGAACACATAAGTCTGTCTACATCATAAAATAAAATAGGTGATTTAAGCAATTTTGAGCGTGGCATGGTTGTTGGTGCCAGACGGGCCAGTCTGAGTATTTCACAATCTGCTCAGTTACTGGGATTTTCACACACAACCATTTCTGGGGTTTACAAAGAATGGTGTGAAAAGGGAAAAACATCCAGTATGCAGCAGTCCTGTGGGCAAAAATGCCTTGTTGATGCTAGAGGTCAGAGGAGAATGGGCCGACTGATTCAAGCTGATAGAAGAGCAACTTTGACTGAAATAACCACTTGTTACAACGGAGGTATGCAGCAAAGCATTTGTGAAGCCACAACACGCACAACCTTGAGGCGGATGGGCTACTACCGCAGAAGACCCCACCGGGTACCACAAACTCCACTACAAATAGGAAAAAGATGCTACAATTTGCACGAGCTCACCAAAATTGGACAGTTGAAGACTGGAAGAATGTTGCCTGGTCTGATGAGTCTCAATTTCTGTTGAGACATTCAGATGGTAGAGTCAGAATTTGGCGTAAACAGAATGAGAACATGGATCATGCCTTGTTACCACTGTGCAGGCTGGTGGTGGTGGTGTAATGGTGTAGGGGATGTTTTCTTGGCACACTTTAGGCCCCTTAGTGCCAACTGGGCATAGTTTAAATGCCACAGCCTACCTGAGCATTGTTTCTGACCATGTCCATCCCTTTATGACTACCATGTACCCATCCTCTGATGGCTACTTCCAGCAGGATAATGCACCATGTCACAAAGCTCGAATCATTTCAAATTGGTTTCTTGAACATGACAATGAGTTCACTGTACTGAAATGGCCCCCACAGTCACCAGATCTCAACCTAATAGAGCATCTTTGGGATGTGGTGGAACGGGAGCTTCATGCCCTGGATGTGCATCCCACAAATCTCCATCAACTGCAAGATGCTATCCTATCAATATGGGCCAACATTTCTAAAGAATGCTTTCAGCACCTTGTTGAATCAATGCCACGTAGAATTAAGGCAGTTCTGAAGGCGAAAGGGGGTAAACACAGTATTAGTATGGTGTTCCTAATAATCCTTTAGGTGAGTGTATGTTGATGCAGTCAAAACAACCTGGAATTTAACACAAACAAAAGCATTGTAGAAAAACACCTGACCTATCCCCAGTTAGATTGAGGGCACAGCTGTTAGCTTGGTTAATTTGTTCAAATCCTTAGGGAGTGATATATCCCGCAACCTCAGGCGGGTGGAAAACATCACAGCGATCCTTAATAAAGCACACCGGTGGATGTACAGCACTGTACTGTACAACTTGACTGAAAAAACAAAACCTATCCTGAGCCGGCTCCACACACAACAAACCATCCATCGTCACCTCCTTTATCAATTTCTGGTGTGGTCTGCCGAGATTGACTGTAACGCATTGAATAGTCTGCAGAAAGGGTCATCAGCTGCTACCTGCCCTCCATTGAGGCCCTATTTGACACCAGGGCAAGGAAGCATGCAGGCAAGACAATCCCTCACCCCTCCCACCCTGCTGTTCCAAAAACGATCCTCCGGTAGGCTGAGGGCAGTACAGATACGTCGTACCCAAAGAATGCTATTATCCAACCAGTTTCTTCATGCTTTGGCCCTTACTAATGCACCATATGTTGCATAAAGCCTAACAGCACAACACTAGCCACATCAAGACACCTCCGAACTGTTACCTGAAAATCTCCCATAAATCCCTGCTTCTAGATAGATGCATAATACTGGAGCTCAAATATAAGTACATGGACACCAGAGGAAGCAGGTTAGACTGATTGACCATCCTAGGCCATTGAAGGTGGTTAGACGTTATCTACTATATTGATAGTGCAGTTTGTTTACAGGGATTTGTTAACTGTCATACATACATTCTTATTTTGAATTTAATATTTGTGAATAGATTAGTGTTTAGGCAAAAATCTACAGCAATTAAAAAATATGTATATTCCTTTCTTGTGATTTCAAGATGGTGCCTTAACACTAGAGCTGCCAGGCCTTTTTGACCCCCAGTAACCGCCAGAGCCGAATGCAGTTTGGCGTCATTAGCATACAAATCGTTCCTATTAGTATGGACATTGTCCTCCGCTGCTCATTCCTATCCAGCCAGAGCATCTGTTCATCTACTGGGTCGTTATCAAACTATATAGAATTCATAAAAAAATTGTGAATTACAGAATTTGTTTGTTTTAAATGGTTAATAAATTAGAAAAATACAAGAATGTGTTTATATTGAAGGTCTCATCACACACAAAAAATATGGAAAAAAAATCCCTGATTTTTTTTTTATTCCAACGCCAATGCATAGCTCTAGTCTCCTAGATTACTGAAATATAATATATATATATATATAGGTGACATCAATAAGTTATCAAAAAAACAGGAAAAGGTACTAGAAAAAGACGAGGTCCAAAATGAATAGGAACTTTGCAAGGAGTCTTTGCAAGTCTCTCCCGGGGGTTATAGCAGGGCTATCGAGTTGACTCCAATGCCAATGCATTGCTCTAGTCTCCCAGAATACTGGCATATAAGAACTTTCTATAGGTGACATAAATAAGTTATCAAAAAAACTGAGAGGACATACTAGAAAAAAACAAGATATTGTTGGAATTTCGTTTTGTGAATATTTTTTTAGCCTAATACATTTGTAGAATATTAATCTTCAGTGAAATAAGCAGAGAAAATTCTGAGAGAGATGATAGGATGTGTGTGGGATTTAGTTTCTCTTTCCCTCCTTAAATAATGTAGATTTACATTTTCGATTTATTTTTGATGAATTAGCCTACACAATAAGCTCTCTTTTGAAAAATGGTAACCCATGTGATAAGTAGCCTATATCATTTGTATTATGTTTCAATAATCGCCTAATTACGTTTTTAATCAATCAATCAAATTTATTTTATAAAGCCCTTTTTACAACAGTTGTGGTCACAAAGTGCTTTTACAGAAACACCCGGCCTTAAACCCTAAGGAGCAAACAACAGTAGTGTTTTCCTTCATCTAGGAGTATCGCGCATTCATCCACTGACGTCATGAATTCAGTGAGGGGTGACTAGCGCCTGGGTAACATTTGGGTACCAACGCTAAGTGGTATGGGCTGTTGGCGGATTAAGTTGTAAAACAGGGTACAAAAACAGGTAAATAGTCTCCAAATAGTTTTCTGTTCGTCAGTTTAGAATTCTGACAACGGAACAAAGTAATATACACCAAGGAAGGAGGAGGGTGTAGCTTTCAAAATGGCAGTTTTAATTACAAACTCAAACGCCAATTGGCGTAGGCATTTGGTGGTTTTAGTGTTAAATCTCAGACCAAGATGACCTTTGTATCCATTGAACCCATTTACCTGGGGTGAGTTGGATAGGTCTATATACACATTTTATGTAAAAAAAAGGGGTGGGGGGACAAATAGTACAAGCAAGTGTGATAACAAGTCAACAGAGGAAAACGAAAGCAATCAAAACCAAGATTGAAGTGTCAAGTGGATTTCACACCACTCTGGCACAGGAAACACACAGATCTCAGGGTGGCAGGGGTACTGCTGTTCTTGTTTTGCACATCACACTTAAATACATCCCTGTCCATGTTTACATACTGCTGGTGCTGGTACTTGTCCATATTTGAGTATAGTTAGACTGTTTCCCATCACTTGACGGCAGCCAAACTCTTACATCTGAAAGAGGCTTTATTCGACTACTTCATCTTGCCTCTCTATTTTTCTATCTTTCTGTCTGTCTTTCTGTATATCTTTCTCTCCTTTTCTCTCTCCCTTTCTTTATTCCTATCTATTGTTCTTTTTTATCTCCCTCTAGACTCTCTCGTCTAATCTCTTTGATTAAGATTGTCCTCTCTTATAACTGAATTTTAAAAGATATTGCCGCTTTAGACTACAGCATAATCTTCTATCGACTCCTGAAAAAAGTTTAAAGGCTTCTTTATCTTTTTTTTATGAAGTAGTATATAAACTTTCATTAGCTCCAGTGCTTGGCTGTGAAAGTCTCGCCTTAACAATACAATCGCTTTGGCTCAATGCTGACGTTTTTGTTTGTGTGTGCGATCTGGTAGGATCGAGAGTGAAGTGCGTATGCGTGTGTATAAATCTCTGACAGTTGAATGATACTCCTGTGCCTATGCACGGTTCACCCACTTCACACACTCTTCTTATTACTTTCACCTGCCTTTTTCTCCTTTCATGTGGTCTCTTTCTCTGTAATGAAAACATGGACGTTCATTTGTACCTGGCAGAGCATTTTATTGGAATTCACAAAAAGAACACAGTATAAACTTAAACACAGTTTTTCTTTATCTCCTTACTTCTCCATCTCTCTGTCCTTCATACAATTATTTTATCAGGGGAATTCTACTTCTAACAGTTGAAATCCAAGGAGGTCTTCTTTTATTCAATTAAATTCAAACGTAGCCTACTGGTTAGAGCTTCTAGATAGAATTCCTGAGCTGAAAAGGTGAAAAAAAATCTGTCCTTGAGCGAGGCAGGTTGCTAGATTTAATCCATGAACGGACCAATTTGAATCCCCCAAGCCGACAAGGTGAAAAATCTGTCTTTCTGTCCTTGGGCTTAATTGCTCACTCTGGCTTTGGCTGAAAAGCGGAAGACAAATTAGGGTTGTACTTTGTGTCCAACTCTCAGGGCATTCTACTGTAGTAAATCAATATAAGTGTTCTCTCAAAACCTCTTTGCTTGTTTCTATTCTGTCATTCTTTTTCTTGTTAATCCCTTACTCTCAACCACACTTCCTTTGTATGGTTTCTCTCCTTGTCTTTCTTTATTTCCTTGCTTTTTTGTTTGTGGTTTTTGACCCTTGCATGGAGAGTGTGAATTATAAATGACAATCGAGGGCGTCAACGTTTTCTCCAGGGCATAAAGGACAGCGCAGGCACGTGCTTCAATAAACTGAAGTTTTACTTTCCCCACAGTATCTTGCTTGTTTAATGTAATGTCTGCTGTCTGTAGATGATAATAAATCCCATCCATTACACCAGCTCATGGGGCACATACCACACAACAAACTTTGTAGTCAGGGATCACCAACAAAGTATCCTAGAGCTAGAGTTGGTGACTCAAGTCACAGACTTGGACTCAAGTCGCACTGAAGTCACCAATAAATTGACTTGATACTTGACTTGGACTTGAAGTAATTGGACTTGTCCCTTGGAAGGTAAATATAGAACAGCTAAAACTAATGAAAAAACCTGCCTTCCTACTTTGTTTTGGTCTTGTAGCTCAAGCGATTAAAGTTGAAAGTCACCTAGGTAACGTGTAAAATATGTATATGTAAAATTGACAATTTGACTAATGGCAGATATAATAGTAGATAAAATAGGCCGCCCCCTCAACATGATCATAATTCAATTGAACATAAATGCATGTTTGCTATAATAAATTAAATGTTGCAATTAAGTGTACTAGATTATCAACTGCTGGTTTAAAATAGCCCATAAAATAATAGTAATCCCCAAAAAGTGCACCTTAAGTTGATAGGACTTGCTTTGGACTAATAGACTTTAACCCTTTGACACGTACGATCACACCAGTGTGATCAGGCTAGAGTGGTCCCTGAAGTGTACCATCACACTGGTGTGATTAGAACGTATTGTTTAGAACGCACCATTAGCAACCGATCAAAACCATTGTAAAAACCTTCCAGAAGTTATGTTACCTGTTGTGGGCGCCGCTATGCTTTTATATAGTTTATTCATTTTCACTGCACTGAACTACAGGTCAGCTTGCGGTTAGCTGACGTTTGCTAGCAGTTAGCTGATGTTTGCTAGCTAGCTACAGTTATACATCAACCAGCTTTTGCAGCTCTTAGAATTTGAGTCAACGAGAGAAGCTTGCAATGCAATGTATGTAATGTTCCTTACCTGGCAAGTGACTGTTCAAATGCTGGAACTCTGAGTGAGTACAATAAAACTCACGCTGGGGGGTCATTAAGGAATATTTGAAACTCATGCGTGAAAAGGTTAACTATAGCCTATAGTGCTTTAAAAGACTTGAGACTTGACTTAGACTTGTCTGAAGTAACTTAAAGACATGTCTGCCTAGAGCAAATGTGGCAGCAAGTCAGACCCACACACACACAATGGCAGACCATCATTTCCACTCAAACACAGGCCCACACAGTCCTGTACCAAAACCAAAGAGACATCAAAATGCCAAAGATGTAGGCAGATGTTACTACAATACAGCATCTAGGCCTGTGCCTGACTAATATTAAAGGCATAGACCACCCAATAATCTACATTTGTCAGCTGTTTCCTTTCTTAGGCTAACTAAAAAATGTTGCAGATTTTTGGGTGGTCCATGCCTTCAAGTAGCTAGGCTAATGTTTCAGTCTTCAAAGTAGCCTAATGCAAAATATTCTATCAAATCAGTTACCTTAAAACCATACAGGTTTGAGTTGACTTTCCTGGGCTTTCCTCCATCTAATCCTCCATTGTCTCAATGCTGTCATGACTGAGCAACTGTGTTACCTAACATTAAAAAATATATTACATTTTATATTGGTAGTGAAATGCCAAACCATAGGAACACAGCAAGTCAGAAAATATGTAAATGAGAGAACATCTCAGACAGATTTAACAGAAGTAACAGAAGTTTTTGCTGAACATAACAAATGTCAAAACTCAGGAACATGTTAGCAATTTTCTAATCGTTACATTTCCATGCAGATTAAGCCAGAATTAATGACTTTCACATGTGCTATTGTAACCAAGGGACTCCCTTGAAGGGAGAGAGAGCATCACAACACATTTCCAGCAAAAAAGCTATCCAACTTTTGCAGGGAATATGTGATATGTCACTCAGGTGTCTTTTGTTGTCATAAATGAAAGCCCCCCCCACACACACTACAATGGGTAAACCGAAACTATGAAGACATTCATTCATTCATCATAAGGTTGGCGATACACAGAAATGTTGACTATGGCAGTTCATTACTGTGTGTAATATTCTCATCCATAAAGTAACATTTTCTGTGTATCGCCATCCTTATATAAAATGAATGAATGTGTCTTTATAGTTCCGGTTTACCTGTTGTAGTGGGGGTGGGGGCTTTCATTAAAAAAAGCCACTGCAATGTTGGGAGTGAGGCTGACAGACGAGACATTCAACTAACGTCAAGGTTAAGAAATGGTTTGGTCCACTTTAGGGGTGTCTGAAATCGTATTACAAGATTCTTCCAGGCATGAATATTGTAAATATATTGTAATATTTATGATTACAGGTAAGAACGGCATATTAATGTTTTGACCCACCCCCCGAACTGTTGCTTTTATCTGTTTTGGGGGGGACCAATAGCATTAGACCTGTCAAATTCAAAAGCTTCCTGTTGCTTAGGTGCAGTTATAAATCTGACACAGCTGAAATATCAGCTATCCAAGGTGTCTGCCAGTCATAGTAACCCCATGATTTGATTGACTCTAGTTGGCCTCAGTTGATCTTCTGGAACCCTGTCAGAAGAAGTGTAGGAGGAAACTTGAGGTGTGGGAGGAAAGGCACCCTAAGCGTAGTCATCAGAAAATACTAACATCCAGTTTCCAGAGATGTTTCTTCAACCTAGAGTTTTTTTTGTCCTGAATACTGGATGTAGAGACCTTCTGGTCTGACATTTCTTTTACAGCTGCTACACAAGGTTATAGGAGACAAGGGGCGGAGAGTTTGAAGGGGAGAACAGATGAAGTCGGGAGGAGGAGGAGAAGGGGGAGGAGTGAGAGGCAGTGTTTAGTTTGTACATTTGGCAATGCATTGCAGCCAATCAATGAGCTCATCCATCATACCAGCTACAAAAGGACTACTGGTGAATCATAAAACTAGCACACAAACACACACACGCACACACAACCTTTTGCAACAGTCAGATTTACTACCCTGTGTAGACACACACATCAAAATAAGTGCATGCATGACAAACACAATGTGGATATGTAGCTATGTGTGTGCCAGCAACAAACCAATTCCCCAGTCTTAAGAGTGAGTAGCTCGTTGTGAAGGAAGAAATAAAAGGAAGGGGAAGAACAAGAGGTCAAAAACAAAAGGGTGTCCCTTCGCCTTTGATCAAATAGGCAATGATAATGTGAATGAAAGCAGAGAGGGATTGAGAAGATTTTTATTAACATTTGTAATTTTTACAGAGATGTAAAAAAATTACAAACAGCTGTAGTACCTTTCAAATAAACAAACAAAATATTACACTCAGACACACACATACTATATATTTTGTAAAGGTCATCTGCATATCGACAAATGTAGAGAGGAAGTATCCAGAAGTTTAAATAGCCAGCTTAAGCATTGACAGAATCCCAGGAAGTTTCAGTAAAGTTTTTGTTAAATGCACCGAACAACACAGTGTCATCCTGCACAATGAAATTCTTGTGACATGGCACCCGACATGTACATAGTGAGAATTAAGAAAAAATATATAAAGTAAAAAATATAGCAAGAAATAAAGCAATAATATACATAATACTGTAAACTAGCAGCAGTTTAAAAAGAGTACTGTAAACTAGCAGAAATATGGGTAGTATCATTTAATAATATAGATATGGCAAGTATGGCAATAATATACATAACAATGTAAACTAGCAGCAATTTTAGAAAGAGTAGGATGGGGAGTATGAACAATATGGGTAGATGTATTGATTATTATAGATACAATATGATTGTAATATGCTGATTAATGGAATGATGAGGAATATTCTAATGTACATTAAATGTAGAGGTCGACCAATAGTGGATTTTTAAATGTGAATAACGATTGTTTGGAGCAGGAAAAAAATGATAGACGATTAATCAGCTGATACCATCCCCCCACTCCTTGAAAAAAAAGTGTCATTGTCACTTTTTTTTCACTGTCACAATGAACAATCTTTTACTTTTTTAGAAACAGGATAACTGTTGAACTGAGCATCTAGTTTAAGTAAATACCTAAATAAACAAATAAATCGGGCACTGAACATGAAACTGACTGATGCTAGTAGGACTATATAAAATAACACTGTGGGTGGGAGCTATACCAGAGTTAAGTTAGACTTTTTTTTGACGGCAATATAGCTTTCTGGTCATATACACTCACCTAAAGGATTATTAGGAACACCTGTTCAATTTCTCATCAATGCAATTATCTAATCAACCAATCACATGGCAGTTGCTTCAATGCATTTAGGGGTGTGGTCCTGGTCAAGACAATCTCCTGAACTCCAAACTGAATGTCAAAATGGGAAAGAAAGGTGATTTAAGCAATTTTGAGCGTGGCATGGTTGTTGGTGCCAGACGGGCCAGTCTGAGTATTTCACAATCTGCTCAGTTACTGGGATTTTCACACACAACCATTTCTAGGGTTTACAAAGAATGGTGTGAAAAGGGAAAAACATCCAGTATGCGGCAGTCCTGTGGGCAAAAATGCCTTGTTGATGCTAGAGGTCAGAGGAGAATGGGCCGACTGATTCAAGCTGATAGAAGAGCAACTTTGACTGAAATAACCACTCGTTACAACCGAAGTATGCAGCAAAGCATTTATGAAGCCACAACACACACAACCTTGAGGCGGATGGGCTACAACAGCAGAAGACCCCACCGGGTACCACTCATGTCCACTACAAATAGGTAAAAGATGCTACAATTTGCACAAGCTCACCAAAATTGGACAGTTGAAGACTGGAAGAATGTTGCCTGGTCTGATGAGTCTTGATTTCTGTTGAGACATTCAGATGGTAGAGTCAGAATTTGGCGTAAACAGAATGAGAACATGGATCATGCCTTGTTACCACTGTGCAGGCTGGTGGTGGTGGTGTAATGGTGTGGGGGATGTTTTCTTGGCACACTTTAGGCCCCTTAGTGCCAATTGAGCATTGTTTAAATGCCATGGCCTACCTGAGCATTGTTTTTGACCATCCCTTTATGACCACCATGTACCCATCCTCTGATGGCTACTTCCAGCAGGATAATGCACCATGTCACAAAGCTCGAATCATTTCAAACTGGTTTCTTGAACATGACAATGAGTTCACTGTACTGAAATGGCCCCCACAGTCACCAGATCTCAACCCAATAGAGCATCTTTGGGTGTGGTGGAACGGGAGCTTCGTGCCCTGGATGTGCATCCCACAAATCTCCATCAACTGCAAGATGCTATCCTATCAATATGGGCCAACATTTCTAAAGAATGCTTTCAGCACCTTGTTGAATCAATGCCACGTAGAATTAAGGCAGTTCTGAAGGCGAAAGGGGGTCAAACACAGTATTAGTATTGTGTTCCTAATAATCCTTTAGGTGAGTGTAGAACAGCTGCCGGATATATAGCCATATAATCGCCTACATTTAAACAGCAATAAAACACAAACGCTACAGTATGATCCAACAAATATCATAGTGAGTCGGCCTAGAAGAGCGAATGTCTCTCACTGAGTGAGTGCCTGACAGACTGCGGTTAGAGACTGCGGCCTACGGAACAACAGGTCCCGCGTTCGAATCCAGTAAGGTTCAGGACAGACAAAAACTTCGCTGACTATAACCTTATGTAGCTATGTAACAGGATACCTAAAATGAAACTGTTCTGGTGGATATTAGGATTTGTTCTGGATAGAGAAACACTACATGATTCTCTCGTCTTTTCACTTGACAAAAAAGTCAATAATCGTCACCTATATTGAGAGATACTGTATCAATGTTATTCACAAATGGCTAACTTGCTGTTAAAATGGCCAGTGGCAAAAGAGAATTTGTTCAGGGTAGACAAAACTTCCCTGGCTACAACCTTCAGTAGCTAAGGGAAGTCTAAAGTGAAACTGTTTACTGTAGTGATGGCCAAACGATGCTTCATTAGCGTTATTTTAGCAGCAGGATATTATGCTGGCAGCACTCAGAATTTCATTTTCACAATAAAAGCCATCATTGAAATTGATGACTAAGCCACTCCAGGACCTTAATGTGCTTCTTCTTGAGCCACTCCTTTGTTGCCTTGGCCATGTGTTTAGGGTCATTGTCATGCTGGAATACCCATCCATGACCCATTTTCAATGGCCTGGCTGAGGGAAGGTGGTTTGATGGTACATGGCCCTTCTATCGTCCCTTTGAAGCGGTGAAGTTGTCCTGTCCCCTTAGCAGGAAAACTCCCCCAAAGCATTAAGTATCCACCTCCATGTTTGACGGTGTGGATGGTGTTCTTGGGATCATAGGCAGCTTTCCTGCTCCTTCAAACACAGCGAGTTGAGTTGATGCCAAAGAGCTCGATTTTGGTCTCATCTGACCACAACACTTTCACCCAGTTCTCCTCTGAATCATTCAGATGTTCATTGGCAAACTTCAGACAGGCCTGTACATGTGCTTTCTTGAGCAGTGGGACCTTGTGGGCGCTGCAGGATTTCAGTCATTCACGGCATAGTGTATTACCAATTATTGACACGATCCTCCCATGTAGTTCTGGGCTGATTCCTCACCGTTCTCATAGCAACTCCACAAGGTGAGATCTTGCATGGAGCCCCAGACCAAAGGAGATTGACAGTTCTTTTGTGTTTCAACTGTTGTCACCTTCTTACCAAGCTGGATGGCGATGGTCTTGTAGCCCATTCCAGCCTTGTGTAGGTCTACAATCTTGTCCTTGATATCCATGTACAGCTCTTTGGTCTTGGCCATGATGGAGAGTTTGGAATCTGTGGACAGGTGTCTTTTATACAGGTAACAAAATGAGATTAGGAGCACTCCCTTTAAGAATTAGATAACTCACCCTGAATCTCATGCCACACTTTGTCACATGACCAAACACTCAGTAATATCTTACTGAAACAGTGTTGCCAAGATCCCTTATAATATGCGACTTTGGGCTTATTTTATGAAGTCGCTGGAAATAATCATGAGTCACGGGTTGCGGTTTTTTGTGCTTATTTGAAAAGGTTTGCTCGCTTGTTAGGAAAATCTGACAAGGGACTTAGTTTTTGCGCATTTCTGGTCACTACTTTCCCTAAATGCAAGTGCTGTAGTGTAAGTGCTGTAGTGTAATTCACTCTATTACAAATCCCCACGGGATTTTTCCTGCCCCCATCTCCCTCCCATTGGCGAAAAATCAAGTTAGAATTCCAAGCGATGTTACAAGTTTCAACTTTTATTTGTCAAATGCACCAAGCAACACATAATCCTGAACAATTACATTCTTGTGACATGGCAACATCGTAGTGAGAGTTAAGAATATATAATCAATCAATCAATCACCTTTATTTATAAAGCTCTTTTTACAACAGCAGTTGTCACAAAGTGCTTTACAGAGACACCCGGCCTTAAACCCCAAGGAGCAAACAACAGTAGTGTTGAATTTCAGTGGCTAGGAAAAACTCCCTAAGAAGGCCGAATTTTAGGAAGAAACCTAGAGAGGACCCAAGCTCAGAGGGGTGACCAGTCCTCTTCTGGCTGTGCCGGGTGAGATATTAAGAGTCCAATTGGAATAATAAATAAATTCAGAATCCAGAGTCTATTTGATTCTAGACTAGGTCAAAAGTATGACCAGGTGGACAAGGACAGGGACAGCAACGGGCCCCCCAAACCAGGTACTCCGCAGGTGTGGACCAGGACCTCATCTCCTGATATTTAAAACTAGAGGAGACTTAGAAAGTGCATTCCTCATATCCCCCAGCACAATAATATAGCAGTGTAACACCTTGGAACTGAGACGGGGGGGTCCGGCGACACTGTGGCCCTACCCGGGGGAGGCCCCGGACAGGGCCCAACAGGCAGGAAATCAATCCACCCACATTGCCAGGCATCAACCAAAGCAATGGTCACCAACTTTTTCAAGCCTAAGATCACATCCCAAGTCCAAATGTAAACCAAGATCTACCACTTGCAAAAAATTATGAAAAAACGAGGCCACAATGTAGTTTGACAATCTTTGTTGCCTGTTACTCACTACAAAAATACTTTTGTATTAATTGTATCTAAATTCGAATATTTTTTGTATGAAAATTTGTTATTAATCCATATGAAATGTGCATTTCTCTCCGGCGCGTTCTGCGAAGATCGTGGGTCAATATCATCAACTTCATCTTTGCAGCCGACACAAAAAAAACATTTGTTTATTAATAAACAATTAAAACGTCTCATTGAAATATTTTACATATCCATAATCATTTCTTTTGCTGGTTCTTTGAGACAGCTTTTAGGTGCCGTTTACATTCACCACTCCATCAGAACCGAAAACATAGAGAGAGCTCTTCATATGTAAACTATAGGCTATTTGATTGGACAGCCTCTCCCTCCCCTAGACACCATTTACTGCACACAATAGGCTCACACATGGTGCATTTAAAAATAATAAATAATAAAGAATACAAATATATATATATTTTTTTTTTCTCTGATTTTGAAAACTCTTCGCGATCGACTTAAAATGCTTCCAAGATCGACTTGTCGACCGCGATCGACTGGTTGGTGACTCGTGAACCAAAGGAACACCCACCAACCGCAACCCCCCTGAATGAGGGCAGAGTATTGCCAGCAGCGTACAGCCCAATTGCACAAGTGCGCAACAGAGAGTCAACAACAAGCCAGTGACTCTTCCCCCGAAAGGCATTGGAGGGAGGGCATCCCAGTGGCAACGAGAGCCCACCTGGCAAGACAGCAAGGGTGGACAGTATCAAGCCTACTGGTCACCTTCACGCCCCCGGGCCAGGCTACACCTAATTATAAACCGTGCTGTAGAGATTAGTTTTTAGTAGACACTTGAATGTTTGCACTGAGTTTGCATTTCTAACCTTAATTGGCAGATCATTCCACAGTAGTGGAGCTCTATGAGAATAGGCCCTGCCGCCAACTGTTTGTTTAGAAATTCTAGGTTCAATTAAAAGGCCTGCATCTTGCGATCATAGGTTACGTGTAGGTATGTATGGCTGGATCATTTCAGCAAGGTAAATAGGAGCAAGTCCATGTATTGATTTATAGGTTAAGAGTAAAACTTTAAAATCAGCCCTAACCTTAACAGGCAGCTAGTGTAAGGACGCTAGGACAGGAGTAATGTGTTCAAAAAATGTGGTTCTAGTTAGGATTCTAGCAGCTGTGTGCAGCACTAATTGAAGTTTATTTATTAATTTGTCTGGATAACCAGAGAGAAGAGCATTGCAGTAATCTAGTCTAGAAGTAACGAAAGCATATATAAATATTTTTGCATTTGTTTTTGATAGAAAGTTTCAAATTTTTGCAATGTTTCGAAGATGAAAATAAGCAACTCTTGAGAGATATTTTATATGTTCTTCAAAGGAGAGGTCAGGGTCAAGGGTTTACAGTGAGATCTGCTAACAACTCTCTTTGTTTCTTAGGTCCTAAAACGAGCATTTCTATTTTCCTTGAGTTTAAGAGCAAGAAATTCTCTGTCATCCACTTCCTAATATCTGAAACGCATGCTTCCAAAGTAGCTAATTTAGGGGCTTCTCCATGCTTCATTGAAATATATAACTGTGTGTCATCAGCATAACAGTGAAAGTTTACATTGTGATTTCGGATTACATCGCCCAGAAGGAACATATATAGTGAGAACAATAATGGGCCCAGAACTGAGCCTTGAGGAACACCAAAGCATATCTTTGACTTGTCAGAGGATATGCCATCCACACTAACAAACTGATATCTTTCAGATAAATAAGATTTAAACCAGGCTAGAACATGTCCACGTAGCCCAATATGGGTTTCCAGTCTCTCTAAGAGAAGGGAGTGATCAATAGTGTAAAAAGCAGCATTAAGATCAAGAAGCAACAGGACGGATGCGGAACCTTTGTCTGAGCCCATTAGAAGGTCATTTGTTACCTTCACGAGTGCAGTCTCAGTACTATGATGGGATCTGAAACCGGACTGAAGTATTTCATAAATGTTATTTGTCTTTAGGAAGGCATTCAGTTGTTGGGAAACACATTTTTCTAAGATTTTTGAGAGGAACGGGAGGTTCGATATTGGCCTATAATTGTTTAATATGTCGGGATTCAGATTAGATTTTTTTAGAAGAGGCTTAATTTCCGCTATGTTTAGTGAGTTTGGTACACATCCGGAGGAAAGGGAGCAATTTATTATGTTCAGCATTGGCTGACCTTGCACAGGAAATAGCTCCTTAGAATATATAAGCAAAAATATAGCCACACAAATAAAAAGACCATAAAGCTCTGTGCAGCTACTGCAAAGTAGAATCTATTATTACATTTTATAACAAAAAACAAGCAAAACATAGCCTACGTATATATATATATATATATATATATATATATAGAAGCCTCATATAATGGATTCTCTCCTTTTGTATACGTTGTTAACAGAACATCCTGAAGTGTGATTTGGTTGATTTCATAGATGGAAAGAATTGTGTTCTACAATGGGAAATGCTGTTCTGTGATTTATCATCGACCAGGAAGGATTACTTCTGTTGCATGTCCTCATAAATTGTAACGCCACTCTTACAAACCATTCATTTTCAGTGTGCGATTTAATTTCATGATTGGATAGTTACATGGCTGGAGTGTTTGGAAGAGAGAAAACCAAATTGGTAAGTAAAGTTGAATGGTTTCTTTTCCTCCCTGTCTGCCTGTCTTGTATCGTTAACAAGGAGCTGACAGCGTTGCGCTGTATATTCGAAAGAAAACTGTTGTGGGTAGAAATAAACTGAAAACCGATACTACTTGAATGCCCCTTGCCTGCCTTGCAGTACAATAAGCTGATCCAACGTTTACCCCAGCACACGTTTTCTAACCCTATCGTTTAAGATTTCATGTGGAGAATTGCTTTCTGAGAAAAATCTCTGATGTAGTCTACATTGAAAAACGTGATTTAATGTCTGTTGTGCATTTATGGTGCCAGAGCTTGTGTCTCATAAAATCAAAGAAGAGTGCCATTCTATGGGGTCTGTAACAGTTGTTTAGAATAATTACTCTCAGTTCAAAAACCCCTTAATGATGAAAGAAATCTTGTGTTCTGTGACGTCGCCCGGCATGGCGCAGCCGGGGCCCCACCCTGGAGCCAGGCCCGGGGTTGGGGCTTGTTCGCGAGCGCCTGGTGGCCGGGCCTTTCCCCATGGGGCCCGGCCGGGCCCAGCCCGAACGAGCGACATGGGGCCGCCCTCCCGTGGGCTCACCACCCATAGGAGGGACCATAAGGGGCCGGTGCAGAGAGGATCTGGCGGCAGTCGAAGGCGGGGGCCTAGACAACCCGATCCCTGGACACGGAAACTAGCTCTAGGGACATGGAATGTCACCTCGCTGGCAGGGAAGGAGCCTGAGATCGTGCGTGAGGTTGAGAGGTTCCGACTAGAGGTAGTCGGGATCACCTCTACGCACGGCTTGGGCTCTGGAACCACACTCCGTGAGAGAGGATGGACTCTTCACCACTCTGGAGTTGCCCAGTGTGAGAGGCGGCGGGCTGGTGTGGGTTTGCTTATAGCTCCCCAGCTCTGCCGCCATGTGTTGGAGTTTACCCCGGTGAACGAGAGGGTAGTTTCCCTGCGCCTACGGGTCGGGGATAGGTCTCTCACTGTTGTTTGTGCCTACGGGCCGAACGGCAGTGCAGAGTACCCAACCTTCTTGGAGTCTCTGGGAGGGGTGCTGGAAAGTGCTCCGACTGGGGACTCTATCGTTCTACTGGGGGACTTCAACGCCCACGTGGGCAACGACAGTGACACCTGGAGGGGCGTGATTGGGAGGAATGGCCCCCCTGATCTGAACCCGAGCGGTGTTCAGTTATTGGACTTCTGTGCTAGTCACAGTTTGTCCATAACGAACACCATGTTCAAGCATAAGGGAGTTCATCAGTGCACGTGGCACCAGGACACCCTAGGCCGCAGGTCGATGATCGACTTTGTTGTCGTTTCATCTGACCTGCGGCCACATGTCTTGGACACTCGGGTGAAGAGAGGGGCGGAGCTGTCAACTGATCACTACCTGGTTGTGAGTTGGATCCGATGGCGGGGGAGGAAGCTGGACAGACTCGGCAGGCCCAAGCATACTGTAAGGGTCTGCTGGGAACGTCTGGCCGAGTCTCCTGTCAGAGAGATCTTTAACTCCCACCTCCGGCAGAGCTTTGACTGTATCCCGAGGGAGGCTGGAGATATTGAGTCCGAGTGGACCATGTTCTCCACCGCCATTGTCGAAGCGGCCGCTCGGAGCTGTGGCCGTAAGGTCTCCGGTGCCTGTCGAGGCGGCAATCCCCGAACCCGGTGGTGGACACCGGAAGTAAGGGATGCCGTCAAGCTGAAGAAGGAGTCCTATCAGGCCTGGTTAGCTTGTGGGACTCCTGAGGCAGCTGACGGGTACCGACAGGCCAAGCGGACTGCAGCCCGGGTGGTTGTGGAGGCAAAAACTCGGGCCTGGGAGGAGTTCGGTGAGGCCATGGAGAAGGACTATCGGCTGGCCTCGAAGAGATTCTGGCAAACCATCCGGCGCCTCAAGAGAGGGAAACAGTGCCCTACCAACGCTGTTTACAGTAGAGGTGGGCAGCTGTTGACCTCAACTGGGGATGTCGTCGGGCGGTGGAAGGAGTACTTCGAGGATCTCCTCAATCCCGCCGTCACGTCTTCCATTGAGGAAGCAGAGGATGAGGGCTCAGAGGTAGACTCGTCCATCACCCGGGCTGAAGTCACCGAGGTGGTTAAGAAACTCCTCGGTGGCAAGGCACCGGGGGTGGATGAGATCCGCCCTGAGTACCTCAAGTCTCTGGATGTTGTGGGTCTGTCTTGGCTGACATGCCTGTGCAACATCGCGTGGCAGTCGGGGACAGTGCCTCTGGGGTGGCAGACCGGGGTGGTGGTCCCTCTTTTTAAGAAGGGGGACCGGAGGGTGTGTTCCAACTATAGGGGGATCACACTTCTCAGCATCCCCGGGAAAGTCTATGCCAGGGTTCTGGAGAGGAGAATACGGCCGATAGTAGAACCTCGGATTCAGGAGGAACAGTGTGGTTTTCGTCCAGGCCGTGGAACACTGGACCAGCTCTATACCCTCTACAGGGTGATGGAGGGTTCATGGGAGTTTGCCCAACCAGTCCACATGTGTTTTGTGGATTTGGAGAAGGCATTCGGGAATATGGGGTCCTGGGTCCTTTGCTAAGGGCTGTCAGGTCCCTGTACGACCGAAGCAGGAGCTTGGTCCGCATTGCCGGCAGTAAGTCAGACTTGTTCCCTGTGCATGTTGGACTCCGGCAGGGCTGCCCTTTGTCACCGGTTCTGTTCGTAATTTTTATGGACAGAATTTCTAGGCGCAGCCAGTGGCCGGAGGGTGTCAGGTTTGGGGACCACACGATTTCGTCTCTGCTCTTTGCCGATGATGTTGTTGTGTTGGCCCCTTCAAGCCAGGACCTTCAGCATGCACTTGGACGGTTTGCAGCCGAGTGTGAAGCGGTGGGGATGAAAATCAGTACCTCCAAATCCGAGGCTATGGTCCTCAGTCGGAAAAGGTTGGCTTGCCCACTTCAGGTTGGTGGAGAGTGCCTGCCTCAAGTGGAGGAGTTTAAGTATCTAGGGGTCCTGTTCACGAGTGAGGGAAGGATGGAACGGGAGATTGACAGACGGATCGGTGCAGCTTCTGCAGTAATACGGTCGATGTATCGGTCTGTCGTGGTGAAGAAAGAGCTGAGCCGCAAGGCGAAGCTCTCGATTTACCGGTCAATCTACGTTCCTACTCTCACCTATGGTCATGAGCTTTGGGTCATGACCGAAAGGACAAGATCCCGGATACAGGCGGCCGAAATGAGCTTTCTCCGCAGGGTGGCTGGGTGATCCCTTAGAGATCGCCCAGAGAGAGTGAGAAGCTTGGTCACCCGGGAGGAGCTCAGAGTAGAGCCGCTGCTCCTCCACATCGAGAGGGGTCAGCTGAGGTGGCTTGGGCATCTGTTTCGGATGCCTCTGGAACGCCTTCCTGGGAAGGTGTTCCGGTCCCGTCCCACCGGGAGGAGACCCCGGGGAAGACCTAGGACACGCTGGAGGGACTATGTCTCCCGGCTGGCCTGGGAACGCCTCGGTGTCCCCCCGGAAGAGCTGGAGGAAGTGTCTGGGGAGAGGGAAGTCTGGGCATCCCTGCTTAGACTGCTGCCCCCGCGACCCGGCCCCGGATAAGCGGAAGATGATGGTATGGTATGGTATGGTACTCTCAGTTAATCACACACACATTTCTTCAGCATAAGTGCCCCCCAAATGATCAAGGCTTTCACTTACGGCTAGCCAAAGTCTAACAGCCATACTTGCTAGCAAAACACATGCTTTCGGCAGAGCAGCAGTTATCTTCAGTCTAATCGTAATGCATTAATAATGTCTGTCTAAAACCAATAAATTATCTCAGGTACTGTATACAGTGACATTACCTTGCCTTCATGTATGGAGCCTCTGGCTCATCGCTAGGTGATGTATGTCGCAAGTAATCAGTAGAGACTGCGCTGCCATTGGCCACTAAGGGAGCCAAGTTATGCCAAACGTTTGTAAAACGGCCCTATGGGGAAGAAATTTAGTTTGGAAGTGCGTTTGGAAGTTGGTAATGTCTACCAGACGGCAGCAGTGTGAACAGACCATAGCCTTGGTGGCTGTGACCTTTGATGATGTTCAGTGCCTTCCTCAGGCATCGTGTATGGTAGATGCCTTGCACGGAGGGGAGATGGCTGCTGATGACTCGCTACGCAGACTTTACCACCCTCTGGAGGGACTTGCACTGGAGCAGCTGCCATACCAGGCAGTAACGCAGCCTGAGAGGAGGCTTTTAATGGTGCACCTGCAGAAGTTGGAGTTTTTTCAGACATGCTAAATTTCTTGAGTCTCCTCAGGAAGTATAGTCGTTTTTGGGCTGTTTTCACTGCCGAGTTCACTTGTCTGAACCAAGTGATGTCATCTTTGATGAACACACAGAGAAACTTGAATTCAGAGACTCTCTACACTAAAGCCCCCTCTATGCCGCTTCCCGATGTCCCCTATCTTCTCCTTAGTCTTGCAGAAGTTGAGTGAGAGGTTGTACTGGCACCATATAGCCAGGTTCTTTATTTCCTCTCTGTAAGCGGTCACATCATTATTGGAGATGTGACTCAGGATGGTAGTGTCATTCGTGAATTTAAGGATGGTTTTGGAGCTGTGTTTGAACAAGAAGTACCCGTGCTAAGGTTCAGGGCAGAGGAGGTGAGGTTGCCAATTCTCACCACCTCGGGTCTGCCCATAAGGAAGTCCCAGATCCAATTGCTAAGGAAGGTCTTAAGTCCCAGGGTCCTGAGCTTAGGAACAAGCTTAGTGGGCACAATAGTGGTGAATGCTCAGCTGTAGTCCACGAACAGCATCTTCACGTATGTATTGCCTTTTTCCAGATGGGATAGGGAGGTGTGTGTCGTCAGGGCAATGCAATCGCCCGTTGATCTATTGAGGCGGTATGCAAATTGAAAGGGGTCCAAGGTGTCAGGAAGGGTGGAGCAGATGTGAGTTCTGACCAGCCACTCGAAGCACTTCATGATGGTGGAGGTCAGTGCTACAGGGCAGGCTTGGTCCAGGCAGGTGATTGAAGGTTTCTGCTGTACAGGGAGGGTGGTGTTTGAAGCAGGAAGGGACTGCCGACAGAGTCAGGGAGAGTTTGAATATGGAGGTGAAAACCTCTGCTAGTTGGTGGGCGAATCCCCTGAGGACACGGCCTGGAATGCCATCTGGCCCTGGTGACTTCCAAGGGTTAACTTTTTTTAAACTCTCATGTCAGCTGTGGTTAGGGTCAGAGTGCGGAGTCTCGCCAGCAAGGCCAAACAACTCTATAGTAAGGTTTTCATCTTTGCTTTGCTCATTGTCATTTAAGAAAGGTTCACACAATTTAAGAGTCAATAAGGCTCATCTTTCAAAGCTGTAGAAAAGGTCTTACTGGGAATTAAGCCAATTACCCTTGGTTCCCATTGTCCTTTTGTGGGAGCCTTGTCAGTTAACAATTGCAAAGTAAAACATTAAATTCTTTGTATATGAGAACAGCACCAGAAGCAATGAATATGAGATCCTTCTGCCCCTTGACGTATTAAAAAGCTTTGGCAAATTTGGGTTCATACTTCGCCTAAACATAGGAGTGACATGCAGACGATGTAGCATTTTACATGGCATCTTCTAAGACGAGTTCCAAGTCAGGAAATAGGGTGGTGGGTAGACAAATGTAATCCCAATTTACAAGCTCTATGTGGGAGCCTACATCAGCCTCCAGTAACATCTTAGTTTTGCCTACATTGTCTTTCCTAAACATGAACAGCAAATGGTAAAAGCATCTACTGACAGATTTGACCTGCATTGTTTTCAACAGGTTCTCAATTGGAGAAATTAAGAAGTCAACTGAAAGTAATTTTAATTTTGCAAATTTGAAATTACACATCTGATGCTGTTTAGTGAAGTCACTTTGGGGGTTGCCAAATTTACCAACTATCTGGTCAAATGTAAGAATTTTGTTTGTCTGCACAATATCCTCAACAACATTACCTTTCCTTGAAGAGAAGCCTCCCCTCATCTCCAATACAAACTCAGAATTCTCATGTGAAGGGGTCCAGTAAAGAAAACTAATCATTGGGACCTCCTAGCTTCAAGGTTAGCTGATACGCTCTCATGAATTTGGTGTTTCAGTAAACCACTCAGGGATGAATCTCAACTGAGACACCAAATCATTCAAGAGAAAGGGCTCCTAGACCACCTAATCTGTTAGGCAAGGTGAGCTATATTTTTCCTTTGCCAAAATAATGATATAATAAAAACAGTTTTTTTATTGAAAAACTGTCCTGTGAAGCAACGTAAGGAAAATTTGAAAGGATATTGAAGGTGAGGATTAATATACATTTTAATACAGTGAATATGACCCAACCAGGATAAAGGCAGGCTACTCCAAGATCATTCTTGATATAAAGAAGAAGTGGGGAGACATTTAATCTTTACAGATCTTTTAATGCCGAGGAGATTTTAAATCCTAAGTAAAGCCGGGAGAACATTTGGGAGAATTCACAATCTTGGAGTTGTTGAGTGCCATAGCTTTGGACTTGGTGTAGTACATTTTAAAACCCGAGAACTCACCATATGAGGAGGTCTAAAAGCCTAGGAATCTAATGTCTAAAAGTGAGTCCAGGAAAATCAAAACATAATCTGCATATAGCGAAAACATGCTTTGACCAAGTCTTAGTACATCCTCACCCTGAACTTATTCCAAAAGCTAAAGGCTCAAAAAACACAACAGGACTTTTCAGATTAGCATGCTGGAGAATGTTTAGAACTCTTATTATATCATAATAACAATATGTGCCCTTCACAGACCCTTGTCAGTATTGATGAGTGAAGGGAGCAATGTCTCAATTGCCAAAAGCTTACCCAGAAGAAAAACTTCTGTTTATCCAAATTCAGAATTGATATAGGTCTGAATGAGGTGTATTCATCCGCTGGTTTGCCCTTCTTTAGAATTAGATTTGCTTTATCATGTAATGAGCAAGGAAATTGACTTTGGGTTTGGCAACCAGATTCACTCCCCCTTCACCGTATCATGGTTGCCATTGCAATTGGCTCACTTGTCTTCACTGATCAGAAACAACCAAATGTCTTAAAACCCACTGGACGGCAATTTGGCTTGCAATTGACTTTGCAGCAGGGCAGGGACCTATTAGTTTAGTTATTGATAATCTAATTGAGCATACGTTTCACTTGATACTTCAAATACCAACCCTTGTTCTAAACTTCAGGGTTGAGGACTTATAAAACGAGTTGCCTTTAAAAAGTGTGGTGTATGTTGTCTAAATAAGTGGTTAAACAAATCCTAATTTAAATGCATGAGAATGAGGAACTGACAACAACAAAATGTCAAATGCATTAAAGGGGCACAGCAATGCACTACCACTGCGCATAGAAAACTGTCTTGTTTACACACCTATCTGAAATTGCTTAAATCAAAGTATTTCGCAGAAGTGTATTCATCCATTATACATGGTGGAAGATTGTATTTATGTGTATATATGTGGAGGGTGTAATGTTTACTGTATACACTGATCAGCCATAACATTATGACTTCCTGCCTAATATTGTGTATGTCCCCCTTTTGCCGCCAAAACAGCCCTGACCCATTGAGGCATGATAACGAGATTATCAGTGTTATTCACTTCACCTGTCAGTGCTCATAATGTTATGGCTGATGGGTGTATCAGTGTTATTCACTTCACCTGTCAGTGGTCATAATGTTATGGCTGATGGGTGTATCAGTGTTATTCACTTCACCTGTCAGTGGTCATAATGTTATGGCTGATGGGTGTATCAGTGTTATTCACTTCACCTGTCAGTGGTCATAATGTTATGGCTGATGGGTGTATCAGTGTTATTCACTTCACCTGTCAGTGGTCATAATGTTATGGCTGATGGGTGTATCAGTGTTATTCACTTCACCTGTCAGTGCTCATAATGTTATGGCTGATGGGTGTATCAGTGTTATTCACTTCACCTGTCAGTGATCATAATGTTATGGCTGATTGGTGTATCAGTGTTATTCACTTCACCTGTCAGTGGTGATAATGTTATGGTTGATTGGTGTATCAGTGTTATTCACTTCACCTGTCAGTGGTCATAATGTTATGGCTGATGGGTGTATCAGTGTTATTCACTTCACCTGTCAGTGGTGATAATGTTATGGCTGATGGGTGTATCAGTGTTATTCACTTCACCTGTCAGTGGTCATAATGTTATGGCTGATCGGTGTAAGTGTATGCATGACTTGTGTGTATGTGTGTGTGTCTCTGTCAGCAGTGTGGTGCGCGGGATGGTGTTCACTGTGTATGAATGTGTACAGTATGTTTGTCAGTCTGTGTGTTTGTGTGTATTCTTTTTAGTTTTGACTAGGTCTGTTCATATTGAAGGTCTGTTCTACACTGTTTTGCACCCCAGCTAATTCACTAACTCACCTTAGCTGTGAGTGAGAGGGTGTGACTCTCTGTTTCTTCTGTCCCTCCCTCCCCTCTCCCTTCCTCCCCTCTCCCTCCCTCCTCTCTCCCTTCCTCCCCTCTCCCTCCCTCCTCTCTCCCTTCCTCCCCTCTCCCTCCCTCCCTCCCCTCTCCCTCCCTCCCCTCTCCCTTCCTCCCCTCTCCCTTCCTCCCCTCTCCCTCCCTCCCCTCTCTCCTCTCACTCTTAAGAACAATAATAATGTATTTTTCTCTCCCCCCCTTGTCCCTCTCTCTTTTTGTCTGTAGGAAGATAATAGAAGTGAAAATTATCGATGATGAGCTGTATGAGAAGAACAAAACCTTCACCATGGAATTGGGGGAGCCACTACTGCTTGATGTTGGTCAGAAACACGGTGCGCATGTTTGTGATTTTGTTTGGGTTTCAAGTTTTGCTTGTTTTGATTGATATGCAAATGGATACACAGGGCCACACAATTAAATTCCCTTTTTCCACTCATCAGTGCTAAATATAACACAAATAGAAAAGAGATAATAGTGATTAAAAAAATATTAAAATGAAAAAACACAGTAATTGTAGAAATGTACATAATATATAAGAAAATAAACACTTTGTGTGTGTGTGTGTATTAACATATACCTAATAAATAAATAAAGGGAAGGAAACCAAAAAGGAAGTCCTGAGTGCAACAATTAAACTACTAAAGGCCTTTACACACTGCATTGTTCTCAGCTCTGGGCTATCTTAGCCCTAAGCTAAGATTGGCCCTGTGTTAGCTTAGCCTGTGTTCACACAAGAGTTTGTTAACCCTAGGTTAAGGATTCACACTTGTATTCCAAATAAATACAACACAATACCATTTAACATTACATGATAAGCTACAAATGTTACATTTGCTCTGGCATGCGAATAATGTTCCAGTGCATCACTGGCACACGATCAATGTTACGCTACCACAATTCAGTTAAAGACTTCATGACATTGGTTGATCAAGATGCTCACCCTGTCAGTATTTGCTTTGACAACTTTGTTAAAACTACACAAAGAAAAAGAAAAACGTTAATCAACGACCAAAGCAACCTGCAAGAACTAATTCGCTAAGATTTTGCAGGTATTATGAACTGACAAAAGTTTGCAGAGTGAAAGGACCGTAACAGAAAAACATTATAGCTGTTGGTAACGACGGGGGTCAAGAGCGTAATAAGGTGAAAGGGCAGGTTTTGTGATTGGGCAATACTGGTTATTTTGTCACAGTGTTTCTGGGACTAGCCCTGAAAAGTTTGTGTTAACCCTGTTCCAGAGCAGGGCTAACTAGCTCTAGGCTAAGGGTGGTACTAGCCCACTTCAAAATATACACATGTGAACACTTGCTTAGCCCAGGGCTTAGGAGGCTCTTAGCCCTATGCTAAGATGCAGTGTGGCAAAAATAATAAGTAGGAGTCTCCACTTACGCAGTCCAGCAAAAATAAATAGAAACATTTGAAAGGGTAGTGGTAGTTAATGGTCAAAGACATGCAATGGATGACATTAATGAATTCTGGTCCCCTTTTCGTTGGTGGTATTTTGCCTGGATTTGAATTAACTTAATTATAGTAATATAATATTTAATATATGTGTATTATCTTGAGTTTATTATAGTTGAAGGTATTTTCTGAAGTCACATTTGAACCATCACAAATGTGAGTAAAACCACTCATTTATATTTCTCTTTCCTGCGTATTTCTCTCTCATTGTTTCTCTCTCCCTTCAAATAACTGATCCTTGTTCTGATATAATGAATGTGATTAAATATTTTTCATGTTCTACATGAAAAGCCTACAGCCTTGGGCCAAATAATTAACAAAAAATAATTAGCTTCAGCAACAGCTGAGCTTACATCTGGACACTAACGATAACAACCAGCCGAAGTGAAATATAGTGTTGGCATGACTTGTGTCTGGAAGCTAAAGATAACAACCAGAAGTATAATTTAACATAGCTCATCTCTATAGGAGCTAACAATTAAAAACCTGCTGTATCAAGGAGTGTTAACATAGCTTGTCTCCAAGGTACTAACTATAAAAACTTGCAGAATGACTTATAGTGTTAAGCAAGATTCAGAATATGGGTAACAAACATATACTATACAAGAATTTATCGACTTTTTGAAAGCTAGATAAGAATACTATGTCAATCATGAATGTAGTTATTCAGTACAAAAAGTAAAGACAGGTTCTTGATTCTAGTGGAACTCAGACAGCACGAGCTTGTTAGTTAGCTAACGTTAACTATGATCCCAAAGTTTTGAGCAAATTCTCAGGTGATTTTTGGACATGTGAGGTTACTCCATGGTAGCCATTACTCTGAAAAATATATTTTTTAACAAAGTAATTGAAAAAAAGATATGCTTCAAACCATGGTTGACTTCCTTTATTCAGCCATGCCTTCACATATGGCAAGGAATAGATCCGCTGGAGTGGGCTACCATTGTGTTTGAAGAAAACAGGTTGGAAAGACTGTACACAGCAAGTGCATTTCGCTTGGTTGTCAGGATGTTATTCATGCATGGCACATATCAATACAATTGTGGATATTACAATGGTATATAGAAACTTTATCAGCGGTGACAAGGAGACCAGTGTTTTTTAAACTTTGGAGTCTTTAAACACTTGGAATCCCTAAAACACTATCCATCTCACCTACCCCAAACACCTCACATAGCTTTTAGACTGCATTGTCTCCGAATTAACTGTTTGCTCCACACGCCACTAGTCTGGTTAAAGTAGGGTGACCATATTTTCAAACCCCCAAACTGGGACCCTTAAGTGTACTGCATGTTAATGCACATGTATGCGCTTATGCACACGTGTTGGTCATTGTGCATGCTTGTGGTATTCACTGTCCTGTGTGTTTTTCCACTCCCTTGAGCTTTGAAGAGAGTTGTTGTTTTGCTAAGCAGTTGTACGCAGTTGTTTGTTTGGCTCTGACTCGTATGTGAAAACATTACAGTATTATTATTTTAATTGTTGTGAAAGCTGGGACAATTTGGTAGTGAATGTCGAAAAACGTGTTTTACAGATATTTGTCAGGACCCGGGACAACTAGCTTGAAACCGGGCAAACCAGGATGTCTGGTCACCCACGGTTAAAGGACTTTCAGAACTAATTTTATTTATCAATCATTTTATCTGCTCTCCTTGTCCATTACACTGACATGAGAGGTGGTGGTTGCGGTGAATCTTTTCTGAACGCTCTTTGCTGGTCTGCTAGAATCGCAGAATGTGGTTATTCTCGTCGGCTATCTGTTCTCACAGATTTCAGCAACCCTTGAAGGAAATCCGTGCGATTGCTTTGCCCACCTGCGTAATGCTGGGATGTTCACCACTCTAACACCACTCGAACACTCAATCAAGCAGTCAGTCGTTGATAGTTATACCCCAACACTGGACCTGGGGGCAGAGGTCACTTAGCTCCACCAAAGAATCATGCATTATTCCCAAGTTGTCAGTGAAGGCAAGGGATTTGGGGATGTCTTCAATGACATTGGATGTTGCCCTCTCCTTGCCTTCCATCTCAGCATTGATCGGTGGATGCCTGATGGAGAGCGGCTTAGTATACCCAGAGCACATGGACATCTTTGTCTTGCCGGTCCCCAACTAACTTATGGTGAGAAAACGGACAGTGAAACATAACTCCACTTCCCGTTTTCAACTCTATCAGCTCCCTGCTACTCTTCTGGGAATTGTGGTTGAGGGAGAAAAAAAAGTTGGAAATTATTGAGACATGTCACCATAATGCAGCACTATCTTGCAAAGTTTTAGAGAGACCCCTACTCCCTTTTGCAACATAACGGAGGAAAGACACATTATCTGGCAAGACCAGTTTTTAATCCTGCTTGTGGATTAGTCAAGGGGGGTCCCGCAGAGGGCAATGCAATTGGCAAGCATTTGGGGGGTTAGTAATCGCATAAGGTTGGTTTGCCTCTTTGTGCTTCAGGAAATCATTGTGGCAGCTTGGGTGCCTGTGACCTCAATCGAGGTTGTTGGCATGTAAACACTCTTGTCTACACTTCCTGGTTGAGTGAGCAGAGTAACAAGAAACAGAATGTTTGGAGGAGACGTCACAACTTTGACACACATTATTTTGATATTTTAAGATGTTATCAACCAGTTTTTCTCTAAGTTGTGGTAAATAACATTGGCACATGACTTTTTGGAGTGAAGCACACTTTCCATCTTCAGTTCATTAAGCTACTGCAACATCATATTAGTGGGAATGCTAGTGTTGGGCAATCTAAGATATTATGTAAGCATTACAACAATACACAAACAGTTGTGTCAACTTTCGTCTACATATTGTCTCAACTTTTGACAGTCGTTTTTCAGCACTTTATTTTGGCTGCTTTGGCATGCGAAACAGAATGTTTATATTCACATATCTTTTTTCAGATGGTGTATTTGCCCCATTCCAATAACAGTCTTAGCCCTTGCATTTTTTAGCTCAAAAATACTTCACACTGCCACAGATTGTATGGACAGTACAAGGTGTTAATTTGCTTTGCAGATTACTTTTGCCCTTTAACCAGCTTCATGCTTATAAGACTTGTTTTTTTTTAGTTACGAGCAGTGTTTTGAGCAGGAGCAGGGGAGGAGTTGCGGGTGAGTTCCAGGTGACGCCAAAATGGTATTAGATGTTGGCGAGTCTGCAAAGGATTTTTTCTCATCATCCACTGAACCACTAAAACTAATATTTTAATTAGCACTACATTTCTTGTGCCTTCACTTTCACTCCAGAACAACATTGCTAATGATCTAGCTTACAGAGACCTGCTAGCATAAAAAAAACTCATTTGCATGGCCCTGCTCTGATTAGAAAGCACATCCTGTGCATTCTCAATCTGCACATTCTTATTACTTGCAGTTATGACCTGCACTCATAGGCTCTCAGTAAAAAGGTAGAACAAAGAATAATCAAGCAATACAAAAGGTAACTCTTCCACTTTAATCCCAATCATGTCTTCGTGTCACTGTGATCAACTATTTTGCCACTTTGTGTGAATCTGGGCAGGTGATAGGCTACTTTGTATAAATAAAGGGCCAGTACGGCACAGAGAATTGCTCTCAGGCCCAAAAAAGATACCTGAACAATATTCCTACAAAATTAGAAGTGCCTGTTCGGTGATCCAGAAACCTCAAACTCAAGTCAAGTACAGACATGTGACTTGACAGCCCTTGGCTTTTCAATTAGTAGAACACTGATAAGTGACTCTCCAGCTTCTTTTACAACTGGAAGAGATAAAGAGGAACATTTCCTCTTCAGTAGAGCGGTGAATGAGTTTCCTGAGAGCCATGTTAGCTACAAAGGTTTACAGGAAATAATCCCGTCTGTCATTCCTCAACTCCTAGGCGACTCCAATGAGAACAAGCCATCAGATGACGAGGTCGCCAAAATGGGTTGTCCCAGTTTGGGAGAAAACACACGCATTGAGGTGGTCATCGAGGAGTCCTACGAGTTCAAGGTGTGTGTTTGTGTGTACGTGCATGTGTGGCTTCATTTTCTGAATTGATTTTGGTGCTGTTTCTTTTAGTATGTTACATTTTATTTGTTTTGTGTTCATCTTGTGTATGATTTCGTATAATCTTTTGTCATCTTTTCGTGTATCATTGGTATGTGTGTTTGTGTGTGTGTATGTAGTGTGGGGTGGACACACTTATAAGGAGAACTAAGAAGGTATTCTCTCTTTCAGTCACTGTCTCTGTTTTAATACGCTTGTGTGTATCTGTATGCGCGCGCATGGATGTGTGTGTTTCAGTGTGGTATTTGTGTACTGTATGTAGAGTGCATCTTCAGTAAGCTTATTAAATAAATACCATTAACTTGTCTCTCTGTTTAAGATAGTGTACTAATTCCATAAGCGGAATCATAACTTGAGATCTGTGAATGTAGTGCAGCCTTTATTGTCAATTGATAATGCATTAATATTACAAAAAAAGAAAAAAAAACCTCAAATCTCAAGGTATGATTCAGCCCTCTACGGGTGAATGCGTATTAACCGAGTGTGTGTGGTGGATCTTGTGTGTCTGTATGTATGTAGAGCACGGTAGATAAGTTGATCAAGAAGACTAACCTTGCATTGGTGGTGGGAAGCAGCAGCTGGAGGGAACAGTTCGTCTCTGCTGTCACTGTCAGCGCAGGTATCTACCTCCCTCTTTGTCATGTTGTTGTCTCTTCCTGTCCTCGCGATGTCACTGCCATTCTGCAGAATTTCCTGAATTCAAACCAAGCAATGTTGGGAAGTTTTATTCTTTTTACGGAATCAGATCTTTTTGTGTTGCTAATCTTTCTACTTGTTCTGTTATGACCACCTACGATTGATAAACGGGACTAATTGTGCATCATTTAACTGAACAAGTAAATTGAACAAATCACTGTATTATTATCGAGTTCTTTTAACTTAAAGGGGCTACATGTCGTCTTTTTGCATTGTAATATCAGAAAGTAATATCACACAGCCAGGCTTACACAAGGGTGAGGGGCCACAAGCTGCTTATTATGAAGAATTTTCATTTATTTCTGACTGACAGAAAATGCATTTAAAATTATCAATAAGATGGTAAAATTTGGAAATTGGTCAAATTTGGAAATTGTTGTTTCAAAAATGAAACAGATGGCAACCCTATATTTTCTAGTTGAAAATAAGCAGTGAATAATGCAAAATATAAAAATATATAATTTTACAGGTTTTTGTAACCTCATTGACAAAAGGTGATAATGTTTTCATACAAATAATTGTTGGGACCAATCCAGAAGGTAAGAATGTGTTTGCATTTTAGTTGTGGAGGTCCTATAATCCAGACTCATTGATGGGGAGAAATGCACTGCTGGGGCCGTAGCCTATAGTATTTGGCCACAGCAATGAGTTTGAGTGGTCAAGTTTGACACAAAGAAACGCTGGAAGGATTTTGTGGCTTATCGCCTTGCCTGTTGCTTATCTCTCCCCCTTCTAGGTGATGATGATGAAGAGGAGAGCGGTGAAGAGCGTCTTCCCTCCTGTTTCGACTACATCATGCATTTCCTCACTGTCTTCTGGAAGGTCCTGTTCGCCTTTGTCCCTCCGACGGAGTACTGGAATGGCTGGGCCTGTTTCATCGTATCTATATCTCTGATTGGTATGTAATTAGGGCTTGGTGATGGGATGATATAATTGCCTATCAACGATGTTAGACGAACAATGTCAAAAACTGTTTTACTACATTGGCACTCAATAGTATGCCCTTGGACTTTCCTACATTTTGTTGTGGTGCAACATAAAACCAAAGTGGATTTAATCAGGGATTCTTGCCACTGACCAACACAAACAAAGTCCATAATATCAAAATGAAACATAAAAACAGCAAATTGTTCCCATAGAATAACAAATATAAAACAGAAAATAATTGATAGCTTCAATATTCACCCTCTTTGCTATGACACATCTGAATAAGCTGTGGTGCAACCAATAGTTTTTATATGTTACTGAACATAGTTGAATGTGTGCAGTTAAGGTATGTCCAGATATGCAAAGCTCTTAGAGCAGTGTTTCTTAATCCTGGTCCTGAGGTGCATGTTTTTGTTTTTGCCCTAGTACTCACACACCTGATTAAAATGTTGTCCTACCACTTACACACTTGATTGACGTAATCAACCTATCATTAAATCTTTAATTTGAATCAGGTGTGGGAGTGCTACAGCTAAAACAAAAACATGCACCCCTTTGGTTCCCCAGCACTTTCTTAGAGGATTATCCAAATAGACTAATGGCTGTTATTGCTGCCAATGTTGCCTCTACCAAATCTACATTAGTGTCTAGTTTGAGAAACAGATGCCTCACAGGTCCTCAACTGGCAGCTTCATTAAATAGTACGTGCCAAACACAAGTCTCAACATCAACACTGGACAGAGGAAGATTGGAAAAAAGTGTTTTCTGGACAGAGAAATCTCAATTTGAGGGGTTCGGATCACAAATAACATTTGTGACACGCAGACCAAATGAAAAGATGCTGGAGGAGTGCTTGATGCCATCTGTCAAGCAATCGTGGAGGCAATGTGATGGTCTGGGTGTGCTTTGGTGGTGGTAATGTGGGAGATATGTACAGGGTAAAAGGGATCTTGAAGAAGGGAGGCTATCACTCCATTTTGCAGTGCCATGCCATAACCTGTGGACAGCACTTGATTGGAGCCAATTTTCTCCTACGACAGGACAGTGACCCAAAGCACAGCTCCAAACTGTTTAAGAACTATTTAGGGAAAAGTCAGCTGGTATTCTGTCTCTAATGAAGTGACATCTAGGATGCCAAAGGTCTGCAATGCTGTCTTTACTGCAAATGGAGGATTCTTTAGAGAAAGCAAATTTTGAAGGACACAATTATACTTTCAGTTAAAAATCATAATTTCTAACCTTGTTAATGACTATTTCCTATTAATTTTGCTATATTTCCTATTCAAACCCATTTCATGTATGTTTTCATAGGCATCAACCCTATAGGTCATTTGACTGGTAATCCCTTAATCCAACAGAGTACCAGTAGATCTGGGTATGCTCTCTGATAAATATAGCCTTGACCTTTACTCTCTATTCGTAACCCCTAACCCAATTTCTGGTACAGTTTGGCTGCCTTACTGTATCTATCCAATTGATAGGTATCCCTGACCCATAACCCTCAACCCGACAACATGCTGCCTGCTTCATTGGACACTTGCCCCCCAAAACAAAAATAATTATAATTTGATTTTGCTTTAGGAATTTTGACGGCTGTGACCGGTGACCTTGCCTCTCACTTTGGCTGTACAGTGGGTCTTAAGGACTCTGTCACTGCAGTGGTGTTTGTAGCACTGGGGACCTCTGTGCCAGGTAAGCTATACACACACTGTAGTAGACAACACAACCGTACATCCACACACACACAATGCAGGAGGGTTTCACACACACACACACACACGGAATTAAGGTAACATACCACACAGCCATACACCCACGCACATGCAAAGCAGGAGGGTTTCACACACCCCCACACACACTGAAGTAGGGTTACACACAACACAACCATATACACACACATATACACACTATGCAAGAGTGTTTCACACATACACAATGAAGTAGGGTTACATACAACACAGCCATACATAAACACACATACACACACACACACTGAATGAAGGTTACACTCACACTAACTGCCGTAGTGTTTTTGGCCCCAGAGACCTGTGTCACATATAGTGCTAAGTTGCCAGGTGCGCCTCTTTATTTCATTTCTCTCCATATCTTAACTCTTTCACCTGCTCTCATCCATTCACAACCACTTCTCTCTTCCCTCCCCATTATGTTCACCGCTCACAACATTATGACACTTTCTTGGGCTGAAATGTGTTGCGACTTAGTAAGCGTTCAGGTATTCATGTGTGAATAATTCACCAATTGGAGTGCGTGTGTGTGTGTGTGTGTGTGTTTGTGCGTGTTGTTATGTGGGTTTGTGTGTTTGTGTGTGTATGTGTCCATGGTGGGTATGACAATCTTTTTCATGATGTGTGTTTGTTTTCTCTGAAACTTGTTTTAATCTTTTTCTCGTTTCTCTACCATCCCCTCACCTGATCCCTCCCTCATGTGTTTCCTCCCAAACTCGGACAATCGATTTTGGCGACCTCGTCATCCGACGTCTCACTATCATTCCCTCGTCTCTTCAACTCCATCTCTTTCTCTAACCTCGTCTCCCGTCTTCTCTCTTTCTCTAACCCCGTCTCCCGTCTTCTCTCATTCTCTAACCCCGTCTCCCGTCTTCTCTCTTTCTCTAACCCCACCTCCCGTTTTCTGTCTTTCTCTAACCCCGTCTCCCGTCTTCTCTATTTCTCTAACTGCGTCTTCCGTCTTCTCTCTTTCTCTAACCCCACCTCCCGTCTTCTCTCTTTCTCTAACCCCACCTCCCGTCTTCTCTCTTTCTCTAACCCCATCTCCCGTTTTCTCTCCTTCTCGTGTCTCTCCCTTTCATCCTTCTCTCCCTCCTTTACCTTCCCCCCACACACAATCCTTCCAACATTTTCCCAGACACCTTTGCCAGTAAGGTTGCCGCCATCCAGGACCAATACGCTGATGCCTCCATTGGCAATGTCACGGGCAGTAACGCGGTGAACGTCTTCCTTGGTATCGGAGTGGCATGGACCATCGCTGCCGTCTTCTGGCGTTCCAAGGGCCAGGTGTTCCGCGTCGACCCGGGCTCGCTGGCGTTCTCCGTCACCCTCTTCACTGTGATGGCGTGTGTGTGTGTGATGATGCTGCTCTACAGGAGGCGCGCGTCTGTGGCTGGCGGCGAACTCGGAGGGCCGAGGACTACCAAGATTGTGACATCACTGGCCTTCGTGTTCATGTGGCTGATTTACATACTGCTGTCGTCGCTGGAGGCTTACTGTCACATACCTGGGTTCTAGAGAGAGAGGGCGCGTTGACAAGAGTGTTGGGAGGGGAGAGCAACAAGAGAGATGAGAAGGTGGGAGGGAAAGGCAGAGAGGAAGGGAAAGTGGGAGGAAAAGAAAAAAAAGTGCCTTCTCTCTTCACTAGTGCTCTCACTCTGATTCCTCTGCTGCCATGGTAATTAAAGGAACATCGAAAGAAGAAAGCAACATCCCCAAGACAAGACCCTGGTGGAAATCTGGCTTGCCTGTTACTCCCTCAAAATGCATACTGTGTACTAGTTATACTACATACGTTAGGACATACTGTTTAGTAAAAACTACTGCAATAAACAACAAATATCAATACACTAAGCTCATTCGTCTGAGAACATGTCACTTAATGCTCCAATGCATTGATTCCCGCCATTTGTTCATTTTGGGACAGCGTGCATCAGACATACTCAAAATACTTCCTCTCTGGTGTGAAGTGATTTCCAGTGCATGAATCACATACACAAGTAATGCATTAAAAGCATACTCAATTTTGGAAATGGCCCAGACATTTTTCACATTCCCCAAAGCTAACTATTTAAAACACAACAACTACATGTGTTCCTGAAACGGCGAAAATATTTATCTCTCAGTAGCTGAGCCCACCTACTGTAATTCTGTCAGTTGCCTGCTCCCCTTTCACTCCCCTTAAAACAACTCTTGAAGGGTTGCTGGATGCCATTACTAAAAGAACCAGCCCTTGTTCATACCAGTCCAATAGTGAATGGAGACCTTTAACCTTCCTGTCCACTTGGGGATGCTGTCTTTAATGTTCCTGTCCAATATGGGTTCTGTCTTTTTTCTTCCCCTCTTTTTCCCCTCTTTCTATTTCCTTCATTTCTTACTCCATCCAGCCTTATGGTCCAATAGCCTGTGAATGTCTTAATATTGTCTTAGTGGAGGACTTTTACACCACGCCTCTTCCCCCCTCACTCAAGTTGAGCCAATCCTAAAATACCTTGCTCACTTAATCAGAAGTTGTCCCTTCTACTTTTTCTACCCGTTTTTGATGGCGTTTGTGTGTAGGTGTTGTTATCGTGAAATTGTAAAGAAAAAAATATTGTAATAACAATGCTGATCTATATGATATACTGACAGTGTGTTTAGGACAATGAAAAGGTTATGAGATTATATGAAATATATGAAGACTAAACATTAAACATACAATATACACATAATGGAATCAACCATTTTGAAGTGGGAAATTATGAAATGCCCAAACAAGATATGAGGTAACAGTAAACAACAAGAAAGGATCATGGAATAAAATCAAACTTGAAAAAGAAAATGAAACTTCATAGAAAAAAAATTACGACGATGATAATCACTGGGATTAGGATGATGATAACAATAATGATGATGGATCTCTTGTTTCTAACTGTGTATTGTGGGTCGATGTTTGTGTAAAAATGTTTTACAATCTATGGGTTTTATGTTGAAAAAAGATATAAGGCAACTGCTTGGATTTCCTGTAAAATTTTACACTGTTTCACAAAATGATTTCCCCTTCTGTGTCTTTAGCTGTATACGTTAGTTTGAACGTGCAATTTTTGTCACTGTGCTGACGAGGGGCATGAGGGGTGTTGCACAAAACAAAGTAATCAGTGATTGGATCATCTTCAGCCAATCAGAGGATTGAAGCCAGTGTCACATTTTGAACCCTTTTTCATTTTGTTCTGGCTTTGGCCCAAACCTTTGTTTTGTTGGACAAATCATCAAGCCCCCAACTGTGTTTGCATTTGGTATATGGTAAAACATGTTGTCATACCCAGACTCTTTACAAAACTCTTTGCGGAGAAGAAACTATTGTCGTGTGGTTTATCATTTTTCTAGAGCAATGAGTCTAGGTAGTCAGGCAAGTAAACCGTGTTGGCTATGATATCTTTTTGGGTTGTATTCTGTACTTGAAGTGACATAGAGTTCGCACACTGGCAAATACATATGAGATGTTGGCAACTCTGTGGACACTGCACACTGCATGTAAAAATATAAATTAAGGAAGTCCAGTGAGATAAAAAATAGCTGCGTTTTACACTGCATGAGTGAAAAAAACAAGTCTTGAGCCAGGCAAAATAAAATCTCAAATGCCCAATTCTCGGAAACTGAGATCTGTAACTCCATGCATTTCTATGCATTTTGTCAAAAGGAAGAGAGAACGCTGGTATTTTGAAGCCTGAATAACAATTAATTTAGGTTTTGATTTTAGCTGTGGACTAGACAAAATATTGCTTTGAAAACTTGAGTGGGTGAGTAGGTATATCAATATCTCTGTGACTCTCCCAGACCGATGTTGAACAGCATTGAGACCATCGATTGTTATTGTAAAGATAATATGACATTTTATTAATTTAAGTTATTCTACTGAGCATTTGGCTAAAATCTATTTAATCTATTGATTACTTGGCCTCTGTATTATCTCAGTCTGTAAACCACTGCTGGAACGATTGGGGGTGGTCTAGTAATAACTGTAAAGTATACATTTCCAGTTAAAAGCAGAAAAACACCATGCAGTCACAAAAAAACACTGAATTAGATTTATGGGATGATTCAGAGACGGTGTCAGCCTCAAGGCGACTGATTGTTCTGACAACACATAGTTGGGTGAATGGTGATGTTCTTTTTGTTTTATTTAGTTAGAGTAAGTGAAGTCCACACAGTTGCCCAGACATGAGATGAGCCATCTAGTACCTCTGTGGACCAGAGAAACATCTTGGTTCAACCTTAAAACCATAACAAGACTATCCTGAACAAAAATGTAAGCACTACATTTAAAGTGTTTAATTAGCTGAAATAAAAGATCCCAGAAATATTCCATGTGCACGCAAGTTTATTTCTCTTATGTGAAATAATTAATCCCTAATCTATGGATATATATGGATATATATGGATTTCCTATGAACCTTAACTGGGTTCAGATTTCTGTTCAGTTTAAACAAAGGACTAACCAGCTAAAAAAACCCTAGCCATCACACCTATACAAAAACACTGTCTACAGTCCAAATTGTTTTTTATTCACTAAGCCCTTGCCCCAGCCACTTTCTCTCAGGAGAACGACCATCTAATTCCCAAAAGATGCTCCCTCTGCCCTTGATTTTGCTTGAGGGGATGCATGAACAACTTTATTCACTTACAGGGTTGATATCACCCACAATGCCAACTGTAGTCTCATTTGTAATACCTGTCGCATATTGGGCTATCTACTTGGTGTTTGGACCGGGGCCAGTTGGAGACAATCACCCTTTGCCAGTCTTCTGAAAATGATATAATGGCTAAGACTGTCCCCGTGTTTGTGATAGCAAGATTTAGGGCCAGGTGGTGGCACATGGTGCTAGCTATACAGGTTTGTGGGTGCGAATCCCATGGGGGTCAGGATTAAGAAAAAGTATGAAAATGTATTCACTCAATACTGTAAGTAATTCCAGATAAGAGCTTCTGTTAAAAGATAATATGTTAAATGTAATAACAGCTTAGCCCTTCCCCTGAACATTATATCACAGCTGGCTAATTAAGACCTTACAGAGATCAGGGTTAATAGGATATTTGAAGATAATTGATTAGGAAAATGAAAGGTCATAATATATCTGACTGCTAAGAACAATCCCTGCCAAGGTTAGATTCATAAAAACTGATGATACAAGCTGTAACAATGTCTGTCTATACTGTATTGCTTTTTTTTACAGTTTGTTATATACCTTTGTTTTATGCTTTTTATTATAAAATGACCCAGACCATCTCGTCAAATTATCTGGCATTGTTTTAAAAGTTTGGATATCCAAGTGTGTAGATGTTACTTAAACGTAGTTACTTTATATTAACCCTGCACAGCTCAGCCGAGTCAAGACCAGCTCAACATCTGGGCATTTGAAGGTTAAGACCAAAAAAAATCCAATCCAGTTCCAAGAATGGAAAAGCACCATTTGTTCTGAATGATGATTTATTTTTTCAGTTCTACAATTGGGAAAGGAAAAAAAGGAAATCAAGAGCAAGTGAGAGAGCGATAAGTAGAGATAAGATTCAAAACGTAATGTGTTTGTGATGAAAAAAGGGAGCAAAGAGAAGACCAAATTATCTCCCCATGCTGACATTTGGCTATAAAAAGTCCCTTAAGTGTTTATGTGTGTGCATGTGAGTGCATGCGAAATGTGTATAGAAATGGAGAGAACGTGCGTAGGTAGTATTTTTAGTCTCTCTTGTTGCTTGGCGACAATCTCAAAGAGCTATTGTCTCCCTGTTGCTGCGTGTTGTTGTTTTGTGTGTGTGTTTTTGTGTGTATGTGTGCAGTGGCGGTCACAACCATTGTGCAAGGTAGGCAGCCGCCTATGGCCCTGAACGGCCTAGGGCCCTGTAAAAATTCTAACTGAAATAAAATGTAAAAAATATAATAATGCTTTTTGCCGGACCACATAAGCGGAGCCACCTAAGAAGAGCGAATGTCTCTTACTGAGTGAGTGACTGACTGACTTACTGACTGTCTGTCTACCCCTTGTTAAATAGCGTAGTGGTTAGAGAAGCGGGCTTGTGAGCTATAGGTCCCGAGTTTGTATCTCCATGCTATAGAAGCGAAGTACGCATTGTGAATTATTCCGTTTGGCGAAGACTTGGCTGGCTGAAACTATATGGTTATATTGCGACTGTTTCTGGCATGGAATAGTTAATCTTCAGTCTCACTAGCAATTGCTAAATTCTTATGATTATTACTAGGAAGTTAGTAGATACGAGTAAGCCTATTACTGGCTAATAAGCTGTTAAAACGGCCAGTGGCAAAAGCAATACAGTTCATAGCCGCTATTTGTGGTGGAGGTAAACTTAATAAGAGTTTTACACAATCTTCAATGGAGTCTAGCGACTGCTGAAACATGTAATGCCATCGCGTAGTGGTTAAAGACAGTGCCTCTCATGTGGAAGATCTAAGTTTGAATCTAGCAATGACATTTATTAATTATTTCTGGTAGATTCTACGATTCTCTCGTCTTTTCACTTGATAAAAAAGTTAGTTATCGTCGCCTTTATTGATAGTTATTATATAAATGTCATTCACGAATGAAAGAAAAAAGTATGTTGTTTTGCCATGAAAGAAAAAAATACATTCTTATGCCATGAAATGAAATAGCTTTGTCAGACTCTTTAGTAATTGCTCAATTCTTATGACTATTCCAGTAAGTTAATAGATACCGGTAAAGCTTATTACTGATTAATACGATGTTAAAATGTATACAATACATGTGGTGGAGACAAACTTAGTGAAAACGTTAGTCAGTTTAACTATATCAATGTCATTCACTAATGGCCAATTAACCATTAAAACAGACATTGGCAAAAGAGGATTTGTTCAGCATAGAGACAAGAGGCTATACTGACACCCAGCAAGTGTACAGCTCTGTGGTGTAGTGGTTGACACAGCCTTTCATGTGGGCGACCTGGGTTAGAATCTATTGCGGGCCGGCTTGCCTGGTTTCTTGTTTATATAAATTTTTATACTTAAGGTCTGATCGAGTTACTCAAAATAATACTCAAATTAAGTCATGCCTTCTAAGATATTATGTTTGAGAACAAACCCCCCTCTCTTACTTGAATGGTTTGTCCCATATTGTTTCTCACGGCAGCAGCCTGAAAGACGTTCCGTAGCTCACTCAGTTAGCTTGACCCTGCTACACTACACAAGAGATGGAGAGAAATGTTTGTAAAATATAAAACACAAGTATATGAGCGAGGCAGTAAGAAGAAGGAAGGACGAAAATAGCGTGAGTGTCTATAACACTAGTAGCTTAGCGGCTGCGGTTACTACTTATGTCATAAATGTGAATAGCTAAGCGGCTGCGGTTATTATTTACTGAATATGACGGTTTGACAGTCACATGAGGAAGCGCTATCCCTGACCTGGACCATCACGAATGGCCACCAGCATTGTTTCAATTCCATCATGTCGTTCTTTTATCATCACTCATTTAACTGTAATGACGCCAATTTTGATTATGATGGCGGTAGCGAAAGTGCTACTGATCACAAATTAGCGATGTTGATGTTTACCCTCTCCTGGATCCCCAAAAAACTCTGACAGTTAAACACAGAACATAATGTCACATAGTGAGAAAAGGAAGGTTGGCCTATATGAATGCACTTGATTGATCATGGTGATTAAGAAACTGTACAATTGGTGTACAAAGTGGTTTGTGATTCACTGTAGTCATAGCTTATAAAGCAGTATATATATTTTTTTCAATAATTGATTTACTCTACTGAAAGGGGGAGCAATGCAAGTGTCTTTGGAAGTGGCAGTTCCATGCAACAATAAAGAAAGAAAGTATGTTCACATTTTTCAACCAGCCTCTTTCCAGGGCCCCCAAATCACCCAAATCGCCACTGTGTGTGTTTGTGTGTGAGTAATCTCTTTATAAGGGCGTCCCTCTCTGGCCCTGGCACCCGCCCATAGATGCTTAATGAATTTGACTGCCAACCTGGACACTAACAAAAAGGGGTCAGACTGGATTCTGTGTGTGTGTGTTTCTGTTTATTGGTTGTCTGACCGAAATATAATCTTCCTGGTTTAGAGCAGGGAGAACACTGTTGAATGTGACAAGTTGGCGCGTGTGCCGCTACCCCACCAAACACCTGCTCACACAGACACGCTGCTGTTTATAGTTTTACCCAACCTAACCAGACTGGAGTGCCATGTTGGATTTGGAACTGGTTGTGCCATGACTCTGCTTTATGTTGGTGCACGCATGTGTGTTCTCATCCGTCCACAAGCTGTCGGTTGCCTACCTGGCAGATTCACAGTGTGTGTGTATGTGTCTAATCAATTGATTACTGTGTGTCTCTTTGTTTTGTTGTTTTTTCGCTATCTTTCTGCTTTCTAATATTTGCCATAATTTGGTATGGGCTCTTGTTGGTTTCTACTGAGGGTTCATGCTTTTGTTTGTTTGGATTTATTTTTTAGTTTAGTTTTCTGTTTTTATCTTCACATGCCGTCCTGTTTGTCTGTTCATTAAGAATGAAATCCCAAAGTGCTTTTAATCTGGATATATTCATATTTCATTATAATAATATATCTTTATATTATTAATTTATTATTCTATTTTTGTTTGTGTGCATATGTCTCTGTGTTTTGTCTTGTTCCATACACCAGAGCGGTTGCATTTTACACCTTTATAATTGTAGCAGTTGCTTCTATTGGAGCAAATGGGATCCTCCTAATAATAAAAAAGAAATTCCTACATAATGTGTTGATGGGAACAATTTGCAGAGACAGACTACATTTTCATTAATAAGACATGATCAAAGTGTTGTTTACAAAGACCAAACATTTGTCTTTCTTTTTCTCCAAGCTAAATAAAAACCTTATTTGAGGAACAAGCCTACCAGACAACTCTTTTGTGTTGTTATTTAAACTTATCAGACACATCTAATGTAAAGTACTGATGGGAGCAGAACGAGAGAAAAGGAAAGGGAGAGGAAAAAATTATGTTTAAAAAATACGTTTATTTGTTTTCACATCTATCAGATAAACCTTGAGAAAGACTGAAGGTAAAATAAAGTTGACTTAAAACAATTTATTCAAATTGTCTGTAAACTTTTCCTTGACAGCAGCCTGGCAACAGAAGCGTGACAGACAGCTGCTACTCCCACGGCAACCCCAGGTAACCACAGTAGCGTGACACCTCTCTGCTGGAGAGGAACAGAAGAAATATCTGAGCATAAGACGGAGCGAAAATGACAGTCCCACAGGAGAGATAGGGAAGGACGGCAGGGAATGAAAAGTTTATGAAACCTGGAAAAAAGGCATAGGATGGCAATAGAAATCTTGAGTAGATGAGACTAGCTTTAATTTCTACATTCAGAAATCCAAATCACCTTTAATCATTAAGTACATTTACCCATTCATAGAATTATAGTTGGAGAGATGGCACTGCTAGACATAAGGATAGAACAAAATTGTTATATATTTAGCAGAAATCTTTATCCAGAATAACGATAGTTACCAGAGTTATGTAACTCCAACTCTATGACTTACATACCAGTTTTACTTACTCAAACATCTCAGGAAAGAAAGATATGTGATTGGTAAAAGCGAACACCCAATCAAAATGAAGAGGAGCCATTTTGATTGGGTGTGTTGTAATGTAGCTAACATTCAGTCGTGAAGTTTTGATTCAGATAACATTCACTTGCTCTTTCGATCCTGCTTGGAATGTTCATGAGTACCGCTTCCTCTCCATTTTGATTGGATGTTCGCCTAAACTAAGTAAAATAGGTATGTGCTTCTAGCACAGGAGTGGAGCCCTATAGGGGGGGCTCTGCTCGTAGTGGTTTACCTAGTGGTACCTGTCGTGGAAATCACTAAATGGGAAAGGCACAGAGACTGTAGATTCTTTTCACAAGTAAAGTTTTATTCAAGATTTATAAACCTGGAGCAGTTAACAACACACTCAGCAGAGTCAGGTCAAAAGCTCTCCGTTGAAGGTTGAGCTCAGGCCTACATACATTCAGTAGAGCCCACTGTGTCCCCCTACTTTGCATGGTTAGTCTACATGTCTTTGGCTTGGAAAGATAAGATGTTTACAGCCCTTGAGAAGTTTAACCAAAACTATAGCTATTTGTTGTAGGCACATCATGTACGAGTGAGCAGAGTTGAAACACATAATGGCCTTACTAAATGATTATACTTAGAACAAGTAATATGATATTAATGTACGATAGAATAAGAAAATGTATACCACATACCATACGTCACCCATTTTACCTCTCAACCACTCCCCTTGGGAACACCGAGCACAGATTGGGCAAGAGAATCAGAGTCCACATGATAGTACTGGATAAATGGGGAAGGCATTGACCAAGACGCTGCCTCACAAATTTCCACTACCCCCTCGCCTCTAAAAAGAGCAGCAGGAGCAGCTGTGCCACAAATGGAATGCGCTCTGACTCCAAAAGGCAAAGGATGCCCTGTCACTTCATGAGCCAGCTCAATCGCTTCCTTAAGCCAGCTGCTGTTAAGACAGTGCCTTACCCAACACTGAAGTGCTGTAACACACAAACAGCTGAAGTCACTTGACTCGCCGCCGTTCACGCCACGTAGCGCACCAAGGCACGTACCAAGCACAACCGATAGAGACGCTCCTCTCTCTCTCCCTTAAAGGGTGACATGAATGAGCTCTTCACAATCTTTGGGAAAAAAGCCAGATTGCGATGTGACAAGAACCTGCTCAAATCCCCAAAGTCCTCACATATCGACAAAGTGCACAGATCACTCACTCGCTAAGCAGATGACAGCGTGAGTAGGAGGGACATTTTTAATGACAATAATTTCAATGAGAGCTCTTCAATAGGCTTGAAAGGTGCCGCACACAGCGCATGAAGCACTAAAGACAAATCCCATTGAGGAACTCAAACAAATTTAGCAAAAACTTGAGAATGACTCCTATTTCACAGCACACTGGGTCCACTGAATGGCTTTTGTACCACTCCATTTCTCCACATACACCTTAAGAGTAGACACAGCCTAGTTACCTTGAATCATGCTGATCACAGAAGCCAATAGCCCATAGTGTGCTAACATGTCCTTCTCAGGAACCAGGTCCACAATGGGTGGCCTAACACCGGCCCCGCCCCATCACTCGCTTGCAATAATGCATCCTTGCATTGAGGAATTCACCATGAGCTCTTGACCAGTAATTGACTGATCTCTGCAAGCCATGGCACACTTGCAATTTCCTGGGCTATCAGTATCAGTGATAGCCTCTCTGATATCACTTTTGCCAACAGGGGGAGAATGCAGTTTGCCGAGGGAAATGCGTAAAGGAGAGCCTTTGGCCGAAATGAGCTTTCTCCGCAGGGTGGCTGGGCGATCCCTTAGAGATAGGGTGAGAAGCTCGGTCACCCGGGAGGAGCTCAGAGTAGAGCCGCTGCTCCTCCACATCGAGAGGGGTCAGCTGAGGTGGCTTGGGCATCTGTTTCGGATGCCTCCGGAACGCCTTCCTGGGAAGGTGTTCCGGTCCCGTCCCACCGAGAGGAGACCCCGGGGAAGACCTAGGACACACTGGAGGGACTATGTCTCCCGGCTGGCCTGGGAACACCTCGGTGTCCCCCCGGAAGAGCTGGAGGAAGTGTCTGGGGAGAGGGAAGTCTGGGCATCCCTGCTTAGACTGCTGACCCCGCGACCCGGCCCCGGATAAGTGGAAGATGATGGATGGATGGATGGAGAGCCTTTGGCCATGGAGTGTGAACGAAGGCAGCTAACCCCAATGGTGGAACATCTCCCTCAGAGAGAACCACAGGGGTCACTAAGCGTTCTCTCAAGATGCAAACAGGTCTTCCTCTGCTTTCCTGAACTGGCTGTTCAATGCATAAACAATATCCGGGTGCAGCATCTACTAGTCGACCTCCCCGAAACATGAGATCTGCGCCCACATTGAGGTGACCTGGAACATAATTCCTCTGCCAGCCAATGGAGTACAGGAGATCTGACTCCTCCTCTGCGATTGATTTAAGTCACCATCGTTATGTTGTCCGACCACGCCAACACATCGTGATCCCTAATCATCGGGGTGAAGTAGCGCAGGACTAACAGAACCGCTTTCAGCTCTTGGCCATAAACAGTGGGGAGAACAAGTATTTAATACACTGCCAATTTTGCAGGTTTTCCCACTTACAAAGCATGTAGAAGTCTGTAATTTTTATCATAGGTACTCTTCAACTGTGAGTGACGGAATCTAAAACAGAAATCCAGAAAATCACATTGTATGATTTTTAAATAATTAATTTGCATTTTGTTGCATGACATGATACATCAGAAAAGCAGAACTTAATATTTTGTACAGAAACCTTTGTTTGCAATTACAGAGATCATACGTTTCCTGTAGTTCTTGACCAGGTTTGCACATACTGCAGCAGGGATTTTGGCCCACTCCTCCATACAGACCTTCTCCAGATCCTTCAGGTTTCGGGGCAGTCGCTGGACTATACAGACTTTCATCTCCCTCCAAAGATTTTCTATAGGGTTCATGTCTGGAGACTGGCTAGGCCACTCCAGGACCTTGAGATGCTTCTTACGGAGCCACTCCTTAGTTGCCCTGGCTGTGTGTTTCGGGTCTTTGTCATGCTAGAAGACCCAGCCACGACCCATCTTCAATGCTTTACCAGAGGGAAGGAGGTTGTTGGCCAAGATCTCGCGATACATGGCCCCATCCATCCTCCCCTCAATACGGTGCAATCGTCCTGTCCCCTTTGTAGAAAACCATCCCCAAAGAATGATGTTTCCACCTCCATGCTTCACGGTTGGGATGGTGTTCTTGGGTTGGGATGGTGTTTTGTCTCATCAGACCACATGACCTTCTCCCATTCCTCCTCTGGATCATCCAGATGGTCATTGGCAAACTTCAGACGGGCCTAGACATGCGCTGGCTTGAGCAGGGGGACCTTGCGTGCGCTGCAGGATTTTAATCCATGACGGCGTAGTGTATTACTAATGGTTTTCTTTGAGACTGTGGTCTCAGCTCTATTGACCAGGTCCTGCCGTGTAGTTCTGGGATGATCCCTCACCTTCCTCATAATCATTGATGCCCCACAAGGTGAGATCTTGCATGGAGCCCCAGACCGAGGGAGATTGACCGTCATCTTGAACTTCTTCCATTTTCTAATAATTGTGCCAAAAGTTGTTGCTTTCTCACCAAGCTGCTTGCCTATTGTCCAGCCTTGTGCAGGTCTACAATTTTATCCCTGATGTCCTTACCCAGCTCTCTGGTCCTGGCCATTGTGGAGAGGTAGGAGTCTATGTTGGAGTTTGATTGAGTGTGTGGACAGGTGTCTTTTATACAGGTAACGAGTTCAAACAGGTGCAGTTAATAAAGGTAATGAGTGGTGAACAGGAGGGCTTCTAAAAAAGAAAAACTAACAGGTCTGTGAGAGCCGGAATTCTTACTGGTTGGTAGGTGATCAAATACTAATGTCATGCAATAAAATGCTAATTAATTATTTAAAAATCTTACAATGTGATTTTCTGGATTTTTGTTTTATATTCCGTCTCTCACAGTTGAAGTGTACCTATGATAAAATGTACAGACCTCTACATGCTTTGTAAGTAGGAAAATCTGCAAAATCGGCAGTGTATCAAATACTTGTTCTCCCCACTGTATGTGTGTCCCTGACTGTCTCTCCTGTGGGCCAAATTCATGTTCCAGGGAGGCCTGGGCAAACAACATCTTTGACGGTGATGGACCAAGTCTGGGCGAAGTTGAGCCCACCTTTGCATCCTGTGCATGCGTTGGAGCCCCATTCGAACCACGGGTTACGCAGCCAACATGAGACCCAGTAGGGACATGACCGAATGCTCCGTGCATGGAGGTTCGAAAACGCCAAATAGTGACCAGTTAGGCGTATCCTCTGTGTCCGACACGCGTGCCACCATGGAAACAGTGTCCAACTGGAGACTCAGGTAGACAACCTGTCGACATGGCCACAGGGCATTATTTTTCCAATTCACTGCAAAACCATGCATTCGCCATGACATTGTTTCAATAACCTTAAGCAGCGTCACAACATTTATTTCCGTCCAGAGCTCTTGTATTGACGATGGGAGTGTCGAACCACTCAGTAAAGTCTTCTCCAGTACATCCAAAACAGTTTCAATGGGGCTAAGATCAGGACTGTGGTCACAAGTTAAAGTGTGAAAATTATTCTTCCTGCTCCCTGAACCACACTTGCACAGTTTGAGCCTGATGAATCCTGGCATTGTCATCCTGGAATATGTCGCGCCATCAGGGAAGAAAAAATCCATTGATGGAATAACCTGGTCATTCAGTACATTCAGGTACTCAGCTGAATACATTTTATTGCCACATAATATTGCTGGGCCTACACCTAACCTAGTGAAGCAACCCCAGATCATAACAGTTCCCTTCTTACCCTGATGTGCCCATTGCTCTGGAATATGGTGAATCTGGACTCCACATTTTCCATTGCTCCAGAGTCCAATCTTTATATTCCCTCTAGCAAACTGAAGCCTTTTTTTCCAATTTGTCTCACTAACAAGTGATTTCCTTGTGGCCACACAGCTGTTTAGTCCCAATTCTGTGAGTTTTCATTGCATTGTGTGTGCGAAAATGCTCTTACTTTCACTATTAACCATGGCCATGAGTTCTACTGTTGATGTTTTAACGATTCAACAAGTGACTTCACCAAACGTAAGTGATCTACGTTCACGGTCGGCCAAGATTTTTTTTCGACCACATTGATTCCATGAGGTTGGTGGTTCACCACTATCCTTCCAGGTTTTAATAATGCGTTGAACAGTCCTTAACCCAATTCCAGTCATTTCATCTCCTTAGTTGTTTTCTTTGCGTGATGTAGGCCAATGATTTCTTCTGAAACACAGTAACATCTTTTCCACGAGATAATTCTTCCGAAATGGTTGTTTAAGAAACGAGAAGCTACTCACTGCATAAGTTAGGGTTAAACGAATTGTTGCCAGCTGAAACAGTACCCAAAAGTAGGTTGTGGAGACGGGCCCTCAGACGGCACTGCATTAAAAAGAGGCACAATTCTTTAGTGGACATCACTGCATGGGTTCAGGAACACTTCCGAAAACCATTGTCTGTGAACACAGTACCTCACTGTATCCACAAATGCAAGTTAAAACTCTACCATGCAAAGTAGAAACAATATATAATCAACATCCAGAACCACTGACGCTTTCTCTGGGCCTAACCTCATTTAAGACTGACAGAGGCGAAGTAGAAAACTGTCCTGTGGTCTGACAATTCAAAATTAGATTTTTTGGGGGAATAATGGATGGTGCATCCTCCAGACTAAAGAGGAGAGGGACCATCAGGCTTCATTTCAGTGCACAGTTTAAAAGCCAGCATCTGTGATGGTATGATGGTTAGTGCACATGGCATGGGTGCCTTGCACATTTGTGAAAGCACCATTAATGCTGAACAATATATACAGGTTTTGGAGCAACATATGCTGCCATCCAGACGTCTTTTTCAGGGAAGGCCTTGCTTATTTCTGCAGGACAATGCCAAACAAAATTCTGGACATATTGCAACAGCTTCGCTTTGTATTAAAAGAGTGTGGGTGCTAAACGGGCCTGTCTGCAGTCCAAACCTGTCACCCATTGAAAACATTTGGTGCATTATGAAATGAAATTTAAGACAAAGGAGACACTAGACTGCAGGGGTGTAAAAAGTACAAAGTAGAAGTACTCGGCTATGTTCACAGTTTTGGGAAGTTCCTAAAGAAGGGTTAAATGACCATGTAAACAGAGTTCATAACTCATCAGTGTCCTTAATTGATAATTTACACTCTTCCTTTTTATTTAATTGATCACTAGTTAGTTTTGAACTCCCTTTACCTGGTTATTTAGATCTTAATTAGATACTTCCCAAAACTGGTGAACACAGCCGAACCCAGTTGAGTACTTTTACTTTGTACTTTTTACACCTCTGCTAGACTGTTGAGCAGCTGAATTCCTATATCAAGCAGAAATGGGAATATATTTCACTATAAAAACTACAGCAATTGGTCTCCTCAAGTCCCAAATGCTTACAGAGTATTGTTTAAAGAACAGGTGATGCAACACAGTGGTAAACACGCCCCTGTCCCAACTTTTTTTAAACGTGTTCCTGGCATCAAAATCAACATGGGCACGTATCGTTCCAAAAATAATCAAATATTTCAGTTTCAACATTTCAAATGTTGTTTTTATAAAAATGTTCATTAAATATAGGGATAAATGATTTGCAGTCAGGTCCTGGCTATGAGGATGCCCCAACCATCTCTACACAGGCTGGGGGCAATAGTCAGGACCTGGCAGGATATGGATGCCTCTAGGCATCTCCGTGTTTCATGTCATGTGTCCCAAATCAGGGGCAGCTGGCTTGCGTTGTCTCTGATCAGGGACCCTATTTAAGTTGTCCTGGTTTGTGTTGTATTGTCGATTATTGTTTGTCCGTAGGACACTTAATTTGTGCACCGGTCCTTTTTGTTTGTGCAATAAATCTGGCCTTGATGCACGACCCTGCCTGCGTTTCCTTCCGCCACCCACCAAACTGTGACATTTGCACATGATTGCATTCTGTTTTTATTTGCATTCTTTTTGGGAAATGGGGTTGTATATCTTTTATTCGTTACTCAACAGGAGAGTTTCTGCTGAAAGAGCAATGGACTAGACTCAAATCCATCCTGCAGTAAATAGTCTGTCTGCCAGAGGCAACGGTTTAGACATCTGACCCACCGAGATGACGCCAATAAAGGTTTTAGGCATAATATAATATGACTCATCACACCAAATATCACATGATAGCACCTCAACGTGCCCACAGTCCACAGCATTTATGCATGTTTCATGAAATACATGTCCATTCTTCAGTACAATCATGGCTGCATAAAGATTAAATGCATGTGGTCTTGCTTTTTGGCATTCAGTGCCATGAAACCTTTAGAATTGAGAAATTACGAAAACAAACATGCGGCCCTCCATTTAATTTCAAAATCCTGATGTGGCCCCAGAGGAGTAAAGTTTGCCCTTCACTGTGCTAGTGCAGGAAGAGATTAGGACATCCCTGCTGAAGATGCATCCCCACTCTCCAGGTAGAGATGGTCAGTTTGCATCACCCATGCCATCTCAGACGCTTGTTAGCTAGCAGTACATAGAAACACTGTTAGTAAATTCCTGAGCAATTGCATTTCCTTGTTCTGCCCTGAACAAATTATACAAACAGACCCCATTACTATCGCAATGCATTTAATCACCACTTTATCTCATTGTATGTTTATGAAAAAACATCTAGCCCTACTCCATGTGAGTTGCTCAGCATTTTTAGATAATTTAAACAAAGGAATCTGCAATTCACAGTTACATATGACCACTATACCATGGTTGGATTTACTATAGGTTTTGTAAGACTTGATGAGTCATTATAAACACATTGAAAAAACAAGTAAATAATTAATGGATTCTTTTTACAGAAATAGTATTTCAGTGCTTTGATTGGAGGAAATGAATTGTCCAGGCCACTTTAATGTATTTTTTATATTACAGGGATATAACTCAAAAGCACAAAGCAGCTTCTTCACTGAAACCATTGGTCTATTAACTGTGCCCTTTAAATGATCTCTGGTGACAGCTTTAGGATTCATCTTTACATCTTATATGAAAAGGTGGGCCAGCCCTCTTTGTATGTAAGACACAGGCAATTCCGGCATATCTCACTTGATTTTTCAAGGTTAAAAGCAATTGAACAGCATGAGAAAACAGGACAGTATAAGGTAAAACTGCTTTTTTATTTGCATTACCAGGCAAAGTGGAATAAGTTGAAAAATTAGCTCAGGCTTCAATGCTTTGTGTCTTTACTACTGGGAGTTTCGCTTGAGGACAAAATATGTCTGTTTTTGAGGTATGGTGCTTGCTTGTCAACATGTTTCTGTGATGGTGTGCATGCTATTTTTAGTATAAAAGCAAAACTTTTATTTTCACAGGGCACATTTGTAAAAAAGAAAGTGTTCTCAATGTATTTTCCCTGAATAAATTAAGGTAAATACAAAATATGAATAAAAGATGCAGGGCACCTTAGCAACAGACATCTGTTAAAAATACGGAGTTACAAGAAAGTTGATTTCCAAATCACTCCCTAGTCTTTGTAGAGTGTACTAGTAGCCCAGGTTGAAAGTAGAGCACTTTATAGGGATTAAGTTGCATTTGGGACTTTTCTTGAGGAAATATATGAGACACAAAACATTGAGATGTACACACAGTAGTCTGTCAGGAGACCAATTGTATGCATTCTTCACCCAAGCCTGATGGAGTGAGGTGAAGATAAAGATGTATCTAACATGCAGCCTTTCCTGATTTAGTCTGATTATGCCCACAATTAACTGTAGACACACATGCTCGTTTGGTTTAGATGTTTTTTTTATAAAACGCCTTCCAGGGCCCTAAACAGGGTGTCCATTCACTGTGTCCTAAGTCACAGAGAGAGACGTTAAGGAGTCTCTCTCTGGACGAAATCAACAAAAATCAGCATTGCGATGAGTGCCTCTAACAATGTGTATCTCAATAACTTTGTGTTAAAACAGGCTAATTACAATTGTAACATATTCCAATGCAGTTTAGACATTCTGCTAAATAAATGAATGTAATTAACATATAGAGGTACCTCGGTAACGATATAAACTGAGCAAAATTATAACTTTAGTTATTGCCCCTATTTATCATGAGCTGAACTCAAAGATCTAAGACTTTCTCTATGTACACAAAAGGCCTATTTCTCTCAAATATTGTTCACAAATTTGTCTAAATCTGTGTTAGTGAGCACTTCTCCTTTGCCGAGATAATCCATCCACCTCACAAGTGTGGCATATCAAGATGCTGATTAGACAGCATGATAATTACACAGGTGTGCCTTAGGCCGGCCACAATAAAAGGCCACTCTAAAATGTCACTCTAAAATAAAAGGCCACTCTAATACAAATTTTTGTTGATATCGCCCAGCCCTAGTTGAGAGAGCAGTTAGGTATCAACATAAAATTCTGTGATGGACACATAATTCAAGAACTGGTGACGGAGAGACATGAAGAGAGAAACTATTTCTCTTTTATCTCTATTATTTCTGTTACACTGTGACAAATCCCAAGACCTAAGAGAACCTTTCTCACTCTGTGAATTGATACAATGAATTTGAAACCATATCAGAGGAAGAAAAGAAAAAAATGTGTATTGAGTAAAAACATTTTTTATATTTGGCAGCCAAATATGTGGCCTCCTGCCACAATCTTATTTCTTTGGTTTTCATGTCATACTTTTTAGTCCTTTCAACACAAGCACTGTACTATTTTAATATTATATTTGTATTCATTGTACTACTATTTTCATTACTATTGTTGTTTTAGCAGCTGTTAGTGGATGTAATGTTTTTATATTATTATTGCTAGTCTAAATTAACTACTGTTAATTTATGTATAATTTGACAATGTAAATAACCTAATTTTCATGTCTTTTGAATTGAACTGAGACAGACTCAGCCTTTAATAGATAGATGTAAAGAGTAGAGGAATAAGGAGGAAGGATAAAAAGAGGGTTGAAATAAGAGTGGGATGAACAGCTCTGTGATGCTCCGGCTTAAACAGCTCAGACAAGCCACAGAGATGGGTGCTAAGTGAGTGTGTACAATGCAGGACACCCTTCCAAATATATCTGTTTCTCAGTTCTCGCTCTCTCTTTGTGGTGTCTGTGTGTGTGTGTGCAGCTTGGCTGCCAGCTTGTTGCTGGCTTGCTTGTAGGTCTGTTAAACAGTCAGGTACGAAGACAACAGTGAGTAACAGCTTGTGTGTGTGTGTGTGTGTGTGTGTGTGTGTGTGTGTGTGTGTGTGTGTGTGTGTGTGTGTGTGTGTCTGTGTGTCTGTGTGTGTGTGTGTGTGTGTGTGTGTGTGTGTGTGTGTGTGTGTGTGTGCGTGTGTGTGCGTGTGTGTGCGTGAGTGTGTGTCTGTGGTTGAATAACTCATATTTCCTGTTGATCGATGAAAGCAAAGGCAGTGCTGACAGAGGAAAATATGTTTTATGGTAGGACCACACACACACACACACAGGGGTTAATAGGGCAAGTGGCATACCACCATTGCCATGCCTTCCATCTGATGCAATACTAATGTTCATGTTGAAATCCCCACTGAGTTGCCAAGGTCAAACCACTTTGAACCAGTTTGTTCAACCAGTTTGTTCAACATCTACTCTACATTCAACTGGTAATACCCCAATCAGAACCTATAATATATACAGTATTAGTCAAAAGTTTGGACACACTTAACCAAGTGAATTGGTAAATGTGGTCAAACTTTTGACTGGTAAAGTATATGTATATTTTGCCGGAAAGTGGAGCCAGCTAAGAAGAGTTAATGTCTCTTACTGAGTGAGTGAGTGATGTCATGGAAAGCACTTCAACTCAGGAACTTGTGAATCCAACAGACTTTAATGAAAATGATACAAGAATGACAGACATCAAAGCCCTTCTGCAGATACACCCAAATTCTAAGTCCAGGACCATGGCTTTTATACAAAACCTTCAAACATCACGCCATATGATCATCACCTTTGGAAGTCCCCTTTAAGGCGGGGTTTACCTCTTGCCCCCCTATCTTTATACCAAATCTTCAAATATCACGCCATCTGACTATCACTCATGGTTCATTTTAGGGTCACACTTTCAGTGAACAATACAGCAATAAAGTTCATAGACGCTATTTGCGGTGGAGGTAAACTTAATAAGAAATGTTAGTCAGTTTAACACAATGCTCAATGGAGTCTAGCGACTACTGAAATGTGTAATGCCGTGGCGTAGTGGTTAAAGACAGTGCCTCTCATGTGGAAGACCTACAGGTGCTGGTCATATAATTAGAATATCATTAAAAAGTTGATTTATTCCAGTAATTCCATTCAAAAAGTGAAACTTGTATAATGTATACATTCATTCCACACAGACTGATATATTTCAAGTGTTTATTTCTTTTAATTTTGATGATTATAACTGACAACTAATGAAAACCCCAAATTCAGTATCTCAGAAAATTTGAATATTGTGAAAAGGTTCAATATTGAAGACACCACACTCTAATCAGCTAATGAACCCAAAACACCTGCAAAGGCCTTTAAATGGTCTCTCAGTCTAGTTCTGTAGGCTACACAATCATGGGGAAGACTGCTGACTTGACAGCTGTCCAAAAGACAACCATTGACACCTTGCACAAGGAGGGCAAGACACAAAAGGTCATTGCTAAAGAGGCTGGCTGTTCACAGAGCTCTGTGTCCAAAAACATTAATAGAGAGGCAAAGGTAAGGAAAAGATTTGGTAGAAAAAAGTGTACAAGCAATAGGGATATCCGCACCCTGGAGAGGATTGTGTAACAAAACCCATTCAAAAATGTGGGGGAGATTCACAAAGAGTGGACTGCAGCTGGAAACAGTGCTTCAAGAACCACTATGCACAGACGTATGCAAGACATGGGTTTCAGTTGTCGCATTCCTTGTGTCAAGCCACTCTTGAACAAGACACAGCGTCAGAAGCGTCTCGCCTGGGCTAAAGACAAAAAGGACTGGACTGCTGCTGAGTTATGTTCTCTGATGAAAGTACATTTTGCATTTCCTTAGGAAATCAAGGTCCCAGAGTCTGGAGGAAGAGAGGACAGGCACTGAATTCACGTTGCTTGAAGTCCAGTATAAAGTTTCCACAGTCAGTGATGGTTTGGGTGCCATGTCATCTGCTGGTGTTGGTCCACTGTGTTTTCTGAGGTCCAAGGTCAACGCAGCCGTCTACCAGGATGTTTTAGAACACTTCATGCTTTCTGCTGCTGACCAACTTTATGGAGATGCAGATTTCATTTTCCAACAGGACTTGGCACCTGCACACAGTGCCAAAGCTACCAGTACCTGTTTTAAGGACCATGGTATCCCTGTCCTTAATTGGCCAGCAAACTCGCCTGACCTTAACCTTATAGAAAATCTATGGGGTATTGTGAAGAGGAAGATGCGATACGCCAGACCCAACAATGCAGAAGAGTTGAAGGCCACTATCAGAGCAACCTGGGCTCTTATAACACCTGAGCAGTGCCACAGACTGATCGACTCCATGCCACGCCGCGTTGCTGCAGTAATTCAGGCAAAAGGAGCCCCAACTAAGTGCTGAGTATGCTCATAGTATGAACATGAAAAGTATGAACATGAAATGTATGCTGTACATGCTCATACATTTCATGTTCATAATTTTCAGTTGGCCAACATTTCTAAAAATATCTTTTTTGTATTGGTCTTGAGAAATATTCAAATTTTCCGAGATACTGAATTTGGGTTTTCATTAGTTGTCAGTAATAATCATCCCAATTAAAAAAAATAAACATTTGAAATATATTAGTCTGTGTGCAATGAATGAATATAATATAAAAAGTTTCACTTTTTGAATTTTACTGACATAAATAAACTTTTTGATGATATTCTAATTATATGACCAGCACCTGTAAGTTTAAATCTATTGAGAGCAATGACATTTATTAATTATTTCTGGTAGATTCCAAGATTCTCTCGTCTTTTAACTAAAAAGTTAGTTATCGTCGCCTTTATTGATAGTTATTCTATAAATGTAATTCACGAATTAAAGAAAAAAGTATGTTGTTTTGCCATGAATGAAAAAAAATTGTTCTTATGCCATGAAATGAAATAGCTTTGGCAGACTTGCTAGCAATTGCTCAAACCTTATGACTATTCCAGTAAGTTAGTAGATACCGGTAAATCTTATTACTGGCTAATATGTTGTTAAAACAGACAGTGGAAAACGCAGTACATAGCTGCTATTTGTGGGGGAGGTAAACGTATTAAGAAACGTTAGTCAATTTAACTGTATCAATGTAATTTACGAATGGCCAATTAACTATTCAAACAGACATTGGCAAAGGAGGATTTGTTCAGCATATAGACAAGAGGCTATACTGACACCCAGCAAGTGTACAGCTCTGTGGTGTAGTGGTTAATGACACAGCCTTTCACATGGGTTACCTGAATTTGGAACTATTGCAGGCCGGCTGTACTAGGCTTGCCTGGTTTCTTGTTTATTTAAAATGTATTCATGCAGAGACTGAGACCTAGGTCTCTTTTTCAGCTGAGTCCTGTGTTACAGCAAATAAAAACATCAAGAATAAATAAAAACATTAACACATTGTGCAAAAAAAAGTTAATTATCAGGGATTTTAATTGCCCTATAGGTACCAAAATGTATTCAAAATAATGGCCCCAAATTTTGAATTTGTATGTCTAAGACCAGTGGTGTAGTGGAGGGTATACGCAGGTATACGGCGTATACCCACTTTTTTGTCAGCGGGCATAGCGTATACTGACTTCTTATGATGCGCATGAATGGAATACAGTGGAATACAGTGGAAAACATATATGCAATATACATACTTTTTGTGATCAACCATGCAAAAAGTAGCATACAAAAGCCAGTCGCATAATTATTACAAACGCAACATTTTATAAACGATACCAATACATTATGTGCCTGAGACCGACGTATAGGCTGGTTATTTAGAACCTCATGTTACATAATTCACTTCAGTCAAATATTTTTGCCTGCCAGATTATTCAGGTTTTTTTCCCGTGGCAAAATGATATTTCCATAGGCTTATCGTTACTTTCGAAATACATTATGAAACGAACAAATTGTCCAGCCAAATAAACGTAGTTGAGCAGCAGAGAAAACTGCCAGCTCCGCTGTTGCACTTTCAGATTCTGAAAGATTTTGGAAGCAACCGGATCCCCATGGTAAGGACTTGGTACCTCCTCTGCTACAGATTGTACCATACGGTATATCAGTAAATTATGTATTTTTGCCTTAAATCAATTTGTCAATGTGGCAGTTTTGCAGTACTCCTTCGTTAACTGCCTCAGCTAGCTAACGTTTTCTAGCTAAATTTACTGTTGACAATTTTTGGGTTTTTGAAAAGGTAGCAATTAGAAAATGCGGATAGGGAAGCTGACAACCAGGACTGCATGGTAGCCAGTTAGCTAGATTTCTTATTTAAAATCTTTCAGCTTTCATATGGCCAAGAGTGGATCATACATAGCTTGCTTTTTTAATACAATATTGCAATCTTGTTGTGTATATTGGTCATCTTATTTGCACTTTCATTGTAAATTACTGAGTATACTGTATGTTTTTTTGTTTTTCATAAACACCAATGATTGGCCAGACCTATTGACAGTAAAGTAAGTGATTTACTATTAAGTCAAAAAACCTCTGGTTAGGATGCAAGAAACTGGGTAGGTTAGGGTAGTTCAAAGACTTGGTTTCCTATGTATCTACATGGTGTTATACAGGGATGGGCAGTATTTATGATACATCAATTTCAAATACGTTTTTCAAATACAAATATATTTTCAGATAATTTTGTCATTTGTATTTGATGAAAATGGCTTCATATTTTGTATTAAAGTGCCTGACACATAATTTATTATTATATTTATGATTAACTATCAAATTATTAATTATTTAGAAACTAGTTGCTATGAATAAAAGTTGTATTCCTATGAATGACTTGTTTGTCATTGAGTCAGTGTTGCCAATGCAAAATAGGCCCTTCATTACCAAATACCAAATAACTAAGTTAGGATACAGTTATGAGTCATTAGCAGAATCCCAGGATTTTCACTCTTTTCCAGGAGGGTCACATTGACCCTGTCTGTAATATTGGGGGGGTCATGACCGCCCCATCCCCCCTAATTCTATCCCCCTAACACCTAAACCTAATCAGTATCGTTAGCGCGTTAGATAACTGCTATGTATTTTGGTGTTAAGGTAGTGTGACAAAATCAGCATGTAGGTGTTTGTGGTTAAACTTGTTAAACACTTGTTATACTCCAATGTTTACAAACAAAGTAAATGGAAACAAACACTATAACCAGAAAACATGGTTAAAACAATAATTTTCCATGGAAAATCCTGGGTCCATACTGTAACTCGACTAATGAGAAATACTTTTTTTTTTGCCCCCTCCAACAGCTTTGTAAAGAACCAGGATTGTAAAGAACCAGGATTGCACCTTGTTATTGTCACTGGAAATTTTGCTGATTAACACAGTAAAGCAAAACACTCACAAATGTTTTTCTCTTCCTGTTTTACTTCTGGGGGAATTACATTTTCCATTGCAAAAGAAACCTCTACTATTTTCACAGGTTTGAAATCATTGATCAAGCCTGTGAAATTCTGAATCATCCAAATTGTGACAACTCCAAAAATTCAGATTGAGTCCTGAACTTTTGTTACTGATGAATTGTCCTTGCCAGACTATTGACACTGTGTCTTTTTCCCAAATTATACCATATTCTCAAAGTGTTATGAGGAAGAGCATATAATTTGAGAAGCAACCACATAATGTGTAACTAATGTTTTTTCATCCACATTCTCAGTTCCACATTTTCACTTCCTAAATATTGACCACAATAGTTACCTAATAACTGTGTTGCATAATCATCTAGAACATTGGTCTTCAAACCTCTCCTGGGAACCCCCCAGCCATCTCACAGTTTAGTTTTTGCCCTGAAATAGCTCACCTGATTCAACAGGTAAGGGCTTGTTAATTACTTAATAAGTTGATTCAGGTGTGCTAGCTCTGGGATCCATCTAATATATGGAATGACTGGGGGGTCCCCAGGAGAGGGTTAAAGACCTATATTCTAGAATGATACATTTTAGGAGAAAGTTGTTCAAACCAGACAATAATAAACACAGTGTAAATAAAATTTAATAACTCATAAATTTAACCCTTTCTTTGCAAACACAATGGCTGTAGAACGCTGTCGACATTGCAAATTCTTTATTTTATTGGATTGAAAATAAACACTGTTGATGTAGGCCCAACTGGAAATTACACTGTAAATGTGAAGCGGTTTTCTGAATTATTCCTTATCAGTATTTGTTTCAGGAAATTTTACACAGTACTGCAATCATCTGGAAATACTTCTTAAATTCTACTTTCAAATACAAGATAGAGATCTAAAAAAAGCAGGAGGACTACAATGGAAATAAACCTTTATTTTCTTCCATGCATGATAATTTACACAATATAGTCCACCACCACATTTATGAAAAAGGATCATTCCTACAGTCTGTGAGTAATGTGCTCATGGCTTGCTCCATAAAGCAGACAGGCATTGAGCCATTCAGTTACTGTTTGATTGAATATTAAATGGGACAAAATGAGTGAAATAAGCAAATTAATGTGGTATGGTTGTCTGTGCCAAGCGTGATGGAATGATGGAACCGGTATCGCAGAAACGGTAGCACCATCTAGGGTTTATTGAGAATGGTTCAACTTACAAAACAAGAAAAGAAATAGGCCCGCGATTAGAAGGGACAAATCGAACCAGGTTCTCCTATGTGACAGACTGTGTCTTTAAACTGTACATGTGCAGAGTGTCGGTATACTTGCATTGTTAGTCGAAACTCCACAGATCTAAAAACTAGTTTTCTACATTATCTAACATCCAAACCAACCACAGGTACAACAGGGTGGATACACTACATACAAACGTTTTAAATTAGAAAGAGATTACTGCACAGTAGATCATTGTTTCTTAATCCTAGTCCTGAGGACCCAAAGGGGTGCACGTTTTTGTTTTTGCCCTAGCACTCACACACCTGATTCAAATTAAATACTTAATTATAGGTTGATTACGTCAATCAAGTGTGTAAGTGGTAGGGCAACATTTGAATCGGATGTGTGAGTACAGGACCATAATTAAGAAACACTGCTGTAGATGGCTAGCTATACAGTAATGAAAACAATGACTCCATTAACATCATACCAAGTTTGAATATTTAGCTAAACATCATTAAGCATTGTGTTAAACTGACTAATGTTTCTTATTAAGTTTACTTCGACCACAAATAGCATTTATGAACTGTAGGACTTTTGCCACTGGCCATTTTAATATCTTATTAGCCTGTAATAGGCCTACTAGTATCTACTAACTACTTGGAATAGTCATAACAGTTGAGTATTTGCTAGTGAGACTAAAGACGGACTTTACACTGCCAAAGCTATTTCATTTCATGGCAAAACAACATTCATTTTTCTTTCATTCGTGAATGACATTGATACAATAAATATCAATATAGGTGACGATAAATGACTTTTTTGTCAAGTGAAAAGATGAGACTATTGTGGAAACCCCTCCTCTTTTACTGCACAAGGGGTTGGGGTCTATTACCCCAAAAAGCATGCATGGATGTGTACTTCGAAAATCCACCAGAAATAGTCACAATATAACCGTAAACAGTTTTAATTTAGGCTTAAAATAACATAGCTACTGAAGCTTGTACATTAGCCAGCAAAGTTTTAGTCTATCTTGGACAAATCCTAATTACTACTTTGTAGTGAGAATCAAATCCCAGTTGAGAGATATTGAGCATGAAAAGTAATTGAATTAAGCTTGACACAATATATGAGGGTACTAACTATCTCTGTACGAAGGACACTAGGTAGGAAATATGATGCCCCATTACTGATGGGTCACACCCTGTCCATACCACCTGCTATGAACTGTGTATGTGACTGTCATAGGACTCTCTGAAATAGACCCTTGGGTCATAGGTTGGAATACGCCATACAAGGGTTTTTTGTAGGATAAACTATATTTCTTATAATAGTCTGTGTAATGGTTGGCTATGACCACTGACCACCTCCTGTGTGTCCTGGTATAAATGACTGTGTTTACGTTGTAATCATTTGGAGAGAAAAATTAAAGAACTATGGAAAGGTTATCATCATAAACCTCATGCTGAATAAAGGCTCTCCCCTGACTCCCTTGAGTCTAACACGGTCCACTGCTTGGCAGTCCGCATCTTTAACCACTACGCTATTTAACAATGGGTAGTCAGTCAGTCAGTCAGCCAGTCAGTCAGACACTCACTCAATAAGAGACATGCACTCTTCTTGGCCGGCTCCGCTTACGTAGTCCCACAAAAAACATGCAGTCAGCAGCAGTTCTGTGGGTTGAAAACAGCTTTTTGATGAGAGAGGACCAATATAGAATGTCAGGAATTGTAGTAGTAGTAATAATAATGGTGGAGAACAGCACCGGTACGCCTGTGTCTGGTATGGCAGTGACTGCTTGGCAGGACTCTAAATGGAGGCAGGACTCTGACAAGGACTGGCGGTGTGTGTACTCGTAAAAACTTTCCCAGTGACTTCAGTAAATCAAATGAAATATCTTAGCCACACAATATTTTCACACAAAATATTTAATTGATTACAGATACAATTTATTCTGCACAAAATAGGTTTAAGAAGTATTGGTACCCCTAAAGAATATTTAAAATAAAACCAAACCAACTCTGTTCTACAGTTATAAAATTCTATGGTTTTTAGTTGATCAGGTTTCATCTAATTTGATGCTTTTTACATGTTCCTGTGGTATGAATATGAGTTTGCATGCAGTTAAAATCCCATTGTCATCCATCACCATAGGTAAAACCAAAGAGCAGTCCACTAAAAGGAGACAGGTAGTTGTTCAAAACATGTGATAAAGGATGATGGTGAGGGAGGCAAAGAAGAATGCAAGGATCATAGTTTAAGAGTCTTGGGGCAATTTATTCACAAATCAACAGCTAAGTCAACAAGCGCTTTAGAAGGGTGCACACAAAGGCCTGTGAAGGACCTTTGAACCAGACAGTGGCCCTGATTCATGAAATGTGCATAAGATCAAAGTTATTGTACAGTAATTTCTCAGACAGAGCTAGAATTTTTCAATGTTATCTTTGTTGTACGTGTTAGCCAATATTATTATTGGAGACCGTGTAAGCCAACATAAAAGAAAATAATAATGCTTGATTGGCATAGCCTAACAAGACCATTCCAGTCCCTGTTTAAGTTTTGGTTTTGTTGGTTTCCATGCCCTTATTTGGAGTTCCAGTCCTTGGTAGTTAATTAGTCCATGTCATGCACCTGTTTGCTCTCACCTGTTCTGTTTTGTCTCGTTAGTCCTTGTATTTATTTCTCTCATTTGTTCAGTTCATGGTTGGTTATTGTTGCTATATGTGGCAATGTAATGTGTTCCTGGTCTCTTTAGGAGGCGTATGTGTTCTGTTTGCTTGGCTGTGAGTTCGGTTTAGCATTGTGTAAGCTGTAAGCATTGTGTAAGCTATAGCTACTTTTTGGATTAAACATACCTGGTTTTGGGAATCTCCGTTCTGCCTGTGCCTACATCCTAAACACCCTTGAAATGTTACACAATGATCGTTATCATGAAAAAAATACAATCACAATAATAATAATAATAATAGGTAATATAAAATAGATGACAAGGAATAAAACATACAAACGTACCAATATGTTAAATAATGTATCACACCTTAATGTATGATTTATTCCTTTCACTTTATACTGAATTTTTTATCTCTTATTCCTGTTTTTCATGTGTTTGTAAGGTTTGAATTCACTTTGTGTACATAATGCTCTAGACAAATCACCTAGCTTTGCCTTGCTTTCCTTGTCATTCTTTCCTATTCAAACTAATTTCATGTATGTTTTCATGGGAAACAAGGACATTTCTAAGTTGCTGAACGGTAACAAGTACACCCCAAGCTTTTGAAAGGTAGTGTATATCAACATCAACACAGAAATGGTTACGAGACCATGAAACCTTAGTCTCTGGACTTGAATCCAACTGAAAACCTATGGTCTGAATTGAAAACAACTTAGTCAGTGGGCACACACTTTTAGAGGGATCTTGGATAGAAGCACTGAAGAGGCTCAGTGCTTGACAGTTGTCCAGAAGACATTCATTAAAACCCCTCTAAGAGGTGGGTAAGCCACAGAAGGTCATTGCTGAAAGGGCTGGGTGTTCACAGAGTGCTATATCAAAGCATATTCATGGAAAGTTGACTGGAAGGGAAAAGTGTGGTAGGAAAAGGTGCACAAGCAACAGGGATGACCGGAGCGTGAAAAGGATTGTCAAGGCTGATTCAAGAACGTGGGGGAGCTTCACTAGGAGTGGATTGAGGCTGGAGTAAGTGCATCAAGATCCACCACGCACACACATGTCCAGGAAATGGGCTACAAGTGTCACATTCCTAGTGTCAAGCCACTCCTGAACCAGAGACAACGACAGAAGAGTCGAACCTGGGCAAAAGGAGAAAAAGAACAGGACCGTTGGTCAGTGGTCCAAAGTTCCCCACCAAGTATTGAGTGCATAAATTAACATACTTAGGAAAACTTAGCAGGTGTTTTGAGTTAATTAGCTGATTTGAGCTCATCTCACATTGACATTTGGTATTATACATTTTTATTATAATATTTTGAGACACTGGATTTGTGATTTCCATGAGCTGGAAGCCATGATCATCAAGATTGAAACAAAAATAGCTTGAAATGTTTCACTTTGTGTAATGAATCTAGAACATATGAAGGTGTCACTTTTACGGAAGAAAATTTACTTTCCCATAATATTCAACATTTTTGAGATGCACCTGTAGATTACGAAGGTAATGGGTCCACCAGAACACTGAAAAAAGCATCTGCTTAAGGATTTAAATGTAAATGTTTCAACAACTAAATAACATTTACCAGAATACAGACCAACCAATCAAGACTAGGGACAAGCTCTTAAACAAAATTCTGTATTTATTGAATGTACAGTAAAACAGTTTATATTATTTCTCCAGATTAACAATTATTACATCCTGATGCATCATAGTATCATTCACCTTGACATGGAGGAAATGTTGTGACATAGTGTCTACAAGCTATATATTTATATATATATATATATATATATATATATATATATATATATATATATATATATATATATATATATCTCATTATTATTCTCTTTGGAACAAGACAAATATAAGCACTCCGCTGTATTGATTTCTCTCTATAACGCTGCCTAGGGCTTGGAAAGATCCTATTAAGGGTAAGGAAGGGAGCGATAGAATGGATCTTAAAAAAAAGCTTTCGCAGTCTAACAGTGTCAACATCCTTCTCTCTCTTTATCTTGGAGATGGGAAGGTTGGAGGGATAGCGAGGGTCAATGTAAGATAGCATGGCAGTCATACAGCGTCAAACAAACCCTCTCTCTGTCTTTCTGGACCCCTTTCTATATACAGTATTAAGCGGCCTGGGGCAGGGAGGGACTATTAAACTATTTAAGGGACTGACACCGGGATGGATGGAGTCATGGCAGTAGTAAAGTATGAATCGACTCAGTCTCCCTCTCTCTACAGTAAAGTAGCCTTGGCAGGGGAGGGTAGAGACAATTTGGTATGGGTAGGGATAGATGTAAGAAAAAACGGCAGTCGACAGCCTTACAGAAGGCCTGAGGGCAAGAAGGCAAGAAGAGTGGCCACATGGTTTACAGTCTGGGGCTGAAAAGTGAGCGTATGCATGTGTGTTACTCAGCTGAAGTTAGCCTCTAGGCAAAAGGAAATTATCCCCTCCAAGCTGATTCTCCCGGGTAGGAAACTGGCTAACCACATTAGCAAACCAAGCGCAACCTTCCGGCTCTTTCTTTCAGTTTGATCTAGATCTTATTTGATGTACATGAACACACAGATGCACACTTTCAGTTGAACTTTCTAGAGCATGTGACCAGAAAGGCCTTTTCATTGGTTGCATCTTTATCACATTGTTCCAACTTATCTTTTTACAGATGCCTTTTTATACCAGAAGTAGAATTGGGGCTAATCATTTTGAACAGGGGCTAACCGACTGTCTCATCAATATTACCGTGGCTTATAAGTACAGTGGCATTGGTAAATTAGGTAAAATATTTAGAAGGAATTTTACTTGTTGGAACTAGCCACCAAATTTAGCCAGAAGTGGTAACGTTACCTAGCTCAATTCCACTGGCCTCCTCAATTTTAGCTAGCAACTAACCGTTACCCTCAATGTTAGCTTGCTACATTAAACTACATGGTAAGACATTTGGGTGACAAATGATGAAAAAAGGTTTTCCTACAAATAACTTTTTTTCTTAAGAAATTTCAATGTTTCTTATCACCACAGTATTTTACTTCAGACCAAAATTGACCAGCACCTTAAGTATAATGGTTACTGGGGAAGCCCTAAAATGAATTTTCTAAATAAGTGTCAAAACATGCAATTCAAGAATTTAACTTTCTAACATGGAACCAACTGCCATATTCTAAAATGTTTAGAGTTCTCAACCTAGGTAATAGATAAGGTGACTTTATAAGCTATTTAAAAAGTGGTTGTCATGACATCCTGGAATAAAAGGTTTAAAAACTAAATTATAGAATGATTAAAGTGCAATAACTTTTATAAAACTAATTTTAAAACAGTTTTTAGAAAAGCATTCTCAAAGACAAGAAACAGTTAAAGCCAATGTTGTGCATGTTACACACATACCGTGACAACCCCCCCCCCCCCCCCCCCCCCCCCAAAATAAACTAGTATTTTGCACCAAGTATAATATGAACGTGTGCTACTCAATTACATTTAGGCCAAAATGTTCTGATGTACATGAATGCATCCACATCAAGATTTTGTAAGTTCCGTTACCCAAGTCTGAACATACGTGATGAAATTTTACTTTAAAATAAAACATTTTGAGGATAAATTAACCTGGCATGGCAGTAGTTAAAACTAAGGTACTCAAAAAATACATATTTGGTATATTCTCCCCAATTAGGTTCCCAATAATGGAGTTAACCATTCAAACAACAAGTGAACATTTTAAAACATATAAAGTCAAGCCTAGCAACTTAAAGGGAGGGGATACCATGATTGTTAAAGTACAATAATATTTGCATTTGATGATAACATTAAATAGATGAAATAGATCATCCATGATGATGTAAAATTAAAAACAGTAAAATAAAAGATACATTATATTTAAATAAAAATGGATAACGAAGATAAACATTGGAAGACATATTACAAGACAGACAGGCAGCAAACACCAGTGAGGAAAGGATTCCGAAAGGTGTTTCTATCCAAGAGCATCTCAATTTCTTTTTAGGAATGAGTGTCTCGGAAATACCTGTGTCTGAAGCTTACATATCACTCCATGTCATGTGCCAAAGACAACGTTTGCAATGTTAGCAAGACTCAGGCAATCCCAAAGACACTTCCTTGTAAAACAAAGAATAAAGAGTTGTTTACTACCACCATCACTTCTGTTCTGTTTTCCATTTAGTCCCCCACCCAGTCCCCCATTTAGTCAGTAGTATAAGTCATGAAAACAGACAACAATATGAAGTTACTCAGATTAATAGATATATATTTTTTAAATGTATCCATGGAATATTAGAATTCACTGTCTGCCGACGGATAACATCTGCTCCTCGAGTGTACACTGTCCCAAACAAGGAGACCAACATGTCATGGAGGGGTTTCATCATTAATATGGTAGAGCTGTGTGGCTGTGTGTGTGTCTGCTGGGTTATTTTGTTTAAATTTTTATATCCACAGTAACCTAACATCTGCCTCCTATAGAATGACACACACTACTGCCTTCTCACTTGCCATTTCAGCATGCATTTGAGTCTGCAGTTAGATTGAGGAAGCAGTGGAGAATGGAACATCGGCGGTATTTGCATGCCCTTGGTTAGTAAATAAATGTGTATAACATTGTGTGGCACGCAGCAGATGCCAAAACTAGTGTGAAGGATGTCAACTTCACAACAAAAAGTGAGAGAGACAGGGGCAGAGTGATCTAGAGAGAGAGGGTATGGAGAGCTGGTAGAAACAGAAATAGGAGAGACAGCTTCTGAGAGGGATATATGAAGGTCCCTGTTCCCAGTCCACTGATCCAATTCTGCTTTTCTAACTGAGGCTACAGAAACCCTGACCCATTTACTGGACTCACCGCATCATTCTGAACATGTGGTTTCAACCTCTGAATGCTCAGCTAAGAAAAGTCAACTTAAATGGAAAAAGGTTTTACGCTGTATTAAACCACTGTGCGCTTAAGGCGGTTAAGCCTCTCTAGGTTTCTTCCTAGATCCCGACAGTTACAGGGCGTTTTTGTTAGCTACTGAGATTTCACATCGGTGTTGCTTGTTCTCTCAGGTTTTATACTGTATATTTAAGCTCTTTGTGACAACTGGATGCTAAAAAAGAATTCATCAAATAAATGTGATTTGATTAACTAATGCATGGAAAATGGCTGAAATGAAAGAAAGAAAAGGGGGGATACTCTTACTTTTCTCTGTCTGTCTCTCTTGCTAACTGTGAGCATCGATGGAGAAGTAAGAGATGAGAAAAAGCTTAGTGGTCTACTCTGGAGATTAACACTTGCACACACAGAAATAATCTCCAGCAAAACACAAATAATAATATAATCTATATATGGTATGCAAACTAATTTATGTAATGGCAACTGAACATGGGGGGTTCAGAGGATTAATTTATTCAGTGTCCCATATGTCTCCACTGTTCACTGTATAGTACACTACGTTGACCATGGCTCTAGTCAAAAGCAGTGCCCTATATAATGAATAGAAAGCAACTTAAGCCGCATGCTTAGCCAACACATCAGGAAGCTTAACTGTGGACAGCAATAGGGTGTGTGTCTGAGAAGGTACCGTATCACACCTCACAGGGGTCAGAGGTCAAAATATGATCCCTGGCCAATGAGGCTAACAACGCACAAAGTATCGTGTACACATCATCCCTCTATTATTTCGTCCCTCTCTGTTTATCCATGAATGTCCAAGATGCAAATCAGGGGATTAGCATCAGCATCCTAGCAATTGATCACGTAAGATTAGTGACACGATCCGCCGTTCCATATGTAATCCTCAAGTGGCTTTCTTTATTTATTGAGTGTGGACAAAAACAGTCTTAAAAGGGCTAAGAGAAACCGCTTGCTTCTGCTGATACAACATTGCCGTTTGGTGGTCTAACTCAAGTACTGCAGCTTGGTCTATGGATTGTTTTGTAAATATTTCAACACTATGAGGGTGAAATAATACCATAAAATAGTGAAAAAAATTTATAATGCCATTTTAATGCAAGAGCTTCTGGAAAAGGAAGGGAAATTCTTGCTTGACCATTTTTCTATTTTGCCAAGTAATTTTTGTTTTACTTCACTATCACATTAAAACAGCTAATTGCTAGCCAGAAATTATTTGATATTTAGCTCCTAACAGCTGCATTGGTTTAAATAGTTTTGGTTCCTGACTTTCTGGTTTCAAAAATGAATTCTCAGCTATACAATGCTATTTAAATTTGAACAGATAACATTTCAGTTTTGGACAGATAGCAAACGGAAATATATTGAGAAAAAAAGGTGCTTGCATACAACTTGAGAATTTAATGCTGGAGTGTGTGTCAAACAAGCAAAGGGCTTTGGTAAAGAGAACACATTTCAAAAAGACACAGGCATGGAAAAAATACATTAATTTCATGAAGAAAAGTATCACTTCAATATCTTTCTCCCTCTAAAACCCCGGTGAGAAGAATTAGATTTTTTTAGAATAAGTAAAATTCTATTACAAATAAAAACAATTTAAAAATGAAAACATTAGAAGTTCACCAACAAAAGCCCAGGACAATTATTCAATAAATGTACATATTAAAATTTACCCCGTCAACTCTGCTTCTGATAGGACAGGAGTAGAGGAAGAGGATGAGTCTACCAATGAGGCAATGCTATTGTCCATGCTCCTGTTCCAGGTGCTCCTATTGGGAGTTAGGGGAAAAGTGGGCGTGGAGCAGTTGGAAGGTGGGCCCGAGCTGGAGCTAGGACTTGGACTGTTGTGATTGGATGAAAATAGAGCGTCACTACGGAGACCTTTGGACTCAAGTTCTGTTTGCAGGTATGTGCAGATCTCCTCTGGTAGACGCTGTAGCTCCTCGTTCAAGTCTTGCTCCAAACGGGCTTTCATCTAGACACATGGACACAGACACACACAAAAAATAAGAGATGAAAGATTAGATAAAATGTATTTCATATGAACAGCCATGCCAGTTAAGCATGTTTGAAAGTGCAACTGGATGTGTGGGTATTTTCTCACCAGTGGTTGGTCTTCCTCAATGTGTCTTAGGACTTCTCTATGTCCGATTAATAACTTCTCTTGACGCTTTAATTGGGCATCATCCAACTAAAGCAAGAAAAATATATTATTATTAGCATTTTGTACCCAGCATTTTATCCATATTTTTTAAAATATTGGTCCCCTTTTATTCCGACAAAAGTTTATCCCATTTTTATTTCTTTGTACATTTCATACAGCCATTGCTGTAGACAGGAATTCTAAGCCCACGGTGAAGTCATGGGTCTTGTTCCTTTATCCAACGTAGTGTCCACATCTTTAGGGCAATTAGGTCCATTGTCTGACAGGCTAAAATAACCAAAATCTAAAACAATACATCTGCAAATAATGTAGACATTCTTTGATGAGCAATGTGTCTGATATTACCCACGTGCCCTTTCAGACAGAAAAAGGTTGGCCTATAAGTTTATTTTTTTGGGGTTAGGGGAAAACAACCTTGGAGCAATTAGGGTTAACGGTCTTGCTTAGGGACACACAAGGTGACAATGTGAGGCCTGCACTCTTACCCGACGGATTAAGGTGACCGAGTCTGAGATATGCTTCCTGTTGATCTCTATCAGTTCCCTAAGGGAGGGGAGATAAAGTTAGCATCTGAGAATTATCACTAGAACCGCCAAGCCTTTCAGACGAACATTAACAGCCTGAGCCGAACGCAGTTTGTCGTCATTAGCATACGAATCGGCCCTATTAGCATACACATTCTCCTCTGCAGCGTCACCATCCAGTCAGAAGTTCAGTTCATCTACAGGGTCTTCATATACGTAGAACAGTCTAAAAATAATGAATTACAGAATTTGTTTTAAATAGTTAATGAATTTGAAAAAATACAAGAATGTCTTATCATACAAAAAGGATACAGAGAAGCATTATTTCTAAGAACATAGGCTACAGTATTTTCATTTGTTTATTAGGCCCTACAAATGTACAAAATGAAAATGACACAGCCAATCTATAGGTGACATGAATTGTCTAGAGGTGACATGAATAAGAAAAAAGAATAAGAAAAAGACAAGGTCCAATATGAATAGGCTATGTGAAAGGTGCGTCTTTGCAGGACTCTCCCGGGGGTTGTCATGGGGCTATCGAGTTGATTTCAAAGCCAATGCATAGCTCTAGTCTCCTAGATTAATAACATATAAGGTCTGTCTATAGTTGACAAAACCGAGAGGAGTTATTAGAAAAGACTATGTCCAAAATGAAAAGGCTGTGTTTTTGCAGATAGATTTTACTGTTAGGCATTTAGAGGCCCTAGTGTTATATGACCACATCGGTTCAAATCTGCCAATACAACAATAAAACACATTTTAGCAGTTTCTTTGTAGAGTGTGATGGGATGTTTAAAAAGGAGGAGCATATCAGCAAATGCATGACCTGAGTAGCAGTCAAATTCTTACCGTAACATAAACCCAACAATTTTTACCTCAACTGAAACCCTAAGCTGTAAATAGATTTTTCCTTGTGGGCAACAGCAAAATATTTTTGTTCCATGCCATAGGTAACACTTTATTTTGAGTTTCCCGAAAGAGTTTCTGTAGATGCTTTGACTATCATTTACTATTTACTCACTATCAGTAACATTTTAGGTACTTAACCATTAACTCTAACATCCTTACCCTAAATTTAATTCTAAACCTAACAACATATAGATCTACAGATGGAAATTCAAACCCTCAAAATAAAGTGTGATTTGTTGGTAAAACACACACGTACTGCTCGGCCTTCTCGCTTTCTCTGCTCTTGGCCTCGACAATACTGTTCAGTCTCTTCCTGTCTAGAATCTTCTGAAGCTCCTTCTTCTCTCTGTAAACAACAAAAGAAAATCTAATTTTGCCGACTTGATAGTGTTTTGATGTAACCCCTTCCACATTCAGAGTATTTCAAAGTTATTAGAAAGCAATGGCACATGTATGTTCAGTGTTCTGGCACAAATGATTGACCTTGACACTGGGGACAGGACAAGTGAATTTCCCTTTACAGTGCTTTGACCGGCTATATAAATTACCATAAAAGATGATATCTTTTTTCCATTAAATCCAGCTGTATTAGGAGAAATCCAATGGTTATAAAGAATAAGAAAGCAGTAGTCATTATTTATATAATGGCTACTGAAACTGCTAAACGTGTAGCAGAAATAATGTTAATTAAATATTACAATGTTGAAAAAAATATTATGTTTTCTTCCCCATTGTGCAAGGAATTCTGGATTATAAAACTATTTGAATACTGTACTTTTAAGTATACACCTTTTTTTATGTGTATTTCTGTTATTAACCTGTTACCAAAACAAATATAATTATGAGTAAAAGTCAATGTGATGTCCCTTACATCACCACAGCTTTCAGACAATCAGTATTCAGGGTTCAAACCACATGGTTTATTAATGTGTTAAATGACACCTTACCTATCACAAATGTCTTTGAGCTTTTTTAGCTGAGCCGTCTGACATTCCTGGGCCACCTCCTTCAGTTTTGGAAAAGACTGGAACACACAGCACCATAAATGAATGTTTGTGTGTACATACGTATGTGTCTGCGTGCACGTGTCGTGTCATGTACACGTTTGTACCTCCTCCAAGTGTTGGTGTTTCTTCTCTCTCTCCAGCTTGTGTTGTTCCTTGCGGAGTTTCAGGAGCTCCTCCATCTGCCACTGTCTGAGCTGCACTGTTTTTGTCTTCACCTCCATCTCCAATGCTGTCAACTGCTTCTGCACCGGCTCAGCTGACTCACTAAGACATACACACACAAAGAAACTAACCAAAATAAATGCATTGAATTTTTTATTTGATAGACAATGGTTGACGGTGGAGATGTTTTGCTCAACGAGCAGTGGGCCGGGTTTGAACCCATGTGGCAGCAATTCATGTGCACTTGTAAGCTTAGCCTGCTGGACCACCCACGGCCACGTATTTCAAGGTTTGCATCCATTTCAGTAGTCGTAATGGTAGTGACTAATTACCATTAAAAAAGTAGGTATATGAGAATACTGATTGATTTGAAAGCCTGAACATATGCAGATAACCAAGTTAATTTATACACATTTTAAATGGTATAAAAATGTGTATATTGAAAAGGTATACATACAGTAACATAAAAAATGAATTTGACATGCAATCACATTTAGACCAGTATGTGCATAATTTGGTTTGAAACTGATTGGTTATGTAAATTCTATGTGGGCTTTGACAGATGCTTAATAAAATATTTAAATCAGCCCACGAGAAGCAGCTGATGACATAAATTAGTTAACAACTAATGAATTAACACATGGATATGCGTAAGGGGCTTGTCATCATAATCCTCATCACCCCCACGGCCTCTTACTTCTTCTTTATACTGCGTTTCAAGTGTTTTTCCATCTGACTGCGTCGTCTCTCTGTGTCTGACTGGAGCTGGTTACAGCGATTCCTCTGTTCCTTACTCAGGGCCCACACCTATCAATTCACAAGCACAAATAAATATATTGCAGTTAGGTATGCATTGATAAGAACATTGTTGACCGAAACAATAACCAATATACAATATATTGAATAAAAAATAATATGTTCCCTTTGATGATGCTTCTTATTTCAACAAATGCAAATTCAATCGTACAAAAGTTACTTCTAAATACTTAATAAATAAAGACTATCTTTCTGTAATTGTACATTATACAATGCAGATAAATAAATAAGACATAAGACAAAACTGAAAATAAGAAAAATTACATTAAAACAATAGTTCAACGATGAGCAAAAAAGTTGATGAAAATTACTGGAGTATATTAGATGCCTATTCAGATGAAGGCACAATTGGCCTGAAATAATCAGTAAATTGAAAGCAATCAGCTTATACTGATTATTACATTTTGCCTATAACTAACCGATACCAATTGCTGGGCAATATATCCGTGCATTCCTAAATGCAGTTGTTTATTGGCCAGATTCTGCTGCAGTGAGTGAATGAGCCTGAATGACAAAGACCAAGAGTGAGGGAGTGATAGAGTTAGCAAGTAAGCGGCGATCAAGAGAGAGTACGTGAGTGAGAAAGCAAGAGTGATAGAGACACAAAGTGAAAGAGGGAGTGTGCATGTGTCAAACCTTCTTGAGGTGTTTCTTGCGGATCTCCTTGAGCTCTTTGCATTGCTTTTTCAAAAGCTTGAGATAGGACTTATGCTGTTTCAGCTCTTCTAGGGACTGAGGCTGGAGTTCTGAGTGGTGGGGGGGAGAGGGGGAGAGAGAGGCAAAGGAAGAAAGAGGGCAGGTGGAAGAAAAGGAGAGGGAAGAAAACAATGTAGTTAACTGGTTGGGCTGCCCACCGCATGGGACATAACGCGTTCTGTGGTAATGTACAGTGGTTGGGTGAAATGGAGATCACTTACTCGCCAGGACTGTGGCAATAAGATCCTCTTTCTGGCCTGAAACATGGAGATGTCGACAGGGACAGGAGTGATTGAAATGTAACACAGTGATTTTAACTTTAGGATACAGCACTTCTAATTCTATTGAAATACCACGTCTGTCCTAGACTTACTAAACATTGGGATATTTGTCTGCAATGTAGTAAGTCTGGACCCCAGTAAAGACTTATGAGTGCTTTCTCTCGCGACACACACACACACGGCTATGCATGAGTACACGTTAATTAACAAGAAATACAAGTCATAACTCAGTCCACAAAAAACAGTATATCTAACGCTATTGGAGTTAAAAAGCCAATTTAGCATGGGTAGTGTCTTCAACCTTCTAGGGGGGATGGGATTTCATCATTGGCTGATGCCTATTGACGACGCAAGGGTTGGCCAATTATGAATAAAACTGAACAATTCAAAATGGAGACTGTCTGTTCCCATTGTGAACTATACAGGGATGCCTAATTTCCTTCACTGTACTGTTACACCGAAAAAAGATGTGAGCTTACCTTGCCCTGGTGAGTTGATAATCTCGCTGATGTCATCAACAGGGGCAGGGACCTGGTGAAGTGGGGAGGGGACCTTGACCTTCGGGGCATCGCCCTCCCAATCAATCTCACACAACTTTGGTTGCTCCAACACTCTCTGTAAGGTGGTGGTGGAGTGAATTTGGAGATGGTAGCACAGACAAAATAAAACCAAAGCATGGTCATCTGACTAGGCCTGGGTACTGCCAGGAACCTCACAATATACAATGCTGTTGCGATACTTTGTGATTCCAATTAACTTCCCTTTAGTAAATGCGCACAACTGGCTGTTTTAAATAAACAGATGGTGTTATTATAATAATGGCAGACTTTATAATTCTGTGTGTGTGTGTGTGTGTGTGTGGGGGGGGCTCCTCACCTCACTGTTGTCCTCAATCAAAGAAGCCAGTTGTCTTTCTCTCTGAGCCAGCAGACTCACATGTTTGATGGGGTTGGTCAGGGCCTCAGCATACTCTAACACCACAAACACACACAAACAGTTAGTAGTTGGGACACGTATGATTTCAAAGAGCCACTCCAATCTCTGTCTGAAACTTGCAAATATGATTGGTTTAAAAGACATTAGTTACAATCAACACTAGTTTTTGTTATCTATGTAGTGCTATGGGGTTATGGGCAGTGTTAATGGTTCTCAACCTTTTTTGGGCCAGCGTCCCCCTATCCATTATCCCTTAATATTAAGGGATCCCTTAATCCTTTAATACCCAAATAAGATGTAGGCTAATTGCCCTGAATATTATTGATTATTATTATTGTTATGAGTTAAGATTATTATTATTATTACAATTGTTATCATCAAAAAAGCACATATTGAATTGAATGACAAACAACTGATTTATTTTTTAACAGCAGCCAATCAGAAACAGCTAGCAATTTAACATTCAAATCTGAATTAAACAACAGCCAATCAGAAATGGTATTGAAGTTGTATTGCAGTCATGTCAACAAAGCCACTTGTATTGAGTAGTGTTTCAATGTGTGTCTGGATGCTGGATGCTAAGTTGCTTTCTGAGGAAGTCCAACATCGGAATATCAGTATTTGAGTTTGTAATTAAAATAAAACTGCAATTTTGAAAGCTTCACCCTCCTCCTTCCATGACTTTTCCTAAATAGACGTATATTACATTGTTCCGTTGTCAGAATTCTAAAATCACAAAACTATTTAGAGACTATTTACCTATTTTTTTTTTTTACTGTTTTGCAACTTAATCGGCCAACAGCCCACACCACTTAGCACTGGCACCTAAGCAGCCACTAATGGTACCCAGGTGCTAATCACCCCTCACTGAATGCATGACGTCCCCTGGGAGAGTCCTGCAAAGACACTATTTTTATAGCCCATTCCTTTAGAAAAAGGGACCTTGTCTATTAAAAAAAAAAACTCAGCTCCGTTTTTCTATAACTTACTGATGTCACTTATAGACAAATCTCATATGTAATCCAGGGGACTAGAGCTATGCATTGGCGCTGAAATCAACTCGATCTGCCCCACTAGAACCCCCAGGAGAGACCTGCAAAAATTTGCCATTCACATAGCCTATTCATTTGGAGAAATAGACCCCTCTCCATTTTTGTATCATTTATTCATATTACCTATAGACAATTCATATCACCTATAGATTGGCCGTGTAATTTTCATTTTGTAAATTTCTAGGGCCTAATAAACGAATGAAAATACTGTGTTCTTAGAAATAATTAAATTAATATAAGAAGATCTGGTTCAGCTCATTCTTCAGACTGATGTAGTGGTAACCTACACGTATAGACAGACATTGTTTTCAGCATCTTTGTGTTGATCAAAATTGTTCTATCCAAAAACAACTTTCTCTAACTTTTATCCCCCCATGTTCTCTCCAAGTTATTTTGTTTTGGCACCAAAGCACAAGGCCAATGCCACATTGGAGTGGCTCAAAAACAAAAAGGTGAATGTCCCCAAGCTTATATCCTAGAACCCCCAGGAGAGACCTGCAAAAATGTGCCATTCACATAGCCTATTCATTTGGAGAAATAGACCCCTCTCCATTTTTGTATAATTTATTCATATTACCTATAGACAATTCATATCACCTATAGATTGGCCGTGTAATTTTCATTTTGTAAATTTCTAGGGCCTAATAAACGAATGAAATACTGTGTTCTTAGAAATAATTAAATTAATATAAGAAGATCTTCAAAGAAACACATTCTTGTATTCTTCAAATTCATTAACCATTTTAAACAAACAAATTCTGTAACTCATTATGTTTTTAGACTATTATATATAGTTTGATAACGACCCAGTAGATGAACTGATGCTCTGGCTGGATGGTGACGCTGTGGAGGAGAATGTGAATGCTAAAAGGGAAAATGTGTATGCTAATGACGCCAAACGCCGTTTGGCTCTGGCGGATACTGGGGGTCCGAAAGGCCTGGCTGTTCTAGTGTTAAGATCAATGTAGTCTTTCATGTTCTATATTGACGTTTGTGGTGAAAGATTAGAAAATAAGAATTACTTGCTCCGCACAAAAAAAAGGCAGTATATTTGTTTATTTAGGTTGTACTCATTAGCACAGGTGATTGTGATGTTAAAGGATACTTTGCGGTTTACTTTTGGCTAGGGAGGTAATGTTATGCTTCTGGCTAGCTAGCCTTAACGTTACCATCAATACTGTAGCCTGTTTGTTGTCGTCATGTGAACGCTCCCAACTAAAACTTCTGAAATGAAACCGATTCCAGAATCTACAAAAATGTTGAGGGAGGAGTAGATGTAATTTCAAGGATTAAAACGTGTTATAATAAATTAGTATTCAAAATATGATATTAAATAAGTGAATAATGTATGTTTTTATGCCATGCATGTTTTTTTGTTCATTTGTAAGCTCCAAATCCTCTTATTTCACTCAATGACCTTTGTGCCCTGGCATGTGGCCTCGGTGCCCTAAACATTTTTGTGACACCAAAGACCAAATGGCCTTGTCGCTAAAATGACGAAATTCCAAGCCTGGTTATGGTTAGTATAGTTTCTTACCCTGGTGTTCGTTGGGAATGTAGTCTTGAGCCTCGGTGAAGACCAATAGCGAAGGCAGCATCAGGGGCTGGTTCAGCTCATTCTTCAGACTGATGTAGTGGTAACCTACACGTATAGACAGACATTGTTTTCAGCATCTTTGTGTTGATCAAAATTGTTCTATCCAAAAACAACTTTCTCTAACTTTTATCCCCCCATGTTCTCTCCAAGTTATTTTGTTTTGGCACCAAAGCACAAGGCCAATGCCACATTGGAGTGGCTCAAAAACAAAAAGGTGAATGTCCCCAAGCTTATATCCTGATTTTGATTTTATTAAGAATTTGTGGCATTAATAAAAAAATCGCAGCCCACAAGCATTGTACAACCAACCTGAATAGCCTGTAGCAAATCTGCCAAGAAAAATGAGACAGGATTGATCCGAAACCATGTACAATTCTGCTACATACCAAAACACTTAAATGTGAAATTGCAGCAAAAAGTCCTGAACATTTATGGAAGCAACATATTTATGTTTTTTTCACCATCCAAAAAGCAATGTCACCATACAATAATTGATTTTGATTGTCAGTGTATAAAATGAAATATCAAACTGCACGATTTGACTAATAGTTATTCTATAACATTGGGGAATTGTTCTGGGGTCTTGAATACTTTTGCAAGGCTCTGTATGTACAAATGGTAGGGGGAGAGTGACTAGTCAGTAGGATATATTGTTAAAAGCAAAAAAATACTAGAATATTCAATGAGTGTCTGTGTGAGCTGAGGTGGTCTGCATGTGTTTGTTTAAATTATAAGAACTATGGTGAAATCAGAAAAGGTTGACATTGCTCTGTAAAGATATTTCCAAATGGGGACAGGAAGAGAGAGAGCAGAGGAACCTGTACCAAATGGATCAGTTTGAAAACATGTACTTTTTCATCATTTCTGCAGACAGCTGAAAAACAAAAGACCAATCCCAGAATCCATCATATCTCTACTCACCAGGGCGGATGGTTGAAACAGGGCATATTCGATGTCCCAGGAACTTCCCGTTCTCCTCAAACACTGCTATCCTCAGAGAGGCCAGGGTTGGAAGGACAATCTAGAGGCAGAGAGAAATTATCAGTTTGTCATCAGTTGCTTAATCATGGTTCAGGTTTAGGACACACGAACAGTTGAAAAAAAACTGGTGAATAAACTGCATTTAAATTTCATATTCTAGTCATTTAGCAGATGCAATTATCCACAATTTACAGTTAGTGCATCCATCTTAAGATTGCTAAATTGGACAACAAAACAACTGATTCACAGTAAGTACACCTCACTCAATGAAGTTACCTTGCTAAAGACGAAGACCTCTTCATCCCAAACGGGGTCTAGAGAGTTTCCGTTAGATGTCTTGGTACGATGCTTTCTCTTCGTATCAGCAGGAAGTCCAAATATGTCCACCTCCACATATACGCCCACCTTTTTATCAGTCAGGAACTGGCCCGAGATCACCTGTCAAAAGAAGGACAGATCGTAGAATCTTAGTTAGTAGCCTAGTGGTTACAATGTTGGGCCGTTATTCGAAAGGATGACAGGTGTAATCCTAGAGCTGACAAGAAAAAGTATTCCCAATTTTCCCTAAACTAACTCCAATCCTAAATCTGATTTTAACATAAACCTATCCTTACTTTTAACTGCAATATACTTAATCTGACCCTAACCTTTACTCCATGACTAAACCTAAAACAAACCCCAAAAAGACACTACCAACAAAGGATTTACTCTTAACCTAATCCTGGAAATCGTTTTTTATTACTATGACAGGTTTGACAATCTTTCTGGAAACTTTTGGAACTGGTAAAACCAGGATCACACAAACACACACTTACCTTGATCTTCACGGTGTTGGCTACAATTCCATCCACAATGTTCTCAGTGAAGGGGTCAAAGTGCTTGTCGGTTCTTCTCATGAACTCAGGTTTGAGAAGGTAGCCACTGCGCCCATTGTACTCAAACACACCCATGTTCAACTGCATGGGCAGGTCTGAGAGAGGGGGTTGAGAGAGGGTGGAGGAAGAAGATGTGTTAGCCATAGAAACAAATGAAACAAAGGAACAGAGAGACACACAGGACAGATAGAGGAATAAGAGCAAGATGAGAAAAGAACTCAAGGTTAAGATGAGATCAGAAGTGCAATGGTTGAAGAGTGAAAGGTTATTTCCTAGGGCGTCCCAGTGGTCTAAGCCACTGTTGCAGAGTTGGTTCAAATCCTGCCACTGTTCTTTCAGGAACAACTCTTTCACCACTTTCCTTTCCAATAAGGCATAACATTCCTGAAACCATTAATCTTTAAAAATAAAATAAAAGATGGTGGACTTACCAAGTGTCTGAAAGTTTAATGCCACCATCTGGCAGCCAACGTTCCAAAAGAGTTGTGGCATGTAGTTGGAACTGTCTACTCTGGTGCCTTTTGGATAGATACGACTGAGTTGCTTCTTATTGTACTCAACAAACTCGATAGGAGAACTCTTCAGCGTGTCCATACCCTTGGTTTCCACAAATGACGACATTTCAAAATACTTATTCCTCTCTGAAAGAGAGAGAAAGAAAAGTGAGAGAAAGAAAGGGAGAGAGAAAGAAAAGTAAATAAAGGACGTTGGCTGACAGACCTAGAAACCTATCTTGTGCTATTGTTTAGTTTATATATGATTTCTTTTAATATTTACTCGTTGACAATCTTGATTATTATCATTACTTGAATTATGTTATATTGTAAATACAATTATTAGGGTACACTATGGCAATGTGTACATTGTCAAGTCATGCCAATAAAGAAATTAATTGAAAAGGAAATTGAGAGCATTTCAAAGTCAAAATCAATCTGAGTGTGTATTTATCTTAGCTAATCATTAACTATGAAGAGTCATTTAGCTGGCCTAATGAGCTACATGAGAAAGGTGGTTAGGACAAATGATGCATATCCACCCACACACAAACTTGGCGCCAACCACGGCTTACTACTCATGCCTCGCACTGAAGGCAGGCAGACACTTACTGTTTGCGTTCTCGAAGCTTTTAAACTTAACAGGTTCGATGTAGTTGACCAGAGTCGACATTTCCTCTGTTGCATTCACTTCACTACTGGCTGTACCCTGAGAGAGACAGGGAAAGAAACAGAGAGGAGAGATAGAGAGGGAGAGACCAGGGAGAGAGGTAATGGGGAAAGAGGGACAGGGGAGGGAGAGACAGGGGAGGGAGAGGAGAGAAAGTGTTAATAAATGACTTCCCCATTAAAGGAGCCATTTGGTAGATTTCCAACAAACAAAACAGATTTATAGGGATGACCAAAAGTCAATAAAAAATAAATAAATACATAAATCATGAATAAAAGTTTTTTCAAAACAATGGTATGATGTCATAATAATACTTAGTATTATGCATGTTTACACATTTACAGTTGTGTAAACATGCAGGGTGATGAGTAGTGTTGGCTGCAGTATAGTGCAACAAATTAATGTAGAGTGCTTTAATCACCCTGATATTTGCTACACTAACATAATGTGGACAGCAAATGAGCGAAGGACACTAGGTGTTACAGTGATGCATTCTATTCAGTTGGAGTGTTAGATGGTTACCACCAATAATATTGTACAATAAGTTATTTCCCCTGTGGGCTGCTATCCAACTCAATATAGGTCTTAAAGTGGGAAATATACTGGCCAGATTGACTAGCACTGGCACCACAGTATTCAGCCCAGAAAGAAGCAACTCACTGTGGACAATTGTAAAAATAAAATGACTTAATTTTTCATGCTTCTGCTTTTAGTTTTCCTCACAACCAATTTCAAATACCATATTTAGTTAAAGAATTGCTCTAAGGCAAAAGTATTTTAGAGGAATGTTTTCCTCTGTGTGTCTTATGATTTGTGTGCTCATAATTATTTGGTGTCAGTATTCCCCATACTTAGTACTGTGTAAAACAGAGCATTTTAATAGAAATGTATGTACTTGATGTGTCAACACAGGGCTCATCTGCAGGTCTCAGTAATAAAAATAAAGGTTAAATAACAGAACCATAGTTGGAGAACCATAATGCACGGCACTCATGGCAGCCAATTAAAGGGACCCACAATAACTTTTATAAACAGAATAAAATTGTGTTTAGGAATTACTACATACTGTTTAGTGAAGGGAATAATTATGTTTGAAGTTAATCTGTTTTATGATTCCAGATTGCATTTTTAGGATCAACCAATAGGTGACCGCAGAGGCAAAATGTCAGATCTTGCCGGCTCTTTTGTGATTTTCTTGTTTATTTTTGTCCAGATGTTGTGTAGTATTACCAGTCCCAAATACATTTTGATTAAAATTTAAGTTTACATTCTATAGTTTAACTCGATCCTCATTGTATTATTTAAAACCCAAAGTGCCGGAGTAGAAAGCAAAAATAACAAAACTGTCCAAACACTCATAGATTGCACTGTATACACCAATCAGCCATAACATTATAACCACCTGCCTAATATTGTGTAAGTCCCCCTTTTTATACAATTCAGTTGCCGCGAAAGGTTGCACATGGTCTGCAACAATGTTTAGGTAGGTGGTACATGTCAAAGTAACATCCACATGAATGGCAGGACCCACGGTTTTCCAGCAGAACATTGGCCAAAGCATCACACTGCCTCTGCCGGCTTGCATTCGTCCGATAATGCATCCTGATGCCATGTGTTTTTCATGTAAGCAATGCACACGCACCCGGCCATCCACGCGATGTTAAAGGAAATGTGAGTCATCAAAACAAACCACCTGCTTTTCCTTCCTTGGACCACTTTTGATAGGTACCAACCACTGCACCCCCACAAGGGCTGCAGTTTTGGAGATGTTCTGATCCAGTGGTCTAGCCATCACAAATTGGCCCTTGTCAAAGTCGCTCAGATCCTTAAGTTTGCCCATTTTCCTGCTTCTAACACATCAACTTTGAGGACAGAATGTTCACTTGCTGCCTAGTATATCCCACCCACTGACAGGTTCCATGAAAACGAGATTATCAGTGTTATTCACGTCACTTGTCAGTGGTCATAAGGTTATAAGGTTATGGCTGATCAATGTATAAAAGCTCACTCGGTTAGAATTACACCACAGACACAATTAAAAGCACATGTTGCATAACATTAGTTAGATTGCTACGCTTGCTAGCTGTTACATAGCTAACAGCAAAGGCAAAACCTAGTAAATTTTCTCTTTTTGGCCCGACTAGCCTGACACAGAATAGGCTCTCTTTAACTTGGTATGTTTACCATGGGCACAATACGCGGTAAAAAAATTTATAAAAAAAAATGGAATAGCTTATGTCATACAAACCACAAGTTGTATGACATTAGCTATTCCGTCAAAATGAAGATGTCGAATAATCTTTGAATTCAAAATGATTATGTGACATGCAATCATAAGTCCTGATTGATCTACCCCAGGGGTTCCCAAACGTTTTTGACCAAACAACCCCATTTCAATATCTAAAAATGATTGTGTCCCCAACCATGTGAAGAAAAACGATATCATATATTTTTAAAATTTGAGGCTATGAGAGTCATTGTAAAACATTCCCTCTAAACCCCATTTTCATATCAGGGGACCCCACATTGGACCCCTTGTTTGGGAACCTTATCTACACGCTAATTTGGGGCATGATTTTGTATGGTATGTTTATTTGGATGTCGGGTTAGCTTTAGCATCACTGCGTTCAGTCTTTTGTAATAGTTGTCTGGTTGGTATAGCTGCCCATTCATCTTGGCAAAATGCCTTCTGGTCATTCAAAATCTTGGGTCGCCTTGCATGAACCACACGTTTTAGATCTCCACAGAGCGTCCCATGGCCAGCTTTCGTGCAGAAGAATGCAAATTGTCTTCCAGTATTTTCTGATAACATGCTGCATTCATCTTGCCATCAATTTTCACTAGATTCCCTGTGCCTTTAGAGCTCACACACCCCCAAAACATCAGTGAGCCACCACCATGCTTCACAGTGTTCACTATAGGCCTTGTTGACCCCACTCCAGACATAGTGATTACGGTTGTGACCATAAAGCTCTATTTTGGTCTTGTCATTCCAAATTTCAGTGTGCAAGAGACTGTGAGGCATGTCAAGGTGTTGTCGGCATATTGTAACCAGGGTTTTTTGTGGCATTGGCCAGTATTGTCATATTGTGCTCCTTGAAACAACCACACCACCTTTTTCCAGAGCAACCTGTATTTCTCCTGAGGTTTTTCTATGTATCCCGAACAATTCTTCAGGCAGTTTTGGCTGAAATCTTTCTTGGTCTACCTGACCTTTTCCACTTCTTAATAAGTGATTGAACAGTACTGACTAACATTTTCAGGTCTTTGGATGTCTTTTTATATCCTTTTACATCTTTATAAAGTTCTGTTACCTTGTTATGCAGGTTCTTTTGACAGTTATTTTCTGCTCTAGCCTGCTCAGAGCTAACAAACTCATTGACTATTTATACACAGGCACTAATTGCAATTTAAAAAGCCACAGGTGTGGGAAATTCACCTTTAATTCCCATTTTCATCTGTGTGCGTCACCTTGTGTGTCTGAAACAAGGCCAAACATTCAAGTGTATGTAAACTTTTGATCAGCACCATTTGGGTGATTTGTGTTAACATCTTATGAGCACAACTGTATGGGGGCAACCTAATTGTTAGTATGAAAGCCAAAATAAAGGACTAACCTCATCTGAGTTAGGTTTCTTCAGTTCAGGCACTGGTTCATCTTCCTCCTCTTCCTCGCTCTCTCCCTCGCCTCCTAGAATATATAGATGTGTCAATAACGTCCAGCTGTCTATGTAACTCTGTCCATCGTTCTGTCCCTTCCACCCACCCACCCACATTCTTCATCCAGGAAGTGAACTGACCAAGAGACTTGCGAGGATCTCCATCTTTGATAAGCCTCTCAGCCTGCTTCTCCTCCCCATTAGAAAGCAGCTGGCCAGTCTCGCAGTCACTGAAAGTGGAGTCTGCATGCGTGGTGGGCACACACACACACAAAATACATATGCATGCTATTAGACTGAGTGTGAAAGTTAAACTTGAAAAGGGAAAGAAAATAGAAAATACAGCAAAACATACAATGCCGTTTCCATTGTTAAAAGAAGAGGAGATGCAACACAGTGGTAAACATGCCCCTGTCCCAAATGTTTTCAATGATTTGCAAATCATTGCATTCTGTTTTTATTCACATTTTACACAGTGTCACAACTTTTTGGGAAACAGGGTTGTACACAACCAGCAGTAAGTGCGTGTGTCTAGATTTTCCTGTTTTACATTCTTAGTGAGGAACTAAGAAAAGTTCACTACAAAAGCTCTTCAATCAAACAAATGTATTTTATAAAGCAGTTTTTACATCAGCAGTTGTCACCAAGTGCTTTTACGGGTACCAAGCCTGAAATCCCAAAGAGAAAGCAACAACTAAGTTGATCAACTGGGGCTAGGAAAAATTTCCTAGTAGGTCGGAAGGAAGAAACCCAGAGAAGAAACAGACTCTGAGGTGTGGCTAGTTCTCTTCTGGATGAGGATTACGTTTTGGACCATAAAACCAACGTCTTTGAGTATGTGTGTGTAAGTGTGTTCAGTATATATACCATGAGCAGGTGAAGAAGCCATGTCCACAGCATCCTCTCCTGTCCTCCTCCGACAGCTGCCCCCGCTGGATGCTCTGTTGTGCTGGTGCTTCTTCTTGTTCTTAATCAGAATCTTACCCAGCAGCTCCTGTGGTGACGGTAAGGGCTGTCCTGGGACCAGCTGTTAGAGGGGACATTATTCAATATGTTCATACCTTTTGGGGGGGGGGGGGTAAGCTTGTGTTTAGAGTTTTGGTCTCACAACTAAAATTGGTTTGAATTGACAAAGTAAAAGCCCTGTTGATGTGCCCTTCTGCTAAGCCCTTAAATATAATTGCTTAAATATAATTGCCCTGTACGTGGCACCGCTTAAGAGTGTCTGCTAAGTGACTAAAAAGTCAAAGCATCTATAGAAAAATAGTAAATTAAGCAATATCTATGGAACCAAATTGAGCTCAAATGTAATGTCTGTAAGAAAAGAAATACGTAACTGAAATATTTCATAGTATGAAAAAATTCGATCATAGGAAAAAAATAGATTCAAACGTCAGAAAATGTATCCTAAAATCATTAAATGGATTTTCGCATCCGACCTTAAAAATGCGTCATTCAAACAAGTTTTTTCTACGTTCGCTTCTTCTTACAATTACAATTTATTTCCAGCTTCATTCTAATCATGTTTTCTCAAAACCAAGTTTTGAGCCACTATTGGTGTGGAGGCGGGGCTTTATCTAGGCACTGTTGCCATGGTCACAGACACAGATATTGATGAAAGTTTGTGTTCTGTAGGTAATATGTACCCCAACATAATCTCCCCCCAGATTACCAGGGTGACTGGAGCATATAAAACACGACAAACTCACGGCTTGTCAGGCCTCTCAGTGCAGACTTATGTGTGTGCTATGGTTTATGTAACTAATTAATAACTATCAAAGTTAATTTAATATACAGTTGTTCTTCATGTAAAAAATGGGCCGTTATTGGGGTGGCACAAAAAATAACTGCTTTTTTGCTGTGATGTTTCCAAACCATTAGGCTTAGAACAAATGGTAATTAGCCCCTGTCTAACTTCAGTCACTTGGACACATTAAACTTTAATCAATATCTGTGTCTGTGACCATGGCAACAGTGACGTCGATGTTACCTGGGAATAGCAGTTTATTATTTTGCTTAAATGTACACATTTAGCCTAGTTCATACAATTATTCTTGAAGTTCAACTTCGCTCCACATGTTGCATTGGGAAAGCAGTGCATGGAAAGGCTAAGATTTTCACCTTATTATGGGGTGATTCATGGCTAATTGGGTGCGAGAATGCCAATAGAGGCTCAAAACCTGGTTTTGAGAAAACAAGACTCGAACGAATGTGGGAAGAAACTGTAATCGTAAGAAGAAGCGAATGTGGATTTTTTTTAAGATCGGACACAAAAATCCATTTAATGATTTTAGGATACACTTTTTCCACGCTTTAATCAATTTTTTTCATACAATTTAATTTAGTTTTTTCAAACTATGAAATATTTCAGTTATGTTTTTCTTTTCTTACAGTCAATACCTTTGAGCTCAATTTGGCTCCATAAATATCTTGCTATTCATCTGATATTATGAAGCTAAGGGAGAACACAGGGTCAGCTGTTAAAAACCAAGAACACAGCCAAAGATTGGTGTGCATTTACATAGGCATCTCAATTAACATTCAAATCAGATGTTCTTGGTCAAAAGTTCAATTAGTGGAAACTTTTGGGAATTAGGCTTCCCATGAGACTTATGAGGAATGATCTGAACTCATTTAAATAAAAACAGTTAAGAGAGTCTGGAGTCAGGTCATAGAGGAGACATGTTAGACTAACAGAAAATATTATTAGGGTTAGTACATGGGTTCCAAAACTTTCTTGGCCTGTGAAACTTCTAACCCTTTGCAAGACCCACCGGATATTTCTCCAGAGGGTCAATGAGCAGGGCGTCTCCAAAGATTGTCCGGCAATACTCTGCCATCTTGGCCTGCTGCTTCGCACTAAGAAAGGAATAGAGAAAGATGAAGACAGAAAATAGATTTTTTTTTAATAACACATCCACATGTGTAACAACACCCACCCCCAATGCACACACCCCACACCTCGAAAAAACACAAGTAAAGGGAGAGGGGGAAGAAAGAAAGAGGGGGAAGAGAGAAACACTAGAGGAAGATAAAAATAGAGGAAGAGATGCGAAGATGGTGGGGGCAGAGGGAGAGGGGGAGATGGGGGGGCAGAGGGGGGCGAGACAGAGTGGGAGAGGAAGACCAAGATGGAGAATGTGTGAGGGAGAGAGTGTGTGAGGGTGAAAGAGGGAGGGAGAGAGCGAGATAATGGTTTACTCACGAGTCAACATGGTTTTCAAAGGAGAGTATGACAGGATATGGAGAAGACTTGAATGCACTCTCTGCTATTGCTTCAATAACTTCCTATAGCAAGAGACAGAATTTAATGAAAGATGAATAGAAAGAAAAAGATGGATTGAAAGAAAAAAAGATACAAAGAGTGTGAGAAAATTGTAAGTTTATGTATTCCATTGTTGACGATCTCAAGACTGCGGGGCTCAGGTCAAAAGCAGTGTACTACATAGGTGCTAGGGTGTGATTGGAGACAACGCATTTAAACTGTCCTGGAATCCTGAATGCGCTCTCATTGGGTCATGCTGAAGTGCGTGATAAAAACACACACATACACACACACCTTGAAGGGTATCTCTGTGGTCATGGTGAAGCCATGTGTGATGTAGGGTTCATCGTCTTGCGGCCGTCCTTTCCAACAGTCCAGCTCGATACAGCGACATCCAGTCAGCAACACCTGACGATACATCTCCACTGACGACAGACCAGTCAGCTGACCAACTGGAGGTGAGGGAGAGAGATGTGAACTGAGAGTGCGTGCACCCATGCGGATAGAATTGGGATGTCTGCAAAAATGGGATGGTGGCCAGTTCCTGTTTTACTGAACAGTTCCCTGCTTTCTTTGAACGCAGACTTCCAAAGGATTGGTCAAACTCTTCATTCCCTCCTTGCCTGGCAACTATGACGTGCGTATGAGGTGAAAAACTAACATGAGACTCTGTTCTTGTGTATGTTTCTGTGTGTGTTTACCTGTGAGGTAAGTGTTGTGTGACGAGTTGATGAAGTAATGGGACAGTGGCTGGTTCATGTCATCTATAATGTCTAGTCTCTCTGGTGGGACGATGGTATTCTCCTCTCCTCCTAGATACTTGGTAAACCCCATCAGACTAATTTGGTCTGCGGGAGGTTGAAAAAAAAGGTATTCAACGAGAATAAGAGAAAGAGACAGAAAGGGAAGGAGAGACAGTACATAGATTAAAACACTTAAAATTTGTTTATCCTTTTGCAAATGCGGGTAATGTCAAGTAAAAAGTAGATTTTCTTTCTTAACTGTTTTACTACAAATTTTCCACATTTGCATTGGAAATGTACACAAATCTTTCCCAATCCAATAAAGCCATTACATTTCATTGAGAGAGAGAAAGATTATTTCTTAAATTAATGAGGGGATTGAGGGAGGGGACCAGAAAGAATGAGGGACAAAGAGGATGAACGACCCAAAGAAACTAAACCAACACACACACGCACAAAACACACACACACACACACACACACACACACCTCTCTCCAGCTGGCTGGCGTTACTCTCGTATTTCTCCATCAGCTGTCGAATTTGTTCCCTCTTTAGCGGAGGGTACAGTACCTCGTTGAGTCGAGAGTCTCTTTGACGTCTGTTTATAAAGTCTGTCAGCTGATCGAGGGAAAGAAATGGCTTCCCCTTAGAGCCACTGTGAGAATGAGGGGGAGAAAGAGAGAGGAACAGAGAAATAGGAGGATGGGAGAGAGGGGGACATGGAGAGAAAGGAGAGGGAGGAATGTTTGTTGTTTAGAGAGAGATTAGGTTGGCGTGGTTGGATTTGTTATATTAGAGGGAGATTTTTTTTTTTATATGTGCGTATATATGTGTGTGAGCGAGCACATATGTTAATGGGTTAAATGTGCGTGTGTGCACATGCATGTGTATCTGTGTGACTCACAGCTCTACGAAGATGCGTTCTATTTCTGGACGTAGACAGAGACTGTGAAGAAAACTCTGGAACATCTCCCATGTAAAATCATCTGGTTTAATGCCTTCCACCTGGAGTAAATGGCAGAAACAGATGAAGAATGATAACCCATTTCAAATCCAATACTCCACATTCAGTTATCTATATCGGTAGAAGTTAGACCAATGTAAAAAAACAAAAAAACAAGAGATAGTGAGCTAAATGACTAGTGTTGGTAGCGCCATAGCTAACGGATGAACCAGAAGCTCAAAGGCAGCCCTTTAGAATCCCATGTCAGACAGTAATAAAAAAGGTGAAATTATCTGGCAAGTAGGTTCATATCACAAGGGTCCTTGAGCTAGGCCCATAACCCAACAACATGGTAAAAAGCTGAACACAATTTTTTTTGTTTTTTGGCTTTGACTGTGGACAATAGTTATATTGCATTGTTACCACTAAAATCTGCAAGTCTATCCATATGCTTCAGATGTGCTAACATCTGGGATTTGGTGCAAATATCTTAGCAATTAACAAGAATACTGTGCTGATATCTGCAAATTCATTGTCCTACTGCATACAGTATGTTTCAACAGTTTGTAGATTTGCTGCCTGATACATTACAGGCAGGATTAAATTTCAGCTCCATTATGCTATCAGCATTGCGACAATGACAAACTACCTGCCACACCTGAAACCAATCATAATACATTTTGTTAATTCATTATATTTTATTATTATAACTTTATTTCAACAAGGAACACAGACTAAGACCAAGGTCTCTTCTAAAGCTTGGCCGTACAATGATTACAAACAGAAAAAAACACAGAACAGACAAAACAAGACGATCACAGATAGCAGAAGACAAAATAGATTGCTTTAAACATAGATGTTATTCCCTTAGAGGCCTCAGGTTTTAATGGATATTGGACCGTTCCATACCTTCTAGCCCAGGGACCTAGAGACCATGCACAGACCCCTTCAACACACACATAGCTTCTTTAAAGTTTTATAACCTTTGTCAATCACAAAGACCACAGCTGATTGTTATTACTCCTGTTCACAAGGCCGAAAGCACAATCAAGGATCAAATATCAGCAGTCCTTGTGCTTTAACAGGAAGTCGATTTAGCTTGCTGTGATTCTGACAGAGGATGATCCAATTTCCCTAACAGGCCTTTTTCTGTTATTGTACCAGCAGGGGGCAGAAGAAAACAGCAATGAAACAAGCTACATAAAACAGTTACCGTGGCAACGCACTATGACTGAAGGCATTGGTGGGTGCGTGTGTGTGTGTGTGCGTGTATGTTTGCCCATGTCCAAGTGTGTTTTCACAGGGGACAAATGGACAGAGGTCAATGGAGAGAACTACCACGTGGTAAGGGAGAAAATGGGCTTGAACTTTGACCCTTTCACATGATGCCGCTCCAAAAACCATGATCGAGTCCCAGTTGGGACCCTGTTCCCTATATAGTGCACTACTTCTGAACAGAGGCCTCTGTAAAAGGAGTGAAGTATAAAGGGAACATTGTGTCACTTGTGACACAACCCCATTCATTATGACTAGACTGTATTGCTTCAGGGTGAAGTTTATTTTCAGTACAGATCTCGGATCAGCTTGCCCTCCCATACAATTCTAACCTTAAAGATTTAAGGGTAAAAAGGAAAACTAAAATTTTAATCTTAAAGATTTCTGTGTGAAATAGGTGAAGATGTAAAGACCGAGCAGTGTTTGTATTGATGGTAGAACCGGTTTTCACTAGGTGAAACTGCTTACATCTAAATTGTAACGGAACACTGCCAATTTCAGCAATGCATTTTGTTAAAACCTTTACCACACTGCTAACTTTGGATTTATCCCTGACACTACATAAGAACCCAAAAGTCAATTTCTTTGTTTCAACAATTTACATAAGACAACAGACTTTGTGGCTGTTTTAACAAATGCCAACCATGACAGACGTGGTTGATGAGTCTATTTGAACACTGACCACTGTTCAAAGCATAAAGGAAGGAATCTGAATTTGTTATTGATAACTGTTGAAGGGGGTCTGTGATTATGGATTGACAATGGACTGCTTAACTGATTACGTTACAATAAAAATAAATGAAGGAATTTGAAGCAGAAATGCAACTGCTAAGTATAAAATGAGGTGACTATGAATAAGTATGAATTATATGTTAAATGTTTTATTACCCTGTTGGTGACCAGACCGCACTGTTCCAGGGCTGTCTCCACTCTCTTCTTATCAGAAAACATTTTGAGGATACTGCGAGAAAGAGGAAGGATAGAGAGGAAGAGAGATGTCAGGGGCGACCAGGAAGACGGGAAAGAACACGAGCAGGAGGGGAGAAAAGGTGGGAGGAAACAGGTGGGGAGAGAGAGGGTGAGTGGGAAAAGGGAAAGACAGAGGGCAATTTATTCAAGACTGATGTTTTGTCAACACTGTAGGGTTTTGTTTGGCCAATAAACAACTTTAATTGAATGAAACTGAGGGAGAGAGAACACGCTATCTTAACCACTCAAACTTAATTGGGTGTAATAATGAAGTTGACCTAGCCACGTTTCATTTAGTTTGCAGACACAGCACTACATCTGAATCTCAGTTACACCGAAATTAGTTGAGCGAGAAATTGAAAAAGAGAAAGTGAGAGAAGGTGTGTGTGTGTGTGTGTGTGTGTGTGTGTGTGTGTGAGTGAGTGAGTGGAGTGAGTGAGAGCATTAGAGCAAATGAGAGAAAGTGAAACTGGGATATTAGACTGAAAGAGAAGTGGCAAGTCAATGTTGAGCTGTGACAGGAAAAGCAGAAGTGTGTGTAGGTGTCTTTGTTTCATAAATAGCAGAAGTTTCTCACTTCTTCACTGGGATCTTTCCATCCTGATTAACTTGCAACTTTAACCTGGTGTACCTGAGACAAAAAGAGGGGGGGAGACCATGAACAATCTTGCACTGTTAGTGGAATAATTGGAGTATAAGATACACAAACAGACACATGCGCATACAGCCACAACTTACGCTTTGAGGAGGAAGGTGTTGCGAGATGCATTCTGGGAAAGGATGTTTGTGGCTAGTTTAAACAATTCATCTGTCCACACCTGAAAACAAAGTGCACAATGATTTTTAAATACTTTTGAATACACACACACACACACACACACACACACACACACACACACACACACACACAGAGTTAGGTCTGGAAATAACTGGACACTGACACAAGTTTTGTTATTTTGGCTGTTTACCAAAATATATTCAAGTTACAGTTAAATAATTAATATGGGCTTAAAGTGCAATCTCTCAGTTTGAAGCCATTCATATCCAAATTGGAAGAAGGGTTTAAGAATTACAACTCTTTAATATGTAGGCCCCTCTTTTTCAAGTGACCAAAAGTAATTGGACAATTAACTCAAAAGCTGTTTTATGGACAGGTATGGGCTACTCCTTTGTTATTTCTTAATCAATTGAGCAGGTAAAAGGTCTGGAGTTGATTCCAGGTGTGGCATTCACATTTGGAAGCTGGTGCTGTGAACCCACAACATGCTGTCAAATGAGCTCTCAAAGTAAGTGAAACAGGCCATCCTTCAGAGAGACAGCAGAAACATTAGGAGTGGCCAAATCAATAGTTTGGTACATTCTTAAAAAAAGAACGCACTGGTGAGCACTGCAACACAAAAAGGCTTCCACAGAAGTCAATAGTGGTAGATGATCATAGGTTTCTTTCTATGGCAAAGAAAAAACCCTTCACAACATCCAGCCAAGTGAAGAACATTCTCCAGGAGGTAGGCATATCATTATTCAAGTCTACCATAAAAAAAAAGACATTACAAGACCAAATACAGTGTTCACTACAATGTGCAAACCATTCATAAACCTCAGGAATAAAAAGGCCAGATTAGACTTGTTCTGGAACAGCATACTTTAGATAGATGAAACTAAGATCAACCAGTACCAGAATGATGGGAAGAAAAATGTATGCAGAAGGCTTGGAATGGCTTATGATCTGAAGCATACCACATCATCTGTAAAACACAGTGGAGGCAGTGTGATGGCATGGGCATACATGGCTTCCAATAGCACTGGGTGTCTAGTGTTTATTGATGATGTGACAGAAGACAGAAGCAGCGGGATGAATTCTGAAGTGAATAGGGATATATTGTCAGCTCAGATTCAGCCAAATGCAGCAAAGTTGATTGGAATGGCGCTTCTCTTTACAGATGGACAATGACCCAAAATGTACTGTGAAAACAACCCGGGAGTTTTGAAAGGCGAAGAAATTGAATATTCTGCAATGGCTGAGTCAATCACCTGATCTCAACCCGATCAAGAATGCATTTCACTTGAATGCATTTCACTGAAGACAAAACTTAAGGCAGAAAGACCGACAAACAAGGAACAACTGAAGACAGCTGCAGTAAAGGCCTGGCAAAGCATCACAAAGGAGGAAACCCAGTGTTTGGTGATGTCCATGCGTTCCAGACTTCAAGCAGTCATTGCCTGCAAAGGATCCTCAATGAGGTATTAAAAATGAAAATGTTATTTATGATTGTGTTAATGTGTAACCTGAAATAAGGTGACCTGAAATAAACCTCAAATCCATTGAGGCGGCATACAGAACCAAAATTGTGTCAGTGTCCAAATATTTCTGGACCTAACTGTACACACACACACACACACACACACGCACATAGGGGAAAAGAGGAGGAAGGAAAGAGAAAACAAGAGAGTGAATGAGAAAGTGTGGGGGGGGGGTTGAAGAACCTATCCTAATAGTGAATAGACAAACATATGAAGGATAGGGTCATGAAGGGAGAGAGAGAGAAGGGCCAAAGGGAAAAAGAGGTGTGTCAGAAAAGTGGAGATGCAGGAATTAGTTGAACAGGATAAAGGAATAAGAGGACAGATCGAGGGGAGTCAGTGATAGAGGGATGAGAAGAGGGATGAGCGGACAAGGAGTGAGCGGCAGTGAGATGAGTTAAGGGATGACAGTGAAAGACACGAGAACAGAGAGTGAAGTTTCAGTGAAGTGATCAGGGTAGACAGAGAAGACAGGTGAAATGAGGGATGGATGAATGAGAGATGTTTCGATTGTAACCTTGGCGGTTTCCTCATTCATAGCCTGGAAGTTGAGAAAGGAGACATTGACCAGGTCGTTGCCATGGACGACCGTGACCAACTTTGCCTCCACGCTAACGCCTGCCTCGCCCGGTTTACCGAATCCCAGCACTTCTCGGACACGTGGCTCCTATCGCAAAGCACATAAATCATACTAAACACATGCAGTCAAGGTGTCAAGAAGTACACTAGGTAGGAAATAGGGCGGTACTGGGAATGAAATACAGTATGTAGGAAACAGGGTGAGGACTGCCACCACAATTCTATTGATGCAGTGTGTATGTTCAGAGGTTCATTTATAAGCATTATCTGATAGAATGTATCACATTCAGCATTTCAAGTATTACTTCTAACCCAGATAATGCTTTAATCACTGAGGAAGGATGCAGAAGTATTATTGGAAGAGCGTGAGACTGCTTTTGTTTTTGTGTCTTTACCTTTAGGTCTTCATTTAATTTCAGTCATCTGGTTTGTTTTCTTAAATGCTTTTAAAGAGGAATGACCCAAACTATTGTTAATTTGTTGCTTTAAATTATGCGGGGGGAAAAACTGCTGTGGTTAATGTCAGGGTCGGGAGAAGGAGATTTAGGCGACCTCAGTTCGCCACTTGCAATAATTTCCTGTTCCAGTGGGAGTATTTCTGTTAGACAGTTGATCCACTCGGTCACCTTTAGACTCTTAAACAAGGCGTTGCACACACACACCTTTCAGTTTTTGGTGAACGTTTCACACTTAAGCTCACTTCTGGTGTGTGTTTGCATTACTAGTAGGGACCAGAATTCCAAAAAATTCCCCACAGTTAGTAAATCCATCAATATCACATTCCACCAGATGTCTTTACGGTCCCAAAGTTCAGAATGGAGTTTAAACCCCAAAAGTCAATGGGAAGGTGGGGTTATCTAGACTTAATGCAGAGAATTGCGCTGAGAGTTAACCAAAACATGAATGGATTAAATGCATCATTTTCGTCCATCATGAAGTGTTCAGGAACTGAAAACAAACACACACAAGTTACCGACCTTTGGCAATTTGGCAAACTTCCCTGTTCTGGTATCCCTGATCTGGCTGATATCCAGAATTTCCACCTCCTGGAAAAAAGAGAGATAATAGAACAGACATAAACAGTTTGTTAATATATCGTGTTCGGTCTCCCTTGCATTACTTAAAACAGGTTTGAATTTGGATTTTCAATACATTCTTACATGCAAGGTGAAATTAGTTATTTTTTCAGAAGGATGGAGAGAAATACAGTACTGAATGAGAGGAAGCGGGACAGACACCAAAAAGAGTTATGGAACAAGAAAAGGAAGCAGAGCAAAAGTCGAACGGAAGCTTTTGTCACATTTTTCCCCTCCAAACCTGCTAACTCTTATTAAGCATTGCTCCTTTCTCCTCTCAGTCACTTCTCTCATCCGTCTCTCAAACATAAACAGCATGGGAGAGCGGAGCGGCAAAAAGTTTAAAGAGGTTTCCGGCAGCTTCTATGACTGTTTAAAGTCACACTGACAGCCAGCAAACTTGAAAGGGACTGAAAAATCACCCAGATGACTGGAAAAGAAACCATTGGAAGCGGAATGAGAGGAAGACAAGGAAGTAGAGGGATAGAAAGAGAGAAGTAGAGAGGGATGGTGCATTGGAGGGCAGCATGATTGTAAAGGGGACCATAAACAGACTTGCAGCCACACTGTAAATATTTGTGCTGTGAAGCTGAATGAGAGCTCTCCCTCCCTCTCTCCATCCCTGCCTCCCTCCCTGTATTTCCTTCTTCATTTCTCTCCAGACATTTCCCTAAAGTAGCAGTCATTAAAGGTTAAAGGTTAGGACTAATAGACCTATAGGATTTGGTTATTCTCCAGGAGCTTATCCCTGATTGACCCGTGGGGAGTCGTACTTCCTGAGGAAGAAAGCTTCTGGGTCGTTAGGACGTTTATATCCTCTCCCTGAGGCGCTCCCGCACTCACCTCTCCCAGAGGCCTTGGTTTCATTATATCGCCATGACGTTTCCCTGGAAACCTCGCAAACAGACTCACTTTCAAGCCGACCACCAAGAGGGCACTCTACATGTGGATGTGTGGGTCCATTTCTCTGTGACCATTAATTACAGCTATACCTGGCCAGGTAAAGACCAGAACCCTTGGGTCTCTCTGATATACGCGCACAAAAACACACAAATATACATTTGATTTTCTATCACTGTGGGAACTCAAAACCCAGAAATGTTCCCCATCCCCTAGCCCTAAACCTCAATAAGATAGGTCGTAATGCCAAACCCCGTAATGCCTGAATCTTAAAGTATCCGCTATTCTAACACTTGTTTGTTTTAGCCAAAACTTAACACCGATGCCCAAAATTTTCCAAGTAAGGACCGGCCCCAAAAACGTTTTGGAGACCGGCCAAACATTTTTGCAACTGATTTATCAGTTTGTACTCCGTGTGGCATCTGGTCCCAACATGTAAATAAACATGGATCACACACAGACATGAGCTCACGCACACAAACACACACCACAGAAATATATCAAGTACACAAATCCTCAACATGTCCTGTCTTGTGAAACATTCTCCAAATGAGAAGTGGCAGTGTTTGCCGTGCATGTGTGTTTGCGTTTTACAGTCAGTTCCAGGCACACATTCCTGGGATATTTTGGCCTGTTCATGTTGTTGGCTTAGTGTGTAGTAGTAAGCCTTTTCTATCACTTATTACTAGCATAAGTTTCTCAAAGAGACAGAGAGGCTGAGAAACAGAGGGCTGATTCACTTAAACAAAAAATGATCACTAGGCTTACATTTCTATACAATCGCAGTCAAAAGTTGGACACACCCCTTAAACCTAATAGTTAAGCGTCCAACCTTTTGAATGGTACTGTTTATATATGTCAGCATTATATTATATTATACATAGATATATAACGCTGACATTGACCTTTGCAACAGCAGCATATTACATCGACCTTTCTAGCTAGTTAATTGGAGATCATTAGCTTCCTTGGTGAATGTCAATAAGACATGAACCCAGAAACTTCTGAATCTAGCCAGACGTTGGCCTAGTCAGACAATGTACACCACCACTCACGAGACTGCAATATTATGGTAGTATGTGTCCACCCCATAGATTTTGTTAACTAATCACTGGGAAGTAGGGACTGTAGTGGGAGGCAGATTGTGAGCATTTTTAAGTTGTAGGGGCAGGAGTTACTTACTGAGAGCCCAAAGCCTAGAGTATCCTGCCTCTTAAGACCATCGTAAGCCTTTGACATGTACACAAATCGAATTGGTCGTCTGGGGATGAGATCTCTTCCCCAGAGCAAGGACGCCGAGATGTTATAACTTCCATTTTCATAAGCAACGATGCAGTTCCTGTGAAATAGGGTAGGTCTAAATGATTTCCTTACATATACCACAAAATATAGAACTCTGTTAACTGCAGGTTGTAAATACACTACTATACTGTCCAGTGTGACACGGCACCAATCAACGCTAAAGGCAGTCTGCCCCACAATGAGGCAAAAGCCATCCTCAAGGGAACACTTAAATTCACAGCTGCTTTTATCAGGCCATTTTCCAACCCGCCAATCTAGACATGCAGCACATGAAATTTGGGGAGGTCATTTATTGTGCTGAAATTTTCGCAAAACACAACACTTGTTGGAGTGAATGAGGGATGGCAAATTGAGGATTGGCAAAACCAGCTTGCTCAAGTCACATAAGGATGCCATCCCCTTGTACATGCTAGAAATGAAGTGACAATCCCCAGAAAAAATTGTCACAGACCTGAGTTGCAGTGCAGTTGTACTCTCCGCTTGTCGAAGAGGACGGACCTGGTACGGGTGAATGGGAGAAAACCCACGTCTCAGGGACTCCGGGGGATAAGTGCGAGGACCCAGCTGAAAACTACTGCAGAGGAAAATCTGCAGGTCTACCCAGGGATGCTCTACTTCCGCAGCATAACCAAAACAACATCAGTAGGGGACGAGTAAAACATAAGGGATATCTAGAAGCCAATCACAGTCAATCACTTATCATAAACTGGATGTGATTGGAAATTGACAGAGCCTAATCAATCACTTTTCAAAGATACTGTTTGCAGTTTACAGTGTGCATCATCAAGTTCCCTGAATTCCAGACCTCATAGTCACGTCAAATGATTTTCAAATTTTTGGCAACTTCAATATTCACATGGAGAAGTCCACTCAGGCCAAAAGGCCTTAGGAGCTATAACTTACTTCAAGCATGTCTGGGACCTAATTATCCAAAATGTCCAGGACCTACTAAATGGCATAATCTTATCACGGATCAAGTTTTGTCCTGTGGAATAGGGTAGGTCTAAATGATTTCCTTATAAACACACACCACAAAATATAGAACTCCATTAACTGGAGTTTGTAAACACACTACCAGCAATAAGTGCGGAGTAAGTTGATGTACTCCTGGATAATATTAATGCCAAAATATTGGATGTCATGGATCGTGTTGCACCGGTAAAGATAAAGAAAACTATGAGCAAACAGAAAACACCACGGAGAACCACCATGATGGTAAGCGCCCTGAAGAGAATGTAGGAAAGCAGAACGTAAGTGGAAGAAAACTTCAAATCCACTATGACATCTATCAACAAAGCCATGGTAGCTTCAACAATGAGTTACGCAGGGCCAGACAGCAACATTTATCAGGAATGATATTCAACAAGAATATCAACAATACCCGCACTTTATTTGTCATGGTCGACAAGCTTACAAACCCCCTAAAGCAGATAGCGTCAGAACTCATGTCCACTGTGAATGGACATTCAGAACTACACAGTCTAACAAGGACACTACCATCACTACAACCACCAAAGACACAACTTCAATATTATGTCTCAATTTAATACAATTGATCAAAAATCGAATGGACAGAATTTCTAGGCGCAGCCAGGGGCCGGAGGGTGTCAGGTTTGGGGACCACACAATTTCGTCTCTGCTTTTTGCAGATGATGTTGTCGTGTTGGCCCCTTCTAACCAGGACCTTCAGCATGCGCTGGGACGGTTTGCAGCCGAGTGTGAAGCGGTGGGGATGGAAATCAGTACCTCCAAATCCGAGGCCATGGTCCTCAGTCGGAAAAGGGTGGCTTGCCCGCTTCAGGTTGGTGGAGAGTGCCTGCCTCAAGTGGAGGAGTTTAAGTATCTAGGGGTCTTGTTCACGAGTGAGGGAAGGATGGAACGGGAGATTGACAGACGGATCGGTGCAGCTTCTGCAGTAATGCAGTCGATGTATCGGTCTGTCATGGTGAAGAAAGAGCTGAGCCGCAAGGCGAAGCTCTCGATTTACCAGTCAATCTACGTTCCTACTCTCACCTATGGTCATGAGCTTTGGGTCATGACCGAAAGGACAAGATCCCGGATACAGGCGGCCGAAATGAGCTTTCTCCGCAGGGTGGCCGGGCGATCCCTTAGAGATAGGGTGAGAAGCTCGGTCACCCGGGAGGAGCTCAGAGTAGAGCCGCTGCTCCTCCACATCGAGAGGGGTCAGCTGAGGTGGCTTGGGCATCTTTTTCGGATGCCTCCGGAACGCCTTCCTGGGAAGGTGTTCCGGTCCCGTCCCACCGGGAGGAGACCCCGGGGAAGACCTAGGACTCGCTGGAGGGACTATGTCTCCCGGCTGGCCTGGGAACGCCTCGGTGTCCCCCCGGAAGAGCTAGAGGAAGTGTCTGGGGAGAGGGAAGTCTGGGCATCCCTGCTTAGACTGCTGCCCCCGCGACCCGGCCCCGGATAAGCGGAAGAAGATGACACATGATCAAAAATCCCTAGAAGAAACAGTTTGACATCCTAAAGCTTCCACATATTGTCTCGACACACTGCCATCATACTTTATAACAATGGACCTGCAGCAAATAGTTAATAGTTCTCTGCAATCAGGCATTTTCCCAACTTCTCTAAAAACAGCTGCCATTTACCCCTATTAAAAAAAGAGAACACTGGATGCATCTAAAATGAACAACTATAGACCTGTATCAAATCTCCCTTTTAAAGCCCTTTTCATTGAGAAGGTTGTCTTCAATCAACTCAGCAATTTTGTGACCTCAAGCGGTCTCTTAGACAAATTTCATTCAGGCTTCCGACCTCACCACAGTAGTGAAACAGCTCTGATTGAATATTGAAATGATATACGGCTGAATACCGATTCAGATAAAATAACAGTTCAGGTTCTATTAGATCTCAGTGCAGCATTTGACAGGGTAGATCATAGAACACATAGATAGGCTGGAAAATTGGGTAGGACTCTTCGGGACAGTCCTTGATTGGTTCAGATCTTATCTAGATGGCCAGAGTTACTTTGTCAACATTGGTAATCATGAATCTGATAGGGTGTCTATGACATGCGGAGTTCCACAGGGATCAGTTCTCGGACTGCTTCTGTTCAATCTCTATATGCTACCTCTGGGCCAAATTCTACAGAACAACATTAACTACCACATCTCTGCCGATGATACTCAAATATATATATGACACTTAAACCATATGACAACCCAGCAACAGACTCTCTGTGTCACTGTATAGAGCACATAAATACCTGGATTAACCAAAATTGTCTACAATTAAACCAAGATTGTTGAGATTATTGTGTTTGGCAACAAAAATAAAAGAACAGGTATTAGTAAAGAGCTATATTCTCTGGCCCGTAAAACCAGGGTTCAAGTGCGTAATATTGGTGTTCTGATAGACCTAACATTTAACAGTCATATCAAAGCGGTCACCAAAACAGCATTCTATCATCTTAAAATATAGCCAGAATCAAAGGCTCGGTGTCCCAAAAAGACCAAGAGAAGCTCATCCATGCTTTTATCTCTAGTAGGGTGGACTACTGTGAAGGCCTCTTAACTGGACTAAAACAGCTGCAGCTCATTCAGAATGCTGCTGCTAGAATGTTAACCAGGACAAAGAGAACAGAGCACATCACTCTGGTTCTTAAATCTTTGCATTGGCTTCCAGTCAGTTACAGAATAGATTTTAAAGTGGTGCTTTTAGTTTATAAATCTCTGAATGGTTTAGGACCCAAATACATTTCTGATATGTTTGAAGAATATAAACCGAGCAGAGCTCTTAGATCCATGAACACAGGTCAGGTAGTAGAGCCCAGAGCCCAAAGTAAACATGGAGAAACTGTGTTTAGGAGTTATGCTGTACATAACTGGAATTAACTACCAGAAGATCTTAGATGCCCCCCTGTTACGAACCCTGTGGCTCTAGCAGTCTAGGGTGGATGGTACACAGACCCGTAACATAAAACCCATGCAAAGTGGTGTAGTGTACATGAACAGTGGGAATAAACGACACAGTCAAACATAAAACTTTTATTTTAAACAAACGGTAAAGGGGGTAGGGAAAAGGGGCTGGACCCAATAAATGAAATAATAAAACTTGCCTGCCTCTAAAACCGCTTAGCTAACTACTAACCAGTACAAAAATACAGTGGGTGGTCCGCTCAGTTCTAACTACTGTTTTTAGACAAAGTTTTCCTAAGAGTTGTGTATGCCCCAGGGCGACTTGCTAAAAAATTTAAAATAAAATTCCCAGGGACAACCAAATCACACAGGAACTAAACAACACACATCAAATTGACTAGACAACACCAAACAAAACACCAACTAAACTAAGTGATTAATTAAGTGTCTGTCTATCAAAAGGGTGTGTATCTCAAGAGTGTCTATGTCCATGTCGGTTAAAGCAAAAGAGTCTCTCTGGTAGAACCAACTGACTGGGTTTTAAAACCAGGGGATGGGTGATGCGATTGGGTAATGGAAAAAGGAACAGGTGGTGGAATTAGGAGGGGTGTACACTGATTGGTCCACCTCAGCAGTTAGGCAATGCACTCATGACTGCCAGGTGGGAAACACCAACAAGCACAATCAGGAATATAGGGGACACCTGGGGAAACAGCAGGAGGGGAAAAACAAAAGCACATACAGGGTACCTGCATGCGTAACAGCCCCAAACATATACATTTTTTAATCCAGGTTAAAAACACTTCTCTTTTCACGTGCCTATGAATGAGCACTTAAACTTAACCACACTGTTTAGGTTTACAGCTTTTCTTTCATCCTATGTTTTTATCCCGTTTTTATTATTTTTATATTTTCTTATACTATTTTTTATGATGTTGTTTTGATCAACAAAGGAACTTAATCCTACAGAATAACCTAGATGTGGGTGTAACACTGAAAAGGAAACTAATGCATTGCTAGAAACATGGAACAGAAATGTTGGAAAGACAATACAGAAAAGCATGTGTCTTGATCAGCCTAATTTCCCAAGCTTAACGAATTGTTTTGATACAGTTGCAAAGCTATTTAAAAAGCAGCATTACACACGCAAGCCTTTACCTCGGAAGCAATGAATTCCTGAACTTCTTTGACAAAAAATCATAATGGTAATTAGAAAATAAATTACAGTTCTTCTGAGATTGCACAAAGCTGTCAGTACCTCTGATAATAGGGGACATTGTTTTTCTATCTTGTATCCCTTGACACATTCACTAAAACAGTAATGACTTGACCCTATTCCAACTAAAGTACTAAAGGAGCTACTTCCTGTGTTTTGCCCTCCAACGATAAACCTAAAAGAAGGCTCCCTATCCTATCTATGTTTACTCACTAAAAACGGCAATAATGAAGCATCTCAAAATGTAATAACTATTGGCCAATTGAATCTCCCATTCCTCAAACATTTGAGGAAAAGTGCTTTCCCAGTAATATCACTTGTTTTAGACCAGATTATAGTACCAAGACAGCACTTGTGAGGGTTGTAAATTGGATCTCAATGTTCTATGTATTCTGCCTCTTGATGATGTCATCCAGTAAATTCATGTAAATTGTCACTACTGTACAATGCAGATTAACATGGCAAAGCCTCCAAAGCCCTACCTGGAAGTTTGTGCTTCAGGCCTTTCATGTACAGAGCTTGATTTTTCTGGAATGATATTCAAATCAATATAAGAGACGCAAGACTCTGGCTCAAACTTTAGTTTTTACGGACCCTTATGGTCTCTGCCTGGTGGGCTTTCCGGTCTCCAATGTATACACACACACGGCCTGGTCCATTAGAGGGTTTATCATGTTTTGTCAGGCCTCTCAGCTACACGTCAGCACTAGGGTGGTTGGTGGTTAGTTGGTGTCTCTTTTGTGGTCTGGTGATTGGCAAAGGGAGTAGCACTATTTCCTGCCTGGTTGGCCCTTTCCAGGGTTTGCGCCATATTGTCCCTGAACCCCTCTGAGCCCACAGAATGTACATTGCAATAGTCTGTGTTAGCGATCTGGGGGTCAGTCTGTCCTGCCTTCTGCTAATCAAGCTAAGTAAATAACAAACCAATCCCTTTCCAAACAATTTCAGCAAACTAGTACCCACACTATATGATTGTAAAATGTAAATGTTACACCATGTTTTACTTTTGATTGGGCTCTCATCAGTCATTATATATTCTTCTTTGGTTAGTGCTTCATCTTTTGCAAAATAAACTACAAACATCCTTAACTGTTGACTGTAATAACTGCAATATATTTTTGCATTGTACAGAAAACGTACAAATTTTGACCCTCAAACCATAACACATACCATAACCATAGGTTTAGATGACCATCGCACCTTCACAGTAGAAATAACACGTTTATACCTCATAACGTTTAAAACAAAATTGGCAAATACACTTTACCATACTCGTTTGTCACCTTACCTGACACAAAGCATTGTCCGCTTCTCTCTCACTTGCATAACCCCTTTGAACTTAAAACGCAATCTCTACCCAGGTAAAATTTGTTGAACATATGGCTTGAACTCCAAAATGTTTGTGTTGATATATTTTTAGTTACCTACCCACTGGTGTATACATGAACATAGCAATCCTGCCCTCAGAGAGTATTGCATTGTGGGGTTTGTAGTTGTCTTGAGAATTGTGGAATTTAATCATTGAATGCGTGGTTTTGGGTGAACTCTAAGTTTGAATGGCACGTGTACATGTTGCGAGAGACATGAGTGGTTGTCGGGCAAACTCAAATGTCTTCATTCATTGCTGCCAATATAAAATGCATCCTCACTTTAAAATAATTGCCCTATCAGTACGGTTGGAAGTGACCTTTAACTTAGTTGGACTGGGAATATTTTCAGAGTCTTACATTGATGTATTCGAATGCAGTTTCTGATACAGTGATCAGAAAAAACCCACACAAAGGTCTAAATAATGACCAAATTGTTCTAAACAAACTGTAATTGGTAAAAGAACAGTTCAAACACCTCCTCCCTCCTTCCCCTCCATCCCTGTGTTGTTCTCAATCCTAATAAAACAAAGATCAGGACAAATAAAACAATGAGAGGTACCACACCTTTCCTCTTATACTTAGTGTGTGTGTACGTGTGTGTGTCGGTAGTACTCTATGTCTGAGACACTTATAGCCCAATCAGTGCGGTATCTAAATGTCACATGACGTCAGTAGGGAAACTGATAGTTTCTCCTGAGAGAAGAAAGTGGTGGAGGCTTAACTTATCCATTTAGCAGGCACACGCTATTTTTCTGGTAGTTGTGGGGCCGTATTCACAAAACATTTTACCTTACCACTAGGAGAACTCCTAAACCAGTGGTTCCCAACCAGGGGTACTAGGACCCCTGGGGGTACTTGGCCTCTCCACAGGGGGTACTTGAAAACTCATGACACCATAGACTTACTAGTGAAATTAACATGAGGGGGTACTTCAGGGGTACTGAAAGCAGTGCAAAAACATTTTGGGGGTACAGTAACTGAAAAAGGTTGGGAGACACTGTCCTAAACAGCACTAGCTAAGAGTTCCTAGCTAAGAGTTTCCTATTCACAAAGCTGCTAAGACCAAATTTTACAAAGGACAGGGGACAAGTCTTAAGCTAAAAGAAAGGGCGGGTTTTACCTCATTACTATGGATGATGTCCAGTTCCACGAACAAGCCAACTTACTATGTCCACAGCGATTAACTGATAGGGGAGGGGTCTCTGTCAGTGAATTCATTACAGCAATATTGTAGAAGAATGAGTCATGTTGCCATATTGAAATAAATATAGTAAAATGTGGTCTAAGTGTCAATGATTACACATAAAACCAAGAATGATATACTGACTAGTCAAGATATGTTCACCCAATTGTCAGCCTCTTAACTGTCTGGCAGCTTTGAACGATGATGGAGGCTACACCAGAGGGAAGGCGCGTATGACCAAAAACTTCAAAAGTATTGAATGGGACTGCTTTACTTTTAAGAATTCAACAAAAACAGTTTGTTGCAAAATTTGCAAACCAGAATTCCCATTGCATGGGAGCACGACTGTAATGCCTGAGCATTTAAAGAGAAAGCGTATTGTAACCGTGATGACAGAAGATGAAGTGTTCAGCACAGCAAGTTAAAAATAATACAAATTCATCATTCATTATAATTTGTATTCATGGATTTACAATTTTAAGTGAGAGATAGTTTATCTTGAATGCAGGGCTGAGTCAACGTTAATGTCAAGAACCAACCACGGATCTAATTGGGCACGTTGAGTCTGTGTATAGATGAGCAGCTCCAGCTAGCTAATCATTCAACACATCACTGATAAATTAACCCATTACTGTCAAAGTTGGTTAGTTCTGTATTTCACCACAACCTAAATGTTTTGTTCCCCCATACCCACAGCCGATGGTATGAATTACATCGGGTCTGGTCATCCCAGTCACGTTACGATCAACTTTACATGCATATATACGCTTCATAATTTTTCATCTCGGGGGGTGGCTATAGCACAGTGATTAGACATGCCCCCTCATTTACAAAAATGCACCCTCAGTAATCAAATCCTGGAGCCGGGCCTGTTACAGTATGAGTCAAAAGTCGATCAACCAGCTTCATGATACACTGGAATGCTTTTCCAACAGTTGGAAATAATATTTTGGATATCACTTTAGTTTTGGTATGTTTTTATCTGCCTAAAGTTGTTTTAATGATGGCATTGTAAAAGGATGAGAAAAACAGGGAAAACTTTTATCCGATTTAATCAAAGTAATCGACAGATTAATCGATTATCAAAATAGTTGACAATCTACTATCAATAGGATTGAGAATAGCAGGGTCCGGGGTCCTTTGCTAAGGGCTGTCAGGTCCCTGTACGACCAAAGCAGGAGCTTGGTCCTCATTGCCGGCAGTAAGTCAGACTTGTTCCCAGTGCATGTTGGACTCCGGCAGGGCTGCCCTTTGTCGCCGGTTCTGTTCGTAATTTTTATGGACAGAATTTCTAGGCGCAGCCAGGGGCCGGAGGGTGTCAGGTTTGGGGATCACACGATTTCGTCTCTGCTCTTTGCGGATGATGTTGTCGTGTTCGCCCCTACAAACCAGGACCTTCAGCATGTACTGGGACGGTTTGCAGCCGAGTGTGAAGCGGTGGGGATGGAAATCAGTACCTCCAAATCCGAGGCCATGGTCCTCAGTCGGAAAAGGGTGGCTTGCCCACTTCAGGTTGGTGGAGAGTGCCTGCCTCAAGTGGAGGAGTTTAAGTATCTAGGGGTCTTGTTCACGAGTGAGGGAAGGATGGAACGGGAGATTGACAGACGGATCGGTGCAGCTTCTGCAGTAATGCAGTCGATGTATCGGTCTGTCGTGGTGAAGAAAGAGCTGAGCCGCAAGGCGAAGCTCTCGATTTACCGGTCAATCTACGTTCCTACTCTCACCTATGGTCATGAGCTTTGGGTCATGACCGAAAGGACAAGATCCCGGTACAGGCGGCCGAAATGAGCTTTCTCCGCAGGGTGACTGGGCGATCCCTTAGAGATAGGGTGAGAAGCTCGGTCACCCGGGAGGAGCTCAGAGTAGAGCTGCTTCTCCTCCACATCGAGAGGGGTCAGCTGAGGTGGCTTGGGCATCCGTTTCGGATGCCTCCGGAACGCCTTCCTGGGAAGGTGTTCCGGTCCCGTCCCACCGGGAGGAGACCCCGGGGAAGACCTAGGACACGCTGGAGGGACTATGTCTCCCGACTGGTCTGGGAACGCCTCGGTGTCCCCCCGGAAGAGCTGGAGGAAGTGTCTGGGGAGAGGGAAGTCTGGGCATCCCTGCTTAGACTGCTGCCCCCGCGACCCGGCCCCGGATAAAGCGGAAGATGATGAATGAATGAACAGCAGCCCTACACATATCCTTTTCCTTTATCCCTTGCTCGCTCTCCCTCGCTATACAACTGAATAGATAAAACATTTTAAATGGGGGAGAGCGCGAGAGAGAGCGCCAAAACAGCACTGACCCACTGAGGCATGGACTCTACAAGACCCTTGAAGGTGTCCTGTGGTATCTGGCACCAAGACATAAGCAGCAGATCACTCAATTCCTGTAATTTGGAAGGTGAAGCCAGCATGAATCAGACTCGTTGGTCTAGCACATCCTACAAATGCTCAAACAGATTTAAAACTGGGGAATTTGGAGGCCAGGTCAACACCTTGTCTTCATCATGTTCCTCAAACCATTTGTGCAGTGTGCAATATCCTGCTAAAAGAGGACACTGCCATCAGGGAATATCACTGCCATGAAGGGGCGTACCTGGTATGCAACGATGTTAAGGTAGGTAGCACATGTCAAATTGACATCCACATGAAAGCCTGGACCCAGGGATTCCAAGCGGAACATTGCCCAGAGTCTCACACTCCCTCAACTGGCTGGTCATCTTCACATAGTGCATCCTGGTGCCATCACTTCCTCAGGGAAATGGCACACAAGAACATGGCCATCCACGTGACGTAAAAGAAAATGGGACTTATCGGACCAGACGACCATCTTCCACTACTTCTAGGTTCAGTTCCGACATTCATGTGCCCATTGTAGGTGCATTCGATGGTGGTCACAAGGGTCATCATTGGCCTTCTGACCAGTCAGCAGCTACACAGCCCCATACTCAGCAGGGGGCAATGCAATGTGTTGTGACACATTCCTCCCGTAACCATCATTAACATTTTCTCTGACTTGTACCACAGTAGACTTCTGTCGGTTCCAGCCAGATGGGATAGCCTTCGTTCCCATCGCACATCGATGAGCCTACTCACCACTGCAGACAGGGAGCACCTAACAAGTATTGACGTTTAAGAGATGCCTTGACCCAGTCATCTGGCCATAAGAATTTAGCCCCTGTCAAAGTCGCTCAGGTCTTTATTCCTGCCCATTTCTCCTGCATCCAACACATTAACTACAAGAACGGATTGTTTGCTTACTATCTAACCTACCCAGACCTTGACATGTGCCATTGTTAGAAGATGATTAATGTTATTCACTTCCCCGGTTTTGGCTCATCAATGTATATTAGGAAGAAAAATACAAATTGCTTTTTGTTTGATTAGCTAAGTAATCAATCAGAGAGAGGCAATTGGTGTGAAGTCTGCTGTACCAACAAAAAGGAAATCAGCAGTGGAAAGGAAAAAAAAAAATCAGTGTACAAAAACAAAGAGCTTCATGTAAAACCTTTTGAATTAAATAATAAAATTAATTAATTATAAAACATCGGTAATTACAGTGGAACAAGCGTTAAACAATTTGGTGATATTTTGGGTGCATACAAAAGTGCATCCAAAAAAATGCATAAGGCGCTTAGGATTATTGAGTCAAATGGAAAAGCAGCACCCTTGTCATCTCTTCAATTGGCGTGACTAAAACACAAGATAATCTCTGCTGAAACAAGCATGGCAGAAGGGAGGAAGCGGAATCTCCCAATTCCTACACATTTTACTACTTCTCTGTTGAAAGGGACAGTTCACCCAAATTACAAAATGATAAATAGGTGTCCTTTACCCGATAAGCAGATCTATATGGACTATGTATGACTGGAATTAATGCTTTGGTTTAGTTTCCATGGAATTGTTTCGGCCACAAATCCCATCCAAGTCTGCAGCCCCAGCATTTTTCATGCTGACCCAGGGATTGAGACCGGTTGCCGTTTGCACCCAAGTCTTCAAAATGTATTTCAATAAACTGGCACATGAACTGGAGAAGTGTAAGTACCAGGCATCACCCTACATTTAAATCTCTACTGTTTGGAGACGATCTGGTGCTTCTGTTCCCAATCAAGGAGGGCATAAAGCAGCACCTGGATTCTCCGGAGTTTGTTGGATTTGGTCCTTAAAAGTTAAATTCTGACAAAATAATGATATTCCAAGAATGTCCAGATGCCACATGACATCAAAACATTTGACCTAAATATGATTGCCCCTAGATCAAACTTAGAATTACATCTGTTTCCGCCTAAACATCAACACCACAGGCAACTTCAACAAGGCTATGAATGATGTGTTAAAAAACAACAGAAACCACAGAGCCCCAAATCCGCAACCCAGTTAAACCATAAAACACCATTTCAAAACAAAAAGAGAATGAATTGACAGACACAAAATAATCAATAAAAACAAGCTAATTGAAATGTTACCCCCTAATGAAGTATGGCAGAATGCCTCACTTTGTTTAAACTCCATTATCATGAACTTGCTATTGACCATACCTGGACCTTGAGAATTTACTATGCACATTGCCCATCACATGAGGTGGAAAAAGAGCTGTTCTTTTTATACCCTGCCAAATGTTTGACCACATTAGAGGCATATTTCCCTGAGATTATACAGACTCACAAATACTTTGAAATTTTATGTAAAAATAAATAAATTAAGTCACCTTACAGTTTGAAAAAATAACAATGTGTCATCACAGCAACAAGATTAGAGACCCAGTGTCACAAGAAAAGTGCAGCCACTGGAGCACAAACAATTGCTATTGCTAAACCAATATATACTTTTATTTATTTGCCCTTGTCATTTCATCTTTACTTTTTTTTACTGTTACAACACTATGTATAGTAAACAAAATATATTGAAACGTTTGTGTATGAAATTTGTCAATTTACTGTAGGATTTATTTTCCCACTTTCATTAATATAGCTTTTTCATTTAAATCCAGTCAGACTGAGTGAGAAAGAGAGACACATTATACCATGACTCAGCATACGGAGTCAGGGCAAATACCTATTATTTATAAACTGCATAAACAAACAGCAATTTTGTGACTCACATACCATGCATACGTTCAACAACATACACACAAATACAAAAAATACATTGAGACATACAAAGCTGTGACACAGAGGAGATTTTAAACTAAGCACATAAGCAACACAGAAATACAAGCATGCAAACCTTACGAGACAGACACACACGACTAAATCTGAGCATGCTGGGCCGTCAGAAGGAGCGGTTGAGCGGAGTGGACAGAAGGAAAAAAAAAAGAGATGGATGGCCTTGGTTCATCCAGTGGTATAAGCCAATGCCTCCTGTACAAAAGCACTGCTGCATCATGGGATTGAATGCGGCCCACTGGCCTTTCAGCAAAACCTCTCGTCTACCTTTAAACATTTCTCTGTCAAATACATCACATACTCGGCAACAAAATAAAATGAATGGAACACGTAATCCAAGTATAACACCATGTCAATTAAACAACAGGGATGTCAATCTGTCCAGTTAGGAAGCATAAGTGACTGTGAATCAATGTCACCTGTTTTGGTGCAAATGAAACAGGTGCACTGGAGAGGCAAAAGCAAGAAACCCAAAAAATTGGAATGGTTTTGCAGGTGGTGGCCACAAACAATTGCTCGCTCCTTATCCTTCCTAACTGATTCCTCTCTAGTTTTGCATTTTGCTAGTGTCATTGTCACTACTACAGCCTAGAAGGTCAGAGTTACACTTAAAAGATCACTGGAATCTTTAAGTGGTCATTCATGATTTCCTGTTTTACAGGGGTATAAATGTGACGTGACACAAATGCCAAACTCCCTTAGTTATACATCAACATCTGCTTTGTATCTGAAACTTCTACAGGAGAATGGCAGTGTCTTGTAGCGAGGCAATGATCTGAAACATACAAGCTAAAAAATCTGCATATGGGTTCAAAAACAAGAAATGTAGAGTTGTGGAAAGTCCTAAAATGCATTGAGATGTTCTAGCAGGACCTTAAACGAGCAGTAGCAGAAAACCACTAAGTGAAAGCAGTTTTACATAGAGGAGTGGACAAAAAGTCATCAACAGCAATGTGAATCAATAACTACAAGAACATTTTTGTTGCAGTCATTGCTACCCAAGGAGGGTGGATTACTTTTTCCACAAAGGGGTACTGGATGTAGCATATCATCAGCTCAATCAGATTATTAAAGAGGCATTAAGAACCGCATAGCTAACAATTTTTTTTGGACAAATTTCTTAATTTGACATGGTACAGTTACGAATAGGTGTACCGTTACAGCCCGATCAAAGAATATAGAACACTAAGCGCTGTTATATTGCACAAATGGTAGAGTGTAGAAAGCACTTAATGCAGGGGTAAATGCATTTATATTTGATTATAGTTCATTTTTCATATAATAATTATAGGATTAAGCTGATCAACAACAATTACATTTTAATTGTTGTTGATGTACCTAAGGGGGACTATTCAGTTTGCATTGGAGCGAGACCTTGAGAGACAGACTGACTTCTTGTCTAACTTTAATGAGATATTGTCATTACACTAAAACCAATATCAATGAGAGATCGAGAGAGATACAGTGAGAGTCAGTCAGTCAATAATCTCAAAGAAATATAGACAGAGGGAAGCTAAGAGGATTGGGCTGAAAACTATTTATTTGTAAAACATCTTTCAGTTTATATTGCCTGTTCTAATATCTCCACTCTGGTTTAGGAATGGTATTGAACTTGTTTGCCAGTGGTTCGCCACACACACACACACACACACTATATGAAAAGAAGCATACACTTTCATTTTTACAAGGAGGAAGAGAATTCAGATGTTACCCAACTGTCTACTTCTACACACTTGCACACACTTTCCCTGAACTGCATGATGCAAAATAATGCCCTTTTACTATACAGAAAAGGCTGTACCTGTGTGTGAGAGAGAACTCTTCCGTGTTCAAATTTATGTTATATTGTCATTACAGAGTGTGTTTTGGCAATATGTACATTGTTAAATCATGGTAATGGGGGGGTGGGGAGGCTGTCTGAATAACTCCAACCCTTTGGTACCCAGCAAACAATAATACATTTTGGATCTCACAAGTCAAATGTAACAAAGTCTGTTGTACATGTTAATGACTGTCGCCAACACAAAAACCTAAGCTCGAACACCTTTTCAAATGTCAAATTGATGGCCACAAACCTTCCTGACAGAGTACATTCACAAATCTTTTAAGAAGAGGTCAGTTTAAAACAACTGTATGCAACAATGTTTTTCTGGTGTGAGGCTGGAGGGAAGTGAATGTTTTAGAAGTGGGCTGCTCGCTTGAATCTCACAGGGCACGGCCCATTGCTGACAGGTTTCCCAAATACCAGCCCCACATGTCACACCTAAAAAGCCTTGGCTATCAATAGAAGCTTGTGGAGCTGATATTTGGAAGTCTTAGCCGTTTACGTGGTTCATAGACAAAGGCGAAGCTGCTGGCATTGTAAGGCTCCATGTCAGCAGTCGTGGGTGTCTTCGCTGTGCTGAGGCTCTTCAACATATCCACTAATATTTTAACTTTTAGAGAATCTTATGGGATTCGGAGATTCAAATAAAGCATTTCAAGTGTGTGTGTGTGTGTGTGTGTGTGTGTGTGTGTGTGTGTGTGTGTGTATGTACGTGCGTGCGTGTGTGCATAACAGTGATAAAGAACAGAGAGCTTATGAAAAACGGAATGAGAAAGCGAAGAGTGATATAGACGGGAAACTGTCACTTTATCATCCAAAACACATTTACTTCCTCCTTGCTTCTACAGTGACCATGCAAATATCAGTGTGTGCACGTGTGTGTGTGTGTGTGTGTGTGTGTGTGTGTGTGTGAGTGTGAGTGTGAGACAGAGCGCAAGTGAAAGGGGGGTAAGATAGCACAAACTACATTAAATGACACTTTTAGACCGGCTTCTTCAACTGGCTTCAAGGGATAGTTCCACCAAAATACACACTGCTATTTTTTAGATTGTAAGATAATGCAAGTATATATAAAAACAATATTTTCAATGATGTGACATTTTATTTTTTTGTAGTAGTTAGTTGGCAAGTGAACTATAGTCTGCAGAGATTCAAGTCAACTACAAATCCCACAATGCAATGTTGTCTAGACACTGACAAAACTATTCAGGCTAGCATTTGCCAGAGTCAGCAAAATACAATATAACCGTGACCTGCTAACTAGGTAGTGAACTTAGAGCTTTTCTTTATTTGACGCAGTCAAGACAGCTATATTATCAGAACAGATGAATAAACAAGCACAGTAAGTTTACTAGGCCAGAGTGAGTTGACTGGATTGCTATCTCTCGGTTCCCCTCTACATCACTCACGCACACCATACGCCCTCGCTTGACTGTTGCTGCTATACATCTGTGTTGCAGATCCTGCAATAACAAACATAAAATGTTTGCGCTAGGTAACTGCTGTATCAAATTGTTTTAAAGACTGCACTGTGCAATATGCAAACTTTTAAAACCACTTTGGCCACTTTTTATAGGTTTTCTGAATTGCTAAAACATTAAACCCCATTCTCTGAACCAAATTTTCAGTGGCCTAAACCCATATGTCAAATGAGTCACTCTTTTGGCAAAACCTTAAACAAGTTTAGGTAGTTAGACACCATTTGCAAATTACATTCATAAATACTTTTTTTGCAAATCCCTAAACACATTCTCACTCACTAAAACACATTTCACACTGATGGTAAACACGGGCGGCAAAAGGTAAACACAACTACAACACAGTTAATCAATGTTTTAACACACTTGTTTCTAATGTGATCAAACCAATTGCACAGAATATAAGCCAGTACAGAGCACACAGGTGGCACAGGTGCGTTGAATGTTGATACCAAAAATGGACGGAAACAATCTGAGAGGCAGAGGACGAATGTATAAGAGGTCGTGGATGAGTAGGTAGAGGATGAGGAAGGTCAAGAACAGTAGTGTCAGATGAAATTTGGGCAACGAGATAGACTATGTTCTTGTCCATGGAATGACAATGAGGGAAGCAGGACAAAGAGTACAACCCAATTTGAGCAGATTCTGTGGCCACCATAATCCGGACATTCAGAGAAGAGAACAGGTAATTGTTTCTTTTCATTTTGGTCATTGAAAGTTTACTTTATACAGTACATCACTTTGTCAACAGAAAAAGGACTGGGGAAGACAAAAACCTTTCTTACCGTACAACATTTTACATACAGTACAGTAATGTCCATTAAATTTTTACTGTATTCATCTTTGTAAGTGCTTTTTCCCTTCTTGCAGAATTGCAAGACTACCACATGAGGGTGAGAGGACTGTTATGTTCTCCCAACAGCAAGAGGCTCTCATTGTTAATATGGTCCTTCAAAATAATGCCATCCGACTGCGTGAAATACAGCAAAGAGTTGTTGAAGACAATGTAAACTTTGAAGGAATCAGCAGTGTCAGCCTTTCTACCGTTGACCGTGTCCTCCAACGCAACAGGGTATGCATGATGCAAGTGTACAGTGTACCCTTTGAGGGCAACTCAGAAAGGGTCAAAGAACTACGATTTCAGTATGTGCAAGTGCACACTCAGACACTCTCAGCGCTGATGCTTACAGTATAATTCTATGCTACTAACCAACTGTTACTGTAGACTACATTATATTGTAGATTATGTAAATAAGGTGTTCATACAAATACACTATTGCAGAAGTCTTCCTTTCTGTATCACTTACTAAACTACTTGTTTATCTGTTTTTATGTATAGAGTGTGTTTGAACTGGATTCCATGGAAAGGCCCAATGACATTTTTTTGTAGATGAAGCAGGGTTCAATCTGGTGAGGCAGAAGGAGAGGCAGGTACATAATTGGCCAACGTGCCATTGTGGAAGTCCCTGGCCAGCGTGGTGGCAATGTCACCCTTGGTGCAGCTATAAGTAATCGTGGGGTTCTCCACCGTCATGCAATCCTGGGGCCATATAACACTGAACATCTCCTTCCATTTCTGGGTGGTCTTCGGGATGTTTTGTTTGAGCATGAGCTGCAGGATGATCCGGATATGCGAGTGGTTCAACATCAACCAGCAATCCATACAGCCCTCAACCCAATAGAAGAGTTTTTCTCTGCATGGTGGTGAAAGGTATTTGACCGACAACCATATACCAGGGAAAATATTTTACAGGCAATGGAACTGGCCTGTGGTGACATAGGTGTGGAGTGTTGTCAAGGCTGGATCTGGCACACCAGAGGGTTTTTCCCCTGTCGCCAGGTGAGGGAAAACGTTGCCTGTGATGTGGACAAAGTCCTCTGACCGGACCAAGCACAAAGACATGATGCTGAGGCAGAATACATCTCACATTGCGAAACTGCAAAGACAACTTTTTTTAGTTTACTGTAATGTGCCTTTCATTTAGAGTGCACTTTTTTTTGCCCTTTGCAGTTGGACTACTCTATTTTCATGCAAGTGTTGAATATAAGGACATTCAATACTGTATTACTTACAGTATGCAATTTAATCATAGTACTAAGTTGTGACTGTTGTACTTTATTTATTGCAAAATGCGTTTACTTTGTAAAATAAATATATTTTTCTGTAACTACATGCTCTGGATGCTGAGTTCTCCAATTTTATATGTAGGGTCAAATGGATGCTCTGTAGTGTTTATATATTGACTGGCTGTGTGTATGATTTGAAAGCATTGCTTGATTTTGAGAACATATGAAATGGTTTTGAGTGTTTGAATTTGACAGTCAAATGCAGTTTGAGTCAGGGATGCAGTTTGAAGATTTGGATCTGTGTTTACAGTTTTGAGAAAATAGGTCAAGGTTTCAAGAAATGTGTCCTAGCAATTGTGACTGTAATTAAACATTTTTAATTTGGAAATAGTTTATTTATCCTATTAATCAAGGTATTAATGAACAGATCTCCTGATATGTAACTATTTACATTCACCACAAAGGAAACCCACTAACTAATGTTATAAGATATTGAACACCTTGTACATAACGTGATAGCCAGAGAGTTGACAGCCAAAGGACAATGGGAACAGAGAGAGAGAAAGAGAGAGGGAGGCAGGGAAAAGACTGAAGTTGTTGAATTGAGATGGCGATCAATACCAAAAAAGGCATTCCAGGCGACAAATAAAAAAGGTGGTGGAAATGCCCACTGACTGGCCCATTCCCGATGCAGAAATATTTCATAAAATAAATTATATTAAACAGGGCTACATCCCGCGAGTACCAGCAGCAACTCACTATACATACAGAGAGAGAGAGAGAGAGAGAGAGAGAGAGAGAGAGAGAGAGGGACAGAGGGACAGAGAGAGAGAGAGAACTCTTCGGTGTTCACATTTATGTTATATTGTCATTACAGAGTGTGTTTTGGCAATATATACATTGTTACATCATGGTAATGGGGGGATGGGGAGGCTGTCTGAATAACTTCCTGCCCTGTTTCCCACGCTGAGAGCGAGAGGTCCGGTGTTATCCCACTGTTATCTGTGTCATCACTGATTAGATATGTGACTTTGTGTTTGCTTTGGCAAAGTGCGGGGTAACACTTCCCAAGCTGAAGCTTTTTTCAGTTGAACTGAGAAATGAGAGGTCTTGTATGGCTCAGCTGTCAGAGCAGGAAGTCTCCAAAGCCGGGATTGTGGTTTAGATTACCGAGGACACCCGTATGTAAAATTTATGCACCTGTAAGTCCCTTTGTAAGAGTCTGCAAAAACAGCATATATTTCGATAAATGATTGTCATCAAGGAGAAAAAAAGATGGAGAACTGGAGGCTGAGGTGGAACGGACGGGGAAGAAATACTAGAGAGAGACAGAGAAATATGGATGGAGGGACTTATGGAAGGATAGAGGGAGGAAGATGGAATGCAGAGACAAGGAGAAAAAATAAGTTTCACCCATCGGTTTATTGAAAAGGAATTCGTTTGTCGCCTGCTGTCCATCACTGATGACATCCAGATGGCCCAGAGAGACAGAGGGATTGAGGGATGGACAGAAAAAGGATGGACAGAGGGAGGTGGATTTGTGAGGTGGAATAACAAACAAGTGACAGAAAAGAAACTAAGTAGTGAGAGTGGGCCAGTTGAGGATAAAAAGGATGACTTACAAGTGATATATGGACCACGCTGTTATAGAAATTATTTAATGAAGCATGCACACAGACAAACAAACACACAGCAATTAACTACAGAAAGATTAGCTGGAGTCAGTCATTCCAAAAAAGCTTGTTTAAATTCCATTAACAGAAAAGGGAGTGGAGAAATGAGAGAGAGAGAAGGGGGATTTAGGAACCTGTTGAACAGAATGGCGCTGTTTTCCCCTCCCCTCTACAAAGCATGTCTCCTACCCACAATATCAAAGATTGATTCTCTTCCCCAAAATTGAAAAAAAACGTTAAAAAAAAAAGAAACGTAAAAAAACAATGTACAGTGTAGCGTCCTGCCACACCCGCAGGGGTAGTCAGTGGAATGCCTAACCAGAACAACAGCTTTACTAATGATGATTTCTCTAATCCGGTCACATTGGTTGCTATGCTAGGGAGTTTCTGCTGGTACACGCACTCAGGGGAACACATTCCCCAGGCAAGCAACCACAAGAAGTCCCTAGAGAGCAGCATGACCTCCACGCCATAGACAGTGCTGAGACAATTTGTACTATCCCACGTTGTCGGTACGCCGTGAACAGGATTCTAACACTTAGACGCAGCTGTATTGCAAGCAAGAGACTTAATGGCCTGTTTACATTACAATCCATTTTCCTAAACATATCGAATGAGACTTGAGATTTTGTGAATAGCTCGAGATGCCACTTTCCAAGGTAGCATGCGCCACATTTTTGATCAAGCCCAATGGAGGCTTCCAAGTGTGAAGACAATTGTGTCTGAACTGTATCAAGTTTATCTTTGCGCACGCATATCGCTAGATTTTCCTGCTATTGATGCCCACACGCAGGAGCGTGGTACGTCCAGAAAATGCAGGTGTAAATTCAAATGCTGTAGAAATGATAATCCAAACTAAGATATGTCTATCAAGCATTTTATTCTCCCTTTCATAATATAAATAACCCCTTAGACCACTGTGTCAATAAAGGAGTTTCTTTTACTAATATACATCTGCATAGATCTCCTACCTTTTCTCCAGGGTCTGTTAAATTCCAGGCACACCTCTTTTTACTAAATGAGGTACTGATTAGGTGATTACCTGAACCAAATCTAATTTAACAAGGAAGAGTATAAAAACCACTGCTGTGGTCATCACTATCCTCTTGCAATAGGACCAGCTGGATGGCAAAAACAGTGCAGGTAGTACCTCAAAGTTAATTTGAATAAAAAAAGTGTTCAGCATGACAAAAGAGTTGAAAAGAAAAGCTTTGAGTGAGGAAAAGAAGGGCTCAATTCTGGTTTTACTGGCAGAGGGATACAGTGAGCGTCAAGTTGCTTCCATCCTAAAACCTTCAAAAACTGCATTTCATAAGAACAAGGTCAAGCAACAGACACTGGGGACAACAAAGCTACAGACTGGCAGAGGGCAAAAAACGAGTGTCCACTGACCGAGATGACTGTCAACTCATTTAAACGTCACTCAAGGCTGAAGTCGTGCAAAGCCAGAAAAAAGCCCTTCATCAATGAGAAGCAAAGAAGAGCCAGGCTGAAGTTCGCAAAAGACCATAAGGACTGAACCGTAGAGGAATGGAGTTAGGTCATCTCTGACAAGTCAGATGTTCAGCTTTGCCCAACACCAGGTCGTCTAATGGTTAGACGATGAACTGGAGAGGCCAACAAGCCAGTGTCTTGCACCCACTGTGAAATTTGGTGGAGGATCAGTGATGATCTGGGGATGCTTCAGCAAGGCTAGAATCGGGCAGATTTGTCTTTGTGAAGGATGCATGAATCAAGCAAAGTATAAGATTTCCCTGGAAGAACACCTGCTTCCTTCTGCTCTGACAATGTTCCCCAACTCTCAGAATAGTTTTTTCCAGCAGGACAATGCTCCGTGCCACACAGCCAGGTCAATCAAGGTGTGGATGGAGGACCACCAGATCAAGACCCTGTCATGGTCAGCCCAATCTCCACACATGAACCCCATTGAAAACCTCTGGAATTTGATCAAGAGGAAGATGGATGGTCACAAGCCATCAAACTAAGCTAAGTTACTTAAATGTTTGTGCCAGGAGCGACATAAAGTCACCCAACAGCAATGTGACAGACTGGTGGAGAGCATGCCAAGACACGTGAAAGCTGTGATGAAAAATCTGGGTTATTCCACCATATATTGATTTCTGAACTCTTCCTAAGTTAAAACATTAGTATTTTGTTGATGATAAATGAATATGAATTTGTTTTTGCATTATTTGAGGTCTGAAAACAATATTCTTTGGGTTATTTTGACCAGTTTTTATTTTCTACAAATAAATCTCAAAATGACAATTTGTTTATTTGGAACTTGGGAGTAATGTTGTCAGTAGTTTATAGAATAAAACAAAACTGTTCATTTAACTCAAACACATACAGTGGAGAGAACAAGTATTTGATAACCTGCAAAATGGGCAGTGTTTCTCACTTACAAAACATGCAGAAGTCTGTAATTTTTATCATAGGTACTCTTCAACTGCATGTGATGGAATCTAAAACAAAAATCCAGAAAATCACAATTTATTTAATTGCATGACATAAGTATTTGATACATCAGAAAAGCAGAACTTAATATTTGGTACAGAAACCTTTGTTTGCTGTAGTTCTTGACTGCAGCAGGGATTTTGGCCCACTCCTCCATACAGACCTTCTCCAGATCCTTCAGGTTTCAGGGCTGTCGCTGGGCAATACGGACTTTCAGCTCCCTCCAAAGATTTTCTATTGGGTTCAGGTCTGGAGACTAGCTAGGCCACTCCAGGACCTTGAGATGCTTCTTACGAAGCCAGTCCTTAGTTGCCCTGGCTGTGTGTTTCGGGTCGTTGTCATGCTGGAAGACCCAGCCACGACCCATCTTCAATGCTCTTACTGAGGGAAGGAGGTTGTTGGCCAAGATCTCGCGATACATGGCCCCATCCATCCTCCCCTCAATACGGTGCAGTCGTCCTGTCCCCTTTGGAGAAAAGCATCCCCAATGAATAATGTTTCCATCTCCATGCTTCACGGTTGGGATGGTGTTCTTGGGGTTGTACTCATCCTTCTTCTTCCTCCAAACACAGCGAGTGGAGTTTAGACCAAAAAGCTCTATTTTTGTCTCATCAGACCACATGACCTTCTCCCATTCCTCCTCTGGATCATCCAGATGGTCATTGGCAAACTTCAGACGGGCCTGGACATGCGCTGGCTTGAGCAGGGGGATCTTGCGTGCGCTGCAGGATTTTAATCCATGATGGCGTAGTGTGTTACTAATGGTTTTCTTTGAGACTGTGGTCCCAGCTCTATTCAGGTCATTGACCAGGTCCTGCCGTGTAGTTCTGGGCTGATCCCTCACTTTCCTCATGATCATTGACGCCCCACAAGGTGAGATCATGCATGGAGTCCCAGACCGAGGGAGATTGACCGTCATCTTGAACTTCTTCCACTTTCTAATAACAGAGCCAACAGTTGCTGCCATCTCACCAAGCTGCTTGCCTATTGTCCTGTAGCCCATCCCAGCCTTGTGCAGGTCTACAGTTCTATCCCTGATCCCTATCCCTTACACAGCTCTCTGGTCTTTGCCATTGTGGAGAGGTTGGAGTCTGTTAAATTGAGTGTGTGGACAGGTGTCTTTTATACAGATAACGAGTTCAAACAGGTGCAGTTAATACAGGTAATGAAAGGAGAACAGGAGGGCTTCTTAAAGAAGAAATAACAGTTCTGTGAGAGCAGGTATTCATACTGGTTGGTAGGTGATCAAATACTTATGTCATGCAATAAAATGCAAATTATTTATTTAAAAATCATACAATGTGATTATCTCAATTTTGTTTTAGATCTCTCACAGTTGAATTGTACCTATGATAAAAATGACAGACCTCTACATGCTTTGTTAGTGAGAAAACCTGCAAAATCGGCAGTGTATCAAATACTTGTTCTCCCCACTGTACCTATGAATAGTAAAACCAGAGAAACTGATAATTTTGCAGTGGCCTTTAAATTTTTTCCAGAGCTGTATTGACTGAGTTACATTACAGTCTGCATTAAATTAAATCAAACAAACCTACCGATGCGTCATTAGGCAATGTCCATATTATTATTATCATTTATTGTTTAGAAAAATGTGCATGTCCACATGCTCCAGGAGTAGATGAGTAGGCTCACATAGTCAGTTGACTATCTGGACTGCAGCTAAGGAAACCCTTTTAACCGGTACAGATGTTTTTGGGATGCACAGTTATGTTTTCGCTAGCTGTGATAATTTCCTGTACTTGGCCGTTAGCCAGATTTGTTCAGTCAAAAAGAAATAACACGTCATTACAGCCGCCAAGTGAGCCAATCGGTAGTAAAAAAATGTTTTGTAACTTTCAAAAATGAGATTAAATGCCATCCTTGTCGAAATGTCGGCAGTTCAACTAATTGTTCTTACCCCTACTATTTATTAGAAAAAGAAAAGGAGAGACTAATTCACCACTAACAATGAAACTACATCCTCATTGACTTGTTACTGCTTTCCACGTTTGCACTGTACTTCTCATGCCAACAAAGCTATTTCAAAACAAAAGATTGCTAGAGGGATAATGCAATGAGACAGTAGAGGGAGGAGAACAACAATTCCAAAAGAAGAATGTGGGTCCTGACATTTCCTCTTACATAAACACACCTAACTCAACCTTTACCTCTACAAAAAGAAAGGAAGAGAAGAAAAGAGGGACAAATTAAAAGAATAATAGAGGGTGGAGGAGGTTTCAATGATAACAGTGGGGGGTCTTTTGACCTTTCTCTACACAAAACTAGATGTCTGTAAAACACTCAACTATTAATGGGCGCAACAATTATAGCCATGTCATCTAGATATAATAGTAGAAATAATTTATTTTAATAATAGCATATTCCACTCATAGCAGTCCATCTTAAAGTCTGATTACACTTTATCCCAAATGGAACACTTTTGTGTTAAGTTCACTAATTTCAAAAGGCATGTACTGTACAGGAGAATAGGGCACCATTTGGGACACAAAAACTTCATTTACCTATGGCCCTGGTCAAAAGGAGTGTACTAACTGAGGAACAGGCGCTATTTAGGAAGCAGATTTCATTTACCCTTCCCTGGGGCATTCTACCACCATCACTGAACAGTGTCAACGACAGCCCTGGGGCTTGGGTTGGCCTACTCTAATGTCCTACTAGAGAACACACACACCAAATGCAATTGGAACTCATGTCTGCACACACGCACACACAAACACACACACTCTTAACTTCTGAGTATTTAACAGGCCATTCCATACATACCATTCAAGTAAATATGCAACAGAAAGAAATGAGAGAGAGACAAAGGTAGAGAAAGATTGAGACAGCAAGATAGACAACCAAAAGAGCTTGAAAGAAAGCAAAAAGGAACATGTGAAAACTGGGAGAAATGGAAAGAGAGAAAAAGAGGTGGGCAGACCTGAAGAAAAAGGGGGGCAAGGAGAAGATTGATAGAGAGAGGGGTGAACGAAGAAAGAGTTTATTTAATTTGTGGCCTGAAATTTGATTCGATCCATGAGGCCCGCCTTCACATGACCAACTGGATGAGGCTGAATCCCAAGCAGTGCGCTAATGCTTTTATATTGCACTACTTTACATACAGGGAGCTGGTGAATAATAGTGGACTAGGAAATAGGAGACCAGTTGGAGCGCACAGCCAGCTGCCTGTACTAATGAAGCAAGGAAAGCAGGACAACAACAGAATCAGGAATGGACAGCGTGTGTGTGTGTGTCTGAGAGACAGAGACAGTGATTAAGAGGACTTCACTTCCACTTAAAGGTTAACATGTTACATTTTCAAGCTTCAAACATCATTAGCTGAAAGTAGTAGCAAGATGGATGGATAGATAGGATAGATTCTATTGAGTAAAGAAAAAGAAAGGAACAGACTTACCATGTTGGCTCCACCCGTCCAATAAAGGAAGAATCCATCTGGGTCTACCCTCAACGTAATCAGGGTGGGATGGCCACTGTTGGGCTCCTACAAAACACACACATAAGAATATTAATACAGCAACATAGACAGCGCACAAGACAAAAATATGCCAAACCGAGGATTGAACACAGGTCTCCTGCAAGAACGTGTATGACAAAATCATTTTGCTCAGGCATTTGCTAGGGAGCTAATGCAGGTGTTCAAGAGGAATCGTACACATGCCTCATACCTTTGGTCTTAGTTCCAATGCTGGCTATGAGAAGGAAAAAGAAAATAAATCTTGAACATGTTTGACAGAATCTTCTCTAGTCTAATGGTAACAGTGATAAATGTTCTTTACGCACTTTGATACGAAACTAGGATCAGCTTTGTTTCCCAACCTTAACAGTTAAGGCCGTCCTAAATTCAATGTGGAATTCAGCCTATGATTATTGTATTACACTGTGCTTACAGACAAAATTGACATCTTGATATCAACCTGGCCAGATATGCTTGAGGTCTGTTGTGACATCAATTTGCCATGCAAGGCTAAGTCAGCAGATGTTTTATGTCACCTAGCAATTACTAGATTGCCATCAATAATGATGAACCCCTGGATTTGACTCCATGGGTTTTTCAGGGAGCATGAGATATGGGGAAATGCACCTAATCATTATCAATATCCTTTTAAGACACAAAATTCAAAAAGCTTAATGACATCATTGCCTGTATGGTTTCAACTGGTCAGACACAGGGATCGTCTTTTAGCCAAGATGTCATCCGTCAAGTTTTCCACCAAAGAGTTTGTCCTCAACAGTGACATAAGTTGGCTACAATCATGCAGTCTTTGCAGGCCATTTAGAGGGGAAAAAGCTGAACCATGATCAGCATTTAGGAACAACTTCACCTTACAGTACACCGCATTGGACGATGCAGAGAGCTTATTTGTATTTTTTTATTTGATAGAACCACCATACCTTAATTTTAGGTTCCATGGCAGGCTGCCAGAGTAAAAGGAGAAATTAGGTTGGCAAAGATCTTCTTTTAACAATATATCATTCAGTAGTAACTTTTTTAATATTCCAGTAACAAAACGACAGACATACAAACAATGACATTTACTGTAGAGTTGAATGTAGACACAGATGTAGATGACAAAAGAAACATTTTATATTTATTTTAACATACATTTTTAAAAGAGAATATAGTTCTTGTTGGGTTCACAAAAGAACAGGTAGAAATAATGTTTTTGTTGTTGTTATTGCTGCCGTAAATTATACTGTATTCTACTGCATGCAATTATGGCAGATGGGGGAAAACATTGTTCTTTGCAGCGGATTCTTTGTACTTGCAAAATGACATGTCAGTTCCACCATTAAGGAAATGGTTCAACCTGCACCAAATTGATAAAATAATATACAGTTTATATGCATGTGTTTATTTAAGCACACACAGTGATTTATTAGACAGCCATTATTTATAAATGTCACACTGGGGATAAAAGCACTGGGGATTTAATGATAAGATTCAAATGCAAAACTAGCCATAGACCTTTGTCTCTGACTTTGTTGGAGATTTAAAGAATAGCCCATTGTTGAAAAACGACATTAAAGAAAGGGAGATAGGTGTCCTTCTGCCACTCTCTTCTTTCAATCCCCTGCTCCAGTCTCAGTTTCTTTTTGAATGACCGCCTTTGATGTGCTTTTTCCTCCCATCCTCTTCTTATTTCTTTATTCAATTTCTCTTTTGTTCTCCTTTCTCATTATTTTCAGTAAGCCACAATGAATGCCTGCAATAACCAACACATTTCTACTAAAATAGAAATGTAACTGTTCATCTACAGTGCCCTCTGTAAATATTGGGACAGCTAAGCATTTTATTTCTTCTTATGGCTGTATATTCAAGAAGTTTGGATTTCAAACTATTACCAAACAGTCACTATGAGGATAGAGTAAAAAGAGGATTCATTTTAGATTCTTAGCTTTTGTTTGAGGGTATTGGTGTAGATATATGTATTAATATTTACAAAATAAAATTTTCATAGATAGTCACCCCATTTCAAGGCACCAAAAGTAATTGGAAAATTGGCTTAGCAGGTGTTTGGGTTAGTTGTGTTTTGTCACATTGCTTTTAGACAAGAGAGCAGTCTATATCAAATCATATTTCAAGGCATTGTGTTTGCCTTCAGAGTAATATATTGGTGCTGGTCAACATGATGACTAAAGGTGTTCATTAATCTAAAAAGATATATCAGAAATAGAATCAAAACCATAGGTTTACAAAAAGAACAGTAAGGAAATGTGAGGCTATGTGAGCAAAGCTAAATGGTCGACATTCCAAATCATAAACTGAGCACTCTCCAAGGGCACAATTATAAATTTCAACCTCTAAAAATCTTTCTTCGCCTTCTTTATATTTGCTTGGTACATTTTAAAACAAAATCTTTAGGCTAGCAATTGTTTTTGAAGTAGGCTAAGAAGCAATCAACATTTCAACAGCAAGTTGTTTCCCATATCAAAAGATGGAAGAGTGATGAAGCAAAACCATGGGTCAGACCATCTCCAAAACAGCAGCCCTTGTGGGGTGCAGTGGTTAGTACCTATCAAAAGTGGTCCAAGGAAAGAAAAGTGGTGAACCAGCTGACCAACTGGTCCAAGGCTCATTGATGCACATGGGGAGCAAAGGCTGGCCCATGTGGTCTGATCCAACAGATGAGGTTGCATTATGGGAAGAAGACAAGCCGGCGTAGGAAGTATGATGCTTAGGGGAAATATTTGGTCCTGCCATTAATTTGGATGTTACTTTGACATGTACCACCTACCTAAGCATTGTTGCAGACCATGGGAACCCTTTCATAGCAACGGTATTCCCTGATGGCATTGGCCACTTTCAGCAGGAAACACGCCTTGCCACAAAGCAAAAATTATTCAGGAATGGTTTAAGGAACACCACAATGAGCTCAAGGTGTCGACTTGGCCTCCAAATTCCACAGATCTCAATCCAATCGAGCATCTGTGAATTTGCTGGACAAACAAGTCTGATCCACGGAGGCCCCACCTCGCAACTTACAGGACTTAAAAGGTTCTGCTGCTAACATCTTGTTGCCAGATACTCCAGCACACCTTCAGAGGTCTAGTGTAGTCCATGCCTCGATGGGTCAGGGCTGTTTTGGCAGCAAAAGGGGGACCTACACAATATTAGGCAGGTTGTCATAATGTTATGGCTGATCGGTGTATGTTACAAGAAGTATGTATAGATGTGCAATGAAGGCAAATGCAAGTGCAAATGGCAATTCTAAATGTGCAATGAAGGCAAATTGAAGGTGCAGGGTAGTATGTGCAACTGCAATGCAGGGATAGGAGCAATGAGGTTCCCCAGGTAGACATGTACATGTAACTGAAAACATCCTTACCAGACTTTGCAAAGTAGTGTGAGAGTCCAGTAGTACAAAAAGAGTACTGCAAAAAGGACCCTGAGAGGCAATACTGCTCTAACGCAATATAAGCTGCTTTATATTCTAACACAATTTAAACTGCTTTTAGTTCTAAACCATTTAAGAACACTCCAGTCCAGCTTAAATGCGCTTGCACTTTGGCTCAAGCCTGTTTGATTAATTTAGGATATCATAAAATCTCATCAAAATTTTGTATTAGAGTTAGGTTATTTAGACAGGTATCGGCATAAAAGAGTGGAGAGAAAATGCAGACGCATTTGAAATGTTGCAGACAATATGATGCAGACAATAAAGCAATTAATGTCCTACCTGTGGCATGTATATAAATGTTGAGCAGGCCCAGTTGTTCTCAACTTTGGATCAAGATGGCAAAATGAAAGTTCCTTATTAGGGCACGGATAACTGGAGCTTCTGTCAAATGGACTGCTCAGCTGTCTAATGTTTTAATCGGAACAGTGATGAAAGTTACATCTGCATTTAGATTTATGGGAAAGACATCAGTAAATAGGTTTGGACATTGTGGTTGAAAGCGCACATTTGATGACCGTGATGCTCATGCAAGGAAAAAAAAGTGAAAAAAAATGCACATTCCATGGTTCATTGGTGAAATATCATAGGCACTGGTCTACAGAAATGTTGGGGAAAGAAATTGGTGGGAGTGGTCTCTCCGAAGATGACAATGCCCCCACCCACAGGGCACAATGGGTCACTGAATGGTTCGTTGAGTAAGAAAATCTTGTGAATCATATCATATGGCCTTCACAGTCACCAGATCTCAACCCAATTGAACAACTATAGGAACCCCCTAATTTGGTAGGAGTTGACCTATGATTTTTTTTTTGGGATGTCCTACTAGATACAGGGGTATTCAACTAATACCACACGAGGTCCAGAGCCTGCTGGTTTTCTGTACTACCTCATCATTAACTGTACCCTCCTGGTGCCCCAAGTCTAAAATACAGCTCGGGACAAATTTAAGAGACCACTGCACCTTTTTCTTTCCTTTCCAAAAAAGTTGAAAAAGAAGGTTTAGAGTGAGGAACAGAAGGGTTAAAATTTCGAGTCCACTGCAAATTGAATGCTTCTGTTCCTCACCCAAAACTTTCCTTTTCAACTTTTTTGGAAAGCAAAGAAAAGGTGCAGTGGTCCATTTTTTTTCCAGAGCTGTATATCCATGATAAAAAAATGTTATTGAACAGGTTTAGAGGTCCAGATGATAATGTTTTTCTTTCCGTTTATGATATATAAAAAAATATAAAGAGTTTTTCCTGTCAGCTGTTACATTTTCTAAATAATATGACATTTCACTGGCATCAAAAACATTGACTTAGTTTCCAATGATCATATGAAAATAAAAACAATTTGATTACCTAACTGAAAATAACTACAATGTTTTACTAAGAGTAAAATAACAGCTCCATTTGTTCTTTGTGCATGAATGTATTGCATAGATTGGATGAACATATCTTAATTGCCACAACAATTCTTTAAATTACAGGCTTTCTTCATAATACGTTCTTGACTTCAACTAATGCTGCAAATTCCTGGCAAGGCTGCAAGCAAGCAACTCTAGACAATACATGCAGGGCTATCCTGATTTGTGTGTACCTTAGACCAGAAACAACACAAGCTGACAACAACATAACCATAACAGACACAAGTAGGGCTGTCACAATTATGAAATTTTAGTTGACAATTAATTATTGCACAAATAATTGCGATTAACAATTGAATTGTCTATATTCTAAGTTATAGTGCCACTATTGCCACAATTATACAGTAGTGTAAGCCTAATAATATTGTAAAAATACACAGGGTGGATCCAGTAAGGATTCTTCAGATTTGCAGTGGCAATTTGCCTCCAAATTATTGTGCTCACCTCTTTCAATTTTGCTTAAAACCAAAATGCACCCAGAGCGGTGCAGTAGTGTTTGGAACTACCACTAAATCAATGTTGTTAATGATTACTGTTCACACAATACAACCGCAAAGCAATGACAATAACATTGCACATTGATGATGTTAATGTTTTACCTCTCGCTCTGCTGCAAATACAATAGCCTAGTTATTTGAAGTAGCCTTCCATACGTAGCAAACCGTTTTAACATTTTTAATATGCTATGGGACAACATTTATTACAATCCAGTGGCAGTCCCTACCATCAGGCAAAATAGGCAGCCGCCTCTGGCCCAAGAAGGCCTCTGTAAAATTTCAAACTGAAATACATTTTCAGTTTAACCACAGTTTAACCGACTGCTCAAATAAAATTAAGAGAACACTTAAATCATGCTTTAAGACTCGATGAACAAAATATATTAAAGATTGTTACTGTACATTGTATATTTCGTTGGGAACAAAATGACGTAACAACAGTCAATGGAAACCAAAAACACCAACCAATTGAGGGCTGGATTCAAACTCACACCGAAAATCAAAGTAGTAATGGGACTTTATAAAGATGGAAAAGGATATAAAAAGATATAAAAGGGGTCTTCCAAAGGCCAGTCAGTACTGTTCAATCACTTGCATCGGCGAGTTGCCCGAAAGAAGCCTTTAATGTGCCAATGCCACAGAAAAGCCTGCTTACAATATGCCCGACAACACCTTGATGACTCACAGTCTCTGGCACACTCATTTGGAGTGACGAGACCAAAATAGAGCTAAATAGAGGGGTCAACAAAGCCTATATGTCTCCTGACCTTAATATAATTGAGCCACTGTGGGGAGATCTCAAATGTGCGGTTCATGCAAGATGACCAAAGACTTTGCATGACCTGGAGGCATTTTGCCAAGACAAATGGGCAGCTATACCACCTGCAAGAATTCAGGGCCTCACAGACAACTATTACAAAAGACTGCACGCTGTCATTGATGCCAAAGGGGGGCAAAAAACTGTTATTAAGAACTAAGGGTATGCAGACTTTTGAACAGGGGTCAGTAAAATTATTTCATTGTTGTCATTTTGTTTTAAGATTGTGCCATTATTTTAAGGTTATTACCTACAGTTCAATGTGAATCCCAAAATAAATCAAATATGTATTTTGCCTTCTCACTCATGTTTCTTTACAAATGGTACATATATTACCAATTCTCCATGGGTATGCAAACGTTTGAGCACAACTGTTACATCCCAGAGGTTCTCAATTGGACTCAGGTCTGGGGAATGTGAGGGTCAGTCAATGGCATCAATGCCTTCATCATCCAGGAACTGCCTACACAACTTGGCCACATGAGGCTGGGCATTGTCCTGCCCAAGGCCCACTGCACCAGTGTAAGGTCTAACGATGAGTCTGAGGATTTCATACCGGTCCTGTGTTGGGGAAGTTTCTGAAGCCTGATGCATTCTTACTGATTAAAGGACTTGAGTCCCATTGTTTAGAAACGTAAAGGAATGTGGGGGATCTGGTATTTGCATAGGGGGCATCTATTGTCTGTCCAGATACTGTAAGAACTCTTAGAATTGAAGAGGTAATTTATGGCAGAAAGGATAAGGTGGGGGAAGATAGCATTTGACTTGTGTGATAGAACAAAAGGGAATGTGTTTGATTGACATGAGACAGATGGCAGCATCTTACCACACCCCTTTTTCCTATATGATATATACGGCTGAATGAGCTATATGGCGTTAGAGACTCCTCAGACGATTATGTGTGTGTAAGCGGTTGACGCGTCTCTCATAATAGTCTCTGTGCATAATAATTAATAAAATAATGTACGAAGAGAACTTTGTCTCTGTGTCCCTTACTCCGAGTGTCGATACATGGAATTACCATCACAACCGTTGGCTAGCATGTGGAGGTCAGTGCGACCCTCCAAGGATATGCCAACCCTTGTCTCGTGAGGACACACCTCCAATCAAGTCTGGCCTCCTTGGAGGTCTGGATACTTGCCTATTAAAAAAAGTTGCTGCTATGTTGAATACTTTTTACTAATATTTGTAAAAATATTTGACACGCTTTTTTGATCAGAGTTGCAACAGGCAAGCAACTGAAACGTGTTTTTCTATTAAATAAGTGTTGTAAAATTACATTACTGTTCATAGCAAAACAATTAGAAACTAGGTTTAAACATACTCAAATTAAGAAAACGAGTTTCTGTAAATGATCTCCGCCTATACCATTCCGCAGAGCTGTTAAACGCTCTTCTGCACCCATGCGCTAGACATCCAATGGAAACAGATATTACATAGTTATTGTTGAGACGTTTCAAACATTGGCCTAAAAAAAACTTATTCAGATTGGAAACATATGATTTTGGAATAAAAATATTGTGCAAAAAGATTGTTAAAAGATCGTTGTCTATAAAATTATTCTGTTCTGGCTCAAACAATCGCGATCAGGCAATTATGTAATAATGGAGACAGACCTAAACACAAGCCAAAACAGGTAAATGTAATTTTCCCTCCTAAAGCAGGAGTCTCAAACTTTTGGCCATGAGGGCTACTTTAAAAAAAAAAAAAAACTATCTGAACACGCCATCTCCGCTCTGGACAGGCTAACCTCCTACAGCCTCTGAGGACAAGGCTGCGAACAATGGGTGACCGTGCCTTCTGCTCAGTTGCACCAGCTCTGTGGAATGCTCTCCCTGTTCATCTAAGGGCCCCACAGACTGTGGACTCTTTTAAAAAGGGCCTGAAAACCCATCTTTTTAATGTCGCTGTTCTATGCTTTTAGGCTAGTGCATTGTAGCACTTTGAGGTCATTTAATTGATATAAAGTGCATTATAAATAAAAGGTATTATTATTATTATTATTATTATTATTATTATTATTATTATTATTATTATGTTAAGAGCTACTCTTTTCTTTGCTTTTTACAAACATTTTCCATAATCTGTACAGAAGGTACTGCTGTTGTGCTATTAAATTACAATAATTAAAATGGTTTGTGTGTTTATGACAGTCTCGTGGGAACACATGAACACTGCATGTACCTTGTACATTGTTTTGGGACCAACTCATAAATGGGTTGCGAACTACCAACAGTTCATCATTGACCTATTAATTAAAGACCCACTGGGCCCTCACTTGCGGGGGCATTTTACACCAAATCCATAAAAGTGAACCCTAATTATAAACCTTAACCCCAAGTTTAAACTATAATGTTTATAAAAAACAACCAACTAAATGTCCTGATTTCAACAGATTTTCATGTGTTGCTATTTTGTCACAGAAATCTACAATCTTACAGAGCAGAATAACTACAATCAAAGCCAAAAACAGCAGAATCACAACACAAGTTACAATAAAACAACGTCTTCCATCTAAAATTATGCGGAAATCGCATTTTCTTGGCTTGGCACATCAACATGCACACACAGACACGTTTATCCCCCAACAACAATGTACTATGAAACCACAAGGTCCATACTTGAAAACATATAAAGACGTTGAAGTTCAAGGTTCATTTTAAGAATCAGCCAACTGAAGTTACAAAAATCATTGCACCACAAAGAATGTAACATTCTAATCAGGTGTAATCTGGCCAAATTCAGCCGCAGCTAACCACACCAGCTCAACTGTCTGTGACACACGGGTAATTTCTCAACAGCCGAATGCAAATGTTGACAGACTTGGACATGACCAAACACTTCTTTGATACAACCATGATAAAGGTTTGGGCATTATAAACTCAAAGAACGGGTATTTGCTTTATTTAGTAACACATCGCTACAGCGAGTCACTGTGAATTTTTTGAATACAGTTACTGTGAATTGAAGTCTCCCCTGAAATACAAATAATTTTTTTGCTGAGAGAAGGAAAAAAAAAGGTATTTTTTTCATTATTTAAATGAGAAGATTAGGATTTTTGGGGGACATTTTCAAGGTTGTGAAAAGACAGTAAATACAGATAGCTGGGAAACAGACTTAAGTGTTAAAAAAAAGTCTGTGTCTAAGCTGTGAGAGTTACCACCAAATCACAGGCTCTGCACAGATGACAATGCAATGATGATGCAATATTTTCACAACACACTTGAAACTGACCAAGTAAAGGAAAACAAAGTTAATCTTGAATTTGGAGGCAACATTTTATCCTTTTTTTTGAATCACACACTTGACCTACTGCAGTAGGTCAATTTGTGCAAAGTTGACCTACTGCATAAAAAAAAAAAGTTTTTTTTTTAATCAATGATTCTTATGTTAATAGGTTAAATGAAGAAGTTGATACAAGGAATACTCAAGGCCACCTGCTTAGTTTAGCATAGGGCTAAATGTAACTCACTGCAAGGTCACAGAACAGGGCTGTGGGCAACTGAACAAAAATGCTGGATAAACAAAACACCTGAGGGACCCAGCATCTAGGTATGAAACAATATTGATATACATCCATGGTGTGTCACAGTCCCTCCCAGAGCAGCGCCTCCTACAACGCCTCCCCTGCGCCGGTCCACATAATCTCCCTTTTAGTCGCCATCATTCTCTATCCCTCTCAATGGGGCGCTCTTGTAGACTGTCTCGTTCTACCACTCTCACCTGATTCCCCATTGGTGGGTGCATTTATGTTCCCTCAGCTTCCCAGTTCATTGTCTAGTACTGTCTCAATGTCACGCTGTCTGGTAGCTGGTAGTGTTCATTCGTTTCTAGCCGTGTCTAGCCCTGTGCACCTGTTCTACTAGGATATCTATTTTGGCCTTATGCCCCTTTTCCGAGTACCAGTTTATTTTTTTTCTGCTTAGGTAGAAGAGCATGTTAACCATCTGTGTTTGGCAGTGTGTCTACGATTGTTAACCCTTGACTAATAAACATAATTTTGTTCCTGCATCTGCCTTTGGCTTTTTCCCATACACCGTGACAGTGTGGTACTTTCTTTAACAATCTATTGCACTATTTGGACAACAATGCAATTATTTTTTTGGTTTAGTTTGCTGTGTCCAATAAATGACACAGTGTAATGAATTTTGCCAAAATTCTGAGACATGATTTAAGGGAAAGGTTTGCTATTTTTAGATTATCTAGCCTAATCCTGGACTATGGAGACATCATTTTTTGGAATTAATACAGTTTTGGGAGCTTACGATTAGTTTTGCACAGTTTTTTCAGTACATGGAGACCTATTTCAATACACAGTGGCCTTCCAATTTTGGAAAACTCAATGCATCATATAATTCCGCATGCTATATCTGTTCACCCGTTCACTTGTAGCCGGAAGAAGCTTAACTTTTTTTAAATCGTAAACTCTCAAAACTGTATTAATTCCAAAAGATAATGTCTCCACAGTAGATAATCTGAAGAAAATGCCCCAGGATCAAAAATAGCAAACTTTACCTTTAAAGAAGAAATATGACAGGAGAGAACAGTTTTAGCAGCCATTTTAAGGGCAGGGGTTTAATGTGGTAACAGAACCAACAGCAACAGCTGTGTCTGTGAGAATGTCCCCTTCTGTGGTAACACTTGCTAGCTTGAATCTCACTGTACTGTAGATACTGTCTTAGCTAACAGGGGCAGTTTAAGATAAAACTAAAACCACCCAGCATGCAAACAAAAAAAAGGAAGTTCTAGGAGAAGCATTCAAAGATCTACTCAGGTAGGCTTCAGTGCACAAACATTTTATTGGTGCTAATGTGCATGGTTGTAATAGAAATAGCTAGTCTCAGACCTAACCGTTTTTTTACTTCTTCATCCTCCCTTTTCTTGGAAAAGTACAAACTTATCTGTAATATCTGGTAACATCAGCTATATTTAGCTGGTGATAGCTAGTGTTGTGGAAATTACCAAAGATGAACAACAGAAGTCTGAATGCAAAAAATTCACTTTCATGATTTCAGCATACAGTTGTGCTCAAAAGTTTGCATAACCTTGGAGAATTGGTAATATGTACCATTTGTAAAGAAAAAATGAGTGAGCAGGCCACATTTTCTTTTTATTTCTTATGGGAATTGCATTCAACTGTAGGTCATAAATAAATGGCACAATCATAAAATGAAAGATGGTTTAGCTGCCCATTCGTCTTGGCAAAATGCCTCCAGGTCATGCAATTTTTTTTTCGTCTCGCATGAACTGCACGATTGAGATCTCCCCAAAGAGCTCAATGATATTAAAGTCAGGAGACTATGATGGCCACTCCAGAACCTTCACCTTTTTCTGCTGTAACCACTCGAGGGTCAACTTGGCCTTGTGCTTAGGATCATTGTTGTGCTGTAAAGTCCAAGACCGTCCATGCACAGCTTTCGTGCAGAAGAATGCAAATCGTCTGCCAGTATTTTCTGATAACATGCTGCATTCATCTTGCCATCAATTTTCACAAGATTCCCTGTGCCTTTAGAACTCACACACCCCCAAAACATCAGTGATCCACCACCATGCTTCACAGTGGGGATGGTATTCTGTAAACTACAGGCCTTGTTGACCCCTCCCCAAACATAGCGCTTATGGTTGTGACCATAAAGCTCTATTTTGGTCTCCAAATTAGTGTGCCTCAAGCGGAGGCGTGTCAAGGTGTTGTAGGGCATTCTGTAACCAGGCTTTTTTGTGGCATTGGCGCAGTAAAGGCTTCTTTCGGGCAGCTCAACCATGCAGCTCATTTTTGTTTAAGTATCGTCGTATTGTGTTCCTTGAAACAACCTCACTGACAACCACATTTCTCGTGAGGTTACCTGAAGGTTTTTCTTTGCATCCCGAACATTTCTTCTGGCTGTTTTGGCTGAAATCTTTCTTGGTCTACCTGACCTTGGCCTGGTATCACGAGATACCTGAATTTTCCACTTCTTCATAAGTGATTGAACAGTACTCACTGGCATTTGCAAGGCTTTGGACATCTTTTTACGTCATCATAAAGTTCCATTATCTTGTTACACAGGTCAGTTAAGCAGGACAGTTCTTTTCTGCTCCCAATGGCTCAGTATCTTGCCTGCTCAGTATATCCATGTGAGAGCTAACAAACTCATTGACCATTTATACACAAACACTAATTGCAATTTAGAAAGCCATGGGTGTGCGAAATTCACCTTTAATGTTCACCTGTGTGTGTCAGCTTGTGTGTCTGTAACAAAGCCAAACATTCAAGGGTATGTAAACTTTTGATCAGGGCCATTTGGGTGATTTCTGTTATAATTATGATTTCATAAGGAGCCAAACAACTGTGATAATATATGGCTTCATATGATCACTATCCTTAAAATGTTTAATTGCATGATCATATATTCAATATCAATGCCAAAATGTCACACTTTCTGCCAGGGTATGTAAAGTTATGAGTACAACTGTATATGCAGGAAACAACCCTCACAGACAAATGCAACAGGTTATTTGCTGACCAGAAGTCATAAACACAGTTAAAACATTCCTGCTGAGAGGGAGGGTCAACCCCCTGCCCAGGCCAATCAATGTCCATTGTCTATTATCCTTTACAGACAACTGGGCTACAAAGCAACACATGTTCGTCTTCATTCAATGAACAAGGAAAAACCCGAAACCCAGGTCAACTGAAGTTCTCTTTTCATACAGTTGTTTAACAGGTTTTAGAAGAGACCCGCAAACCTAGTTAAAACATTTCTTTACACACTACACTGGCTTCCAGTTGAACCTCAAATCCACTTCAAGGATATGGTTCTTGCCTACGGATCAACAATGGGAGTTTCTCCCTACCTCAGGCAAGGATCAAACCCTACATTCCTTAACCAGGATATACGTTCCTTAACCTCCAAGTTATGTTGTAACTCTCTTTTTCTTTACGATGAGGCAGGTACAATTTCTGCACTGAGGTAACCTTCACGGATTGCGCACAGGAAAGAACTGCTACATAACACACAGAGGAGTGGGTGTGGTTCTTATGTAACGTCAGCTCAGGTATATAATCGTATATATAAATTCATTGATTAGATAATGTATATAGAAACAGCATGTTCAGGATGATTGATTTCAATGTTGTATTGCAACATAAGTATTTGAATAATAACTTAATTTTGAATATTCAAATAACCATACCCATTCCTAGCCTGCAGCACTGTGGGGTAAATTGGATGGCTTCAGATCTGTGAATCGTCAAAGTAGCTTGTGTTCACAAAGTGCACACCACATTCCAAAATGTTTTGTGAAGGAAAATCTTTAAACAAAAACAAAAAAAAGTATTCATGGACCAGTTCCGATGTTGTGTATTCCCATTTCAACCAGTAATCCTACACGCTTTAAGATTGTGACACGTTCATATGATGTTTAGAAATGCAGATTTGGGATCAGGAGCCACCCTAACCATGTGAAGTCCTCATTATACGCTAAATACTTCCTCTTTAAGCCCTGTCTCTCCCGGTCCCTCTCTCACTCACTCTATTTTCACCCCCACCCTCTCTTTCTCCTTCAACTCTCATTCCCTCTCAAACGAGTGTGCATGTTTACAGCCTCTCATAATTCGCTTAAACACTTCGCTGGTGATCGTCTGTGTGTTTATATAACAACCATCCCTCTGTCTCTCTCATTAGATGCCAAACATTTTCCCTCCTCTTCTCCAACAGGCTAGTCACTAGTTGCCAAAATGTATCTCTCCCCCTCTCTCCCTCCCTCTTTTCAAAAATGACACACAGGTGGTACTGAACACACCTTGTTAGATCATTACAGCAATACAGATATAGATGAACTAATGTTTACCATGCCAATACAGCCCCTATAAGGAGAAAGGGTAGAGAAATAGAGAAAGATACAGACATGCAAAGACAGCAGGCCAGCCAGACAGATAGGCCAGGCAGGCAGAGATGAAAAGAAATGCAGAAAGACATACAGAGAGAAAGCAAGACAGAAAGAGACAGAAAAAAGGCCAGACAGACATACACAACAGACAGACAGCTTCTCAACATTAGATCATTCTGTCATGCATTAACATCAGACTAAGTTTGAATATTTAAACACCATTAAGCATTGTGTTAAACTGACCAACGTTTCCAACGTTGCCAGTAATAAGCATACTAGTATCTGCTAACTTATTACTTGGAACAGTCATAAGAATTGCGCAATTCCTAGTGAGACTGAAGATGAACTTTACACTGCCGACGCAGTTTCATTTCATGGCACAACAACGTTGGTTTTTCTTTTATTTGTGAATGACATTGATACGAAAACTATCAATGTTGGCTTTTTCGATACGTGAAAAGACAAGAGAATCATGGAAAACCCTACTCTTTTACTGCCCAAGGGGTTTTGATCTAGCCTATATTACCTGAAAATGCATGCGCAGATGAGTTCTTCAAAAATCCACCAAAAAGAGTTGTAATATAACTGTAAACACTTATTTTAGGCTTACTATCACATAGCTACTGTAGGTTGTATCAGAATGCATAATTTATTTTGACTGTGACAAGCCACAAATGCAGGACCTCATTTGGTATTCCATGTCACTAACCACTACTTCAGTCAGGCAGTCAGTCAGTCACTCTGTCAGGAAGAGACATCCACTCTTCTTGGTGATCAGAGTGAATATCAGTAAGGTTAGGTGGTAATATACCCACCTTGCCCACTCACAAGGTAGAGGTTTCACCATTTCTGAACTCTTATCAGATCTCAACAAGTGCACAGTCATCGATTTGGGACGAGGAACGAGTCGGTTCCTCTCCCCCTCCAATATGTGTAACGACATGTTTCGCAAAATGCTGTGACTTGCTTATACAAACAGTAGCAGGTTCTCTCTTGCCCTCCCTTCCTCCATTCTCTCTCTCTCCCCCCTCACCCCTCTGAGTAGTAATGGTGTGTTACACCGTGTGGTGTGAATCATACTCAAACTCATCTTTTCTCCTTCCCAACTCTCTCATCCCATTGAAGCTCGCTATACCTCCCTCCCTCATTCGTTGAATCCATTTAGCTTTTCACTCAGTAAGAGACATTCACTCTTCTTGGCCGGCTCCGCTTACGCGGTCCCCTCACTCTTCCCCTCTTCTCACGTCACATCTAATGTTATGCTAACTTCAAAATCCACAAATCAGTGTTGTTTTGATGCTGTGAAATCGTAAATGATTCCCTCTTTCAGTCACAGACTAACAGAGAATAATTTAAACTGAATATAACATGGGATTTACCACAATTGAATTCAGAAGCATAATAGATGGAGTTTAGTAAAATGAGGCAGAAAGGAGGGAGGGACATTTCGGCTCTCGGGATCACAACAAGCAGAGACAGGAAGTCATTCAGAGTGAAAAACACAAACTGTAGACATATTTGCGGCATGTCTTTCTACGAAGTGAGTGTGTGACTGTGTGTGTGACTGTGTGTGTGACTGTGTGTGTGACTGCGTGTGCGCACGACTGTGAAAGAGTGTGTGAGAGTACCCAAGCCTGGTGTTTACTTGGGAATAGGTTCTCGACTCTCTCACACTTTCACAAATCAGATGTCCTTATTTGGGTTGGGCAATGTGAATTTTTTTTCTCATAATATCAGTTCTGTTCGTCAGAGGGGAGGAAGGGAGAGAGTCTGTTGGATAGAGTGTGAGGGATAGGGAAAGAAAGATGTCCATATTTAATCACAACTTCCTGGGAACTCCCTTAAGGAAGAACATTTTGGAGAAAGAGATTTAGAGAGGCAAGGCAGACGGGCAAGGCAGACAGGCAATTGCCCAAACTGGTTAAAATAGGAACATTTATGTTGGGGACAGTTTCCCTTCTAACAAGGCATTTTGGGGCTTACGTGTACAATGGTTTCGAATAAGGGTTTTCTGATACAATATTTAAGGAGACAACTTGAATATCTCTATTCATTTAACTAAGTCAAATACTGTGTGTGTGTGTGTGTGTGTGTGTGTGTGTGTGTGTGTGTGTTTACATGTGTGTTTGACTTAAATATATAATAGGGCAAAGAAAAATCTAAAATTGTGATTCATGCAGAAATAAGTTGACTAATGGAGTCTTTGCTTGCCACATTTAGGGGAAAGTGTTTAGAGATATTGTTACAATCGGGGCTAGGCTTAGAATTAAGGTTAAGCTAGGTTAAGTTATAAGTCATAAATGATATGACAAGTTATTGAGGTTAAGGACAGTCAACTTAGGTGTTCCCATTTAAATAGCCACGCCAACATAGGTGTTTGTGGTATGTGTGTATCACAGGCTGACAAAACATGGCCTTCAGATTGCAGGCCTGAATAGGAAAAAGGTAAAACAGCTAGAAAGGGACTCTGTTTCAGTGAAACCGACATTAATATGTTACTGCTATCAATGTAGCTTCCTCCACTCACAGATCCATAACGGGCGCCAATCAGTGATTCTCGGCTTTGCAACACCCGTGACAACCCTACCTGACAACATTCCAAACATTTGAGCTATACAAAAGGTCCTACTTGTTGTATAGCCATATGGGCAGCATTTTAAAACTAACTGAAATGAGCATACAGTACATGAACTCTGTTAAATCAAAAGACTCTGACAGCCATGCTGCATGACAGAGCGTGTTATGAATTTCCTTAGGTGTCCTGATATCCGAGCTATGTTGTATGATTTGTGGACTGAAAAGTATTTAACCTGTGTGCAAAGTGTCAACACAGCAAAGGCTATCAAGTTGATTTATGATAAAAGACCCTTAGGAACATTAGCTGCTGAAGCCAAAGTATCCTTTCAAAGAAAGAAAATAAATATTAACAAACACACGCAAAGTTCCACACACACCCCCCTATTAGATATAAATGTGTCGGAGTCCTTCATATTGCAGAGTGTGCTGAGTGCAGATCGAAGAAACCACACATTAGTCTTGCCCAGAACACTGGTCTGGTTAATAATTAATCAGCAATACACAGCTTTTTCAAGCCACACACACACCACTGTAATAGGCACTTAGACAATACTAAAATCAGATGTGGTGAAGTTAATGCTTGTAATGATCTAAAAGTTATTTGCGTCGGTTTTCTAAAATATTTTCGATTCAGACACCATAAAGCATACAGTAAAACGATTCAGGCACCCTCGACTAAAATACTGACAATGAAACTAAATCACTCACACTCCGTAACACGCACGCACGCAAACACGCACAATGGGTAAAGAGAAAGGTAATTCAGTGGAGAGATCGACAGGGTTTCGTTAAGTACTAAACGTGGGGTAGAATGATCCATTTAAAAATAAACAGTGCTTTACTGATTGACCAGTTAACAAAAATACTAAGTGTTTGGTTGTGAGGATCGAGCAACTGGGCTGTCATGTAACTCTGGGTAAAGAGAAACTAATAGTTTCAAGCCACACCCCGACACACCCACCAAACCGAGCAAACGTACCTGAATGTATGTTCAACAACCGAAACAGGTCATTGAGTACAAACTGTTCCAAAATTTTGCAAACGTACATGCAATATGAACGCAACCCAGATGTCGGAATTTCCCGTAAAACATGTTTGGGAAGTATTGATTTATTACATTAAAACGGTTTCCAGATTAACATTTGTCGAACCGAGAGTGCAAAATAGCACTGCGTTTGTTTTTTTTACAGTTAGAACTATACACATTACATATAGATTTTAAATAACCTAAGTTACACGTCGACATGTTTTGGATGTGTAGGCAATGTCCATGTAATTCAGTGTCTGATGTTGAAATCCAAATTCATCCAACTGACTCCTAGTCAATCAAAAAACGGCGGGAAAGTGGTTACAAAAGTCTACGTTGGTAGAATGGAATATAATGAAGAACGATAAAAGTGGCGGAGGCAACCAATTGGCCAATAGTAGCGTTGTCAAAAAAAAAACACGAGGGAAAAACGCACCCCCCTAACGCCACACTCTAGGCCAAACTGTTGCTTGACCAGGATTTAACGGAGCGCATAGATAGGTCAAACTGTTGCAGGAGATAGGTTGGTATCTTACTGCTATGTAACGTCCCAAAAAAACACTATTCTGTATATAGTGCACTACTTTTGACCAGAGCCTAAAGGAAAAGGCGAAGGTTAAGGGAATATGTTGATATTTGGGACGTCACCTCGAGGGGCTAATTGTACAATAGGCCTACTTTAAAAAAAAAAAAATCGATTTTATTGGGTTCAAATCTTGAGTCGTCAGTTCGTAACTATAAACAGTAGCCAGAGTTTCAGACGTTGAATTCCGAATAGGCTGACAGCTTTTGTCAGCTTTTAACTAGACTAAGCTCTTCAGTTGTCTTGAAGGCACTGACGTCGGAGTTGTTTTGAAGGTTACAAAAGCATGCCTGTCTGCTCACCTATCTACCTGACTAAAGGTGCGGTGTCAAGAAATTTCAAAACGACATCTATTAGGCCTATACTGTTAGGCTACTAATAAATAGCACTCGTTATGGGGGTTAAGGTGAAGACATACACCCCCCTCTCCTTGACCGCGTGTTTTAAGTCACTGCTGTATGGTTACTAACCTCATCCCATTTTATGAACTTGCTGCCGCGTTTTAGTATGTCGTGAACCGACACCGGTTTGAGTTGCAGAGCGTGGACTCCTGGCTTCGCCCCAGCCATGGCTCTGGATCAACGCTGTGTGGCAACGCCTAAACTCCGACTTCGGCGACCTGCCCTCCTCCGTGCCCCTTGGTCCTTGGGGCTAAGTCCTTTTCCGGGATGAGCTGTGACTTGCAGCTTTTGACGTTGCTCTATATAGGAGTAAGGAAATACGATAACTTGGCTTATAATAGCCGAAGTTTCAGTAGTCTACTATCCTAAACAGTTCAAAAAGTAATACGCTAAGAACAGTCGGGCAATTGAGTTGCGTTGTCTTGTCTGCCGGTGTAGGCTAGATATGTTTATAGGCTATAGGTCCATATCGCATTGAAAGGCTGGCTGGCTGGATAGATAGATCCATTCCTTCCTTCATTTCTTCCTTCCACCCGCCTATTACTGTCGCACTCTCTCTATTTCATCTCCCTTTAAAAGCTTTCTGCAAACTTTCTCATCACACTCGTCCCCGCCGGATTCTTCTCTTCTTTTTCTCCCTTCATGATTATAGAAAAGGGGGAGCGCAGAGCACGACAGAGTGAGAGAGTAGGAAGGAGGGAGTGGGGAAGAGAGGGAAAAAACGAACAGACGGGGGAGTGTTTTTCTCTCGCTCTCTTATTTTCAGAAAGGATTTCGACGCTGTCATTCCATTTGGTCTTTCAAGAGGCGTGTTCAGTGCGTTGGGGACATTAACGTTTTGTTTAGTAACGCTTTTGAACTGCCTGTTAACCCAGTTACATTCAACTCCAATTTACCAAAAACTTATATCGTTTTTACAAGATCGTCGTTTTCATACATGCAAACTCCTACAAAACCCATAAAGAATTTCAGCTATGTGCTGTAAGTGTCTCGTAGGTTCACTCCTACAGAAGTGTGTGTGTGTGTGTGTGTGTGTGTGTGTGTGTGTGTGTGTGTGTGTGTGTGTGTGTGTGTGCGCGTGCTTATTCTGAAACCTATGCACACACTTTCGTCAAACAATAAAAGGAAACAAGAAAACAATTTAATAAAAATGCTTGGTTTCAATTGTTAAAGTTTGCTGGTTGGTTTCATAGGGAAGTTACCAGTAAACAGTTCAAGTATGTGTGAGTGTGTGTGTCAAGGGACGCCTATGTAGACCAGTGTATCAATCCATTCCCACAACATATTGCACATACGCACACACACCTTAAACAGAGGGCACTAGCCCCCTGACACACACCACAATGGCCTTCTCTTACTTGTATGTGCATGGAAGGGAACACATACTAGTGGAAACCTGTAGTTGCAATAGCCTCAATTACTATCATTCTACTCTCTTATTTCTCTACACACTGCCCCGATACACACATTTACATTAATTTCTCTTTTGCAACTACAATTTTTTCTGTCTTTCTCCCACTAACCACTTTCCATCTCCATGTCCTAAATGACCTGTTAGCATTAAGCTAATGTACTTCTGACCAGAGCATTATGGAAGCTGGTCAAAAGTACTGACTATAGGAAATCGAGTTGCCTTTGGCATCTACATTGCTTGTTATGTTCCCAGAGTAGTAGATAAATAATAAAAAATAGAAAATGCAGTTTAATTCAGATTTCTTAAACAACAACAAAAAGTTGTTAACACAGAATTTGTAATGTTGAAGAGTAGAGAGATGGAGATAGACTTACACAAAGAGAAACACACTGGTAAACACAGCTGTGCCCTGTGTCCATATTCCCTGTTGGCCTGATTGGTGGGTCAAGGTCAGACCAAGTCTGGGGGGAGAGAATGACAGAGGAGAGAGAGAATGAGATTGAGAAAGGAGTGAAAACAAGAGGAGGGGACAGAGAATGGTGCACCTGTTTGAGGGAAGCATCATTTGAATTTTGTTGAATTAGATTATGAAAAGAGAGAGGGATGGGAAGAACATTAAAATGGAAAAACGAGGGGTGGCTGTATACGGTAGTGTAATCTGAAAGGCCCCTCTTCTCCCTCCCTCCGTCCCCCTCTCTATCTACTCTTTCTACCTCCCTCTCTCTTTGCCCCACCTCTCTCTCTCATTCTCTCATTTCACTGATATCTAAACATTTCTCACAGCATGCCAAGGACTCACAAAGGCACATTGTATCTTTGTAGCTGCGCAGGCAGGCAGGCAGTCAGGCGTGCATACACACACACATACACACTTACACCCGCACACACACACGCACACTACTCTCTCCTAATGATAATTTCCTGCCTCAGTCAACAGTAGAAATTATAAGAGCTACAATACATCAAATTACCCTGTAACACAGCAGAGATGTAGGCCTGTAATGCAGAGTTCATCTCAAAACCTCTTCTGCGGCTGCAAAAGCCAAATCATCTGCTACTCAAATCATTATTTATTTAAAGTGCATAAAGAAATACAGATATGATAAAAAGAAAACAACACAAACAACAGGAAATTAACAGAGAACAAGACAAAAGAAAACAACAACAAACCTCCAGTAACATCCAGAATTAATGTGAAGGTATTTCAGGATGGTGTTGTGTGGATGGTAACTAAATTGAGAAAGGGCATTAGGGAAGTACTGATGAAACATAAACTTGTGTTCTTAGGTCAGTCTTAAATATTTATCTGTGTCCTAAGGTGGTCTAACCCACTGCCTCTGGTGAACATGTAGTATTAGATTCACAGATTTGAATCTGGCCCACTGTTCTTTCAGACAAAAGAATACTCTCCTCAATCTTTCTCCACAATAAAATCCCTAAAAGTATTATATTATATACTATTATATAGAGCTGAGTCTGCCACCCAAACATGGATTGGCAGACAATTCCAGAGGGAAATTTTCCCCTTACTGTCTTAATATTATTGGAAAGACAAGAATACTTATTTGTATGTATAGAATGAAATTGATAGCATAAGGGTTGTATGTTAATAGTAAGACAATATAGACAGTATGTGCCTTTGTAACAAACCTGTGAACTGAAGCACAAATTGTGGCCACACTTTATGATTCCTGATAGACTTTCAGATTAGTAGTAGTATAGCCTGATTACATTCTGTTACAGTAACCTTTAAGGGATGCAATGAAGGCATGGCTTTGTTTTGCTGCTACTATTACTACACGTTCCTCTGCCCTTCAATATGTAGTAATCCTACATCTCCATCTATGGGCCGCTTGTCGTTATTACTGATCTCAAACCATGAGTTAAGCTGTTCTGAAGAGGTCAACAGGAGTTTTACTGGGAAAATGTTGCAGGCAATTTGCTGCTACCAATAACAACAGCTTATAAAACAGATGAAGAAACACCTTCTATACCTATTTCACAAGGACTTTGGTTTTTTTTTTTATACACTCAACTAAAGGATTATTAGGAACACCTGTTCAATTTCTCATTAATGCAATTATCTAATCAACCAATTACATGGAGTTGCTTCAATGCATTTAGGGGTGTGGTCCTGGTCAAGATAATCTCCTGAACTCCAAACTGAATGTCAGAATGGGAAAATAAGGTGACTTAAGAAATTTTGAGCGTGGCATGATTGTTGGTGCCAGACGGGCCGGTCTGAGTATTTCACAATCTGCTCAGTTACTGGAATTTTCACGCACAACCATTTCTAGGGTTTACAAAGAATGGTGTGAAAAGGGAAAAACATCCAGTATGCGGCAGTCCTGTGGGCGAAAATGCCTTGTTGATGCTAGAGGTCAGAGGAGAATGGGCCGACTGATTCAAGCTGATAGAAGAGCAACTTTGATTGAAATAACCACTTGTTACAACCGAGGTATGCAGCAAAGCATCTGTGAAGCCACAACACGCACAACCTTGAGGCGGATGGGCTACAACAGCAGAAGACCCCACCGGGTACCACTCATCTCCACTACAAATAGGAAAAAGAGGCTACCATTTGCACGAGCTCACCAAAATTGGACAGTTGAAGACTGGAAGAATGTTGCTTGGTCTTGATGAGTCTCGATTTCTGTTGAGACATTCAGATGGTAGAGTCAGAATTTGGCGTAAACAGAATGAGAACATGGATCCATCATGCCTTGTTACCAGTGTGCAGGCTGGTGGTGTAACGGTGTGGGGGATGTTTTCTTGGCACACTTTATTTGGGCATCGTTTAAATGCCATGGCCTACCTGAGCATTGTTTCTGACCATGTCCATCCCTTTATGAACACCATGTACCCATCCTCTGTTGGCTACTTCCAGCAGGATAATGCACCATGTCACAAAGCTCGAATCATTTCAAATTGGTTTCTTGAACATGACAATGAGTTCACTGTACTGAAATGGCCCCCACAGTCACCAGATCTCAACCCAATAGAGCATCTTTGGGATGTGGTTGGAACGGGAGCTTCGTGCCCTGGATGTGCATCCCACAAATCTCCATCAACTGCAAGATGCTATCCTATCAATATGGGCCAACATTTCTAAAGAATGCTTGTTGAATCAATGCCACGTAGAATTAAGGAAGTTCTGAAGGCGAAAGGGGGTCAAACACAGTATTAGTATGGTGTTCCTAATAATCCTTTAGGTGAGTGTACAGTATAGAGATGGTGATTATTACAACTATTTCAGTATAATGTGTGATTGTCTCACCTGGCTGCTTTGAGAAGATGCACTTTCTGTCTATCAATATATATATCTATCTATCAATCAAATGTATTTTATAAAGCATTTTTTTACATCAGCAGTTGGCACAACATGCTTTTACAAACACCCGGCCTGAAACCCCAAAGAGCTAGCAACAACAGGGTTGAAGCATTGTGGCTAGGAAAACTCCCTAATAGGGTTGAAACTTAGGAAGACACTAAAGAGGAACCATGCTCTGAGGGGTGGGCAGTCCTCTTCTTGCTGCACTGGGTGACCATTTTAAGATTACATATTGTAATAATTAATAAATACATGTGGACTGTATCCAGAGTCTATTAAACATAGTCTAATTTGCTCTTGATGTAGTTAATGTGATTTGATTAATCAATATACAGCCATATATAGCCTACTGCTATACATATGTTTATATAATTTAGTTATTTTACCAAGTATTTACAAAAAACTGCTTCTCAAAAGCTGTCCTGCTTCTGCAGAACGGACTAAATCAATTACCCTGACTCTCTGTTTACATTGCTCTTGCAGCTCAAAGGCTGCTGACATCCACCTCTCCCTAAGCTTATAGGAAAGTGTATGTGAGTTTTGACATGTTCTTCTATGTTTGACATGCTCACTATAGCATTGCTGCAACCTCTGATGTTTGCATATGACTTCAAAGACTTTGGGTCTTCAAACTTTGTTTGGCTAAGTGAGTGTAATTTCCTTACTGTCATGATAACAAATGCTTTGCCTTGAAATAACCTCTACCAGAAGCAATGTGTAAGCATCTCCTTGCAAGTTTTTGTCTCTGAACCTTGGTGAATTACTTGAGGTAGTACAGTTGCCGTGTAATGAGAAATGTCTGTTGAGAAAAAGTGGAAGTGTATTCAACGAAGTGGCATCTGGAAGTGTGGAAGTGTATTTGACAAAGAGGCGCGCCCCACCAATTCTCCAACACACCCTTGGTGATATTAATCATTTTCTTCTCCAAAGATCCGGAACACCTGGGGCCTCATGTATCAATCGTGTGTATGCACAAACATATTCCAAAAAAGTTGAAAAGGAAAGTTTTGAGTGAGGAAAAGAAGTGTTCAATTTGCAGTGGTCTCTTAATTTTAACCCTTCTGTTCTTCCTTTTTTGGAAAGGAAAGAAAAAGGTGCAGTGGTCTCTTAATACTTTCCGGAGCTGTATGTGCATAAACCATGAGTACACAAGTTCTGATGAAAAAGTTGGCATTTATCAAGGTTGAACTTGATGGGAAAGTGTGCGTATCTCTACGCAAATTTCAACCTATGTGTATGCACACCCTAGCGGTTGAATTGAAGAAATACCATGCTATTTCCGAAAAGCTGGTAGGCGAATTTCAACTGAAACACATGGGAAAAATCACATCAATAGAAATATGAATAGGCTACAGGAATACACAAACTGTTTCCTGCAATAGATGTAGGCCTAGCAAGCGTCAAAACCCTACAGCCTGTAGCTGATGCAAAAACGATTAGAACTAATAGGTTGCAAAACGTAGCCCTTTCAGTGGGCATATCCATACAGTTTGAAAACAAGACTAACAACAGCCCCATGTTTATGTGCGTAAAGCAACACATTCAACATCGCATATTTTATAATACACTACAATATGACCAGCCCAATTGCTCGATCCTCACAACCAAACAGACATATCTAAAACACTCTCCAATTAGTCATTAGGATGACTTTACCTTGGCAAACACAATGGCCCTCATTTATCAAAAGTGCGTACACCAAATTTCCAGCGTACACCTGGCGTACACCCAAAACCACGGTGACTTTGAGATTTATCAATATGGACGTTGGCGTACGGCACTCTCAAATCCTACGCCAGCTCAGGAGGTGGTGTACGCACGTTTTGAGTTAGTGCGGAAATGCGCATGTTGAGTTATATGTTCTCATCATTTATGTTATATTATGTTGTTTAATTATGATACTGACTGTTGTATACCCAAAATTGTGCAAGAGTTAATTGTGCGCATGTGTGAAAAGACGGGACTTTTATTTTGACCTGTCTCAAGTAAAAAATGTGTAGCCGTATACTCAGCCTCTGCTGCAGTTCCCTCGTGCACTGATGTTATGCCAGTGCAGAGATGTAAACTGAAAATAAAACAGTATTAATAGTTATATATATCTTTGGTGGATGGATGACAACAAAATATTGCACATGGACATGGCGGAGAGAAATGAAACCTTAACAGCGCAGAAAAGAAAATCCTAACGCACTGACAAACTAAAAGATGTGATATATTATGACCTACTGTAAAAAAAAAAAAAAACAACATAATTACAAACTTCAGTGTTTATTTTTGTGCAACATGGACTTCAAAGTTTCATTTGTGTGACTTTACCAAAGCATTTGACTTACATGTATTCCTTCAGATGCGAGTCTGTGCGCTTTACATGACGTTTCAGGGTTAGGCCCGGCAGTTGCGCATGGACTGGACTCAGTAATAAAAGGCTTTGAATTACCAAAATATAATTCAGACTGACAAAATAATAAAAATGACATTCTTCTTCTTTTAGACAATAATAGAAATAATAATAATAACGATATTCTTCTTCTAAATAACAATAAACGTCATTGATAAATATCATGAAATAATAAGACGAATATTACAAATTGTCATGCAGTTATTAATGTGAATGAATGGTACTCCACATCACATCATCATCTTTTATTCCGCTTTTTAAACTGCCAAATGAAACAATTTTATTTCTTTCTACCTCCCTGGTGATCGTCTCAATCTCCACGTCAGAGAAGTTTCTCTTTTTTGCCGTCTTCCGTGTGTCCATGGCGTAAAATGAGGGCGTGGGGGAAGCGGAGACTTGAATATATAGGGGCGTGTTATTCTAATGACGATCGTTTTCAGCCGCGGCATTTATCAAGGGAAAGTATTGCGTACACCTGGATTTTAAAGGTACGTACAGTTTCATAAATCAGGCGATGAGAGGAGTGTAAGCAAAATCTTACGCCAACATATACGCCCGTTTCTACGCAATAATGATAAATGAGGGCCAATGGCCCTCATTTATCAAAAGTGCGTACACCAAATTTCCAGCATACACCTGGCGTACACCCAAAACCACGGTGACTTTGAGATTTATCAATATGGACGTTGGCGTACGGCACTCTCAAATCCTACGCCAGCTCAGGAGGTGGTGTACGCACGTTTTGAGTTAGTGCGGAAATGCGCAGAAAAAAAAATCCTAACGCACTGACAAACTAAAAGATATGATATATTATGACCCACAGTAAAAAAAACAACAACATAATAATTACAAACTTATTTTTGTGCAACATGGACTTCAATGTTTAATTTGTGTGACTTTACCAAAGCATTTGATTTATATGTATTCCTTCAGATGCGAGCCTGTGTGCTTTACATGACGTTTCAGTGTTAGGCCCGGCAGTTGTGCACGGACTGGGTTCAGTAATAAAAGGCTTTTAATGACCAAAATATAATTCAGACTGACAAAATAATAAAAATGACCTTCTTTTAAATAATAATAATAATAATAAAATTCATAATTTTTATGGACAGAATTTCTAGGCGCAGCCAGGGGCCGGAGGGTGTCAGGTTTGGGGACCACACAATTTCGTCTCTGCTCTTTGCAGATGATGTTGTCGTGTTGGCCCCTTCTAACCAGGACCTTCAGCATGCGCTGGGACGGTTTGCAGCCGAGTGTGAAGCGGTGGGGATGAAAATCAGTACCTCCAAATCCGAGGCCATGGTCCTCAGTCGGAAAAGGGTGGCTTGCCCACTTCAGGTTGGTGGAGAGTGCCTGCCTCAAGTGGAGGAGTTTAAGTATCTAGGGGTCTTGTTCACGAGTGAGGGAAGGATGGAACGGGAGATTGACAGACGGATCGGTGCAGCTTCTGCAGTAATGCAGTCGATGTATCGGTCTGTCGTGGTGAAGAAAGATTGACCAGTCAATCTACGTTCCTACTCTCACCTATGGTCATGAGCTTTGGGTCATGACAGAAAGGACAAGATTCCGGATACAGGCGGCCGAAATGAGCTTTCTCCGCAGGGTGGCCGGGCGATCCCTTAGAGATAGGGTGAGAAGCTCGGTCACCCGGGAGGAGCTCAGAGTAGAGCCGCTGCTCCTCCACATCGAGAGGGGTCAGCTGAGGTGGCTTGGGCATCTGTTTCGGATGCCTCCGGAACGCCTTCCTGGGAAGGTGTTCCGGTCCCGTCCCACCGGGAGGAGACCCCGGGGAAGACCTAGGACACGCTGGAGGGACTATGTCTCCCGGCTGGCCTGGGAACGCCTCGGTGTCCCCCCGGAAGAGCTAGAGGAAGTGTCTGGGGAGAGGGAAGTCTGGGCATCCCTGCTTAGACTGCTGCCCCCGCGACCCGGCCCCGGATAAGCGGAAGAAGATGGTATGGTATGGTATGGTATGTTCTTTGTGTTTGGCAATTTGCCAGTCAATGGGGAAAATATCTGTCACTGTCACACTTTGTTCACCTTCTGTAATGTGGACACTGGTAAGTAAGGAGTGCAGCAAATCGCTTTCTCATGTCCACCTTGACTGATCTCAGCCGCGTATTGCAATGCGGAATATTTATCATTGCTTTTTGTGCTATTGATATGATTCGAAAAATGACATGTTTTTAGATTCTATATCAGATAATATTATTTGAAATTCACATTGTGGGAAACGTATTTTGTTGTAAGTTTTTTCTGACCGGTCTCAATCTTGCTCTGTATCGACTGAAATTACATAGTCAATAGGGCTAATTTGGATACCTTATATGGGTAATTGTAGGCGTTCTCAAACTTCACAAGAACGTTCTAGAAATGATTGTCCTTGTTGCATGCCTGACAACAACTGGTGGCAACCCCGTCCATTCAATCAATTTGCATTGATTAAGTGGGACAGTTTCTGTCCTATGTGTTCATTGGCCCTCATTTATCATTCTTGCGTAGAAACGGGCATATATGTTGGCGTAAGATTTTGCTTACACTCCTCTCACCGCCTGATTTATGAAGCTGTGCGTACCTTTAAAATCCAGGTGTACGCAATACCTGCCCTTGATAAATGCCGCGGCTGAAAACGATCGTCATTAGAATAACACGCCCCTATATATTCAAGTCTCCGCTTCCCCCACGCCCTCATTTTACGCCATGGACACACGGAAGACGGCAAAAAAGAGAAACTTCTCTGACGTGGAGATTGAGACGATCACCAGGGAGGTAGAAAGAAATACAATTGTTTTATTTGGCAGTTTAAAAAGCGGAATAAAAGATGATGATGTGATGTGGATTACCATTCATTCACATTAATAATTGCATGACAATTTGTAATATTCGTCTTATTATTTTATGATATTTATTATTAATGACGTTTAGTTATTTAGAAGAATGTCGTTATTATTATTTCTATTATTATTATTATTATTATTATTATACCATACCATCTTCTTCCGCTTATCCGGGGCCGGGTCGCGGGGGCAGCAGTCTAAGCAGGGATGCCCAGACTTCCCTCTCCCCAGACACGTCCTCTAGCTCTTCCGGGGGGACACCGAGGCGTTCCCAGGCCAGCCGGGAGACATAGTCCCTCCAGCGTGTCCTAGGTCTTCCCCGGGGTCTCCTCCCGGTGGGACGGGACCGGAACACCTTCCCAGGAAGGCGTTCCGGAGGCATCCGAAAAAGATGCCCAAGCCACCTCAGCTGACCCCTCTCGATGTGGAGGAGCAGCGGCTCTACTCTGAGCTCCTCCCGGGTGACCGAGCTTCTCACCCTATCTATAAGGGATCGCCCGGCCACCCTGCGGAGAAAGCTCATTTCGGCCGCCTGTATCCGGGATCTTGTCCTTTCGGTCATGACCCAAAGCTCATGACCATAGGTGAGAGTAGGAACGTAGATTGACTGGTAAATCGAGAGCTTCGCCTTGCGGCTCAGCTCTTTCTTCACCACGAACAGACCGATACATCGACTGCATTACTGCAGAAGCTGCACCGATCCGTCTGTCAATCTCCCGTTCCATCCTTCCCTCACTCGTGAACAAGACCCCTAGATACTTAAACTCCTCCACTTGAGGCAGGCACTCTCCACCAACCTGAAGTGGGCAAGCCACCCTTTTCCGACTGAGGACCATGGCCTCGGATTTGGAGGTACTGATTTTCATCCCCACCGCTTCACACTCGGCTGCAAACCGTCCCAGCGCATGCTGAAGGTCCTGGTTAGAAGGGGCCAACACGACAACATCATCTGCAAAGAGCAGAGACGAAATTGTGTGGTCCCCAAACCTGACACCCTCCGGCCCCTGGCTGCGCCTAGAAATTCTGTCCATAAAAATTACGAACAGAACCGGTGACAAAGGGCAGCCCTGCCGGAGTCCAACATGCACTGGGAACAAGTCTGACTTACTGCCGGCAATGCGGACCAAGCTCCTGCTTCGGTTGTACAGGGACCTGACAGCCCTTAGCAAAGGACCCAGGACCCCATATTCCCCAAGCACCCTCCACAAGATGCCGCGAGGGACACAGTCGAATGCCTTCTCCAAATCCACAAAACACATCTGGATTGGTTGGGCAAACTCCCATGAACCCTCCAACACCCCGTAGAGGGTATAGAGCTGGTCCAGTGTTCCACGGCCCGGACGAAAACCACACTGTTCCTCCTGAATCCGAGGTTCTACTATCGGCCGTATTCTCCTCTCCAGAACCCTGGCATAGACTTTCCCGGGGAGGCTGAGAAGTGTGATCCCCCTATAGTTGGAACACACCCTCCGGTCCCCCTTCTTAAAAAGAGGGACCACCACCCCTGTCTGCCATCCCAGAGGCACTGTCCCCGACCGCCACGTGATGTTGCACAGGCGTGTCAACCAAGACAACCCCACAACATCCAGAGACTTGAGGTACTCAGGGCGGATCTCATCCACCCCCGGTGCCTTGCCACCGAGGAGTTTCTTGACCACCTCAGTGACTTCAGCCCGGGTGATGGACGAGTCCACCTCTGAGCCCTCATCCTCTGCTTCCTCAATGGAAGAAGTGACAGCGGGATTGAGGAGATCCTCGAAGTACTCCTTCCACCGCCCGACGACATCCTCAGTTGAGGTCAACAGCTGCCCACCTCTACTGTAAACAGCGTTGGTAGGGCACTGTTTCCCTCTCCTGAGGCGCCGGATGGTTTGCCAGAATCTCTTCGAGGCCAGCCGATAGTCCTTCTCCATGGCCTGACCGAACTCCTCCCAGGCCCGAGTTTTTGCCTCCACAACCACCCGGGCTGCAGCCCGCTTGGCCTGTCGGTACCCGTCAGCTGCGTCAGGAGTCCCACAAGCCAACCAGGCCTGATAGGACTCCTTCTTCAGCTTGACGGCATCCCTTACTTCCGGTGTCCACCACCGGGTTCGGGGATTGCCGCCTCGAGAGGCACCGGAGACCTTACGGCCACAGCTCCGAGCGGCCGCTTCGACAATGGCGGTGGAGAACATGGTCCACTCGGACTCAATATCTCCAGCCTCCCTCGGGATCCAGTCGAAGCTCTGCCGGAGGTGGGAGTTAAAGATCTCTCTGACAGGAGACTCGGCCAGATGTTCCCAGCAGACCCTTACAGTACGCTTGGGCCTGCCGAGTCTGTCCAGCTTCCTCCCCCGCCATCGGATCCAACTCACCACCAGGTGGTGATCAGTTGACAGCTCCGCCCCTCTCTTCACCCGAGTGTCCAAGACATACGACCGCAGGTCAGATGAGACGACAACAAAGTCGATCATCGACCTGCGGCCTAGGGTGTCCTGGTGCCACGTGCACTGATGGACACCCTTATGCTTGAGCATGGTGTTCGTTATGGACAAACTGTGACTAGCACAGAAGTCCAATAACTGAACACAGCTCGGGTTCAGATCAGGGGGGCCGTTCCTCCCAATCACGCCCCTCCAGGTGTCACTGTCGTTGCCCACGTGGGCGTTGAAGTCCCCCAGTAGAACAATAGAGTCCCCGGTCGGAGCACTTTCCAGCACCCCTCCCAGAGACTCCAAGAAGGTCGGGTACTCTGCACTGCCGTTCGGCCCGTAGGCACAAACAACAGTGAGAGACCTATCCCCGACCCGTAGGCGCAGGGAAACGACCCTCTCGTTCACCGGGGTAAACTCCAACACATGGCAGCAGAGCTGGGGAGCTATAAGCAAACCCACACCAGCCCGCCGCCTCTCACCATGGGCAACTCCAGAGTGGTGAAGAGTCCATCCTCTCTCAAGGAGTGTGGTTCCAGAGCCCAAGCCGTGCGTAGAGGTGATCCCGACTACCTCTAATCGGAACCTCTCAACCTCACGCACTAACTCAGGCTCCTTCCCCGCCAGCGAGGTGACATTCCACGTCCCTAGAGCTAGTTTCCGTGTCCAGAGATCGGGTTGTCTAGGCCCCTGCCTTCGACTGCCGCCCGATCCTCTTCGCACCGGCCCCTTATGGTCCCTCCTGTGGGTGGTGAGCCCACGGGAGGGCGGCCCCACGTCGCCCGTTCGGGCTGAGCCCGGCCGGGCCCCATGGGGGAAGGCCCGGCCACCAGGCGCTCGCATACGAGCCCCAACCCCGGGCCTGGCTCCAGGGTGGGGCCCCGGCTGCGCCATAACGGGCGACGTCACGGTACTCATAATTTTGTTCATCATTAAGGGGGTTTTGAACCGCTCTTAGTCTGACCCGTCGCCTAAGACCTGTTTGCCTTGGGAGACCCTACCTGGGGCATATAGCCCCAGACAACATAGCTCCTAGGGTCACTCGGGTACTCAAACCCCTCCACCACGTTAAGGTGGCAGTTCTTGGAGGGGACAAAGAACATCTAAGTCGTAAAAGTGTGCATCTTTAAATAAATCGGCATATTGTAGTGTATGGTAAAATATGCAATGTTGAATGTGTTGCTTTAAGCACAAACGTAAGCCAGATTGATACATGAGGCCCCTGGAGAGGTGTGAAACTGAGCAGATTGGAATGTTACTAAATGCATGATATTGTGGACATTTATCTGTAGTGTTTGGATTTTTACAAACTATTAGTTCTAATAGTTTTTGGATCAGCTACAGGCTGTAGGGTTTTGACGCTTGCTACATCTGTAGCCTATAAGCCTACGACGTTGCAGGAATCAGTTTGTGCATTCCTGTAGGCTATTCATATTTCTATTGATATTACTTTTCCCTTCTGTTTCAGTTGAAATTCCCCTACCAGCTTTTCATGTATGAATTTCTACCATGGTGCTCCATTACTTATGCTTATATTGTAATGAAATTGTGCTTTAAAGTTTGGACGCCATGCACTCTCCCCACACACTTGTATTTGTATACAATAATCATACGTTGAGTACAAAACTAACATTTAGAGGATTTGAAGTAGAAATGTCATGTTTTTTTTTTTTTAACTGATAAAAGTTGAATGCACAAACCCAATTTCATCATGTAAGATTCTGTATTAGCGCTTTCCATTTCAACTTTAGTCCACAACAAGGTATTGAAATTAATAATAATAACTTTATTTTTATAGCAGATTTCTAGTACAATTACACAGTGCTTTACACACAATAAAAATAGAAATACATTAAAATAATAATAACAAAATTAAGAAAGTAAAAAGAATAAACAAAATATAAAATCACAAGGATAAAATATTTGTAAAAGCCAACTTATAAAAATACATTTTTAAGTAAGATTTATAACTATGGATTGACGTAGCATCTCTGACATTCTGTGGTAGGCTGTTCCAGTGTCTAGGGTTCTGTATTGCAAAGGCCTGGTTCCTTTTAGTCTTCAGTCTAGACTCCGGGACAGCCAGAAGTCCTTTTACAGCTGGTCTGAGAGGCCTAACAGTGCAGTATGGGTTTAGCATGTCACTAATGTAATCAGATGACAGACCATGTAGAGCCTTAAGAGTGATAAGAAGAATTTTTAAATCTACTCTGAACTTCACAGGTAACCAATGTAGTGCTGCCAACACTGGTGTTATATGAGACCTTGATTTCGTCCTTGTAAGTCTGTCAGCCGAATTCGGAGTTTACCTAGGGACTTATTGTTGAGGCATGTAAACAAAGCATTACAGTAATCTAGGCGAGATGAAATAAAAGCATGTATAATTTTTTCAGTGTCCTCAAAAGATAAAACCAATCTTATTTTGGCAATGTTTCAGTGAAGTTGGTAAAAGCATGACTGCACCAGTTGTTTTGTTTTATATTCAAATTTAAGTCTGGATCAAAGAATACTCCCAAAATTCTGGCCACAGGCACAATATTTTTTGCTTGTGATCCTAGAGCCAACCGAACTTCAGCCAAAATAAATGGGTGGCCAATAATTAAAACTTCAGTTTTATTAGAGTTTAACTGAAGAAAAGTATTGGACATCCAGTTTGTAATGTCTTTCAGTCAATTATGCAGAACACACAACTTGCTGAAGTCATTTCGCTTAACCGACAAATACAACTGCAAATCATCTGCATAACAATGAAAAGAAATGTCATGCTGCCAAATAATACTACCTAATGGAAGCATATACAGAGAAAACAGGATTGGCCCCAGGATGGAATCCTGCAGAACACCACAAATGACATATGACAGGAAGACAATTGTTAATGGGCTCTATTTGACAGATACAACTATAATCAATCTAGTGCAATCCCTGAGATCCCAACCCAATTTCTAAGTCTGTCAATCAAAACATTGTGGTCTATAGTGTCTAAAGCTGCACTAAGGTCCAGTAACAACAGGACTGAACATTCTCCAGAGTCAGCATTCAACAACAAGACATTTTTAACCTTAACTAGAGCAGTTTCATTACTGTGTTCCACCACCTGTAAAAGTTACTTTATTTGGATGAGAAGGGCAGCTTGGGAATTGACCTGTAGTTATTAAAACAGAGGTTTTCAAGATTAGGTTATTTTAGAAGAAGCTGAACACATGCTGACTTAACATAGTCAGGGACACAACCTGTGAGGAGAGAACTGTTTATAATGGACTGTAGTTCAGGGCCTTCTATTCCAATAATTTATTTAAGCAGTCTGGGTGGTATAATGTCTAGAGGGCAAAAGGAGGGTTTTAAATGAAATGTGATATCTAAAAGGTATTCTAAAACAATTGGAGTAAAAGAGTTAAATAAGTTGACAGGGGTCAGGAACTTCAATACAGGGCAGAGTATGGTTTATCATAGATCTAATATACATTTTCTGATTAAAAAAGGTTAAGAACTTTTCAGTCTGCAGCCGTTGAGGCCATGGCCATGACTGGTGCTGGATTAACAACACGGTCAATAGTTCTAAATAAGAACTTTGGGCTATGACAGTTTGCTGCAGTTAAGCCAGAAAAAATATCTAGCCTTTGCATCCTTAACTGCCTTATTGTAAGATAATAGCAGCGCCTACATATAGATGTAATGGACATTTTCCATTCCTTTTCGATTTTTGTTCTGTTTTTCTACATGTCTTCTAAAGGTTTCCTATCTTCTCATGTAACCAAGGGTAAAGTTTAGATTCAGGCCTTGACTTGGTCTAAATGGAGCAATATCATCAAGAGTGTTTTGACATAGTTTGTTGAATCAATTTGGTGATACATCAGTACTACATGTGGCATACAGGTTTTCACTATGACTTCAAAAAATTGAAGGTGTCTGTGTATTAATAATGCAAGAGCAAATATTATGATTTTCCTTTTTGGGGAAAACATTAAACAGGACATTAAAAACAACACTAAGATGATCAGACACAAAAATATCTTACTTGACAAGATAATTCAGGGTAAAACCAAGAGTAAAAACCAAAGCCAGTGTGTGGCCATGATTGTGGGTCTGAACAGAGACATGCTGTGTCATGTTAAATGATTCAGTTAGATCTATAATGTCAGTGGCTGTTACAGTTAGGTCTGGAAATATTTTGAAACTGACAACATTTCCATAATTTGGGCTATGAACGCCACCAAAATGGATTTGAAATGAAACAACCAAGATCCAATTGAAGTGCAGACTTTCAGCTTTAATTCAAAGAGTTGAAAAAAATATTGTATTAAAAAAGTTATTAATTGCTACCATTTTCATACACAGTCCCCTTATTTCAGGGGCTCAAATGTAATTGGACAAATTAACACAATCCTAAATGAAATCATTTTTAATACTGTGTCCCCAAGTGCAGTCGCAAAAACCATCAAGCAAGAAACTGGCTCACATGATGACCGCCCCAGGAGAGGAAGACCAAGAGTCACCTCTGCTGCTGAGGATAAGTTAATCCGAGTCACCAGCCTCAGAAATCGCAGGTTAACAGCAAGCTCAGATTAGAGACCAGATGAATACCACACAGAGTTCTAGCAGCAGACACATCTCTAGAACAACTGTTAAGAGGAGTCTGCTCGAATCAGTCCTTCATGGTCAAGTAGCTGCTAGAAAACCACTGCTAAGGAGAGGCAACAAGCAGAAGAGATTTGTTTGGGCCAAGAAACAACCACGTGTCTTTGTGCGACGCAGTAAAGGTGAACGGATGGATTCTACATGCCTGGTTCCCACGGTGAAGTATGGAGGAGGAGGTGTGATGGTGTGGGGGTGCGTTGTTGGTGACACTGTTGGGGATTTATTTAAAATTGAAGGCATACTGAACCAGCATGGCTACCACAGCATCCTGCAGCGACATGCCATCCCATCCGGTTTGCGTTTAGTTGGACCATCATTTATTTTTCAACAGGACAATGCCCCCAAACACACCTCCAGGCTGTGTAAGGGCAAATTTGACCAAGAAGGAGAGGGATGGAGTGCTGCCTCCACAGTCACCGGACCTGAACCCAATCGAGATGGTTTGGGGTGAGCTGGACCGCAGAGTGAAGGCAAAAAGGCCAGCAAGTGCTAAGAATCTCTGGGAACTCCTTCAAGACTGTTGGAAAACCATTTCAGGTGATTACCTCTTGAAGCTCATCAAGAGAATGCAGAGAGTGTGCAAAGCAGTAATCAGAGCAAAGGGAGGCTGCTTTAAAGAAACTAGAATATAAGACATGTTTTCAGTTATTTACATAATTCCACATGTTCATTCATAGTTTTGATGCCTTCAGTGAGAATCTACAATGTAAATAGTCATGAAAATAAAGGAAACACATTGAATGAGAAGGTGTGTCCAAACTTTTGGCCTGTACTGTATATCCCTATACACTTCAGAATTCATCCGGTGTGACAACTGCGCCCTCTGCTGCTTCACCTCCCCCTGCAGCGGACGGGCTCCAGCGTTCGACGTCACCGGCCTTCTGACACCACTGTCCGTCTCATCATGCATTTCACCTGTGTCCTGTTTAGCGCACCTGTTCCTCATCCTCATCATTCCCCCCAGTATATATGTTCCCTCTGCTCCCCCTGTCTTTGTGTGTAATTGTCTCTGACCCTACAAAGAGCTGTACTACGCTTCGTACTCGATACATCCATATTTCCACTGGATTGTAATAAATATCCTTCTACCACGTCGTTCTCCTGCTCCTCCTTGTTCCAAACCCCCGAAGCCGTGACATCCGGCTGCTTCTGTCTTGTGTCACATCATTAATAAACACTAGTGACACAGTGCCCATGACATCACAGATGATGCGGTATGCTTCGGATCATGAGCCGTTCCAAGCCTTCTCCATACTTTTTTCTTCCCATCATTCTGGTACAGGTTCATCTGTCCAAAGAATGCTGTTCCAGAACTGAGCTGGCTTTTTACGTGCTTTTTGGCAAAGTCTAATCTGGCCTTTCTAATCTTGAGGCTTATCCACCTTGCGGTGAACCCTCTGTATTTGCTCTTGTGAAGTCTTCTATTAATGGTAGACTTGGATAATGATATGCCTAACTCCTGGAGAGTGTTCTTCACTTGGCTGGATGTTGTGAAGGGCTTTTTCCTTTACCATGGAAAAAATCCAATGATCATCCACCAATCTTGTCTTCTGTGGAAGTCCAGGCCTTTTTGTGTTGCAGAGACCACCAGTGTGTTCTTTTTTTCTCAGAATGTACCAAACTTTTTGTTTGGCCACTCCTAACTGCTCTCTCTGATGCCTGCCTTTTTTGCAGCCTAAGGATAGCCTGTTTCACTTTCATTGAGAGCTCCTTTGACCGCATGTTGTGGGTTAACAATGACAGCTTCCAAATGTAAATGCCACACCTGGAATGAATTCCAGACCTTTTACCTGCTTAATTGATGAAGACATAATGAAGGAAAGACCACACCTGTCCATGAAACAGCTTTTGGGGCAATTGTCCAATTACTTTTGGTCCCTTGAAAAAATGGGGGCAACATGTTAAAGAGCTGTAATTCCTAAACCCTTCCTCCAATTCGGATGTGAATACCCTCAAATTAAAGCTGAGAGACTGCACTGTAACTTGAATATATTTTGGTAAACAGACAAAATAACAGAATATGTATCAATGTCCAGTTATTTCCGGACTCAACTGTATATTTGAGGGGATATCAATATGGAAAACGAAATCCCCTGCAAAAATGATATGGAAAGAAATTCAGAACATTCAAACATGAAGTTGGAGTTTAGATTTGGAGGGCAATAAATCACAGTACATAAAATTGTCTCAAGGCAGTTAATAGAAAAAATACAGTTCTGCTCACAAGTTTGCATAACCTGGCAGAAATTGTGAAATGTTGGCATTGATTTTGAAAAGATGTATTTTATTTAAATCAGTGATCATATAAAGCCATTTATTATCACATAATTGTTTGGCTCCTTTTTACATGATAATGATAACAGAAATCAACCAAATGGCCCTGATCAAAAGTTTACCTTGAATATTTAGCCTTGTTACAGACATACAAGGTGAAACACACAGGTGAAAATGGCAATTAAAGGTGAATGTCCCAAACCTGTGAGTTTTTAAATTGCAATATGTGTCTGTGTATAAATAGTCAATGAGTTTGTTAGCTCTCACATGGATGCACTGAGCAGGCTAGATAATGAGCCATTGAGAGCAGAAAATAACTGTCAAAAGACCTGTGTATTAAGGTTATGGAACTTTAAAAAGATGGAAAAGGATATAAAAAGATATCCAAAGCCTTTCAAATGCCAGTCAGTTCTGTTCAATCACTTATTCAGGTATCTCTTGTTACCAAGCCACGGTCAGGTAGACCAAGAAAGATTTCAGCCAAAACTGCCAGAAGAATTGTTCGGGATACAAAGAAAAGCCCACAGGTAACCTCAGAGAAATACAGGCTGCTCTGGAAAAAGACGGTGTGGTTGTTTCAAGGAGCACAATACGGCGATACTTGAACAAAAATGAGCTGCATGGTCAATTTGCAAGGAAGAAGCCTTTACTGTACCAATGCCACAAAAAACCCTGGTTACAATATGCCCGACAACACCTTGACACGCCTCAAAGCTTCTGGCACACTGTAATTTGGAGGAACAAGACAAAAATTTGTTTTATGGTTACAACCATAAGCACTATGTTTGGAGAGGGGTCAACAAGGTCTATAGTGAACAGAATACTATCCCTACTGTGAAGCATGGGTGGTGGCTCACTGATGTTTTGGGGGTGTGTGAGCTCTGGAGGCCAAGTTGACCCTCCAGTGTTTACAGCAGAAAAAGGTGAAGGTTCTGGAGTGGCCATCACAGTCTCCTGACTGTAATATCATCGAGCCACTCTGGGGAGATCTCAAACATGTGGTTCATACAAGACGCCAAAAAACTTTGTATGACCTGGAGGCATTTTGCCAAGACGAATGGGCAGCTATACCACCTGAAAGAATTTCGGGCCTCATAGACAACTATTACAAAAGACTACATGCTATAATTGATGCTAAAGGGGACAATACCCAATATTAAGAACTAAGAGTATGCAGTATTTCGAACAGGGGTCAGTTCATTTTCTCTTAGTTGCCATGTTTTGTTTTATGATTGTTCCATTCTTTTATGACCTGCAGTTGAATGTGAATCCCATAAGAAATAAAAGACCTGTTTTGCCTGCTCACTCCTGTCTTCTTTAGAAATGGTACATATATTGCCAATTCTTCAAGGGTACGCAAAATTCTGCGCACAACTGTAAGCACCTCAAAAGAGTAGAACTCTGACACAGATGGGGCTGCATTTGGTTTGGTGAACTACAGCAATTCCCCCTCCACAGCTATTAATCCATTTCAGTACAGTGAACTCATTGTCATGTTCAAGAAACCAATTTCCCATTCTGACACTCCGTTTGGAGTTCAGGAGATTGTCTTGACCAGGACCACAAGCCTAAATGGATTGAAGCAACTGCCATGTGATTGGTTGATTAGATAATTGCATTAATGAGAAATTGAACAGGTGTTCCTAATAATCCTTTAGGTGAGTGTATGTGGCCATGTTGTTAATGTCCTCCGAATGCATCATCGATGCCCCCAATATGGAAGTGAATATGGAAGTGAATATTTCACGTGGTTTGTCTGCTGGCATTTGTCACATACAAAACCTTCAATAAAATCCTCTTTCTCCACTACCACAAACATCTCACATATTTCGCACTTCATGGCAATGTCCTTGTGGTTTGATGTCTTTATCTCGGGCCAAAACATGATGCGGCTGGGAAAAAACTTGTTTAAAACCAGGGGCGTAGGTTTGATATTAAATGTGAGGGGGACAAATATTTTTTGAATTTGAATTTCACAACTTCACCTCCCAAGAACCACAACTCTCTGGCATGACAATATTGGTCAACTCAACCACCTTCTGGCTCTGCTAATAAATATGAACATTCAAAGATATGGGCTACGTAGTATAACAAATAATTTTGTTTAGGTTATCCACTTTTGTAGACTACTGCAACAACATTTCACCTAAGCGCCACTGTATACCTTTTCTCCCTGGCAATCTGACCCTGCTGTGACAGGAACCCCTGTCACGTTCACTGTGTAACCCTGCTAAAATGCAGTAAATAATTACATAAACAGCTTGATCTAGATTGACGCCTGCAGCACCTGATGACAATGTTTGATCTATAAGATCCACATTAGGTTGAAATGTCAAATGCAGCTACCTATGTAGCATGCAACTTCATGAGATCAACTATTATCCAAGTTAGTTTCTAGCTATATCTTTTATATTGCTCAAAGCTAGCTTGCTGTAGCACTCACTTTGTACAAACCCGATTCCAAAAAAGTTGGGACACTGTACAATTGTGAATAAAAACAGAATGCAATGATGTGGAAGTTTCAAATTTCAGTATATTTTATTCAGAATACAACATAGATGACATATCAAATGTTTAAACTGAGAATATTTATCACTTTAAGGGAAAAATAAGTTGATTTAAAATTTCATGGCATCAACACATCTCAAAAAAGTTGGGACAAGGCCATGTTTACCACTGTGTGGCATCCCCTCTTCTTTTTATAACAGACTGCAAATGTCTGGGGACTGAGGAGACAAGTTGCTCAAGTTTATGAATAGGAATGTTGTCCCATTCTTGTCTAATACACGCTTCTAGTTGTTCAACTGTCTTAGGTCTTAGGTGGAGTGCATGTTCGGGACCCTCTCTGCCCGGTGGTGGATGTACCGATGGGTGCTTGCACTAAAGCCAGAGACAGTTGAGGTCTATGTGAAGGCTACCTGCATCCTCCACAACTTCCTAAGAACATGCCAAGGGACCCAAAGGTCCCAGCTGTCGACACAGACAGAGATTAGTGTTCCAAGTGACAGCTTGTGACTCACTCATGCTGGATCCAACAACACCCCCAGGGAGGCGAATGAGGTGAGGGAGACCCTGACGACCTACTTATTTTCTCCAACTGGTGCAATCCCATGGCAACACAAAGTGGTGTGACCAATCCATGACCGTCCTCCTCCACAGTACCACAAAAATGATTTGGGGACTACTAAACAAATATTTATTTGTACAAAATGTATTGTAACTAATATTAACAGAATATCTATGTAATTTCAACAGTAAACAAGAATTTCCAAAAACGTACTTTATTGAGTGAGTTTGTGTGATGTGGCTCTATGTGTGTGTGTGTGTGTGTGTGTGTGTGTGTGTGTGTGTGTGTGTGTGTGAGATGCAGGGCTGGAAAAGTTGGTCCATGCAGAAGGAAATTCTGGGACATCATATTTTAATTTAATCTCTACAATGACAAAAAATAATGAAATTATATTGCAAATACAAAACATGTACACACAGAATAATATTCTATAGTTGTAGTATTCAAAAATACTGCTCTGGAAAGAATTCAGAGATCGCTTTTCTCGTTCTTTTCCTCACAGAAACTGTGAAGTGGTCTCTTAAAATTTACCCAGAGCTGTATTTCTGATATTGTGTGTCAATGTATAACTTAAAATTAAATTCTGCATCATAAAGCATCTGGAAAATTAGCATTTTTGCATAAGCCTTCTTCTGTGTTGATAGTCTTTTTAGTGAGGGCACAATAGTTTTAGCAAAAAGCTCATCCTCATCATCAGGTCTTGGTGGAATGGTAGCTTCTACCACATTGGCAGTCTGGAGGCACTGCTGAAACGGCATCATGTTGGGGGTGGCTTGTCCTGTCCGATGCCTCTGTGTATGGGGTCTGGGTCTGGTAGCTTGTGAAGAGCTTGTGGCTGAAAATGTATCTTCATCAGTCACGGACTCATGGACAGTAACATTTTCCAGCACGATGTTCTCTTCTCTACTCTCATCTTCTGCTCTCCTCTTTTTCGCCCTCCTTTCTCCTCCCCTCCTCTCTCTTGTCCCCCCTCTCCTCCCTTTTTCTTTCTTGTCCTCCTTTCTCCACCCCTACAGTCATCTTCTAATAGTGAAAAAAAAGTATTTTTCTTATGCACTTTAAATGTGTTGACTACTCATACTTTCTCTAGCTCTCTACCACACCTAGCAGGTTATTAGCCTATACAACGTGGCTAGCAAGAGTTACGTGACAAAAAAGAGCTACTGTTGCCAGCATGGTGAGCTAGCTATAACAAATGAAGAATTTCACAACTCTACAAACCTGGCATCTTTACTTGCATGGCTACACTTTTCCAAGCCGCATTTTTAACATTTAGGTCTCGGTAAACGTCCGAGGTAGTATCATATAAATAAGGGTAGCTAGACACCTGCATGTTTTGATGCTGAGGCTTAATCTGTTACATTACCAACTAAAATATTGTAATTGGATTACAGATACACAAAATAAATTATGATTACATCTTGGATTACTTCAATTGAAAAATAATAGGTGTGTGAAATAATTATGACACGTTGCATGTTCGATTTTTTTATTTAATGTTTTAAAAACATCGTTATTTGAACCAAAACAACAATTGTGCGCCTCAGTTGTGTGTGTGATCACCATGCATGCAAAGGTGGGTGGGCGAAACCAGATTAGTGACCAAGGAAGCACTAGTTTAATTTCCTACAATTATATAGGCTTATCTACAATATTAGCCAACCCATATAAAATGTGAGTAAATGTACTATCGACGCATCTTTCTCAAAAAAATGATAGATGATAGGCCTACCTGGTGTTATATCTTTTTCAATGTTCAAGGTTTATTTGTCAATTGCACCCAACAACACAGCCAGGAAGAGTGGCAATGAACACCTCTGACAGGAATTGTTTAGAAGATTAGGCAACTCTGTTAGATAGCTGTAACATGGCGCTGTCTTAAAGATAAAACATTATTTGGAATTTATCACGGTATATGAGGAGAAAAAGTGTTAGAAAGCACTCTGCCAAAGGATGATGATTTGCATTTGATGCAGTCACCTCAAATCCATTCATATAGGTAGGCCATGTGATTCTGCTTGCTTTGCATCTCAGAAAATTGTGTTCATTGGTTATCATTGAATCCTGACAACATTGACATTAAGCTAAGAGTGCAGTGCAGGTATGATCACAGTTTATTTCTTCAATTTGCGTTTGAACAGAGGTGTCAAAAGTATTCACATTCATTACTCAGGTAGAAGTATAGATATTAGGTTTTAAAAAGACTTCTGTAGAAGTTGAAGTATCAACTCAAGCTTTTTACTCAAGTGTAAAAGTACAAGTTCTCTCGAGTCTCTGCCATTGACATCTTCGTACTTGGCTACATACATTTGCTATTTCCTTGCTGGAGTGTGACGTGATTTGTGTCATGTGCAGGTGCGATTGATCGCGTACAAACCAATAGGGGGTCGAATGGTATGTTTATACTTCTCATCCAACCACAATCAAATTCACTCTCTATCCGGAGTGCACAATTTATCTGGATAGGTATTTTTTGTGTGTGTGTGTGTGTGTGTGTATTTTTGAACGATGACAAGCCGGAATGAAAACAAGCCAAACTGAAATAGGAGTAACAAGGCTATTTTTAAAATGTAAGGAGTAGAAAGTACAGATAATTGCGTGAAAATGTAAGGAGTAGAAGTAAAAAGTCTGCTGTAAAATAATTACTCCAGTATACAATAGATACCCAAAATGTCTACTTAAGTAAGGTAACGAAGTATTTGTAAAAAATCCATCGCTGGTGGCCCTAATAATCTCAGGCAACGTTTGCGCGGGTAAAAATTGTGTGCGGGTGCAGACTGCGAACGTGCATTTGCGTGTCTCCCAGCAAACACGTTACGTAACCACGACCAACCGTGAGGTGGTGGATTGGTCATGTCGTGACATTACCTTCTTACAACGTTGTGGCAATGTTGTCTGTTGGTAATTGCATGACCACATCTTCCTCACCTGCTCAGGACCTTGCAGAAACGTAATTCAATGTAAAATATTACGTACCAGCTTGGTAACCATCTTACGTAACTACAACTGGAAAAGTTAAACTCCTATTTTCGCTGCTACAGTGTACTTTGCTTACAATGTAATTACTTGCCACCACATCGAAAACGATATTCAAAATATTTCGGAGTTCAGCTGAAGAAACAATAATCCTCCAATACACGCAATTGCTCAATTCAAATGCCATGTAGCCTAATCTCGCACAAGACCAAATAGAAGGCATACACAAATTAACTGTGCACGCACGGAAGAGCCGCAGCTCGATGTCTTCGCTGTAGTATACGTACTCCAAAATAGTAATGAGAAGTTTACCTCAACAATTACAATATCGCGGTGGCTGTATACTTCTGATGTGTTAAACTATATTTATGTTATATGTCATGGAGCTCCACACCCTAGAGGGGCTTTAGCTCCTAGTCATTTACCCTGGCTGCTGAAGGAATATTCCCTTCGGCTCATGGGCAGAACGTGTCAAACTGGTGGAATCCCCTGCGCCTGAGGTCCGTGTTTTCAAAGCCATTTGAGAAATGTCTGTCTTTCCATTGGCTGATAGGTAAATCTGTACTTTGATTGTGACACACATGTCTCTATAATATCAGAGGATTATTAGGTATTTGGGCCATGTCCTCCTGCCTAGAAGAAGGATGTATTCTTTGTCGTCATATACATGGATGAATGAGTTACTAGTTAAAGATGCCGAGAGGGGTCTGGTGTTTGAATAGGAGACATCCTTGACCGGCACGGGTGGATTAGAGGGTTACTCGTAAATCTGTATAACCCTTTAGTGTCTTCTGTTGACTATCCAGACATTGTGTCTCCTCAGGAGTTGAGAAGGATAAGGTAGGGGGATAGCCCGCCCTTTGGGTAAACAGATGGCAGCATCTTAACACACCCCTTTTCTATGTAATAAATACGGATTGTTCATGTATGGAGTTAGAGACTCCTCGGATGATTATGTCTGTAAGCGTTTGACGCGTCTCTCTCATTTGCAAATGATTTAATAAACTGTTAATTTGTTACAAGAGTATTTCGTCTCTGTACTTCCTTCTAAAAGAGTTCTGATTGATAAAATTGCCATCACAATATTCCCTGGCCGTCCAAGAAACCCAGATCATCCTGACTGGGCGTGGAGCGTGCTACGAGTAGCAATGTTGCCCTCACGGTCCCCACCTCTTCCTCCATCAGCAGAGTAACGGCTGAGTCTGACAGCGTTGCAGATTCGGGCCGACAATTTTATCTTTTCAATAAACAAGCTAAACGATACTCGGGTGTAAGTTGTACTTTTGTGCAGACTCAGGCGGTGTCTGAGCCTGTTAAGTCGAGTGTGCGCTCTCTCTGTCTCTATGTCTGCCCTGTTGGATATGAGCAGTGACGCGTTATGAGCGGCTTTTCCCTCATTCTCTCCCTGCAACCTGCAGGTATTCTATTCCTTTCCCTATTCAGTGTAATGGTAAGAGCTATTTTAGCTATGTTCAGGGTAGTGATTGTTCTCAGGAAGTTATACGGATTACTACTCTCCCCTCTACCCACCACCTCCAACAGACATAAGTGCCGGCTAGCGGGTTCAGAGGCGCATCTTCTTCTCATTCTGCTGCCTGCCAGTCCCGAGTGTATTCGCTCTCAGAGTTCTGCCCAGCACATCTGTTTACATGCACTCGCCTTCAATGAAACGTATGCAAATGCCGGGCTCCTATCTCCTGCCATTCGCGGGCTACCGAGCGTCCTGAGAGTTCACTTGGTGTTACAGATGTAACCGTGGTGGCATCTCAACCCGCTCGCTATGACGGAATCTAACGGCAGGTAACGTCGTCGGCTCTCGCCTCCGTTTCGCTACCTGTTCCTTCTGATCACCTCATTCCCGTCTGCACTACTCTGCGTCTCCTTAGCAACTCGTCCCCACTCAGGGTGCAACGTCTGCGTATGCAAATGCCGGGCTCCTCTCACTCAGGTTCCTATTTTTCTCATTCCTTTCTCTACCCTGCCCTCTTTGGGCCGTGTCTCTTCCTCTCGGGTCGAGCTCAGCGGCGGTGAGGGCAGAGAAGGAATTTGAACGTTTCCTGACCAACGCCCCCCAACTTCAAGCTCAAAGCGTTATTGGGAGTGGCGTCATCACTATACCATGTCAGCCTGGCTCGATCGAACGATCAGACTGGGTTATCTGATTCAGTTTCGCTCATCTCCACTGCCCTTCTCCGGGATATTGGAGTTGGTGATGTCATCACCCGACAGAGCGTCTGCTCTACTGTCAGAGGTGACGGAATTGTTGAGCAAAAGAGGAATTATCTGAGGTCCCAGAGGATCTCAGACAGGACGGCTTTTACTCCCGTTACTTCCTGGTTCCCAAGAGAACGGGTGGATCGCCCGTGGTCCGTTCCGCTCAGACAGGATGCACTGTCCCAAGCGGAGGGCTCGATTCTACATCCTCCATCGCTGTCAGGAACTCTCAGGGTCTGGCTCCTAAGCGGGACAGGCTTTTGAAGAGGTCTGTCCGCTCCCATCATCAGCACCATCCAGGGTGCTAGGGCAGTGTCTACGTCCAAACTGTATTCCTCTCACTGGAATATCTTTGTGTCATGGGGCACGCAGAGGTCCTCGGACCCTACGTGTTGTCCTGTGGAGGACATTCTGTAATTTCTGTAGTATCTCTTTGATATGGACAGGTCTCCTTTGACCATCCGTGGATATGCATTGGCCATCTCTGTGTCATAAGGGCTTTGCTGGAAACACGGTTTTCAGCCACTCTCTCCTCCGCTGTTTCCTTTGGGGAATGGGCTATCTGCGCCCGGTGGCCAGGCTGGGCGCTCCGTAATGGGACCTTGCTAAGGTGCTCAGCAGTGTTCTCTTAAGTTGCTCTCCCTTAAGACTGCCTTACTCATCGCTTTGTACTCTGCTAAGTGAGTGAGTGATCTCTGCACACTCTCGGTGAGCCCGGGCTGCCTGGCTATCAGAGTGGACTTAGGTTGCGCTACGCTGAGACCTAATCCGTCCTTCGTACCCAAGGTTATCACCAGCTCTTTTCGGTCTAGGACTATGGATTTACAGGCCTTCTTCCCTTCTCCGCATATCCGTGAGGAGGACAAGAGGCTGGTACGCGCTCTTGCCCTTTACGTAGAGTGCATCAGGTCTATCAGACTGACTCCCCAGTTGTTTATTTGCTATTCAGGTTCCCGAGTGGGTCGTCCGCTTTCTAAGCAGCGTCTCTCCCACTGGCTTTGTGACTGCATCACTTTGTCCTACGGGGTGTCTGGTTTTGTCGTTCCAGAGGGTCTCCGTGCACACTCCACGCGGGGTGTTGCTGGCTCCTCTGCCCTTTTCCACAGGCTCAGGGTGGATGACATTTGCGCTGCGGCATTGTGGTTGTCGCCTTTGGCGTTCGTGCGTTTCTTTTTGCTAGATGTGTCTCGTTCATCCCTTGTTCATTTGGTTCTCGGTGCAGCTGCCCGAAATCTCTGAATTTTTCTAGGGAATCTCTTGCTTTGCCTTGATTCTCTCTTCCCTAACAGTACAGAATTCAGTAGAATTCATTTTATTTTTGTATTCCCATGCCCCTCATCTCATGATGTGTGGTACATGAGTGTTTTTTGTTGTGCTTATGTGGAACGAATACGTTTCGCTTGAGCTCAACATCCTTTCTACCTGGGGCCTGCTCTGAGGGAGGATTCCATAATTAACGCATCCGATCATCCCTTTTCTGACCTAGTCAGCTATCTGGGATGTTTTGTCTTGGAGTTTTAGGGGACGGGTTCTACTGGACCCTTTGAGCTGTGCTGGTTGGTCCAGCAGAGAGTACATCCTTGGCTCACTCGCTCTGCCATGAACCACTAGGAGCTAAAGCCCCTCTAGAGGGCAGAGCTCCAAGACATATAACGTTACTTACCGGGAATGTAACTCCGGTTATATGAGTGGAGCGGAGCCCCCTAGACCTGTTATGCTGAATAAAATCGGAAGGGCGCTCTCTGGGCTCACGGGTCCTATATAGGGACAGGCGTGCCCTGATTGGCTGTTGCATCTTGCATAATGAGTTTTCAGTACGGCCGCGGAGGGTAAACCACTAGGAGCTAAAGCCCCTCTAGTGGGCTCCGCTCCACTCATATAACTGGAGTTACATTCCTGTTAACTAAAGTTATTCACTCCAGTTTATGATAATTCTGGTTTATTCCTGTCTGTGAGTTTTCACGAGTACTCTTCTACTCTGGTTAGCGCAATAGCTATTATACTGCTTAGGCTGCAGTCATAGTTTTTTCAAATGTATAATTTTTTATTATTTAGCAATTATGTAATTATTTATGTTAACCTTTCAAACTACAGCAAGGTACTTTCGGTTTTTCTAATATAGCAATTTTCCAATTTAGAAATGTTATTATTTAGTCGTGTATCCTACACAGTATACCTTGCTAGCAATTGCAGGTAGAGCAAGTTTTCTGTTAGAGTAACGTACCTGGCTAACTAGCTACTGCAGCTAGTTAACACTACTGTACGACTAATTAACAAACATCTGCTTAGCTGGTTAAGCCGACATAATTTCTGTTGCACCGTGTCATCATTTCTGGACAAGGAATCTCAGGTAAGCTTATTTAACTTCTTTACAAAGCAGATAGCTATCTTACATATCTGACAAATTAGCTAAAACCACTATGGTAGTTATCATCGAATAACATTAACTCTGTAGAGCAAGCCAAATAGCATTAGCAAGCTACAGTACTGTAAGTCAACTACTATTGTAGTTAGCTTGATTGATTTGTTGTTTTTCCCCACCCCAGGCTGAGCTCAGTGCAATAAGTGTTTCACTAAGCATGCAGTAATCATCATGTTTTAAAAGTATTTCCTTTGTGTACTTTATTGCTGTAATGTGCACTAGGCTACCGAGTGGAATAAGCCTAACCAGTACCTCATTAAGTAAAATGAGGTGTGCCTGTGTTGGAATTTAACAGACACTGGAATGGAATGGCTGCCATACATGTAGAGATGCCAATTTAAGAAAAATTAGGAGTGGTCTCTTAATTTTTTCCAGAGCTGTTTAACCATTGAGTCACCCAATAAGTACTCAAATGTAAAGATATTTACTGAGTTCACACAAAGCATGATTCAACAAGACATTTGATAGTAATGTAAAAGTGATATAATAAAATTATGAAATAATGGAAACAGATTGTGGACACTTTTATACTCTTTTTAAACTTGTTTTCATTGTCCATGATCAGGTGCTGTTAGAGTACGTCTGACCCAGAACGCAGAGAAATCACACAGACCACGTAAGGTAGGTTAAAAAAAAAAGGTTTTAATGGAGAGCCAGGGTACTCCGAGAAAACTGTGTAGGCAGGTCCGAAGCTGGGGGAGAGCTGACGGCAAAGGCTGGGTGGTGAGGCCAGGAGCTAGTAGGCGCAGCAGAGGAAGCAGCAGGTCTGAGCAGGTAACAGGAGAGAAACACAGGGTAAGTACAAACTCAGGGAACAAAGGCGAAATAGAGCACACGAGAATACACGGATGATAATAGCAAGTAACTAGAACTGAGAGCCAAGTACCACATGGGTAGTAGATAACGAACTGGCGCCGAAGAGGTGATCAGCCCGGGTTTAAATATTGCTGGAGTGAATCATGTGGATGAGGTGCAGCTGCGAAGAATGGCTCTGCAGTGAAGACTCTGCCACGCCCCTTGCCCTACTGAACACACCCCCAGCACTCCAGGTGAAAAAACAAACAGGGACCGAACCACCTGATTCAGGGCGGAGGGGAAGCAACCCGTAACAGGTGCAGTTGTGGGTCCCAACAACAAAGGAAGGTGAAGATAGAATTGATGACCACTCAGATTCATTTCTGACAACAAGGAAGAGTAAAGCTTCCAATTTTGCTTAAGTTATTGTATTTTGACGGTTGGATAATATTTGTTCTTCTTTGATCAGTTTATAGTAAAAACAAAACTCGTGATTTTTCACAATTTCTTCCCATTAGAAGAACCCAATGAAGAGTAAGGGATTAATATTGGTTTATGTTCTTATATTTTAATTATTTGTAAAAATGGCCAGTTTGATAATATCTCTTATGTGATCAGTTGGTAGTTGGATTTCAATTTCAGTGATTTGAGAAGGATATAACTATTAGTGGAAAAGGTAATTGTTTAGCCTGGTTATTGCAATTGAAGACCTGCAATTTAATTATAGTAAACTATGTGGTAAACTATAGTAAACTATTATAGTAAACTAACCCTAACCCTTTATATCCTTCCTGTTTGTTTTGAAGTCCCACACAGTTCTGATTTTAATTTCTGTACCGTTAACCAATTTGGGGGAGTGTGAGGTGGGTGATCAATAAAATGATTTTTTAATTACATATATTTTCTTGATTGTTTGTAAATGTTATATTCTTTTTTTACTACATTTCATATGTCATGTACTTTGTTAGGAGAAAATACCTGGACTGATGATCTAACAGATTTGACATAATTATATCTGGAAAGGGGTTGAATAAATGTATACATAATACCTCACTGTAGAACTAAAGTCTGTTTAGAGCCCTGCTGAATGGTGTTGTGCACCTTTAAGAGGGCATGGGACAGTTGGAGTGAATAAACACAAAGTTTGAGAGAAGTGTCATGTGAGATATGTTGACTAGACAGAAATTAACTTAACTGTACCTATGTATGAATATATTAATTTTAAAGTGCAAATAATTGTTATGGCATATTAAAATACCTGGTACAAAATATTGTTTCAAAAATTACAAATGGGTTACTTTAAATAAATTGCATTTCAGGTTGTATTTATGTAAGATCATTATCTAACTGGTTCCAAATGTAAGTTACCTTGTCAGTACGCCGTGACAATGCAATATTGTTTGCAGGGAAATTACTACTTGAGCAGAATATCTAGTAGGGTTGACTATGTGGTTTGTGCTTTAAAAAGAGCGGGAGATTATATTGGAATGTACTTGAAAATGTTTTGACAATTTTGGTGGTTGTGGAGCAAAACAATCAGACTACTGCAGATTTAGTGTACGTGAGAAAAGCTAGGGATATCTTGGTTTTTATATACAATAATGTCTATACCCTTTTCGAGAAATTGCCATTTATTATTCAACAATGTTTTGAAGCAATTAAAAATATGAATAAAACAAAATAACAGAATAGGCAAACACATCCTTAGAATTTGAGCTTTGTTCAGATAAAAAGTCAGATTCTAGAAAATCGAGGGTTACTGGATTAATTGGAATGACTGAATATCTGACAGACCTTAAGCGTGTAATGTAGAGATGTAGGCCAATCATATTGAAGTAGAAAGCTTTAGAAATCCTTTCCAAAGGCATGTAAAACACAAATTCAGTTTTTAGCCAGCTATGTAAACACTAACATTGATCGATTCTTCAAAAGGTGTTTACTTGGTTGTTGGCTATTCCTATTTGTTTTCTAATGCCTCTTAATATGAAAGTAATCTAAAATCAATTCAAAGTAATCGGTTTATGTTACTGAGTTTGAGTAATCAAAAAGTTACATTACTGATTACAAATGTGGACATAACTTGTGACTGTAACAGATTACATTTAAAAAGTAACCTACCCAACCCTGACGATAACTAACTTTTTCATCAAGTGAAAAGACAAGAGAATCGTGGAATCTACTAGGAATAGTCTCAATACTGTATAACTGTAAACAGTTTTATTGCTGCCCATAAATAAAATTGTTGTCTCAATAAATTCGAACTTTGGTCTGTCCACTACTGTCCACTACGCCACGGCATTACACGTTTCCGCAGTCACTAGACACCATTGAGCATTGTGTTGAACTGACTAATGTTTCTTATTACGTTTACCTCCACCACAGCGTCTATGAACTGTATGGCTTTTGCCACTGGCTGTTGCCACTGGCTGTTTTAACAGCTCATTAGCCAGTAACAGATTTACTAATATCTACTAACTTCCTAGGAATAATAATAGGAATTGAGCAATTTCTAGCGACATTGAAGATGAACTTTTTCATGCCAGAAACAGTCTCAATATAACCTTACACAGTTTTAGTTAAGGCTAACTATATGTAACTACTGTATGTTGTAGCCAGCAAATGTGTTTGTCTATCCTGACCCAAAACGCGTGCACAGATGCGTACTTCGAAAATCCACCAGAAACAGTCACAATATAACCATAACCTGTTTTATTTCAGGCATACTATAATGTAGATACTGAAAGTTTTAGCCAGCTAAGTTTTTGTCTATATAGAATAATTCATAATGCGTACTTTGCTTTGCCTGTGAGGAGACACGAACGCAGGACCTACAGTTTACAGGTCGACTTCTCTAACTACTATGCTATTTAGCAAAGGGGACTCACTCAATCACTTGAGATAGACATTCGCTCTTCTTGGCTGGCTCCGCTTACACGGTCTGGCAAAAATTAAGGGACCACTGCAAAATTATGTTTTACTATTCATAGGTATGTGCTTGAGTAAAATGAACTGTTTTGTTTTATTCTATAAACTACTAGCAACATTACTCCAAAATTCCACCCCAAAATATTGTCATTTTAGAGTATTTATTTGCCGAAAAAAACAATTGGTCAAAATAACTTTCAGTTATATGTCGTGGAGCTCCGCCCCCTAGAGGGGCTTTAGCGCCTAGTGGTTTACCCTGTCCGCGTCCGCGGCCGTACTGAAAACTCATTATGCAAGATGCGACAGCCAATCAGGGCACACCTGCCCCTATATAGGACAAGTGAGCCCAGAGAACGCCCTCCCTTTTTATTGTCTACTGATTACTCTACTTCAGCCTGAGAATTTTTGCCGTTGATGTTCTTTAGCTCTGTGTCTCAACATGAACACATTTTTTGCTGCCCCTTGCCGTTGCGCCGACCTGTCTCCGGACCAGGACTCCCATCGTTCGTGTATTTTCTGCCTGGGACTGGCCCACACTCGTGAGGGTCTCACAGACTCCCCGGCTTGCTCCTCCTGTGTTGCCTTGTCCCTCTCTACACGTGTATAGAGGGTGCGAACTACATCGAACAGGAGGTGGACGTCTCCGCCGTCTTGAGTGACGACGATGGCGTGATGTCTGAGGAGGACGCTCCTACGCGGGACACGACTCCTCTGATGCAGGTGGACCTGCTCCCTTCCCACGTGGGTTGTGGTAGCAGATCTTGCGCTTCTCACTCTCTCCGGGGAGAGCTGGAGGACGACCTCTCCTCCGCTGTTTCTCTACGCCCGCCCCCTCTCCGCGTGGAGTTTGCAGGCATGATTGAGAGATGGCCGCGCATTTCAATAAACAAGCTAAACATTATTTGGGCGTAAGTTGTGCTTTTGTACAGAGTCAGGCGGTGTCTGAGCCTGTTAAGCCACTTGTACCTTTCACATGCCCTAGTTTGGCTCCATCGGTGGCTAATAGAGACTCAGTGAACGCTCTCTCTGTCTCTATGCCGGTCCCATTGGATATAAGCAGAGGCGCAAATGAGCGGCTTTTCCCTCATTCTCGCCCTGCAGCTGGTAGGTCTTCTAATGTGTTGTCGTGCACGCTCTATTCCTTTCCCTATGCAGTGTAAGGATAAGAGTTCTGTTAGCTACGTTCAGGGTAGTGAGTGTTTTCGGGGAGTTAAAGGTATAATTTCTCTCCCCTCTCTACCCGCCACCTCTAACAGACATAAGCGCCGGCTAGCGGTTTCAGAGGCGTCTCTAATTCCGCTGTCAGGAGCGTGTTCGCTCTCAGAGTTCTGCCCGGCAGGATTGTGTTTACATTCACTTGCCATCAGGGAAACGTTTGCCTATGCAAATGTCGGTTTCCTCTCTCTCCCACCACTCGCTGGTTACCAAGCATCCTGAGAATTCACCCATTGTTACAGATGTAACCGTGGTGGCTTCTCATCCCGCTTGCTATGATGAGATCAAATGCCAGGTAATGCCACCGGCTTTCGCCTCCGTATCATTCCAGTCCCGTCTGCCCTACTCAGCCACTCCTTGGCATCATGTCCCCTCTCAGGGTGCAACGTCTGCGTATGCAAATGCCGGGCTCCGCTCTCACTAAGGTTCCTATGGGTGAGAGCGCGGTGCCGTTTGTACAGCAACTAGCGTGCTCGGCTTTGTTCAGTGGACCCGGGTTCGCCTCCCGATGCAGCGCATGTTTTTTTCTCAATTTTTTTCTCATCCCTTTCTCTCCCTGCCCTCCTTGGGCCGTGTCTCTTTCTCTCCGGTCGAGCTCGGTGGTGGTAAGGGCAGAGAGGGAATTCGAACTTTTCCTGATCAGCGCCCCCCGAACTTCATGCTCTTCCTCTCTCAGAGAATTATTGGGAGTGGCGTCAGCATTGTACAATGTCAGCCTGGCTCGATCGACCGATCAGACTGGGTTACCTGGTCCAGTTTCGCTCGGCTCCATCCCCCTTCTCGGGGATAGTGGAGACAGTAATGTCATCACCCGACAGAGCATCTGCTCTACTGTCAGAGGTGACAGAATTTCGGAGCAAAGAAGCGATCTCTGAGGTCCCGGAGGATCTCAGACAGCTTTTACTCCCATTACTTCCTGGTTCCCAAGAGGACGGGAGGCCGATCTTGGATTTGCGCAATCTAAATGCGCACGTAGCCCAACGACTGTTCTGTATGCTCACCACCAGTCGCCTGCTGGAAGCCTTCCTGCCGGGGGATTTCTGTTCGAGCATAGAACTCAAGGATGCTTACTTCCATGTCCCGATCGTTCGCAGGTACAGGAAGTTTTTCCAATTTGCCTTAAAGGGCAGGGTCTATAAGTATACAAGGATTCCATTCGGCTACGCTCTGGCTCCACGCACCTTCTCCAAATGTCCGGAGGCGGAGCCCCTACGCAGGGAGGGCATCAGGATTCTGGCCTATCTAGACGACCTCCTGACTCTGGCATCGTCCCTGGAATTGGCCAGGACGCACACTGTCCGAGTGGTGTCCCTTCTCATGCGACTGGGTCTCGCGGTGAATTGGAAGAAGGGCGCGCCGAGGCCAGCCCAGCAGGTTTCTTACCCGGGTCTGGTCATGGACATGCGCACGATGAGAGCGCACATTTTCAGACACGCTGGCTCTCGATCTGGTCTCTGCCCTCAACTTGTGCCGGCCGCCCGGCAGGCGCCCAGTTCAGGCCATCATGTCCCTGTTGGGTATGATGGCCACAGCGCACAAAGTAGTTCCACTGGGCCTGCTGCACATGCACAGCCTACAGGCCTGGTTTGCTTGCAAGGGGGTCGACCCGGTGCGTCATTGAAACCGGACTTTATCTCTGCCAGCTCGCCAACAATGGGATCTGAACTATTGGAGGGACCCCTTAGTTCTCTCTCAGGGAGAGAGTCATGCTTCAAACATGATGTATATTATTCTAAAAATAGCTGACCTACTTATTCAAGCTTTGATTTGGTGAATAAATCTATTGATTTATGAATTATCGATCAATCAATGGAAATACATTTAATTAAGTAATTCCTCAATATCTTTTTAAATATTTATCATAAGAACTTCAAACCTGATGTATATTATTCTACAAATAGCTGGCCTACTTGTTCAAGCATTCTCTTTGTGAACATTTTTATTATGGATTTATTGATAATCCACCAGTCAATGGAAACAAGTTAGATTCAGTATTTCTTTAATATCTTTTTCAATGATTGTCATAGGAACTTCAAACATGATGTATATTATTCTCTAAATAGCTGGCCTAATTGTTCAAGCTTTGTCTTGGTGGAAAAAAATATTATGGGTTCATTAATAATCAATCAATCAATGGGAAGGAGGTGGACGTCTCAGATGGAGTAGACGTGTCTGCGTGTCTCTCCCGCGTTTACTTCTTCGTATAAGCCCATTTATACGTGTATTTCAGTTTTAAACGGTTCATACAGACGACATTTCTACCCCTTAGCTAACATGACCTCCAAAGTGAGCAAGCAAAGCAGAAAAGAAACTAAAACGGACCTCGCAGACGTCGATTCCGGTGAGCTCAACATGGCGGGGATTGCCAAACTGTTGGACAAACACCGTCAGACCCTCTTGTCCGAATTTAAGTCGTCCATATCCGCACTCGAGGCCAAGATAGACTGTGTCCGGTCAGCAGTGTCTGACCATTCCAACAAGATTGCTTCCCTTGAGGCCAACGCTAACTCCCTGGAAGAGCGCGTGCTCGCGCTGGAAACAACTTGTTCCGCGTTGTCTGACAGTAACGCTAAGCTGCAAGCTAAATTTTCTGACCTGGAATCGCGCAGCCGTCGTAATAACATTCGCATAGTTGGTCTGCCGGAATCGATTGAAGGACCTCGTCCTTCTGACTACTTTTCTCAGCTCTTGTTTGACGTCATGGGAGAAGATGTTTTGCCTTCTCCACCCGAGATCGATTGTGCGCATAGGGCTCTCGTTAGTAAACCCGCGGCCGGAGTGAAGCCTCGCGCGGTCATTATCAGGATTCACCGCTATCAGCAAAAGGAGCGGATTATCCGCGAAGCTCGTGTTAAAAGAGGCAAGTTGATGTTCCAAGGTAACCCCATCGCTATATACGAGGATTATGCGCCCGAAGTGATGGCACAGAGGTCTAAATATCGGCAGGTGATGGCGGATCTGTGTAACCTGGGACTCAGACCAACTCTACTCTTCCCTGCGAGGTTGTCCATCAGGGCCAAAGATGGGAGTAAGAGGTCGTTCTCGTCGGTGACTGAGGCTGAAAAATACGTGGCATCTGTACGAGCTTACTCTACTTTGTGAAACGATTCGTTCCATATCCTTTTTCTTTTCACTTAAACTTTTGTCTGTCAGCTGCTCATTCCTAACACATGTACTGCAGATGTTGGATTCTAACCTTTATGTGTATGGGCGCACAATGACAGAGGTTGTGTTAAAATACACATGTTAATATGTTATATTCATAGGGTTTATTTTTGTATTTGTTTGTTTTGTCTGTAATTTTTACGAGAGCATTTGTTCTTAAAGACTTAGGTTGAAAGTGGGCTATTCACTACATCTAGACTAATATTATGTTGGATCATGAGCTTGGTTTTTGACTAGGCCATTGGATATGTAGTCACAATATCTTTGAATTTCATGTTTCATCTCAAGTTTAATATGTGCTACGTACGTAGACGTTAGCAGCTTTGTTGGCTGTTTTTTTTTTTTTTTTAAACTAACTGGTACTAATTCATATTTAATTTAGCAGCAGGCCACTTATTGTATTTATATTAATACTCCATTGGACTTGTAATATGATAGTGCTGCTGTGTAATTTATGTTGGTACTATTCATATTAAGTTAGACCATTGGTTGAGGGCTAAGTGGCCATGTCATTTTTGAACTTCATGCTTTATTTTAGGTTTAATGTATGCCTTTCTGTAAGGCGGTTCATTTTGTCAATTTCATCTTAAGTGCCTCGCTTAGTCAACGTTATATATATATATATATATATATATATATATATATATTATTTTTTGTTCTTCTTTCTTTGCATGCTTATCTCTTACGTTATAGTATGGTATGGTTGAAGTCATGTTCCTGATTTCTTGTTTTGCTCTGTTTCTGGGTGTATGTAGGTTCTAATTTTTAATAACGCGAGGGAGGTTGACCTAGTGAGATAGGTGTGTGGTTTACAAGGTCGAGCCTGAGTGCTCAGTCAAGTTTTCTAGTGTGGGGGGGGGGGTGTTTGTCTTTTTTTTTTTTCTCTCTTTTTTTTCTCTTCTCATCAACTCTCTATTTTTGCATTCTCTTTATCCTCAGTTCCTTCAGAATGGACCCTATCAGGATTTTATTATGATCTTAACTTTACATGATGGCTAGTGTCACTACGTTGACAGGTCGTGGGCTCCGTCTGGTCTCTTGGAATGTCAAAGGAGTGAATAATAGTGTCAAGGCTGCCAAGGTCCTATTGCATTTACAGAACCTAAAAGCTGATATTATGTTCTTGCAAGAAACACACTTGCAAAATACAGATCTGCTCCGTATTAAGAGATCCTGGATGGGTCAATTGTATCACTCCAAATTCTCTCAGAGAGCCCGTGGAGCTGCTATTATTATACATAAAAAGGTCATGTTTGAAGAGACCCATACTATTTCTGACCCTAATGGTCGCTTTGTGTTGGTCACAGGTAAACTTCAAAATGTGCCAGTCGTTTTAGTTTCAATATACGCCCCCAACTGGGATAATGACGAATTCTTTGTTAAATTTTTTTTAAGCCTTCCAAATGTGGACGATCATCAAATAATTATTGGGGGGGATTTCAATCTTGTCCAGGATGTTTCGCTTGATAGGTCTTCTTTTAAGCAATCTGTTTTATCCAAGTCAGCCAAAGTAGTATCGGAATATGCCTCCCAGCTGGGACTCTCTGACCCAGCTGGGACTCTCTGAGATTTAAGCATCCTCAAGATAAAGTTTTCTCGTTCTTTTCACACGTCCACCACACATTTTCGAGGATTGATTTCTTCCTCCTGGATAATAAATTGTTAAATTCTGTTACCGCATGCACATATCACACAGTAGTCATTTCCGATCATGCTCCTGTGTCTATTGATGTCGTTTTTTCTCCTGGTAGACTCGCACCTCCTACTTGGAGATTTGACTCTTTTAGATTATCAGACAATAAATTAAAAGATTTTGTTGCTTCTCAGATTAATTTATATTTTGAACTTAATCAGACTCCGGGTATTAATAGTTTCACTCTTTGGGAGGCTTTCAAGGCTTTTATTCGTGGGCAGGTAATCTCTTACGTTTCGCATTTAAGGAAGACTGAAACATCTAGACTGTCTGCTATTACAGATGATCTTTACAAGTTAGATGCATTATATGCCTCTTCCCCCTCTCCTACCCTTTATTCTGAACGAGTACAGTTACATGCAGAATATGATCTCTTGATAACAAACATAACAGCAAGGCACCTTAAACAATGTAGGCAACGTTTTTTTGAACACGCTGATAAAGCGGGGAAGCTTCTGGCACACCAGGTTCGTAAGATTAGTGCATCTAGATGGATTTCAAAAGTTAAATCAACATCAGGTGAACTGATATCAGATCAAGTGGGGATTAATTCTACTTTTTTAGATTACTATGCTACACTGTATATGTCAGAGAGCTCCTCTAATTCTTCTGCTAGTTTTGATTTTCTCAACTCACTAACGTTTCCGAAAATTGAAGACCACTCCAACAATCTAGGTGGTCCAATCACTGAATTGGAGATACAAGAGGCGATTAAATCTATGCAATCTGGAAAATCCCCTGGCCCAGATGGGTTCACAACTGAGTTTTACAGAGCTTTTCTCTATTTACTAACCCCTATCTTAGTAAGGCTATACAATGACTCTTTTAAGGAAGGCCGCCTCCCTCCAACCTTATGTGAGGCCTCCATCTCCTTGTTGCTTAAGAAGGATAAGGACCCCACCGCATGTAGCAGTTATAGACCGATTTCACTCCTTAATGTTGATTTGAAGATTTTAGCCAAAGTCTTATCCTCTCGTCTTCAGTTGGTACTACCATCTTTAATATGCCTGGATCAGACAGGTTTTACACCAGGGAGACATTCGTTCTTTAACACTAGGAGGCTTCTTAATATTCTTTGTTCCCCCCCATCTGAGTCACCGGAAGTCTTTAGATGCCGAGAAGGCATTTGACAGAGTTGAATGGCCTTATTTATTTTTTATTTTAGAGAAGTTTGGGTTTGACTCTAACTTTATTTCTTGGATTCAACTTCTTTATTCTTCACCGGTTGCCTCTGTACACACTAATGGCTTTCATTCACCCCATTTTTCTCTCCAACGCAGAACCCGTCAGGGCTGCCCCCTCTCCCCTTTACTTTTTAACCTCGCCATAGAGCCTCTTGCTATTTTGCTTCGTAGCCATAATGGTTTTGAAGGAATATCACGTTATGGTTTAGTTCATAAACTTTCTCTTTATGCTGATGACCTTTTACTGTATATCTCTAACCCTGTCTCCTCCTTGCCAGTCATTTTAGACATTCTAGAGAAATTTAGTTGTGTCTCCGGTTATAAGATACATTTGCAAAAAAGTGAACTATTCTTTGTCAACCCTGAGGCCAGTAAGATCTCATATTCTCTTTTTCCCTTTAAAATAGCTTCAGGTGGGTTTAAATACTTGGGAGTCTCGTTCACAAATTCGTTTAACCATCTATTTGAGAAGAATGTTCAACCACTAATCGATAAAACCAAGTCAGACATGTCTAGATGGGCTTCACTTCCTTTGTCTCTTGTGGGTCGCATTAATCTAGTAAAAATTGTTATTTTACCTAAATTCCTTTATCTCTTCCAACATATTCCAATTTGCATCAATAAATCAGTTTAGGAAACATTTTGGTTTACAGAAAACCTCTATTTACTCACCTATCTTAAATAATAATTTTTTCTCCCCGTCCTGTTCTGACCCTGTTTTTCGAACCTGGTCAGCTAACGGACTTGTCGTGCTGAACGATTTGTATGAAGATGGGGTGTTTGCATCCTTCTCTTCCTTGTCCGCTAAGTACAAACTGCCCAATAGCCATTTGTTTCGTTTTTTTCAGATTAGACACTTTGTTCAGAAGTTGTTTCCCCACTTTCCCAACCGCCCGCCTGAATACCCTCTTGATAGTTTTCTCACTTTAGGTGTAGGCCAGAAACGTCTAATTTCAGCTATTTATAACTTAATAAGTACTCTTAATGTAGATCCAACTGTTTTTCTGAGAGAGTTGTGGGAGAATGACCTGGGTGTTTCGATCACTGATGATCAATGGGACGAAACTCTAAGATTGGTTCACTGCTCTTCCATATGTGCTAGGCATGGCCTACTGCAATGTAAGGTGCTCCACCGAGCTCATTTAACTAATGCCAGATTGGCAAAAATGTTTCCAGATATGAGTGATGCTTGTCATCGTTGCATGCAGTCCCCTGCCAATCATCTTCATATGTTTTGGAGCTGTCCTCAGTTGACAGACTTCTGGTCCAATGTTTTCGATACACTTAACAATGCTCTTAACATAGAGTTGGACCCCAATCCCTTGACTGCACTGTTTGGCATTCCTTCGAGACCTGACCTGTCTATCGCATCTCGCCAGGTTATTGCCTTTACTTCTGTTTTAGCCAGGCGAGCCATTCTTCTTAAATGGAAACATGTGACCCCCCCATCACAGGTGGATCCAAGACATTTTTAGATGTATAAATCTTGAGAAGTTAAGATTTTTGCTTTCAGGATCCCTTAAAACTTTCCAGAAGACCTGGGAACCTGTCCTAAACTACATAAAAGGTTTACCGTGCTCCCCTGACACTAATGTACAGTAACTGATTGTTGCTGGTAAAAGGAAAGACCAATATCAGAGAGAGGATTATTTATTTTAACTCCTTTTTTTTTTTTTTTTGGGCTATAGAGTTAACCCTTCTTTATTTATCTTTTGATTATTATTTATTTATTTATTTATTTATTCTCCTTTTTGGGGTGGGAGGGTTATGGAAGGGTTTAAACTGAGACAGTCTGTAATCTCTTGCTTTTAAATGAATATGTCTTGTGTTGTCTTGTTAAATACCAATAAAAAAAAATAAAAAATATATATTGAAGATATACTAAAGTAAATGGGTTTCCATGGAGTTATTGATTATTTATAAATCCATCATGACTTTTTCCACCAAATCAAAGTTTGAACAAGTAGGCCTGCTATTTTTAGAATAACATACATCAGGTTTTAAGTTCCATTGACAATCATTGAAAAAGATATTGAAGAAATACTGAATTAAACATGCTTCCATTGATGTATTGATTATTGATAAATCAATAAATATCTTTTTGACAATATGAAATGTGGTATAGTATTTGACATGTGGATTGATGTTGATGAGTGTCCATAATTATACTATATTCGTCTTCTGACATTTCGGCAATTACCTGGTTTACTCTTTTACCACGGTCCCTAAATGTGGAAAGGATCCTGAAAAGAGGAACGAATGTGAATGTCTGTTGAATCTTGAATATAAAACTGATTTCACCTCTGGGGGTGATGCAGGAGAAATGGGCAGGAGCAAAGACCTGAGGGACTTTGACAAGGGACAAATTGTTATGACCAGACAACTGGGTCAGAGTTTCTCTAAAATGGCAAGGCTTGTGGGGTTGTGCCTGGTCAGCAGAAGTGGAGTATCTACCGACAGTGGTCTTAAGAGGGACAAACACTAAAACCGGCGACAGGGTGCTGGGCTCTCCAGGCTCATTGATGCGCAAGAGCAATGAAACATGTCCTGTCTGGTCCGAACCGACAGATGGTCCACGGTGGCACAAGTCATAGAAAATGTTAATGATGGTTACGGGAGGAATGGGTCACCACTGCCCTCTTTATACGGTGACGCCACCTGGTTATTTTGGATTACACTTGAGGCCCCTACATCTCCACAGAATTGGGTATGACTGCCTTTTCCTGTTGCGCTTATTGCTTATAGAATAGTCTGCAGACCAAACTTAATCTTGGGACTCTTGTCCCCCTTACCCATTTTAAACATTAATTGGCGGATTTTTGTTTCGGTGTTGCTTGTAATTGCTATGGGTAATGCAAGTTCTTGTGCTATCAGGGGAATAGCCTCTGTGTAAATGTAACAATCTGCTGCTATCTTTCACTGTGCACGTTTTACCCTCTGTGTAAATGTAACAATCTGCTGATGTCGGATAATGCAATTTCTTGTGCTGCTGCTGTAATTAAGACATTGATGCAGGATATTATCTTACAAAGGGAATGACAAGTTCATCCAAGTGCTGGAGCGTGAGAATTGAGATACCGGGATAGTGCAGTAAACAGTTTTGGGAACTTTAATTAATCGAGGAGGAATATAACAATGCATGTATAGAAGAAAATGAAAGACAATGAAACTAAAAATATATATTTTTTAAGTAAAATAAACATTGTTGCAGACCAGGTACACCCCTTCATGGTAATGGTATTCCCTGATGGCTGTGGCCTCTTTCAGCAGGATAATGCGCCCTGCCACTCTGCACACAATGTATGAGAATGGTTTGAGAAACATGATGAAGAGTTCAAGGTGTTGCCCAGGCATCCAAATTCCCAGATCTCAAACCGAATGAGAATCTGTGGGATGTGCTGGACCAACAAGTCCAATCCATGGAGGCTCTACCTCGCAACTTATAGGGCTTGAAGCATCTCCTGCAAATATTGTGGTGCCAGACACCAGAGGGCACCTTCAGCGGTCCTGTAGAGTCCGTGCCTCGGCGGGTCGACGCTAATTTGTCGGCATGCAGAGAACCAACAGCATGACGCCCTTCTTGGCAGGGAGAGGAGACTGAATGTAATTTCATGATTCCTGCACTGCACATATCCAAGTTCGCGTTTTATATTTTAAATTTGGGGTTATAATTGGATTTGTAGCCAAAATTATATTTACACCTGTGACAGGTTTCAACAGGTGTGAATTCTGTAAGCTGCTTACCATTTGTGTTAGTTGTTGTACCAACTACATTGTTGTATCTACCCTTGGGGATCAATAAAGTTGTATCTATCTATCATATTCAGCAGGTGGTCATACTGTTTTGGCTCATCACTGTATATTGGTTTCAGTAAGGACAGGATTAATTCAGCTAGTTACATTACGCCGTGTAAACTCAAATTCTGCTTTTCTTCTTGAGCCCTAAAATAAATGAATAATTGATTTCAAAGACACTCTCCGTGATTATGGAAATATTGAGGACAACAATGCACTCACATTCTAAACATTTGATCCGGGGATGGATGCGTATGATTGCATTTTAGCATATCACACTGCTCATCATCTGGCTAACACCACCTCTTTGGTGAAGCTTGTTAGTGGCAGCACAATGTGAGAATATGTTTCAGCAGCAGGGACGGGGAGATTAGTCAGGAGATTATCAATGGAAAGATAAATTGAGCAAAGTACAAACAGATCCTTAATGAAAACCTGCTCCAGAGCGATCAGAACTTCAGACTGGGGCGAAGGTTCAACTTCCAACAGGACAATGTTTATTTAAAAATATTTGCTAAAACTTCTAAAAACCTGTTTTAGCTTGGTAATTAGGAGGTATTCTAGGGGGTATAAAAATCTATTTAATGAACTAGAATAAAGCTGTCACAAAATTCTATTTCTTTCACAAGTGACAATATCGATAGAGCGCAGATTGAATGGCAGTGCATTAAAATGACATAAGATTTCATGCACAGTGAGGTGGGCAGAAATATTTACACCCTTACTCTAAAAAGAGTTTCGAGTTTAGGGATCTCATCTACAGTATATATCTAAACAATATTGGGCTGGTGGTCATAATGTTATGGCTGATCAGTTATGGCTGATACAAATGTAATATTAATAATAATATTTAGAGGCAAAGAGCAAGGTACACATTACCAATCAACCCACGTAAAGAAACAAACAGACTGAAGCTGGGTTGGTGGGTGGGTTTAGCAACCGCATACTAAAAAAACAGGCAAGAACAGTAGATTGAATATTGTTACTAACGTAAATATATTAGATAAGGAAATCTTGACTGTGGTAAGAGCTATCACAATATCACGGAGCCAATGCACACTCAGGTTCGCTGGCTGAACTTGCTGCTCTTTATTTAAACATGGTTAATTTCAATTTTGTTCTGCTTGATATTTTAAAACAGAAACATTTAGCTTGCATTAGTATGTTGATGGATCATTGGTCAGGCTGTGAATCTGAAAGGAAACTTCCTACAGTACGTTGAGAACGTACCATAAGGATCACTGGTTCGCACTTAGTGCTAGTTGTTTCAATGTGATTTTTATTTGAGATGTAGGAGGTCGATAAATAAACAGACAATAAGTCAAACATCAACACTGAAATCGCGTAATTTTCACTTTTTTACTTAACAGCAGAAACCTCAGCATCTAATGTTCAGAACCTGTTAACATCTGGTTCGAAAATGGTCAATAAATATGATGCAGGACTGCTAACCGTAACTGTTCAGGAGATATTTTGGAACAATACAACACGATGGATGCCAAAGCTTACTAAAATGGAATGACCCACAATCAATCTTATCCATTTCGCTTTTTCATGTTTTGTCCTCCTTTCTTAGTTTGTGAACTTTATCCACATGGCTCAGCAGAGGAGTGTTCCGAGTGAATCTTTTACCACAGATTGAGCAGCCATAAGGTTTCTCTCCTGTGTGACTCCGTATGTGCCTCCTTAAATCCCCCTTCTGACCAAAGCGTTTCCCACAGTCACCACAGATAAATGGTTTCTCTCCTTTGTGAGTTTGAATATGTCCATTGAGGTGCGACTTCTGATTGAAGCTTTTCCCACAGTCACCACAACTAAATGGCTTTTCTCCTGTGTGGGTCCTTATATGACCGATTAGGTGCACCTTCTGACAGAAACGTTTCCCACAGTCATCACAACTAAATGGTTTTTCTCCTGTGTGAGTCCTTAAATGATTGATTAGGTGCCTCTTTTGAAGGAAGCTTTTCCCACAGTCCGGACAGCTAAATGGCTTCTCTCCTGAGTGAGTCAGTTTGTGTGTGGTTAGGTTCCCCTTGAAACTGAAGCTTTTTCCACAGTCTTCACAGCTAAAAGGTTTCTCTCCTGTGTGAGTTCGAATATGACAGGATAGGTTCCTCTTACCATGAAAGCTCTTCCCACAGTCACCACATCTAAACATTTTCTCTCTTGTGTGAATTGTCAAATGTCTGGACAGGGCTCCCTTGAGTTGAAATGTTTTATGACAAACAGGACAAGTGCAGAGTTTCCCACCATGACAGAGTCGTACATGGGCCTTCAGTTTACAGTTGGAGTTGTAGTGTTTTTTGCAGGAGCGGCATTCCCTGGGAGTCTTCTTGGTGAGAGTCACATGCCTCTTCAAGTCAGCTTTCAAAGGAAACGTTTCACCACAGACACGGCAGCGGTTTGTTTTTCTAGATGAAAGGCTGGGTTTGGAACTGTGCTCTTCAATAAATGGGTGCAAATCCAGTGGTGGGCTGTGATCCAAAGATGGGTTGCTGAAATGTTTTACTGGGTTATTGTTTAAGTTGTTGCGGGAGGCATTGCTTAGATTAGCTGGAAGGTCACAGGTAAAGGTTTTGTTCTTAAGCCACTCCATGTCATGTGTTCCAGTACCAAAATGCATGAGATTGACTGGTTTAGAGTTGCTGCCGTTGTTCTCCACCATCTGGGTGGTAGAAAGATTTAAGGACTGAAGTGGGTACTTCTGATCCCATTCACGTTTCACACAGGTAGGAGTAAATTTGAACTCTATGACATCCTCCAGCCCTTGAAACTGATCTTCCTCCTGACTGGTCTGGCGTTCATCCTGCTCTTCTTTAATCAGTGTTGGTTCTGGGTCCTCCTGCTCCGTACTGTGGTTCCACTCCTGCTCACAGGACTGCTGCTCAGGGGAAATCTCTTCTTCAGAGAACTGCAGGGAATCTTGAAAGAATGAGAGGAGGAACAAAGGTTATCTAAATAACAAATGTAAACTCAAACATGTGAATTTAAGTTCTGTTACTGTGAATTTCAATTTGATCTTTCAGCACAGTAGCCTTTGTTTGCAGATACAGTGTTGGGAAAGCTTGTGAACCTTTAGAGATTGTCTTTAGTTTAGCATACATTTGACCGACAATGAGATCAGATGTTTGTCCTAGGAACAGATTATGCACCTGATTAAACAATTAACACAAAACTGTTGTAATTTCTCATTACTTTATTTAAGAAATATATCTAAAAAAGACATCATGTTTGTTTGCAAAAGTAGACTCTGGGCCACCTGATTATGTACACAACCAGCATCACATAAGACCCCCTTTTGCCTCCTGAACAGCCTACATTCTTTGCGGAATGGATTTAACAAGGTGCTGGATACATTTCTTAGAGATTTATGTCCATGCCAACTCATCTTCAAGCATCACCCGCAGTTTCTTTGGTCACACATTAGGGATACTGTGGCATTCAAATGATGGCCCGGTTACAAAGAAAACGTTCCCCAAACTATTACACCAACACCACCAGCCTGTATTGTTGACACAAGACAGGATGAATCCATGGATTCATGCAGTTAACGTTAAATTCTGACCCTAACATCTGCATATCATAGAAGACATAGAAATTCTTAAGATCAGGTTTTTCCAATTTTTTATTATCCAGTTTATGGGATTACATAACCACAGCAGACTCAATTTCCTGTTCTTAGATGACAGGTGTGAAACCAAGTGTGTTGTTCTGCCACTGTAGCCCATCTGCTTTATGGATCAACACATGGTGCGTTCAAAGGTGCCCACCTGCAAACCACTGTTGTGAAAAGTGTATTTAAGTCTTTGTGGGCTTTCTGTCAGCTTGAACCACTCTGGCCATTCTCCTTTGACCTCGCTCATTTACAAGATGGTTTTACTCACAGAACTGACACTCACTGGATGTTTTTGTTGTTTATCGCACCATTGTCTACAAATCTGAGAGACTTTAATGTGCCAAAATCCCGGTAGGTCATCTGTTCCTGAGATACTGGAACCACCGCGTCCGTATAAACAATCATACCAGGGTCAAAGTTGTTTAAGCTACGATCACACCTACTAAAAGTTAATTTCAAATGGTACGCAGCGATTGGCTTGCAGCACTGCAGTGCAGAAGCAGGTGCAGAATGTTTGGTCTTGTGTATGCGTTGGATTTATCCAACGTATGCCTCAAATTTTATGCATGGAAGCAGGGCGGAAGTATTAGTGAACTGTGAATGTCTAACTTTTTTTGCAATTACAGCAAACATTTTCTTATAAAAATGATTACATATTTTTTTGATAATTCACTTACTACAAGGTTAATCATACATATTTCAGAAAGGGTATTGTGCAAGTTAATCACGTTTGACAGCCTTTACTATAATCTCTCTCTAAAATTAAAAGCTTGGAGGTTATTACAATTCTAAATAGTCAAGATAGTATTGATAGGCTAATTCAACAATGAGACCATCGCCAAAACAGATTGAGGACTTTCATTGACTGACTAAATAGCTTCGGCTTTTAGGAGAGGAATTTCGTAGCTCCTTTCCTCAGGACCAAGGCCAATACAATCAACATTTTCAGATGGTAGGACCACGGACCAATGAACACCAAGTAGTGCAATTTCATTTGTCATGTTGAACGCCTGGTCATTTGTCTCCGGGAAGAAAAATGGAATTGATTTGTTGTGTTTAATGCGTTTACTGAAATTAAGAACTAAACTATCTAAAATAAAGGGCTTGTAATAAATCACAATCTTTATTGCGTTGAATTTTCATGAGGAATGGGACTGATAGAGGGATGAAAAGTCTATAGTCTCAAAGCCATATGGTTATGTTAGCAAGCTGCTGACTAGCCAGTAATTGGTAGCCTACACAGGTAGCTACTTGACACACAACATGCTCAGCGAAAATGATTATCTCCATTTTATAAAAAGCAGCATGCAAAATCTGTGGAGAATCAATATGTTCTAATTGCCTAGCTGCACAGAATGTTCTGCAAGCTTTCTGCTTTGATGCTGTGAGGCGTTAAATCACGCTTCTACCCAGTTTCATGTTTGGTCAAACAAACCTCCTGACCGATTTGGTATGTTTATCTTATTGACTTAAGCCACATGATTTGTTGTTAGGCTGTTTGCCTTAATGAAAAGGGTACCTAAAAGTGGCTGCTGGGTGTATGGGAACATCAATCCATTGTCTTTTCAAGTAGTCAAAAGCTGGCCCTACATTCCTTGCAAGACAACTGTTTTTTGGGGGGGGGGGTTTACACCATGTTGTTATGGATTCCAGAGGCATTTAAGTTAGCTTATTGGCATCACACTATAACATAAAGATGTGACCATGTCCCAAGTTATGATATGAGAGTGGATACTACTTTGACCAGTGCAAATGTATGCCAGTTAGCCTTTTTGGAAAGTGAATATGCTACAAAAACGGCACATCTTTACGGGTCTCTTTCGGGGGATCTGTTGGGGATAACGTGTTGATTTCAGCGACAGTGCATAACGAAAATCCACACCTAAAGGAGATTGGAGAAAATACGATCGCTTAAATTACGAGTCTGGTCTTATGAACTGGCACTGAAATGAACCAATATCAATGCAAGAACTCCTGGGACAGACCCGCAAAGACACGCCGTTCTCGTAGCTTATTCACTACGCGAAGAATAATGTATTTTTCCGAAAACTCCTCTCGGTTTTTTGATACCTTATTCATGTCAGCGATGCACAAACGATGCATGTGCTTAAACGAGTAACAGTGATTGGCAACATGGGGATCTGTATTGGAGACACTAGAAGAAGTGTTACTGAAAGGTGACAATACCAGCTAACCGCATATTAGTATACGCACCTATTCTACATAGTTTAATGTCCGGTGTGATCCGCAGCAATCTACGTAGTCGATCGTTCTCCTCCTGGTATTCCACTACCGTTTTCTGAACTGCGCCGAAAATTTCTAAAGCAGCCGCTGTTAAGCGCTCGTTTAGAAACACACGAAACAACTGTAGTTTAGACATTTTCACTGGAGTTACAGACAGCTAGATAAGTCAATCTTTCTTTACTCCATACGATGAACGGAATTATGATAATAAACCCTCGTCTCCAGTCCTACTTCCGTGTTCCAGTCAACAAGTTTTAGGAACTCCTTGGAGCTAATCAGCCTCTAATCAGCGTCTTATGAGCAACATTAAAGAAATACTTCCGGGTCACGAAAATTTGGAGCTTTTCAAAATAAAAGAGACCAACATATTACTTCAAAACCCGAGTTAAATTGTGTTTATGAATTGTTTAAGAAAATGTACCTCTCAAAACATTGACAACCACTTAACTATGATCATATTTAAGAGTAATTTCGAAAAAAGTGGGTATTAAAACACGTTCCAAGGGCAAAATTCAGACAATATGCTAATGACTGAATATGGAATACATATTGCCTCATGGCTCATAAACTATTGAATATTCCAAACAGAAAGCAATGACAAACCTGTTTAATCATGGGGAATGGTGTGCTACATCAAAGCAACACACCCTCTTTTTCCACAATGTAACTCAATGGATATGAAATACATATTGACTCATACAGAAAAAACTATTCTATACGCCACAGTCAATGTATTGTAGGAAATGTTCAGGAGACTCTATACAGTGATTATATGCAAAGAAATCAAGGGGCATTGTGTATTTGCAATTGTTGCTGGTGTTTTACTCCGCCCATACCACAGCCACAATGTAACTCAAAGGATATTAATAACATATTGACTCATACAGAAAAAACTATTCTATACACCGCAGTGAATGTATTGTAGGAAATGTTCGGGAGACTCTATAGAGTAAATACACTCACCTAAAAGATTATTAGGAACACCTGTTCAATTTCTCATTAATGCAATTATCTAATCAACCAATCACATGGCAGTTGCTTCAATGCATTTAGGGGTGTGGTCCTGGTCAAGACAATCTCCTGAACTCCAAACTGAATGTCAGAATGGGAAAGAAAGGTGATTTAAGCAATTTTGAGCGTGGCATGGTTGTTGGTGCCAGACAGGCCGGTCTGAGTATTTCACAATCTGCTCAGTTAATGGTATTTTCACGCACAACTATTTCTAGGGTTTACAAAGAATGGTGTGAAAAGGGAAAAACATCCAGTATGCGGCAGTCCTGTGGGCGAAAATGCCTTGTTGATACTAGAGGTCAGATGAGAATGGGCCGACTGATTCAAGCTGATAGAAGAGCAACTTTGACTGAAATAACCACTCGTTACAACCGAGGTATGCAGCAAAGCATTTGTGAAGACACAACAAGCACAACCTTGAGGCGGGTGGGCTACAACAGCAGAAGACCCCACCGGGTACCACTCATCTCCACTACAAATAGGAAAAAGAGGCTACAATTTGCACGAGCTCACCAATATTGGACAGTTGAAGACTGGAAGAATGTTGCCTGGTCTGATGATTCTCGATTTCTGTTGAGACATTCAGATGGTAGAGTCAGAATTTGGCGTAAACAGAATGAGAACATGGATCCATCATGCCTTGTTACCACTGTGCAGGCTGGTGGTGTAATGCTGTGGGGGATGTTTTCTTGACACACTTTAGGCCCCTTAGGGCCAATTGGGCATCGTTTAAATGCCACGGCCTACCTGAGCATTGTTTCTGACCATGTCCATCCTTTTATGACCACCATGTACCCATCCTCTGATGGCTACTTCCAGCAGGATAATGCACCATGTCACAAAGCTTGATTCATTTCAAATTGTTTTTTTGAACATGACAATGAGTTCACTGTAGTGAAATGGCCACCACAGTCAACAGATCTCAACCCAATAGAGCATCTTTGGCATGTGGTGGAACGGGAGCTTCGTGCCTTGGATGTGCATCCCACAAATCTCCATCAACTGCAAGATGCTATCCTATCAATATGGGCCAACATTTCTAAAGAATGCTTTCAGCACCATGTTGAATTAATGGCACGTAGAATTCAGGCAGTTCTGAAGGCAAAAGGGGGTGAAATACAGTATTAGTATGGTGTTCCTAATAATCCTTTAGGTGAGTGTACATGTCAGGATTAAGGATAAAAGTGTATGCTAAATGGCATACATTATCTCAATTTCTTTTAAGATATTATATCACCCAGAATAAATTAATAAGACAATACAGAGTGTAAATTCACCAATATACAACAAAGGCCCTATAGAGAAAAAAAACCGATTCTATACTCTGCAGCGAATGTATTGTAGGAAATGTTCAGGAGAGTGGACAGAGTGACTATATGCAAAAAAAAAATCAAGGGGCACTGTGTATTTACATTTTTAGCTGGCATTTTACTCCACCCATACCATTGGCCACAATGTAACTCAATGGATATGAAATACATATTGCCCTGTACAGAAAAAACTATTCACTGCAGCATATAGAATAGTTTTTTCTGTATGAGGCAATATGTAGTTCATATACAGTCATATACAGAACATTTCCTACAATACATTCACTGCGGCATATAAAATAGTTTTGTCTGTATATTGCAATATATATCCCATGTATGGTATATTATAATGTGTTGCAATGAGGGGAGGAGATGAAAAGTATAATGGTGCTGTATTTAGCGCAAAGAGCCCAGATATAACTAATGAGCACCAGTAAATCAACAAGAATTACATCATAATGGATTCATCAATTCATTTTTAAAATATGAAATGTTTACAAAAATAGTTTACTCTATCTTAATTTCTCAGTGTGCTCCACCTTGAAATATTATTCATCCTATATGAAGTACTATTTAAACAGATTTTTTCTTTAGTTTATATTTTTTAATATATAGATATTATTTTATTATCTATATTTTATAATTTACATTAAACAAAGCAGCAAAATAGATTAATTTAAAATTAGTCGACCTTTATTTTGAAAAACGGAAGTCTTATTGTTGATACAGAATCTCTAATGTCGCCAGCCTGATGCCAATTGGAGTTTGTGTTGAGATTGTGGAAAAACACAACAGCAGCGCCGCCAGCTGGATAGGAGTTTACTATTGTGAAAGGCAGTACGTAATCTAGTAATACAGACACCGAAATGCATGTATGTGAAAAGTGGTTAAAAAATAATATATAAAAATTTGGGTTGAGATTGAACGCTTTAGATAACGATTGGTTTAATACAACAGTTCACCACAATTCAGCAGTTGTTGCTTTATAATTTGCACTTTGTCACCAGGGGTGTAGAAATATGGGGGGCATCCAGTGACCATGACCCCACAAATAAACATGACTAACCTATGCCATTGTTTGTCACTCATTCATCAATCAACTCTAGACACTGTATCACATAATTTACAGTTTGTCTGGATTGCTAAAAAACTTGTAATGAAACACGGGTCAAGTTGATCTACATCTTAACAAAATCACACAAGTGTTCTTGGTTTGCAAACCATTTAGCAGTTTCTCATTGCTCTAACACACAATGTCAATGCTAAGCACATTTTTCCAAAAGAGTAAACAACTCTCTAATAAAAATGTAAAACTCAGTTCAGTAAATCATGTAAAAAAAAATTAACACCTTATACTAACTATTCCCTTGAATGTGAAAATCATCTACAAGTATACAAGAAGAAGCTTACAATGAACTAGAATTTTAGAGGACATTTTTGCAACAATTATTGACTATGGTTTTAATTACAGCCTTTCCATGAGAGGCTGGGCAGGTGGTCCAGCGGAATTTCATCAGATCAACTGACTAACACTAACTACTACAACACTATACCACTTTGTAAAGAGTAGAATATGTGTACAAAACATTTTATAAATTGCTTTGTTCTGTGGTTATTTTGTTAGCTTGGTGAATATTAATTAATCATTAACATTAATTAATATTATTTTAAGTGCAGCTTTGGGCAAGTTGGTAAGGATATGAGCAATAGTTAAAAAAATTGAGAGGGGTGGTCTGGTAAAATTAGTTCCAACACCTGCACCCCAGCAGTTGGGGTAATCCTATGGAAATAGATTTCTATCAAAATGTTGCACACTTGCAAGTACCGAGTTACAAATATATACTGCGAGTCACAAATAGTTCAAGTTCAAAAGTGTATTTATCAAATGCAACAAATCATGCACAACTAAATTATTGTGACATGGCACACGACATCTTGAGATTCAAACATGGGTCACACGCAAAGGGTTGTGTCGGTAACCACTACACCAGGGAGCTGTACACTTACTGGGTGTCAGTATAGCCTCTTGTGTCTATCCTGAACAAATCCTCTTTTGCCATTGGCCATTATAAGAGTTAATTGGCCATTCGTGAATGACATTGATACAAACTGACTAATGTTTTTTTGCTAAGTTTACCTACAACACAAACAGCGTCTATGCACTGTATGGCGTTTGCCACTGGCCGTTTTAACAGCGTATTAGCCAGTAATAAGTTTCATTGGTATCTACTAACTTACTGGAATAGTCATAAGAATTGAGCAATTCCTAGCGATTCTGCAAAAGCTATTTAATTTTAATGGCGTAAGAACATATTTTTTTCTTTCATGGCATAACAACATACATTTTTCTTTCATTCATGAATGACATTGTTACAATAACAATCAATAAAGGTGACGATAACTAACTTTCTCATCAAGTAAAAAGATGAGAGAATCGTGGAATCTACCAGAAATAATTAATAAATGTTGTTGCTCTCAATAGATTAGAACTTAGGTCTTCCACATGAAGAGGCACTGACTTTAACCACTACGCCATGGCAAACATGTTACAGCAGTGGTTAGACTCCATTGAGGATTGGGTTAAACTGACTAACGTTTCTTATTAAGTTCACCTCCATACAGTTTCAGTTAAGGCTTAGCCATAGCATTTTAACAGCTTATTAGCCAGTAATAGGCTTACTAGTATCTACTAACTTCCTAGGAATAATAATAAGTATCAGTACTGCTGGTTGAGGAGCCTTATCGCCTAATGGAAAATCTGGTGTCCCTCAGGCAATGTGGTTCGGGTCCCTGTTATTGTAAAAATAGCAATGCCGACTATTTTGAGTGTAAGCTAGGACCCGGTATCTCTATTCGAATGCATGCAACTTATGAAGTAAACCAGTCTAATCTGTAACATGTCAGCCTACTAGTCCAGGAACCCCTATTATCTTTATTGCTATGTGAAGTGGTACCAAACTAATGTTGTACTTACACTTAATGTACTATGTACTAAAACATAGAGCTTGGGAATGCCTAGTGTTAGAAGGGACACATTTGTCTGGGACCCACATGTTAAGTGTTGCAAATACCTGTGTATTTACATAGTAAACACCATGCAAGTGCATTGTAACTTCTTTATATACGTTACATTCTTCCTAATTATTTTTCGGCTTGTGTCTCTATATTTTCATGTTTGAACTATGTTCTTATTTCCATTCTTTATGTTAATAAAATGCCTTTCTTTGATAAAATATAAAATATCAGTTATTAGTGTGATGTCCACCCTGTTACTGCTGTCCACCCAACTACCCTTCAGTCCACCTTGTCACATATTAAAGATGTCATTATAATTTAACAATATCACTAAATGTTCTTTCTCTGCACATTAAGATAAACCTATGAAGTATCAGTCAACAACACATTCTAACCAACTCTTAACCAAATTCTTATATTTATGGTTATTATAGACAAATAGAATGCAAATGGCTTGGCATTATCATAGAGAACATGTGTTTTCCTTCATAATTATTGCTTAAAATAACTTTGATGAGCATAAATTAGTATGTTTGAGTAGGGGGACTCTTGATTTCTAAGAAAATATAAGCATTGTCATAAACATTTGGACATTTGCAATACTTCATGTGTGAATAATTTGACCATAACTATTAGAATTGAATGCCCTGAGCCGGAGCACTATTCAGTTAAATATAGCTTATTTGTAATAGAAAGATAAAAATTAGGAAATTCATAGCTATTTTTTAGGACAATGTTACAAGGTCATCTTCAGAAACCATAGTGTACATATTCAAAACATACTTTCAAAATAACAAAACAAATAACTTGTGTTAATAATCCATCCATCTTCTCCCGCTTTATCCGGGGCCGGGTCGCGGGGGCAGCAGTCTAAGCAGGGATGCCCAGACTTCCCTCTCCCCAGACACTTCCTCTAGCTCTTCCGGGGGGACACCGAGGCGTTCCCAGGCCAGCCGGGAGACATAGTCCCTCCAGCGTGTCCTAGGTCTTCCCCGGGGTCTCTTCCCGGTGGGACGGAGGCATCCGAAAAAGATGCCCAAGCCACCTCAGCTGACCCCTCTCGATGTGGAGGAGCAGCGGCTCTACTCTGAGCTCCTCCCGGGTGACCGAGCTTCTCACCCTATCTCTAAGGGATCGCCCGGCCACCCTGCGGAGAAAGCTCATTTCGGCCGCCTGTATCCGGGATCTTGTCCTTTCGGTCATGACCCAAAGCTCATGACCATAGGTGAGAGTAGGAACGTAGATTGACTGGTAAATCGAGAGCTTCGCCTTGCGGCTCAGCTCTTTCTTCACCACGACAGACCGATACATCGACTGCATTACTGCAGAAGCTGCACCGATCCGTCTGTCAATCTCCCGTTCCATCCTTCCCTCACTCGTGAACAAGACCCCTAGATACTTAAACTCCTCCACTTGAGGCAGGCACTCTCCACCAACCTGAAGTGGGCAAGCCACCCTTTTCCGACTGAGGACCATGGCCTCAGATTTGGAGGTACTGATTTTCATCCCCACCGCTTCACACTCGGCTGCAAACCGTCCCAGTGCATGCTGAAGGTCCTGGTTAGAAGGGGCCAACACGACAACATCATCTGCAAAGAGCAGAGACGAAATTGTGTGGTCCCCAAACCTGACACCCTCCGGCCCCTGGCTGCGCCTAGAAATTCTGTCCATAAAAATTACGAACAGAACCGGTGACAAAGGGCAGCCCTGCCGGAGTCCAACATGCACTGGGAACAAGTCTGACTTACTGCCGGCAATGCGGACCAAGCTCCTGCTTCGGTTGTACAGGGACCTGACAGCCCTTAGCAAAGGACCCAGGACCCCATATTCCCCAAGCACCCTCCACAAGATGCCGCGAGGGACACAGTCGAATGCTTTCTCCAAATCCACAAAACACATGTGGATTGGTTGGGCAAACTCCCATGAACCCTCCAACACCCCGTAGAGGGTATAGAGCTGGTCCAGTGTTCCACGGCCCGGACGAAAACCACACTGTTCCTCCTGAATCCGAGGTTCTACTATCGGCCGTATTCTCCTCTCCAGAACCCTGGCATAGACTTTCCCGGGGAGGCTGAGAAGTGTGATCCCCCTATAGTTGGAACACACCCTCCGGTCCCCCTTCTTATAAAGAGGGACCACCACCCCGGTCTGCCATCCCAGAGGCACTGTCCCCGACCGCCACGCGATGTTGCACAGGCGTGTCAACCAAGACAGCCCCACAACATCCAGAGACTTGAGGTACTCAGGGCGGATCTCATCCACCCCCGGTGCCTTGCCACCGAGGAGTTTCTTGACCACCTCAGTGACTTCAGCCCGGGTGATGGACGAGTCCACCTCTGAGCCCTCATCCTCTGCTTCCTCAATGGAAGACGTGTCAGCGGGATTGAGGAGATCCTCGAAGTACTCCTTCCACCGCCCGACGACATCCTCAGTTGAGGTCAACAGCTGCCCACCTCTACTGTAAACAGCGTTGGTAGGGCACTGTTTCCCTCTCCTGAGGCGCCGGATGGTTTGCCAGAATCTCTTCGAGGCCAGCCGATAGTCCTTCTCCATGGCCTCACCGAACTCCTCCCAGGCCCGAGTTTTTGCCTCCACAACCACCCGGGCTGCAGCCCGCTTGGCCTGTCGGTACCCGTCAGCTGCCTCAGGAGTCCCACAAGCCAACCAGGCCTGATAGGACTCCTTCTTCAGCTTGACGGCATCCCTTACTTCCGGTGTCCACCACCGGGTTCGGGGATTGCCGCCTCGACAGGCACCGGAGACCTTACGGCCACAGCTCCGAGCGGCCGCTTCGACAATGGCGGTGGAGAACATGGTCCACTCGGACTCAATATCTCCAACCTCCCTCGGGATCCAGTCGAAGCTCTGCCGGAGGTGGGAGTTAAAGATCTCTCTGACAGGAGACTCGGCCAGACGTTCCCAGCAGACCCTTACAGTACGCTTGGGCCTGCCGAGTCTGTCCAGCTTCCTCCCCCACCATCGGATCCAACTCACCACCAGGTGGTGATCAGTTGACAGCTCCGCCCCTCTCTTCACCCGAGTGTCCAAGACATACGGCCGCAGGTCAGATGAGACGACAACAAAGTCGATCATCGACCTGCGGCCTAGGGTGTCCTGGTGCCACGTGCACTGATGGACACCCTTATGCTTGAACATGGTGTTCGTTATGGACAAACTGTGACTAGCACAGAAGTCCAATAATTGAACACCACTCGGGTTCAGATCCGGGGGGCCGTTCCTCCCAATCACGCCCCTCCAGGTGTCACTGTCGTTGCCCACGTGGGCGTTGAAGTCCCCCAGTAGAACAATAGAGTCCCCAGTCGGAGCACTTTCCAGCACCCCTCCCAGAGACTCCAAGAAGGTCGGGTACTCTGCACTGCCGTTCGGCCCGTAGGCACAAACAACAGTGAGAGACCTATCCCCGACCCGTAGGCGCAGGGAAACGACCCTCTCGTTCACCGGGGTAAACTCCAACACATGGCGGCAGAGCTGGGGAGCTATGAGCAAACCCACACCAGCCCGCCGCCTCTCACCATGGGCAACTCCAGAGTGGTGAAGAGTCCATCCTCTCTCAAGGAGTGTGGTTCCAGAGCCCAAGCCGTGTGTAGAGGTGATCCCGATTACCTCTAATCGGAACCTCTCAACCTCACGCACCAACTCAGGCTCCTTCCCCGCCAGCGAGGTGACATTCCACGTCCCTAGAGCCAGTTTCCGTGTCCAGAGATCGGGTTGTCTAGGCCCCTGCCTTCGACTGCCGCCCGATCCTCTTCGCACCGGCCCCTTATGGTCCCTCCTGTGGGTGGTGAGCCCACGGGAGGGCGGCCCCACGTCGCCCGTTCGGGCTGAGCCCGGCCGGGCCCCATGGGGGAAGGCCCGGCCACCAGGCGCTCGCATACGAGCCCCAACCCCGGGCCTGGCTCCAGGGTGGGGCCCCGGCTGCGCCATACCGGGCGACGTCACGGTACTCAAAATGTTTTTCTTCATTAAGGGGGTTTTGAACCGCTCTTAGTCTGACCCGTCGCCTAAGACCTGTTTGCCTTGGGAGACCCTACCAGGGGCATATAGCCCCAGACAACATAGCTCCTAGGGTCACTCGGGTACTCAAACCCCTCCACCACGTTAAGGTGGCAGTTCTTGGAGGAGAATAATGTGTTAATAATGTGTTGGGTAATAAGTATGATCATTTTAGGCGGTATGTTGTTGATTTCTATAGCTCACAGCATTGTGTGGACTTTTATTTTGACTCCATCAAGACGGACATTTACTTTGAACATGCCAGAAGAAAGTCACCGCTGGTGAGTTTTACGTTTTTAATCACCAATGAGAGATTATGGGCATGAGAAACTTAACACGACACAAAAGTTCTGACTAACTCTGAACAAATGACAATAGATAAGTCGTGATGCCCGTTACTGATGGGCCCCACACATCCTATCCAGACATCTTTTCCATACCTCCTGATAGGAGCTTTTATGAATAGGCCCATGGACCATAGGTTGGAACATACCATACTGGTATTTTGTAGGATAAACCTTTCTTATTGGAGGATAATGGACTGTGTAATGGTTGGCTATAACCACTGACCGCCTCCTATGTTTCCTGGCATAAAAGACTGTTTTAACTTTATAGTTAGTGGAGAACATGTAAGAATGATGGAAGATCAACATCTTGGACTCATGCAAATAAAAAGAAAGTTCTCCCCTGACTTCCAGTTGAATCAATTTTGTTCATGGATCAAACGTGGACAGAATCCAACATCTAGTTATTGAGCTAATAGAATTATTTATTGATTAATTTTTTTATAAATATTTTCCATAGGTCCACAGAAGCCGCTCATTCCGATGTACCTTCAAGACGGGGTAAAGATCCCTTTCCTTCCTCTTGCCATCTGGGAGAAACTGGAGGCTCACATCTGTCACCAACAGAGCCAACGCCTATCGGGTTTCTCTATGCTGGTCACCAGGTAGAGTTGATGTTAGACACATTGATACAGTGTGACCAGTACTAGCTGTAATTGTAGCCCTGTCTTTGACCTGAATTTATTTAGGTCAGATTGCCTAGCATCTTTTCATTTTTGGTCTATTTGTTAATTTTAAAAAAATTACCTAAAGAACAGTACCCTAGCAATAGTTAAGTATTTTCTGAGCAAAGGATCTGAATACATACAACATCGTTCAATATAAAATTGATCGGAAATACAGTGTAGACAGTTGTAAATGAATATTGCAGCTGTAAACAGCTGATTTTCAGTGGAATATCTACATAGGTGTACAGAGGCCCATTATCATCAACTATCACTCCTGTGTTCCAATTGTACTTTTTGTTTCCTAATCCAAGTTCATCATTTTAAAAGGCTACAGATCATTTGAAAACCCTTTTGTGATCATGTTAGCACCGCTGAAAACTGTTGTGCTGATTAAAGAAGCAATAAAACTGCCCTCTAGACTAGTTCAGTATCTTAAGCATCAGTGTTTGTGGGTTTCATTACAGGCTCAAAATGGCCAGAAACAAAGAACTTCTGAAACGTGTCAGTCTATTCTTGACCTGAGAAATAAAAGCGATTCCATGAGAGAATTTGACAAGAAACTGATCTCGTACTACTTTGTGTAGTGCTCCCTTCACATAACAGTGCAGAACTGTCTCAAAACAGAATAGAAAGAGGAGTGGGAGGCCCTGGTGCATAACTGAGAAAGAGGACAAATACTTGTGTCTAGTTTGACAAAGATGCCTCACAGGTCCTCAACTGGCAGTTTATTAAATAATACCTGCAAAACACCAATCTCAACATCAACAGTGAATCAAGGATGCTGACCTTCTAGGCAGAGTTGCAAAGAAAAAGCTGTATCTCAGACTGGCCAACAAAAAAAAAGATTAAGATGGGCAAAAGAACACACACTGGACAGAGGAATAACTCAAAATATTAGCTTTTCTTTAAAGAACAAGGACATTTCTACGTGACCCCAAACTTTTCAACGGTAGTGTATGTATGAGATATTTAAGTATTTTATTTTCAATAAATTGGAAACATTTTTATTTTTTTATTATGTTATCTTCTGTGTGGATGGAGTTTTTTTGCCTGACTGCAAAAGCCAGCTAAGGAAGAGCCAATGTCTCTGATTGAGTGACTGACTGACTGACTATACATTATTAAATTGCGTAGTGGTTAGAGACACAGCCTGTCACATAGGTGACCAGGGTTCAATTCTTGGCACGGACCAAAGACGTCATTAGGATTTGTTCAGGATAGACTAGAACTTCGCTGGCTATAAGTTTCAGTAGCTACATTATAGTAAGCCTAAAGTTAACTATTATTTTTACTCACTAACTGATATATTTCAGTGCACGAACTGCACCGACAAAGATATTGCTCTTGATTTACATAGCATAGTGGTTGGCTATTCAACTGTCATCGTTTTCTAAAGAAATTAACCAGCCATGGAGTGATTGGAGTCATTGTTTTCATTATAGGTACTGTATAGCTAGAGTAAAACTTTGCTGGCTACAAGCTTCAGCAGCTACATTATAGTAAGGCAAAAGTAAATCTGTTATTGTTATATTACGATGGATGAACTACACCGACAACAAACATAACTGTTTTTGGTTATATTGTGATGGAAGAACTGCACCAACGACGAAAATATCGTTCTTGATTTGGATTTTCATAGAATAGTTCACATGGCATAGGGATTAGCTATTCAATTGTCATTGTTTTCTAAAGAAATGAACCAGCCATGGAGTGATGCGAGTCATTGTTTTCATTATACAGTAGGTATTGTATAGCAATTAGTTAGTAATCTACAGTAATGTCTTTCTAATTTAACATGTTGAATGTTGTTGGTTTGGATGTTAACTAATGTAGGGAACTAGTTTTGAGAATTGTGGAGTTTCGACTAATTTATTTGACAATGCAAGAAGTAAACAGATACCACATCTCTAAACACGTATCACGTGTGCCTAGACCCGCTGTTTAAGTAGCATAGTGGTTAAAGACACAGTCTGCCACAAGTGAACTGCAAATGGAATCCAGCAACAACATTCCTCCCTTCTAATCGCAGGCTGGCAGAACTAGTTTTTGCCGGACTACGTAAACAGAGCCGGCTAAGAGTGAATAGCTCTTACTAAGTGAGTGAGTGAGTGAGTGAGTGATTGAGTGAGTTAGTGAGCGAGCGAGCGAGCGACCGACCGACCGACCCACCCACCCTTGTTATATAGCGTAGTGGTTAGAGAAGCGGACTTGTGAACTATAGGTCCCAAGTTCATATCTCCTCGCAGGTAAAGCAAAGTACACGTTATGAATTATTCCGTATAGACTAAAACTTTCCTGGCTAAAACCGATAGTATCTACATTATAGTAAGCCATAAATAAAACAGTTTCCCATATATAGTGTGACTGTTTCTGGTGGATTTTCGAAGTACGCATCTGTGCATGTGTTTTGGGTCATGATAGACAAACACATTTGCAGGCTTAACATACAGTAGTAACGTTATTGTAAGCCTTAACTGAAACTGTATGGAGTTGGAGGTAAACTTAATAAGAAACATTAGTCAGTTTAACACAATCCTCAATGGAGTCTAACCACTGCTGAAATATGTTTGCCATGGCGTAGTGGTTAAAGTCAGTGCCTCTTCATAAGTTCTAATCTATTGAGAGCAACAACATTTATGTTTAAATTATGTCCTTACCACAACAAAATCTGGGAAAAGTACAGTAGTCTGATTCCTTTACAAATCATTGTTGCTTACATGTACTGTACATAATGTTTTGAAGGTATGTGGGAGACCCCCTCGCTGTCAATACTATCCTCACCTCTAATGACAAGAAGGAAAAGATCACTGGCAAGATCATTAGCAATATCAGCAACCCTATTGGACAAAGGCAGCGAGACACTGAGCTGTCTTTCAAACAGAGCTGAGACAAGGCCAGGAGAGGAGACAGAGGAGATAAACCACCACTACCCAATGCTTGATGTGGTTTGATGCTGACAAAGACAACATTGTCTGTTATGTCACTACACTGTAGATCTCCATGGAGGATTTATTCTGCTATCATTGTACAGTAGTGAATAGTTGTCTCTCACAAAGAAACAAATTTGCATTACACACAGTTTGGTCTTTTCATCTTTTGATTTTTGTCTGATAAAAGTAAATATCACAGATATTATAAGTAATCCCAGAAATTATTGAATACATAATGATTGTTTTCATATTAGTAAATGTAAGACTCAACTCTTAACTCCACTGGTTGAGCGTACATGTATACTGTAATAATGAAATTGAACTGCTGTAAACCTGGATATGGTTGGTGAACTACATGTTCAATCTGATCGTCATATCATCATGGTCATTTAATCATGCCCTCTCCGTTACAAAAAATATGTTAAGTACTATAGTCATCAATCTACTAAATCATACTAAATATACTAAATCATCAATCATTTATAGTTGGTTCTGGAAATATTTGGAGTCTGACTCAATTTTCCTAATTTTTTCTCTGTAAGGCACCTCAATTGATTTGAAATTAAACAACTGAGATGCAATTGAAGTTCAGACTTTCAGCTTTAATTCAAGGGGTTGAAAAAAAATATCTTATGAAACGTTTAGGAATAGCTACCATTTTCATACGCAGTCCCCTTATTTAAGGGGGCTGACATGTAATTGGACATATAATACACAATAATAAATAAAATGTTCATTTTTAATACTTTGTCGAGAATCCTTTGCAGGCAAAGACTGCTTAAAGTCTAGAACGCATCATCAAATGCTGGGTTTCCTCCTTTGTGAGGCTTTGTTGTTTGTTTGTGGATCTGTCTGCCTTAAGTTTTGTCTTCAGCAAGTGAAATGCATTCACGTTCGGGTTGAGATCAGGTGATTGACTCAGCCATTGCAGAGTTATTCCACTTATTTGCCTTACAAAACTCCTGGGTTGCTTCCGCAGTATGTTTTAGGTCATTGTCCATCTGTAAAGTGAAGCACCATCCAATCAACTTTGCTGAATTTGGCTGAATCTGAGCAGACAATATATCCCTATACACTTCAGAATTCATCCGGCTGCTTCTGTCGTCTGTCACATCATCAATAAACATTAGTGACACAGTGCTATTGGAAGCCATGCATGCCCATGCCATCACACTGCCCCCACCGTGTTTTACAGATAATGTGGTATGCATCAGTTCATGAGCCATTCCAAGACTTCTCCATACTTTTTCCTTCCCATCATTCTGATACAGGTTGATCTTAGTGTTCATCTGTCCAAAGAAATGCTGTTACATAACTGAGCTGGCTTTTTTAGATGTTTTTTGGCATCTAATCTGTCTAATCTGGCCTTTCTATTCTTGAGGGATATGAATGATTTGCACCTTGTGGTGAACCCTCTGTATTTGCTCTTGTGAAGTCTTCTCTTTATGGTTGATTTGGATAATGATATGCCTACCTCCTAGAGTGTGTTCTTCACTTGGCTGGATATGTGAATGGTTTTTCTTTACCATGGAAACGATCCTACGATCATCCACCACTGTTGTCTTCCATGGACATCCAGACCTTTTGTGTTGCAGAAGTCACCAGTGCTTTCTTTTTTCTGAGAATTGACGAAAAGGAAGGTTTTGAGTATGGAACAGAAGGGTTAAAATTAAGAGACCACAGCAATTTCAATGCTTCTGTTCCTCCCTCAAAACTTTCCGTTTCAACTTTTTTGCAGTGGTCTCTTAATTTTTTCCAGAGCTGTATGTTTTTGTACACAGTCAATGTCAGATTAACTCAGAGTTGTGAAAAATGTTTTATGTTTTGATGATCTGTTGTGTTTTATATTACCACATACTTAGTACCAAAGTGAATAGTACCAAAGCTTATGAAAAAAAAAAACTGTAATAGGTAGATATTATACCGTGTATCGACATTAATTTGGGTTTCTGCGTATTAAAAAATATGCATGTAACGTCTGCATCATGTGGTACGGCTGCTCACCCTCCTATCCGGCATTCCCCCTCACCGGTGTACTAACCACTGGGTGGAGACTAATGGAAGCAGCACCCCCCGAGGACACACCTGTTCCCCATCACTAATTAGTTTCCTATACAGTGGGGAGAACAAGTATTTGATACACTGCCGATTTTGCAGGTTTTCCTACTTACAAAGCATGTAGAGGTCTGTAATTTTTTATCATAGGTACATTTCAACTGTGAGAGACAGAATCTAAAACAAAAATCCAGAAAATCACATTGTATGATTTTTAAATAATGAATTTGCATTTTATTGCATAACATAAGTATTTGATCACCTAACACACTGTAAGAATTCCGGCTCTCACAGACCTGTTCGTTTTTCTTTAAGAAGGCCTCCTGTTCTCCACTCATTACTTGTATTACTTGTATTAACTGCACCTGTTTGAACTTGTTACCTGTATAAAAGACACCTGTCCACACACTCAATCAAACAGACTCCAACTTCTCCACAATGGCCAAGACCAGAGAGCTGTGTATGGACATCAGGGATAAAATTGTAGACCTGCACAAGGCTGGGATGGGCTACAGGGCAATAGGCAAGCAGCTTGGTGAGAAGGCAACGACTGTTGGCGCAATTATTCAAAAGTTCAAGATGACGGTCAATATCCCTCGGTCTGGGGCTCCATGCAAGATCTCACCTTGTGGGGCATCAATGATCATGAGGAAGGTGAGGGATCAGTCCAGAACTACATGGCAGGACCTGGTCAATGACCTGAAGAGAGCTGGGACCACATTCTTAAAGAAAACCATTAGTAACACACTACGCCGTCATGGATTAAAATCCTGCAGCGCACGCAAGGTCCCCCTGCTCAAGCCAGCACATGTCCAGGCCCGTCTGAAGTTTGCCAATGACCATCTGGATGATCCAGAGGAGGAATGGGAGAAGGTCATGTGGTCTGATGAGACAAAAATAGAGCTTTTTGGTCTAAACTCCACTTGCCGTGTTTGGAGGAAGGAGAAGAATGAGTACAACCTCAAGAACACCATCCCAATCGTGAAGCATGGAGGAGGAAACATCATTCTTTGAGGATGCTTTTCTGCAAAGGGGACAAGACAACTGCACTGTGTTGAGGGGAGGATGGATGGGGCCATGTATCGCGAGATCTTAGCCAACAACCTCCTTCCTTCAGTAAGAGCATTGAAGATAGGTCGTGGCTGGGTCTTCCAATATGACAACGACCCGAAACACACAGCCAGGGCAACTAAGGAGTGGCTCCGTAAGAAGCATCTCAAGGTCCTGGAGTGGCCTAGCCAGTCTCCCATCCTGAACCCAATAGAAAATCTTTGGAGGGAGCTGAAAGTCCGTATTGCCCAGCGACAGCCCCAAAACCTGAAGGATCTGTATGGAGGAGTGGGCCAAAATCCCTGCTGCAGTGTGTGCAAACCTGGTCAAGAACTACAGGAAACGTATGATCTCTGTAATTGCAAACAAAGGTTCCTGTACCAAATATTAAGTTATGCTTTTCTGATGTATCAAATACTTGTCATGCAATAAAATGCTAATTAATTACTTAAAAATCATACAGTGGGATTTTCTGGATTTTTGTTTTAGTTTCCATCACTCACAGTTGATTACAGACTTCTACATGCTTTGTAAGTGGGAAAACCTGCTAAATCGGCAATGTATCAAATACTTTGTGTTGCCACTACAACCCACGGACTAGTAGGTATGACTCTGTGAGGTGCTGTTATTCGACAGATAAGAAAAAGTAAAGAGCTCATTGATCGTTATTCCCCGTTTTTGTTTTCCTTTCTTTTTTGCCTCAACTTTACGCACTCGCAAAGTCATAATGCACCATAACTGTGCCCTCTGATAGAACTTGATAGTAGTTTATTTGTTACCGTATACAGTTTTTTCATCAAATTCCAGAAATAAGATGTCATTGTATCCACTGAACTATCATCTCGTGCACCTTTGTTAGATATTTGACCGACGTCTAGATGCACAATGTAACTTCCTTACACAGACCATTTACAGCTTTTTACGATTGCTAACAAACGTTGTTCAATACTGCGGATACATGGGCAAACAACACGCAACTTCGCAATACTCATCATACATGTCTCAAAAGCAAATCTTTCTACCAAATGAAAGCTAGCAGTCTCTCATGACATGCACACTTTGTCATCACAGTAGCATGTCCTACAAAACTCCAAAAACAACAACCATTCAACAATCATTTTTACAAAAAGAAAGAAATAAAGCAGAAAGGCAATATGCCTCAGTACAATTTACTGTATTTTTTACAAATGACTGTGTTATTGCAGTGATTCAAAATATACAAAAATGAATAATTCCAGGACTGTTAAACAAAATGTATATGCATAACATATTGTCCAAATGAAACCGAAATATAACAATGCTAGTCAACCCTGTCTACTGCACTGGGCCACAAGTTCTCGCGCAATACACCTGGGAAATAATTATTGTTCTTGGAATGTAACATGCAATGAAAATGTAGTTGCTGGGAGGGATCCTGTTGAGATGATTGTGGAGGTGAGGTATGCCAAAGCAAAACTATAGCAATTTTAACCTTAGATTCATAAAGAGGTTGAGGCAGTTAAGGTTTTGGTGTAGCACCCATGCTACGCCAGTACATGTTAGTACCAGCTACCAACTTTGCTAATTTTCTATGTTAACTATTTTTATCTGTCAACAATGATTAAATATCTGATAAATATTTCATAATCTGATGTCTCAATAGTTTGACTTTTTTCAATAGATGAATATCCAGATTAAATATACCTACAAACCAGTTGTATTTTACCTTGACCAGAGTACACCCATTTTAGATTAGATTTTCAATTTCCCTGATTTCACCAGAATTTAACCTTCTATAATACAATTATTTTTAATTGCTCACTATTCACCTGAGCGTTAGATCTACTGACAAGTTAACGGTGTTCTTCTACCTCTCCTCTGAAAGGTAAACCTCCTATTTATTTTTACAAATATTTATGTTATTACAACAGTGAGGTATAAAGATAATAGATAGGTTGGTTTATGGGAAATATAGCTACTTGGTATATGGTGATATTTTCTACTGACAGTAACAGGAAGTAAGCTAAGCCTGCCCAAATTGTACATTACATAGCATGTTAGCTAGTTAACTGCCTAGACAATTGAAAATAGATAGAAAATGTGAACAAGAATAATTAGAACACAACTTTAATTTGTTTTTGGATCAAGATGGTAAGTGGAAAGGATCTAAGAGACTTTATAAGATGGTTCATTGCTGGTGAATAGATAGCAGTGAATGGTTTGATGAGTATTTGAATTATGTGAAACATAATATGGCCTTTGCAGTTACCCGATTTCAACATAATTTAACAGCTATGGGAGATTTTGGAGCAACGTATTAGATGGCACTCTCCACCACCATCATAAAAACACCAAATGAGGCAATATATTTTGGAATAATGGTGTTCCATCCATCCAGTAGTTTCTGAGAATTGTAGAATATGCAAAGACACACTGAAGCAGTTCTAGCGGCTCATGGTGGCCCAACACCTTACTGAGACATTTTATCTTGGATTTTCCTTTAGTTGTAAGCCATCTGTATGTATTTGTATCAATCCTTATGACTTCTCTGTAGGCGCATAAAGCTCTGACAGTTCCCCACTGAATACACGCAAAATTGTATGTAAAATTGTAGTCATGATTGTTCAGTGCAGCTTGGATTTAGATTTGGAGACATAGTAATCAAAAGATGCAGCAAAGTTGTGTAACTCCCAAACTGCGACCCTTGGATTCTTCTTTGCTTCCAGTAACCCTCTGAGTGTGAAGGGGAGAAGCACTTTCTTCTTCAACCAGGCAAGTTTACCACTGTTCCAGTAGCACTAAATGCTTCTTATTTTTTTGGGACTCATTGCCTGGGACTCATTGCCCATTTTTAGGAATTTACTTCCACAAAATTTGTAAAATAGGAAGAGAAAAAAAACTTCACAAATGATCAAATTAAACAACAACAAAATCTTGGTTAGATTGAAGAATTCATTTTCAGGAATGTATAAACTCACATAAAGGATTATTAGGAACACCATACTAATACTGTGTTTGACCCCCTTTCGCCTTCAGAACTGCCTAAATTCTACGTGGCATTGATTCCACAAGGTGCTGAAAGCATTCTTTAGAAATGTTGGCCCATATTGATAGGATAGCATCTTGCAGTTGATGGAGATTTGTGGGATGCACATCCAGGGCACCAAGCTCCCGTTCCACCACATCCCAAATATGCTCTATTGGGTTGAGATCTGGTGACTGTGGGGGCCATTTCAGTACAGTGAACACATTGTCATGTTCAAGAAACCAATTAGAAATTATTCAAGCTTTGTGACATGGTGCATTATCCTGCTGGAAGTAGCCATCAGAGGATGGGTACATGGTGGTCATAAAGGGATGGACATGGTCAGAAACAATGCTCAGGTAGGCTGTGGCATTTAAACGATGCCCAATTGGCACTAAGGGGCCTAAGGTGTGCCAAGAAAACATCCCCCACACCATTACACCACCACCACCAGCCTGCACAGTGGTAATAATGCATGATGGATCCATGTTCTCATTCAGTTTACGCCAAATTCTGACTCTACCATCTGAATGTCTCAACAGAAATCGAGACTCATCAGACCAGGCAACATTCTTCCAGTCTTCAACTGTCCAATTTTGGTGAGCTCGTGCAAATTGTAGCCTCTTTTTCCTATTTGTAGTGGACATGAGTGGGACCCTGTGGGGTCTTCTGCTGTTGTAGCTCATCTGCCTCAAGGTTGTGCGTGTTGTGGCTTCACAAAGGCTTTGCTGCATACCTCGGTTGTAACGAGTGGTTATTTCAGTCAAAATTGCTCTTCTATCAGCTTGAATCAGTCGGCCCATTCTCCTCTGACCTCTAGCATCAACAAGACATTTTCGCCCACAGGACTGCCGCATACTGGATGTTTTTCCCTTTTCACACCGTTCTTTGTAAACCCTAGAAATGGTTGTGCATGAAAATCCCAGTAACTGAGCAGATTGTGAAATACTCAGACCGGCCCGTCTGGCACCAACAACCATGCCACGCTCAAAATTGCTTAAATCACCTTTCTTTCCCATTCTGACATTTCATTTGGAGTTCAGGAGATTGTCTTGACCAGGACCACACCCCTAAATGCATTGAAGCAACTGCCATGTGATTGGTTGATTAGATAATTGCATTAATGAGAAATTGAACAGGTGTTCCTAATAATCCTTTAGGTGAGTGTATATTTTTTAATAAATCAATAACATTTAAAAAAAAAAAAACTCATCCCTTCTATCCACTGTGTTCTGTTTTCCACTGAGTTCTTCATTCCACCGATTCCCATAAAACATGAACTAATGTGTAAGTTATATTTTCATCATAATCATCACATTTTATTTACATTGAACATTTGTGCATACGTTTGTAAATCCATCCTACTCAAAGTCCACAGCACAAACAATCAAGAGTTGCTTTTCTTCCATAAGAATGTTTTAAAAAAAACTAACAAATATTCTTCACTGTGGATATGGGATCTTTGTTCCCTCATGTGATTTCTCAGGAGTGCGAGTTGGTATACATGCAGTTGGTATACGTGCAGTTGGAGTCATTTTCAGTTTAAAGCAGTCTCCACAACTAAATGATTTCCCTCCTAAGTCAGCTAGCAGATGGTGCAGTCCCCACATATAAATCATTCACCTGTGTGAGTGCGTATATGTGCCGTTAAGTGCTCTTTGCGAATGAAGCCTTTCCCACAGTCACCGCAACTAAATGGTTTCTCTCCTGTGTGAGTCAATACATGCCTCCTTAAGTCCCCTTTCTGATTGAAGCTTTTACAGCAAAAATTACAGCTAAATGGTTTCTCTCCTGTGTGAGTCAAAATGTGTCTTCTCAGGTCCCCCTTTTGACTAAAGCTCTTGCCACAGTAACCACAGCTAAATGGTTTTTCTCCCGTGTGAATACGCATGTGCATGGATAAGTTTCCTTTTTGTTTGAAAGTCTTGCCACAAAAGGGGCAGGTGCAGCGTTTGCCACCATGACAAAGTTGGACATGGGCCTTCAGTTTACAGCTGGAACTGTACTGTTTTTGGCAGAAGTGACATTCATTGAAGCTCTTTTTTGCATGAGTTGCATGTCTCTGCAAATCAGCTTTCAGAGGAAAGGCTTTGCCACAGTCACAGCAGCGGTGAGTCTTTATAGATGTGGTGCTAGGTTTGGAACAGTGTTCCTCCACTGTTGGGTTTGGATCCAACAGTGGGCCGGAATCCAGAGGTTGGCTGCCTTCAAGTCGTACGGGGGCACTGCTTATGGGTGAGCTGTGACTGTAGCCAATGTTTTGATTGTCTGGAGGGTCACAAAGAATTTTGAAAGCCTTTTGGTGTGTCAAACTTCCAAAAGGATTCAGATCCACAGGTTTTAAGTCACACTCCCTGTTCTCTACCGACTGGGTTTGGGGAAGACTCAAGGACCAAAATAGGTCCTCCTGATCACATTCACTTTTCACACAGGGAAGAGGCAATTTGAACACTGTTATATCAGGCTCCAGCCCTTGAAGCTGTTCTTCCTCCTGACAGGGCCGGAGTTCCTCTTCTTTCCCTTTAATCAGTGTGGGCTCTGAATCCTCCTGCCTGAGACTAGGGCTCCACTCCTGCTCACATCGCTTCTGTTCAGGTGGAGCCTCCTCTTCAGAGACAGCAAGAGAGACCTGCAGTGAGTCTGGATGGGGGAAAAAGAAGGATCAGAAGTTTAGGATTGGCCGATGTTACAATATTTTATGTTAAAATAAGAGGTCTAATTAACCTGCACCCCAGAGTCTGGCAGCGGACACCCTGGCTGCACACTGAGCGACCAGCAGGGGAACAAGGGAATTGGCCTATTTCTCTGTTTGCCATAGCTTCAAAAGTTTTAATAATCAAACACGTGCAGATGCAGCACAATTATTTTGCCTGCATATTGAACATGTGGTAGATTATTAACATGGGGCAAGACGACCATGTAGATTTTAGAAGTAGCATATGCAAGTAGCACTAAATGTCACTTGCAGCCCATCATCCGCGGCGTCACACACAAGTCCCAAAGGACTGTGCGTCGTTTCAGATGTCAGCCAACCCTACTGAGATCAACTACCAAATAAGGAAATACATCAAACACAAGATATACCGAACAGCGCTAACATTATGACCACTGATAGGTGAAGTGAATAACACTGATAATCTCTTTATTATGGGACCTGACAGTGGGTGGGATATATTAGGCAGCAAGGGAACATTCTGTCCTCAAGGTTGATGTGTTAGAAGCAGGGTAACCTTGGGTCCTGCCATTCATGTGGATGTTATTTTGAACCATCTACCTAAGCATTGTTGCAGACTATGTGCACCTTTCATGGCAACAGTATTGCCTGATGGCATTGGCCTCTTCCAGCAGGGTAATGCGCCCTGCCACAAAGCAAAAATGGTTCAGGAATGGTTCTGGATCTGCTAACCTTTTGGTACCAAATACCACAGCACACCTTCAGAGGTCTAGTGGAGTCCATGCCACGATGAGTCAGGGCTGTTTTGGTGGCAAAAGGGGAACCTATGCAATATTAGGCAGGTGGTCATAATGTTATGGCTGATCGGTGTATACTGTTGACTGTCTACATAGCATTGTGTGCAAAAATTCCCTTAAACGTACACAAACTCAATACAGTTGCAGTTGGCAGAGCATTTCCAGGAAAGATAACCAGCACCTGGTGATGTCTGTGAGTAGCAGACTTCAGGCAGTCTTTGAATGCAAATTATTTTCAAGTACTAAATATGATGACTTTATTAAGGACGGTTCATTTGTCCAATTACTTTTGGTCCTCTACAATAATAAGGGCTGACTCTGAATAATAAGGGCTGTAATACCTACATGGTTTGTGGATGTAAAATCTCTTGTATCTAACAGCCTACAGTTTTACCACCATGTCATTGTTTTTGTTTGAACTGTAAAATCATATCTATTCTTTGTGAAAATATACTTACTATACTCTGTAGGCTATAACTGTACAAGTATTCAGACCCATTCACATTCACATGATTTTGTTATTTTAAACTGAATTAAAAATGTATTCAATACATTTTATTTTGTCATCAAGCTTCACACAATACCCCATATTGAAGTAAAAACATGTTTTGCGAAATGTGCCAATTTCAATAGAACAAAAAGAGCAAATGTAAATAAGAATTCAGTCCCTTTATTCAGTTCTTCATAGAGGCACCTTTGGCAGTGATTGCAGCTTCTAGTCATCCTGTGTATGCCTCTACTAGCTTTGTACAACAGGATTTGGGAAATATTTCCTATAATTTTTTTGGAGATCCTCTTAGCTCTGTCAGAATTATGGGGAGGGTCAGTAAACGGGAGTCATTTGTGGTGGTGCCAAAAAATATACAAACTTGCCTGGCCGCATGTGAATTTTTTTTGGTTGAGGATCAAAGAGGCACAGACTAGGAAGCAATAATGCAGGAATACATCTGATCTGTTTAATGGACTTGGTTGCCTTCCAGGTGAACACAGGATCAGCGTAGACAGACGTGTCCCTCCAGTAATTAATTCATGCTGAAAGGTTCCAATTGCACTTAAGAAACATTTCAGAGCAGAGTTGGAGAGAATGGAGAACATGGGTGTCATCAAGAAGATAGATGAGCTGAGAGTTGGTAAGCTCACTTGATTCTTAAAAATAAAAATGGCATGTTACAAATATGCCTGAGCCCTAATTTAGCAAAGTTGCATATAAAAGGTTCTAAATTACTTCATACAAAGAAAATCTGGTATGTTCCTAAGTACAAAAACGTTGGTATTAATCAATTGTTCGTATGTTTGATTTACGCACACCTGTAAGTATTTTGCCATGATAAATCAGACACTTGTTCTAGTGCACCTGAAGTCTTATTTACATAAAGAACCGCCCTAAATGACCATAAATGGTGACAAACCTACTCTTTAATGCTGCAAGAAATGTCACCAATTTCTGTCTAACATGGAGAAATCAAAGAAAAAGAAAACTAAATTCAGATTCAGAAATATAACTTTTGATCACTGAAGTAGAAGTTTTTTATAAATGGAAAACGAAATCTACTAACAAGCAAAGTCTTCCACTCAGCAAAATACTGCATAATGCAGCTTGTGCCACATGCTCCCGCAATGCAAGATTTGACATTTCGAACAAGTAAAAATTCCTGTTTTGCCTTTTATATTATTTAACTGGTTTAACTAAATTGCTTCCTACCTTACATTCCATTATCTTTCTAATTTACTTAATTATCAATTAGGCTTAAATGGTTTCATGTTTAAGAATTCTATAGCACCCTGAGAAAACTATTATTAGCTTAAGCGTCTATAAAAGCAATACATGAATTAACTATTAATGTATAATCTTTTTTCTTCATAGTTTACGATTTGGTCCAGTATGTCCATCCTTTCTCCATTTGGTGGAAGGTATTTCATTAGCAGTTGGACTTTTCTACCACTAGGTGCTGTGCGTACGCATGGTCAGAGGTGTGCTCACATTTACACACATTCTAAAATATAATTTAAAATGGATAAATCCCACACTTTGCTTAAAAATGATTACACACATGGTTTACCAACACTACTGTTCGTAAGGAACATTGATAAATGAGGGCCCTGGATCATAGGGATCTAAATCACGCAATACAGAGTGAACAATTTAAGCTTCCAATGTGAAAAGAAATAATGCCACAATTTGCTTATGCAAAATAATAAATAAGATGCTTCCTCTGGATTTTGGCAGCAGATATTAGGCTCCAAATTGGGCAAGTTCACATTACTATAGCTACTGTTTGCCATTGTTTCGATGCTGGAAGTGTATCACAATATCATTCATACAGCAAAACGCATTATGCCTGAGGTTCAGTATAGGGTTGTAGCCAGCAAAGTTTTAGTCTATGTAGCTGCGTAATAGGAAGCCTAAAATAAAACAGTTCTGGTGGAAATCAGGATTTCTTTAGGATAGACAAACACTTCACTGGCTACACGATTCCCTTGTCCTTTCACTTGACAAAAAAGTCAGTTATCGTCCCCTACAGCCCTGGAAATATTTTAGAGAGCACTGCACCTTTTTATTTCCTTTCCAAAAAAGTTGAAAAGAAAAGTTTTAAGTGAAGAACAGAAGCATTCAATTTACAGTGGTCTCTTAATTTTAACCCTTCTGTTCCTCACTCAAAGCCTTCCTTTTCAACTTTTTTGAAAAGGAAAGAAAAAGGTGCAGTGGTCTCTTTTTCTGGAGCTGTATGTTCTATGAATACATTAGTGTGTGGACACATCAATAGATAACATCATTGTTTGGGGATCAACTAAAGAGGAAGACAACGCCAGACCAAAAGGAAGAGCTTGATGCAACAAGAGAATGAAGAGAATTATTTATTTGGAGTTACGGAGCTGACCTTTGTATTTCATTTGGGTTGGGAGCTGAGCTTTTGCAGAAACATGAAGATGCCTGGCAGTCAGTAGCATATGCTTCACACTCTCGGACTGGAGCCGAGACAAGATGTGCACAAAGAGAAAAGAAATTGCAAATCATTTGCATGTGAGAGATTCTATCACTATATTTCTGGATGGACAATAAGTGTGGAAACGGATCATAAAACTGTACTTGCACGGTTTCAGAAGCCATTCCAAGACTGTCCACTTCCAATACAGAGGATGAAGATCATGCTACAGGGATATGCACTGGAAGTAACATTCACTCCAGGTAAATAAATATGTTGTGAAGGTATCTTATCAAGAGCAGTTGATCGGAAACACACAATCAACAGGAAAAGCTGAAGAGATACAAGCAGTGTCCGAAATGTACTACTTGTCTCACATGCCAAGGGAACTGGTAGATGAAAAAAATCCACCAGCCAAGCATTTTTTTTTTTACCGGCCAAAATAATAAAATTAACCTTTTGTGTCATTAATTGTCATTAATTTCGGCACATTTTACTGAGATCATAAGGTATTGTGTTGAATAGAAACATTTTATTTCTGATGAATGAATTGTTTCTGCTATTATCTTTAGCATACTGGTCACACATAGAACAACTCGTCACCCCAGCCTCAGCATCATACTGTAGCCAGCCTCTTGAAACTCCTTTATCAAAAACCTCCATTTCTAACAAAACCATTCTCTAAAACAGTTCATTAATTGCCTCCCAAATTTATAGCACAATCCCTCTCCAAAGCTAATGAGCAAAAGCAAATTAACAACAATAACGTAAAAAATCTGATTTTTTTTTATTAGAAAGGTTCTCTACATCAAGGCCGTAGCCAAGGAGTCAACATTTGGGGGGAACAAATCAGCAGGGGGTCTGGGGGTCCCCCCAAATAAAACATTCAAAACATTTTAAAATACTTATAAGACTCTTAACCATCAATATTCACAATATTCACTGTGTTGGTATTGTTCCTACAACATCATAGCAGCTGACCTGTATTTAGTTGGTTACCCCAGTCCAAAGACAGAATATTCCCCTGCCCCCCACCCTTTGACCTAACCCTAACCTCAGAGACACCTGTCCCAAAACCTAACCTCAGAGACACCTGACCCAAAACCTAACCCCAGTGGGGCCTGTGCCTAAACCTAACCTAAGTGGGGCCTGTACCTGAGCCTAACCTCAGTTGTGCCTGTGCCTAAGCATAACCTCAGTGGGGCCTGTGCCTAAGCCTAACCTCAGTTGTGCCAACATTAAGTATGATGTCGTCGGAACAACACCAACCCTTTCTTGTGCTCATGATGTCACTCACTGTGAATGAAAGTTGACTGCTTTCACTTTAATTAAACAAACATTAATAATGCTATTTATCATCCAGTAAGCAAATACAACTATACAGTATGCTTTACGAATATGTAATCAATGAAAACGACTACTATCTGCATAAACTACACATGCAGTGCACCTAAATGATCGACACTACTCAGACTTCACGTGGGCTTTCTTAAAAATCGAACAAAATCATTAAGGTAATACATTAACGTTAGTTGAATACGCATATGAGCACCATTGTTGGTCGCTGGGTGAATGTGTGTCTAATTAGCTTTCCAGGTAACTAGCTACGATAGATAACGTTAGTGACGTTTAATTGATTGGCACTCGCAAATCTACCATTTTTCACCAAAAAAACCAAAACGTTTATTTACGCTCCGTGCAATTACTGTCACTTTTTAGCAAACTATTATTTATTTCCACAATTACAGTTCCAGCGCAAAATGACGTGTTGATGTTAAAACTATCACAATCGACCGGAAGATAGCATGCCACTCAATAATTACATTTTTAATACATTTGAAAGTAATGAGACAGAGAGAACGTACAGTGTTCGACATTGATTGTACCAACAGCACTTTCAGCTAGTGTTGCCAGATTAACCATACATTTCCAAACGACTGCTTAAAACCAGCCCTAAATGTCTGAAAACTAGCCCATTTTTGTTGGTGCACAACATTGACCCCCCCACCCCGGGAACAAAACTAAAGAAGCCATTTTGACGCATGTGAAGGCGTAGCTGATAACAGCATAGAAACACACAATATAGCATATAAAGACAGAAATGCTCCAGCCGCGGTGAAGTTCACAAGTAGCCCAAAAACCCGCCACATTGTTTAAAAGTAGCCCAATTTGCGTGAAACCCGCGGATATTGCAATCCTGCTTACAGCAGTCGACCAATGGCTTCTGCTTGGGTACGACGACAACAGCACCTGGACAAACAATAAGCAGAACTGCAGTAAACTGTAAAACTAGAACCGGCAGTAATAATACTGTCTATTTGTTAAGTTTAGTAATGATTATTTTGGACGGTGGTGCATGGTTGCCAGTCGGAACATAGCGGAATTTTATTTTATTTGTCATTTATATATGAATTTATTAAGGGGGGTATAATTTTTAGTTTAATTTATACATTTTGAGTATAATTTGAATATTGGGGATGTGTCCCCTAAATATAAATTGTTATTACGGCCTTCCTATACATTAACATAAGCGCTTACCATTTCTCAATGTGCTCCACCTTATAATATTATTTACCTTATATTATGTATTATTTAAATAGTAATTTCTTTCCTTTATATTTTACGCCACGTAGTTTATACTCGAAAATGTACACAATACACACTACACATTCCAGACTTTTACTTTTAAGGCAAAATAAGAACATCGGAAGTTCTAATATTGTTTACGAATGTATATAAACTTTCACTACATACCTCTATTCTGAAGGCAAAATACGTTGCTGCCGAATATTTAAAGTTGCCTGCATGACGCTAATCTAGTGATGGGCAAATGAGGCTTTCATCAAAATGGTTCGAAAGTCGGTTCACTGCAGTGTCATTTTTATGTCACCTGTTGGTCAGGAATAAATATCCAATGTTTAATGATCATATAGTCTTTTTCCAAATTATCTAACATGATTTCGTAGCGCAGTGGTTAGGCGTGGCTTTCTGAAGGAAAATTGTAATGCCCGGTTTGTATGCCGTTTTCTTCTTGCCTTTCCAGGTAGCATTTTTCAACTCTGCATCCGTTTAATAAGGCAACAATGTCTTAAGATCCACAAAATAAAACTAATTATTTTATCAACAATAAACAGTGTCGTTTGCACTCAAAGTTAAACATGATCTGGATTCGATCTCGCACTATAACAAGTCAGAAATTGGGGGTCAGGGACACTACCAACTGGCCCATTACTAGACTTGTAAAGTTAAAAACTTGGTGACCAGTAGAGATGGTCGTTCGAAAGTCAAGGCACGTTTTCAAAAGAGGATTTGGATAAAGTACGTGACGAGAACGTCATCGATCACGTAGTATTACACCGACGAGAGCCTCCGCCCTTTCGCATGGATTAGAATGTGTTGAAATTTCAAAGCATACCTCGGTCGGAGAATTTGGTTCAATCTCCCGATCACCAATAATTTAAAAACGTTTGCATTCTTTATATTATTGAGGCTGTGGAAGAGAAAATATTAACATAATTCATACGAAAATAAATATAATAATTGTGTGCTGGCACATAAAACCTAAACTAAAACTGGATTCAACACTGTGACAGTGATGTCACATTATTATACAATTACCTACTTTATATAGGCTACTTAGCGATCCAATATACGAGAAGCACTTGTAAATAACCTGGCATGGAGGAAAGCCTCGGTGCCTGTCAGTGGGTAGAGCTCAAACAAAGCTTCGGACGTCATTAATCACCTGGTGGTCTGATGATACATCTCTAATAGAGAAACGCTGGAGTTAAAACATTCATATAATATGGTGGATCCAATGCTTGATTAAAGATGTGATATTAAAAACTGCAGAGCAAATATTACTGATGTGGGAATTACAAATGCAGTGTTGCCAACAAAACCGCAAATGAGAAAGAAATAATTGGGACTCGAACCAGGCTTTGTTAACTAAATGGACAGCCATACCACAATTCTAAACGTTAAGCCACCGGCCAGGTGATGTCGCTACCGCAATTACAAGACATTAATAATAATGGTATTGGGCCTACCGATTTGTAAGTGATAATGAATGGTGTAGTTCAAACGTTTTGAAGTTCACCGGCTTATGAATTTCATTCATTCTTGATAATTAGGCTGTAGACTAATTTAGTTTCATATGTTTTAAAGGATGATTGGAAAGCGCCATGTCTTTACAAAAACAAACAGATGGTTGGGTGACATCCGAAGCTTCATCAATCGTCATCAAACGTCATCAATCACATGATAGTGTTGCTCGGATACAAGGCTCTGCCTTTTCGCTTCCTGCAGACTGGATTGAAGCTTCGGATGTCACCCAACCATCTGTTTGTTTTTATAAAGACATGGTGCTTTCCAACCATCCTTTAAAACATTAGTTACCTAATGTAACTCCGGTTATATGAGTGGAGCGGAGCCCCCTAGAGGGGCTTTAGCTCCTAGTGGTTTACCCTGTCCGCGTCCGTACTGAAAACTCATTATGCAAGATGCGTCAGCCAATCAGGGCACGCCTGCCCCTATATATGACCTGTGAGTCCAGAGAACACCCTCCCGAGATTATTCAGCATAACTTGTGGAACAGCAGGGCAACAGTTCTAGGGGGCTCCGCTCCACTCATATAACCGGAGTTACATTAGGCAACTAACGTTATGTCGTGGAGCTCCGCCCCCTAGAGGGGCTTTAGCTCCTAGTGGTTCACGGCGGAGCGAGCAAGCCAAAAATGTACTCCCTGCCGGAACACCAGAAGCTCACAGGGTCTAGTAAAAACCGACCCCAATAACCCCAAGACGAAAACATCCCTGACAGCTGACAAGGTCAGAAAGGATGATCAAATGCATAATGATGGAATCCCCTAGTGTAGGCCCATGAACATAGGCCAACCCAGGGAGAAGGGATGTTGAGCTCAAGCAAGAGGGAAACGTATCCGTTTCACACAAGCACAACAGAAAATATTCATGCACCACACATGACGAGATGAGGGGCATGAGGATACAAAAAACATGAAATGATAGGTAATGCCCCAGGGAGGAGGCAAATCTACACCAAGAGTATTGGTAGACAGTGACAATACCCCTGAACCAACCAGCTACAAGGTAATCACTGAAAAGGAGAGGATAGAATCAAGGCAATGCACGTGATTCCCTAACAAGTTTAAGAGATCTCGGGCAGCCGCACCGAGGACCAAATGAACAAGGGAAGACAGAGACACGTCTAGTAAATAGAAACGCACAAACGCCGAAGGCGACGACCACAACGCCGCGGCGCAAATGTCATCCACTCTGACGCCGTGGAAAAGGGCAGAGGAGGCAGCAACACCCCGCGTGGAGTGTGCATGGAGACTCCCTGGAACAACAGAACCAGACGCCTCAAAGGCCAAAGTGATGCAGGTCACAGAGCCAGTGGGATAGACGCTGTTTGGAAAGCAGACGACCCAGCTGGGAATCCGAATAGCAAACAAACAACTGGGGAGTCAGTCTGATAGACCTGTTGCGCTCTACGTAAAGGGCGAGAGCGCGCACCGGGCACAGACAGTGAAGCCTCTCGTCCTCCTCACGGACGTGCGGAGGAGGGAAGAAGGCCTGTAAGTCTATATTCCTCGCCCAGCACCCATTGAGGAGCGCCCAGTCTGGTCGCCGGGCGCAGACGACGCGTACCCGAAAGAAAACGGTGAAGGAGAGGGTGGCTGAAAACCGTGTTCCCAGCAAAACCCTTGTGACACGCAGAGATGACAAAAAGATACTGCAGAAATGACAAAATCTCCTCCACAGGCCAACACGAAGGTCCGAGGACCTCTGCGTGCACCACGACACAAACATATTCCAGCGAGAGGAATACAATTTGGGCGTGGACGCTGCCCTAGCGCCCTAGATGGTATGCACGACGGCAGTGGACAAACCTCTGTTCAAAATCCTGTCCCGCTTAGGGGCCAGACCCTGAGAGCGATGGAGGGTGTAGAATCGAGCCCTCTGCTTGGGACAGTGCATCCTGCCTGGGCGGAATGTGAGCTGCAGCCGGGGGTCTGTAAGACCCTCACGAGCGTGGGCCAGTCCCAGGCAGGAAACACACGAACGATGGGAGTCCTGGTCTGGAGACAGGTCGGCGCAACGGCAAGCGGCAGCGAAAAATGTCTTCATGATGAGACGCCGAGCCAAAGAATTTCGACGGCAAAAATTCTCAGGCTGAAGTAGAGTAATCAGTAAGCAATCAACAAGCGTTTACTGAATAAAAAGGGAGGGCGTTCTCTGGGCTTACAGGTCATATATAGGGGCAGGCGTGCCCTGATTGGCTGACATCTTGCATAATGAGTTTTCAGTATGGCCGCGGACGCGGCCAGGGTAAACCACTAGGAGCTAAGGCCCCTCTAGGGGGCGGAGCTCCACGACATATAACATCCATCCATCTTCTTCCGCTTATCCGGGGCCGGGGCGCAGGGGCAGCAGTCTAAGCAGAGATGCCCAGACTTCCCTCTCCCTAGACACTTCCTCCAGCTCTTCCGGGGGGACACAGAGGCGTTCCCAGGCCAGCCGGGAGACATAGTCCCTCCAGCGTGTCCTAGGTCTTCCCCGGGGTCTCCTGCTTTCTCCGCAGGGTGGCTGAAGGCGTTCCGGAGGCATCCGGAACAGATGCCCAAGCCACCTCAGCTGACCCCTCTCGATGTGGAGGAGCAGCGGCTCTACTCTGAGCTCCTCCCGGGTGACCGAGCTTTTCACCCTATCTCTAAGGGATCGCCCAGCCACCCTGCCGAGAAAGCTCATTTCGGCCGCCTGTATCCGGGATCTTGTCCTTTCGGTCATGACCCAAAGCTCATGATCATAGGTGAGAGTAGGAACGTAGATTGACCATCCTTTAAAACGTAGATTGACCATCCTTCGCCTTGCGGCTCAGCTCTTTCTTCACCACAACAGATCGATACATCGACCGACATATAACATATGAAACTAAATTAGTCTACAGCCTAATTATCAAGAATGAATGAAATTCATAAGCTGGTGAACTTCAAAACGTTTCTACTACACCATTCAAATAGGGATATCCCATTTGGAGGGGCGAGTAGTGACCTTACCAAGGTCGCTAAAGTATATTATATTAATGTTTCATATAATAACCTTCTTTTGTGATCAAAACCAAAAGAGATGTCTCATTGAAAAGACGCGGACACGATTCTAGTAGTAGTTTGCTAATAAATTGGTCTTCCTCCCATTAAATAATGCAATATCAAATGCATTATATTTGTATCTGTATAAAGCTGTGAAATTAATTACAAAATGAATAGGCCTAGGTTATTTGGCTATACTGCTAAGAAGCTTTGTCAGTACAGTAGTTTGCAAAGTTGATAATTAAAACTGTTTAAAGATTTCTGTAATTTTATTTATTTCAATATATTACAGCCTACTCAACAATCATTATTGTAAATTAATCACGCCTTGTTTTTGATAAATTACAATCCTTGGGAATTGAAAGTTAATCATACTATTTTAAGCAACGCCAGCGATCTCCCCAATATTGCTTAGCGCGAGACAAAAGTGTTATTTCTGCCTTTACGGGAAGTGGGTTACTTTGGATCCGTTCACCTACAACGGCCATGCTCACCGAAAAGGCTTGGAATGCCCTATTATTTTCAAAGCGCTTTGTCATTTGAAACAAGCATGCTCCAAAATATGTGACGTCCGCTATCACGTGGTCTTTTTTTCTCAGAGGAAAGCCTCTGGCTGCCATCTCGCTTTGAGCAAACTGGGTTGAAATTTCGAAGCAAGCCTCGGCTTCATGCATCTCATAACTACGCAAATCCATTGTAGCTATCAAGTTGTGACAGTCAACTAGCTAACTTCTTACCTTGGGTTGTCACTCAGACGATGGCTACCTTTATATCAATGTGACAACCATTTACTGACGGTTCAACGTAAACCTGCGTGTGCACAGTCAGTTACTTTTCTCTGACCTCACTCGCTTGCTTGATAGAATTTATCAGCGCCGCTTTCTGCCTCTGATTACAAGAGGGATACATTAGATACACACATTTACCTGACAGCCTTCTGAGATTTACTCGCCAAATGTAAAATCTACCCGCATTTGGCGCTTGGCGGGTGTTCATTTCAGACCCTGGATACAAGAATGTGTAGACATCACCATTATTGGCTTACCAGTGGCTGACCAAAAGTTGCAAGTGATTGATGCGGGACAGAGAAAGAGACGCAAAAATAACTGAAAAACTGTTATATCAAGTTGCTTGAGAAAAGAGGGACATCTGAGAAGAAAAAGAAAAGAACATGTGAAGTCATGTAATAGCCCATAATTAAGATAAAGAACAAGAAGTTATTAGGTGTCCATTTTGCCTGAAATATAGGCCAAGCCACCCAGTGTTACCGCCTCACCCTCTACCTGGCACTATCCAGAGGTCTGTAGGTGTAGCAGTAAGGTGATAAAGAGCATGAAATCAATTTCTTTTAGACATGGTGCACCTGCTGAAGTCTTTAGTGATGCTGTATTCAAGAGATTTGCCAAGGATTTTGTCCATACCAGTCCTAGTCCAAAGTTTCCTCAGTCAATTGGTGCTGCAGAAAAAATTATGCAAAAGACAAGATAATGGAAGTGACTTATACTTGTACACCACTAGAGGGCAAACTCTAATCGACTCAGTTGCTCATGGGAAGATGGATAAGATCCAATCTTCCAATGACAGAAGACCAAAGAAGGGAAGACAGTGAAAACACAAAGAGCAGTAGAAAACAAAACAAGTTATATTTTGAAAGAGGAACTTGCAATATAACAGAGCTGGAAAGATGCAGAGGGATTGTTGGGATTGTTGTTGAGCAATTTTATCCAAGATTGTACAACATTCAGTAGAACATGGAGCAGTACTTCATCAAAATCGCTGTGACATGACCAAGATTGCCAAACTGTGCTACCGGTTTCTAGTGAAGATGTAGATACAGACGAATCAGTAACATTTTTATTGCGTTTTAGAGGTAACTTATTTCGGTTGCAAAACCATACGCTTTGCATAACTTTTCACCTATTCAACGTTTACCGAAATTAATATGCCGATGCAGAAAGTTGCCTACCCTGCCATGAAAAAAAAAAACACTCAGTAGACTTCAACAATGATACTTAAAGCCCTCAATAGCGCTGTTTATGTTCAAACGATATTTGTTACAATAGAAACGATATCTCTGTATTGACAACGCATGGGCATCGTAAATGGAATAGCTTAAACATTGTATATATAAGTATATACGTAAATACGCGTACAAACCTATTCTACATAGTGTTATATCCGGTGTAATCCGCAGTAATCTCCGTAGCTGATCGTTTTCCTCCTGGTACTCTGCTACTGTTTTCTCAACTGCCCCGAAAATCTCCACAGCAGCCGCGGTTAAACGCTCACTTAAAAACACACGCAACGACTGCAGTTTAGACATTTTAGCTCAGAGTTGGTTAGCTATTTGGTTCAGACAGTTGCTTTTTTTGACTACATACGGCAAAATAAAAACAAAGTCGTCTCAAATCCGACTTCCGTATTTTAGTCAAGGAATTCTCTAATGTGCAGTCAAACCCAAAATAGCACAACAGCGACGCCACGTGGAGCGGGGTATATTATACAAACCGACTACCCAGTAAAGCTAAATTAAACTATAACTGAATTGCCCATATGTACGATTTTGACTGTACTACTAGCTTAAATGTAAGCATTAATGACTATACTACATATGCAGTTAATATTTTAAGTAATTGTTCCTTTTAAATCCTATATTTCTTTCTACAAAATATTTCCAACTGCCTGCTGTTTTCGTTTGATAAGGGACAAGGAGACTGTTTTTAATGAAACCTTTATTTTACAAGTCAATTAACAACAAACTCTTATATACAATAGCGGCCTGACAATTTATTGTTTGGATTTTGTCTTGTATATGATTATTTATTTTGCCCCTTTAATTGTAGGCATGATTTTACACTTTGCCCCTTTAATTTAGATGTGGTTATCACACTTTTGTAAGTATACCATTACAAAATATGATTACTGTTTTGAAACTGCATTAAAAGTAACTATTAATACGCTGAATGATCCTGATTCATTAAAACATAATGAAAAGATCCAAAATATTATTATTATTCACAATTCAATGTGATAGTGTTTTTCCATCTACATTTGACCAAAACGACACTAAACAACTGAATACAAAAAAAATTGTGTGAATGAAAATGAATATAGCATTATGTAATTTCATAAAAGTTCCAAAAAGACACTAGTATTTTACAAATAACATTTGCATTAAATAAACTCTATTTCACAAGCATTAACAAATGTAATAACAATGACATGAACACAATACTCAGTATAACATATGATGGTTGGTTTGAAATTGTTAGAGAAAAAAGTCCCATTGTTTCTATTAACTAGCAATGCATAATAATTTTTTACTACTAGTAGTGATGGTACTGACTCAGAGTTGTTCAGTCAAAAGAACGAATTGTTCCAGTTAGTTTGTTCATTTGTAATGAAACTGAACAAAGCATTCAATCATTCCCTAATAGCTCTTCAGGGTTTTTAGGTTGTGGCACCTGATATTTATACCTCAATTTAACAGGATGTCATAGATGACCATTCAAGATTTCCGAAAGACTCACATCAAAACTTTAAAGTAAAATCTTAATCAGAATATACATACATTTGATTTTATTCTTATAATTATGGCAAGCATGTTTTTTCAACGAAAATAATTTATTGATGATATATTAATGAATGCACATGCAGAATATGCAGAAAAAAGCAATAGAGTATCAGCAGAAAAAAAAACACAGCATCATTCTCAACAGTGCCATACTTGTGACATGGCACACATCTACATAGTAAGAGATTTTGCAGGTTTTCCCACTTACAAAGCATGTAGAAGTCTGTACATTTTATCATATGTAATCTTCAACTGTGAGTGACGGAATCTAAAAAAAATATCCAGAAAATCACATTGTATGATTTTTAAGTAATTAAATAGCATTTTATTGCATGACATAAATATTTGATACATCAGAAAAGCAGAACTTAATATTTGGTACAGAAACCTTTGTTTGCAATTACAGAGATCATACGTTTCCTGTAGTTCTTGACCAGGTTTGCACACACTGCAGCAGGGATTTTGGCCCACTCCTACATACAGACCTTCTCCAGATCCTTCAGGTTTCGGGACTGTCGCTGGGCAATACAGACTTTCAGCTCCCTCCAAGGATTTTCTTTTGGGTTCAGGTCTGGAGACTGGCTAGGCCACTCCAGGACCTTGAGATGCTTCTTACGGGGCCACTCCTTAGTTGCCCTGGCTGTGTGTTTCGGGTCGTTGTCATGCTGGAAGATCCAGCCACGACCCATCTTCAATGCTCTTACTGAAGGAAGGAGGTTGTTAGCCAAGATCTCGCGATACATGGCCCCATCCATCCTCCCCTCAATACGGTGCAGTCGTCCTGTCCCCTTTGCAAAAAAGCATCCCCAAAGAATGATGTTTCCAACACCATGCTTCACGGTTGGGATGGTGTTCTTGGGGTTGTACTCATCCTTCTTCTTCCTCCAAACACGGCGAGTGGAGTTTAGACCATAAAGCTCTATTTTTGTCTCATCAGACCACATTACCTTTTCCCATTCCTCCTCTAGATCATACAGATGGTCACCGGCAAACTTCAGATGGCCCTGGACCTTGCGTGCGCTGCAGGACTTTAATCCATGACGGTGTAGTGTGTTACTAATGGTTTTCTTTGAGACTGTGGTCCCAGCTCTCTTTTATACAGGTAACGACTTCAAACAGGTGCAGTTAATACAGGTAATGAGTGGAGAACAGGAGGGCTTCTTAAAGAAAAACAAACAGGTCTGTGAGAGCCGGAATTCTTACTCGTTGTTAGGTGATCAAATACTAATGTCATGCAATAAAATGTAAATTAATTATTTAATAATTTACAATGTGATTTTCTGGATTTTTCTGGATTTTTTCTGCATTTTTCTGGATTCTAGATTCCGTCACTCACAGTTGAAGAGTACCTATGATAAAAATTACACACTTGTACATCTTTACCAGATGCCTGAACCACCTCAAATGGCTCCTTTCGAGAGAAGCCAGCCACCCTTCTGAGAAAACCCATTTCAGCCGCTTGTACTCGCAATCTTGTTCTTTCGGTCATGACCCAGCCTTCATGACCATAGGTGAGGGTAGGAACGAAAACCGCTTTGCACTCGGTTGTTCCGCGACCAGGATGGAATCCGCATTGTTCTTCTTCAATCTGAGTTTCGACTATCTGCCGAACCCTCCTTTCCAGTACCTTTGAGTAGACTTTCCCAGGGAGGCTGAGAAGTGTGATACCCCTGTAATTGGTACCCACCCTCTGGTCCCCCTTTTTGAACAGGGGAACCACCACCCCGGTCCGCCACTCCTTAGGCACTTTCCCCGACTCCCACGCTATGTTGAAGAGGCGTGTCATCCAAGACATCCCCTCCACACCCAAAGCTTTCAACATTTCTGTCAATCCCCGGAGCTTTGCCACTGTGGAGTTGTTTGACTACCTCAGTGACTTCTGCCATGGAGATTGACGATGCTTCCCCATCAGCCTCCAGCTCTGCCTCCACTATAGAGGGCGTGTTAGTGGGATTTAGGAGTTCCTCAAAGTGTTCCTTCCATCGCCCAATTACCTCCTCAGTTGAGGTCAACAGTGTCCCATCCTTACTGTATACAGCTTGGATAGTTCCCCGTTTTCCAGAAACACCTTGGTGCCGACCGAAAGTCCTTCTCCATGGCTTCCCCAAACTCCTCCCACACCCGCTGTTTTGCCTCTTTCACAGCAGAGGTCTCAGCCCTTCGGGTTGAGTGTTCATCTAATTCCTCTTTCATTTTTATATGAAAGACTGGATCTCGATTCCTGTTTACTGTGTTGATGTTCAAGGGGATCCACCTCTTCAAAGCACTTCAGGGAGAGACGAGAAACAGAGGTTACCTACGGTGGCTCGAAAAAATGTTCACCATCCTTGGATTACACCACATTTTATGTTATGACATCAATAGAGATTGACATTTTGCCACTGAAACAAAAACATTTCAAAGGCTTGTCAAAGGGAAAATACTGCCTCAAAATTGTTCTAAATTACTTACAAATATAAAACAGAACAAAACTCTTTGCATAGGTATTCATCCTCTAGTAATGGGGTTATACAGTCAGGCAGTATGAAACATTGTTGTGATCTTGGGAGACATGTATTTTGCCATTAGATGCAGTACCTACAACTGATTTGTTCATCAGTTACTGAGCAACATGTGTGAGTCTTATAAGGGAAAAGGAGGAGGTTAAAAGGTAGCCTATAACTTAGTTTATCTAGTTAATCAGAAACTTTAAGTAAAGCTGTTGCAGGGCAGGTTAAACTACATTAGTGTATGAATTTAGGAACATAAGATTGTATGTAACTTCTGTTTGGCTGAACTACTCTGACAAACAGGAACTCCATGTCTTTAATGTTGTGAGTGTTCTCTTGATCATCAATAAAGATGTTTGTCGGTAACTCTTGATTTCTGAGTTCTGTCTTAAAACAAAGTAGTTAGTGTAAGAATGGATTCCACTACACAGAAATGGTGGTGGCAGCATTATGGTATGGGTATGATTCTCTGCATCAGGGCCTGAAAAGCTTGTGAAGATAGAGGGTGAAAGAGCTGCAGCAAAATACAGGGAGAAGATTAATCGACCAGCAAATCTACCCAAAATCGAAGGATGTGTTAACGTTTTCTGTTATTTGTTTTATTCATGTTTCTAATTGCTTCAAAACATTGTTGAAAAATAAATGGCAATTTTTCAAACGGGTATTGAGATAAAAATGTATATATCCGTAGCTTTTCGCACGTACATTAATCTACAGTAGTCTGATGTTTTGCTCCACAACCACTAACATTGTCAAAACGCTGCAGAAAACCTAGGCACACGGACACACATTTGCAATCGTGAACATCAGCACACAGATACGTTTTATCCGCACGAATGTAACATGATTATTAGGGCCACCAGCAATTGATTTTCAAATTGCAAATGAGATAAATAAACTGTGTTTATACACCTGCGCTCAAGCGACTTTGGTTATTTCACACTTGCCCTGGGATCTTTTCATTTCGATTTTACGTCCTTTGAGGGATTTAACTGAAATCAGTTTACCAGGCACTGGAATGTAGCATAAGGTGTAACTTGACCCACTGCAATGTTAGTTAACTTCCACCCTGGCTTATGACAGACTCAGTGCCAGAGGTCAGATCTTTTTATAGTGAGTACTCAAGGTTCCGTATTCATTCTCGGGAATTAATTCCAGGTCAACCCGCTTCTTTTGACACTATCATATACTACAGAAAATATACTAACCATTAACTAAACCCAGAACAAGCACCTCAAAAAATAAGTCGAAACATGGAGCAGACCAAAGTCTGAGTACCACATAGCGCAGCTAATTTGTTAACATTTGTGGCTGAATGTGGTATTGTTTATAAGAAAATAATTGGAAGGAATGGATAAAATAAAAAAACAAGCACGTATACAGAACATGAGAATCTTGGAACAGACTTGTCAATCTAATTTAAATTTTGCAGCAGGACTTTAAACTAACAGTTTATGCAACAACAAAATAGACCTATAAGAACTGTCTGTGTGTGGCTGTATGAGTTCTGTGACGAACACCCTGTTGTCTCCAGGCCCTGGGCTGTTTGTTAAAATCAAGGGTTAGGTGCACTTCTATGGAGAGATGTGATCTTTCAACAGGGGCAGATGAACTGTTGGTCCTTGTGCATTCTCGAAGACTGCACTCCTGTGGTTGCATTAATGGCATGGATGTCATCTCTTATCCTGTTCTCTACATTGCTCTTTCTCTCTTGAACATGCTTTATCGCTTTCACAACCCCTATCTCCTACACCTACACACTTTGGCTCACTTTAAAGTAGAGTTGCACACAAACTAGCTCTCTATCCTCTTTTCTGGGGGTTCTTGAACCTTTTCAACTTGAGTCCCAAATAAGAAATGTAAAGTTCTTCCATTACCCAAATCATCCTCCAATGACACAAATTGCGTGATCATTTATGTATTTTCCACATTTGTCCCTCTCTTCTAATGTGCTTAGGGTCCATATTGGTCCCATAGTTTAGGAAACCCAGCCATGAGGATAATTATGGCATCTGATCTGTGTCAGGTCGTGCCTGGGGGCCACAGGCAGGGCCTGACCGCAAAGGTGCCTCTAGGCATCTCTGGGCTACAATTTGAATTGTCCTCAATTAGAGGCAGCTGCCCCATGTTACCTCTAACTGGGGACCTTATTTTATGTGCCCTTGGTTTCATTGTTTAAGCGTGTAGCCTTTCGGTTCTCATTTTGTGCCTCTTCTTTTGTGTTGTGTCTGAAAGCACAAATAAAAGGAATGTTTCGCTACAGCTCTGCGCCTCGTGCCCTGCCACACCACAGCTGTGACAGGCTGAAGTAGTGCGCTATAAAGCATGCAAAATGTATGTGCTACCAAATGAAAGTTGTCAGAGAAACATGTTTTCTGAATCTTTTTATTTCATTTTATCTGCTTCTTGTCAAGCCTGTGGCTGTTGCTTAGCGTGGGCTAACAGTCCTACTTTTTTTCGCATGCCCACCCCAGACGCAGCCGAGCTAAGTCGCACCACCTTCTACCATAGTCTCAGGAACTGACTTAGACCAGTGTGTCCATCTGGACTAATCTGCTAATGTTTCTGGTAGATTGACCATAAGTCAAAAGTTTTCCTGTGAGTGTGGAAGCCTAGTTCTTGGTTGCTACAGCAGCAGTTCCTTGTGATGTGTGTCACCACCTTTATCTAGTGGTCACTCGGCGCTATTGCCATTCAAAAGGGAAATTGTGCAGTAGTTGAAATAACAAAGCAGGTCAATAGACGTTTGATTAGGAGCATGTTAAAGGGGCATTCTGAGTACATTCATTAATTGTACTATTAAACCAATTTAACATTTGAAATTTCAGTCACTTAGCAGATGCCCTTATCCAGAGTGACTAAGAGTTATTGACGAATGATATATGGCCCTTCTTGAAAAATACAACATATAACAGTAGCGATTCTGAATCCTTCTCCCATGAGGAGAAAGGAGATTAGCGTTGCCATACGATTCCCTACATACTGGTCGGTTCAACTGGCCTGGTAAAGATATCAATGGAAAGCAAATATATGCCCAGTAAGGTGCTCTTTACGACTGAAGCTTCTTCCACAGTCGCCACAGCTAAAGGGTTTCTCTCCCGTGTGAGTCATGTTATGCCTGGTTAGTGTCTGCTTGGAGTAGAAACTTTTCCCACAGTCACCACAGTTAAAAGGTTTTTCGCCTCTATGAGTCAATATGTGCATGGTTAAGCGTTTCTTCCGATTGAACCTTTTCCCACAGTCAGCGCAGCAAAAGGATTTCTCCCCTGTGTGTATCAGTTCATGTCTGGTTAGGGTCTCCTTGCGATTGAAACTCTTCTGACAGTTACTGCAGCTAAATGGTTTCTTTCCTGTGTGAATGATCAGGTGTCGGGACAGATGGTTTTTTTGTTTGAAGGTCTTGCCACAAAACGGGCAGACGCTGGGCTTCCCACCGTGGGTTCTGCAAAGTCCTACTGGGCCTCTGCTCATGGCGGAGCTGTAAATTGCAGCATTCTTAGGATTATCTACAAGGTTAACGGAAATGTCAAGACTGTTTAAGTTGGTCAGATCAAATGGTTTGAAGTCACTCTCCCTGTTCTCCAGGGTTTGGGGAAGATTTGTGGACTGAAGTTGGTGCTCCTGACCACATTCACTTTTCACATAGGGGAGAGGGAATTTGAACATTATGACATCATCCTGCACTTGAAGATGCTCTTCCTCCTCACTGGTACGGAGTTCCTCCTGTTCCTCTTTGATTTGTGTTGGCTCTGGGTCTTCCTGTGTCAGATGAGGGCTCCATGGCTGCTCATCAGGTGGAATATCCAATTCAGAGAGAGGTAGAGAAAGAGGCTGGGATTCTGGAGGGAGAAGAGGAGGTGCAGAAATTATGTACTGAAGTCTTCAGAAGATCACGACCTATACACGTGAACTATAGACTGCTGTATATGACCCTTGAGACCTACATAAATAATGCAACGGCTATAAATAGGTTATGCAATGGGGTAGGCTTTGGTGCGGTTGGTGGGTTTTTATGGGAAGAAAATAAATAAAACGGTTTAGAACATTTGCAAGAAATATTGAATACTTTTCTATTAACTACAATGGTTAAGAAGAAAAAGTGTATATAGTGGGTGAAATATTGTCAGCAGCTATATGTTCTCCCTTCTAGACTTTTGAAATTGTCACTGTTCCTGGCTACCTGTAATGATTTTCAAAATAGATTTTCATGTCCTGTTATATGGTTTCTGACTTTCCCCTAGAGCACAAAACAACTTGCCAATATTAAGACTAGGGTGGGTTTCTATAAACCATTGGTAGCTCGTTTCAATAGCAAAAAGACATGTTAGCTGTTTGTGATATATTGCCAAAATGACACTGCTAAGTGCTGCATCCCGGCACTCTTGTTTTAATCACACATGAAAACAGCTCTTAGTCATGATCTATTTGCCATATACCACATCCTCTCATTACGCATTAATTAAATTACCACCTCCTTTTACTTTGACTCACCTTAAATGTAATGATAACCCTAAAAATGGCAACACATTCCATTTATTGAAATATCTTGTTATCCAAAGCTGCTCTCTAGTGCACAGCAGCATTTATTTCAACAAAACTCTGCTGTCTTTCACAATTATCTCTAATAAATAATAAACTGCCCAAATATAATCTTTAAAAACATACAGCAACAGAAAAAATTAAAAGACCACTGCACAATTTTATTTCCAAAAAAGTTGAAAAGGAAGGTTTTGAGTGAGGAACAGAAGGTTTAAAATTAAGGAGACCACTGCAAATTTAACGCTTCCGGTCCTCACTCAAAACCTTCCTTTTTGACATTTTTAGAAAAGAAAAAAGGGGCAGGTCTCTTAATTTTTTCCAGAGCTATATACAATTATACACATTGAGCTTATTGTACAACATATCAAAAACATTGCACTACAAAATTGTGAGGTGGGGCCTCCATGGATCAGACTTGTTTGTCCAGCACATCCAACAGATGCGCAATTGGAATGACATCTGAAGAATTGAGGCGAAGTCAACACCTTGAACACGTTGTGCTCCTCAAACCATTCCTGAACAATTTTTGATTTGTGGAAGGGCCCATTATCCTGCTGAAAGGTAGATGGTACGTGTGAAAGCAACATCTACATGGATGAGGAATAGCAGGACCAAAGGTTTCCCAGCAGAACATTGCCTCCGCCTGTTTGCCACCTTCCCATAGTGTATCCAGGTGCCATGTGTTCTACAGTTAAGTGACGGACATGCACCCAGTCATCCACGTGATGTAAAAGAAACGTGACTCATCAGACCACCTTCTTCCATTGCTCTGTGGTCCAATTCTGATACTCACGTGCCAATTGTAGGCACTTTCGGCAGTGGACAGGGGCTGCAGTTTTGGAGATGCTCTAACCCAGTCGTCTAGCCATCACAATTCGGCCCTTGTCAAAATCATTCAAATCCTTACGCTTGACCATTTTTCCTTCTTCTAACACATCAACTTTGAGGATAGAATGTTCACTTGCTGCCTAATATATCCTACCCACTAATAGGTGCCATGATAACAAGATTATCAGTATTATTCACTTGACCTGTCAGTGGTCATAATGTTATGGCTGATCGGCGTATAAGCATGTGACCTGCAGTGCTGGTGATGGTACTCTGATGAAGACAGTTTGTCTGGTGAAAAGTTGGTATTTAATTATTGCATACGAGCATACCAGTGTGCAGGTTTCTTATTCTCTACTTCATGAACCCTCCAAAAAGGACGTTATGTTGGTGACAGCGATGGGATGTTTTTTTTTGTTATAATGTTTGGATCTGAGTATCTGTTGAAGTTGACTCATGACCAAGGGACACTTGGAATACAGTAGGAGCAGCTTGCCATGATGTTTCATTTGCACAATCACCTTCCTCACTGCTAGCTGTCGTACAAGCAAATAGAGTGTACTGGACCGTCAGTCTGTAAAAAATCTTCACAGACCAAAACTTTCATCAGGACGTTACTGTCATATTGGACTAGAAACCGTGTGTGGCACACCTACACTGGAGGATTCTGCTATCCACCTGACCGATGCCTGAAACGGAATGGATAGAGCTGCCTAGCTGTATGCTGCGTGGGGGAACTATTCTGCCAGCTGAAGTTTGACTTGACCTTTGTGAGGAGACTGGACAATAGGGAGGCTTCGACTAATGCGTGTTCGAAAATTACACGGAGCTTGCTGTGTACTGGCGGACTGCATGTGAGCCGGTACTTTGATGTTTGCAACGGAAGGGACCTTGATGTATTCTAGCCCATAATATAAAGTATGTGCTACATTTTTGTTGGCCTGTTAACCATTTTCTTTGTGGAGCTGGCAACAAAAAAAAATAACTAGCTGGTTGTGTTAGTTGTGCAGGCTAGAGATTTGTTATTTATGTTCTTATTGTTGGATTCTCTCAACAAATTACACATTGAAGCCGTCTATTTAAAACAGACACAATGTGATTTAAAAGTAATGTGGATGTTTCAAATTGAAAGGGGCTAGTATGTAACAGAGTGAATTGAATGATTGACATTGGGTTGTTACGCCCAACCTGTGTCTAAAGTTACCTGTGTCATGTTAACTAATTGAGATGGTGGTTGCTTGTCTTGGAATAAAGTCATATAGAGTTGATCTCCCTATGCTGCTTTGGGTACAAGTGGTCAATATACCTGATGGTCTGCTCCCTGAGCCCTCCAAACAGCACATTACAGTAGTTTCTTAGTATCATATTTTTTTAATGAGGACATGTTTAACCCAAATCCTTGAAGTGAACTCAATGGACTGGGTCTACCTGGGTAAACATGTTAGACAACTGGATTGTTACGCCTTGTCAAATTGAGTTCACGAGACCATGCAATGAATTCGAAAAATATTCATACATTTGTAATATAACCTAGCGTTCATATTTCGCTAACTGGAATAAAGGAGGTATTTGAATGTTGCTATATTCCATCACCTACCGCTGAAAAGCTAAATTAATTCATCTTCTGTAGTTTCACAACTTCCTGTTCTTGTACGGTACGTTAGACTGTCGCAAAGTTGGACATTTTGAATTGATGCTGTAAACCACAGGTGTCAAACCGGTTCCACGGAGGGCCGAGTGTCTGCAGGTTTTTGCTCTCTCCTTGTACTTGATTGGTTAATTAGGTCACTGATTGGTTAGTTTCTACCCTCACCTGGTTGTGTAGGTATGAACTAGGAACCAATTTATAGGAAAAACCAAAAACCTGCAGACACTCGGCCCTCCGTGGAACCGGTTTGACACCCCTGCTGTAAACAAAACGCAACGTCGTAACGACTTCCATTGACATAAAGATTAGTTTATTATAATGGCCTACATTTTTTTAAATTATGTTTATCTGCTGGTGTTGTGCTGATGATATATCTGATGTAGCGCCGTTTGTACATTGCACTTTGATATATATTTTTAAAAGGCACGCTGTGTTCGCGGCGTAAGTTGATTGCATGAAAAGTACCAGGATAAATTACACACACTGCTTTCGCAGCGTTACCATACCGGATAAAAGCAGAAGCGCTCTCCATTATTTGTTTATTCTAAACTGCATGTATACAATCTTTACTGAAATGTTTTACCTCATCTGCAAATAATAGTGGGATGACCTTACAAATCAGGGAGCCAAAGCGATCACCAATACGATTCGTTTCTCAACATTAGCGAACGAACCATCACTACCATCCATCCGTTGTTCAGTCGTGCGGTGTCAGCCCAAACTTCACTCCCAACCTTCTACAACCTTTCCGTTTTATTATTTCCTATCGCAATACTCCATTATATTTTGGTATCTAACGAGTATCTTGAAACAGCCAAAATAAGCAATCCATACATGTTTGAGTAAAACCATCGTAAGTAATTAGACAAAATACGCACCAATTCTACATAGTTTAATATCCGCCGTGATCCGATTAGAGAGCATACTTCGTAGTCGACAATTTTCTTCCTGATACTCCGTTACCGTTCTCTCAACTGCCCCGAAAATTTCAAGAGCAGCCGCGGTTAAACGTTCATTTAAAAACAAACGAAACAGCTGTAGTTTAGACATTTTCCAGAAGACTGGGAGTTACGTATTACGTAGAGTGTATGGTTTCGTCGATGAGGAAAGAATGATTACAAAGGAAACCCACTCACCGTTTGTGACCAAAATTTTAAAAAGTACTTCCGGGTCACCGAATTTTGGAATATTTCCAAATAAGTCGTCGACTGACTAGTCGAAAAGTAACATGAAACTGTGTATATTGATGGGAAAAAAACTCAGAACATTAACAATAACTAATATTCCTCCATATTTAAGTGACATTTAAAAAAATAAATCAGATTCTGATGTTGCAAGGCCAAATACATGCAGCCAGTGTAAATCACTGTATATGGAATACACATCGCCTCAAAGTGTTTCGAGCAAACATTTGGTATCAAATCACGGGGCACTGTAACTGCAAGTATTGGCTTTTTACTCCACCGATATCACGGGCCACAGCACAAGTCAGTCACTCTATAAAATACAGGTGCTGGTCATAAAATTAGAATATCATCAAAAAGTTGATTTATTTCAGTAATTCCATTCAAATAGTGAAATTTGTATAATTTATACATTAATTCCACACTGACTGATATTTCAATTGTTTATTTCTTTTAATTTTGATGATTATAACTGACAACTAATGAAAACCCCAAATTCAGTATTTCAGAAAATTTGAATATTGTGAAAAGGTTCAATATTGAAGACACCTGTTGCCACACTCTAATCAGCTAATTGACCCAAAACACCTGCAAATGCCTTTAAATGGTCTCTCAGTCTAGTTCTGTAGGCAACACAATCATGGGGAAGACTGCTGACTTGACAGCTGTCCAAAAGACGACCATTGACACCTTGCACAAGGAGCTAAAGAGGCTGGCTATTCACAAAGCTCTGTGTCCAAGCACATTAATAGAGGATTGTGAAAGAAAACCCATTCAAAAATGTGGGGGAGATTCACAAAGAGTGGACTGCAGCTGGAGTCAGAACCACCACGCTCAGACATATGCAAGACATGGGTTTCAGCTGTCGCATTCCTTGTGTCAAGCCACTCTTGAACAAGACACAGCATCAGAAGCATCTCGCCTGTGCTACAGACAAAAAGGACTGGACTGCTGCTGATTTGTTTTCTGATGAAAGTACATTTTGCATTTCCTTTGGAAATCAAGGTCCCAGAGTCTGGAGGAAGAGAGGAGAGGCACAGAATCCACATTGCTTGAAGTCCTGTGTAAAGTTTCCACAGTCAGTGATGGTTTGGGGTGCCATGTCATCTGCTGGTGTTGGTCCACAGCTGTCTACCAGGAAGTTTTAGAGCACTTCTTGCTTCCTGCTGCTGACCAACTTTATGGAGATGCAGATTTCATTTTCCAACAGGACTTGGCACCTGCACACAGTGCCAAAGCTACCAGTACCTGGTTTAAGGACCATGGTATCCCTGTTCTTAATTGGACAGCAAACTCACCTGACCTTAACTCTATAGAAAATCTATGGGGTATTGTGAAGAGGAAAATGCGATACGCCAGACCCAACAATGCAGAAGAGCTGAAGGCCACTATCAGAGCAACCTAGGCCCTCATAACACCTGAGCAGTGCCACAGACTGATCGACTCCGTGCCACACCGCATTGCTGCAGTAATTCAGGCAAAAGGAGCCCCAACTAAGTAGTGAGTGCTGTACATGCTCATACTTTTCATGTTCATACTTTTCAGTTGGCCAACATTTGTAAAAATATTTTTTTTGCATCGGTCTTAAGTAATATTCTAATTTTCAGAGATACTGAATTTGGGATTTTCATTAGTTGTCAGTTATAATCATCATAATTAAATGAAATAAACATTTGAAATATATCCGTCTGTGTGTAATGAATGAATATAAAAGTTTCATTTTTTTTTATGGAATTACAGAAATAAATCAACTTTTTGATGATATTCAAATTTTATGACCAGCACCTGTATTATTTGCCTCATAGTGCATAATATATTATAAATGTAGTGAATGTATTGTAGGAAATTCTCAGGAAAATGTGTAAAGTGAAAATAGGCTGTCAGATCTTTGGGTCCTGGGTTATTGCAAGTGTTTCTGGCGTTTTGCGCCACCCATACCATTGGCCAAAAATGCATATACATGAAATATACATTGCCTCACAGCAATTTTTTCCCTAGAAAATAGACCGGATAATGTCTAGTAATCAAACAAAATGAGTTTTGGAAAGCCACTGTGTGTTACATCCAGCCACATTACATGTTCTACCCCCTTCTCTGCCGTTATTGCAATACACTGTAATATATTGTACATGGGTTGAATATTGCCTCATAGCACAAAAACTATTCTAGATCCAAATGGTGAACTGTTCTGTACAATTCCTGTCCAAACCACGATAGTAGATATTGGACATCTGCCTTTTGCTAACCGCAAAATTGCAAATGTGCATTATGTCACATGTGGCTAGTTAAATATCAAACTATTGCCACATTATTTTTTGTCTATTATAAATGCAATTTTTTATTAAATGTCGTTAATGCCATCTTTAATGTGATTTGGTGAGCTGATGAATGCAATAGCTACCCCCACGTCCTACTGATTTGCTGTCTAACAAAATCATTCAAAGATTGTCAACATAATAATGGATTTTGTCATGGTTAAATGCATCATTTGATAGCTGTTTTAGTATTACATTGTTATACATCAAACAAATTGTTAATAAAACATTGTCAGGACAGAGGGAGTCAGACATTATTGGTGCTAAACTTGCAGTTCAGTCATTACATTCAAGATTAGTGAAGTGAAATCACTCTAGAAAAAGCTATTTCTGAAGTAGTTTTCGGCATTAAAAAAACACAGCATTGACCTCACAGAATTCTCAAACCTGATTTGCAGGATATCTTTGAAGTTCTCATAACACTTTTTGTTAATGTTTGCATCATCATTGAAATAACATCTAAATTCATCCACATATAACATCTAAAAAAAAGTAACTCTACTTTGCATCTATTCTAAAAACCACAAATAATCCAAAGCTGCTTTTTTCCACAAACAGTTATGCATTTCTTTTCCCATTTTTTGAAAGCTATTTTTTTGTACTTATTTTCTTTATTCTTTCAGTTTTTTTCAAGTCTTATGTCTTTGTGGATGCTTTGTACATGCTTTAGCAGATTATTCTTATGAGTGAATCTTTTGCTACAGACTGAGCAGCCCAGGAGTTTTTCTCTGGTGTGAGTCCGAATGTGCCTTCTTAGGGTCCCCTTCTGATTGAAGCTTTTCCCACAGTCACCACAACTAAATGGTTTCTCTCCTGTGTGAGTCCGTATATGATCTGTTAGGTTCCACTTTCGATTAAAGCTTTTTCCACAGTCACCACACCTAAATCGTTTCTCTCCAGTGTGAGTCATGATATGCTTTCCTAGGTCTCCTTTATGACTGAATCTTTTTCCACAGTCACCACAGCTCAAAAATGTCTCTCCTGTGTGAATCCTTGTATGTCTGAGCAGATCTTCTTTGTAATTGAAGGTCTTTCCACAAACAGGGCAGGTACAAGTTTTCCTAGCATGACAGAGTTGCACATGGGCCTTCAGTTTACAGGCAGAATTGTAGCGTTTTTGGCAGAAACGACATTCACTAACAGTCTTCTTGGCGAGAGTCAAATGCATCTGCAGATCAGCCTTCAGAATGAATGTTTCATCACAGTCACGGCAGCAGTAAGTATTTTTAGATGAAGTGCTGGCGTTGGAACATTGTTTCTGCAAAGCTGGGTATGGATCCTGTGGTGGACCAGGTTGCAATTGAGAGCTGCTGTAAAGTCCTAACGGGTCGCTGTTAAAAGAAGAGTTGTGAGTAAAGGCATGGTTTTGATTATCTGGATGGTCGCAGGGAATATCAAGACCTTTTATATATGTCACAGCATCAAAATGTGTTAGATCCACTGCTTTAGAGTCACTCTCTCTGTTTGCCACAGTCTCGGTTTGGGGAGGAGTCAAGGACAGTGGGTCCACCTGATCACGTTCATATTTCACACAGGAAGGAGTAAATGTGAACTCTATGATATTCGGCTGCAGCCCTTGAAGCTGCTCTTCCTCCTGGCCAATCCCATGTTCAGCCTGTTCCTCTTTTACCTGTGTGGGTTCTGGGTCGTCCTGCTCCAGAATGGTTTTCCACTCCTGCTCACAGGGCTGCTGCTCTGGAGGAACTTCCTCTTCAGAAACTGCGAGAGAGAACTGCAGGGAATCTGGAGGGAAGAAAACGAGGAGCAGAGTTCATCTAAATATCATAGAATAAAACAGAACATATAAATCATTCAATTTAATTATACGTGAATTATTACACAGGGCTTATGTTGTTAGGCCTACTACTATGGAACACATAGTGGACAATGTGCACCAAAGTCTACAACAAAAGACATCTCCATGCTTTTGGGACACATTTTAGTTGGTCAACTCAACCTCAACAGATTGGAGGTGGAGCTAGTTATTGAAATCTACATAGCAGTTGCATTGCAATCATCTCTGATGGGTGGTTGAATATACATGGGCAAAGAATAATTAACTACATCATCTCTACCCCTCAATAAGTATTCTACAAGAGCAGAGACACAAGGGACAACAGACACAAAGACCCCAACATTGCGCATGAGCGGAAGTTGGTCATCAATGACCTGTAGAAGCTATTTGCACTGGTTACAGACAATGCTGCAAACATGAAGTCTGCTTGGTCTTAAGTGGAGGAGGCCTACCATCACATCACACCCACTGTCTATGCTGCAAATGTATTGAACCTGCTCCTCAAGGATATCAAGGCACTGAAAACAATGGATACACTCTACAAGAGAGCCAAAGATGTGGTTAAGTATGTGAAGGGGCTATAGGGGTTATAGTGACCAAAATTATCACGGTGATGAGATTTATCGCTGTATTGTAAAAATGTGCTAGAAATGTTCAAAAAGTACTGATAAACACACTGAAATAGTTTCACCAAGTTTTATATTGAAAACCAACCAACAAATAAAATTATCAGCCCTATACACTTTGTGTGCATAAACATTAAAATAATTAACATTAAAGATGGAACCATGGGGCCAGGAGAGGTTAAAGTTTCCCTAATGCAGGTTTTAATCAACACAACTATAAGCAAGCTAATTCAATGAGCATATAAACACAACACAAGTAAAGCAATGTGCATGTAAGAACAATACAATCATATGAAAAAAATCTAACAATGTGCAGGTGTTGACATTAAAATAACAAAATATGTAAACAAATTAAATGAACACGTCCAGTCTCTCCTTCATAAAGAAGCTTCTGCTTAACATCCTATATGTAGGCATCTTTGTTCACTTGATATGAAAATGGAAAATTGTCAGCATATTTAATTTGTTGGGTTTAACTTGCCTTGAATTTGCTATAAAGTAGTAAGGGGCGGTCATCACGACTCAAGAGATGTTAAAGCTGCTAGGTAGGACTTTTTCCTGCTGGGGATTCCATTAGTTAACTAGAGAAATTGTTTCACAAACTGCATAGCTGGGTTGCAATTACTAACTGGTCATGAAAGCTGTTCTGCACCAATGCCCAATAGAGAATTACGTTTTGAATAATAAATAAAAAAATATATAGAATTAACTGTTCCCCCAAAAAAAGCGCTAACCCAGAGATTGACGTTATTCTTAGCTTTCCAACATTAGTTTAGGGTTCCTGGTTTCTAGCTATAGAGACTTAGACTAAGTCTTCTTTCGCTTCTTTGTAGTTTTCATAGTGTATGCTGTAGTGAACAAGGGAGGAATTGGCAGTTTGTCATCCTGGTCTCTAGCTGCCATTATAGTTTCTTACAGTAAGCAAACTTCGCTCCCTATGGCATACTTATGCTATATATCATTCAGGTAAAATGCACATTCTCAAAATAAGCCAAGGAGGAAGGACTGCCATGTGGGGGTCTTGGCTGGAACAGGATTTCTGGAAAGCAGGGGCAAAAATTATAAATTGACATTCCACTGGCACAGAATTGCCTGTGTTGCTAATCAACTTTGAGCCTCTTTAGTTTACACTACATGTTTATAGGGGACACGAACCACGTTGCATGCGGCACCTGCGTCAGACTGTGACTAGCTTTGGTTGACACTGGACAGTATTAACCATGAGTTATTCAAATTGCGGTAATCAATGACTTTAATGATCATATACATTTGAAACGGTAATACTAACTGTCAGGAATTTTACTGTTATTTATCGTGAGACCAGTAACGGTTTCATGCCAACTGCAAATATTCAGAGCCGCTTCAAAGGGATCCTACTGGATGCCTTAACTCCTGAAACCTACAGCAGTAGCCAGATTCAGGGAGACAATGCCATCCTATTGGATGTTCAGACTCTGCTTGCAGATGAGAAGAAATCCGCACTGCACTTCACTGTTGCTCTGTTATTCCCACAGAAAGTTTCCACCATTGAATATTTACAAAATTGTGCAGTTTTCACAGCTACTCTGTTGGGAGGAGGGTTTAGTTATGGGGGGAAAGCAACTCCCCAAATAGCCACACACGCAACTAAACATTTTGTTATCAGGAGAAATATTAACATCAACTTTTAAGCAAATAAAAACATCAGGGAGGAAAAAAGTCTTAAATAGTTGATTTGTTAACGAAGTGTCAATGACACCAAATACCAGCATTTTATTGGTCTCACTGACCAATAAAAACGTCATGCAAAAAGCCAAGTGAAAATTTTTAAAATCATGACCATTTGTCCTACAGTCTGGAGCCCAGGTGTTCAGATTTAAGGAAAACAAAGAAATATCTAAGTGATCCCAAACGTTTGAACGGTGGTGTAAATACAGTATAACGTGAACTAGCTAGATAATATGAGGTGGGTGTCCACCTCATATTAGACCTATAGTGATAGTGTAAGACAAACCGGCAATTAGCCCATGGCAAAGTAATTAGCCCCTGTCCAGCACGGTGACGGAGGTGAAATCCACGAACGTACTTTCAATTTGACGCTATGATCTGAAATAGCTTTTACATACAGGAGTTTAGAGAATGGCTATATCAATCAGCTTTTCATGACAAAAGTTACAGTATGTAGATATTATTTTAAAATCGAAGCAGACAGTTTGAGTATAACTAGTTAGCCATCTACAGATTTAGCTACGTACCGATTTCACATAGTTTTGTCCCCGGCGTAATCCGCAGCAGTCTTCGTAATCGATCATTCTCTTCCTGGTACTCTACTACCATTTTCTCAAAAGCACCGAAAATCTCTACAGCAACCGCTGTTAACCGGTCATCTAAAAACACACGAAACGACTTTAGATTGGGCATGATTCAACTGAGAGCTGGAATGACTTCACCCGAAACGATAATCAGTCTTGTGCACATCTGCGTCTTGTGAGCAACATTAAAGAAACACTTCCGGGTCACGAAAATTAGGACCATTTCAACACAAAGGAGGCCAACGAATTACTTCAATACTTACATGTTCAAAACATTGACAACAGTTTATATTTGATGACATTTAATAGCAATTTCAATAACAAATTTGTATTAAAACACGTTCCAAGGTCAACATTCAGACAATGGGAATGACTGAATATGGAATGTGCCACAGAGAAAGCAATGTAGGAAATGTTCAGGAGAACATTCATTTTATTCTTCAAGTTTCTCCTCCAGCAATTGTAGTGATTTGATTTTGTTAGAATTCCTACGAAGGAAAATAGGGGAGAAGATACTGCTGCCAAGACAGGTACAGGAGAACTGCAAGGGCAAAGTTTACAGTTGTCGGTGCTCTATTTAATTGTTATATTTATTGTCAAATGTGCCGGCCACTGGCGTAGCATGGTGACACAAGGCCAGGGTACAAGCTGCCCCTGCCCCCCAAAAATATATTTTGTATTTTTACTTTATATCTTGAGTTTCTATTATCACAGTCAGACAATTGGAATCGTGACCACATCTCCTGTCTTTCATTCCCACCTGTCTTGCTTTTTTTATACGTGAGGAGAATAAATATAGAATATGATTCTATGTCAAAAGACATAAGGTAGTTTTCATTATAGTAAGAAGCCCAGGATTGGCAGGTGAGGAAGGAGAGTTTGGGCAGAAAAAGAAAGGAAAACAGATGAAGACAGATAGTCAGGAGAAAATAGTAAGGAGTGGGACATAACAGAGAGATAAGTCCAAGAATGAGACAAAACAGAGAAACACCAGAAAGAGCGACAACAAGGTTGACAGAGAACCTACTTTCACATATTTTTCTCCCTAGAGAGAAGATCACTCTGTATAATGCTAACTTCCTACAATTCTCTGTCATGTTTCATTTCATTGTATTCACATGTGTAGTTTAACATTACATCATAGATCATGTTTTACTTTCAATCATAGATTGTCATGTTTCATATTTTAGCATTAAAGCACAAGGGGTTGTGGCCTATATGTCAAAGCATATTCCAGAGCACAATGCAATGTGGCCTGTAACTGCCTAGTTACTGCCCTTAGCCATGTGGGGGAGATTCACAAAGAGTGGACATCAGCTGGAAACAGTGCTTCAAGAACCACTACGCACAGACGTATGCAAGACATGGGTTTCAGCTGTCGCATTCCTTGTGTCAAGCCACTCTTGAACAAGACACAGCGTCAGAAGCGTCTCGCCTGGGCTAAAGACAAAAAGGACTGGACTGCTGCTGAGTTATGTTCTCTGATGAAAGTACATTTTGCATTTCCTTAGGAAATCAAGGTCCCAGAGTCTGGAGGAAGAGAGGACAGGCACTGAATCCACGTTGCTTGAAGTCCAGTGTAAAGTTTCCACAGTCAGTGATGGTTTGGGGTGCCATGTCATCTGCTGGTGTTGGTCCACTGTGGCCTTGGACCTCAGAAAACACTTCATGCTTTCTGCTGCTGACCAACTTTATGGAGATGCAGATTTCATTTTCCAACAGGACTTGGCACCTGCACACAGTGCCAAAGCTACCAGTACCTGTTTTAAGGACCATGGTATCCCTGTCCTTAATTGGCCAGCAAACTCGCCTGACCTTAACCTTATAGAAAATCTATGGGGTATTGTGAAGAGGAAGATGCGATATGCCAGACCCAACAATGCAGAAGAGCTGAAGGCCACTATCAGAGCAACCTGGGCTCTCATAACACCTGAGCAGTGCCACAGACTGATCGACTCCATGCCACGCCGCATTGCTGCAGTAATTCAGGCAAAAGGAGCCCCAACTAAGTATTGAGTGCTGTACATGCTCATACATTTCATGTTCATACTTTTCAGTTGGCCAACATTTCAAAAAATATCTTTTTTGTATTGGTCTTAAGTTTATATTCTAATTTTCAGAGATACTGAATTTGGGATTTTCATTAGTTGTCAGTTATAATCATCACAAAAGAAATAAACATTTGAAATATATCAGTCTGTGTGTAATGATTGAATATAATATAAAAGTTTCACTTTTTGAATGGAATTACTAAAATAAATAAACTTTTTGATGATATTCTAATTATATGACCAGCACCTGTATATGAAAGTGCAATAACATAAAAACAAATACTCAAATGAAAACATCAAAACAAATGAAAACATAATAATAAAAAATACAATATGAAAACATATAAAGATTAAAAATGGGGTAAAAATCTAAAATCTAAAAACATCTAAGAACTTCTGATTTATTCCAGCTAAACGCAGCTTCTCCATGTTTAGTTTGGACTCTGGGCTCTACTAGCTGACCTGTGTTCATGGATCTAAGAGCCCTGATCGGTTTATATTCTTCAAACATATCAGAAATGTATTCGGGTCCTAAACTATTCAGAGATTTATAAACTAAAAGCACCCCTTTGAAATCTATTCTGTAACTGACTGGTAGCCATTGCAAAGATTTAAGAACCGGAGTGATGTGCTCTGTTCTCTTGGTCCTGGTTAACATTCTAGCAGCAGCATTCTGAATGAGCTGCAGTTGTTTTACAGTCTTTTTCGGGAGCCCAGTTAAGAGGCCCTTACAGTAGTCAACCCTACTAGAGATAAAAGTATGGATGAGCTTCTCTTGGTCTTTTTGGGACACCAAGCCTTTGATTCTGGCCATATTTTTAGTTGATAGAATGCTGTTTTGGTGACCGCTTTGATATGACTTAAATGTGAGATCTGAGTCTATCAGACACCAAGATTACACACTTGATCCCTGGTTTCCAGCTCTTTACTAATACTTGTTCCTTTATTTCTGTTGCCAAACTCAATAATCTTTATCTTGGTTTAATAGAAGAGAATTTTGTTTCATCCAGGTATTTATGTGCTCTATACAGTGACATTGAGCTATTATCATACGGTTCGAGAGCCATATATTTTTGAGTATAATGGGCATAGCTGTGGTAGTTAATGTTGTTGTTCTGTAGAATTTGGCCCAGAGGTAGCATATAGAGATTGATCAGAAGCGGTCCGAGAACTGATCCCTGTGGAACTCTGCATGTCATAGCCACCCTATTAGATTCATGATTAGCAATGGTGACAAAGTAACTCTGGCCATCTAGATAAAATCTGAACCAATAAAGGACTGTCCCGGAGAGTCCTACCCAATTTCCCAGCCTATCTATGTGTTCTATGATCTACAGTGTAAAATGCTGCACTGAGATCTTATAGAACCAGAACGGTTATTTCATCAGAATCAGTAATCAGCCGTATATCATTTAAAACTTTAATCAGGGCCGTTTCAGTACTGTGGGGAGGTCGGAAACCTGACAGTAATTTGTCTAAGAGACCGCTTGAGGTCACAAAACTGCTGAGTTGATTGAAGACAACATTCTCACCTTTGTGAATGCGTATGTGTTTGTTTAGGTGCTCCTTACGATTGAAGCGCTTCCCACATTCGCTACAACTGAATGGTTTTTCTCCTGTGTGAGTCTGTCTGTGTTTGGTTAGGTGCTCCTTACGGGTAAAGCTTTTCCCACAGTCCAAACAGCTGAATGGTTTCTCTCCCGTGTGAATGCTCATGTGCCTGGACAAATTTCCCTTTTGCTTGAAGGTCTTGCCACAAGTTATTTAATCAGAATCAGTAATCAGCCATATATCATTTAAAACTTTAATCAGGGCTGTTTCAGTACTGTGGGGAGGTCAGAAACCTGACAGTAATATGTCTAAGAGACCGCTTGAGGTCACAAAACTGCTGAGTTGATTGAAGACAACCTTCTCAATGATTTTGGCTATAAAAGGGAGATTAGATAAAGGTCTATAGCTGTTCATTTTAGATGCATCCGGTGTTCTTTTTTAATAGGGGATTAATGGCAGCTATTTTTAGAGACGTAGAGAAAATGCCTGATTGCAGAGAGCTATTAATTATTTGCTGTAGGTCCATTGTTATAGAGTAAAAACATTTTTAAAGTCTGATGGCAGGGTGTCAAGACAGCAAGTGGAAGCTTTAAGATGTCAAACTGTTTCTTCTTGGGATTTTTGATCAATTGTATTCCCGACATAATAAAATGCGACATAACCAAGTTATGTCTTGGTGGTCATGGTGACGGTACAGAGTCCTTGTTAGACTATTTAGTTTTGATGGTTCGTCTAAAACTTATAATTGTTTCACTAAAGAAACACGCAAATTCATTACATTTCACAGTGGACATGAGTTCTGATGCGATCTGCTTTATTGGGTTTGTAAGCTTGTCGACCATGACAAATAGAGTGCAGGTATTGTTCATATTCTTGTTGATCATTGCAGACAAATGTTGCTGTCTGGCCCTGCATAACTCATTGTTGAACCTACCAAGGTTTTGTTTATAGATGTCATAGTGAATATGAAGTTTAGTTTTCCTCCAATTACATTCCGCTTTCCTACATTCTCTTTACAGGGCGCTTACCATCATGGTGGTTCACCATTGGTGTTTTCTGTGTGCTCATAGTTTTCTTTAACTTTACCGGTGCAACACGATCCATGATATTCAATATTTTGGCGTTAAAATTATCCAGGAGTACATCAACTGATTCAGCACTTTTGTTGGAGACAATTGTTGGAGAGATAGCGATGACTTCAATAAAATGAGCATTGGTACTCTCATGAATGTACCTTTTCTTAACAGAAACAGAGTTTATTGGAACATTCGGGGTGATAAGTGAATAAAAAAAACACACAGAAATGATCAGACAGGTTCAAGTCTTTAACCACGACAGAGGAAATAGAGACCTTTAGAGATAACAAGATCTAGAATGTGGCCTTGAGTGTGTGTACGCTCTTTCACATGTTGAGTGAGATCAAAAGTGTCAAGTAATGCAAAAGGTTATTTGGCATTATTGTCTGTACTATTATCTATGTGGATGTTAAAATCCCCTGTAATAATAAACAAGTTATAATCAACTGATAAAACAGAGAGTAGTTAAGCAAAATCATCAAACAAATTTGCTGAATATCGTGAAGATCTGTAAATGGTTAAAAACACAATTTGGGGGGTACCTTTCAATGTAAAACAGAGGTATTCAAAAGAAATAAAATTACCTAGTGTATTTTCTTTGCAATGGAATGTATCTTTGAATAGGGCAGCAGCTCCTCCTCCTTTCCTACCATTTCAACATGTATTCATATAGCCACATTTTTCAGGTCCTGTCTCGTTAAGAATAGTAGCACTACAATCTTCTGTTTATAGCCACCTTCTGTTATAGCCAAGTTTCTGTGAGAAACATAATATCTAGGTTGTAGGATATTATAATGTCATTTACCAAGAATTATTTGTTGGCGAGAGATCTGATATTAAGTAAAGCCAGCTTAATAGATATAATAGGGGTTCCTGGACTAGTAGGTTGATGTGTTACAGATTAGACAAGTTTACTTTATGGGTTGCATGCTCACGATTCCTTCTATTTCTAATCAACACAGGAATAGAGATACTGGGTCCTAGCTTGAAACAGTTTCATTGCTATTTTCACAATAGCAGTGATTGAGGTGGAGAGGGTGCGTGTGGTGAAGGGGGGATTGGGAGTTGTTGTGCTCCCATTTCGGACAAGGACAACTTCTGGAAGCAGGGGCAGGAGAATACAAATAAAAGGACAGAAAATACAAATAAAAAAGAAAATAATCTCACCAACTCTGGTGTGCACCTATGTTGAATTAATTTAAATGTAAAACAGACTTTCAATCCAAATGGGATATTCATCTTTTATTCACATACCATACCCCTCCTGCTATATTGCTATTATAAACTGGTTGCTAATGTAATTGCAACAGTAAAAAAAAAGTGTCACATCCATGGTATATTTAGATAATAATAAATCAAAGATCATTGTGTTTTATATTACAACCCTATTCATCTGAGAGACACAGTATGAAGGACATGTAGTTGCTTTCCTTTCCTATGAGTGTGGTCCATGCCACGCCTTTTTACTTCCATCTTCTGACCAAACATTTTCTTTCTTTTTTCAGTTTTTCTCTCAATGTGGATATTATCCACATGCTTCAGAAGATGAGTCTTCTGGGTGAACCTTTTACCACAGGCTAAGCAGCCATGCTGTCTTTCACCCGTGTGAGTCCGTATGTGCAAGTTCAGGTTTCCCTTCCGATTAAAACGTTTCCCACAGCTGCCACAGCTGAATGGTTTCTCACCTTTGTGAATGTGTATGTGTTTGTTTAGGTGCTCCTTACGATTGAAGAGCTTCCCACATTCGCTACAACTGAATGGTTTTTCTCCTGTGTGAGTCTGTCTGTGTTTGGTTAGGTGCTCCTTACGGGTAAAGCTTTTCCCACAGTCCAAACAGCTGAATGGTTTCTCTCCCGTGTGAATGCTCATGTGCCTGGACAAATTTCCCTTTTGCTTGAAGGTCTTGCCACAAAATGGACATGTGCAGGGTTTCCCATTGTGACAGAGATGGATATGCGTTTTCAGCTTACATGACGAGTCGTAGCATCTTTTGCAAAAGCGGCATTCACTAAGCCTCTTCCTGGCGAAAGTCACGTGCCTCTGAAGGTCAGCTTTCAGAGCAAATGTCTTACCACAGTCATGGCAGTGGTTTACCGTTTGGGACGTGCTGCTGGGTTTAGAACAGGGTTTATCCATTGGTTGATTGAGCTCCAAAGGTGTGCTTGGGGCCAGTGGTGAGATGGGATCCAATTGCGAGCTGCTGTCAAGTTCTACTGGGTCACTACTAAAAGCTGAGCTGTGGATGGAGGCAATGTCTTCGTCATCTGGAAGGTCGCAGGGAATGTCAAAACCATTTAAGTGGTTCATAGTGTCAAAAGGTGTGAGATCCACTGGTTCAGAGTAATTCTCTCTGTTCTCTACAGACTGGGTACGGGGAGGAGTTGAGGACCAAATTTGGTTCCCCTGATCACATTTACTTTTCACACAAGGAGGAGTGAATATAGAGTCTTTAGTATCAAATAGCCCTTGACACTGCTCTTCCTCTTGATCAATCCCAAGTTCATCCTGTTCCTCTTTAATCCGCGTGGGTTCTGATTCCTCCTGCCCCTGATTGGTTCTCCACTCCTGCTCACAGTGCTGCTGCTCTGGGGGAACCTCCTCATCAGAAACAGCGAGAGAGAACTGCAGGGAGTCTGGAGGGAAGAAAAGGAGGAGCAGAGGTTTCCAATAACAACCTGTAGACATCACGGTTATAGTCCATCTTACAGTATTAAGTGATTACCCTATTTTTGTCCATGACACAAATAGAGATGCAATTTACCTTAATTTGGCTAAAATTGTCAAAACATGTTTTTTAAATCAGATTAATAAGTACATTTGTGTTGATATAATTTGTTTTTTAACAATGTTGAATCAAATTGCCTTCACTGACTTTTAGAGTGATAACACAACTGTTCATAGTCAAAAGAAAGGACTATATTCTTATCCGTGAATGACTGCCGTTAAGATTGATTGGGATAACTGCAGTCAGTGTGACTGATGAGTGGTTAAAGTTCTAGTTTTTTTCTGCAATTGGGGTGGGGATTTTAAATGATGAGTGAGTGCCCAAGGATGGTCTAACAATCTAAGCTGCAGCCTCTTGTGCAGATGTACTGCTGCGGCATGGTTTATAACCTAGTCAACTACACTTTCATGAAAAAAGTTCCCCACTATACTCTCCAGCAGTCCCATATATTAAGTTTATTCCAAAGCTAACACACCTGAATCTGCTTAAACTAATTATCAAGCCCTTGTGTACTTGATTCAGGTGAGATAGTTCATGACCTAACACCAAACTGAGATTTCAGGGGGTCCCTAAAAGAAAGTTTTATAACCAATGGTCAAAGTCCCTGCCTTGAAGAATAGTCACAACTTTGCAGCAGGAGTATGAATCCTGTGTGCAACATACTGAAAGCGCCTGGGAGTCCAGCAGAGGGTGGCCCAAAATTATTTCTGCACCTACTGGAATGGATAAGTTGATGTCCGACAGAGCTGCCTTGTCTCATCACGCTCTAGTGATTCCTTGTGGTAGGTCGGGAGTATGCAAATTTAATCATGATTTTTGTCTAGGAAATGTGTTCACTTCCAGCACTTGGTAGTGGGAGGAAATTATTGGTTGAGGTCACGTCTTTATATGTGACAACTCCCGCACTGATCTAGACTTGTTGTGAAAAGGCAAGGCTGTAAATATGAATTGAATATCATGGACATGGGAAGTGACAAATTTTTTATACAAATGAAAAATAATATCTATATAGAAACATTTTAGCTGATGTAGTAATAAAAAAAAAAAAGAGCAAATACCAAAATATGATTATGGATTAAAGGGATTACATTATTTTAGTGATCAAGTGCACTCAATTTGTGTTGTATACTTTGTTATCCTGTTCATTTTTCTCCCCTTCCAACAGTTTTTATGACAAATTCTAAATCATGGCCTTAACTCATCACAGCAATTTCTCCACAGGTTACAGTAGTCTAAGATCGACACCTTCCAAACAAAGTTGTTCTGCTTCTTATCCCACTGCTCACTCGACCAGGAAGTATTATCAGCAACTTTGTTTTCAGTCCTTTGTGCACCATCCCCTTGCAAGGATAGACACTCACCCTTTTCCTATATCTTTATGAAATTGGAAAACACACGGGTTCTGACACCCTTGACATCCACCCATCTGTGCTTATTTAATACTCTCTTCAATTCAACTAACAGACTTTCATTGGGATTCAAGTCTTAAGTCTGAGATGGCAATTGTAAAAATTGCCTTGAGTCATTGACATGCAATTAGATTACTTACAGACCAGCATTCAATATTGTGTATTATCCACACACTGAAAAACGTTGATTTTTTTAAATGGGAACACCAGTGTACTCAGTAGTTATAAATTATACAAGTAGCTATCCAACAAACATACGAACCTATTCTGCATAGTTGTAGCTCGGGTGTGACTCGCAGCATTCTTCGTAGGCGATCGTTCTCCTCCTGGTACTCCAATACCGTTTTTTCAACTGCACCAAAAATCTCAACAGCAGCAGCAGTTAAACGGTCATTTAAAAACACACGTAAAATCTGTAGTTTAGACATATTCGAATCGAAAAAGTTGGGAATTCATCTACTATGGCTTTGTCAACGAGGAAGGAATGGTGTCCAGTGTTCACAAACAAACCAAATAATACTGAAATATTAGGGACAATCATACGTATACATATTTCTATATAAACAGAAATATAATAGAAATTAAAATATTTCTTCTAACTAATGCAGCAAACCTGCTCGCAATATCGCTTCCGTATTGTCTTCTTCATTCTTCTGTATCTGCAGGTGCAAACCCATGATAGCACAGCGCCCCCAGTGATAATGGTAAAATAAGAATACACGTGGGAAAACCTAAGGCACAGGTGTCAAACCGGTTCCACGGAGGGCCGAGTGTCTGCAGGTTTTCGCTCTCACCTTGTACCTGATTGATTAATGAGTTCACTAATTGGTTAATTTCTACCCCCACCTGGTTGTTCAGGTCTGACCTGGGAACCAATTTAAAGGAAAACCCAAAGACCTGCAGACACTCGGCCCTCCGTGGAACCGGTTTGACACCCCTGACCTAAGGGGTAGTTATAATAGCTGAGGTACATTTTAGAAACACGAAAGTTAGAACAGGTGACCAGATTCAATATACGGGACGGCCAGAATATGACCACCCCACCCCATTTGGATTATCAAATGCAAAAATACAGTAAGAGGTGAGGAGACACTGTACCTACGCAATTACTTTAGACTGAAGCAACAACAGAGCGTTTCACTCAGAACAACACATTGTGTTTCTCTGAAAAACGCAAAGATGAACAGTTTCCATATTAAAAGCTATATGCCTACTATAATAAAATATTGCACATGTGACAAATTAAAAAAACATAACTATTCATGAAAGATCCGAGCTATAGGTATCACAACGCCACTGGGACTAGGTGATACTGTCCATAACTCTGGAGAGCCTTCAGCAGCTCCTAGACCTTCTGCACAATTTCTAGACAACAGTGAATCTCATTCAAAGAAAAATTAAAATGTTGTTCCAAAAAGATTCAGACACCATGAACAAATATATAAACACCGTCACCTCTGACCTCAAGAAGGGTATCAGAACCATTTATATAATCAGAACTAGTAGGAGGTGAGGAGAAGAGGATATAATCGAGACACGCCGTAATTACTACGTCTGAACGAAGCAAGAGCTGCATTATAGTCGAACTGCATTGTGGGGGTAGAACTCCGGTGCTGTTTCTCTCGAAAGAACTGCGAAGATGATGGTGAGTAGGCGCCTATTCTTCCCTCGTTCAGAGAAAATCCATATCCATCCATCTGGTTATTAAGGAATATGTGTTACTAAATCCAATACATTGTACGTTTCGGGATCTTTGTACCCAGATGAAACCATTATCTTGTAAATAAAATGTTATTAAGTCCCCCGTTATCATGATGCTAACAAGTCTAGCCGCATCAAATGGGCGTGCTTTAACTAGCTTCTCCTGTACCTTTCATACATAGCTAAGTATCTCAGACAAACATGCATTTTGTGCGTTAGCAGTGGGCTCGAATTTAATTGTATTACGTTTGAAAATGTAAGCCCATTTATATATGTTCGTAGGTATAACGCGTAGTTAAGTGGCTCTCTGAATTTGTGCTAACGCTTGCTATCAGACTAGGTCTGGTTGTCTTGACAGCACTTTGGCTCAGGTTTTGCAGTCGAGAACCTTCCCCTTGTACTAGGCTAGTTATTAGCCTTTCCTTATATGGGCTTTCTAAGCTAGTCAATTCACCATGGCCGCACACACACACAGTAGATATACTATAGTTACTATTCTGTGGAGTTTTATTTAATTTGTTCGATAGCAACGTAGTCTAGGTCCAACATTGTTAAACATAAGACGCGGGTAACGTGGTTCTATTGCTTGGTACGGTACTACGCCGGTAGCATTTAGCTAATCTGCGCTCAGTCATTGCAGCCTCACTGTGTTGATAATGGCACGGTGATTATTTGATGGTGAATGTGGTTAATTTGATAATTGAGTGATATGTGGACATTTTCAATCTTTTTGGTTTTGTAACAAACTAGGCAACGTCATTACTGGTTATACATGGGAGTGGGAGTACACATCACGACAGATGCCGCTATCTTATTGCTACTGTAACAAAAGCGTCACACCCAATGCTGTTTGACTTCTAGTTACTCAGAAGAGCATCTACTGTAACCTCCCGCAATTTACTTGATCTACTCCTGAGCTAGCAAACCTGATTCAGTCTGTAAACTTATAATTTACCCCCCTGATAAGGTGAATCGATTTGGTTAATTCAGAGCTTTGTACATCTGTTGTGATGTCTGATTTTTGAGCATCACTAGTTTAGGCAATGGGGAGATTTTACCCAATTCCTCAGAATTGCTTCCAATTTAATTTCCCTTGGAATACTAAGGGTTAACCCGCCTGACTGCAAGAATACACTTTTAGTTTTTCCACTTAGCTGATCAGTGATTTGATCTTGCAACCTTTTCCATAACATTGATAACAGATTCAAACCGCTAAGCTGCTTGTGGCTCCACCTTTAATATACTGTATTCACACAGGCAGCCCAATACTGTCCTTTTTGCTTTCAGTTTTTTGGCCAATTAGATCAGTTTGAAAGATTATACAAAGATATTGCTAAAGGTCTTCAGGCCAATTAGTCATAATAAGATTGAAATGAGTCTGCTTGTGTGAATGCAGCAAAATAACTAAGTCTTATTTTCCCCAGGTGCTGACCTAAAATCTGTTCAATTCTCTCCCTCTCTCTGTGTAGCCCACACCGGTTATCCTATTGAAGGAGGGGACAGATACGTCTCAGGGTGTCCCTCAGTTGATCAGCAACATCAATGCTTGCCAGGTCATTGCAGAGGCTGTCCGCACCACCCTGGGTCCTCGGGGCATGGACAAACTCATGGTGGACAGCAGAGGTAAATTTGGTTAAGATAAATGTAATTATAGAAATGGTGACTTGATTTAACCTGAGATATTTAGAAAAATGCTGGATATTGTGGACAAGTTCAAATTTATCAAGGATGTGCAAGGCTCAAACTTGGGCCAGTGAAAAGTCTATTCGGGACTAATAAAACTAGCAAGTCACTGTCCCCATCAAGCCACTGCAAAGAAAGAGATCACATTATAAACTCGACATCCTCCAGTTGTTTTGAAATCTGGCACATACAAATAACTAACTTGCAGCTCCTTTTGGGCAAGGTTGGCCAGTCAAGTGTTGAGCAGTGATGTGACATGGCTGTCTGGTATTCTTTTTCAATAAAACATTTAAAAACTTGCGCAAGTCACTCAGTTGAAGAAAGCAGTGAAGAATAACTACGAGCTCAAACGTAAGCAAGCATTTTTACCTCACTGCTAAAAAGAATTGACCTGTTTCGACGTTGACGGAACTCTGATGCACTGTTTCATCTGTTGTAAGTTCCCGGCTAGAGTGGACAAATGTAGGTCTTTTTTTACAAAGGCACTGACAACTTTTACAAACAGTTTCTGACCAGCTATGGCAATAGCACACAGCACCTGGTCTGCATGACAGCCAAGCGGGTGGCTGACAGTCCATCTTCAGGTAGTGATGGCCAAATGAGGCTTCTTTACCATTCTTCTAGCAGCAGGATATTATGCTAGCAGCGCTAGCTCAGATTTTCTTTTTCAAAATGAAAGCCATCATTGAAAAATGTTTATTGAGGCCAGGGGCAATTTCTTATGTTGAGCCCTGATGTGGGGTGATCAACTATGTTGAAAGTGAAGGCCCTCTGTATGATGTTTGTTAGGCTGACATGAGTATGATATCCTGTTATTTCTTTGGAAAGTCTCATAGGTAACTGTCAAACTGTGATAGTAAAGATTCTGTAATGGCTCCCTCAGGAAAAGCCACGATCTCCAACGATGGTGCGACCATCCTGAAACTGTTGGACGTGGTTCACCCTGCAGCCAAGACCCTGGTGGACATTGCCCGCTCTCAAGACGCTGAGGTGAGATTGAATGAATGGAGGGGATGGAAGGTTGTGGCTGTAGTTGAATCCTACCTTCAAAATTGTGCATTCTTATGATGCTGAAGTTCTGTCTCTGAAAGTGTATGATTTTTGTATGGATTTTAACCAGATCCGCAGTTACAAAATCTTTTTGGTAATTAGCATAAAGAATCATGTTGGCTGTATTCAAAGAATTTCTACTTGTCAGAGAAGCTGCATTTTTCTTCATCCTTCTTCACTAGGTGAATGTTCTTGAGTTCAAACCTTAAGTATTAACTTCCTCCCTTCATCGCTCTTTAGGTGGGCGATGGTACGACCTCAGTGACCCTTTTGGCTGCTGAGTTCCTGAAGCAGCTGAAGCCATATGTGGAGGAGGGTCTCCACCCGCAGACAATCATTAGAGCTTTCCGCAGTGCCACACACCTGGCCGTCAAGAAGATCAAAGACATCTCAGTCACCGTCAAGAAAGATGACAAGAAGTGAGTGCGAGTATGCATGCAGGGTTTTTCCTGGCTCAAAATTAGGCAAAGGTGGTACCCTGACCAATACTTGTCCACGCAACACCGGCCACCCCTCTGTAATATATAGGATATCTGTCTACACATTTGAAAAAAGACCACTTAGTGTTCAATATTTTTTTCTAGAGACAACTTGACATTGGCACCCACCAAATGCGGGTAGAATTTGGCTGTGGCGTGTAACGCAGTCACACTTACTGGCGGGTGGCATTCTAAACAATATCTGTACACAGGGTTTTTCCTGTGTATTTCAAAACTCAAAGGCAACAGCCTTCCCAAAATAATCTCATGAAATAAGAGATTTTAAACGTTTAAATATAAAAGTTACTGTACACATCATGACAGAGACACTGTCTCTGGCAAAGGAGGACAGCTTGTGGGACGGTAGGTTCTTGTCTGTGATAACCTTCATGATGTGCTCAGAGTATTGAAGCAGCTCCTGCAGAGACCTCAGTCATATGCAGTACTTTGGTTTTGATGTCAGTGTTCCCCTTTTGGTCAGGTCCCAAGTAACTTTTTACGAATAATTATGTTCAGTCAAAGTTTGAATGTGGTAACAGCCTACAACGCAGTTCTTTATTTGATTTGTAGAAATCACCTGACTGAGGTCTAGCTGCTTGCTGACAGATGTCAGTAGTTTCATCCACCATCAATCCCCACACTGGGGATGCTGATTCTTCTGACACTAGCGGGTCATCCATCATGTCCCCACTTATTTTAACGATGTCATCAATTATGTGGCTGCTTGTGTATTTTGTATTGGCACTAACCTTTGTATGGGGGGGATTAGGTTGTTTTACAAATAACGTGTTTTCAATTGATGATAATGCCAACCAACTTACATTCAGTCCATCAAAATAAGAACAGCCCAATCGTTTGCACAACTGAATAATTGGCTCCAACCTGGTGTGATGGGTCTGCTTCTGCTTGAGGAATTAATACATTATCTTAAAGCAGCCTTCAAGAGCCCTGTTGTCTATGTCCACCTGAGCAGCCAATGCATGCTGCGATGTCCTCCCTAATGGCAACCAAAATATACAAGCAATATATTTATTCTTTACATACTTGCGTTACATTTACTCTTGATTATTATTATTTTATTTTTAAACATTGGTTTTTACCCTCTTTTCTTCTCCTCTGCCTGTCGATGAGTAGTATAAATTTCATGGGTTTTAAGTGCATCCAGCCTGTAGTTTCAGCTTGGCTGTTTTACTAACCCTCTAAGCACATACAGAACATATAATTCCCTCGTTATTATGCCTGAGACGCCCAAAAACATTTAGCCATTGAGTGTCAAAACCACTGGCTCTATGTTTATTAGAGGATCTATGATTCGCATAAAAAAAAATGTAATCACTATATTTCATCACATTAAATATTGTCTATTTTTCTTTTAATGCTATGTTCTTGTTAATTTGACTTGCATAAAAAACGCCACAGAGCTGTATATATTACAGCCTTGTTGTGGTATATATTTTTTATCATTGCCATGAAGCTACTTCGTTTATCTACCTCTCTGGACTACCTTCAGCTTTACTGGGCTCTGCTGCTTGCTCTGTTCCAGTGTCTTCACTTTCACACCTGAGTTGTATTTATTTGTTAGTGAATTAAATGAGTTAATTGTATTTTGCATAACTGTTTTTTGAGACTGTAAATACTGTATACTAATCTGATCGTCTGTTCACCTTTCATCTTTGTCAGTCTCGTGAGCTCTCTTTTAAAAATAAATCTGTAATTCTACTAGAAGTAATCTGGAAAGTTGAAATTTTTTTTAAAAGGAAATGATGCAGTTTAGGTTTTGAGGTTTTATTGAAATATTTTAACATGTTTGGGTGAAAAAAGAACTAGGTCCATTTGTTTTCTCAACATTACTCACCTCCGCAAAGTCAGAACCAATCTGACATTGTATAAAACATGCCTCCTATCAATTGCAGTTCATTCTTCTTCGGCGCTTGGATTCCGTTTACTGTTGCCAATTTTGATATAATGCCGCCTATGGGCAGTGCACCGTGACATTTGCTGCAGTATTACACTGGTATTGTTTTGTGAGAGTGTACAATATTTTTTTATTTTATTATTATTCCCACACACAGGCGGTGCGAGATTTCGTGAAGGGGGCCGCCTTGAAGTTTTTAATGCTGGAAAAACCGTGCGTTTGTGGTCTAGGTGTAAAGTTGTTAGAAAGAGACCCTCTGTCCTCACTCAATGTTTTCGCACTATGGCGCTCACTGACTTGCTGTCCTTTGTGATGTCTTCGGTCAGTAAGGTCATATTTGTAATTTTTTAGGGAACAGAGGGAGCTTCTGGTGAAGTGTGCAGCCACAGCCATGAACTCTAAGCTGATCGCTGGTCAGAAGGAGTTCTTCAGTGAAATGGTGGTGGAAGCTGTCATGATGCTGGACGAACTGCTGCCCCTAAAGATGATCGGCATCAAGAAGGTGCAGGGTGGAGCGCTTGAGGTGAGACCACACTCTGTTCCAAAAAATATTGTGTGGAGTGTTTCCTGTGAAAATGCCACATTATCGTTGGTTACCTTTATTGTACTAGCTAAGTAGGGATGTCCTGAATAAAAATGTTCAGGCTCTGAAGCTTCGGTACTGCAACAATTTCGCTGGTGATGGCAAAGCACTGCAACAATTGTCTTTTTTTGAATTTATGTATTAAAGGGTATTTTTAAGTATTTTGATGTACAGTTTTAAAGTATCACAGAGGAATATAGACAGGCAGAAACGCTTATTAATAGGCTCCGAATCTGGGACAACACCTAACAAAGCCCTGTGAAACAGAAGCTCAGAAACAGCGTAGACCTAGTTGATCAAAGAAATGTAAGATGCATTGCTAAGATTTAAAATTTCATTGTCATTTCTTAGTAGGGCATGCATTGAAATAGTATGGCATGAATCGTCATTTATACCATTATCCATCCATACACAGCAGTGGGCTGCCACAGTGCAGCGAACTGTAATAAATAGAACAGGGTGGGCAGGTATTATGGGGATTGAAAGGGGATGAATGAGCCTATATGAAACTGGTAAAGGCAGCCATGTTGGTACAGTGTGAGAAGAAATGATTTGGTCCCCTGCTGATTTTAGTACGTTTGCCCACTGAAAAAGAAATGATCAGTCTATAAATTTAATTGTAGGTTTATTTGAACAGTGCGACACAGAATAAATACAAAAAGATCTGAAAAAACTTGATTGCATTTTAATGAGTGAAATAAGTATTTGATCCCCTCTCAATCAGAAAGATTTCTGGCTCCCAGGTGTCTTTTATACAGGTAACGAGCTGAGATTAGCAGCACACTCTTAAAGGGAGTGCTCCTAATCTCATCTTTCTACCTGTAGTAAAGACCTGTCCATAGATGCAATCAATCAGATTCCAAACTCTCCACCATGGCCAAGACCAAAGAGGTGTCCAAGGATGTCAGGGACAAGATTGTAGACCTACACAGGGCTGGAATGGAACCATCGCCAAGCAGCTTGGTGAGAAGGTGACAACAGTCGGTGCGATTATTCGCAAATGGAAGAAACTCAAAAGAACTGTCAATCTCCCTCGGCCTGGGCCATGATCTCAATGCAAGATCTCCCCTTGTAGAGTTGCAATGTTCATGAGAACGGTGAGGAATCAGCCCAGAACCACACGGGAGGATCTTGTCAATGATCTGAAGGCAGCTGGGACCATAACACACTACACCGTGAAGGACTGAAATCCTGCAGCGCCAGCAATTGTCCCCCTGCTCAACAAAGCGCATGTACAGGCCCGTCTGAAGTTTGCCGTTGAACATCTGAATGATTCTGAGGAGAACTGGTGTTGTGGTCAGATGAGACAAATGTAGCTCTTTGGCATCAACTCAACCCGCCATGTTTGGATGAGGAATGCTGCCAATGACCCCAAGAACACCATCCCCACCATCAAACATGGAGGTGGAAACATTATGCTTTTGGGGGTGTTTTTCTGCTAATGGGACAGGACGATGGACGGGGCCATGTACCGTCAAATCTTGGGTGAGAACCTCCTTCCCTCAGCCAGGGCATTGAAAATGGGTCGTGGATGGGTAATCCAGCATGACAATGACCCAAAACACACAGCCAAGGCAACAAAGGAGTGGCTCAATAAGAAGCACATTAAGGACCTGGAGTGGCCTAGCCATAATCCAGACCTTAATCCCAAAGAACATCTGTGGAGGGAGCTGAAGGTTCAAGTTGCCAAACGTCAGCCTTGAAACCTTAATGACTTGGAGAAGATCTGCAAAGAGGAGTGGGACAAAATCCTTCCTGAGATGTGTGCAAACCGGGTGGCCAACTATAAGAAACCTCTGATTGCCAACAAGGGTCGAATACTTTGACTCATTAAAATTCAAATCAATTCATGACATGTGTTTTTCTGAATTTATAGACTGAATTTCTTTGTCAGTGGGCAAATGTACAAAATCAGCAGGGGATAAGGGCCAGATTAGAAATTAACACAAGGTTGTCATGGGATCTTTAGTGCCCGCAGAAAGAAAAGCGTTTAACATTAGTCTTCAGGCCAAATACTAGCCCTCGAGTACCAGCACCGACCCTGCTTCGCTTCAGAGGCAAACCAGGGGTGGGATGTTGTGCTTTGCTGCTGTAATTGAGATGGCCCCCAAACCCTTACAGGATTCTCAACTGGTAGCTGGTGTGGCTTTCAAGAAGACCTTCTCCTACGCCGGCTTTGAGATGCAGCCGAAACGCTACGAGAACCCCAAGATTGCTTTGCTCAATGTGGAGCTAGAACTGAAGGCTGAGAAGGACAACGCAGAGGTCCGCGTCAAATGTGTAGAGGTATTTCAGAATTTGCTTTATTTGATAAGTACATTTAGGGAACACAAATGCTTAAGACTGTCATGCACCACATCTCTCTCACCCTTGTCACACACTCACTTGAAAATACAAAATCTCTTGTTGTCTTGACTACCTTAGTTAGAGTTAATGAATGCCTTCCTGGTTGAGATTGTCTTGCTAAATTTTATGTAAAAGCATTTTTTTCCTTCCAGGACTACCAGGCGATTGTCGATGCTGAGTGGAGCATCCTGTACGATAAACTGGATAAGATCTGTAAGTCCGGAGCAAAGGTCATTCTGTCCAAACTGCCCATCGGAGATGTGGCCACGCAGTACTTTGCTGACCGGGACCTGTTTTGTGCTGGACGTGTTCAGGAAGAGGATCTCAAGAGGACCATGATGGTAAGGGAACTGCAGCACAACAGGAAAGCTGAGTATTTCCTCCCTTTGGGAACATTACCAGCCGCTTCATCTTTGATTCCTTAATTCTTTGGCAGCTCTCTCCAAATACCTATGTGCAAGTCACTCATTTCTTACTGGTGTTTTAAAACCGATGTTTGGGGTATTATTAGTAGGGCTTCAGTGAATGTTGAGGGGCTTCATCCTGGGTTTTCAGTCTGTGATGTGATTAAACTAAGTCTTAATGTACTTGAATTTTGGTCTCAAATGTCAGTACTGGAAAACCACCCTTTTTGGACAAATTCCTTAAAGTTATTGAAATGAAAATGTACCATATCAGAACACATTTATCCCCCCATTCTAGACCTCAATTATTCCATGGCTGTCTCTTTTTCTGTGCTTATTGTCTCGTGCCAGCTGCTTTTCGTCAAACAGTGAGTCGTCTCCGATTGTATTGCTGTCCCTCACAGCAGCACTTTATTTGTATTTTGTTTTGTAGAAAAATGCCAGGTATAGGTTCATTTATCCATGAAATGAATCTTTACAGGTACTGGCATTTGCTAGGTGTGAGTAATATTCATTGTTCTGAGTTGGATGTTAAAGATTACATAAGAGCATTTGTTCTTTACCATTCCTTGTTTAGAATTAAGCTGATAAAACATTGAAGGCAAGTGTTAAATGTTTTTAATTCCAATCATGCCTACAATAGCTATGTGCATCAGACAAGATTCTTCTCTCCGTTTAGTATGAGTTAACATCGGCTCAATGTCCGTTTGTAAGAGAAAAGAATGACCGTGCATACTTGGCTACAGAACTAGAAGACCATTTATCAACACATAACACTGACTTTATTGGATGGAGGAGTCTAGAGTAGCTAGTTAGGTAAGCTAACCAGATATGTTATTTGCTTAACTCACCATTTTCTGCGCTCTCAACCGCCTTTCGATTCCACAGCCAAAAATTTTCAGAGTGTTTTGTGGGCAAATATCTTTTCCGGAGGTAACATTAATTCAGTGAATATATTCCATCTTCCCTTGAATTAGTTGACTTTCATCCACTTGCTAACAGTAGGCTATTCAGTATTTGTGCCCTTCTGACAGACCCTAACCCAGCACACTACTACTGCATTGATTGACAATTGTGAACAAGACGTGTGAAGCAGTGCATGTTATAAAAACAACTGAAAGTATACTTAAAAAAAAAAAAAAAAAAAAAAACTCACGTCTCCAACACCATTAAGTTTGCTGACGACACTATCGTAGGCCTGATCTCTGATAACGACGAGTCGGTCTACAGAGACCAGGTAGGATCACTGACTTTGTGGTGTCAGGATAACAACCTACAGCTCAATATCAGCAAAACAAAGGAGATTGTTGATCACAGGAAGCAGCGGCAGAGAAATCATGCCCCCGTACACATCAATGGGTCTAGTAGAGAGGGTTCACTACATCCGGTTCCTCTGGGTCAACATCAGCAATGACTTGACCTGGTCTCATCACTCTGTCACGGTGAGGGAGGCCAAGAAACAGCTCTTCCTACGCTGATTTAAAGAGGTTTGGCATGGATTTCAAGATACTCACCAACTTCTACAGACTCACTATCGAGAGTATCCTGACTGGCTGTGTCACCGCCCTCGACCGCAAAGCACTTCAGAGGGTGATTAAAGCAGCAGTGCTCATCAAAAGGTCTGACCTGCCATCCTTGCGGGATCTCTGCACAGAGAGACTCGAATAGTATGTTATTTTCGGGTACCCAAATATTCGACTATCAGTGCCCATCCCTAGCATAATCGTACTGCAAATATTGGTTTTTGTTTACTTACCAATAAGTAGCTAATCTACAATGATATTTCAGACAGAATAGAGTGGGTATAGAAAGTTACCACTACCTTTCAAAATGTAAACTTTTTGGGGGTTTACAGTCTGTAATTAAAACAATCTGAATTTCTGGCTTTAATTTACATAATTTAACACCCAATATCGAAGTGAACCCCCCTTAGAATTGCAGTTGCAAACTTGTTCCGATACAACATACCAAACACACAAATCAAGACAACTGCAAATCTGTGAGCAACAAAAGTACTAATGAAAGTCACAGCAATTGAAGATCAAGAAGGTGAATATCCTTGAGCCCCAAATAGGGCCCTATAACATTGTATTTTTGTTATATATTTATTTTTTCCTGTGATTTTCATTTTACACTCAAACGACAAATTAAATTAAAAGGCATTGTGACGTTTATTTCAGTAAGTGCTTTCAGAAAAAGTGGTGGAGCAAGCTCTCCTTTTCTGGCATCACAACCCCATGCCTGTTTAACCAGGAACGGCTGAAGTTAGGGATGTTTGCAGAGGCCGATTATCCCTGAAAAAAAATAACTGCAACGAAATCCTCTATGAATACTCTCCTTGCATCACTAGATTTTACACTGTTTAGTATAGATGTTTGAAGGGGTGCAGATGTATTCTATACTTTTTTTTTTTATATTTTTTTTTTGTACCTTTTTGATTTGACGTGATCGTTACAGGTATTTTTTTCTTACCCAATCGATTATGTGCTGGCAAAATGTGCTAAAAGGGAGGCTGTCTGTAAAAAATAAGGGTATTGCTCTGCTCTAAACCTTGCGGTTAATGTACAATTACATCGTTTTTTGCCAGGATTTCCTGGCTCCGTGTTAAATCACTTGTTTCACTACAGTAACGTTATGCACTAACAAAGTGGAACAAAATAGTATTTGAAAGTGCTTGAATTTGTTTTTGCCTGGTCATCTGATTAAGAATATGTATGAGTTAGTAATTGTATGGCGGCATGTGTCCTCTAGGCCTGTGGCGGATCCATCCAGACCAGTGTTGGTTCCATGACAGACGATGTCTTGGGCCGATGTGAAGTCTTTGAGGAGTTGCAGGTTGGAGGAGAGAGGTGAGGTCTTTTTTGTACAAGAAATTATATGTATAGATTTGCCAAAAAGGCAGGGTTTTTAATTTTGTTGATGCTGGTGGAATGGACTGTGGCAGACACTGCTTCACTGTTTATTAGGTTTAACTCTGGTGACTGAAACATCAGTCTTCCCTGTTTAATGGGTTTACATCTGGTGACATGAAATGTCAGTCTTTTGTCATTAAAGTGCCTGCCAAATGTTCAACCAACAACCGGATACATTTAAAAATGTATTTTGGGCATATATTGTGCCAACCCGCCGTCCTCCTCCAGGTACAACTTCTTCAAAGGTTGTCCCCGGTCCCAGGCATGCACCATCATCCTGAGGGGTGGTGCCGAGCAATTCATGGAAGAGACGGAACGTTCCCTACATGATGCCATTATGATCGTGCGCAGAGCCATCAAGGTAGGTTGACATGATAGCCACAAACATCCTATTACTCAGCATGAATGACATGAACACTGGAAAAGTTGCATATACATTTTCCTTGGAATCAAACCAGTGGTATCCACCCTACCAAACCAATGCATTTGATTAAATGTAACCCTAGGTCCTGGAAATAATTCGGCACGCCTTGTGATTATTTGTAGACCTGAATAACTTTCTCGCCACCCTCCTTTTCCAGAATGACTCCATTGTTGCTGGTGGTGGTGCAATAGAAATGGAGCTCTCCAAGTATCTGCGGGATTATTCCCGGACCATTCCTGGGAAGCAGCAGCTGCTGATCGGCGCGTATGCCAAAGCACTGGAGATCATCCCTCGACAGCTGTGCGATAACGCAGGGTTCGATGCCACCAACATTCTCAACAAGCTTCGTGCCAAACACGCCCAGGTAGAGATGTACATAGACAGGAATGTGTCTGTGAAGGATGTAACACAGGATTTATTTCTTTCATTTGCATTTTGAAAATCCATCACTGGTGGTCATAATATCGCAGGTTACGTTCGTGTGGGTAAATCTTATTTCTAGGCGGGTGTTCACGATTGCAAACGTGCATGCTGGGGGTTTCTGCATTTTGGCAATGTTGGTTGTGTAGCAAATCATCAGACTACTGCAGATTTAGTTTATGTGCGAAAAGCTATGGATATCTTAATTTTTATATACAACAATGTCAATACCCTTTTTGAGTAATTGCCATTTATTTTTCAACAATTTTTTTAAGCAATTTAAAAACATGAATAAAACCCATAACAGAACAGGCTTAAGCATCATTAGATTCATATTGAAGTAAAAAGCAATGGTTTAGAAACACATTTCCAAAGGCACTGTAACCTACACAACCGATAATGTAAAATGCGAATTCTGTTTTTAGCCAGCTGTGTAAACTCTAACATTGATAGATCCCGCAAAAGGTGTTCAGTTGGTTGTAGGCTATTCCTATTAGTTTTCCAATGTCTCTTAATATGAAAGTAATCTAATGGTAATTCAAAGTAATCAGATTATGTTACTGAGTTTGAGTAATCCAAAAGTTACGTTACCAATTACGAATGTGGACAGGTAACTAGTAACATTTAAAAAGTAACCTACCCAACCCTGTGTGTAGTTAACCACTACACCACAGAGCTGTACACTTACCAGGTGTCAGTATATATTAATATTTCGTTAGACACCAATGACCGTCGTGATAAACTGTGTACCGTTTCTTAAGTTTACCTCCACAACTAATAACATCTATGAACTGTCACTGGCCACTGGCAGTTTTAATAGCTTATTAGCCATTCATGAATGACATTTGATACAATAACTACTGTACCAATATAGGTGACAATAACAGACTTTTTTTTGTCAAGTGAAAAGACAAGAGAATCGTGTAGCCAGCGAAGTTTGTCTATCCTGAACAAATCCTAATATCCACCAGAACTGTTTTATTTTAGGCTTCCTATTATGTAGATACTGAAGCTTGTAGCCAGTGGAGTTTTTGTCTGTCCTGATCTAATCCTCAGGCAAATCCTAATGTGTTTTGACTGTGATGGGAGTCGAACATGGGACCTGTTGTTCCGTAGCCTGCGTCTCTAACAACTATGATGTTTGATGTTGCCCACTTACTGGACAGGCTTTTGTGAAATTTCACATTATCAAAGTGAATCAATTAAAACACAGGACAGTTCATTAAGAGCCCATTGTCTGCATCATCACTTGTAAAACATTGTAAGGTGAGCAGTCGCATTGTAGTATATCAACAGTGTCTAATCATTCTAAACACGTCTTTAAATACCTGATTTAATTGTTAATACAGAGAGGGTCCCCCAATCACTTGTGACTGAGACTGGCCAGTAGACAAATCTTAGGCCAGTTGACGGTTGTCAGTCCATATCAAAGGTTGGACACATTCTTAACAATCAAGATGTATATCAGAACTGAAATTCCAATTTGGCACTCACAAGATCAACTTTCTTTTTGTAAAATCAGTACCCAATCTGTATGTCAGCGATGAGGGATAATCGGATTTAGATTGTATCTAACCCAAGTACAGTATATGCTTGCTTTATTTCCACAAATTCCTGCCTAATTTCATGTCGCAAACAAGGATAAGAATGTACTGCGCATCTCCCAATGTGCTCTGTTTTCTTAGTTGTGCACCTTCATTTATTAGTTAAAATAGCCTATGGGATGAGTATGTATTGCCTGAACTATATTACTGGATCTAAGTGACTTTGAAAGAGGGTTCATTATTGGTTGCGCAGATGGCAGGAACTTAAGTCACAAAGGCTGCTCAACTGGCTAGTGTTTCAATTAATTTAGATCTATGGGACAGACTTCAGTGTTTAGGACTGGAAATTCTTGTTGAATGCGTAAATTCGATGGCCATGATGTTCATGTAATACTGCATTATGTAAGGAAAAACAGAAGAGTAACTCTTTCCCAGGTAACAGAGCATGTCAAATGCAGGACGTGATCAGACTTTGTCAGCAAGTATAGTGTCGAGAACAACAAAGCAAAGGGTGTTAGAATAGGGTTGCTATGCCTTATCCCCTCATTACAAAGATTTTCCTTTAATTTGTTTGGATTTGTATTTTTTATATCCACTGCGATTTTGAATAGAATGTCTTATTTCCTTTATAGCAGACTTATCAGTCTAACTACTGTGCCTTTTATGGAACATTTCTGGTTGCTTATCTTTATTAAAATATTTATAACACTGGCAACTTGAACTCTTCTCAAACCAGACATGTAGACACCTGAGGCAGATTCAGAGAAGATTAAATGTGTTATCTGTACTGGATAATCAGCAAAAGATTAGCTACTATATTTATCATGATATTTTTCTTAATTTAGTTTACTGGATTCTATCTTGGATAATTCGATTTGGGTATATCAATGAAGACTTAACACACACACACACACATGCACACACAAACACACTAACCCGACATGTCTTTTGTCCCACCTCCAGGGGGGTATGTGGTATGGTGTGGACGTGAACAACGAGGATATCGCTGACAACTACCTTGCTTGTGTTTGGGAGCCCTCCATCGTGCGGATTAATGCCCTGACCGCCGCCAGTGAGGCTGCCTGCCTCATCCTCTCTGTGGACGAGACCATCAAGAACCCCCGCAGTAGCGTAGATGGGCCACCAGGGGGCGGTAGAGGCAGAGGACGCGGGAGACCCCACGCTCACTAGAATGGGATTGCTCTCTAAAACCTCTGACCTGAACCCCCCCCCCCCCCCTTCCAGAGCCTTAGATAGACAGGAAAACTAGGTGAATAGAATTTTAAAGCACTGTACCATGTCGGTGCTGTTGAACCCTCATTTGGGTTCAGATTCTGTTCACCTTTGACAATGTTTGTCTTTTGAGATGTTTAGAACCAACTCTTATGGCTTAGATATAATTTTTTTCTGTTGGGGTTTCTTGGGTTCTGTGTGTATGGCTCTACTTAAGGCCATTCAAGGTCCCTTTTAAGTTGAATTACGAAGGGAATAGAATTGCAACACTGCGTGGTTCTCTGGAATATGGCTAGCATGGTAGAATTCAGTTCTTCCCCTTCTCAATCCCTCTGCCTGTTTATTTTGTCCAGTTATTTCAGTGTACGAGTTGGTGAAAAGCACTTCATTATCATTCATAAAGTAATGTAATGTCAGACAGAAATCCACTGTCTGAGATTCTCATGCATTACACTGAAAAAACTGGAAACATTTCAGTCTCCTGGTTCCAATGCCTCCATCCAGTTCCCTTTACCTTCCTACAGCCATTGCCTAGGTCCAAGTCAAGGACGCTGTTTTGTGATTCCTATACCTGTCATAAGCACTGAGTCAGTCTTGTTGAGGAAATTGTTTTTGTTCCTTTGCCAGTGGAACTATTTATTGGACCATTAAAATCAATACTTCCACACTTCACTTTCCGGTGTTTTAACTGATTTATCTACTTCAACATTTGTCATTCTGAATTGTTTGAATTTAAGAATTCATGACTTTACAAAAAACAATCTGAGCTGGTGTCTGTTTTGGTGAGGTTATTGTTTCTAATAGGAGTGGGAATTTGATGTCCCAGTCCCTTTTGGGAAGGTTCCGCAACTGACAAGACTTCTGTGTTTCAGACTTCATTTCTCCTAACATGGAAAGCTTTATTTTCAATACACAAGCTGTAGACAAGTGTTGTTTTTTAAAATGTATATTTTTTATAGTTCATACACAGGTATAGTGATCTCATATTACAGGGATAAAATGCATTCATTACAGCTACAGGGATACAACTAAAGTTTGATCCAGAGTAGTTTGATACGAGAACCCAGGTGCTGTTGGAACAATATTTGCCCTGTCTGATTTTTAAGATTTATTTTGGGGGGGGGGGGGGGGGGTTCAAATTGAATTTGGTCAGTTCTTTCTCTGAGTTAAAGTAATATGTTGGGAGATTAAAACAGGGGGAAAAAGGTATGTTTTGTGTGCAAGTTAATCATACCATATACTGGTGTCTGCTGAACAAGCAGTTCATTTGAGTGGCTTTTGCTTGTGTTGGGCCCACCCTGCCTAAGAAACTTACCATCAGAACAATATTAGCACATAGGTTCTAGAGACAAATCAGGCCATAATAAATATCAATTCCTGAAGGAAAATCAAGTCGTTTACCTATCAGTCTGGAAAGACTGTGCAAAGGTATTTCAACAGTTCTTAGAGTCCACCAAACCAGTCCTCTTTCAGTTATTCACCAGTTATGTTTGGGCCACTAGCAATCCTTTTAAAATATATTTTGTATATACAGGTGCGAATATTGTGGAAAAGTTCATTATTTTTGGTAATTTATATCAGAAAGTGATACCATATTCTAGATTCATTACACAAAGTGAAACATTTCAAGCCTTTTTTGTCTTGATTACAGCTCATGGAAACCAAAAATCCAGTATCTCAGAATATTACCATAAAACATTTACAATACAGAAATGTCGCCCTGAGAAGAGCTCTGATCAGCTTATTTAACTCTCATAGCCTCCAGTACACACAACCACAATCATGGGGAAGACTGCTGACTTGACAGTTGTCCAGAAGACACTCATTGACACTCCATGAGGAGGGTAAGCCACAGAAGGTCATTGCTGAAAGGACTGGCTGTTCGCAGTGCTGTATCAAATCATTTTCATGGAAAGTTGACTGGTAGGAAAAGGTGCATAAGCAACAGGGATGACCGCAGCCTTGAGAGGATTGTCAAGCAAAGACGATTCAAGAACTTGGGGGAGTTTCACAAGGAGTGAACTGAGGCTGGAGTGAGTGCATCAAGAGCAACTACGCAGACGTGTCCAGGAAATGGGCTACAACTGTCTCATTCCTAGTGTTATGCCACTCTTCAGATGAAAGTAAATGTTGCATTTCATTTGGAAATCAAGGTCCCAGAGTCTGGAGAATAAGTGGAAAAGCACAGAATCCAAGTTGCTTGAAGTCCAGTGTGAAGTTTCCACAGTCTGATGATTTGGAGTGCCATGTCCTCTGCTGGTGTTGGCCCACTGTGTTTTATCAAGTCCAGAGACAATGCAGGTATGGTTATGTATAACACAATGTTATACATTTTTTAATTCTAATATTTTGAGATACTGGATGAGCTGTAAGCCGTGAACCAAAAAGGGCTTGAAATGTTTCACTTTGTGTAATGAATCTAGAATATATGAAGGTGTCAGTTCTTGATTTGAATTATGGAGAAAAGAAAAATAATTCACGAGATTCACATTTTTTTAGATGATTTTTTTTGTTGGCCAAGAGTACAAAGAACCCTAAAACAACCTCTAGGGTTATGTAGGTCTCTATTGCTAAGATCAATGTTCATGACTCCCATCAGACAACCATCAGAAAGACCGTTAGCATATTGACAATTCATTGCAAACAAAAACACCTTCATACCCACAGTAAAGTATGGTGGTGGCAGTGTCATGGTTTGGGTCTGTTTTGCTTTGTTAGGACCTGCATGCCTTGATGGCTCTGAAGGAACCATGCATTCTCTACCTATCAGAATTCTACTGGAGAATATCAGGTCTTTGAGCTGAATCTGAAGTGCAACTAGTTCATCTTGACAGGTATCAGTCTATTAGTTTATGGTTGAAAACCTTTAAACAAGAATAGTTACAGGAAGAGTTATCTAGAAGCTGTTGCTTATAAAGGGGATGTAACCAGTTTCTTGCTGGAGTATTAGGTGTTCCATAACTATCATTAATAAATTATATTTAAATAAAATGTTGGTGTTTTTCACTCTGGTTCTATTTTAACTAGGTTTTGCTTGATGTGATAATCTGATTACATTGTGTTGCTAAAATATAGATAATCAGAATTGGGCAAATCATTTTTCATATATTCTTTTCCCTTGCTTGCTGGAAACTATATACAGTATAAACACTCATGTCTAATGTGTACACTCAATGTTTCAACTATATTTGTTAGGCCATGGCCCAAAAAACAGTCCTAAGTTTGGTTCTTTTCCTTGTACAGAGAAAAACCTTGATGACCTGGTCATTCAATCCTGCGGCCACTAAGTGGCACTCTCATAAGAGACAGCAAGAGTCTGTTTTATAGGTGCATTTTATGACTGACTGATCTACGAATAGATTTCAGTGGTTCCCTATGAGACAAGATAAATTATAGACCAGTCTTGACTCGCAAAGTGTGATTTCATTCTCCTTGTTTAGAGACAAGATTTGTTTCATGATGCATTGTGGGTAAATTGTGAATTATTTATAATATCACCTACATTTTTCAGTCCAGTTTTGGTGATGTCCCATTTTAATGTAATGCCCTGAATCCTTCCAGCAACTCCCAGAGGACTTGGGACAATCAATGACGAGATAAGTGTCTTATGACGTACATCCAATGTTAACACACTACTCGTTAAACTGTGTGAACGAAGTTTAGACATCATTATCATCATTACTCATCAGATGAAATGCACTTCCTGGATTTATACCTTGTTTGAACCCTGGTGTCCCAACAACACAGCTAACAGACTGTTATAAAACTAATCTTGAGTCTTTTTTTTTGTTAAGGGAATTGTATATCAGTCAGTCGGCAGTAGCGATGAAATGTCAAACAAGCCCAATATACTGAATTTAAGCAAAGAGCAATTCCAGTTTTCCTCTTTAGTCTCAGTTTTGCTGGTCTTTGACCAGTTAACATTCTATATTATTGTGATATTATACAGATTACATTCCCAGACGGGACATGAACAGGAACAATCTGATATACTTTGTTTGGGTGTGTAAAAAATTGAAAAGTCCAGTTGAGAAGTTTGAATGTCTTTTCATCCTGTAAAATGGTCCATCATGTCTTGACTCTAAAACAAAATGCCCCTGGAATTTACTTGTATGTATTCCTTCTTCTTTAGCCTTTGAATCTGTCCAGGCCCACTTCCTCCTCATTACCTCAATTTGACAGGAAGTCGATGGTGGCTCGAACCGTCCGTTCAGAAGCCACGTCCACGGCCATCACCTTGATCTCTGTGTCCCCAAACTGCATCGTGGCTCGAATCTCTCTCCTCTCCACTCCAGCTACTGTTCCTGGTAAAGCTTCTGGTAGATCTAGAGTGATGGCGCCGCACTTCCTCACTCCAGGGTCACTGATGTAAACAACGTCGTCCGTGGCGCTGCAGTAGATGTTGATGATGATCTTCCTCTGGCCAGTCCTAGAGAGGAAATGAGGAGAAGGCATGATTTATTTTTATATACCGTGTGTGTATATTCTCCTCATGGGGTTGTGACCTGACCTTGCTGGGGTGTAGCTCCGCCTTACGACCTCTCCCAAGGCCACTGATTGGTCGACAGAGACAAATCGATCAAGGATGTCCGTGCACCATTCCCGGCCCTCCTTGACCAGTAGTTTGTCGCGGGGGTGTCGTCCCTCCACAAATCGGTTCAAGACTCCAACACCGTAGGTCAGTGGGCAGCGACGCACCCGCACCTGGACAGAAGAGGCAGAGAGGGGATTAGTTAGAACGGTTGGTGATGTCATACTTTTCGGGCGGAAGAGGTAGATGGGATTGAAGAAGGTTTAGAAGGTTGTAGTAGAAATAGTAGTGATAGTCTTCTATCTAATCCTGTCAGCCACATTCTACAGTTTACCTTAATGTGTGTACAGGGGCTTGTGTATATAATCTCAACCAAGTGTGTAAAAAAAAAAAAAAACAACACAGCTCCCTTTAATATCCTTCAAGTGTGTGTACACTTTAGTTTGTGTTTGTGGGTGGACACTTTGGTTTCTGTATGTATGTGTTTATACTGGTTTGTGTGTGTGTATATGTTTATGTGTGTGTATTGTGTATCTGTTTGTGTGTGAGTTTATGTGTGCTTTGTACTCACCACAGTTGGGTCCAAACCAAACAACACTGCTCCCTTCAGTATGGTCAGACCCACATCCTGAGGGATAATGATGCGACACGTTTGCCCCAAAGCATTCTGGACTGCCTGCTGCAGCATGGGTGACTCTGCGAAACCCCCAACCAGGAAGAGGAAGCGAACGCCCTGCACTTCCTGTTTCTTCATCAACTCCTCTAGAGGGAGGAATGAAGGAGATGGTTGAGGAGTCGAGGGGAGTGGGTTAAACCCATTGGAGAACTGAAGAAGCATCTTGACCTTTGACACAAAGTGCCCCAGAATTAATACCTAGTGTGTGTGTGTGTGACTTACCTATGTGTTTGATTATGTTGTTGATGGTGGGTTGGAAAAGTTCGTTCATGGCTTCTGCTGTGAGACGCAGCATTCCCTGTGACGACCACTTCACTATGTTCATGCTAGAGACCAAGATAAGAAATGAGAGAAACAAAGCAGAAATAGAGGGGAAAGATTAAGAGATGAGACAAAAAAGAGAAACATAAAAAGCAAAACTGAGAGCAAGAAAGGAGACGGAGTATGTAGAGAAGAGGAGTAAGAGACAAGTCAGAAGAAGAGAAGAACCAGAAAATAGACATGCAACGGGGAAAGGCAGCCCTAAGACGACCACCTCACTATGTTCAATTCCAGTTGTACAGGGCCGAAACACTTTCATCCTATGCTTTAGGTTTCATCCTATGCTTTATATCATGGAGGAAATACTGTATATTTATTCTTATTTTTATTCATATTACTGGTTATTTATAGAGACAGTGGGGAAAGATTGATATCTGCTGAAAGAGACAGATTCAAATCCAAGCTGTAACAATACATGTGCATCAGAGGGAGTGGCTTAGAACACTAAACAACCCTAGCGTTGTGAATACCTTTTTTCTTAAATATTCTACTTAATTTACTTTAATTCTACTTAATTAAAATTACATACATTTTTAAAGGGCTGTAAGTAACCATTTGCCTGTTAGTTGAAACCTGTTTGTCAATAAAACAAGTGAGAAATAATTTCAGTAGATTTTGATCTATCTTCAAAGACAATTATCTCAATAAAATGAGTAATTATCTGTAAAGAGTTTACAGATATGCAAACACACTCACACACGTTTACTTAGCTATCTAAATGGGGACATCAAAGTTGATCGCACTTAAAAAAATCCTGATTTTACAAATCCTAACCTTAACCCTTCCCCCAACCTAACCCTATCCTCACTAATCTAACATTTATCCCTAAACTTAACCTAGCCCTAATGTCTAACTTGTAACATAAACAGTAGTACCTAACCCTAATTATAACCCTAACACCAATTAATAAACCAAAAACCATATGCCAAAAATTCCCTTTTTCTAAATGGGGACACAAAAAAATGCTATTAGTCAACTTTTCTAACCTGGATTTGGGATGTTTTTGTCCCTGTTTTATGTTTAAGTTAGAAAAACACATTCACACACATACACACACACACACTCTTTCTCTCACTTGCTCTTGCGCAGAGCAGTCTCCACACTCTGTCCTCTGTGCCTCTTGTAGTAGTCGATGAAGGAGAAAGGAAGGGAGATATTTAGACCATTGGATCGACCTGGCGTCGCTGTGCGCTTGCGAGCTTCGAACGCGATGGTCAGGTCCACCCATGCCGCGGGACGCTTGGCCTTGAAACTGTCGATGAAGTCCTCTCCAAAGATCTGACACAGCATAGCTTCAAAGGCCAGGTCTACACCAACTGCACCATATGGACCTCCTAAAATAGGAAGGTGTGTCACAATGCGCACTGCTACCCATATGTTTGTGTAGATTATATTCAAAGAAAAAAAGCATAGTAAAGAGAAATATCTGCAACTCTAGCATGCTCCTGTGGCAAATCTAAATGAGAACATAGAATTCAGTGTTTGATCCGAAATCGATCAACACGCTATACGCCACCATAAACCAAAGTTACTTAAATAACCTCTGAAAAGTGTTTCACTTATACATAGTGTTTAGACTGTATTTGTGTGCAACTGAGTGTTGTTTTGCAATCTTACTGACTTTGGCAAGGTCTTTGACATAAATGAGAAATTACAGTGGACCATGAACTGAGGCAGATGCAGATGCGAAAGCTGTCTGTTGTTGGGGGTTCAAAAATAAATTTGCCATGCTAGCACATTAAAAAAGTTGCCTTTTCACTTTGACATATAGTACATCCCATTTACCTGAGGCTTTGTACAGTTCCTTCAGTGTTCCCTGAGGCTGTTCTATTTGATGAACTGTCAGATCGACTGTCCCTCCTCCACAGTCTGCTACAATGTACCTGTCCCCTGAGGAGAAGACACACAGGAAGAACCTTTCAAATGTTCAGTCACAGATTTCAGAATTCTTTGTTATACAGTGCTGTGCAAAAGTTCTAGGTACCTGGGTAGGAAGTGTTTAGTTGTAAAACAAAAAATATATATAAATATACATATACACCGATCAGCCATAACATTATGACCACCTGTCAAAAATTGTGTAGGTCCCCCATCAACACCATCAACACCTTGAACTCGTTATGTTCTTCAAACCATTCCTGAACCATTTTTGCTTTGTGGCAGGGAACATTATCCTGCTGAAAGAGGCCAATGCCTTCAGGGATTACTGTTGCCATGAAAGGCTACACATGGTCTGAAACAATGCTTAGGTAGATGGTACATGGATCAAAGTAACATCCATGAATGGCAGGACCCAAGGTTTCCCAGCAGAACATCGCCCAAAGAATCACACTGCCTCTACCAGCTTGTCTCCTTCCCATAGTTCATCCTGGTGCCATGTGTTTTCCATGTAAGCGAAGCACACGGACCCAGCCATCCACGTGATGTAAAAGGGAACATGATTAATCAGGCCAGGCCACCTTCTTCCATATCTTGGAGGTCCAGTTCTGATGGACACATTCCCAGACGCTTTCAGAAGTGGTCACAGGGGTCAGTATGGGCACCTGGTCAGCGGCTACGCAACATCATATGCAACAAACTGCAATGCACTGTGTGTTCTGACACCTTTCTATCAGTACCAGCATTAACTTTTTCAGCAACTTGAGCTACAGTACGTCATCTGTTGGATCAGACCACAACGGGCCAGCCTTCACTCACTACGTGCATCATTGAGCCTTGGGCACCCATGACTCTGTTGCCAGTTCACCGCTTTTCCTTCCTTGGTCCTCTTTTGATAGGTACTGACCACTGCAGACCGGGAACACCCCACAAGGGGTGCAGTTTTGGAGACGCTCTGATTCAGTTGTCTAGCCATCACAATTTGGCCCTTGTCAGGCTCAGATCCTTACGCTTGCCCCTTTTTCCTGCTTCTAACACATCAACTTTAGGTGCCATGATAACAAGATTCTCAGTGTTATTTACTTCACCTGTCAGTGGTCATAATGTTATGGCTGATCGGTGTATATACAGCTCCGGAAAGAAATTAAGGACCACTACACCTTTTTCTTTCCTTTCCAAAAAGGTTGAAAAGGAATGTTTTGAGTGAGGAACAGAAGCATTCAATTTGCAGTGGTCTCTTAATTTTAACCCTTCTGTTCCTCACTCAAAAACATCCTTTTTGACTTTTTTGGAAAGGAAAGAGAAAGATGCAGTGGTCTCTTAATTTCTTCTGGAGCTGTATATATATATTCTGAACAAAATTATGAATGCAACACTTTTGTTTTTGCCCCCATTTATCATGAACTCAAATTTTATAGTGGCCTTTTATTGTGGCCAGCCTAAGTCACACTTGTGCAATAATCATGCTGTCTAACCAGCATCTTGATGTGCCACACCTGTGAGGTGGATTGATTATCTCGGCAAAGGAGAAGTGTTCACTAACACAGATTTAGACAGATTTGTGAACAATATTTGAGAGAAATAGGCCTTTTGTTTACATACAGAAAGTCTTAGATCTTTGAGTCCAGCTCATGATAAATGGGGGCAAAAACAAAAGTGTTTGTGTTTATAATTTTGTTCAGTGTGTGTATATATATATATATATATATATATATATATATATATATATATATATATATATATATACACACACACAGTTTGTTCCAGAAATAATTGGACACTGACACAAGTTTTGTTATATTGGCTGTTTACCAAAATATATTCAAGGTCAATAAATAATAAATAATGAACATGGGCTTAAAGTGCAGTCTCTCAGCTTTAATTTGAGAGAAGAGTTTAGGAATTACAGATCTTTAATATGTAGCACCCTCTTTTTCAAGGGACCAAAATTAATTGGACAATTGACACAAACGCTGTTTCATGGACAGGTGTGGGCTATTCCTTTGTTATTTCTTTATCAATTAAGCAGGTAAAAGGTCTGAAGTTGATTCCATGTGTGGCATTCAAATTTGGAAGCTGTTGCTGTGAACCCACAACACAAATGAGCTCTTAATGCAAGTTAAACAGGCCTTCCTTAGACTGCAACAAAAATAATCCATCAGAGAGATATGAGGAACATTACGAGTGGCCAAATCAACAGTTTGGTACATTCAGAGACAGAAAGAATGCACTGGTAAGCTCTGCAACACAAAAAGGCCTGGACGTCCACGGAAGACAACAGTGGTGGATGATCGTAGGATCCTTTCCATGGTAAAGAAAAACCCTTTCACAACATCCAGCCAAGTGAAGAACACACTCCAGGAGATAGACATATCATTATCCAAGTCTACCATAAAGAGAAGACTCGTTTTATGAAGCATACCAAATCTTCTGTAAAACACGGTGGAGGCAGTGTGATAGCATGGGTATGCATGGCTTCCAATGGCACTGGGTCACTAGTGTTTATTGATGATGTGACAGGAGACAGAAGCAGCTGGATGAATTCTGAAGTGTATAGGGATATATTGTCTGCTCGGATTCAGCCAAATTCAGCAAAGCTGATTGGACGGCGCTTCACTTGACAGATGGACAAGGACCCAAAACATACTGCGAAAGCACGTTTTTTATGGCAAAGAAGCAGACTTTTCTGAAATGGCCGAGTCAATCACCTGATCTTAACCCGATCGAGCACACATTTCACTTGCGGAAGACAAAACTTAAGGCAGAAAGTCCCACGAACAAACAACAAATAAAGACACCTTCTGTAAAGGCCTGGCAAATCACAAAGTAGGAAACCCAACGTTTGGTGATGTCCATGCGCTCCAGACTTCAAGCAGTTATTGCTTGCACTGGATTCTTGGCAAAGAATAAAAAATGAACATTTTATTTAATCTATCCAATTACATTTGAGCCCCTGAAATAAGGGGACTGTGTACAAAAATGGTTGCAATTCCTAAATGTTTCATACAATATTTTTGTTCAACCCCTTGAATTAATGCTGAAAGGCTGCACTTCAATTGCATCTGAGTTGTTTCATTTCAAATCCACTGTGGTAACATACAGAGCCAAAATTATGACAATTGTGTCAGGGTCCAAATAGTTCCGGATCTAACTGTATATATATAGTTGGGCTCAAAACTTGCATACCCTTGGACAATTGGTAATATATGTACCATTTGTAAAGAAAACATGAGTGAGCAGGCAAAATACATGTCTTTCATTTCTTATGGGATTCACATTTAACTGTAGGTCATAACAGGATGGTACAATCATAAAACAAAACATGGCAACAAACAAAACATTTTTACTGACCCCTGATCAAAAGTCTGCAAACCGTTAGTTCTTAATATTGTGTATTGCCCCCTTTAGCATCAATAACAGTGTGCAGTCTTTTGTAATAGTTCAGTCTATGAGGCCCCGAATTCTTGCAGGTGGTATAGCTTCCCATTCGTCTTGGCAAATGCCTCCAGGTCATGCAAAGTCTTTGGTCGTCTAGCATGAACTGCACGTTTGAGATCTCCCCAGAGTGGCTCGATGATATTAATGTTAATGTGATGGCTACTCCAGAACCTTCACCTTTTCCTGCTGTAAACACTGGAGGGTCAACCTGGCCTTGTGCTTAGGGTCATTGTCATGCTGGAAAGTCCAAGAGTGTCCCATGTGCAGAAGAATGCAAATTGTCTGCCAGTATTTTTTTAAACTTGCTGCATTCATCTTACCATACATTTTCACAAGACTCTCCGTACCTTTAAAGCTCACACACCCCCAAAACATCAGTGAGCCACCACCATGCTTCACAGTGGAGATGGTATTCTGTTACCTATGGGCTTTGTTGACCCTTCTCCAAACATAAAGCTTATGGTAGTGACATAACGCTTGTGTTTTGGTCTATTCACTCCAAATTACAGTGTGCCAGGTTGTGTTACAGGCTAAAAAGAAACAAATACCATTCTTCTGAAACTCGTCAGTCCATTCTTGTTCTGAGAAATTAATGCTATTCCATATGAGAACTTGCCAAGAAACTGAAAACTTTGTATAATGCTGTGTACTACTCCCTTCACAGAAGAGCGTGAACTGGCTCTAACTAGAACAGAAAGAGAAGCGGGAGACCCTGGTGCACAACTGAAGAGGACAAATACATGAGTGTCTCGTTTGAGGAACAGAAACCTCACAGGTCTGATCAGCTGGCAGTTTCATTAAATAGAACCCACAAAACTCCAGTCTCAAAGTCAACAGTAAATAGGCAATTCCCGGGAAGCTGGCACTCTAGACAGAGTTGCTAAGAAAAAGTCCTATTTCTGACTGGCCAATAAAAGAAAAGATTAAGATAGGCCAAAAAACACAGGCACTGGACAGAGGAAGATTGGAATTTTTTTTTAGGGTCAGACAAATCTAAGTTTGAGATGTTTGGATCACAAAGAAGAACACCTTGTGGATGGTGCTTGATTGGAGCCTATTTCCTCCTACAATAGGACCATGACCTAAAGCACAGTTCCAAATTATGCAAGAACACTCTGTCTATAATGGAGTGGCAAGCACAGTCACCGGATCTCAACCCTATTGAGCTGTTGTGGGTTGAGTGTCCATCAACTCAATCCAACTTGTGGGAGGTGCTTCAGGAAGCATGGGGTTAAATCTTTTCAGATTACCTCATTTGAGTTGCTTCAAACGAATTTCATGTATATTCTCATGGAAAACAAGGAAATGTCAAAGTGACCCAAAAAGATGCTCAATAAGACAGAAAAGTGTTGAAAGATAGAGGCGGGGATTTCTGCTGAAAAACAGATAAAATATCAGGGGCTTTTTTGTATGATGTGTATGGTGGTGTGACGTGTGTGGTGTTTAACAGGGTTCAGAAAACCACATGTGAGTTTGTTAAAACGAGAGTCTGTGTGTGTGTATGTGTGTGTGTGTGTGTGTGCGGGTGTCAGTACATTGTTGGATACATGTTTGCATGAGATCTGCAGAGAAGAAAGGGGGAGGAGTAGAGAGACTTTACCACATCGGAAAGAGAGAGGGGCGGGTGAAAGATGATGGAATAAATATTGAGTGTGGGAAATGTAAAAAGTGAAGGGACTAAGAGGTATGGTGATACTACTCAAAGGATGTGGGGGGAAACTACACTGGTGAAAAGAGAGAAGTGAAGTGGGTCGGAGATGAAGGGGAGAATTTGATGAAATCAGATGAGTAGTTTTATAGAAACTGAGAAGAGTTAGGAACAAAGAGAGAGAAATAAAGATATGTTTAATTAATTTAATATTAAAATAGCAAATAGCCTCAAGGACCAAGCCCGTGCAGGGCATTTTGGGTGAATTTGTGTATGTTTTTCAGGAAAGGACGTAGGAGGGGTCTGAAAGGGCACGTGGCCCTCCAGAACCCTGTCATGGCCCAGTTGCACGATAGGTGGGCATGGCGGGGGTGTTCATATGAAGTGAGGAACTGCTCATGGAGTTTTTAGGGCCGTTAGGGGTTGAAGAGAGTATTAGTTTGACTCTGTACCCCATAACATGTTTTTCTTGCCTTAAATACACCGATCAGCCATAACTTTATGACCACCTGTCTAATATTGTGTAGGTCCCCCTTTTTCCACCCTGACCCACCGAGGCATGGACTCCACTAGACCTCTGAAGGCATGCTGTGGTATCTGGCACCAAGATGTTTGTCCAGCACAACCCACAGATGTTCGATTGGATTGAAATCTGGGGAATTTGAAGGCCAAGTCAACACCTTGAACTCGTTGTTGTGTTCCTCAAACCACTCCTGAAACATTTTTGCTTTGTGGCAGGGTGCTTTATCCTACTGAAAGAAGCCAATGCCATCAGGGAATACCTTTCCCATTAAAGAGTGCACATGGTCTGCAACAATGCTCAGGTAGGTGGTACGTGTCAAAGTAACATCCACATGAATGGCAGGACTCAAGGTTTCCCAGCAGAACATTAGCCAAAGCATCATATTGCCTCCCCTGGCTTGTCTCCTTCTCATACGTCATCCTGGTGCCATGTGTTTTCCATGTAAGCGAAGCACACGGAACCAGCCATCCACGTGATGTAAAAGGGAATGTAATTCATCAGACCAGGCCACCTTCTTCCATTGCTCCGTGGTCCAGTTCTGAAGCCCACACGCCCATTTTAGGCGCTTTCAGCAGTGGACAGGGGTCAGCATGGGCACCGACTGGTCTGCCACTATGCAGCCCCATACACAACGTACTGTGTGTTCTGACACCTTTCTATCAGTAACAGCATTACCTTTTTCAGCAATTTGAGCTACTGTAGGTCATCTGTTGGATTGGACCACACTGTCCAGCCTTCGCTCCCCACAAGCATCACTGAGCCTTGGCCGCCCATGGTTGCCAGTTCACAGTTTTTCCTTCCTTGGACCACTTTTGATAGATACTGACCACTGCAGAACTCTCCACAAGGGCTGCAGTTTTAGAGATGCTCTGACCCATCTAGCCATCACAATTTGGCCCTTGTCAAAGTCACTCAGAACCTTATGCTTGCCCATTTTTCCTGCTTCTAACACTTCAACTTTGAGGACCGAATGTTCACTTGCTGCATAATATATCCCACCCACTGACAGGTACCATGATAAGATTATCAGTGTTATTCACTTCACCTGTCAGTGGTCATAATATTATGGCTGATCGGTATATGTTTGTGTGTGTATGTGTTTGTGTGTATGCCCGTGTGTGACTCACCTGTCTGCATCTCTGACCAGAATTCTCCAGTTCCGCTCTCCACCAAGAAAGTTCTGCTATGTCTAGCTTTCCTCAGCTGTTCACGTGCTGAAAAACACAAAACAAATATAAATCTTTCAGATACCCAATCACTTACATACACAAAACACAAAACTATCACACAACAAATCCATGACTTTTAAATTGCCTACCAACTGATTTGTAACACAGAATGAAAAGTGTAATGCAACAATACAATAGAATATATACTTGCAAGTGTAGACATTGTTATTGTTGTAAATTACTATTGTAGTTGGAAATGGTTGATTTGTAATAGAATATCTACATATGCTTATAGAAGCCATTTATCAGCAACCATCACTCCTGTGCTCCAATGGCACGTTGTGTTTGCTATTCCAAGTTGATCGTTTTAAAAGCGTTATTAGTAATTAGAAAACCCTTTTGCTATTATGTTAGAATGCTGAAAACGGTTGTGCTGATAAAAAAAGCAAAGTGTCTAGTTTGGCCCAAGCCACCTCAGTTGACCCCTCTCGATGTGGAGGAGCAGCGGCTCTACTCTGAGCTCCTCCCGGGTGACCGAGCTTCTCACCCTATCTCTAAGGGATCGCCCAGCCACCCTGCGGAGAAAGCTAATTTCGGCCGCCTGTATCCGGGATCTTGTCCTTTCGGTCATGACCCAAAGCTCATGACCATAGGTGAGAGTAGGAACGTAGATTGACCGGTAAATCGGGAGCTTCGCCTTGCGGCTCAGCTCTTTCTTCACCACGACAGACCGATACATGGACTGCATTACTGCAGAAGCTGCACCAATCCGTCTGTTATTCTCCCGTTCCATCCTTCCCTCACTCGTGAACAAGACCCCTAGATACTTAAACTCCTCCATTTGATGCAATAACTCTCCACCAACCTGAAGTGGCCAAGCCACCCTTTTCTGACTGAGGACCATGGCCTCGGATTTGGAGGTACTGATTTTCATCCCAACCGCTTCACACTCGGCTGCAAACTGTCCCAGTGCATGCTGAAAGTCCTGGTTTGAAGAGGCCAACATGACAACATCATCCGCAAAGAGCAAAGACGAAATCGTGTGGTCCCCAAACCTGACACCCTCCGGCCCCTGGCTGCGCCTAGAAATTCTGTCCATAAAAATTACGAACAGAACCGGCGACAAAGGGCAGCCCTGCCGGAGTCCAACATGCACTGGGAACATGTCTGACTTACTGCCGGCAATGCAAACCAAGCTCCTGCTTCGGTTGTACAGGGACCTGACAGCCCTTAGCAAAGGACCCAGGACCCCATACTCCCGAAGCACCCTCCACAGGATGCCGCGAGGGACACAGTTGAGTGCCTTCTCCAAATCCACAAAACACATGTGGATTGTTTCGGCAAACTCCCATGAACCCTCCATCACCCTGTAGAGTGTATAGAGCTGGTCCAGTGTTCCACGGCCTGGACGAAAACCACACTGTTCCTCCTGAATCCGAGGTTCTACTATCGGCTGTATTCTCCTCTCCAGTACCCTGGCATAGACTTTCCTGGGGAGGCTGAGAAGTGTCCTCCCCCTGTAGTTGGAACACACCCTCCGGTCCCTCTTCTTAAAAAGAGGGACCACCACCCGGTCTGCCATCCCAGAGGCACTGTCCCCGACCGCGATGCTGCAGAGCACCAAGACAGCCCCACAACATCCAGAGACTTGAGGTACTCAGGGTGGATCTCATCCACCCCCGGTGCCTTGCCACCGAGGAGTTTCTTGACCACCTCAGTGATTTCAGCCTGGGTGATGGACGAGTCCACCTCTGAGCCCTCAGCCTCTGCTTCCTCAATGGAAGACGTGACGGCGGGATTGAGGAGATCCTTGATGTACTCCTTCCACCGCCCGACGACATCCCCAGTTGAGGTCAACAGCTGCCCACCTCCACTGTAAACAGCATTGGTAGGGCACTGTTTCCCTCTCCTGAGGCGCCGGACAGTTTGCCAGAATCTCTTTGAGGCCAGCCGATAGTCCTTCTCCATGGCCTCACCGAACTCCTCCCAGGCCCGAGTTTTTGCCTCCCCAACCACCTGGGCTGCAGTCCGCTTGGCCTGCCGGTACCCGTCAGCTGCCTCAGGGGTCCCACAAGCCAACCAGGCCTGATAGGACTCCTTCAGCTTGACGGCATCCCTTACTTCCGGTGTCCACCACCGGGTTCGGGTATTGCTGCCTCGACAGGCACCGGAGACCTTAAGGCCACTGCTCAGAGCGGCCGCTTCGACAATGGCGGTGGAGAACATGGTCCACTCGGACTCAATATCTCCAGCCTCCCTCGGGATCCAGTCGAAGCTCTGCCGGAGGTGGGAGTTAAAGATCTCTCTGACAGGAGACTCGGCCACACGTTCCCAGCAGACCCTTACAATGCGCTTGGGTCTGCCGAGTCTGTCCAGCTTCCTCCCCCGCCATTGGATCCAACTCACAACCAGGTGGTGATGAGTTGACAGCTCCGCCTCTCTCTTTACCAGAGTGTCCAAGACATACAGCCGCAGGTCAGATGAAACGACAACAAAGTCGATCATCGACCTACGGCCTAGGGTGTCCTGGTGCCACGTGCACTGATGGACATCCTTATGCTTGAACATGGTGTTCGTTATGGACAAACAGTGACTAGCACAGAAGTCCAATAACTGAACACCGCTCGGGTTCAGATCAGGGGGGCCGTTCCTCCCAATCACGGCCCTCCTGGTGTCACTGTCGTTGCCCACGTGGGCGTTGAAGTCCCCCAGTAGAACGATGGAGTTCCCAGTCGGAGCACTTTCCAGCACCCCTCCCAGAGACTCCAAGAAGGTTGGGTACTCTGCACTGCCATTCGGCCCGTAGGCACAAACAACAGTGAGAGACCTATCCCCGACCCATAGGCGCAAGGAAATGACCCTCTCGTTCACCAGGGTAAACTCCAACACATGGCGGCAGAGCTGGTGGGCTATAAGCAAACCCACAACAGCCCGCCGCCTCTCACCATGGGCAACTCCAGAGTGGTGAAGAGTCCATCCTCTCTCAAGGAGTGTGGTTCCAAAGCCAAAGCCGTGCATAGAGGTGATCCCGATCTAGTTGGAACCTCTCAACCTCACGCACAAGCTCCTTCCCCGCCAGCAAGGTGACAATTGGGGAAACCAAAAAGGATTAGAGGTGGCTAGATGCCACCTCCTGTCCTGTCCTGGCTATGCCCTGAGCCCAGCGCAGAGATGGCTAGGGGCACAGCCAGGACGTGACAAAAACAAAAATCCAGAAAATCACATTGTGTGATTTTTAAGTAATTAATTTGCATTTTATTGCATGACATAAGTATTTGATACATCAGTAAAGCAGAACTTAATATTTGGTACAGAAACCTTTGTTTGCAATTACAAATCATATGTTTCCTGTAGTTCTTGACCAGGTTTGCACACACTGCAGCAGGGATTTTGGCCCACTCCTCCATACAGACCTTCTCCAGATCCTTCAGGTTTCGGGGCTGACGCTGGGCAATACGGACTTTCAGTTTCCTCCAAATATTTTCTTTTGGGTTCAGGTCTGGAGACTGGCTAGGCAACTCCAGGACCTTGAGATGCTTCTTACAGAGCCACTCCTTAGTTGCCCTGGCTGTGTGTTTCGGCATCTTCAATGCTCTTTCTGAGGGAAGGAGGTTGTCGGCCAAGATCTCGCGATACATGGCCCCATCCATCCTCCCCTCAATACGGTGCAGACAGCCTGTCCCCTTTGCAGAAAAGCGTCCCCAAAGAATGATGTTTCCACCTCCATGCTTCATGGTTGGGATGGTTTTCTTGGGGTTGTACCCATTCCTCCTCTGGATCATTCAGATGGTCACCGGCAAACTTCAGACGGGCCTGGACATGCACTGGTTTGAGCAGGGGGACCTTGCGTGCACTGCAGGATTTTAATACATGATGGCGTAGTGTGTTACTAATGGTTTTCTTTGAGGCTGTGGTCCTAGCTCTCTTCAGGTCATTGACCAGGTCCTGCCGTGTAGTTCTGGGCTGATCCCTCACCTTTCTCATGATCATTGATGCCCCACGAGGTGAGATCTTGCATGGAGCCCCCCGACCGAGGGAGATTGACCGTCATCTTGAACTTCTTCCATTTTCTAATAATTGCGCCAACAGTTTTTGCCTTCTCACCAAGGTGTTTCCTTAATGTCCTGTAGCCCATCCCAGCCTTGTGCAGGTCTCCAATTTTATCCCTGATGTCCTTACACAGCTCTTTGGTCTTGGCCATTGTGGAGAGGTTGGAGTCTGTTTGATTAAGTGTGTGGACAGGTGTCTTTTATACAGGTAACACGTTCAAACAGGTGCAGTAAATGCAGGTAATGAGTGGAGAACAGGAGGGCTTCTTAAAGTTAAACTAACAGGTCTGTGAGAGCCGGAATTCTTACAGGTTGGTTAGTGATCAAATACTTGCAATAAAATGCAAATAAATTATAAAAAAATCATACAATGTGAAAACCTGAAAAATCGGCAGTGTATCAACTAATTGTTCTCCCCACTGTATCAATGATATTGGTCTATATATCTGTTGGTCTATATATATGTCTGTCTCTATGCAGATTACCCTATTTTATATGCTATTGCTCCCATGGCTGACCCGGCTCTTTGTGGGCTACCGTATGCATTTGATGCCCTGCAGAGATCTCTTTTGGAGATGCTCCTAGATCCTTCCACTTCACAATTATAGCACAATTGTATAGCTTATAGAAATAGGACATGTAAGGTACAAATAGGACATGCCTTACATTTAGCAGAAATCAAATTATTCAATTGACTTTCATGCTGGTTATTAATTATGGCAATATTATTTTTAGGAACACTGTTTTAAAACCTCTCAACACAGTGTATCTTAGTGCATTACATGTTTCAGTACACATTATTGCTCTCTCTATATCAGAAAGTAGGCTGACCCTCTTTGAAGACACAGATTAATGCATTTCACACTTTTTGTTTTTTAAACTGTCCTGCTATTTACCACCATACATGAATTCTCTGTTGACATCCAGAAATACAAACACAATATCAAACACGGTCTCAGGTGGTTAACTCTAAAGATCCCCTCAATCTCCACTTTATTAGGTAGATTGGCTTTTTGATATTCTGCACCTCACATTTGGAATAAATTCCAAGATAATTTTTAACTGAATGTTTTGGTGTCTCTTGGGTAATTCAAAAGGATAATGGAGGAATATTTCCATGAAGAATGTGTTTGTTTCATGAATTGTGTTTTCGACTTTTGTCGATGCAGGGCCTATCTACGAATGAGACCTTAAGTCTCAGCATGACCTCCCCAATATTTTTTATATTTTGACCTCGTTATTAACCTACTTAATAACACTTAAAAGTATATGTTTTAGTGGGCAGGCTTTTAGGATACTTCCGTATCACAGCTGCTTCCACGTGCAAGAAAATGTCACTACACCTTGAGGATCTAAACAGTGGCACCTTGTGAGAAAGCCTTGCCTGCTCCAGTAGATTTTCAATAAGTTTGTTCCTAGTACTACTGAAATTGCTCGCTAGCTTGTGTGCATTCAGATAAGAATGGACAAGCATAGCCGTGTATCATGTATTTCGTCCATGATGTGGATGTGTGAACAAAGTTATGAAAAACATAACTTTATGCAAATACTCTGTGTGTCGAAATTGTGGTCGAAAGCGTACATTCGATGACCGTGATCCTTGTGGTTACTGCAATATGTAAGAGCAACTCATTTCCAGGTGACTGAGAATGTCAATGTCAAATGATTATATCAGACTATGTCTGCACAAGAACAGTCTTGTCGAGAACTACACAGAGATTAATATTATAGTATGGTTACTGTGCATAAATCCTTTATTTTGAAGACAAATGTACATTTGAGTGTTCAGTGTTGTGGAAACCCTAACTACCTGTCTACAGACTATGTGGTGAAAAGTGTTATGGTCAGATGGTCACAGCAAATTATTACAAAGTTATCCTGAGTGATCACCTTTATCCTGTGATGAAAAATTTCTATCCTGATGTAATATATAGTTCCTTGCATTGTTTCTTCCTTTGCACTGATTCATCAGCTCAAAACTTTTTTCAGTATTGAGCTGAAAAATAGGCTGACATTGATGTTTTTGGGGCTCAGACAATCAATGCCATAGAGACCTATTGCCACTGGTCAAAACATGAAATCAGCTTATATAATGAGTCAATTGAGATTATTTGAATGGTTATGTTAACCTTTTCTGCTGTAATTTGACTATAGGATACAGGGATTTCGGTTGCATGTGCATTTTAATAGGTGTTACAGGCTACAGGCATACTATTTACATACTGTAGTGTGTGTGAGTGTGTGTGTGTGTACTGTGGAGTGTGTGCATTGATGCGAGCAGTATACAGGATTTTGTTAAAGCCTAATACTAATTGATTTGACTAAACATATTTTTATTATTATGTTATGTGCTGTGTTTATGTGTGTGTGTGGGTGGGGGAGGCTCCTGCCTGCACACGGTAATGATGCTGAACAGAGTAAAATGTGTGTGTGTGTGTGCGCGTGCGAGCACGTGCGAGTGTGTGTGTGTGTGTGCATGCATGTTTTTATAAGGGGTCTGGAAGAAATTATAAAACATATGAAACAGCTAAAAAGACAAAGAAAGAGAAAAAAATTTAGACAATCATTGGGTTCCTGTAACAGCTCGTATGGCTCTCTTGCAAATGTGGCAGAAAGGGAAAGTTTAAGATGGTGAGAAAAAAATACAAAGAAAATATATTTTTAGATATGTGTCTTGTGTTTCTGTGTGTGCGTGTGTGTGTGTGTCTCAAGAAAAAGAAAAAAGAAGAACATGATGGAGAAAAAAAACAAGAAAGAAGAAGAAAGTATTAAGAATACTTACAGATAAATGGAAATTAAGCAAGAATTGCCAAAACAAAGAGAGCATTTCAACGTTAACACAAATCAACATACTACCATTCAAAGGTTTTGGGGTCACTTAATCTGTGTCCATGGTTTCAAAAGAATTGCAAATTTTCTGTTAATTACAATAACATTGAACTGATCAGAAATACAGTATAGACATTGTTAATGTTGTAAATTACTATTATAGCTGGAAAGAGAAGATTGTTTATGGAATATATAATACCCATTATCAGCAAACATCTGACCTGTGTTCCAATGGCACATTTGCTTATCCAGGTTCAGCATTTTTAAAGGCTATGAGTTTATTAGAAAACTCTTTTGCAACTATGTTAGCACAGCTGAGAACTGTTATGCTGGTTAAAGAAGCAATTACATTGTCCTTCTTTAGACTTGTTGAGTATCTGAAGCATCAGCAGTTGTGGGTTTGAGTACAGGCTCAAAATGGTCAGAAACAAAGAACTATCTTCTGAAACTTGTCAGTCCATTCTTATTCTGAGAAATGAAGGCTATTCTATGTGAGAAATTGACAAGACACTGAAGACTTTGTACTACGTTGTGGACTACTCTCTTCACAGAACAGTGTAAACTGTCTCTAACCAAAACAGAAAGAGCAATGGGAGGCCCCGATGCACAACTAAACAAGAGGACAAAACATTAGTATCTAGTTTGAGAAACAGATGCCTCACAGGTCCTCAACTGACAGCTTTATTAAATAGTACCTGCAAAACACCAGTCTCAATGTCAAAAGTGAAGAGTCAGCTCCGGAAAAAAAAAAGCCATATCTCAGACCAGCCAATAAAAAGAAAAGATTAAGATGGGCAAAAGAACACAAACACTGGGCAGTGCAAGATTGGCAAAAAAGGCCAGCATCCCAGAGTCGCCTCTTTACTGTTGACGTTGTTTCTTTGTGCCTGTAATTGAACCCACAAACCCTGATGCTAAAGATTCTTAACTAGTCAAAAGAGTTTTATGGTTTCTTTAATCACCACAAGTGTTTTCAGCTGTGCTAACATATTTCTAATAGGGTTTTCTAATAATCATATGGCCTTTTAAAATTATAAATGTAGATATTCCATTAATAACCAGCTGTTTCCAGCTACAATAGTCATTCCCCACATTAACAATGTCTACACTGTTATTCTGATCAATTTGATGTTATTTTAATGGACAAATAATGTACTTTTCTTCTAAAAAAACAACACCATTTGAATGGTAGTGTATTTGTGTTTGAGAGATAGATATGATCAGGTTAGAGGTTTTGCCTTGAATGACTAAGCTGTTTACATATGTGTGTGCGTCTGTGGAGTGGTGATGATATGAGGTCAGATTTCTGTAGAACTCAAGTAAAGGAGGAAAGATAGACCATGTGCTTTGTGTTAGCAGAGATAGAGTTACTTGAGAAATTTGAAAGAAAATATGGGTAATATTGCACAAGCACACACTTTTATAATCAACGCTGGATTTAACCTTTTGGGGGCTCTAAGCAAAATTTGTTTTTGCTTAATACAACAGCTCAACAAATTTCTATAACAGGCCCCCTCTACCCTAGCTGTCAGGGGCTCCCTAGCGTTCAGGGTCTTCCACGCGGTTCGGGGCTTCCTAGCAGTTTGAGGCCCCCCAGCAGCCAGTGTCCCCTAAACGACCGCTTATGTTGATTATGCCTAGAGCCAGCCCTGATTGTAATTGTAACAGGCTGGTCCTTTGAGATCATGATGCCCCCACAATCGCCATCTCTCCTGTCTTTCTACACGCACACAAACACACACTCCTAGTCTACCAGAAAACCCAAGCCTTAACCTTAATCTAACACTAACCTCAAACACAATAACCTAAACCTAAGCCCTAAGCTGGAAATAATATTTTTTGTTAAGTGGTCTGACTGAAATTAAAAGGTATATTTTATTATTTTTGATCCCCACATCTATTGTTAGACCTGGATCACACACAAAAATAAACATTACAAAGAAATGCTGTCTTTCAAATCCACTACCTTGTCTAAAGCTGGAGTCAAATGGGCGGGACCCGTCGCTCTCCAGACTGAAGCCATTGCTCATTGGGCGTAGGCTCAGGTCAATAACCTGGTGTAGCCGGAGCTTGCGACAATAGATGGAAGCTGCTTCAGGTTCGAGAGCAATTAACAGCTGTTCTGGAGAGTCATGAGACACCAGCTCAGCCTAGAAGAAAAGAGATAGAGAGGGAGGAAGAGAGGGAGAATTTGTATGGGTGATCGAGGAAGAGAAAGAAAGAATTAAGAGAGAGAACAAAAAAGGGAGAATAGGAGAAAAGGGATGAAAAGAATGAGAATGAGTGGGAGAAAGAGAGAGGGGAAGGGAGATGGAAGGTTAATAGGGTTAAAGAAAGCCAGCTGCTTAACATAAACAGTTCAAATTACATAAACAATGGTTGGCTGTCTGTGCACTCTGTAGCAACTTATGTTAAAATAAGATTTTAGAGTTTTAGAGAACCCTAATTACTTTGAATAAAATATTTCCGCTAAATGAGCTGTATTTGCTATAGTAACTCAAGAGGCGGATTGGAAGAGGAAAATTATAAGGAGAGTGATAAGGCTGAGACTCAAGGTGTTTTTTGGTTGATGGAAATAAGGACAAATGGGGCTGGGAAGCAAGAAGAGGGGAGAGTGCATGGGAGACGAAGGAGTCAAATACTTGAGAATAGGGTTGAGGCTGGCTATGAGCAGCGAGGTTAGACAATACACAGAGAAGGAGAGTGCAGATTGGGGCTGGCTCAGGCTCAGACTAAAGGAGGGGTTTCCTGTATTTGTACACCAGTCTCGTTCATTGTTCACTTGTGATGACATCATTGGCAGCATCAGGAAATGAACCACCCATTCAGTCGGGGCAGGACACATGCATGGAACAGAAGGTTTTGGGACCATGGGGCAAAAAGCCCAAGCCTCCGAACAGTGGAGCAAGCTTCCCCATGAAGCTGGTACATCTATGTACCCATATTCTGAAAGCTTCTGAATCCCATTTACCTATTACAGGTTAATGATGTGGTCCCACCTAGCTATCTTAATATTGTTGTTTGGGATAACTTAGTCGCTCTGAATGAGAGTGTCTGCTAAAACGGCTAAACTGTAAATGTGAAATGGAGAAAATTTACTATATCCAGAATACACCTGCAATCTGTTTAGGAAATTAAGCAAAGGAACCGGAAAAAAGACTTGGATTCAATTCCAAGCGGCCGGGTTGTTGGAGCTGCAGCTTTTGAAGGCAACATTTATAAATATTACCTTTCACAGTAAATGCTCATGTGTTGGCTCAATGCCAGTTTTCAGATTGTTTTCAGATTGTATCAAGATTTGAATTTGATTTGTGGCCAAGACAGGATTTTCACAGCCCACACTTAAATTCTAAAACAAAACAAGAAATGGTAGCACAAGCATAGCAGATATTGTTACATCATAGGAGACTTTTTGTGAAATGCTTGGGTTTCAGCTCCTTAAAAAAATGTATATAAAAAGTATTGCAATATAAAACAAATAATATCACCCAGCTAGTAATATCTCACCAGGTATGCGGCCTCCCTCATAAACTGTTTGGCTGGTTGTCTCCATACAGCTGGCACAGTGATCACCCACCTAACCTCATCGCGCTCCAATACTGACGACGACTGGTCCTTCACCTCCTATAACACACGTGCATACACACAAGCACTCACACATGGTCAGAAATACACATGTGCAGGCAGGTTACATGCATACACACATGCACACATACATATAAAAAATCAGAAATGCTGTCAGATTGTGTGCACTCTGATCACACGATCACACTATTGAAAGTGCCAAACTCTTTCAAAAACACACTGTTCTCCAAAAGGGACCTCAGACAGTGATCTCGACATAGGTCATTTGGGGAGAGGTCATTCAGTAGGACAGTCAGCTCTCAGTCTTCAAAATCAATGATTGGTTTTTCAAGGTGTGACTTTTGAAGATGGAAAGAGATTTCAGATGGAGGATTGTGAGATTAACATACTAGATTAACAAAATACAAAATACATACTAGATTAACAAAATAATTTGTGTGTCATTTTCACTGGTTGGTCAACTCAGTAACAATAGTCTCTTTGTGGGTTGGCGATACAGAATTATCTTGAGCCGTCAGGGTTAGGGAATCCATAAGAATCCTTTATCTGCTGGAGGCCTGGTATGCCACTCCGGGAGTATTTCAAGGTTGGAATTGTTTTTCCTCTGACCTCGTCATGGCGTTCCAAGCTCACTTTTTCTCTTCTGGAATTCTGCCAAATTCTACCTTTATTTTCCTCTTCCGTCCTCCTTTTCTCCCCATTCTGCTCCCTCTTTCCATCTCTTATCTCTCTTTTTGTATTCCTCTTCATCCCTTCGCTTAAATGGTAAGTCTCAGTCTAGTTTCAGTCTTTGCCAAAAAACTTTGGTGGGCAAATTTTCCAAATACTAGATTTGATGTTTTACTGTAAATAGCTGAAAACATCTGGTTTCAATTTTTTACTATTCTTTTATTTTATTCCTCCCTTCCCCCCTCTCTTTCAAAATTATTCTGGTGTTGTTAATAAGTAATTAGGGGTCAAAGGTCAGGGTTGATAGGTCAGGTGTCCTACCTTGAGGGCATGTTCTTTGAAGAACCGAAGGGCATGAGCAAAGACCTCAATGGCCTTGACTCTCCTTCCACTCACCGCCTCCAACTCTGTTTCCATGGTGAGGTCCTGCAGGATGTCGAGACACACTGCTGTGAAAAATGCAACTAACAGCAACCACTCTTATCTTGTCCCTTCATGTTTTCTTCACCTCACACAATGAAACATTCTCACTTCTAACCTCAGACTATGATAACCAAGTTAAACTGCCTCCAGGGAGAAATGAAACAACTGCACTATGCAGCACCCAAACTCTGCATATCTCACTGCATCTAGATGAACATTTATTGAATCTGTCAATGTACTACACCACTAAGTCTGTGTGTATTGCAAACTCACCAGTCATATACTACCGTTTTTGTTATTTTCTTCTAAGGTTGTTCTGACATAGCCTGGACATATGTTTTGGGTCATTATCTTGCAGTTGGATGAACCCCTGACTACTAGGCATACACCAGAGAGTATTGCATGGTATTGCAAAATACTGTGGTAGTCGCTAAGGCTCAGGGTGCCACTCACTCTGTGCAATTAGCTAACTCTGTATCTAGCAAAAGAGCCCCAGACCTCCCTGTTTGACAGTTGGTGTCACACACTGAGAAACCATCCTTTCACCTATTCTGTGGCATACATATACCCTGTGTGACGAATCCCAGTTGAAACTGAGGCTTGCTTACTTTGACCAGTGATAAGCTGTGCTTGACTTTGTCACCTTGGCTTTGTTTTCAATTTCTCTAAAGTAAAGGCCTACACTTTAAAGGTTTATAAGGGTCTGTCTGTCTTCCTTTCTTTTTCTTGCAATTATGATAGTAATATACTACTTTTTGCAATACAGTACTGTCCAAAAAATGCTTAAAGGGGTGTAGTAACACAATCTGTTCCAACACTGCTTTTATACAGATAGTGGGTTTGTAAGTAATCAACAAAAGTTGAGACACCTATAGGAATTGTTAGCATCAGCTTTCAAGGATTAATTTACTTCCATTGATGCAGAACAGCTGTAAGTTGTTAAACCATTACTAGCTCCCTGAAAAAGGCCTTTTTTATAACTGAATTTTACATTGTTTTTGGTAACCTAAACTTTTTTAACCTCTGGCAGTGTACCACTTACCTTTGTACAATTTCAGGTTATTCACTGGACTTGTACTGCTTACATTACAAAAAAACTGAAAAAATAGGGGTAGTGTATAGGGGTAGTCTTAATCTTTTGACCAGTAGTGTATGTCATAATTCTAATATAATCACCACCCATTGTATATAAATGACATGTTGTGTATTCTGTCTCTGTGTATTGTCCACCACTAGTAGCACCATTACAGTAACAAAAATGTGGTTTATCTGAATATATGTTGTTTGCAATTAAAGGTGATTCTGATTCTCTCACACTTATGCTGTGGATCTTCATCTTAAATTTGTCAAAGTAGAGCCAATGCTGAGCCTCCTCTGGGTCCAGATCATGATAGCTGTCTCTGGCCGCAAAACCAAAACTATGGAACTTCAGCTCAGGTGTCAACAGCAGGCTCGTTGGGCTCTTCTGATTGGCCACTCCTGGGTCTCCACCCTCCCAGCGCCTGCCAAGGGTGGATGAGACAGATGTCTGTCAGAGGAGGAAATCTATTGGGTGTAGTGAGGTACTATTGGGTGGGATCAGTGGATGACAATATTTGATGGAACACAGTGACACACCTCATCATGTGTATAGCCTCGGGGTCCCCGGTGAAGCTGAATGCGTAGCCACTAGAGGTGGTTCCGAAGTCTATGGCCACCACCACAGAGAAGGGACGAGATTTTCTCTGCCTTGCCTCAGGTCTCTAAAGGGATACAGGCAGAGAGGGAAAATGACTGATTAAGTTCTGTTTCTTGCGGGGGGCTGAGAAAGGGATTCAAGGGAGAGAGAGAGATACGTACAGGTGCTGGTCATATAATTAGAATATCATCAAAAAGTTGATTTATTTCAGTAATTCCATTCAAAAAGTGAAACTTGTATAATGTATACATTCATTCCACACATACTGATATATTTCAAGTGTTAATTTCTTTTCATTTTGATGATTATAACCAACAACTAATGAAAACCCCAAATTCAGTATCTCAGAAAATGTGAATATTGTGAAAAAGTTCAATATTGAAGACACCTGGTGCCACACTCAAAAAAACCTGCAAAGGCCTTTAAATGGTCTCTCAGTCTAGTTATGTAGGCTACACAATAATGGTGAAGACTGCTGACTTGACAGCTGTCCAAAAGACAACCACTGACACCTTGCACAAGGAGGGCAAGACACAAAAGGTCATTGCTAAAGAGGCTGGCTGTTCACAGAGCTCTGTGTCCAAGCACATTAATAGAGAGGCGAAGGGAAGGAAAAGATTTGGTAGAAAAAAGTGTACAAGCAATAGGGATAACCGCACCCTGGAGAGGATTGTGTAACAAAACCCATTTAAAAATGTGGGGGAGATTCACAAAGAGTGGATTGCAGCTGGAGTCAGTGCTTCAAGAACCACTACGCACAGACGTACGCAAGACATGGGTTTCAGCTGTCGCATTCCTTGTGTCAAGCCACTCTTGAACAAGACACAGCGTCAGAAGTGTCTCGCCTGGGCTAAATACAAAAAGGACTGGACTGCTGCTGAGTGGTCCAAAGTTATATTCTCTGATGAGAATATTTCTTTTGGAAATCAAGGTCCCAGAGTCTGGAGGAAGAGAGGAGAGGCACAGAATCCACGTTGCTTGAAGTCCAGTGTAAAGTTTCCACAGTCAGTGATGGTTTGTGGTGCCATGTCATCTGCTGGTGTTGGTCCACTGTGTTTTCTGAGGTCCAAGGTCAACGCAGCACTTCATGCTTCCTGCTGCTGACCAAATTTATGGAGATGCAGATTTCATTTTCCAACAGGACTTGGCACCTGCACACAGTGCCAAAGCTACAAGTACCTGGTTTAAGGACCATGGTATCCCGGTTCTTAATTGGCCAGCAAACTCGCCTGACCTTAGTCATGTAAGCACAATTCTCTAGTGATATTGATAAATGCATACTATATTAAAATTCATTAGTATCCAACATATATATTAAATTATATTTTATAGGTCATTCTAAGGTCACTCATCCCCCAATACGCTCCAAATTCACTCAATGGAGCACAAATGATTAAGCCTTTTTTGCCTAGGTTTTGTGCTGTGTGGGGGGCCAATTTCACAAAGATCATATCCCTGTATGTTGGTGGAGAGCGGAAGGGTATGTGAATGCATTGTTGTTGCATTTGGTAGTGTGCGTTCGGTTTGTGTGTATGTGAATGCATTGTTGTTGCATTTGGTAGTGTGCGTTCGGTTTGTGTGTATGTGAGTGTTTGTGATCCTACCGGTGAGGCAGAAGGAGTAAGGGGTGCAATGCTGCAGTCGTTTCTTCCGATGGAGGGTGAGGACGGGGCTAACATGTTTTCTCCTAAAAAAGGGAGGAGCAAAGAGATGGTGAGGTGTTTCGGGGGGGGGGGGGGGGGGCTTAGGGTTAACTCTAACCCTTAACCTTCCTGGAAAAGAATACCGAACATCAAGAGTAACAAAGACTGTCTAACTATTTGGAACCAGGGTTTTGTACATGCAGAAAACAAAAATACTGTTTTGCAAAGTCCATGTACATGAGGATTTTCTGTATTCTGCGACATTGTACATGACACACACACCAGTTTGTCATTCTTTTTTCTAACACAGAAGAGGAATTCCAAGCCCCAGATTCTAAGATACGATTCCAAGGTTCCAGAAACAATCCCATTACACCAGAAACATCTGTATCCTGGACAATACTCCTTCCCTATGTTGCTATGGCAAACACGCTATCAAAAACCACTGAGGTGTAAACACAGTTAATGGTCTCTCCATACTCAGAGTGGAATGCCATCAACCAAACCATGCAATCATGGAAATATTATCAGAACACTGATATGTTCCCATAGGAACTTGGGCCTAAGATTAGGTGACCTTGTTCACACCCTAAGCCAGAGATATTGTCGGATGGGAACAAAAACACACATTCTCATAGGGGAGAGAGAAAGCGTGAGAGGGGGTCATTAATCTTATGCATAACCGGACTGTTTGTCCAGCGTCATAATGAACAGTATGTGTGTGTGTGTGTGTGTTGGTGTGTGTGGATGTTTGCATTTGTTTTACCTGGGACCTGAAGGCTGTTGGGATCAAGAGGCTGCAGGATGTTGGCCATGATGGGAGGAGCCAGGGCCTTGGCAATCTGGGAAATACAAAAATGCTACCAATGTTTTATTAATGATTAATAACATTTTACAATGCTTATTAACACATCATAACATGATTAATAACAGGATGGAAGGAGTCACAGCCTTGGCAACCTGGGAAATTCTGAAACACTTTTAATACTTTATTAATGCTTTCTATCACTTGACAATGCTTATGAACACGTAAAAACATGATTAATAATCTGATTGGAGCATCCAGAGCCTTGTTAGCCTGGGGAAGAATACATTGTGATGGTTATTTAGGCTGGGTATAGGGACTTTGTGACAACTGCTGATGTAAAAGGGCTTTACAAAATACATTTGAGTGATTATTAATAAGAGGAGATGGAGGGAGGGAGATAAGCACCACTTGATGGCAGGTGCCAAGGATGACTAAGAAAGAACTTAGGGAGGATCTCAATTACGTACTCATTGAATCCACACAGTGTGTGTGTGTGTGTGTGTGAGAGAGAGAGAGAGAGAATGAGGGACGAGAAAGAGCATGTTTGTACACTCTTATGCAATTACACTTAGCTCATAGTATAACTTTTAAACCTTTATCCTTTAAACATTGGTGCGTAGTCCTGTCTTCTCTTATTTTTCTTTTTGATTTTTGATTTGTAAATGTTTTGGCACTGTAAAGCGACTGTTACGTTGTTTGGTTTAACCCAAACCCAATTTTGACCTTAAAATTTAAATTGAGACCGAAAAAAAGTTAGAGAAAGGGTGCGAAAAAAAGAAAGAGAGGGAGGGTGACAATGAAAAAATGAGAATGGATAGAAAGATGTGGACAGAAACAAAATTTGACAAAAATAATGAGAGGGGGAGAAGATAGAGAGAGGCAGCCATGTCATGATTGGGTCTTCTCTGTGTATGTTTGTGTGTGCACGTGTCACTACAAATCCCTGGTGTAGGACCTGAGGCAGTCTCAAGTGACAAAATGTTTTGGTCTGCTGTGTATGTATGTATTTGTGTGTGACAATGTGTGTGTGTATGTACGTGTGTTAGTGTGAAAACCTGAGTGTATGTGTAGCACTACAGTTATGGAGAAAGAGGGAAAGAAAGTGGACGGGGGAGGGAGGGAGGAAACTGTGAAGGGGGGCTTCTTGAAATGTGGGAAGTCCATTGGGCAACATACAAGGGCACTTTTTCTGCCCCATTAACACTACTCGGGTCCCTGCTATTGTGAAAATAGCAATCTCGACTGTTTTGAGTACAAGCTAGGACCCAGTATCTCTATTCCTGTGTTGATTAGAAATCATGAGCATGCAACCCATAAAGTAAACTTGTCTAATCTGTAACACATCAACCTACTAGTCCAGGAACCCCTATTATATCTATTAATATCAGATCTCTCGCCAACAAATCATTCTTGGTAACTGACATTATAATATCCTACAACCTAGATTTTATGTTTCTAGGTTCAACGTGGCTAACAGAAGATTGTAGTGCCACTATTCTTAACGAGACAGCCCCTGAAAAATGTGGCTATATGAATATGTGTCAAAATACTAGGAAAGGAGGAGTGGCTGCCCTATTCAAAGATACATTCCAGTGCAAAGAAAATACACTTAGTAATTTTATTTATTTTGAATACCTCTGTTTTACATTGAAGGGTACCCCCAAAATTTTGTTTTTAACCATTTTAAACTCTAACAATGGACCTGCAGCAAATAGTTAATAGCTCTCTGCAATCATGCATTTTCCCAACGTCTCTAAAAACAGCTGCAGGTCCATGTATCTATACTGAACAACTATAGACCTGTATCAAATCTCCCTTTTATAGCCAAGATCATTGAGAAGGTTATCTTGAATCAACTCAGCAATTTTGTGACCTCAAGCGGTCTCTTAGACAAATTTCAGGCAGGCTTCCGAACTCACCACAGTACTGAAAGGGCGCTTATTAAAGTTTTAAATGATATACGGCAGAATACTGATTCAGATAAAATAACAGTTCTGGTTCTATTAGATCTCAGTGCAGCATTTGACACTGTAGATCATAGAACACTTATAGATAGGCTGGAAAATTGGGTAGGACTCTCCAGGACAGTCCTTGATTGGTTCAGATCTTATCCAGATGGCCAGAGTTACTTTGTCACTATTGGTAATCATGAATCTGGGTGGCTATGACATGCGGAGTTCCACAGGGATCAGTTCTCGGACTGCTTCTGTTCAATCTCTATATGCTACCTCTGGGCCAAATTCTACAGAACAACATTAACTATCCTAGTTATGTCGATGATACTCAAATATATATGGCTCTCGAACCTTCTGACAACAGCTCAATAGACTCTCTGTGTCACTGTATGGAGCACATAAATACCTGGATGAACCCACATTTTCTACAATTAACGATTATTGTGTTTGGCAACAAAAATAAAAGAACAAGTATTAGTAAAGAGATGGATTCTCGGGCTCTTAAAACCAGGGATCTAGTGCTTATTCTTGGTGTACTCAGACCTCCCATTTAACAGTCATATCAAAGTGGTCACCAAAACAGCATTCTATCATCTAAAAAATATAGCCAGAATCAAAGGCTTGGTGTCCCAAAAAGACCAAGAGAAGCCCATTCATGCTTTTTCTAGTAGGGTTGACTACTGTAAGGGCCTCTTAACTGGGCTCCCCAAAAAGATTGTAAAACAGCTGCTGCTCATTCAGAATGCTGCTGCTAGAATGTTAAGAAGGACCAAGAGAACAGAGCACATCACTCCGGTTCTTAAATCTTTGCATTGGCTTCCAGTCAGTTACAGAATAGATTTTAAAGTGGTGCTTTTAATGTATAAATCATTGAATGGTTTAGGATCCGAATACATTTCTGATATGTTTGAAGAATATAAACCGAGCAGGGCTCTAAGATCCATGAACACAGGTCAGCTAGTAGAGCCCAGAGTCCAAACTTTACATGGAGAAGCTGCGTTTAGCACTTATGCTGTACACAACTGGAATAAACTACCAGAAGATCTTAGATGTGCCCCAAACTTATACATTTTTAAATCCAGGTTAAAAACACTTCTCTTTTCACGTGCCTTTGACTGAGCACTTAAACCTAACCACACTGTTTAGCCTTATAGCTTCCTATGTTTTTATCCTGTTTTTATTATTTTTATATTTTCTTATTCTATTTATTATTATTATTATTATTATGTTTTGATGTTTTCATTTGAGTATTTGTTCTGATGTTATTGTATTTTTATATTTTTTCTTTTTCTTTGTAAAGCACATTGAATTGCTTCGATGTATGAATTGTGCTATATAAATAAACTTGCTTGCTTGCTACACACAGACATACACAAAACCGTACCAACATGCAGTCAACCCCACTCCTCCAGCTCCAAATACACACACGCACACACACACACACACACACACACACACACACACACACACACACACACACACACACACACACAAAGTACAGGTTTTATTTTGGAAGTAAGTGACAAAGAGAGAGATAGAGATGGAGAAAATGAAAGAGACTGAGATAAAGTGACACATAGAGATCAACAGAAAAATAGAGACAGAGAGTTATTGACAGAGAGAAATACAGAGGAAAAGGTGTTGGATTGAGAACAAATGGAGTCTTTTAGAACCTTGACATCCCACAGTCTTCTAGAGCCCTGACCTCTAACCCTGACCTGACAGATGTAACTCAGTTGAACCGAAGCAAAATGCATCACAACCAATAACAACTTAGATGCTATAAGTGGCACCAATGTATTAGTGAATGTTGTCTTTTCCACATTCCCCAAATTAATAAATCATTTAAATACACACAAAACACAGACATTTTATACAATAGAATACGCACTGATAAACTAACATGCTAACACAATACACCTAGCATTAAATAGTTCCTTGGGCAAGCATCCTAACAGATATTTTCAAACTTACCCTTTACTTTTCAAATCAAACAGACAAGTTCTCATTGCTCACCAGAGTAAAACTATAACTTTGGAATTCCGTATGAGGAGATGATTCTGCTGCAGGGACAAGGAATCACAAAACTGGGAACATGAGCAGAATTGTTTGGACAGAATTTTCCAAAAGCACTGGTAAAAAAAAGAGTGGGATTGAGTGCAGCCAACAAAAAGGCTTCAGAAAAAGGAAAATGGAGCAAAAGCACTGTTCCAAGAAAATGAACAATGATAGAATATTCCCAAATGTTGGCGAGTCTGGAACATTCCTCTACTGTGTCGACAGCCTGGCAGTATGTCTTCAAACTGACCTGGAACATCAGATGGTGAAGGAGTGACCACTACCTACCACCCCCACAGAAAAACACATAAGCGCGCAAACCACAGAACATATACTGCATGAGGTAAGCTCCCCCGCACCCCCCTAAAACGCACACCAAGCGGGGACTTATATGGAATATTCTCTGTGTGTATGTGGAAGTGTATGTCTGTGTGTGTATGTGTGTGAGAGTGTGGAGTGTAGCAGTGCACACACCATCTCCACTTCCCTCCTATCTACATTCCCTTTTCTTTGCTTTCTGTTTTTATTCCCTTTCTTCCTGTCTTCCCCCCTCTTTCATCTTGCCCTCCCTTGCTACATCCCTCCCTTTCTCCCTTTGAATCTCTCATTTGAAGAAAGAAAATACTGTCTTTATAAGGTTTCCTGTTGTGAGTTTACACTACAGCTTTCAAAGATGGTTGTGAGAAAGACAAGCGGAGAGAGAAAACAAAAAAGAGGAGAAAGTAAAAGGATAACTTTTAAGAGTTTTGGCTAACCAAAACTTTTTTGCAAGAATTCTAGCATTGTTGGATGAAGCATGTGCATTCAATACTTAACACATCGCCTTTGTTGCATTTCCGAAAATCTGTGTTTTAGTTTGTGTATATAGCTCTTGGGGGTTTGATCTTACACAACCATGATCCAATTTCATCCCACCGGGGACTATGATTGAAGCATACATTAACCCCCTGCACCCCACACACATACACACAACACACAAACACACACCCTGTCCCACTACTGCCATATTTCCAAATCAAAATGTTTTTGAGTAAAATCTGGAAACTATTACTAGGGAGTCCAACTACCACCCCATCTCCTACATAGTGCACTCATAGGAGGCAATTTGGGTGTCCATCTTGATATTTATGGTAACGCTTTTTCTAGCTAATCAATGAGGGGCTCCCATATGGACCCTATTTTAGCTCCATCTACACTCCACCTCCACCTCTCTTTGTTTTTCTCTTCCTCTGAATATTAACTTACAATTGGTGCTCTATCGCTCCCTCTTCAATCTCTTTTATTGCTAAACCCAAACCATTTATATTTGAATCATACAGCAGACACTCTTACTTAAGGGACAGTTACAATAAAGAGTTGATAAATGTTCACACCCCGCAACAGTTTGTCCTAAATGGATTGCATAGGAAACTGGAAATACCATCTTGGGAGTGAACCAAGGTGTGATCTATTTAAGGAACAGTCAATTGTACATACAAGGATAGATTGTGGTGTGTTTCAGCATGTGTGTGTCTGTGAGAAGGAAAGAGAAAGAGAGGGGAAGGGTGTGTCTATTCAGGATGCCAAGAATTCCAGAGATAACACTTAAGCATCCACGAGGAACGTCCCAGGGTTCCTTCCTGTCACCTGACTATGACTTCTTGTCTCACTGAGCGGACTGGACGCAACTGGACATCTGAACTGACAAACACACATGAACCTGTGCGCACACACACATACACACACACACAGGCCAACAAACACACACCCACACAAACAGTCCAATTGTCAAGTCGACCATTATAAGATTTCGAAGGTTTCTTTTAAAGAAACAAGAACATCAAACTTCTAAATTTTTATTTCAGCGAGCTGAGCAAAAATAATTGTTTCTCCATTATATCAATAGTATATATGTTGTATTTTGATATCTAGCGAAATAACAATCTAGCAATAACTTACGCATAGCTTTCCTTGATTATCTAGGAATTAGTTAAATAAGGTATCTAATGTAACCTTACCTGTCCAGTAGAAAGATGGCCATCACTGTGATTTACCCTCATCTTACTCTTTGTTTGATGCGTTTTGATTCTGTATTTTTATTTTTTAAACACTACCATTCAAATGTTTGAGGTCACATAGAAATATCCTTGTTTTTGAAAGAAAAGCAATTTTTGGTCAATTAAAGTAACATCAAAGTTGCCCATTACTAGCAACAACCACTCCCGTGTTCCAATGGCACGTTATGTTTGCCAATCCAAGTTTGTAATTTTAAAAGGATAATTGATCTTTAGAAAATCATTTTGCAATTATGTTAGCACAGTTAAAAACTATTGTGCTGATAAAAGAAGCAACAAAACTGACCTTCTTTAGACTAATTGAATAACTGGAGTATCAGTAATGTTGGGTTTGATTACAGGATCAAAGTGGCCAGAAACAAAGAACTTTCTTCTGAAATACTATTCTTGTTCTGAGAAATGAAGGCTATTTCGAGAAATTGCCATGAAACTGAAGATCTCGTAAAACACTGTGTACTACTCCCTTTACAGGACAATGCAAACTCTAACGAGAATAGAAAGAGTGGGAAGCAAGAGGACAAACAAACAGACGCCTTACAGGTCCTCAACTGGCAGCTTCATTAAATAATACTCGCCACACATAACCACTGTAAGACCGACTCCCAGTTCACCTGATGTTGCACATCCTCTGCCTCCAGAACACAGCACAGTTCCCGTACTCCATGAACGTAGCTCACTCCCCGGTTCCAAATCACCTTAATATTAAACACCCACCTGGTTTTCTTTAGTTATTAGGGAGCCAAGCAACGAAGTTGCTGGAACCCTTTTATGTTTGTACGTTTTATTATTATTATTATTCTCCAGGGCAATTTTCAGAGGTCCATAGCTCGGTCCCCTCAAAACGCTCCAAACTTTGCCTGATTGTAGATGGACCTTGGCCTTCATGGTACCCATACTCCTCATGGTGGTGCTGTCGCACTCAGTCGAAAATGAAAAATGTGAAGCTCAGATCTCAGGAACCGAATGTCATAGAGACATGCAACCAAGTTCCAGATATACCCCTTCTCATGCTGACCAAAAAAGTCTCTGGGGTCTTTCAAATTCGCCCCTTGGATTTTTCTCCATTTTGAATTTAATGAAAAACACGTTAACGACATCTCCTCCGAGACCACTTAACGGATTTGCATGCCGTTTGGTGTGAAGGACCTTTGAACCATTATCTTTAAAAGTTATACATGGAAAGTTATCTCAAATAGTTTTGCTGAAATCAGCAAATGAAATTGAGCTGGGCGGGTCTATGAATTTAGAAGTCCATTAATCCCAAATGGAACATCAAACAGCTATGAAATGAAACATACTCGTAGATGTGTCTGTCAGGAATGGACAGAAAAACTCCCATACAGAAATACCTCTTGGGGGCGCTATAACCATCACCGATGTTTCTCATGATTTTGCTGTTAACAAAAACACACTTAAACGACATCTCCTCCGAAACCGCTGAACAGAGTTGGTTGACAATCAGTGTAAAGGGCCACTGGATCATTGTCTTTAAAAGTTATATAAGAAAAGTTGATATCTCAAACAATATGGCCTCCATTTTAACTTCTGTGAAAAACTCGTTAACATCTCCTCCGAGACTGCTCAACGGATTTGCATGCCGTTTGGTGTGAAGGACCTTTGAACCATTATCTTTAAATGTTATATAAGGGAAGTTGATATCTCAAACAATATGGCCGAAATCAGCGAATGAAATTGAGCTGGGCGGGTCTATGACTTTAGACGTCCATTAAACCCAAATGGAACATCAAACAGCTACGAAACGAAACAAACTCATAAATGTGTCTGCTAGGAATGGACAGGAATACTCCCATACAGAAATACCGGTTGGGGGCGCTATAAACATAACCGATGTTTCTCACAATTTTGCTGTTGATTAAAACACACTTAAATGACATTTCCTCTGTAACAGCTGAATGGATTTGGATGACAATTGGTGTAAAGGATGACTGGACCATTGTCTTTAAAAGTTATATTATTGTAAATGTTTCTGGTGGATTTTCAAAATATGCATCTGTGTGCTATTTCGGTTATTATAGATCACAACCCGATGAGACTATTCAGGCTGCCAGCCAGCTCTGTGGTGTAGTGGGAACTTCCTGGTCCTTCAATATTGTCATGGTGCGGTGAGCAGCAGCGCCACCGTGCCATATTTTCACAAGTTCCCATATTCTCACGAACACATCCCGGACTGTCACATGTTTTCAATCTTCCACACCAGGTCCCAATATAGCTAATTTGTATGTGTATGTATGTTTCCCCTCTGCTCCCCACATTGTGGCTCATTGTTCTTGTCATGTTTGGATGTCGTGTATGTTGCCGTAGTTGTAAGTACTTGTGTTCCATTGCATATTGTCATTTTTTGCTGCTTTAGTCAGCCCTTTACTTTGTGTGTTTTGTGCTCAGTGTTTGTTTATTTTTTATCAATTAAAGTATCCACACCGACTACCCCTGCCTGCACCTGGTTCCTTGTCCAAGCAACACTGCACTACACCACCTGTTGTGACAGAATGAGCCACCGCAACTGGAACCACCAGGCAGTCCCTCCAGAGAGGGTGTATACCTGGAGGGGCGATTGGGGGTCTGACTCCCTCTCCTCGGATGATGAAGCCGTCTTCAAGAGAGTGGAGGAGGATCCCCTTGAGGAGCAAGGCTGGGGGTTGCCCCAAGACGGGTTTGGGGTGCCGCTGTGGGGTATGGACCAGTATGGAGTGGTCAAGCCCCTCACCAAAGAACAAGGGGAGCTGGTGAAGGGTCTCCTGCAGGACATGCAGGAGGCAGGAAGGATAGGACGCAGGTGAGGCCGGAGGAAGAAGAGGGCGAGGTGCCCAACGCTCGGTCCGAGGTCCCCCCAGGAAAATTTTAGGGTGGGGAGTGGATGCCCGAGGGAAGTCCCGACGGCGCCCCCTCTATGTCCGGTGCCTCCTCGACCCCATGCTGGCTGGCCAGGCTGTAGGCTGGCAATTAGGCGCACACCGCTTCCTGCTCCGCGGCCTTCTGCCACCCCTGTCCCTGCGCCACGGCGCCGATTGCCCCCTGCTGCATTGGAGCAGCAGCCAGCGCCTCCTACCCGCCAGCAGCGGCAGTCAGCGCCCCCTGCTGCATTGGAGCAGCAGCCAGCACCTCCTTCTTGCCAGCGGCAGCAGCCTGCACCGCCTGAGGCCGAGGAGGAGTGGCCGGCACCGCCTGAGGCCGAGGGGGAGTGGCCGGCACCGCCTGAGGCCGAGGGGGAGTGGCCGGCACCGCCTGAGGCCGAGGGGGAGTGGCCGGCACCGCCTGAGGCCGAGGGGGAGTGGCCGGCACCGCCTGAGGCCGAGGGGGAGTGGCCGGCACCGCCTGAGGCCGAGGGGGAGTGGCCGGCACCGCCTGAGGCCGAGGGGGAGTGGCCGGCACCGCCTGAGGCCGAGGAGGAGTGGCCTGCACTGCCCTCTCCTGTCCCGGCCGCCCCGGCGCCCTCTCCTGTCCCGGCCGCCCCGGCGCCCTCTCCTGTCCCGGCCGCCCCGGCGCCCTCTCCTGTCCCGGCCGCCCCGGCGCCCTCTCCTGTCCCGGCCGCCCCGGCGCCCTCTCCTCTCCCGGCCCCTGACCCTCCGTCGGCTCTCCCGGCCCCTGACCCTCCGCCAGCCACCGACCCTCCGTCGGCTCTCCCGGCTCCTGACCCTCCGCCGGCTCCTGATCTTCAGCTGGTTCTGCCTCCTTGGCCTGTCCCGACGGCTCCGCCACCCTGGTTAGTCTCGGCTGTTCCGCCCCCTCGGCGGGTTTGTGCCGATGGGGGTTCTGCGCTGCCCCGCCCCCCCTCCCTTGGGCTGGGGTTCGTCTTGGCCCGTCCGGTGGTCGGGCCTTTGGGGGGGGAGTACTGTCATGATGCGGTGAGCAGCAGCGCCACCGTGCCATATTTTCACAAGTTCCCATATTCTCACGAACACATCCCGGACTGTCACATGTTTTCAGTCTTCCACACCAGGTCCCAATATAGCTAATTTGTATGTGTATGTATGTTTCCCCTCTGCTCCCCACATTGTGGCTCATTGTTCTTGTCATGTTTGGATGTTGTGTATGTTGCCGTAGTTGTAAGTACTTGTGTTCCATTGCATATTGTCATTTTTTGCTGCTTTAGTCAGCCCTTTACTTTGTGTTTTGTGCTCGGTGTTTGTTTATTTTTATCAATTAAAGTATCCACACCGACTACCCCTGCCTGCACCTGGTTCCTTGTCCAAGCAACACTGCACTACACCACCTGTTGTGACAAATATTTCGATTCCCTTCTCAGACATTCTATATCTCATAAATTCTTTTCCACTCTTTCCACAATACATTTCTGAAATACCATGATTTTCATTTATTTGCGAGAATAATTGTATTACGTGACCCTTTTATGCTGTTATTGTTTTCCAAAGAAAGAAACCAGCCATGGAGTGATTGGAGTCATAAGTAGGATGTATAGCTATTAGCTAGTCATCTATAATAATCTTTGTACAACAGTACACTTTAGTTCTGTTACAAATGTTTTGTTGCCAACTTTATCTCAGCAAAATTGTAATGACTGGGGTAAAATGTACATTTGGAGATGATAGAGAGTTGTAGGGATAGCCAGTAGCCCCTGTCGTGTAGTGGGGACATCCCTGTTCTATAATTTTCTGACCCTTGTTCAATTCCTATGGGCTGAAATATGTGCCACCAGAAACTGAATTTGAATTATTTATATTTGAATTTGAATTGCTAAACTTGAATAATTGCATTGAAAAACTGAATTTGAATCACATAATTTGAAATTGTATTGTTTAATTTGAATAATTGCATTGAAAAACTGAATCTGAATTTTATAATTTGAAATTGAATTTATTCGTTTGGATCCGAAGTCCAATAAAATGTGATCCTCACTGAAAATTAAACTCTCTATATATCTTCACATTCACTTCTCACAATTCAGATTCAGTTCTCAAATTCAATTTCAAGTTACTGAGACAGACATCCGGGTAGTTGGAGGATGAAGGAAGAGCAATCGAGCGCAGATCGATAGATAGCGTTCATTGGCGCATAGGACTCCTCTTGGGCAAATCAGCACATACGTTTTGGAGCATAGTACATGAAACAAGGAAGAAGCTCTTGCTTTGCCAGTGGCCGGCCTTGACCCAGAACGCCCAGACTGGTGTGACCACCATGGATTCGGCTGGGACAAATACGGTAATTACAATTTAACATATCTACGATCTAACGATCTTTTGTTTAATTGTCGTTAATGTTATAGCTGTTTTGTAGAAACGTTTCGTTTAGTCCGCGAGCATACACAAATCATGTTTACAATTACATTAGACGACTAGCTAGCACCATTGTTCTATATTTATGACTAGCACGATAGCATTGTTTCAGCTCATATTTTAGCAACTCAGCAAGGAGCGCTGGAGCTAGTCTACAAACAGCAGTGCGTACAATAACATTTTTTTCAAAAAAAAGTTTTACTGTCAGTGAATAGCACCGAGTGAAAGTCAATGATTTCTTTATATCTAGTGACTGTGATCATGTCGTTAGCTCAGATAAGTACCGGTTAACTTAGAAGATCTAGAAATAGAAGGCATCGTGCTAGCTAACTTGCCAGTCCCACCTGTGACTTAAAACAACCCAGCTGTTCTTTTGGAGATACATTTTTGACCAACTTATGCTGTGATCTGCACAAAGTTGAGCAAGGTGAAACTCAACGTTATAGTGATTATGGGCATGATCCAACAAGTTACAAATTAGTTTTTACTGTTAACATGGTATAGGAAACCTATCTGGCAATATTGTTACATTCATAACTAGTTGGCTTGTAGTCACATAACAAATATAATTGGTTTGCTACTATTCCTTAATTTTGGTGGTTCCTCATCCATCGCCTCCATCACATTTGATATCAACTCCATAGCAATCAGTGATGATTGAATCTGTTTATGATAAAGCAATTACATTTCTTTGCAATGAAAACCTACTACTTTCAACCTTTACCACTTCTAGATTATGTTACCAGCTACCTCTCTGTAGCTCACATCTCCTATTTGGAATATTATTAGTCCCACAATAAATATTAATAATAATATCCTACTATTAATGTATGAAATGATGTCATCTAATACATAGTATGTCAGTGATAGCCGAAAAGAATAGCTACAGCTGATGAAATGGGTTGCATTACTAGATGATGTATGTTAACAATTCATTAATACTATCTTCTGTTGGTTTTAGGGAATCCAAATGGAGAATTTTGATTGGGAGAGCTCAGGGCTCTCTCATAACTCTGCCAACACAGGTGTTACCGTGCCAGAAATGGAATGTCCATTGAAGACCGAGAACTCTACGCCTTGCCATTGATCCCCTTTCTCATTCAAATAGTTTTGGAAAATATATTTATTTGACCACACTCGCACATGCCTTGTACCTACTTCACCATCATTGACAGTCATGCCTGTGCCAATCAGAGGACTAAAGGCTTTTAATAATTCATGATTGCTTAAGTCCAGTCTAGGACCCCATGTATCCAGGCACCTTTTAGTCCACCAAATTTTTTAAATCGGACTTCTGTCTCGCTGACACAACCACAGGGAAGTGGGAAAGAACATATTGAAGGACATCTTCTCTGACAAACATTGTAATGGTGCGATGCACATATGGAAATGCTTTTTGTGGTGTAACATTCAATGTGGCTAACAATGATTTATGATCTAAAATATCAAATCAATTAGCCATGCACACTGGGTCATTTAATACACCCATGAACAGTGAATTGGGTTAACAGATACGAACTGGATTTGACAAAAAATGAAATAAAAGACTGCACAAATATCTTATCTATTACTATTTGAGTCTGAATGTACAGGTGCTGGTCATAAAATTAGTATATCATCAAAAGTTATTTTTTCCAGTAATTCCATTCAAAAAGTGAACCTTGTATAATGTATACATTCATTCCACACAGACTGATATATTTCATGTATTTCTTTTAATTTTGATGATTATAACCGACAACTAATGAAAATCACAAATTCAGTATCTCAGAAAATTTGAATATTAATTAAGACATAAGAGTATGAACATGAAAAGTATGAGCATGTACAGCACTCAATACTTAGTTGGGGCTCCTTTTGCCTGAATTACTGCAGCAATGCGGCGTGGCATGGAGTCGATCCGTCTGTGGCACTGCTCAGGTGTTCTGAGAGCCCAGGTTGCTCTGATAGTGGCCTTCAGCTCTTCTGCATTGTTGGGTCTGGCGTATCACATCTTCCTCTTCACAATACCCAATAGATTTTCTATAGGGTTAAGGTCAGGTGAGTTTGCTGGCCAATTAAGAACAGGGATACCATAGTCCTTAAACCAGGTACTGGTAGCTTTGGCACTGTGTGTAGGTGCCAAGTCCTGTTGGAAAATGAAATCTGCATCTCCATAAAGTTGGTCAGCAGCAGGAAGCATGAAGTGCTCTAAAACCTCCTGGTAGATGGCTGCGTTGACCTTGGACCTCAGAAAACACAGTGGACCAACACCAGCAGATGACATAGCACCCCAAACCATCACTGACTGTGGAAATTTTACACTGGACTTCAAGCAACGTGGATTCTGTGCCTCTCCTCTCTTCTTCCAGACTCTGGGACCTTGATTTCCAAAGGAAATGCAAAATTTACTTTAATCAGAGAACATAACTTTGGACTACTCCGCAGCAGTCCAGTCCTCTCCCAGGCGAGACGCTTCTGACACTGTGTCTTGTTCAAGAGTGGCTTGACGCAGGGAATGCGACAGCAGAAACCCATGTCTTGCATATGTTTGCGTGGTGGTTCTTGAAGCACTGACTCCAGCTGCACTCCACTCTTTGTGAATCTCCCCCACATTTTTGAATGGGTTTTGTTTCACAATCCTCTCCAGGGTGCGATTATCCCTATTGCTTGTACACTTTTTTCTACCACATCTTTTCCTTCCCTTTGCCTCTATTAATGTGCTTGGACACAGCTCTGTGAACAGCCAGCCTCTTTAGCAATGAACTTTTGTGTCTTGCCCTCCTTGTGCAAGGTGTCAATGGTCATCTTTTGGACAGCTGTCAAGTCAGCAGTCTTCCCTATGATAGTCTAGTTATGTAGACTACACAGAGAGACCATTTAAAGGTCTTTGCAGGTGTTTTGAGTTAATTAGCTGATTAGAGTGTGGCACCAGGTGTCTTCAATATTGAACCTTTTCACAATATTCTAATTTTCTGAGATACTGAATTTGTGATTTTCATTAGTTGTCGGTTATAATCATCAAAATTAAAAGAAATATATGAAATATATCAGTCTGTGTGGAATGAATGTATACATTATACAAGGTTCACTTTTTGAATGAATAAACACTTGAAATATAAGTCTGTGTGGAATGAATGTATACATTATACAAGTTCCACATTTTGAATGGAATTACTGAAATAAATCAACTTTTTGATAATATTCTAATTTTATGACCAGCCCTGTATATGCATATTTGAAACATTTCACTTAAACCTGATGAAATGCCTGCCCTAGATGGAAGGCCTCTGTCATCACTTGTTTGAACTCAGTAGAAGTTTGCATATGCTTAACAGGCAGGTGGATTGTATTACAACATGCAGCGACTGTTGGGTAGCAAACTGTATGTGAACCATACAGGATGTCACAGGTGTGGTTGAACTGCACAAAGACTGAAGTTTCTCTTCTGGTAAGACAGGAATGTGGCCCTGTCCTGTGAGCCACTGGAGAAACGTCCTGGGGGACAGGTGACCTGGATAGTCTACTGTGTCACCCGCCTCTGGATGTTCACCTTTTCAGAGATAGAAAGCAAACAATCATGTTGAATATTTGGTTTACCTTTACCAGCACAGAGGTACATAAGTACTCACACTGATAATGAAATCTACATGGAAACTTAAATATTACCAAATAAAAAATTACAAAGTGGGATGTTTTCCATATTCCAAAGAAAATGTATTGCAAAAAGTTATTCAAGTAAATGGCTAGCTATATCAATATAAAACAAAATATTAATACAACAGGCACTATATAGACCACAATACCATATGCACTATTACATTTAATATAAACATGACTGTTTTTACACTAAGTTGACAAAATATGATGTTATTATATAGTGGCAAGCACGGTTTTCTAGCTACTAGCCCATATTTACTGTAGCGCTAGCTAGATAATGCTCACAACAAAATAATGAAAGCACTACTGGATTGCTAGTTTTAAAAACCATCACTTTTTACATTCCCTGCAAATACGGAGAACAGCCAGCTTTCTTTCGAAGAGTAAATGTGCTATTTTTGTGTTCAAGTCAACCGGAATTAGCTATGCATTCAAGTAAAATGAATAGGGCTAGTGCTATGGTGTAATTGCCCTGAAGTTTATGGCCTTACATTATGCTAGCACCTGCCAAACACAGCGACCTGACACGCTTACTACTCTCCCTCTCAGTAAGCAGTACCCTGACGGTGTCAATGACAATCACAAGGAGTAGTTAAACAATCACGCTGAAGACATGACCAGTCTACTTGGCGGCGGCTAGCACTAGTTACGTTTGCAACAACATTTTCACCGAAAGAAGAGGCAAACGTTTAGAAATAATAAACACCAGGCAAAGATGTTGTTACCAGAGCTAGTAGGCTACCATAAAAATCCGGGATATTAGCTACTGTGTTTGCAACGTCGAGAGAAATTTAATTTCCCCTGTTTCTACAAAACAGATATATCATTAACGACAGTTAAACAAAAGATTGTAGATATGTTAAATTGTAATTACCGTATTTGTCCCAGCCGAATCCATGGTGGTCACACCAGTCTGGGCGTTCTGGGTCAAGGCCGGCCACTGGCAAGGCAAGACGAGCTTCTTCCTTGTTTCATGTACTATGGTCCAAAACGTATGTGCTGATTTGCCCAAGAGGAGTCCTATGCGCCAATGAACGCTATCTATCGATCTGCGCTCGATTGCTCTTCCTTCATCCTCCAACTACCCGGATGTCTGTCTCAGTAACTTGAAATTGAATTTGAGAACTGAATCTGAATTGTGAGAAGTGAATGTGAAGATATATAGAGAGTTTAATTTTCAGTGAGGATCACATTTTATTGGACTTCGGATCCAAACGAATAAATTCAATTTCAAATTATAAAATTCAGATTCAGTTTTTCAATGCAATTATTCAAGTTTAGCAATTCCATCCATCCATCTTCTACCGCTTATCCGGGGCCGGGTCGCGGGGGCAGCAGTCTAAGCAGGGATGCCCAGACTTCCCTCTCCCCAGACACTTCCTCTAGCTCTTCCGGGGGGACACCGAGGCGTTCCCAGGCCAGCCGGGAGACATAGTCCCTCCAGCGTGTCCTAGGTCTTCCCCGGGGTCTCCTCCCGGTGGGATGGGACCGGAACACCTTCCCAGGAAGGCGTTCCGGAGGCATCCGAAAAAGATGCCCAAGCCACCTCAGCTGACCCCTCTCGATGTGGAGGAGCAACGGCTCTACTCTGAGCTCCTCCCGGGTGACCGAGCTTCTCACCCTATCTCTAAGGGATCGCCCAGCCACCCTGCGGAGAAAACTCATTTCGGCCGCCTGTATCCGGGATCTTGTCCTTTCGGTCATGACCCAAAGCTCATGACCATAGGTGAGAGTAGGAACGTAGATTGACTGGTAAATCGAGAGCTTCGCCTTGCGGCTCAGCTCTTTCTTCACCACGACAGACCGATACATCGACTGCATTACTGCAGAAGCTGCACCGATCCGTCTGTCAATCTCCCGTTCCATCCTTCCCTCACTCGTGAACAAGACCCCTAGATACTTAAACTCCTCCACTTGAGGCAGGCACTCTCCACCAACCTGAAGTGGGCAAGCCACCCTTTTCCGACTGAGGACCATGGCCTCGGATTTGGAGGTACTGATTTTCATCCCCACCGCTTCACACTCGGCTGCAAACCGTCCCAGTGCATGCTGAAGGTCCTGGTTAGAAGGGGCCAACACGACAACATCATCTGCAAAGAGCAGAGACGAAATCGTGTGGTCCCCAAACCTGACACCCTCCGGCCCCTGGCTGCGCCTAGAAATTCTGTCCATAAAAATTACAAACAGAACCGGTGACAAAGGGCAGCCCTGCCGGAGTCCAACATGCACTGGGAACAAGTCTGACTTACTGCCGGCAATGCGGACCAAGCTCCTGCTTCGGTTGTATAGGGACCTGACAGCCCTTAGCAAAGGACCCAGGACCCCATATTCCCCAAGCACCCTCCACAAGATGCCGCGAGGGACACAGTCGAATGCCTTCTCCAAATCCACAAAACACATGTGGATTGGTTGGGCAAACTCCCATGAACCCTCCAACACCCCGTAGAGGGTATAGAGCTGGTCCAGTGTTCCACGGCCCGGACGAAAACCACACTGTTCCTCCTGAATCCGAGGTTCTACTATCGGCCGTATTCTCCTCTCCAGAACCCTGGCATAGACTTTCCCGGGGAGGCTGAGAAGTGTGATCCCCCTATAGTTGGAACACACCCTCCGGTCCCCCTTCTTAAAAAGAGGGACCACCACCCCGGTCTGCCATCCCAGAGGCACTGTCCCCGACCGCCACGCGATGTTGCACAGGCGTGTCAACCAAGACAGCCCCACAACATCCAGAGACTTGAGGTACTCAGGGCAGATCTCATCCACCCCCGGTGCCTTGCCACCGAGGAGTTTCTTGACCACCTCTGTGACTTCAGCCCGGGTGATGGACGAGTCCACCACTGAGCCCTCATCCTCTGCTTCCTCAATGGAAGACATGTCAGCGGGATTGAGGAGATCCTCGAAGTACTCCTTCCACCGCCCGACGACATCCTCAGTTGAGGTCAACAGCTGCCCACCTCTACTGTAAACAGCGTTGGTAGGGCACTGTTTCCCTCTCCTGAGGCGCCGGATGGTTTGCCAGAATCTCTTCGAGGCCAGCCGATAGTCCTTCTCCATGGCCTCACCGAACTCCTCCCAGGCCCGAGTTTTTGCCTCCACAACCACCCGGGCTGCAGCCCGCTTGGCCTGTCGGTACCCGTCAGCTGCCTCAGGAGTCCCACAAGCCAACCAGGCCTGATAGGACTCCTTCTTCAGCTTGACGGCATCCCTTACTTCCGGTGTCCACCACCGGGTTCGGGGATTGCCGCCTCGACAGGCACCGGAGACCTTACGGCCACAGCTCCGAGCGGCCGCTTCGACAATGGCGGTGGAGAACATGGTCCACTCGGACTCAATATCTCCAACCTCCCTCGGGATCCAGTCGAAGCTCTGCCGGAGGTGGGAGTTAAAGATCTCTCTGACAGGAGACTCGGCCAGACGTTCCCAGCAGACCCTTACAGTACGCTTGGGCCTGCCGAGTCTGTCCAGCTTCCTCCCCCACCATCGGATCCAACTCACCACCAGGTGGTGATCAGTTGACAGCTCCGCCCCTCTCTTCACCCGAGTGTCCAAGACATACGGCCGCAGGTCAGATGAGACGACAACAAAGTCGATCATCGACCTGCGGCCTAGGGTGTCCTGGTGCCACGTGCACTGATGGACACCCTTATGCTTGAACATGGTGTTCGTTATGGACAAACTGTGACTAGCACAGAAGTCCAATAACTGAACACCACTCGGGTTCAGATCAGGGGGGCCGTTCCTCCCAATCACGCCCCTCCAGGTGTCACTGTCGTTGCCCACGTGGGCGTTGAAGTCCCCCAGTAGAACAATAGAGTCCCCAGTCGGAGCACTTTCCAGCACCCCTCCCAGAGACTCCAAGAAGGTCGGGTACTCTGCACTGCGGTTCGGCCCGTAGGCACAAACAACAGTGAGAGACCTATCCCCGACCCGTAGGCGCAGGGAAACGACCCTCTCGTTCACCGGGGTAAACTCCAACACATGGCGGCAGAGCTGGGGAGCTATGAGCAAACCCACACCAGCCCGCCGCCTCTCACCATGGGCAACTCCAGAGTGGTGAAGAGTCCATCCTCTCTCAAGGAGTGTGGTTCCAGAGCCCAAGCCGTGCGTAGAGGTGATCCCGACTACCTCTAATCGGAACCTCTCAACCTCACGCACTAACTCAGGCTCCTTCCCCGCCAGCGAGGTGACATTCCACGTCCCTAGAGCCAGTTTCTGTGTCCAGAGATCGGGTTGTCTAGGCCCCTGCCTTCGACTGCCGCCCGATCCTCTTTGCACCGGCCCCTTATGGTCCCTCCTGTGGGTGGTGAGCCCACGGGAGGGCGGCCCCACGTCACCCGTTCGGGCTGAGCCCGGCCGGGCCCCATGGGGGAAGGCCCGGCCACCAGGCGCTCGCATTCGAGCCCCAACCCCGGGCCTGGCTCCGGGGTGGGGCCCCGGCTGCGCCATACCGGGCGACGTCACGCCCGGTATAGCAATTCAAATTCAAATATAAATAATTCAAATTCAGTTTCTGGTGGCACATATTTCAGCCCATAAATTCCCCTCTGAGATGTTCCCAATATTGTATTTCAGAAATGTATATCCACTTGGTACTTTTCACCCTTCACACAACAATATATATCCCCTCTGTAATACCATGATTCTCATATGTTTAGAAGAATAATTGTTTTACGTGACCCTTATATACTGTTGTTTTCCAAAGACACAAATCAGCCATGAAGTGAATGGAGTCATTGTTTTCGTTATAAGTAGGATGTATAGCTATTAGCTATATAGTCTTTGTGCAAGACCACTCTTTAGTTCCATTAATACATTTATATTTATTATTTCCACGTTATTTCAGCCAAAATGTAATGGCTGAGGTAAAAGTTTAATTCTGCTGTTTAAATAGTGTAATGATTGAAGACAGTCTGCCACATAGAAAACCAGGGATTGAAACCTGCCAGCGACAACAATATTCATCCCTCCTAATTGGCTGAACTAGGATTGCTTGGTTCCTTTTCTGATTTCAAGGTCTTTTTGTTTTATTTTGATTTCCTCTCCTTCGATTGGACATCCTGACTACTAGCGGCGTTGGGCATTTTTAAATAACAATACATTTCTCTAGTGAGAGGATGCAGTGAGATGCTTCCTGTGCCCCGCTTGGCCCCCTGAAACGCTGCTCGCAGCTTTAATTCTCTATTTAGTTCAGTTTGATGCACCTTTATCTTTGTGAGGTATGGTTTTGTATTTGTTGAGACAAACTAAGCCATTCTATTTTTTCCCCATGTATTGACCGGTCTTTCTCTATCCTGTTTTTGAGCATGCCTCATTCTGTACCTTCGCCTTTCTGATTCTCTGTGTATTGATCATTGCATGCCTTCTGCCTTTTGAATTATGTCTTCAAACCTATGCACTGCATGTAAGAACTCCACCACCATCTGGGCCTGGGTCATATTCTGACAATCACAGTATAACACCAAGTCAGTTAAACTTCAGGGATATCAATCTATCCAGTTAGGATGCATAAGCAATTGTGAATCAATGTCACCTGTTTTGGTGCAAATGGAAGTGACAACAGATGCACTGGAGAGGCAACTGGAACAGGACCATCCCTAAGAAGGGAATGGTTTTGCATGTGGTGGCCACAGACAATTGCTCTCTCCTCCTTCCAGACTGAATCTTCTCTAGTTTTGCGTTTTGCAAGTGTTCTTGTCACTACTGGTAGCATGATGCAGTACATGCAGTCTATTCAGGTTGCTCAGGTAGTCCAGCTCCTTCGGGATGGCATGTCCATACTTCGCATCGCAAGAAGGTTTGCTGTGTCTCCCAGTACAGTCTCAAAAGCATGGAGGAGATACCAGGAGACGGCCGCAGTAGGGCAACAACCCTGCAGCAGAGCCGGTATCTGCTCCTTGGAGGAACAGGAGGAGCACTGCCAGAGCCCTACAAAATGACCTCCAACGGGCTATTGGTGTGCGTTAGTGATGGCCATTCGAGGCTTCATTACCGTTCTTCTAGCAGCAGGATATTATACTAGCAGTGCTAACTCAGATTTTAAAAATAAAATCATTGCAATATATAAGGTAATATAGTTAACAATCTAGTCAGTACATTTTATGTTTAATCCATTCTAAAGTAATTCTTGTCGGTTCTTTTTCACAGACTAGATTGTTAACTTTATTGCCTTGTACATTTCAATGATGGCTTTTCAATCTAAGTGCTGCCAGCATAATATCCTGCTGCTTAAATAACAGTAATGGCCATCACCTCGAATGGTGTTATGTACATTTTGAACTAAGGTACATTTGAGAAATGTCTGTCTTTCTATTGGCTGGTATGTAAATCTTTACTTTGATTGTGACACACGTCTGTATAATATCAGAGGATTATTAGGTATTTGGGCCATGTCCTCCTGCCTAGACAAAGAAGGGTGTCAGTCCTTTCTGTTCCTTAGGAATGTAGGAGAGGGGGATCGGGTATTTGTCCTCGGGGGGCATCCTCTGACCGGCACCAGTAGGTTGTAGGGTTAATCATCTGCCGTAGGTTGTCTAGATGCTTTAAGTTTCCCTCAAGGGTTGAGAAAGTTAAGCAGATGGGGAAGACAACATGTCCCTTGTGTCAAGCCCAGGAAATGTGATAGATCAAAGGGCATGTGTTTGATTGACATGAGACCGATGGGCAACAACTTACCACACCCCTTTTTTCTATGTAATAAATACGGATTGTTCATGTATGGAGTTAGAGACTCCTCGGATGATTATGTCTTTAAGCGTTTGACGCGTCTCTCATATTTGCATAACAGTTAATAAAACTGATAGAATGTGCCAAGAGAACTTTGTCTCTGTTTCTTACTCCTTTAAGAGTGTCGATACATGGAATTGGCATCACTAATGTGCATGTGTCTAAACAAACTGTCAGAAACAAACTCCATGAGGGTGGCATAAGGGCCCGAAGTCCTCTAGTGGGACCTGTGCTTATAGCCCAGCACCATGCAGCTCAAATGGCATTCGCTAGTGAATAGCAGAATTGGCTGGTCTGCCATTGGTGCCCCGTTCTCCAGACAAAGAGTCTGGAGACACCATGGTGACCGTTATGCTGCTTGCAACATCATCCAGCATGACTGGTTTGGCAGTGGGTCAGTGATGGTCTGGGGAGGCATATCCTTGGAGGGTTGCAAAGACCTCCACGTGCTAGCCAACAGTACCCTGACTGCTGTTAGGTACCGGGATTAAATACTCAGACCATTCGTCTGATCTAATTCTGGTGCAGTGGATCCTTGGTTCCTCCTGGTGCAGGAAAATGCCCTGCCTCATGTGGTCAGATTGTGTAGGCAGTTTCTGGGTGATGAAGGCATTGATGCTTTTGATTGGCCCTCACGTTCCCCAGACCTGAATCCAATTGAGAACCTCTGGGACGTTATGTATTGGTGCATCTGATGCTGCCAAGTAGTGCCACAGACTGTCCAGGAGCGCACTGATGCCCTGATCCAGATCTGGGAGGAGATCCCACAGGACACCATCCACCATCTCATCAGGAGCATGCCCAGACGTTGTTGGTAGTGCATACAGGCACATGGGGGCCATACATACTACTGAGTCACATTATGAGTTTCTGTGATGAAATTCAGGCAAGTTGGAACAGCCCGTGATTCTAATTGTTTATTTAGATTTGAATCCAGCTGTGACGACTGAGCCCTCTGCTGCCTCTTCTCCCCCTGCAGCAGGCAGGCCTCAGCGGCCGACGTCATCGGCCTTCTGACATCACCGACCATCCCATCAGTTAATCTCCCCTGATTTTATCATAGGTACTCTTCAATTGTGAGTGATGGAATCTAAAACCAAAATCCAGAATCACATTGTATGATTTTTAAGTAATTCATTTGCATTTTATTGCATGACGTAAGTATTTGTTACATCAGAAAAGCAGAACTCAATATTTGGTACAGAAACCTTTGTTTGCAATTACAGAGTTCTTGACCAGGTTTGCACACACTGCAGCAGGGATTTTGGCCCACTCCTCCATACAGACCTTCTCCGGATACTTCAGGTTGCGGGGCTGTTGCTGGGTAATACAGACTTTCAGCTCCCTCGAAAGATTTTCTATTGGGTTCAGGTCTGGAGACTGGCTAGGCCACTCCAGGACCTTGAGATGCTTTTTATGGAGCCACTCCTTAGTTGCACTGGCTGTGTGTTTCGGGTCGTTGTCATGATGGAAGAACCAGCCACGACCCATCTCCCTCACCTTCCTCATGATCATTGATGCCCCACGAGGTGATATCTTGCATGGAGCCCCAGACAGAGGGAGATTGACCGTCATCTTGAACCCATCTTCAATGCTCTTACTGAGGGAAGGAGGTTGTTGGCCAAGATCTTGCGATGCATGGCCCCATCCATCCTCCCCTCGAAACGGTGCAGTCGTCCTTTCCCCTTTGCAGAAAAGCATCCCCAAAGAATGATGCTTCCAACTCCATGCTTCACGGTTGGGATGGTGTTCTTGGGGTTGTACTCATCCTTCTTCCTCCAAACACAGCGAGTGGAGTTTAGAACAAAAAGCTCTATTTTTGTCTCATCAGACCACATGACCTCCTCCCATTCCTCCTCTGGATCATCCAGATGGTCATTGGCAAACTTTATACTGGCCTGGACCTGCGCTGGCTTGAGCAGGGGGACCTTGCATGTGCTGCAGGATTTTAATCCTGCAATGGGATTTTCTGGATTTTTGTTTTAGATTCCATCTCACAGTTGAAGAGTACAGACCTCTACATGCTTTGAAAGTAGGAAAATCATCAAAATCAGCAGTGTATCAAATCCTTGTTCTCCCTCTGCTCCCCTAGTCTTTGCGTGTTATTGTCTCGTGTCTTGAGCCAGGTTGGACTGTACTTCTTCATTAAAATCCACCTACGATTCGACTTCGCTGTTTCCGCTTCGCCTTCATCTCAGTCCTGAATAATACACCTAAAGGTATGGAACACAATGGAGCCGAAGGTGGGGCCGGTGTTGTGGACCCGGTAAAGAAACATTTGTCCATGCTGGCCAGCCTAGATGCCGCGATGGACAGCGTTTTGAAAGCGGTACAGCGCCTATAGCTGAGCCAGCAAAACACAGCAACACTGGCCATTTCGCCACCTTCCCAACCTGCGTTGCCCGGCACAGGAGCGGTGCACATCCCGCTTCCCGGACTACGATGGGATGACGGCCCGCTGCCAGGGTTTCCTGCTACAAGAGGACATTGCGCTTCAGTCGATCCATCCTGCGCCGACAGATGCCCAGAAGATCTCACTCGTTTCCTGCCTGTCCAGGAAAGCCTTGGACTGGGCCAACGCCATGTGGAACATTGAGGGACCCACCCAGGGCAGCTATCCTAAGTTAATCCGCCGTTTCTGAGGTGTTTTCGACCATCCCCCCCGAGGGACGAGAGGCGGGTGAACGACTCTTCCATCTACGGCAGGGGACGAGGAGTTCGCACTGGAGTTCCGAACCCTGTCAGGGGGTTCTGGGTGGAATGAGCGGGCCCTCATCAACCACTTCTGCTGCAGCCTTTGGGAGGATGTCCGAAGGACGCTGGCATGCCATGACGCTACTCTCTCTTTAGATCAGCTTGTCGAGATTGCCATCCGCCTCGACAATCTGCTGGCTGCCCGAGGACGTCCAGGAAGTGGCCCGCATGTTCTGCCCCGACACCTGGACACCGCCGTCCCCATGGACCTGGTGGCGGCTGAACTCCTGGGCAGAGGTCGGGGAGGACGGGTGTGGAGAGCCTCCAAGGGGAAACGAGGCCGTTCCTCTGCACCGCAACATTCCTCCTTCCCGAGTCGAGGGGTGACAGGCATGGCACTTCACGGCTCATTCACCACTTGCCTCCCCTCTCTCTCAGTGGACCATTCCGAGTTCCATGGTTTTCTACTGATCTCCCAGTGTAAGGCGCTGGTAGATTTGTGCGCTGCTGAGAATTTCATTGATAGGTCCTTCGCTTTACGCACGCACATACCCCTCAAGGTCTTTACATGCTCCGTCCCTGTGCCGCCTTCTCGCAGAAGCTCAGTGCGGCAGAGCGGAATTATGAGAGGGGGGAATTATGAGAGTTAGAGAGGGCCGAACACCCTTTCCTCGTCTGGACTGACCACCGCAACCTGGTGTACACGCCAGGCAAAGTGGGTTATGTTCTTCACCCAGTTTGTTTTCATTCTTACATACAGGCCTAAGAGCAAGAACGTCAGGGTCGATGCGCTGTCTCATCAGCATGACATGGAGGAGAGGCCAGTGGATGATGCTCCTGTGCTGCCGGCGTCGTGCATCGTGGCGCTGGTGGTGTGGGAATTGGACACGGACATCGCTCGAGCGCAGCGTGACAAGCCCTCTCACACATATGTGCCGGCGTCTGTCCGTGACCGGCTCATCTACTGGGCTCATACATCTCCCTCCTCCGGTCATCCTGGTATCGGGCAGATGATGCTTGCCCTGACCAGTAAATACTGGTGGCCAGCCTTAGCTAAGGAGGTGAGGGTGTAAGTCTCTTCCTGCTCGGTGTGCCCCCAGAGTAAGGCACCCCAACACTTGCCGATAGGTAATTTGCACCCCTTGCCCATTCCACAACGACCATGGTCCCACATTTCCGTTACTCCGTCCTTACTGATCTTTCCCTTTCCCAGGGCCATACCACTATCTCGATCATTGTGGACCAGTTCTCTAACTCCTGCCACCTCTTGCCTCTGCCCGGTCTTCCCACTGCCCTGCAAACTGCGGTGGCTCTGTTCACGCATGTCTTCCGGCACTACGGGGTGCCCGTGGACATTGTGTCTGACCGGGGTCCCCAGTTCAAGTCCAGGGTTTGGAAGGCGTTTATGGAGTGCCTGGGGGTCTTGGTCAGCCTGACCTCAGTCAACCAGGAAGTGGGCAGGTTCCTTTGGTCGTATTGCCAGGACCGACTGGGGGAGTGGTCTGAGTTCCTGCCGTGGGCAGAATACGCCCTCAACTCGCTCCTCCACTCCTCCACAGGAATCACCTTTCTAGTGTGTTCTGGGATACCAGCCGGCCCTGGCACCCTGGACCCTGAGCCAGACTGGTACCCTTGCGGTGGACGACTGGTTCCGGTGGGCGGGAGGCCGTGCAGGATCGCCTCCAGCTCGTGGTCCGCCACCAAAAAACCTTCGCCAACCGTCACCTCAGGGAGGCCGCGGTGTATCGGCCGGGAGACCGGGCCTGGCTCTCGACCAGGGACCTGGCCCTCTGCATGCCCTTCTGGAAGCTGAGCCCGCAGTTTGTAGGGCCCTTTAAAGTCCTGAGGAGGGTCAACGAAGTAACATACAGGTTGCAATTACCCCCTGACTACTGTATTAACTCCTCGTTTCATGTGTCTCTCCTCAGGCCAGTGGTAGTTGGTCCCCTTCAATCGGTTGGAGATTTTGGTGTCCGTTACCTTTTTTATGTAATTTTTTTTCTAAACGAATTACACAATGTACATGATTTTGATCTTTAATACATTTTGTTCATCAAGAATATGTTTGATTTAAGTGTTCCGTAAATTTTTCTGAGCAGTGTAATTGAGGCATGTTTGGAGCAATCAGTGTAACTGCACACAAAGCCTGTCATTGGCACTCACCACACACAGCATCATGGAAATACGCACCTTTTAACATCCCAATCTTCCACATTCTATTGTACTTGCAACCATACTAGTGGTGAGTGTCAGTCCTAACCCATTGCCAAATACCATTTTTAACCATAGACTGATGATATCTAAGGGTTATTATCAAATCTATGAATATGGAAAATGCTGCATCTTTTCCTTTAGAAGGAAAGAAATGGCCCTGACCTGTGGGTACTGGACTACATTACATCTCTGAAGGTGTACTGTGGTATCTGGCAACAACATGTTAGCAGTAGATCCTTTAAATCCTGTAAGTTGCAAGTTGGGGCCTCCATGGATCGGACTTGTTAGTCCAGCACATCCCACACATGCCCGATTGGATCGTGATCTGAGGAATTTGGAGGCTGAGTCAACACCTTGAATCTGTTGTGTTCCTCAAAATATTACCTAACCATTTTTGCTTTTTGGCAGGGCGCATTATCCGGCTGAAAGTAGCCAATGCCATCAGGGATTACCGTTGCCATGAAAGGGTGCACATGATCTCCAACAATGAGGTAGGTGGTACATGTCAATGTAACATCCACATGAATGGCAGGACCCAAGGTTTCGCAGCAGAACATTGCCCAAACATTGTCTCCTTCCCATAGTGCATCCTGGTGCTGTGTGTTCTCCAGGTAAACGATGCACACACACCCGGCCACATGATGTAAAAGGAAACCTGATTCGTCAGACCAAGCCATGTTCTTCCATTGCTCCATCGTTGAGTTCTGATGCTCGTGCCCATTGTAGGCGCTTTCAGAAGTGGACAGGGGTCAGCATGGGCACCCTGACTGGTCTGCGGCTACACAGTTCCATACACAACAAACTGCAATGCACTATGTGTTCTGACCCTTTCCTATCAGTACCAGCATTAACTTTTTCAGCAATCTGAGCTACAGTAGCTTGTCTGTTGGATCAGACCACATGGGCGAGCCTTTGCTCCCCACGTGCATCAATGAGTCTTGGCCACCCATGACACTGCCGCCAGTTCACCGCTTTTCCTTCCTCAAACCACTTTTGAACACCCCACAAGGGCTGCAGTTTTAGAGATGCTCTGACCCATCTTGCTATCACAATTTGTCCCTTGTCAAAGTTGCATTTTTCCTGCTTCTAACACATCAACTTTGAGGACAGAATGTTCACTTGTTGCCTAATGTACCCCACCCACTGACAGGGACCATGATTATGAGATCATCAGTGTTATTTACTTCACCTGTCAGTGGTCATAATGTTAAGGCTGATCGGTGTATGTCAATGTATGCACGCAAGTCTGGCTGGAAATTAACGTCTGCTGAATTACTGTAATAAAGATCATTATAGTCTGCTTGGATGTATGTTTTTTGTTCAAACCACTGTGTGTTTGTATGTGTGTTGTATGACCATCCCTTCCGCCCCAGCCTTTCCTGTAGCCATGGGTCCCCACCCCAGGCAGTGAGGGACTCAAGCCCCCCCTCTAATCCCTCCACCTAATTCACACACCTCTGCCCTTTCACATAGAGTCGGGCCATTGTGTAAGTAATTGAGATATGAGGGGGACATAAAGAGTTAATGAAAAAGGTAAGATGGAGGGATAAATGAAGAGAGGGAAAATGGGGTAAATATAAGAGAGAAAATATAAAAAAGAGAGAGTAAAATATTGAAAGCTAGAGAAGGGGAGGGTGATAATTTTTTCAGTAGCTTCAAAATTCCTTTATTGGCACCAATTTGAACCTATGCTAGTACAACAAAAACAATGAAACCGTACACTACACAAATTAACCAATTCTCAAACAAAAACAAATTAATTAGATTATTTTTTTTACATGCAGTTAAAACAACTATTCTTTAACCACTATTCTTACATCTCCATTCACAACAAAGACACACCCATAACACCCAACACATACCACTGCCTTTATGACACAGCTGGACTGGTCAGTACTTTTTCTCTAGAATAACATTGTGCGGTGGGGAGAGAGAAAAAGAGGAAAGGGAGAAGAGAGAGGTAGAGTGAAAAAAAGAGAGATATAGCACTCTATAGAAAATAGGAGAGGCGTCATGCAAGGAGTAGATAGTAAAAGTGGACACATTATTTGGTACATGAGTGTATGATCCAGGTCAAACAGTTCAGTCCCTCAAAGACAGTAAAACATGGCAAAATCGGTTTCCACTAAGGTTATTTACTGGCTTACGAGTTAGGTTTAGGGTAACAGCCACACAATTGATCAAAGTTAGAACTTCGGTAACTCTTCGGTTTAGGCATTATGGGTCAGGTTAAGGGCAAGTATAAAGGTTTGTTTATTAATGTTAAGGTCAGGGTTGAGATTCAGGGATAGGGAACATGGATTTCTAGGACTTAGAAAAACAAGTGTGTGTGCTATTATGAGTGACAGACTACAAGTGTCTTTTATCAGATAAGCCCACTGAGCCTTTAATGAGAGGTTTTACAGGTCAGCAGAAACTCTAAATCTTAAACACAAATATACACAATCAACGGCTTCAGAATTAGGTAACCGCAGGCCAAACCAGTAGGGGATCTCGGAGCTGCAGTGGTCCCTAGACGTGATTTACCAACCACTGTACCACTGCCACGTGGGTTAACCTGGGAAGGTATGATGGCTAGGGGAGTAAACCCTGAGCACAAATCTGCAGTTGGGGTCAAGCGTAAACAGGACTCAGCAAATCGGATCACTGACAGTCCCCTGCAGCCCATACCAGACAAGGTCGTCATGAACTTCTCAATGGACTGCATACCCTCACCCTGACTTTAATCCTTTCCTTGCACAAACCCCTTGCTCAAAATCCCCTCCCACAAAGCCAAGTGGCGATTTGGAATGGCGGCAGGTACAGTCCAAGGATGTGTGGCTGGGAGTACCTAGCCAAACCATGCACACAGGCAGCAATAGAGTGATGGTCGTTGAGATGCAGGAAGGAATACTGTTTCTCTTGGTAGCTTATTCTGCGACTGAGCAAGCCCACACGCTCTCCCCTGGTGGGGAAGGTCCTGGAAAAGGGTGTCCAAAAATGTTCTGCTCTCCCAACTCCGGATGGTAAACCACAACCATGGCGGTTGAAAAAAAGTAATTTACTTACAAATAGACTCATGGAACGTATTCACCCAGCTAGACACGGTGAGTCACCAGCTAGGCCTCATCAAATAATAGCTCTGGTGGCCCTTGAGCTCAGTATATATAACATTGACATTGTAGCACTTAGTGAGACCAGACTACATGGAAAGGATTCCTTGACAGAAGCTGGTGCATGGTACACTTTCTTCTAGAAAGGAGTCCCTGAGAGTACATGTCACCTCCATGAACTGGGCTTCACTGTGAAGACACCTGCTGCAACGCATATCTGATTCACCATTGGCATCAACAAGAGGCTGACGACATGGTGCATTCCACTTACAAATGGACGTTGTGCAACTCTCATCAATGCCTATGCACCAACCCTGGACGCAGAGCAACGTATCAAAGAGGACTTTTACAGAGCTCTGCATCATTCAGAAAACCCCAGCCACAGATAAACTCATCCTCATGGAAGGCTTCAATGCCGGAGTGGGCTCTAAAGCATCTCATATGGAGTACAGTTCTTGGAAAGCATGGAGTGGGGAAAAGGAACAAATACCATCTGTTCAGAACATCACCTGGTCATCACAAATACATTATACCAAATGAATAACAGGCACAAAACCAGCTGGCAACACCCCTGCTCAAAGCATTGGCACCTCCTGGACTATATCATCCTTCACCATCAGGACAGACAGGATGTGCTCATCACCCAAGCCATGTGTGGGGATGATTGTTGGACTGATCATCAGACCCAAACATTCAACAACCCAACCACCATAGGCAACCTCAGATGCCTTGTGGCAGAAAATCTTACTCAAGTACCTGAGGAATCAACTGATTGGCCAGTTTGTGCACCGCTATCCACAGCGCAGCCTCAGATGCTCTGGGTCTGTCAAAGAAATGCCATCAGAACTGGTTTGACAACAACTCTCCTGAAATACAGTTACTCTTGCAAGCAAAACATGAAACCTGCCTGTCAAACTCAGAATCATCCACACTGAAAGCTTCCTTTTCTGAAGCAAGAGCTATAACCCAGTGAGCTCTACGGGTTATTAAGACACCTGGTGGGCTCAGAAGGCACACAAAATTAAAATCCTTGCAGACTGTAATAACACCCAAGTCTTCTATTACGATGGACAGCTGAGTGTGTGTAGCAGAAATACCCTTCCCTTTTTTTCATCCATAGCAACTTTCTCAATGCTACGCTGACCATATGGCCTATCTTCCAACTCTAGTTTAATTTGACACACAAGTTATCATACTGAATATCACCACTACTGCTCCACACACACAAAGAAAAAAACAAAATTTAATTAAAGCAACCTTGAACACAAACAAAGGAGTGTTGGTGCTGGACCTCTGATTATGTTTTTTGAAAGTCACCAACATTTTGAGGCCCATAAGAAATGTGACTAAAGTAGCTTTTTACCATTTAAGAAATAATTTAAAGGTGCACCCCTTTCTCTGTCAGGTCAGTACTGAGAGAGTAATGCTGCTGTTATCACTAGCAGAATTGACTATTGTAATGCTCTCATATCTGGTCCCAAAAATAAAACATCAACTCCAAATAATTCAGAATGCAGCAGCACGAGTGCTAAAGAAAAACAGAAAGAGAGCAGACATTACACCTATTTTAGAATCCCTGCATTGGTTGCCAATATGTTTTAGAATAGATTTTAAAATTGCCATATTGATTTTTAAAGCACTGAAAAACAAGCACCTGAATACATATCAGATTTGTTTTTAAGATATGTTCGTGGTTGGTTTCTTAGATCCTCTGGCACTGGGCTTTTGGTTGTCGATGCAGTCAGGACAAAGACGTTTGGTGAAACTGCCTTTAGCCGTTATGGTCCTGTACAATGTACAGTAAAAATCAAAATCTTTACTGTACATTGTGTAATTCGTTAAAAACAAAATGACGTAACAGCGGTCAATGGAAACCAAAATCACCAACTGATTGAAGGCTGGATTCAAACTCCGAACACTGAAAGTAAACAATCTAGATCACAGGCTGGTCCAACTTGCATGACTTTCATCACGGCAACTCTTAATGTGACTCAGTGGTGTGTATGGCACCCACGGGCCTAGACGCACTCTCGACAAGATCTGAGAATGCTCCTGATGAGATGGCAAATGGTATCCTGGGAATCTCCTCCCAGACCTGGATCAGGGTATCAATGTGCTCCTGGACAGTCTGTGGCGCTACTTGGTGGCGTTGGACATCCCAGAGGTTCTCAATTGGATTCAGGTCTGGGGAACGTGAGGGCCAGTCAATGGCATCAATGCCTTCGTCATCCAGGAACTGCCTACACACTCTGGTCACAAGGCCGGGCATTAATCCTGCACCAAGAGGAACCCAGGGCTCATTGCACCAACTTAAGGTCTGGCGATGGGTCTGAGGATTTCATTCTGGTACCTAACTGCAGTCAGAGTATCGTTGACTAGCATGTGGAGGTCTGTGCAACCCTCCAAGGATATGCCTCCACAGAGCATCACTGACCCACCACCAAACCGGTCATGCTGGATGATGTTGCACGCAGGATAATGTTCACCATGGCATCTCCAGACTCCTTCACGTCTGTCACATGTGCTCAGTGTGAACCTGCTCTCATCTGTGATGAGAATGGGGCACCAATGCTGGACATTCCAATTCTGGTGTTCACTGTTGAATGCCAATTGAGCTGCATGCTGCTGATCTGTGGGCACAGGTCCCACTATAGGACATCAGTGCCTCATGCCACCCTCATGGAGACTAATTCTGTCAGTTCGGTCAGAAACATGCACACCAGTAGCCTGCTGGAGGTCATTTTGTAGGGCTCTGAAAGTGCTCCTCCTGTTTCTCCCTGTACAAAGGAGCACATACCGGTCCTGCTGCTGGGTTTATGCCCTTCTACGGCCCTGTCCAGCTCTCTTCGTGTAACGGCCCATCTCCTGGTATCTCCTCCATGCTCTTGAGACTGTTTGGCCTCTTAACTGGACTCAAAAAGACTAAAACAGCTGCAGCTCATTCAGAATGCTGCTGCTAGAATGTTAATCCGGTTCTTAAATATTTGCACTGGCTTCCAGTCAGAATAGATTTTAAAATAGTGCTTTTAGTAAATCACTGAATGGTTTAGTCCCTGAATACATTTCTGATATATTTGAAGAATATAAACTGAGCAGGGCTCTTAATACCATGAACACAGGTCAGCTAGTAGAATCCAGAGTCTAAACTAAAGATGACCAAGCTGCGTTTAGCAGTTATGCTGCACACAACTGGAATAAACTACCAGAAGATCTTAGATGTGCCCCAAACATATACATTTTTTAATCCATGTTAAAAACACTTGTCTTTTCACGTGCCTATGACTGAGCACTTAAACTTAACCACACTGTTTTGCCTTACAGCTTTTATAGCTTCCTATGTTTTTATGCCGTTTTTTGGTTTTATGCTATTGTATTTTTATATTTTTTCTTTTTCTTTGTAAAGCACATTGAATTGTGTTTATGTATGAATTGTGCTATATGAATAAACTTGCTTGCTTTTATTGGGAGACACAGCAAACCTTGTAACAGCACGTATAAAACAATGTGCCATTCTGAATGGATTGCAGGTGGAGATGAGCTGCTTGGCACTCATGCTCAATACTGTTCCAATGCCAAATTGGTTTGGCATGCTCTTTGACTATGCTTGACAGCATGTTTTTAGTTTTCATGTGGACAGAGATTTTTTTTAAATAGTGCTTTTATGGACAGGATTTTTTTTTAAGTAAGGACAGAAAGAAACATACCTGTGTGTGTGGACGAGGCCATAGAATCCCCCCAAAAAGGGGGCAAAGGCTTCTGAATAAAACACAAAAGAGAGCAAGCAGGCAAATGTACATAAGGATGTAGGCAGAGAATCGTCAAGGCTGGTAAAAGCATCTAAACACAGGTAAATCTATTCAGAAAGTAATTCACAGGCTTTGTAGGACTGGAAAACAATACCTCACAATGGAGAAAAGCAAACATATAACTAGAAAAAAAAAAAAAAAAAAAAGGCTACATTCAGAAAAAAACACAAAAACAGAACCTCAAACGTTAGTCTTAAGACCATGGCAACAGTTCACAGTAACAGTTATGAGTTAAAGAATCATACTAAAACTACAATAAATATTTATAAAGATGTAAGAGGTGTATTATACTGTAGTTTGTTATGGGATGCGTATGAATTTTGTTTTGATTAGAAATTTCACTAGCTTTGCTAGCATGTTCCCCAACTACCAACATTGGCTGTTAGCAACAGTCTCAAAAACCTTTATTTTACATTTTTGTTTTCCTGAAAAGTGACAATCTTGCTGTCTCTTAATATCCGTAATTAACATTATAAACATAAACATTTTGTAAGACAACAACGTGAAAATGTATTTTTTTTTATTTAGGATTGTACTGGCAAATCACTGCAAAAATTTGGATGTTAGCCACTGATTTACAAAGTATAAAGATTATCCATCCATTCATCCATCCATCTTCTTCCGCTTCATCCGGGGCCGGGTCGCGGGGGCAGCAGTCTAAGCAGAGATGCCCAGACTTCCCTCCGGAGGCATCCGAAACAGATGCCCAAGCCACCTCAGGTGACCCCTCTCGATGTGGAGGAGCAGCGGCTCTACTCCGAGCTCCTCCCGGGTGACCGAGCTTCTCACCCTATCTTTAAGGGATCGCCCAGCCACCCTGCGGAGAAAGCTCATTTCGGGTCATGACCGAAAGGACAAGATCCCGGATACAGGCGGCCGAAATGAGTTTTCTCCGCAGGGTGGCTGGGCGATCCCTTAGAGATAGGGTGAGAAGCTCGGTCACCCGGGAGGAGCTCAGAGTAGAGCCGCTGCTCCTCCACATCGAGAGGGGTCAGCTGAGGTGGCTTGGGCATCTTTTTCGGATGCCTCCGGAACGCCTTCCTGGGAAGGTGTTCCGTTCCCGTCCCACCGGGAGGAGACCCCGGGGAAGACCTAGGACACGCTGGAGGGACTATGTCTCCCGGCTGGCCTGGGAACGCCTCGGTGTCCCCCCGGAAGAGCTAGAGGAAGTGTCTGGGGAGAGGGAAGTCTGGGCATCCCTGCTTAGACTGCTGCCCCCGCGACCCGGCCCCGGATAAGCGGAAGAAGATGGATGGATGGACATCATTAAAACACAGATTATTATTCACTAATGATCTAAAACATTGTTCTCAACAACAATGCCCAGAAATAGGAGCTGACAGAAAATGTAAATGAAAATACTTTGCAACCATTCTCTAGCAAACATTCCTTCCACTTTAAAGTTTCCAAATTAAAGACCCTCAGTGTCACCAACTGTAGGCCCATATTCCATGATTTCCTTCAAATTTCTCACAGCCATAACAGCTTCAGAGAAAGTCAGGTTGCAGTCTCATTATTCACAATCATAGCCATTCAGGATTGAATTTAAAAATAAAAGGCATTCAATTAAATGTTCCCTTACAGTGAAAGTTACAGAACATTCTCCAAAATTAATAAACAAGCATGTATTCACACCCCATGTAAATTGGTGAGAACAAGTATTTGATACACTGCAAAATCGGCAGTGTTTCCCATTTACAAAGCATGTAGAGGTTTTTATCATAGGTACTCTTCAACTGTGAGTGACGGAATCTAAAACAAAAATCCAGAAAATCACATTGTATGCTTAAGTAATTAATATGCATTTTATTGCATGACATAAGTATTTGATGCATCAGAAAAGCAGAACTTAATATTTGGTACAGAAACCTTTGTTTGCGATTACAGAGATCATACGTTTCCTGTAGTTCTTGACCAGGTTTGCACACTGCAGCAGGGATTTTGGCCAACTCCTCCATACAGACCTTCTCCAGATCCTTCAGGTTTCGGGGCTGTCGCTGGGCAATACGGACTTTCAGTTTCCTCCAAAGATTTTCTATTGGGTTTAGGTCTGGAGACTGGCTAGGCCACTCCAGGACCTTGAGATGCTTCTTACGGAGCCACTCCTTAGTTGCCCTGGCTGTGTGTTTCGGGTCGTTGTCATGCTGGAAGACCCAGCCACGACCCATCTCCCTCACCTTCCTCATGATCATTGATGCCCCACGAGGTGAGATCTTGCATGGAGCCCCAGACCGAGGGAGATTGACCGTCATCTTGAACCTTTTTTCTAATAATTGCACCAACAGTCGTTGCCTTCTCACCAAGCTGCTTGCCTATTGTCCTGTAGCCCATCCCAGCCTTGTGCAGGTCTACGATTTTATCCCTGATGTCCTTACACAGCTCTCTGGTCTTGGCCATTGTGGAGAGGTTGGAGTCTGTTTGATTGAGTGTGTGGACAGGTGTCTTTTATACAGGTAACGAGTTCAAACAGATGCAGTAAATACAGCTTATGAGTGGAGAACAGGAGGGCTTCTTAAAGAAAACCTAACAGGTCTGTGAGAGCCGGAATTCTTACTGGTTGGTGTATCAAATACTTGTTCTCCCCACTGTAAATACTTAGTGGAAGAACTTTTAAATTAAATTCTTAGAGCAACATCAATCGATTGTTTTTCTAATAATTACTCGTGCTTACTAAATTTGGTCAGGAATCACTGTTGGACAGCAATATTTAATGTCTCAGATTATTTGAGTCTGAGTCACTCTGGTGAATCTTTTAATGTGTGTAATTGTCCAATGGAAATTAAAAAAAGCTTTGTAGAGCTTTTTCTATTATTTCTTTTGATATTTAAGATACTCCCCATCCCCTCCCAATGACGTGTAACAGAATAAGAATAAATATCCTGTTTTCCTATATTTTAATATATCATATCCAAAGTTTGTATGAAAGTTTTGTATGAAGCCGCATTATGTAGCTAGTTGGCAATCTATTCCCTTGTTGAAAGCAGAGTATTTTGCAGAGCTACACTGGTCTCAAAAGATTTGGTTTTTGACCATTGCTTCTGCTTTCTTTAACAAAATTACATACCTAAAAAAAAAAGAAAAAAGAAAAAAAAAGAATATAGAATACATTTGCTTTTGTTTTGTATGGTTAGATGACAAAGCAGAAGAGCTGTGCATTATGGTTCTGATGCAGATGAGGTACAGCTTTTTATTTAATCAAAACTGCTTCAATCAACCACTTCCTTCACCTGGATTCTCCTCCAATTTATTTTCATCTTTACACTGATGAGCCAAAACATTGACCACTCAGAGGTGAAGTGAATAACGAATAAGGGCACATGTCAAGGTCTAAGGAGATTAAATGGTAAGCAAACAGTCAGTTCTCTTAGTCAACATGTTGGATGCAGAGAAATGGGCAGGAGTAAAGACCTGAGCGAATTGTTCTGGCTAGATGACCAGGTCAGAGAATCTCTGAAACGACAAGGCTCTTGGGGTGCTTCCAGTCAGCTGTGGTGAGTTCCGACAGTTGTCCAATGAGGGACAAACCACAAACCAGCAAAAGGGGTTGGTCACGCGGGCAATGAAGTGTATTCTGTCTGATCAAAATCAACAGAAGGTCTTCTGTTGCACAAGTCACAGAAAATTGCACGGATTGATATTGGAGGAATGTGTGAACACACAGTGCATTGCATCCTGCTGCGTAGACTGAGTGCCCATGCTGACCCGTGTCCACTGTTGAAAGCGCCTACAATGGGCATGCCAGCCTCAGAACTGGGTCTTGAAGCAGTGGAAGGTTGTCTGGTCCGATTTGTGCGCCTTCTACCTGGGGAAGTGATGGCACCAGCATGTACTGTGGGAAGAAGACAAGCTGGTAGAGGGGGGTGTGATGCTCAGGGCAACGTTCTGTTGGGAAACCCTGGGTCTGGGCATTCATGTCAACTTTAATTTGACTCCTGCCATTAACCTAAACATCATTCTAGACCAGGTACACAGCTTCATGGCAATGGTATTCCCTGTTGGCAGTGGTCTCTTTCAGCAAGATAATGCGCCAATGCTACACTGCACACATGATTTGTGAATGGATTGAGGAACATAATTAAATGTTCAAGGTGTTGCCCTGGCCTCAATCCGATAGAACATCTGTGGGATGTGTTAGACCAAAAAGTCCAATCCACAGTGGCTCCACCTGGCAACTTACAGGACTGGATTTGCTTCTAATATATTGGTGCCAGATATCACAGGACACCTTCAGGGGTCATGTATAGTCCATGCCTTGGTGGGTCAGAACTACCAACAGCATATTAGGCAGGTGGTCATGTTTTGGCTCAGCAGTGTATACTATAATTGAAATTTTAGCTGCAAATGTGTACCCAGTAAAATAAACCTTAGTATACTATAATTTTATTTATTTTTTTCCAGTAGGATAATTACACAATTTGTTTTCATGGTAAAGACACCAGGAGTTGCTATGGCAGAGAAGTGCTTTGAATAGGTATTAGTTCAGTGGTGTGACATCCCATCACTACATCTTTATCACAAGGTTGCTCATCTAGAATACACGCTCAATTCTCAGGCCAACAACTCACACATTCAAATTCTAAATTAAGTCAACAAGTTTAAACAAAGTACAAACAAGTCTTCATTTACATTGGAGTGTCCGATATAAACCACATTGTTTACGATAGGTCAAGGGTCCCCAACTCTGATTTTGGTAGAGCAACTTACTGTTCAGGTTCATTCCTGCTAGCAGTAACTCATTCATCTAATAATTTTCCTGAATTCTGATTTGTTGATTATGTGTTATTGATGGACAGGAGCAAAGTCCTCCAGAATTACTCTTTAGGACGAGAATTTGAGAACACTGGCGTATGCAATAACTTACTAAATTGTACTTCAGCGTACAAGTGATATGGAAAATCCATAGATAGACCATAAACCTTTATAGGAGCATGACGTGAAGAGTAAAAACTCACTAAACTCATGTATGCATCTTTGCTCCACAAGCAAAATGAGATCCCATCATGACGAACATCTCTGGACAACCTGAGAAAGCACATTTATAACACTGTTAGCAATTTATCTCAATCTGACTAAAAGTACGCATTACAAGTAAAAATTTAGACATACAAAAGGTTTTTGAAGATGTAATCAGCTGAAAAGTGGATGACATCTACTAATCTAAAAATTGTTTTAAACTAGTGGTGCTGTGTTCAATAGCTGAACTAATAGAGCATGACTCTTGCAACACTAGAGTTGTGCCCAGGGTTCCTTCCCATGGGGTAACAGTACAATGTTCCTTTATATATACTCACTACTGTAAATCACATCAGAACATCTGCTCAGTGACTAAACTGTTAAAAATAGGTTATTTTAAATGTTTGTTTTTTTTGGATAAGTATATGATTAAGCTTTTTTAATTTGGCCATAACGTCCACTTACTCAAATGTTTAGTTGATCAAACGCAGTTATACCAGCATCCTCTGGAAAGCCTCCAAAGCAGCAGAGAGCAGAATACACACTGTCAAAAATAAAGATTTTTGACAGTGAGGATGCTGGGGCCCATAAGAGCATACTTAGATGTGTTGTAGCCTTTGTAGGTATGTCTGTCAGGAAAGCACAGATGTGAATCCCAATACAGTATCTCACAAGAGTGAGTACACCCCTCACATTTTAGCTAATATTTGATTATATCTTTTCATGTGACAACACTGAAGAAATGACACTTAGCTACAATGTAAAGTAGTGAGTGTACAGCTTGTATAAGTATACATTTGCTGTCCCCTCAAAATAACACAGCCATTAATGTCTAAACCGCTGGCAACAAAAGTGACTTCACACTTAAGTGAAAATGTCAAAATTGGGGCCAAGTAGCCATTTTCCCACCCCGCTGTCACGTGACTCGTTAGTGTTAAAAGGTCTCAGGTGTGAATGGGGAGCAGGTGTGTTAAATTTGGTGTTATCGCTTTCACACTCCCTCAGACTGGTCACTAGAAGTTTAACATGGCACCTCATGGCAAAGAACTCTCTGAGGATCTGGAAAAAAAAAAATTGTCGTTCTACATTAGATGTATGAGTGCTGCCAGCATTGCTGCAGAGGTTGAATGGGTGGCGGGTCAGCCTGTCAATGCTCAGACCATACGACGCGCACTGCATCAAATTTGTCTGCATGGCTGTCCCAGAAGGAAGACTCTTCTGAAGAGGATGAACAAGAAATCCCGTAAACAGTTTGCTGAAGACAAGCAGACTAAGGACATGGATTACTGGAACCATGTCCTGTGGTCTGATGAGACTTGATTCAGATGGTGTCAAGCGTGTGTGGCGGCAACCAGGTGAGGAGTACAAAGACAGGTGTGTCTTGCCTACAGTCAGGCATGGTGGTGGGAATGTCATGGTCTGAGGCTGCATGAGTGCTGCCGGCACTGGGGAGCTACAGTTCATTGAGGGAACCATGAATGCCAATATATTGTGAAATACTGAAGCAGAGCATGATCCCCTCCCTTCGGAGACTGGGCCGCAGGGCAGTATTCCAACAAGATAACGACCCCAAACACACCTCCAAGACGACCACTGCCTTGCTAAAGAAGCTGAGGGTAAAGGCAATGGACTAGCCAAGCTTGTCTCCAGACCTAAACCCTATTGAGCATCTGTGGGGCATCCTCAAATGGAAAGGGGGAGGAGCAAAAGGTCTCTAACATCCACCAGCTCTGTGATGTCATGTAGGAGTGGAAGAGGACTCCAGTGGCAACCTGTGAAGTTCAGGTGAACTCCATGCCCAAGAGGGTTAAGGCAGTGCTGGAAAATGATGGTGGCCACACAAAATATTGACACTTTGGGCCCAATATGGACATTTTCACTTAGAAGTTTACTCACTTTTGTGAGTCATTAATGGCTGTGTATTGTGTTATTTTGAGGGGACAACAAATGTACACTGTTCTACAAGCTGCACACTCACTACTTTACATTGTAATAAAGTGTCATTTCTTCAGTGTTGTCACATGAAAAGATACAATCAAATATTTACAGAAATGTGAGGGGTGTACTCACTTTTGTGAGATACTGTATGCTCATTAGATGTCATCTTTAGCAATCAATGAATTCACTTTTGGCTTTAAGCCTTCGGTGTCACAATTTTCTGTTGCAGATGACATTACAATCTAAACAAGCGATTTTGTTGATAACTTAAGGTTAGTTAACGTGAAGCAATGTCATAAATCACATTGTCTCAATAAATAATGTGTTAATTCAAACATTTGGTCATGTTAACAGCGTCAATACATAAAAAAAATCTACATATTTGGAAACCATATTACCAATCTAACTACCTTTAGCTAACTAACAAAGTTAGCGTACTTACAGTGTACTTATGAAAATGCTGCGCTTTTCAGTGTACCAGTCTTCCGAAATGAGGGGGCGGGACTTAAACGTTCAGCGGTAGCCTTCTTCTTCTGTGGGGTTTAACGGTGGTTGACATCCAACGCTATTGGTGCATTACTGCCACCTACTGTAAAGGAGTTTGGGTCAACTCCAGGGAGGACTTAAATGCTCCCTGCCAACCCAGTTTCTCTCAGGAACACCAACAGACACCTAACCACTCCCCCGAACATCCCCTCCCCAGCATAGATCCTAGAATCAACACGTTCACCCCCTCTGCCCTCAGACCCTGTTGCAACCTCTCCCTCTCCCTCTCATAGAGTCTGCACTGCCTCAGGACATGATCCACCGTCTCCACTTCCCCTATGCTTCCCTATCATGTGTAGCGTGCCGTGCAATCCACATTGCCCTACCCTCAATCTAGTCAAAATCCTTTCCTCCATCCTACTCCTAACTGCCCTCCTTCCATCCCCAATCTCACCCTGTATCTGGAACAAGTGCCGTCCTTTCGTGTCCACATTCCACTGGTCCTGCCACATCTTCCTCACCTCATTCCACATCACCACCTTAGCCTCTGCCCTGCTCAAGGGCACCACCACGTCCACCACCCCCTCACCAGGGCCTGTTTCGCTAGTTTATCGGCTGCTTCGTTTCCCGCCACCCCAGCATGAGCCCCAACCCACATGAATGAGACCTGCATCCCATCTCTTCTAACTCTATCCTGTGCTTCCAACACCCTGTTTAAAATGTCCTGCCGCCTAGTGGACTTGAAAGACTGCAAACTAACCAACACCTCACATGAATCAGAGCAAATAACCACCCTATCCGGCTTCGTGTCCTCCACCAACCTCAATGCAAAATGCACCGCCAAAAGTTCAGCCGTGTATACCGCCAAGTGATCCGTAACCCTTTTAGTGACACTCACACCTGCTCCCCTAACTACAAAAGCTGCCCATCCTTCCACCCCATATACCGCTTCCTGAACCTTCCTGACAACATACATCACATTTTTACCCCTCTTCCACAATGCCCCATCATCAGCATACAGTGACCTACCTACACCCTGCTGAACCCAACAGTACACATCATTAACCATTATAGAAAACAGCACCGGACTGATCACGCTCCCCTGAGGGGTTCCATTCTCCACAGCAAATTTCCTGGACATCGCTGTCCCCACCCTTACCTGAATTGACCTACCAAACAGGAAGTCTCTAATCCAATTGTACGTCCTGCCTCCAACCCCCATGATTCCGAGCTTAATCAGCAGCCCCTCCTTCCACAACATGTCATACACTTTCTCCACATCAAAAAAGACAGCCACCACTGCCTCACCATTCACCTGTGCCTTCCTGACCTCCGCCTCTAAACACAGAACAGGGTCCATAGTACCCCTTCCTTTCCTAAATCCACTCTGATACAGAGCCACCAATCCCCTGCTCTCCATGAAAAACACCAATCTCCCCACAATCATCCGTTCCATAACGTTCCATAGATGTGACGTCAGTGCTATTGGCCTATAGTTAGACGGTCTTGTCGGATCCTTCCCAGGCTTCCTATTACGCACCACCACCGACTCCTTCCATGCCATCGGTAGCTTCCCCTCTACCCACACTCTGTTCAACAGACCCAACACCTTGCCCAACACCCCATCACTGAGATGGGCCAACATTACATAACACACCTGATCCTTCCCAGGCGCCGTCTTCCCCACCTTATATGAAGCCCTCCTCACCTCAGCCACAGTGAACAGCGCATTCATATCCCCCTCTACGTCCACCCTCCTGTCCATCGCCCCCAGATACTCCCTCACCGTTCCTTCCCTCCCCCCGTTGTTCATCCCCAGTTAAGTTAGACGAGCTATGTACTGTGATGGCAATTTCTAAAGTCCAAATAATTCTATGAAAATGGTAGGTAAGACAGGAGAAATCAATTGCGCAATAAACAGTTTTAATTTACTTGCAAGGAGAAAGTATACAGGTTACAAGGTAACAGTGGATAGTCTCTAACTCAATATAGCTAATTCAACTGTATAAATCACATAGGAAAAAGGTGTGTGGTAAGATGCTGCCATCTGTCTCATGTCAATCAAACACATTCCCTTTGTTCTATCACACAAGTCAAATGCTATCTTTCCTCACCTTATCCTTCCTGCCATAATGTTTACTGTTGTGTTTACCCAAAGGGGCCAACTGACCTTACTCCCCCTGTTGTGTATCTTCTCCTATCCCGTCCTAAAACCCATTGATCTGCATCTGGACAGACAATAGATGCCCCCTATGCAAATACCAGATCCCCCACATTCCTCTACCTATCTTAACAGTGGGACTCAGTCCTTTACTCAGTGAGAATACCGCCCCATTGCCGCCCCAACTATTCCTGCCCTCACCCATTCCTCCACCCTATCCACCTCCCCACCCCCGTCACCAGCACCCATCATCTGATCACCCACCTCCCGGAACCGTTTCCAATCTGCTCTGTCAAACATCCACCTCCCCACTCCACTCTCCAACTCCTCCTTTTCCAGTCTCCAGCCTACTGTACACCTTATGACCAAATCCCCACCCTTCAACACTAGCCCCCACCACTTCTCCCACTTCCTTGTGGATTGCAGCCGTCAGTTTCATTGGACTCATCCCCCCTACACCCCCACCCTCCACAAATGTCAGCAATACCTTGTTCCCCATACCTATCTCAACTACTCCCAGCTCTTCCTCCCCACTACTCTCTCCACCCTTATCGCCATTACTATTACCCATACTGTATAATTTCCTTCTCTTGTTCCCCTCTCCCTCCATTGCCCTGTCCGGCCTTTTCCCACCCCCTTTCGTACCTCCCCTATCCCACTCCTTATGCTTACTTGCCTTGCCCTTACCTGTACCGCTATGCTCCATAGCAGCTCCACTCTCCCCTTCACTATCGCCCATCGCTGACCCAGTCACAACACAGCCGTGCCGAACCGCCGTCACCTCGAAAAGCTAACTCGTTGTCTGCGCGCGTTGTTTTGAAAAATCTACCTCCACTTCTGGCCTCCTCCTCCAGAATATTCCCAATATCAGCTCGTAATCTTCCAAAATACTACCACCTTGTAAAAGGGAGCAGGTGTAGCCTAACGAAAAATTTAAGCTGCCGATGGGATTGGACGTGACAACATCATTGATTATTAATTGACATGAAGTCACATGGCAAAAAAGCTTACCAGCTGTAAAAGTGAAGTCTTACCAAGGGAAATTTGTTAGAAAAGATATCTGCTAAAAACATATATCTATGTGTACAATAAAATATGATTTGTGTAACATTTAACAAGAAACTAACCTCACTGGACACACATATTCTAGTCTGCGCGCGTGTTGTTTTGGAAATGAACAATCACTCAGATTTTTACGTCAATCTCTTTCCGCGGTAGCCAACTTCTGCACATACAGGTACTTCAGAAATGCTTACTGCATTTCGTTGTACTGTACTTGACAATAAAGTGAAATCTAATCTAATCTGTACATAGTTCCAACACCATCATCTCAGACGACAACACTGAGGTAGGCCTGATCAGTGAAAATGACGAGTCAGCCTACAGAAGGAAGAGGTCAAGTGCCTTGCGGCATGGTGCACTGACAACAATCTGGTTCTTAATGCAAAGAAAACCAAGGAGCTCATTGTGGATTACAGGAAGTCTAAAGGTTGCAGTCTCACCCCAGTTCTCATGGATAGCACTGAGGTGGAGCGTTTCCAGCTTCAAATTCCTGCGTGTCCACATCTCAGAGGACCTCTCCTGGACCCTCAACACCTCAACCATGGTCAAAAAGGCGCAACAGCGCCTGTACTTTTTGAGGAGGCTGCAGAGGGCCTGTCTTCCAAGACCCTTGTGAACATTTACCGCTGCACAGTCGAGAGCATTCTGAATAACTGTGCCACAGCATTGTTTGGCTGATACTCCATGGCCGAACAGAAGGCCTTGCAACGGGTGGTGAAAACCACCTAGCACATCACTGGTGCCCAGCTCCCAACCATCGTTGACTTCCAGCGCAAACGGTGTCTACACAGGGCATGTGGCATCATCAGGGACCTGTCACATCCATGCCACAAAGTGTTTGCGCTCCTACCATCAAGTCTCTTCGTTCCCGCGCCAGGAGGTTTAGGAACAGTTTCTTCCTTACTACAGTAAGCTAGCTGAACTTTGTACCCTACACTAACCAAACAAAAAACTGAATCTCCCTGTTTGAATTGATGAAACATGCATGCAAACTCAAATTAACAAATTGTTAAAGAGAAACATTTCAGAAGGTATGAACTTCAGGATCAATTTAGGAGTTATTTCTTTGTTACATACAGTGAGGAGGAAAAAAAATTTATCCCCTGCTGATTTTGTATGTTTGCCCACTGACAAAGAAATTATCAGTCTATAATTTTCATTGTAGGCTTATTTGAACAGTGAATAACAGAATAACTTTGCAATCTTCTGCACGAAAGCTGCGCATGGGACGCTCTCAGACTTTCCAGCATGGCAATGACCCTAAGCACAAGGCCAAGTTGACCCTCCAGTGGTTATAGCAGAAAAAGGTGACGTTTCTGGAGTGCCATCACAGTCTCCTGACCTTAATATCATCAAAGCACTCTGGGGAGATCTTAAACATGCAATTCATGCAAGATGACCAAATACTTTGCATGACCTGGAGGCATTTTGCCAAGACGAATGGGCAGCTTTATCACCTGCAAGAATTCGGGGCCTCATAGACAACAATTACAAAAGACTGCTCGCTGTCATTGATGCTAAAGGGGGCAATACATAGCCCTCCTCACTAGCCACACTTCAGGTCACATACTGGGGAGAATTGGAGGATGAAAAAATATGCCACAGGAGCATTTCTCGAGCATCCCGTAGCACACATCTGTTTTTCATGTGTTACAATAGAGAGGTGCAGCACCCACATGTTGCAGCATCCAACGTCCCCCAGAGCACGAGCCAAAAACCACCACCAGACTACAAAAACTTGCTGTGCAACAATAAAACATGTTGCCTGTAATTTGTAATATTTTGTAAATAATGTTTTAATGCTCAGTCTACTCTTTCTGCTCAGTCCACCATTCTTATTTGTTTTTATTTCTTTTGTACAAATTGCTAGTCTGTTGTGAAACTTCTCTTGGAAATAAAACTCTCTGATTTTCATTTCAGTTGCACAATATGTTAAGAAATTATCATTTACATAAGTCAAATATTATAAATTCCTGCAGTCTGGAATACGAGCAAATGCCTGTCAGTGGTGCCTCAGGGTTTTGAGTAGCACATAAAAGCATGAACAGCTGCCATAATTCCCTGATCATTTTCAACAAGGAAAGGGATAACAAAGCACGTCTTCATTTTAGCTACCACAATCAGAAATGTATCTGTAAACTCTAATCTGAAATCAGGAACAGTGGAGACCTGTTGTGTATGTGGAATACACCATAATTACATAAGGCACTATTTTATGTTAGTATTAATAAATACTGAGTGCAGCACCTGCGCAGTAATTTGTATGTCACTTGAACTTTATGTTCAATAGCAAAAGTCAAAATAGATTCAAACTATATCTCGTTGTTTATTTATTTATTGTCATTTAGGCAGAAACACAGAGGCATACTCATGCTGTCTGAGGGGCAAGGGCCAACAAAATTAAAAGGGCACCGCACGCACGCAGAAACCACACACACACTCACTTAAGAGATGTCACTGAGAATGAGCCGTACAGTTGAAGTCGGAAGTTTACAGACACTTAGATTGAAAAAAGAATTGACCGCTCCCCAGATTTCATGTTAACAAACAATAGTTTTGGCAAGTCGGTTACGACATTTACTTTGTGGATGAACAAGTAATTTTTCCAACAATTGTTTACAGACTATTATTATAGATTATTTCACAATTCCAGTGGGTCAGAGGTTTACATGCACTATGTTGACTCTGCCGTAGGCTAATTGACATAATTCGAGACAATTGGAGGTGTACCTGTGGATGTATTTCAAGGCCTACCTTCAAACGCAGTGCCTCTTCGCTTGACATCATGAGAAAATCAAAAGAAATCAGCCAAGACCTAAAATCAAAAAATCAATCAAAATGTATTTATAAAGCGCTTTTTACAACAGCAGTTGTCACAAAGTGCTTTACAGAGACACCCGGCCTTAAACCCCAAGGAGCAAACAACAGTAGTGTTGAATTTCAGTGGCTAGGAAAAACTCCCTAAGAAGGTCGAATTTTAGGAAGAAACCTAGAGAGGACCCAGGCTCAGAGGGGTGACCAGTCCTCTTCTGGCTGTGCCGGGTGAGATATTAAGAGTCCAATTGGAATAATAAATAAATTTCTCTGGGCTAAATCCAGAGTATATTTGATTTTAGACTAGGTCAGAAGTATGACCAGGTGGACAAGGACAGGAACAGCAACGGTCCCCCCAAACCAGGTAATCCGCAGGTGTGGACCAGGACCTCATCTCCTTCTAAAATTTAAAATTGGAGGAAACTGAGAAAAGTTAGTAGCATGTCCCCCAGCACAATAATATAGCAGCGTAACACCTTGGAAACTGAGACGGGGGGGTCCGGTGACACTGTGGCCCTACCCGGGGGAGGCCCCGGACAGGGCCCAACAGGCAGGAAATCAATCCAACCACATTGCCAGGCATCAACCAAAGGGACACCCACCAACCGCAACCCCCCTGAATGAGGGCCGAGTATTGCTAGCAGCGTACGGCCCAACTGCACAAGTGCGCAATAGAGAGTCAACAACAAGCCAGTGACTCTTCCCCCGAAGGGGATTGGAGGGAGGGCATCCCAGTGGCGACGAGAGCCCACCTGGCAAGACAGCAAGGGTGGACAGTATCAAGCCTACTGGTCACCTTCACGCCCCCGGGCCAGGCTACACCTAATTATAAACCGTGTTGTAGAGATGAGTTTTTAGTAGACACTTGAAAGTTTGCACTGAGTTTGCATTTCTAACCTTAATTGGCAGATCATTCCACAGGAGTGGAGCTCTATGAGAAAAGGCCCTGCCGCCAACTGTTTGTTTAGAAATTCTAGGTACAATTAAAAGGCCTGCATCTTGCGATCGTAGGTTACGTGTAGGTATGTATGGCTGGATCATTTCAGCAAGGTAAGTAGGAGCAAGTCCATGTATTGATTTATAGGTTAAGAGTAAAACCTTAAAATCAGCCCTAACCCTAACAGGCAGACAATGTAAGGATGCCAGGACAGGAGTAATGTGTTCAAAATTTTTTGTTCTAGTTAGGATTCTAGCAGCTGTGTGCAGCACTAATTGAAGTTTATTTATTAATTTGTCTGGATAACCAGAGAGAAGAGCATTGCAGTAATCTAATCTAGAGGTAACGAAAGCATGGATTAATTTTTCTGCATCAGTTTTTGATAGAAAGTTTCTAATTTTTGCGATGTTTCGAAGATGAAAATAAGCAACTCTTGAGACATATTTTATATGTTCTTCAAAGGAGAGGTCAGGGTCAAGGGTAACGCCAAGGTTTTTTACAGTTTTTTGGGATACGACCATGCAGCCGTCGAGGTTCACAGTGAGATCTGCTAACAACGCTCTTTGTTTTTTGGGTCCTAAAAGGAGCCTTTCTGTTTTATTTGAGTTTAAGAGCAAGAAATTCTCTGTCATCCACTTCCTAATATCTGAAATGCATGCTTCCAAAATAGCTAATTTAGGGGCTTCTCCATGCTTCATTGAAATATATAACTGTGTGTCATCAGCATAACAGTGAAAGTTAATATTGTGACTTCGGATTACATCGCCCAGAGGGAGCATGTATAGTGAGAAAAGTAATGGGCCCAGAACCGAGCCTTGAGGAACTCCAAAGCATACCTTTGACTTGTCAGAGGATATGCCATCCACACTAACGAACTGATATCTTTCAGATAAATAAGATTTAAACCAGGCTAGAACATGTCCACGTAGCCCAATATTGGTTTCCAGTCTCTCTAAGAGAAGGGAGTGATCAACAGTGTCAAAAGCAGCACTAAGATCAAGAAGCAACAGGACGGATGCGGAACCTTTGTCTGAGGCCATTAGAAGGTCATTTGTTACCTTCACGAGTGCAGTCTCAGTACTATGATGGGATCTAAAACCGGACTGGAATATTTCATAAATGTTTTTTGTCTTTAGGAAGGCATTCAGTTGTTGGGAAACACATTTTTCTAAGATTTTTGAGAGGAACGGGAGGTTCGATATTGGCCTATAATTGTTTAATATGTCGGGATCTAGATTCGATTTTTTTAGAAGAGGCTTAATTTCCGCAATTTTTAGTGAGTTTGGTACGCATCCGGAGGAAAGGGAGCAATTTATTATGTTCAGCATTGGCTGACCTAGCACAGGAAATAACTCCTTAAGTAATTTTGTAGGAATCGGGTCTAGCTGAGAGTTTGTGGGTTTAGAACTCATTACAAATTTTGTAAATGTGTCGAGCGATACGGTATCAAAAAACTCAAGTGTCCCCATTGACACCTGATCAGGGAGGTTCCGGAAATTTTTTGGACAACTGAGATTTTTAGGACCATAACTATTTAAGGATTCAGTTATTTGTTTTCTAATGGTGACGATCTTTTCATCAAAGTAGTTCATGTATTCATTACAACTAAAGTGAAGACCCACTTCACTTGCTAAGCTTTGCTTTTTTAGGGGTTCAAGCACGAAGTGCTGAAACCTTATTGTTATTGTACAGATTTTTATTATTATTCTTCTGCCGTAAAATGCATCGTGCAGCCCAAACCGTAAGAGCTGGAGCTTTGAAACTTTGGCATATGGTAGTACAAAAATCGAGGAGAGGTTATCAAAATATGAGCCTGATTGGCCCATAGGTGGCGCTATAGCGACCTAAAGCGCGAAAGTGGTCATAACTCCTAGACCGTATGTCGTAGACTCGAGTGTCTTATATCCCTGTAATACGGTGGCCCTGAAGTGCAAAACACAACAACAAATACGAAAACACTTCAACAAATCATGAAACACAACGCCAAATAGGAAAACACAACGCCAAATAGGAAAACACAACGCCAAATAGGAAAACACAACGGCAAATAGGAAAACACAACGCCAAATAGGAAAACACAACGGCAAATAGGAAAACACAACGCCAAATAGGAAAACACAACGCCAAATAGGAAAACACAACGGCAAATAGGAAAACACAACGGCAAATAGGAAAACACAACGCCAAATAGGAAAACACAACGCCAAATAGGAAAACACAACGCCAAATAGGAAAACACAACGACATTAACTTCTAACGGAAAAGGTAGGGCCTATCTAGCAGAGGACGGAACGGAACCTCCTGATTGGACAGAAGGACCGCCTGTCTTTTAACAGGAAGGAGGGGTGAAAAACACGGAAAAGCGCCTATTTTCAAAACATGAGTACTCCCGAAGATACTTTCGCTATCATAATGAATTATTTTGATGCAGGGCATACATACGACGTGGTAGTTGATATGTTGTCAACCAATCACAACATCAGGATGATTATACGCACGGGTTGTACAGAAGGAACAACTATTCACAACTGGATGAGGTGAGACGTGCCATCCTTACAGAGCTGCATGGACCAGGGCAACTATTCCGCTATCGGACTATGTGGCAAGTACAGCAAAAACACAAGCTACGTATTAAACGACACACAGTGATGAGACTGCTGAAGCAACTAAATCCACAAGGAATGCGAGAACAAGCCGGAGGTTTGTGAGGCGTACATATCACTCCATGGGTCCAAACTACATTTGGCATGTAGATGGATACGATAAGCTGAAACCCTTTGGCTTGACCCTCTCAGGATGTATAATTTAGTTGTTAGATGATAAAGATACTAAAACAATGTTGACTTTTCCTTTTCAGAAAAAGCGACTGCTGTGTCCCTAGAGGATGTCCTGCTGTTTGCCACAGGGCTCGCATCACTTCCACCTGCTGGAATAACACCACTACCATGCATCGAGTTCTTACCAAATTCGCCATTCCCTATGTCAAACACCTGTGCAAATGCCCTAAAGCTCCTTTTCCTTGAGACCTACAGTGTCTTTTAGACAAACATGGAGTTTTGCTTACAGAATTCTCCAGGCTTTGGGTGCATTTAATGCTGTGCCAAGTCTGGATTTTGCCCAGTCTTAAATCTGTAGTTTATAAAGCATAAGAGTGCATGCTCAGTTCAAAGTATTTTAATGTGTATTATTTCTGTTCATTACTTTGTTCAATGAAAAATCACAGAATTTTTTTTAAGTACAGGTCACATTACAAGTAACAGTAAAATTGTACTCAGCTAAAATGTATGTAGTTTCACATTTGAAACAGTGTATAACATGTTGTGCTTGCAAACAAGCTTGTTAACAATACCTCTTGAAAAGAACCACGTTTCTTTGGTTGTTCAGACCTACAATTGACACACAGTTAACTCGATGGTGAATCCGAAAATAAACAAATATAGTTTGGGAGTTACATTTGAGTTTAATGTATGTCTCCACTCTGATATGACACTGCATATACTGAACTCCACTTGCCAAACATGATACTCAAACAGCTAAACCACATTTGAGAATGTTTTCCTTTAATATCTGGCCTTTAAGAGTGGGCTGCAGTAGACCATATTTATAGGCCAGCTATTTCTTTCAAGGTGACATAAAGTTCTGAGGCTGACTCCCAATTATGTGGCTGCTGTAATCCATTTCGCTCAACAGTCTGTTGAAGATAATCCTGGATGTCTGGATCACTGCATGAATGAAGAGTTTGCCTTGACTCTGGAAACGTATCCAGTCCTTTGAACCAAACCTGCATAGTGACACAATAATTTACCATAAAGGGAAAACATGACTTCAAATCCAAATGTATTTCCAATAATATGTGTGGTGCAATTTATGCTTTAATACACACTACATCGTCCAGTTTTATGTGGCCAGCTGCTTTTATTGGGATGATAATATGCAAATATACATAACTATATGTCCGTGGTAACAGCAAATACATTTTGGACCTTTTTGAAAGGTCTATTTGAAACTTTATTGTTACCTAATTCAATCGAATTAGCAGTTTATAGCGTGATCAGGCATGACATTAACGTGATTACCATCTACTATTTTATATTCATTTGGGAAAGATTAGAGCCCACCCAGACTGTTTTACCTGCTGCAATACTTTTTTATTTGACTGAAATCAGTTTTTGGCAGATGAACACTTTTTGCTATAACACAATTACACTTATAAGCGGCCGCAGTCTGTATGCTCGTGTCTGAGGGTACACTGTATTGCAGCCATGGTGCCATTTTCAGTCCCATGGTCTGTAGTGTTCTCGCATCCGTTCCTTGTGGATTTAGTTGCTTCAGCAGTCTCATCACTGTGTGTCGTTTAATACGTAGCTTGTGTTTTTGCTGTACTTGCCACATAGTCCGATAGCAGAATAGTTGCCCTGGTCCATGCAGCTCTGTAGGGATGGCACGTCTCACCTCATCCAGTTGTGAATAGTTGTTCCTTCTGTACAACCCGTGCGTATAATCATCCTGATGTTGTGATTGGTTGACAACATATCAACTACCACGTCGTATGTATGCCCTGCATCAAAATAATTCATTATAATAGCGAAAGTATCTTCGGGAGTACTCATGTTTTGAAAATAGGCGCTTTTCCGTGTTTTTCACCCCTCCTTCCTGTTAAAAGACAGGCGGTCCTTCTGTCCAATCAGGAGGTTCCGTTCCGTCCTCTGCTAGATAGGCCCTACCTTTTCCGTTAGAAGTTAATGTCGTTGTGTTTTCCTATTTGGCGTTGTGTTTTCCTATTTGGCGTTGTGTTTTCCTATTTGGCGTTGTGTTTTCTTATTTGGCGTTGTGTTTTCCTATTTGGCGTTGTGTTTTCTTATTTGGCGTTGTGTTTTCCTATTTGGCGTTGTGTTTTCTTATTTGGCGTTGTGTTTTCCTATTTGGCGTTGTGTTTTCCTATTTGGCGTTGTGTTTCATGATTTGTTGAAGTGTTTTCGTATTTGTTGTTGTGTTTTGCACTTCAGGGCCACCGTACTGTAATCCTTGGCTCAAGACGAACAAAACGTATATCTCCGATTTCATTTCCGCCATGATAGATTTTCCGCCATTTTGAATTTTGTCAAAAACCTACTTTTGCAAACTAGTCCCTGGATTTTCGCCCGATCAGAACCAAACCAGTGTAGAAATGTTCTATGGAGTCTGAAAATCAATAATTATCAAAAAAAAGTTTACATTTCGATTCATGGTCGCTAGGGGGCGCAAAATTAAAGTTGTGGGAGGAGCCTATTTTACTAAAAAGGCTATAACTCAAGAAGTAGTTAAGTAAACTTCACCAACCTTAGTATACATGTGTTAGAAGTCAGTCTGAGGTCACAGTAAAAAAACTGCGTCGATTGGCCACATGGTGGCGCTATAATACGAAAAATTATACGAAAAACGTATAGACACCTGACCGTTTGTCCAAATTACTTGAAATTTGGTATGCAGTGTCTTTGCCCAAGGGGCCATGTATGCCTAAGAGGATATTGGCGTATCTCAAAAAACATGGCCGCCATTGGCCAATGAGATTTGAGCACCTATTAAACCAGGTTGACATACTCTGATCAGAACGAAACTTGGTGGGCATGTTTGGCACAAGGTCCTAGAGGTCTGTAAGAATTTTGAAAGAAATCGGCCACTAGTTGGCGCTAAAGAGTTCTAAGGCTCTCTAATCACGTGTTGTTACAAATTTCGTCAAAAAATGCATATCACTTGATAGATCTCCTCATGCTGAAAAACTTTGCCTCAAGAACCACTACTGTCAATCAAACTGTTCATTTAATATTCGCAAATATGTTAAAAACCTACTTTCGCGAACTAGTACCTGGACTTTCGGCCTTTCGGAACCAATTCGGTCTACGATGATTCTCTGGACTCTCTAGATCAATAATTATCCGATTTTTTCCATTTGCCTGGCTGTAACAGGATAATTTATTCAAGTGGCAGGACAAAATACACTCAAAAGCCAATAAATCCCATAGAAAAACCCCAAACTTCACAAAAATAGATGAGCATATGTGTCATAACATAGTGAAGAAGCATGCAGAGTTTTGTGGAGATCAGACAATAGGTGCAACTATAACTGTCAAAAAGCTTTGAAAAACTTACATTTCCAATGCTACAATGCCTGTATTGGCTGTGAATGGACTTTTCCATTTATTATTTCAGTGGTTAAATGCTTGCTAAATAAAACGTAATGTCTTTTGATGTTTGGGTGCTTAAAGGCCTTAACAGCTTGAACCCCGATAAATGCTGCTTGCAGCTTTAATTGTTAACTTTGCAACTGTATCAAAGAGAAATTTTGGATTGTTTTTGTTCGCCTCAATCAGGTTGGAGAAATAAGCTGATCGAGCAGACGTGAGTGATTTTCGGTATTGTACTGTACTGTCTATCCAGGCTAGTCTAAATACTTCCAACTTGGTGGAGCGCCACTTTCGCTCCAATTTTCTGGAGGCTTGCTTAAGTGCTCTAGTATTGTCGGTGTACCAAGGAGCAAGTTTCTTGTTGCGTATTTCTTTTGTTTTTAGTGGTGCATGTATTTCGCAGTATTGAGTTTAGATCCTCGATTTGATCGTTTACAGATTTATTTACTCTGTCATTTATGAGCGAACTAGTAAGAATATCAAGGAATTTATTTGTAATCCGAGAATTTATAGTACGGCTTTTGAAACTCATTGTTTGGGGGGCAAGTGGATTTCTTGTTTTAACTGTAAATGTAATAAGACAGTGATCCGATAATCCAGGATTTTGGGGGTAAATTATTAGATCTACAATATCTATTTCTCGTGACAGGACTAAATCTAAGGTATGATTGTGGCAGTGTGTTGGACCTGAGACATGTTGGATGAAACCCATTGAGTCGATTATGGCTTGAAAGGCTTTTTGAAGAGGATCATTGGGGTTTTCCATATGGATATTGAAATCGCCAAAAATTAGAATACTATCTGCCATGACTACAAGGTTAGACAAGAATTCTGGAAACTCATTGAGGAACAATGTGTATGGCCCGGGGGGCCTATAAATAGTAGCTATGTAAAATGATTTATCGGCCTGGTTAACTTTCATGAGTAAAACTTCGAAAGAATGAAACTCTGTGATATGTTTGAGAGTAAGTTTATATTTACTGTCATAAATATTAGCGACACCCCCTCCTTTTCGGGACGCACGAGGGATATGATCACTAGTATAGCCAGGAGGAGAGGCCTCATTTAAGGCAGTGAATTCATTAGGCTTTAGCCACGTTTCACATAAACCAATAGCATCTAGTTTATGATCAGAGATTAATTCATTTACTGCAACTGCCTTTGGAGCAAGAGATCTAATATTTAGGAGTCCCATTTTGAGATGCGAAGTGATACAATTATTTTTATTTTTGACCGAGGTGGAGGAAGGCTTTATCTTAATAAGGTTGTTTTTGTTAGCACTACCTTGTATAACTTTTCTCAGCCTGGAACAAGTCACAGTGACAATAGGTAAAGCTGTACTAACTACTCTGGCTATGCTATTGACAGACTCCACTATGCTAGCAGGCTGGCTAACAGCCTGCAGCCTGACCTGCACCCTATCTCATGTTAAAGCTATAGGAGTGAGACTCCTGTCAATGTTCCTAGACAAAAGAAGAGCACCACTCCAGCTAGGATGGAGTCCGTCGCTCCTCAGCAGATCAGGCCTGGCCCTATTTCTGGGAGAGCCCCAAAAAGAAGGCCAGTTATCTACAAACTCTACCTCCTGCGACGGGCAGAACTCTGTTTTCAGCCAGCGATTGAGTTGCGCAAGTCTGCTGTAGAGCTCGTCACCACCCCTAGCTGGGAGGGGGCCAGAGACAATTACTTGATGCCGACACATCTTTCTAGCTAATTTACACGCTGATGCTATGTTCTGCTTCGTAACCTCTGACTGTTTCATCCTAACATCGTTGGTGCCAACGTGGATAACAATATCTCTGTACTCTCTATACTTGCCAGTTTTAGACTTCGCTAGCACCAACCCCAGATTTGCGGCTACGTCGGTGGCTCTGCCCCCCGGTAAACAATGTACGATCGCCGGCTGATTCTTTAGTCTAATACTGCGTGTGATGGAATCGCCAATGACTAAAGTTTTCAGTTTTTCAAGTCCACCGGTAGAACATGCCTGCCGACCATTCCCCTCCGAAGACGGCTCGGGCCTTGACTCCGACTCCAGTGGGGAAAACCTGTTCAAAGTCTCAGTTGGTTTTAGCAACGATTCAGGTTTAACTGGTCGACGGCATTTCTTCCCAGTGACCAAGAGAAAGTTATTGCCCGGCTGCAGGAGCTGTGCCGGGGGGCTAACAAAACTAGCGTTTCTACCTGGTGGCACTGACGCAGATTTTTCTATTTCTACACTAGCATGATCCTTGCCTGGCATTTGCGTCAGAAGCCGAGCCTCTAACTCTGCTATCTTTAACTTAAGACGAACATTCTCCTCCGTGTTGTTGCTACAACAATTACAGTGAAAAGGCATTGTAATGATACTTAGCCTCGGGTGTTCAGGGGTGAGTAGTTCTGTTAATTATGTCCAAAAAGAGTCCCGGTGTAGAAAAGTTGGGTAAGAGGTCAACAGATAAATATTGCGTTGGTAAAACTCTAAAATAGAATTTTGACCAATTAGTATAAAATCGAGTAAATTCGAAAAAGTTTGGCAGGTAGCCAGGTAGGTAACAGCAGGCAGAGAACAGCACGTCAACAATCCCACAATGCAGTTCGTCTCAGAAATAAATGTATGAAATAAATTGTAGACCTCCGCAAGTCTGGTTCATCCTTGGGAGCAATTTCCAAATGCCTGAAGGTACCACATTCATCTGTACAAACAATGGTATGCAAGTATAAACATCATGGGACCATGCAGCCCTCATACCGCTTAGGAAAGAGACATGTTTTGTCTCCTAAGAAGTCACAGCTCCAAAATTGCCATAAAAAAGCCAGATTGTGGGTTGCAACTGCACCCCGGGAAAAGATCGTACTATTTGGAGAAATGTCCTCTGGTCTGAAGTAAAAAAAAAAGAAACACTTTCTAGTATGTATGGCAGCCTACATGGCACTGCAAACACATTATCTCCATTGGAAAGGCAGCCACTAGGTCACTTAATCATCACCTCACACATAGGGGCTCCCATGAGGACACTGCATCACAATGTTTCCACTGGAAGGGCACCCATTAGTGCACTTTATCAAGTTTTTTTTTTGCACATAGGGACACCTTGGAGGGCACTTTACCACATTTCCTCACAAATGGGGCACCTTAGAGGGCACTGCATCACAATATCTTCATTGGAAGGGCACCCATTAGGGCGCTGCATCACATTTTCTCCCACATTGGGGCACCCTAGAGGGCACTTTATCACGTTTTATCTTCCAAAGGGGTTTTATCTACCATAGGGGCATCCAAGAGAACACTTTTGCTGCGTTTTTTTATGACATGGGGGCACCAGGGGGCGATCGCCCCCCTAGCCTCCCCCTGAGTCCACCAGTGCGCATACACAACAAGTAGAAGATATCGTTGTATGAGATCTTCAGTTTCATGGCAATTTCTCGCATGGAATAGCCTTCATTTCTCAGAGCTAGAATAGACTGACAAGTTTCAGAAGGAAGTTATTTGTTTCTGGCCATTATGAGCCTGTAATCGAATCCTGATACTGAACTAGTCTAAAGTAGACCCATTTTGTTGCTTCCTCAATCAGCATAACCTCAAAACGGTTTCATAATTCTGTTATTTTAATGAACAAAAAAAATCCCTTTTCTTTTAAAAACAAGGAAAAGTGACCCAAAACTTTTGAACAGTAGCTTAAATTATTGCAATTAATTTCATTAATATTAACTTTCTCAAGAACAAATAATCATTTCTATTGAGACATTTTGGAAACAAATATAAATGGAAACGTAATAAAGCAAGTCCTTTGATAACGCCACTTGACATTTCGTCGGCCATTGGACATTTAAAAAGTGTGTACTTTGATAACACCACATGATGTACCGTGTGCCTAGGGACACATTAAAACAGTAACTATCAAATCTGGCGTCAAAACGGCTATAATGAACTAGTGATGGGAATTCAGAATCACTAAAGTGTTCTGTGACGTCGCCCGGTATGGCGCAGCCGGGGCACCACCCTGGAGCCAGGCCCGGGGTTGGGGCTAGTTCGCGAGCGCCTGGTGGCCGGGCCTTTCCCCATGGGGCCCGGCCGGGCTCTGCCCGAACAAGCGACATGGGGCCGCCTTCCCGTGGGCTCACCACCCACAGGAGGGACCATAAGGGGCCGGTGCAAAGAGGATCGGGCTGCAGTCGAAGGCGGGGGCCTAGACAACCTGATCCCTGGACACGGAAACTAGCTCTAGGGATGTAGAACGTCACCTCGCTGGCGGGGAAGGAGCCTGAGATTGTGCGTGAGGTTGAGAGGTTCCGACTAGTCGGGATCACCTCTACACACGGCTTGGGCTCTGGAACCACACTCCTTGAGAGAGGATGGACTCTTCACCACTCTGGAGTTGCCCATGGTGAGAGGCGGCGGGCTGGTGTGGGTTTGATTATAGCTCCCCAGCTCTGCCGCCATGTGTTGGAGTTTACCCCTGTGAACGAGAGGGTCGTTTCCCTGCGCCTACGGGTCGGGGATAGGTCTCTCACTGTTGTTTGTGCCTACGGGCCGAACGGCAGTGCAGAGTACCCAACCTTCTTGGAGTCTCTGGGAGGGGTGCTGGAAAGTGCTCCGACTAGGGACTCTATCGTTCTACTGGGGGACTTCAACGCCCACATGGACAATGACAGTGACACTTGGAGGGGCGTGATTGGGAGGAACGGCCCCCCTGATCTGAACCCGAGCGGTGTTCAGTTATTGGACTTCTGCGCTAGTCACAGTTTGTCCATAACGAACACCATGTTCAAGCATAAGGGTGTCCATCAGTGCACGTGGCACCAGGACACCTGGTGGTGAGTTGGATCCGATGGCGGGGGAGGAAGCTGGACAGACTCGGCAGGCCCAAGCGTACTGTAAGGGTCTGCTGGGAACGTCTGGCCGAGTCTCCTGTCAGAGAGATCTTTAACTCCCACCTCCGGCAGAGCTTCGACTGGATCCCAAGGGAGGCTGGAGATATTGAGTCTGAGTGGACCATGTTCTCCACCGCCATTGTCGAAGCGGCCGCTCGGAGCTGTGGCCGTAAGGTCTCCGGTGCCTGTCAAGGCGGCAATCCCCGAACCCGGTGGTGGACACCGGAAGTAAGGGATGCTGTCAAGCTGAAGAAGGAGTCCTATCAGGCCTGGTTGGCTTGTGGGACTCCTGAGGCAGCTGACGGGTACCGACAGGCAAAGCGGACTGCAGCCCGGGTGGTTGTGGAGGCAAAAACTCGGGCCTGGGAGGAGTTCGGTGAGGCCATGGAGAAGGATTATCGGCTGGCCTCGAAGAGATTCTGGCACCTCAGGAGAGGGAAACAGTGCCCTACCAACGCTGTTTACAGTAGAGGTGGGCAGCTGTTGACCTCAACTGGGGATGTCGTCGGGCGGTGGAAGGAGTACTTCGAGGATCTCCTCAATCCCGCCGTCACATCTTCCATTGAGGAAGCAGAGGATGAGGGCTCAGAGGTGGACTCGTCCATCACCCGGGCTGAAGTCACAGAGGTGGTCAAGAAACTCCTCGGTGGCAAGGCACCGGGGGTGGATGAGATCTGCCCTGAGTACCTCAAGTCTCTGGATGTTGTGGGGGTGTCTTGGCTGACACACCTGTGCAACATCGCGTGGCAGTCGGGGACAGTGCCTCTGGGATGGCAGACCGGGGTGGTGGTCCCTCTTTTTAAGAAGGGGGACCGGAGGGTGTGTTCCAACTATAGGGGGATCACACTTCTCAGCCTCCCCGGGAAAGTCTATGCCAGGGTTCTGGAGAGGAGAATACGGCCTATAGTAGAACCTCGGATTCAGGAGGAACAGTGTGGTTTTCGTCCAGGCCGTGGAACACTGGACCAGCTCAATACCCTCTACAGGGTGATGGAGGGTTCATGGGAGTTTGCCCAACCAATCCACATGTGTTTTGTGGATTTGGAGAAGGCATTCGACTATGTCCCTCGCGGCATCCTGTGGAGGGTGCTTCGGGAGTATGGGGTCCTGGGTCCTTTGCTAAGGGCTGTCAGGTCCCTGTACGACCGAAAGCAGGAGCTTGGTCCGCATTGCCGGCATTAAGTCAGACTTGTTCCCTGTGCATGTTGGACTCCGGCAGGGCTGCCCTTTGTCGCCGGTTCTGTTCGTAATTTTTATGGACAGAATTTCTAGGCGCAGCCAGGGGCCGGAGGATGTCAGGTTTGGGGACCACACGATTTCGTCTCTGCTCTTTGCGGATGATGTTGTCGTGTTGGCCCCTTCAAGCCAGGACCTTCAGCATGCACTTGGATGGTTTGCAGCCGAGTGTGAAGCGGTGGGGATGAAAATCAGTACCTCCAAATCCGAGGCCATGGTCCTCAGTCGGAAAAGGGTGTCTTGCCCACTTCAGGTTGGTGGAGAGTGCCTGCCTCAAGTGGAGGAGTTTAAGTATCTAGGGGTCTTGTTCACGAGCGAGGGAAGGATGGAACGGGAGATTGACAGACGGATCGGTGCAGCTTCTGCAGTAATGCGGTCGATGTATCGGTCTGTCGTGGTGAAGAAAGAGCTGAGCCGCAAGGCGAAGCTCTCGATTTACCGGTCAATCTACGTTCCTACTCTCACCTATGGTCATGAGCTTTGGGTCATGACTGAAAGGACAAGATCCCGGATACAGGCGGCCGAAATGAGCTTTCTCAGTCTAGCCTACAGAAAATTATATCACAAGAAAATCTAGTAGGTCGTCATGAATAACAGCAATATAAATGTTATTGAATTCACCATACCTGTTTGCTTTCTGTAGTTAAGGAGCATACACATCTTAGGCTGCAATGAAAAACCATGTCCTATCATATCCTAACGATTCATACTTGTTTCCTGCAGAGTCGGAAGCACTCGGGTTCTTACTACAGTAATACCACCGGTTTCAGAATTGGCTAAATTGTAATTATGGATGCCTAAATGAAAGACGTTTAAAAAAATTTGATAACTTAAGGATGGCAGCTCGGCCTATGTGTCATAGCCTATATGTAAAAACTGAAGAGTGGGTGGATGTCTTCACGGATACATACGAAACCTAATTATGTGAGATCCGATCCGTTATCCGACTTGGTCGGATACAGCAAAGCCAATAGAGTCGAGTAGAGTCGAGCCAGTACCATGCAGTGTTAAAGACTGCGGTGAAATTGTTCATAGATTTTAAAGCATCTTTCCATCAAAATGTCTCAATAGAAACGTATATGGAAATAAACAACTGATTTAGCTTCAGAGACAGCTGCTCTACCATGAACATCCTTAAGTTTGGCTATTTTGAAATGTTTGACATTATTACTAGTTTATAAAGCATTTTTCAATAAAAAATGCTCAATAGCTCAGACCCAGTGAAACTTATATGAGAATAACCAACTCAAATAGCTCCAGGGAGAGCTGAAGCTATTTCTGAGACTTTCTCTATGTACACAAAAGGCCTATTTCTATCAAATATTGTTCACAAATCTGTCTAAATCTGTGTTAGTGAGCACTTCTCCTTTGCCAAGATAATCCATCCACCTCACAAGTGTAGCATATCAAGAAGGGGGTGATATTTTTTAAGCAATGTGGTGAAAAGGTTACTCAACCAGTTAGATTTTGATAAAAAAATTGTGAAGAATAAGCTGAAGACTAAGAGAGAAATAAATTGTGATTAGACCTAGGCAATAAACTAATAGAAAACATGTCGAGGAATGTGCTGCTGTAACTTTACACAGCAGTCATAAGAGGTGTGGATGCTACTGTATGTGCACATTTAATTAAGACACATTAGAATGTTACACTGGCAGAGTTAGTACATACCCTGATCCTTTAGCAGGAAAACTGACCAACCAGAATCTTGACCAACCAATTAGTTTAACATTAATTACTGGTACAAATAAATCATACTGTAACGAACATGACACTAACTTTAACAGAATACCAACAAGAGCTACTGTAGCTAATAAACATAGTTTGCTAATTTACCAAGCTATTATTGATACTATCCATTAGCCCTATAACACTATTTACGCACCTACACTCACCTAAAGGATTATTAGGAACACCATACTAATACTGTGTTTGACCCCCCTTCGCCTTCAGAACTGCCTTAATTCTACGTGGCATTGATTCAACAAGGTGCTGAAAGCATTCTTTAGAAATGTTGGCCCATATTGATAGGATAGTATCTTGCAGTTGATGGAGATTTGTGGGATGCACATCCAGGGCACGAAGCTCCCGTTCCACCACATCCCAAAGATGCTCTATTGGGTTGAGATCTGGTGACTGTGGGGGCCATTTCAGTACAGTGAACTCATTGTCATGTTCAAGAAACCAATTTGAAATGATTTGAGCTTTGTGACATGGTGCATTATCCTGCTGGAAGTAGCATCAGAGGAGGGGTACATGGTGGTCATAAAGGGATGGACATGGTCAGAAACAATGCTCAGGTAGGCCGTGGCATTTAAACGATGCCCAATTGGCACTAAGGGGCCTAAAGTGTGCCAAGAAAACATCCCCCACACCATTACACCACCACCAGCCTGCACAGTGGTAACAAGGCATGATGGATCCATGTTCTCATTCTGTTTACGTCAAATTCTGACTCTACCATCTGAATGTCTCAACAGAAATGGAGACTCATCAGACCAGGCAACATTCTTCCAGTCTTCAACTGTCCAATTTTGGTGAGCTCGTGCAAATTGTAGCCTCTTTTTCCTATTTGTAGTGGAGATTAGTGGTACCCGGTGGGGTCTTCTACTGTTGTAGCCCATCCGCCTCAAGGTTGTGCGTGTTGTGGCTTCACAAATGCTTTGCTGCATACCTCGGTTGTAACGAGTGTTTATTTCAGTCAAAGTTGCTCTTCTATCAGCTTGAATCAGTCGGCTCATTCTCCTCTGACCTCTAGCATCAACAAGGCATTTTCGCCCACAGGACTGCCGCATACTGGATGTTTTTCCCTTTTCACATCATTCTTTGTAAACCCTGGAAATGGTTGTGCGTGAAAATCCCAGTAACTGAGCAGATTGTGAAATACTCAGACCGGCCCATCTGGCACCAACAACCATGCCACGCTCAGAATTGCTTAGATCACCTTTCTTTCCCATTCTGACATTCAGTTGGGAGTTCAGGAGATTGTCTTGACCAGGACCACACCCCTAAATGCATTGAAGCAACTGCCATGTGATTGGTTGATTAGATAATTGCATTAATGAGAAATTGAACAGGTGTTCCTAATAATCCTTTAGATGAGTGTAAATACTTGTTTAGAAAATAAGCACCATTTCAAAAATATTTGAAGTGCCCTAATATAGATGGTTTTAAATGTGGCACTGCATTTATTGGACCACACAGTTTTGTTCTAATAAATAAAAATAAAATAAATTCTAAATTCTGCTCGAAAATAAACAAAAACCCATTAAATGGATACTCCCACTTTTTTGGAAATAGGCTTATTTTACAACTTCCCCAGAGTTAAACAGTTGAATTTTAGTGTTTTCTAATCCATTCAGCTGATCTCCGGGTCTGTACGTACCACTTTTAGCATAGCTTAGCATAGATCCTTGATTCTTATGAGACCATTAGCATTTCTTTCAGAATGACCAAAGAGTTTTGATATTTTTCCTATTTATAACTTGACTCTTCTGTAGTTAATTCATGCAAAAGTGGCCAAAACCAAGTACTGAGTACATATGCATGATTATATTTTTCAGAGAACCAACATTTCTGTATTTAAAATCCCTTTTTTTATCGATTTGATGTAATTTTCAAATTTTCTGAGATTTTGAATTTGTGGGTTTCATAAGCTGTAAGCCATAATCAAAATGATAACAAATAAAGGCTTGAAATTTCTCACTTTGCATGTAATGAGTCTATATAATTCCTAAAATGTATTGACTTTTCCACCATTCTAATTTGTGAAGCACCTGTATAAACATGAAAAATGCAGTTACCTTTTACCACAGAGTAAAAAACAGTATCCTGGAAGGCTTTTTTCTCACTGCGAACCCGCCCCTTCATGTTGAAAGCAGCCATTAGGCTGTTGGTGAAAAGCCTGAGAAAACATGCAGAGAATCATATAGTGAGATCCATGCCTACATTCTACAAATATTCCTTTATGCTTGCAATTTTCCTAATGAATCATCTCTTTCTGCATTTTTGCTTTTCTATGTGCTAAGAGGAGGGCAAAGAGAGCAGGCAATGAGTAAAAATGTAACTGCATAATTACATTCTATATTCTGAGCATGTGACAGTTGTTTAATACCTGTCCATCACTTTATGAACGCAGTTTATATTGTTCCTCCCTCCCACCTTTGAGAGCTGGGACACCTGCACATGACACATGAAAAACCACTCAATACATTATGAATAAACCAATGGTGTTGGTAATATACTGATTGTTGCCAGATTGAGCTTAAATGGGAACTGGTTATGTTGACTCATCCATACATGTTGAGTCCAAGCTAAATATTATGGGACAGTAGTATACCTCTAATACAAAGGCATTAAAATACGCTCTTAAAAAATTTGAGCACTGTGTGTCCCTCAATAACACATTCTATAAAGCTGTGCATGTTAACAGATGCATGAGAAAAGCATATTTTTGCACAATATAGATCATTTAGACTTTTTGGAGACTTGGAGGTCTAGTCTTATTGACACAGATTAGTCCAATTTCTGTTGAAATCATACCCTTTGTTCCCAGAGGTTGCGGTCCTTGAGATGTGCCTCTTCTTCAGCAAAAACTTCTAAGGTTTTTAGCCTAGCAACATGGACAGCAGAATTCAGGGGCTCATAGGGCCTTCCGACTCTTTTTATCTCATCAAGAAGTTCAACTAGCTTTCTAAGCACTGACTTCTGGTATTCTGTGGAAGAAAATACATTCATTTATTTTTGTTACTTTATGATTATTAAAGAATGATACAATAATAAATATTGACCATGGACATACTAGCTTGAGACATGGGGAATAAGCCTCTCGGACTGTGATAGAATTCAAACTCCACACTGAGGTGTGCGAGAACGCCTAGATCCTGAAACAAATTTATAAAATAAAAACAGCATTTAAGCTCATTGAAATCGTTTTTAAAGACAGCTATTGTTTTTAAAGACTCACTTGATGAGGATGCCCGACTTTTTCTGCTCCCGGGCTGTGATGGCTTTCGAAGCTCATTGAAATCGTTTTTTCCTCCTGCAATAATGTTAATAAGTGAGGTAGGAGAATTGACAACTATGAAGAATGCAACTGATCATGGACATGAAAAAAAATTTACTAGCCAATTTCTATTGCCAAGGTGTATGTAGAGGGTTGTAAAAATTATTTTACTGACTTACTGGCTGACTCTGGACTAAATGCTTCTGTTGATTCAGACCTTGTGGGTGAATGGTGAGGCGTTGGACGAGAACATCCAGAAACTGAAAAAGGAACAGGAAGGTTGAAAGACTTTGTTTTGAACACAGACTTAAAAATACTTTATATTCCATTTGCATAGTGAGCAAGTAGAATAAATAAAAACATGAAATTACTGTCTGAAGATGCAGGACTCTCTGGTTGTCTAATGGCGGTGTTAGCCAGTTCTGGGGGTGCAGGTAACTCGAGCAGCATTGCATTTTGTCCTGTGGTTGTTAAAAGAAATTCCAAAACCAGAAGCATTACAGCAACTTAAATGACAGAAAAACTCATATTACCAACCATTCCCTGAAGTTTGATGACTGAATTTTACCACTGGACCAGCCCAGCTATTTTACTCACCCCTATGTGAGAGCTTAATCTGTAACGAGGACGCGCATGGAGGACGCGCGCCACCCCTCCCGACGTGGTGTTCGGTGCGCGTCATCGCCGGCCTTCTAGCCACGCCGCTCCTCCTCCCACGGCACTGTCCTGTCTTGTTATTGCACACACCTGGTGTCCATTCCCTCATTAGGTTGCCTATATTAGTTCCCTTGTTTCTGGGCGTCTTTGTGTGGTATTGTTCTATGTTCAGTGTTCTGTATTTGCCTTGTGCTGTGGGTTTTGCGCTTGTGCGTTATTTGAGTTTTGCGTGCCTTGTTTTCTGAAGAACGCAATACAATTACTTTCCCTGCATCCCTGCATTCGACTCCTTTTTCAACACACCTCTAGACACACTGTTACAGAATACCACACCTAAGCAAATGGAGTCAGCGGGAAGCGACCTGGTTCTCCAACATGGGAACATGATCGCGTCCCTGGGGGAGGCCGTGACGGAGATGGTCCATCCTATGCGGCGGTTGGAGGCGAGGCTGCCACCTGAGCAGCAACCCCCGACATCTCCACCGTCGCCGAGGAGGACCATACAGCTGAGCCTTCCCCAGGGATTCGGCGGGGACGCTGCCCAGTGCTCTGGATTCCTGCTCCAATTGGAGCTCTAATTTGCCTCCCTTAGCCCTCACCCGGGGGATAGGGAGAAGGTCTCGGCCCTTGTCTCCTGCCTGAGGGGCAAGGCTTTGGACTGGGCCAACTCCGTTTGGTCCACTAACGGGCCGGAGTTGGCCCATTACGGGGCATTCGTCGGCCTCTTCCGGGCCGTGTTCGATCACCCGCCCGACGGCAGGGAGGTTGGCGAGCGTCTCGTGCACCTGAGGCAGGGGACAAGGAGCGTACAGGCCTTCGCCCTGGAGTTCAGGACCCTGGCGGCGGGGTCGGGCTGGAATGACAGGGCACTTATTGATCATTTCCGGTGCCACTTACGGTCTGACGTCCGTAGGGAGCTGGCATGCCGGGACGCCATGTTGACATTCGACCAGCTCGTCGACATGGCGATCCGGCTGGACAATCTGCTAGCCACCCGCGGACGCACCGGGAATGATCAGCCCCCTCCGGTACACCCCGTCGCCGGACCTGAACCCATGGAAGTGGGAGGCGCCGCACGAAGGGAGACGGTGCGGCCTAGGGAGTGTTCCTTTTGTGGGAGGAAGGGACACTCTGCCTCCCACTGTTTCCAGCGAGAGAGGGTCGAGCGGAGGAGGCCTGACACCCCTACACTGAGTCAGGTGAGTAGACCACACACACTGTCAGGGCTCTCTGCGAAGCACATGACACTTTTGGTGGCCTTTCCTGATATTCCTGCTAACTCTCAGTGTAAGGCGCTCGTAGACTCAGGCGCAGCTGGGAATTTTATGGACAGCGGTTACGCACAGAAACTGCACATTCCGCTGGTGCCATTGTCTCAGCCTAGGTCCATTACGGGCCTAGACAGCAAACCACTAGGCACTGGTCTCGTTGAGCACGTCACGGTCCCTATCACGATGACCGTACAGCACGCCCACACTGAACTCATCGAATTCCATGTTATCCACTCACCTGCTTTCCCTGTGGTGCTGGGTCTTCCCTGGTTGTCGGTACACAACCCGACTATTTCCTGGTCGCAGAGAGTATTGACGGGGTGGTCTCAGGGGTGTCAGGAGAGGTGTCTAGGTGTTTCCGTAGGTGCGACCTCGGTGGAAAGTCCAGACAGTGTCTCCGCAGTGCGCATACCCCCGGAATATGCCGATTTAGCGCTGGTCTTTTCTAAGGCCATGGCAAGTCGTTTGCCACCACATCGGCCCGGGGATTGTGCTATAAATCTAAAGGGGAACGCTGTGCCGCCTTATTGTCATGTGTATCCCCTGTCGCAGGCAGAAACGGCAGTGATGGAGACCTACGTGGCCGAATCCCTGCGGCAGGGGCAGATCCGCCGTTCCACCTCGCCCGCCTCCTCGAGTTTCTTTTTCGTGAAGAAGAAGGATGGGGGTTTGTGTCCATGCATTGACTACAGGGCGCTGAATAAACTGACAGTCCGTTATTCATATCCCATCCCCCTTATTTCCCAGTACATCGAGTCAATGCATGGGGCGCGCTTCTTCACGAAACTGGACCTCAGGAGCGCGTATAACTTGGTGAGAATCCGAGAGGGAGACGAGTGGTTGACGGCCTTCAGCACCACCACAGGGCACTACGAGTACCTGGTGATGCTGTATGGGTTGATGAATGCCCTGGCAGTGTTTCAGTCCTTTGTGAACGATGTGTTTAGGGACATGCTGGGGCGCGGAGTTGTGGTTTACATCGACGACATCCTCGTGTATTCCGCTACGCGTGCTGAACATGTGTCTCTCGTTCGCAGGGTATTGAGGCGGCTGTTGGAGCATGGCCTGTACGCTAAAGTAGAGAAGTGCGCGTTCTTCCAGCGAGCCGTCTCCTTCCTCGGGTTTCGAATTTCCGCCGGTGGGGTGGAAATGGAAATTGATCGTGTGTCAGCCGTGCGTAATTGGCCCGTTCCTACCACGGTTAAGGCGGTACAGCGGTTCATTGGGTTTGCCAATTTCTACCGTAGGTTTATACGGGGCTTCGGCAAGGTAGCAGCTCCCATCACTTCCTTATTGAAGGGTGGGCCGAGCTAGATCACCTGGACGGCCGAGACAGACGAGGCGTTTTGCACCCTTAAGAGAATGTTCACCTCTGCCCCGGTTTTGGCTCACCCCGACCCGTCACTGCCGTTCACAGTGGAGGTGGATGTATCTGAGCTAGGGATAGGTGCTGTGTTATCCCAATTATCAGGTACCCCTCCTTAGCGTCGCCCCTGTGCTTTTTACTCGCGGAAGCTCAGTGAGGCAGAGCGCAACTATGGCGTCGGTGATAGGGAGCTGTTGGCTGTGTTTAGCGCCTTGACTGTTTGGAGACATTGGCTCGAAGGAGCGAGACACCCGTTTGTAGTCTGGACCGACCACCGAAATTGGAGTATATCCGGGCGGCGAGGAGACTGAACCCTCGTCAGGCCAGGTGGGCGTTGTTTTTTGCCCGGTTTGATTTCACACTGTCATACGTGCCGGGTACGAAAAACGCCAAGGCAGACGCGCTGTCTCGGTTGTGCAACGCGGGTGTGAGGCGGGTAGATGAGACACCGATTCTGCCCGCCTCGTGCATTGTGGCGCCGGTTTGGTGGGACGTGGACGCGAACCTTCAGCGGGCGTTGCGTGACGATCCTGGGCCTCCTGGGTGTCCTGCGGGTCGTCAGTACGTCCCGCTGGATGTCCGTGACCGTCTCATTTACTGGGCCCACACATCCCCTTCCACGGGTCACCGAGGCATTGACCGTACTGTGCGCTGCCTTACCGACAAGTACTGGTGGCCTGGTCTGGCCAAGGATGTGAGGGTGTACGTGTCCTCCTGTTCGGTGTGCGCTCAGTGTAAGGCACCTAGACACCTTCCGGCAGGTAAGTTACTTCCTTTGCCCGTTCCACAACGACCATGGTCTCACCTGTCTGTTGATTTTTTAACCGATCTACCCCCCTCACTAGGCAACACCACGATCCTGGTTGTTGTGGACCGGTTTTCAAAGGCCTGCCGGTTCCTTCCTCTCCCTGGTCTCCCGACAGCCCTGCAGACCGCGGAGGCTTTATTCACCCATGTCTTCCGGCACTACGGGGTGCCGGAGGACATTGTATCTGACTGGGGCCCTCAGTTCACGTCTCGGGTCTGGAAGGCCTTTATGGGCCGATTGGGGGTCTCGGTCAGCCTCACCTCCGGGTTCCACCCCGAAGCTAATGGGCAGGGGGAGCGTGTGAACCAAGACCTGGGGAGGTCCTGCGGTCCTATTGCCAGGACCGGCTGGGGGAGTGGTCGGAGTTCCTGCCCTGGGCAGAGTATGCCCAGAATTCGCTCCGCCACTCCTCCACTTCCTTGACCCCTTTCCAGTGCGTCCTAAGGTACCAGCCGGTCTTGGCACCCTGGCAGAGCCAGCCCGAGACCGGGGCTCCGGCGGTGGACGACTGGTTCCGGCGTGCCGAGAAAACCTGGTCCGTAGCTCATCGGCACATCCGGCGCGCCGGGGCTCGCCAGAAGTCCGCTGCCGACCGCCGGCGTAGCGACGCCCCGGTCTACACAGTGGGCAACCGGGTCTGGCTCTCGACCCGGAACCTCCCTCTCCGCCTGCCCTGCCGGAAGCTGGGTCCGCGGTTTGTGGGGCCGTTCAAAGTCCTGAGGAGAGTGAACGAGGTAACCTATAAGTTGCAACTTCCCCCTGATTACAGGATTAATGCCTCGTTCCATGTGTCTCTCCTCAGGCCGGTGGTGGCGGGTCCCCTCCAGCAATCTGAGGTGCGGGAGGTCCCTCCGCCCCCTCTGGACATTGAGGGGGGCCCGGCGTATTCGGTCCGTTCCATCCTCGACTCGAGGCGCCGGGGGGGGGGCCTGCAGTACCTGGTGGAGTGGGAGGGGTACGGCCCGGAGGAGCGTTGCTGGGTGCCGGCGGAGGATGTTCTTGATCCGGAGCTCCTCGCCGACTTCCATCGTCGGCGCCCTGATCGTCCTGCGCGGCGCCCTCCGGGTCGGCCCCGGGGCCGGCGGGGGCGCGCTGCCGGAGCCGCGCGTCGAGGGGGGGTACTGTAACGAGGACGCGCATGGAGGACGCGCGCCACCCCTCCCGACGTGGTGTTCGGTGCGCGTCATCGCCGGCCTTCTAGCCACGCTGCTCCTCCTCCCACGGCACTGTCCTGTCTTGTTATTGCACACACCTGGTGTCCATTCCCTCATTAGGTTGCCTATATTAGTTCCCTTGTTTCTGGGCGTCTTTGTGTGGTATTGTTCTATGTTCAGTGTTCTGTATTTGCCTTGTGCTGTGGGTTTTGCGCTTGTGCGTTATTTGAGTTTTGCGTGCCTTGTTTTCTGAAGAACGCAATACAATTACTTTCCCTGCATCCCTGCATCCCTGCATTCGACTCCTTTTTCAACACACCTCTAGACACACTGTTACATAATCTTTGGCGGAGGAACCGGAAGCAACACTGTATCCTCTTAACAAGAACATGCACAATGAAATTAATCACAGTAAGAAAACGATGGATACTAATACAGTTTACACAAACCACCTAATTAAACTGTACTCACCCTTTTTCTTGTCTGGCAAGGACTCATCCTCCTCAGGAGACAAATCTGACCCTGCCAATATTATATTTGTCACTTATGATATGTGATTGTTTACATTATTCGCTCATTGTTTAATGCATGTCCTTAAATAAGACCAAATAAATTACCTTGAACTTAATCTTCAAATTTCCTTCTTTTCTTCATTCTCTTTTGACTGACTGTGTCCTCCTCTTCGGTTTGAGCTGAGGTGTAATTATATTTTTCACACTCCTGTCGGCTTACTAAAAATCAAGAATTAAAACAAACACTACTAGCGATAGTAATACTTATTCGAGTATTATAGTATTTTAACTGAAAAAAATATAAAAAACATGCCAGAAATAACATTAAAAAAAATTTTTTTCACCTGATTTCACTTTGACTTTAACAAATTCAAAGCTTAACCAGTCCTCTTGTGGTTGTAAAAGGCGCTTATGTGCCACAGACACGTTTTTTAGAGTTCATCGCAACACTTTGGTCTCTGTGTCGATCCAGTTCAATGGCAAAACTCCTTCCATCTGCTTCCCATTCTCCACCCAAACAGCCCATGCGTATACCATTGCCTGAAACACAATTAGATTATTGAATTTAGAACTACAGATTTCCTTTTCTACATGATGCTAACAGTGCACTACTACCCATACCATACCATCTTCTTCCGCTTATCCGGGGCCGGGTCGCGGGGGCAGCAGTCTAAGCAGGGATGCCCAGACTTCCCTCTCCCCAGACACTTCCTCCAGCTCTTCCGGGGGGACACCGAGGCGTTCCCAGGCCAGCCGGGAGACATAGTCCCTCCAGCGTGTCCTAGGTCTTCCCCGGGGTCTCCTCCCGGTGGGACGGGACCGGAACACCTTCCCAGGAAGGCGTTCCGGAGGCATCCGAAAAAGATGCCCAAGCCACCTCAGCTGACCCCTCTCGATGTGGAGGAGCAGCGGCTCTACTCTGAGCTCCTCCCGGGTGACCGAGCTTCTCACCCTATCTCTAAGGGATCGCCCGGCCACCCTGCGGAGAAAGCTCATTTCGGCCGCCTGTATCCGGGATCTTGTCCTTTCGGTCATGACCCAAAGCTCATGACCATAGGTGAGAGTAGGAACGTAGATTGACTGGTAAATCGAGAGCTTCGCCTTGTGGCTCAGCTCTTTCTTCACCACGACAGACCGATACATCGACTGCATTACTGCAGAAGCTGCACCGATCCGCCTGTCAATCTCCCGTTCCATCCTTCCCTCACTCGTGAACAAGACCCCTAGATACTTAAACTCCTCCACTTGAGGCAGGCACTCTCCACCAACCTGAAGTGGGCAAGCCACCCTTTTCCGACTGAGGACCATGGCCTCGGATTTGGAGGTACTGATTTTCATCCCCACCGCTTCACACTCGGCTGCAAACCGTCCCAGCGCATGCTGAAGGTCCTGGTTAGAAGGGGCCAACACGACAACATCATCTGCAAAGAGCAGAGACGAAATTGTGTGGTCCCCAAACCTGACACCCTCCGGCCCCTGGCTGCGCCTAGAAATTCTGTCCATAAAAATTACGAACAGAACCGGTGACAAAGTCCAACATGCACTGGGAACAAGTCTGACTTACTGCCGGCAATGCGGACCAAGCTCCTGCTTCGGTTGTACAGGGACCTGACAGCCCTTAGCAAAGGACCCAGGACCCCATATTCCCCAAGCACCCTCCACAAGATGCCGCGAGGGACACAGTCGAATGCCTTCTCCAAATCCACAAAACACATGTGGATTGGTTGGGCAAACTCCCATGAACCCTCCATCACCCTGTAGAGGGTATAGAGCTGGTCCAGTGTTCCACGGCCTGGACGAAAACCACACTGTTCCTCCTGAATCCGAGGTTCTACTATCGGCCGTATTCTCCTCTCCAGAACCCTGGCATAGACTTTCCCGGGGAGGCTGAGAAGTGTGATCCCCCTATAGTTGGAACACACCCTCCGGTCCCCCTTCTTAAAAAGAGGGACCACCACCCCGGTCTGCCATCCCAGAGGCACTGTCCCCGACCGCCACGCGATGTTGCACAGGCGTGTCAACCAAGACAGCCCCACCACATCCAGAGACTTGAGGTACTCAGGGCGGATCTCATCCACCCCCGGTGCCTTGCCACCGAGGAGTTTCTTGACCACCTCAGTGACTTCAGCCCGGGTGATGGACGAGTCCACCTCTGATACCTCATCCTCTGCTTCCTCAATGGAAGAAGTGACAGCGGGATAGAGGAGATCCTCGAAGTACTCCTTCCACCGCCCGACGACATCCTCAGTTGAGGTCAACAGCTGCCCACCTCTACTGTAAACAGCGTTGGTAGGGCACTGTTTCCCTCTCCTGAGGCGCCGGATGGTTTGCCAGAATCTCTTCGAGGCCAGCCGATAGTCCTTCTCCATGGCCTCACCGAACTCCTCCCAGACCCGAGTTTTTGCCTCCACAACCACCCGGGCTGCAGCCCGCTTGGCCTGTCGGTACCCGTCAGCTGCGTCAGGAGTCCCACAAGCCAACCAGGCCTGATAGGATTCCTTCTTCAGCTTGACGGCATCCCTTACTTCCGGTGTCCACCACCGGGTCCGGAGACCTTACGGCCACAGCTCCGAGCGGCCGCTTCGACAATGGCGGTGGAGAACATGGTCCACTCAGACTCAATATCTCCAGCCTCCCTCGGGATCCAGTCGAAGCTCTGCCGGAGGTGGGAGTTGAAGATCTCTCTGACAGGAGACTCGGCCAGACGTTCCCAGCAGACCCTTACAGTACGCTTGGGCCTGCCGAGTCTGTCCAGCTTCTTCCCCCGCCATCGGATCCAACTCACCACCAGGTGGTGATCAGTTGACAGCTCCGCCCCTCTCTTCACCCGAGTGTCCAAGACATACGACCGCAGGTCAGATGAGACGACAACAAAGTCGATCATCGACCTGCGGCCTAGGGTGTCCTGGTGCCACGTGCACTGATGGACACCCTTATGCTTGAACATGGTGTTCGTTATGGACAAACTGTGACTAGCACAGAAGTCCAATAACTGAACACCACTCGGGTTCAGATCAGGGGGGCCGTTCCTCCCAATCACGCCCCTCCAGGTGTCACTGTCGTTGCCCACGTGGGCGTTGAAGTCCCCCAGTAGAACAATAGAGTCCCCAGTCGGAGCACTTTCCAGCACCCCTCCCAGAGACTCCAAGAAGGTCGGGTACTCTGCACTGCCGTTCGGCCCGTAGGCACAAACAACAGTGAGAGACCTATCCCCGACCCGTAGGCGCAGGGAAACGACCCTCTCGTTCACCGGGGTAAACTCCAACACATGGCGGCAGAGCTGGGGAGCTATAAGCAAACCCACACCAGCCCGCCGCCTCTCACCATGGGCAACTCCAGAGTGGTGAAGAGTCCATCCTCTCTCAAGGAGTGTGGTTCCAGAGCCCAAGCCGTGCGTAGAGGTGATCCCGACTACCTCTAATCAGAACCTCTCAACCTCACGCACTAACTCAGGCTCCTTCCCCGCTAGCGAGGTGACATTCCACGTCCCTAGAGCTAGTTTCCGTGTCCAGAGATTGGGTTGTCTAGGCCCCTGCCTTCGACTGCCGCCCGATCCTCTTCGCACCGGCCCCTTATGGTCCCTCCTGTGGGTGGTGAGCCCACGGGAGGGCGGCCCCACGTCGCCCGTTCGGGCTGAGCCCGGCCGGGCCCCATGGGGGAAGGCCCGGGGTGGGGCCCCGGCTGCGCCATACCGGGCGACGTCACGGTACACATAATTTTAATCATCATTAAGGGGTTTTTGAACCGCTCTTAGTCTGACCCGTCGCCTAAGACCTGTTTGCCTTGGGAGACCCTACCAGGGGCATATAGCCCCAGACAAAATAGCTCCTAGGGTCACTCGGGTACTCAAACCCCTCCACCACGTTAAGGTGGCAGTTCTTGGAGGGGAGTGCACTACTATAATAAAAATAAAAAAATAAAGTGCACTACTATTTTGAATAATAGTAAATATTACATTCTCAATCTTGAACTTCACCTTCTAGCTAACAATGGGGTTTCGTGCTTGCTAGCTTGAAGAAAAAACACAAAACTAAACACTTAGCCGTATAGCAAAATTCTATAAGTTAGGCAACCTAACTGAGGTAAAGAAGTTTATAAATAGCCTAAACAAAGCTGAAATTAATTAATCTGGATTTCTACCTCGATGTAACATAACTAGTTACAAAATAATCACAAACAGTTAAACCTTAATGGCTTATTAACATCCGCATTTTGGGAATTTAACACAGATAACCTTAGCTAACTTTCCATTGGTGTGGTGTGTGGACACTCGTGGTAGCCGAATGTCTAGCTACAGTACGTTACGTTTACAATAAAAAGTCAGGTTTGGTTGAAATAAGGTAAACGTTTATAACGTTACACTTATTTTGCTATCATAGCTAATTATTTTGTCATAGCTACTTACTTTACACAGCTGCTTACGACGCTTTCACTTTCTGATGTGAAGAGCTTTCTGGAATCTGGCGGTTGACTTGATGATGGGTGGGAAAATACAGATTTGCGCCATAATCGCGCTCCTCTTCGCTTCTTCTTCTTTCGGTTTTATGGCGGTTGGCAACTATCTTTAATGGTGCATTACCACCACCAGGTGAGGTGGGGTAATTATTTCCATGTATGAATCCTCATTGCATGTATCTCAATCGCAGTTTCAATGTATTTTTTTTATAACTTTGATGGAATATGTAAAACTCTTTACATTTATTTAAGATAATAATGAACATGGTTTGGTAATTTGTTTTCTCCGTTGTTTTAGCATGTATAACAGATTATCTAGCTGTCTTAGATTATCAGTTGAAAACATGATCAGTTGAAAACACGTTGTCAAACAGTCCAGCTGAAACTACTTAATTGAAATCACGTCGTAAACCAGTCCAAGGCGGACCGACTATTTTCAACCATATTTCCACTTTGAAAGATGGTAATTGTTTACTGGGGAGTGTGTTATGCCTATGAATGGTACATAGAAAAGAATATTCTAATGTACATTTAATGTATGTAGAAAGACATCAGAGCATTTGGAATGTTCATGTGTGATTGGTATGATCATAGATCAGTGTTACTGGTTGAGGAGCCTTATGGCCCCTTGGGAAAAAACTATGAGTCTGGAAGTGCATGCCACGATTCTCCGGTAGTGTCAATCAGACGGCAGTATCGGTTTGAATAGACCATAGCCTTGGTGGCTGTTGTCTTTGTTGTTTCGTGCTTTCCTAAGGCATTGTGTATGGTAGATGCCTTGCATGGAGGGGAGATTGCAGTCGATGACGCACTCCGCAGACCTCACCACCCTCTGGAGGGAATTGGAGTGGCTGCCGTACCAGACATTAATACAGTCTGAGAGGATGCTCTCAATGGTGCACCTTTAGAAGTTGGTGAGAGTTTTTACAGACATGCCAAACTTCTTGAGTCTCTTCAGGAAGTATAGTTGCTTGTGGGGAGTATTCACTGCTGAGTTTGCTTGCCTGGACCAAGTGAGGTCAACTATTTATGCAGGTGCAACCCAACAGGCACAAAACGTACTTGGCAGCCACTGAAGATTAAATAAAAGTATACACTTCAAAGAGGAAAAGTATAATATCATTACAAGCAATTGTAATGCTGTTTAGCCCCCCCTACCTAATTGATCACCTTTCAGTGGCTACACGCAACATATATTTAAGTAGTAAGTAACATTTTCTATGCAGAAAATAAGTATAATTCTTGAAAAAAGTACAATTCTTTGTTGGCCTATCTGCACATTAATGCTGTGGAAAGACTTCCTATTCACATAATCTCCTTTGTTTACTGAAGGAGCTGTGATAGGAGTATGCGTGCCATCTATGCAGCTAATCACCCGTGGAAACGCTAAAATATTATCTGATTAGTGCTTCAAGTCTCAAAGCTTCATACTAATATAAACTGATGGGATGAGAAAACGTTTCAGATAAATGCAGACATTTTTTAATTCTCAAACAGATGATCATTAGGGAATGATAAAACATCCAAGAGGGGTCTGATCACTCTCTCCAGACTGAGATTTATGCAGATTATTTGTGATTCTACTGGCTCTTCGAGAAAAGGACACGCCCTGTCTGACACATTCAGATGGCAGGTTTCAGTGGAAGAGAAGCACAAACTCAGGGTTAGTTGGATATAACCTGCTAGCGAGTAGGTTAGCTTCACGCAGTATGTTGCCGTAGTAACTGACTCAGCGAAACGCTGAACTAGCTCTTTGAAACCGTTAACGCAAAGTTTCCATCAACTCTGAGTCAACTAACTCTAAGTTTTCACTAAACCTGATTTCTGAAATAACACCATTATGTCTGGAAAGGGTGTAGCAAATAGTTACCCCAAACAATGTTGTCTTTCTGTACCTTGGCCTTGCAGGTGTTGATAGGACTCAAGCGTTTAGTGTGAAAATTCCAGTTCAACTTTTTAAGAAAGTAGTGATTCATGAACATGGAATAGTCCTTACTAGCACTGGTAAATTACACTGTGTGTGAATTTTTTGCATGGTGGGACTTTCCAGCTGGAAAGTCATTTCAGATAGATGATAATCTAACCAGAGTACATCTTTTAAAATGATTAATATTACAATGATGTTGGTAACATCTCAGTCTGGCATGTTAGTCCAGCTTTAAGTTTTCGAATCTGCTCCTATAGAGCACATTGAATTGATACTTCTCACTACCTTACCTGTAGGTTTGTGGCCTCTCTCTCTCCCACGCCCTTTCTGACGAGTATTATTGTAATGACACCCTCTCTTCTGCATAAAGTAAACACATACAGTACAATCCGAAATTCAGCTGCTGTCCTTTTGTCAGATCCTATTCAATGACTGATTGATTTACATGATGACAGATCAACAGTCTATCTTGGCGTGGCACTTATCAATGACAGAATTTGACACAATTTAGCTATATCTAGACTTTAATCCGTTTCTAATATTGGGGTTGACATGTCCCCTCCGTCCCCCCAGCTACTACGCCCTTGTCTTTATGTTTTAAATTAGAGATAACTTTCTAAAAATGCAACACAGGCTAAACCATGTATTTGACCGGACAAACTATAACAAAAGCATGTGAAAAGTAAGCGTTAACTGTCAGATCCCGTGGGTGATTTGGATGTTCAGGGAAACAGATCGGCTCGGATATAGGCTACATTTCAGATCCGATAAAGACCTCTAAAATGAGACTAACATATTGGCTTCCACAATTATTTTTGAAATTACAGTTATTCAGCAGAATGTGACATCTGACAAGTGTTAAGCATTGGTGAGGAAAGTTTCCATTCCGACTTCACAGCGGTCTAGAGCTCTGTGATTCTCTTGTACAAAAGCAATTGACTGATTTAATTAATCTTCTAGAGCAGAATTTTTGTCGCCAGATTTAATAGTTGCTGTCACCTGACTTGGTGAGGTCCAATACTTATTTCACTCTTTGAAATGCAAATCAATTTATAAAAATTTTGACATGAGTTTTTCAGGATTTTTTGGTTCTTATTCTGTCTCTCACTGTTCTAATAAACCTACCATTACCAAATTAAAGACTGATAATTTCTTTGTCAGTGGGCAAACGTACAAAATCAGCAGGGGATCAAATGTTTTTTTGTATGTCAAGTAAAATCAAACATTAAGAAATGCCCTTGTCACATAATTAGGCCTCATAGGATTTCATTTTATGCTATTTACAAATCAAAGTTCACATTTGTGACTTTTATGCTCTGAATTTTGGGAACATGAATTCATGGCGCACTGCACCAGCATAAGATCTGACGAGGGGTCTGAGGTTTTCATCCCGGGTACCTAACAGCAGTCAGGGTACCTTTGGCTATTATGTGGAGGTCTGTGCGTTCCTCCAAGGATATGCCTCCCCAGACCACCACCAGTCATGATGGATGATGTTGCAGGCAGCATAACGTCCACCACAGTGTCTCCAGACTCTTTCATGTCGGTCACTTGTGCTCAACATACACACCTGTAGCCTGCTGGAGGTCATTTTGTAAGTACAACAAATGGGGTTCCATAATAACACTTTAAGTATAGACCTACTGCTTTTTCTAAGTGTGGAAGTGTGGAAATCAGAATGAGGACAAAAGACAAGTGCTAAGAGCTAATTTACATGGGCAAAGATCCAGGAGTTTCCAGAAATGTCCAGAGCTGACTTATGATGACAGGTTAAAATCTTTTTATATTGGCTTTTTACTTCTTAGCATTACAAATATTTCTACTTGAATACTCTGAAACAGGCCTTTTTATGCTGTGTTGGTCACTGTCCAAAAACCTTTGGACCTCACTGTACCTGTAAATTGCATTTGGATTCCTGATCCTGTAACTAGGTTGTATGTTCTGACAGCTATTAATTTTTCATGATTGTTTGATTATTTTATTATTATTTATTATTTACTTGTTCATGATTATTTGACCTGCTTGACATTGTCAACTAATTGTCTCCTGACCGTTTTCTGCACTGGCAGACCGGAGAAGGACCAAACGCTCTGACGAGAAGAACTGGTCCAACTATCCACTTCTATGACAGCCCTACAGTACCACTGCAGGTTCTGCAACCCTCTACATACAACTTGGACACATTTTACTTGACAGACTTATTCCAGGGAATATATCTGGAGGGGTGTATGACAAAGGCATGCAGCCGTATCAAGGACATATCTCAGCCATATGCCATTCATTTGTTTACCTTAAAACATGTGCTGCTATACTGGAGTTTGATATCCCATGCTAAGAGGTTCAGTGACGGCTTCTAATTAGCCTGTTCAACATTTGAACTGGATTGATTGTGAACTCAAACTTCAAACTGCGGCTACCAGACTCCTTTCGTCTCTTTTCATTTCAATATGTTTGCACATCTTTTGGTCCCTGAAAAGCACTATATAAATATAATGTATTATTATTATGATTATCTTTCAATGTTATCTCTTTTAGTCTTGGGTAGTTATTTTGTATTCTATTTCTGTTTTTAATTAACTTTACTATTTGCATTTCAATTTTTGTTTAACTTTCATTTACTTTGATAATTGTACAGTTATTTAGTTTTACACAATCATTTTATGTGATTAGTTGTATGAATGACACTTTCTTTAAAAAATAAATTTATTCATTTAAACAGTTTCCTTCATACCCAGATTTTCAAGGGGAAAAAAGAACAATGATGATTGATGATGAACTTAATTATTCCATCAGTATTGTTGACATGAGAACATGAGAAACAACTCTCAAGGTATGACATCAAATAGTTACACAGAGGCACATTCATATATATATATATACTGAGCATGAAAAATCATCTTAGTCTTTTGTTACATGCCTATGACGTTGCATATCACTATGATCCCAACTTTGTCGAAGTTATATTACATTAAAAGGCAGTGGAATCACAGTACTGTTACAATTAACCTACTTGGTTCGACACCCAACAACAGTCACAATGAAATAAACAAAATGTGACTTTTTAGAAAGAAAATGTATAAAAGTCAAGGGAACCCTCCAATTGTTATTATCTGAGCCAACCGTGATGAGATTCCAACTGTCCACTGCGTCTGCCACAACGATCTTTTAACTTCGTTGCAAAAATATTCCATGACTGACATTGGTGAATTTAACATTGAACAAAATAGAAAAAACAATAACAATAGGAGGTATTTTAAAGCTAATTTGAGTCCTATTTTTCGTTAAAGAGAAGTTGACATGCTTCGTTTACGTCTGTATCTTCCTCTATCAGGTCCAACTCCCACATGCCTGAAATAGACTTGAAGCCCAGGAACCAACGAGGATACAACAACGACTCGAACTTGAAATGGTTGGTTTTACCTTCAATACGTTTCATGAAGAAGATTGCCTCCCGGCTTTTGCCATCAATAGAATTCGTGTTCTTCGACAGCGAATTGACTTTCTTATCGCCTTTCGTGGAACAAGCCACAACGCAATTTTGGACGAAGATAGTAACGGGATATCCACCTGTCATATCATTCTTCCCATACACTCTGATTTTGATTGTGTTATCTTGCGACTCTAATTCATTTGTATTCAGGAATATAAAACTGAAACGGTTGTCATTCAGCACCAGACATTGGCCGCGCTTGTTCTTTAAAATTCCAAATATGTAAGTTAGTGTTTTCAAATCACCCGTGCCATTCATAGTTACTACACGTATATGTACGACAAAATTATTCTTTCATGACAAAAAGTGGGGGCTGGGTCCCTATTGGACCTGGGCGGGCCTTGGCCCGACAAAAATGTACTCATTGGCCCGACTAGAAATTTGTAAGAATCTGGATCGAAACAATACCCAATCATGTTGGCCTTCTGTAGTTGCTTTGAATATGTAATTGCGAGAATGGTCCTCATGAGACAGTATATTGTTTGCTTATTTTATTATAGGGCCTATCTTATTTTACAACTCTTCTCTTAGAAAAAAGAAATGGTTACACCTATCAAACAATTCATTCATTCTCTCCACGTTCCACACACCTACTGCAGGTGCCACTTAACCAATTCATTACCCGCGCCTCTTCTCTCGTGCGTCCCTCATTCACCCGCCTGTGCTTTCGGTCTTTCGGGGCGCTTCAGAGCGGTGTTCTGATTTTGTGTCCTGTACGTAGTCAAGTCGCAACATAACTAAAAGATATAACATATTAGAATCTTAGGTGGCAATTCAATCAAGAGCAATCTAGAGATATAATAATTTAATGGCTCTGTAAACAACAATGATTTTTTTCTTCTTTCTGTTGCTATGAAACAATACAGGTTTTTGGTCATGATCATTGCTCTTTCGCATTTCGTTTGCATTTCATATAGGCATCTGTACTCGAAACAATGACATTTTGTACAACGCAAGTAACTTACTTTCGAAGTAATCCTGCCACAGTTGCCAACAAAACGCGTTAATACATATTTACCAGTAGAAACAGGGACGGACTGGGACTATAAAACGGCCCTGGACTTTGACTAGGCCCGGCCCAAAGCAATCGGCGGGCGGAAACTCGACAACAACAATAACAATCTATTCCATGCTGTCTTAAAATGAATTTATTATGTAATTAATCTTACTGCACCAATAATAATACCACATCTAAATGAAAATACACCATTACAAATGTAACTTATGTATTCAAAATCTTCAAAGTTTGTAAGCATTAACTGTAATGTTACCAACATTTTTTAAAGTAAAAGCACAACATATTTCTTAATATTAGCTACTGCATGTGGCATTTTACAGCTAAAATGTTGAAGTTTAGCTGTTTTAACTCCTGTAATCATTAAAAATGTAGCAAGCTGAACATCACATCCTAACATCATCCCGAGCAAGTAACTCTTTCTCCTCTCATGTTCCATACTTGCCATGTATCTGCCTGTGGAACCAGCTCATTCTGTCCCTCATTATCACTGGTGGCATGTTGCTGCATAGCTGTCTGGCTCACTTCTTCACTGCTGGCTGTGCTGCTAAATATTTCAGTTAGTTTGCGACATTTAGCGGGCTTCAGTATCTAAATTCCGCAATTTTTCAGCCCCACCATTTTCTTTTCGTTTTTTACCCGCGGCCGCGTTATGCATATTGTTTGTTTGTTTCTATGCTTCTATCAAAAACAGATTAGTGGGGGGGGGGGAAACCGGTGATGACTGCGTGTGTGGCGGGTGGTCTGTGATTCTCCAGTTCACACAGATGGCCAGTCCGCCCCTGAGTAGAAATAACCTTTTCCAATTATAATTTCATTTAAACAAGCAAATTCACGATTTATCAACTCTGCACTAAATATCTGCGTTTTTTAAGAACGACACCATTAGTTCTAGCTACTAAGTATTCAGTTAGTAGCCAGAATAAAAGCAAAATAAACACAGTAGGCTTAAAACAGTGAGTGTTGTTTTTGTCATTTGTAGCTATGACAAAGTACTTCTTACATTTGTAATTGCGTTAGTAATAAGTGTATAATGCCAGTAAGGCACATTGGGGGTTTGTGGTATATATGTGGTCAATATACATTAGCTAGAGTCAAAGTACATTGGGCCTCATTCATGAAACCTTATCATACAAGATCTCAGATTTGAAGATTGGGAGAGACCAGAGCCGTTGAAAAAGAGAGTTGCGAAACACTATGATCTCGCCGCCATGCAGTCACGTGGTTTATGAAGCTCTCAATAGTTCCAAACAGAGCTGCGCTGTCAACCAGTTTGAATGAGTTTAAGCGGGACAGACAGCAACAGCTATATTTGCAGCAATTATAGGTAAATATTGACGCATAATGTACATTGATTAGTATGTTTACGCTAACATTAAATGCATACAATATACTTTTTGGGGGGGAGAGTGATGGAAACAGCATTAATACGTTTTTGTGTTTAATTTTGGAGGGAATTGGACTCCCATAACGTAGAATACATTTACAGTAACCAGGGGCGGCGCCAGCCGATTTTGCCGCGGCTTCAGCCCCGGATGTTTTGAGTGTAGCCCCGAATCTCGAATGAGGGAAACATTTTTATTTTTTTATTTTTTTTAAGCCTATGTAAACCCGCGAAATCATAAGTTGTCCTTTTTTGTTGCGCTTTGGCTTTGCACGTACTGCATACAGCCTGTAAAAATATACCTTAAAAATAATCTAGCCATATAGGCCTACATTACTTTGCTGCCGTTTCTTCCTCCCTTTTGAATATGTAGCAGGTAGGGGAGGGGCTAGCCTAGTAGCAAAGTCAAGTGTCTGAGCGTGCGATTTAATAACAACAGACAGCGAGCGGGAAATGAAAAATGAAGCAAACAAGACTTTGGGGATTCTTTGGAAAGAAGTCAGTGGGTAAGAAATGAATTCAGTTTTTTTATCCTTTAAATCTAAAGATCATCTTTTGGCTGTCTTTCACTGTATGTCTATTTGTTAACTACTGTAGCTAGTTATTAGGCTACTAGCATCACTTGTATGATACTAGTAGCATCTGATATAAGTTAGTATGATACTAGCAAGCAAGTGATAGAAGATTGCTCAATCAAATATTAAATAATGTGATCATCATCATCAATCAATAAACAGTGTGTAAATCAAAAGTAAAAAAAAAAACGCTTAATATTACCAAATGAAATGAAGGGTAAGTTAACCCACAAATAGCCTATAACAACTGTCTGTGAAGGTTTGGACTTTGGACTCGATCTACTCCATCTGTGTTTTTTATTATTTTTCTGAATCCGTTCTGAATCTGATCAAGGTGTAGTCTTTAACTTTTTTTGTTTAAAATGTTGCCTTTCTTTATAAAAGTTACCAACAATCAAGTGTTGATAAAAAAAATGCAACATGAAGCTAATGAAATGTTTTTAAAATTAAGGTACAGTTATAGTTTTTTTTTTAATGAAAATAAATCTTTTTTTTTATAAAAAAATATCTACATTTAAACATAATAGTATAAGTGCAAACATAATACAAAATAGTGAACTATAAGTATATTTTTATGTTGACTTGCAAGTATACTCCCTGCTGAAAAATCCAGCTAAAACCAGCCTAAGCTGGTTGGCTGGTCTTAGCTGATTTAAGCTGGAAGTAGCTGGTATATCAGGTTGGTTTTAGGGGGGTTTTGAATTTTTTTTAGCTTGTCTTAGCTGGTCAGGCTGGAAGACCAGCTAAAACCAGCTAGGCCAGGCTGGAAGACCAGCTAAAACCAGCTAGGCCAGGCTGGGAGACCATCTTAAACCAGCTAAGACCAGCCAACCAGCTTAGGCTGGTTTTAGCTGGATTTTTGAGCAGGGCTTGCAGTATACAAGACAAAAGCAAGTGGTGAGAAAGACAAAAGCAAGTGGTGAGAAAGACAAAAGCAGGTGGTGAGAAAGACAAAAGCAGGTGGTGAGAAAGACAAAAGCAGGTGATGAGAAAGACAAAAGCAGGTGATGTGAAAGACAAAAGCAGGTGATGTGAAAGACAAAAGCAGGTGATGTGAAAGACAAAAGCAGGTGATGTGAAAGACAAAAGCAGGTGATGTGAAAGACAAAAGCAGGTGATGTGAAAGACAAAAGCAGGTGGATGAGAGAGTAATATAACAAATATAGAAGGACATACCAGATAGACAGCAAGAGTTGAATAGTGTATGTTGTATGTTGACTCTGTGTATGTGTAATGTAAAGATGTACTGTATATTGTTATCATGCTCAGTTGAGCAATGGTTATGTTTTCCATATCCAAAACAAAGGTTATGCTCAGTTGAGCACTGAGAGGATGTTAGCCTGCCTTGAATATAATGTTAAAGATTTATTTTGACTGAAAGTAAAGTGTTACTGTAATAAAAAAAAACTCTTAGAGTGATCCCTGTATTTGCATAAAATGCTCTGGGCTAAGCCCTGGATGTCCTTCAATGCTGGAAACGCCCCTGACAGTAACCACTATATTTGCAGCAATGTTTGGTAAATATTAACTTCAGGAAATGAAACCAGAGATATAATTACTGAGCGAATTAACTATGTTCCTAAATACGACCCATAACTGTTAATGGGATTGATTTCAGTATGGCCAATGTACCCATTCACCTCCCTTAATCATAGACTAAACCATGTATCAGAAAACACACACACAAAAAAAATAATAGTACATCCATACGATATGATGTACACATTGTACAGACTAGTATAGGCCTACTCTTAAGTATAAATATGTACACAACTAACCCTAACCCATAATATATAAATTGTATATATATATGTGTATGTATGTATGTATGTAAATGTGTGTGTATATATATATATATATATATATATATACACACACACACATATACATTTACATACATAAAGTCCAGTGCACCTGCTGTCATTTTCCTGCACATCCAGGTCTCTTGGCCTATTTTCTATGTCGGAGGTACATCTTTTTGCCCCAAATCTTCAATGACAGCCACTTCTGACCAGACTTCTCCGGACAATAGGTGGGTGTACCAGGGTTCAACTGTTTTCTGCAGCTCTGACCTGATGGCACTGCTAAACATCTTCCTGAAAACAAGGGATGATGCTGTTTGTGGCATAATGCGTCTTTCCTCTGCTGCTGCAAGTTTTTCTTTGGATGATCACTACGGTCCTCAACATTGTCAGTTTATTTGTGCTTCTTTAAAAGAGCTTGGACAGCACAACTGAAAACGGCTGTCTGCCTTTTTTGTAGTGCTCAGTATAACTTTTGACAGTTAATGGTCTTATCCAATGTTGTTAGCCGAGTTTGGCTGTTCCTCACCCAGTTGTACTAGTGTTTTGTTGATGTTCATATTACTGTATATTGTGTTTATATTGACAAATCATAATTTGATCCTTTTGAAAATATTATTCTTGAAACTTTCATGCCATTAAAGCCCTTTGAATTGAATAAATGATTTTGTGTGTTTAATTTTGTAGGGAAGGGGGACTGCTCCCAAAGGTATAATACATTTACAGTATGTACTGTATATATTTTTCTCGTGCTTCTAGGGTCATAAATACCAATATCCTATTGTTATATGTTAAAAAAACAATTCACATAAACATGCATATCAAGTGAATAATATCAATGAATGCCAAAAGCTACTTAGTTTAAATCAAGAAAGAAGTTTAGTCAATAGTAAAATATATACAAGGCAAATATATATACACGTGGCAAACAATTGCAAATATATATACACATACTGTGTGTGTGTGTGTTGGTTGCCGGGTCTTGTTTCTGCAATTAATCTATTATCTTCCAATAAACATAACATAAACATATCTTCCAATAAACATAACTAAAACTGGCTACATAAAACAAAACTACTGACTAGATTCATGAGAGGTCGGAAAATGTGTTTAATAGTCAAAATTACAATAATGTCTTTAACTTTACCAGCGAGTGTACTTCGGAAGCTCCTTATATTAATGGTCCTCAGTGCTGGAACTATCAGTGTTTGGAACTATTGGCTGCTCCACGACACGTGTTACTTCCGCATTCCAAAGTTCCTATGGCGGTCTATGGAAGTGTCGCAACTCTCTTTTTCAACGGCTCTGGGAGAGACTTACGATGATCTCTAAGTCTGATTCAGAGGCAGGATCACAATACATTCCGGGCCTTAGCCCCGCCCATTGTAATGGTCTCCATCAGAGGTGTTGCTAGGTTCACATGAGGAAAATGTATATGTACATGCTAGCGCCCTACACATCTACATTGTCATAATTATGTCGGAATTATAGATGCATAGATCAGGGGCTATTTTTGTGTATATATATATTTTTGGGTCAATTTGAGATCCGTGGCTATTAATAAAAGACCCGGGCCCCGGACGCCCATGCCTAACGACGCCAATGGTGTGATTCCTGAAACTGTCACACCTGATCGAAATGTCATGGCAGATTGGAAAATCAGATAAAGCCTTGGAGGCAAGAACGCCCTACACCTGACCTTATTTAGCCATATGACACACTTGTAATTTATGTGGGTGTGGCGGTCAGCAGCCTATGAATCAGTGGCGGTTTTATATGCAAATAATTGGTGGGGCACAAACCATTTCAAAATATAGGATACATACCAGTAAAGCTACAAAACCCCTTCTTGCCACTGATGTGTTTATTTAACACATCAACAAACAACGTAGCTCCACAAAACACTTTTAACGACAGAGCGGCTTGCTTCTACAAGGTGTTGTAGTACACATACTGGAGAGAGAGAGAGACCTTCTTGTGCAATTGCTCTCCTTCTCTCTCACATACATGTAAAATTACCACTGTCACATTTACAAACCTAAATTAGGAATGCAACCAAGCTCAGAACCAATGTGCCTACAGGGCCATACGCAAACAGCAATGAGCTCAACACCAGTGAAGGCCACAACGAAGCGGAAAGACAACTTTTTAGGGATAAAGATCCATTCTATGACAATAACCTTAATTGATAAGCATGGAAACACTGACACTTGTCACCATCTATATCAGTCGATCCAGCACAAAAATACGACCAATGTACGGACCAGCACCACAAAGGCAGGATGAGGGCTCACTTGAAAAGAAAGGTGGCACAGCAATTCTTCCTCTGGGCAAACGTTTCGATGACATTGGGATTTAATGTTTTCATGTAGCTGCTGAATCAGCTGGCTTTCAAGGGACAACATGGCCAATGCTTTGAGTCGCAGGTGTCCCATGGTATTGCGAGTGAAGGTTTTTACCCTCTTCAAGGTGGAATAGTTCCTCTCTGACTCGGATGTTGTCATAGGTGTTGTTATGATAATTTTCAGCAGAGTGACGGTCTCAGCAAAAGCCTCCTCTAGGTTGTTCTCATGGATGGATCTTAACAGAGGCAGGGCCGTCTTACCAGTGTGAAGCTCAGTGTGGCGGTACAGAGTGGTCAGCTCAGACTTACATTTTTCCTCGTATCCTAGAGGCCATAGTTTCACCGCACAGTCAAGCTCAGATGTAGTGAATGACAGGACAAATTGTGGGAAAAGCGAGCTTTCAACCAGCTTGGCAGCAATCTGGTGGTCACTTTGAGACAACCTATGCTCCACCTGGGAGGTGACTGTGTTGCAGCCTCCTTCATCACTGGCGCTGTGTTGGTTACTCGTCGGTCTGGCTCATCTGTTCCATCGTGAATGGTGGCAGCCCATTCATCAGTGTGCTTCCACATATTCTGGACATTCTCCTTGAAACGGGTGAGCGCACTGCTAATCCCAGATGCATCGATGCTCCGTTGTTGCAGAGTTTTGTATAAAACATAAACCTCTGGCATAAGGAAGAAAATTTTTTCCAGCAGCTGCAGAAAGGCTCGGTCCCAGTGTTTTTTTTAACCACACAGGCAGCACTCATAGGGCCGCAGCCCACCATGGTTCTTCATGCCTCACTTATGGAGGCCTCATCCCATCCTGGATGTGTGCGTATGTCCTCCATACACAGGAGCAGCACAGCGTGGTTTTCCCAAACTGCATTGACAGTTCCATCGTACAGCGTATGGCCTTGGAATGCATCTCTGTGTTGCCTCAGCAAGTACTGCAACACGTTTTGGAGCTCCAGAGAAAAAGGTGGCAAAAGCAGTTAAATCTGCAAAAAACACCTTCAGGATGCTCATCCTTGCTGAACAAAGTTCAGGTCAGGTTCAGCTGGTGAGCATAGCAGTGAACAAACTGGGCATGTTGGTATGTCTCTTTCATTAGCGTCTGTACCCCTCAGACATTTCCACTCATTACAGCTTCAGTGGTTCCAGCACACCCTTGATGCTATTAGAGAGGCCAGTTTGACTTCCAGTTTGACTTTAATACAGGTAATGAGTGGAGAACAGGAGGGCTTCTTAAAGAAAAACAAACAGGTCTGTGAGAGCCGGAATTCTTACTGGTTGGTAGGTGATAAAATACTTATGTCATGCAATAAAATGCAAATTAGTTTTTTAAAAATCATACAATGTGATTTTCTGGATTTTTGTTTTAGATTATGTCTCCCACAGTTGAAGTATACCTATGATAAAAATTACAGACCTCTACATGCTTTGTAAGTAGGTAAACCTGCAAAATCGGCAGTGTATCAAATACCTGTAGTTTTGAAAGATTTCTGCAGATACTTGAGTTCGCGAATGTGGAACCGCGGATAGCTGGGGGTTTACTGTACACAGTACGTTCAGTTTCTCTATATTAACTTTTTAACTTCTACATGCTAACAACTCAAAAAACTGTCTAGATGAGTTTATTGGCTCCAAACAGAAATGAAAAAGGTAGAATCATGCTGCCATGATACTGTTTTTTAAAAGGATATATAAAAACAGGGGGCACCAGGAGGGCATTTTCCACCATAGAGGCATCCCATGAGCAAGCAAGCAAGTTTATTTATATAGCACAATTCATACATCGAAGCAATTCAATGTATTTTACAAAGAAAAATATATGAAAATAATAACATAAAAACAAATACTCAAATGAAAACATCAAAGCAAATGAATACATAATAATAATAAAAAAATACAATAAGAAAACATATAAAGATTAAAAGTGGGAAGCTATAAGGCTAAACAGTGTGGTTAAGTTTAAGTGCTCAGTCATAGGCACGTGAGAAGAGAAATGTTTTTAACCTGGATTAAAAAATGTATATGTTTGGGGCACGTCTAAGATCTTCTGGTAGTTTATTCCAGTTGTGTACAGCATAAGTGCTAAACGCAGCTTCTCCATGTAAAGTTTGGACTCTGGGCTCTACTAGCTGACCTGTGTTCATGGATCTTAGAGCCCTGCTCGGTTTATATTCTGCAAACATATCAGAAATATATTCGGGTCCTAAACCATTCAGAGATTTATAAACTAAAAGCATCACTTTGAAATCTATTCTGTAACTGACTGGAAGCCAATGCTAAGATTTAAGAACCGGAGTGATGTGCTCTGTTCTCTTGGTCCTTCTTAACATTCTAGCAGCAGCATTCTGAATGAGCAGCAGCTGTTTTACAGTCTTTTTGGGGAGCCCAGTTAAGAGGCCCTTACAGTAGTCAACCCTACTAGAGATAAAAGCATGGATGAGCTTCTCTTGGTATTTTTAGGACACCAAGCCTTTGATTCTGGCTATATTTTTTAGATGATAGAATGCTCTTTTGGTGACCGCTTTCATATGACTGTTAAATGTGAGTTCTGAGTCAATCAAAACACCAAGATTACTCACTTGATCCCTGGTTTTACGGGCCAGAGAATCTAGCTCTTTACTAATACTTGTTCTTTTATTTTTGTTGCCAAACACAATAATCTCATTGGTTTGATTGTAGATCATTTTGATTAATCCAGGTATTTATGTGCTCTATACAGGGACACAGAGAGTCTAGAAAACTTTTTTCCTAAGGTTCGAGAGCCATATATATTTGAGTATCATCGGCATAGTTGTGGTAGTTAATGTTGTTGTTCTGTAGAATTTGGCCCAGGGGTAGCATATAGAGATTGAACAGAAGCGGCTTGATTGCTGAGTTGATTGAAGACAACCTTCTCAATGATCTTCGCTATAAAAGGGAGATTTGATACAGGTCTATCGTTGTTCATTATAGAAGCATCCAGTGTTCTTTTTTTTTAATAGGGGCTTAATGGCAGCTGTTTTTAGAGACGTTGGGAAAATGCCTGATTGCAGAGAGCTATTAATTATTTGATGGCAGTGTGTCGAGACAGCAAGTGGAAGCTTTAAGATGTCGAACTGCTTCTTCTAGTGATTTTTGATCAATTGTATTAAAATGCGACATAATAACCAAGTTATGTCCTGAGTCCTTGTTAGACTGTGTAGTTCTGATGGTCCGTCTAATACTTATAATTTATTCACTAAAGAAACACGCAAATTCATTACATTTCACAGTGGACATGAGTTCTGATGCTATCTGCTTTATTAGGTTTGTAAGCTTGTCAGTGTGGGTATTGTTGATATTTTTGTTGATCATTCCCGATAATTGTTGCTGTCTGGCCTTGCGTAACTCATTGTTGAAGCTACCAAGGCTTTGTTTATAGATTTCATAGTGAATTTGAAGTTGAGTTTTCCTCCAATTATGATCCGCTTTCCTACATTCTCTTTTCAGGGCGCTAACCATCATGGTAGTTCTCCATGGTGTTTTCTGTTTGCTCATAGTTTTCTTTACCTTTACCGGCGCAACACGATCCCTGACGTTCAATATTTTGGCATTAAAATTATCCAGGAGTACATCAACTGACTCAACACTTATTGTTGGAGCGATAGCTATGGCTTCAATAAACTAAGCATTGGTACTCTCATTAATGTACCTTTTCAGAAACAGAGGTTACTGGAACATTCAGGGTGATAAGTGAATCAAAAAAGACACAGAAATTATCAGACAAGGCCAAGTCTTTAACCATGACAGAAGAAATATCGAGACCTTTAGAGATCTAGAATGTGGCCTTGAGTGTGTGTACCCTCTTTCACATGTTGAGTGTCATCAAAAGGGTCAAGTAGTGCAAAAAGTTAATTGGCATTATTGTCTGTACTATTATCTATGTGGATGTTAAAATCCCCTGTAATAATAAACAAGTTATAATCAACTGATAAAACAGAGAGTAGTTCAGCAAAATCATCAATAACATTTGCAGAATATCGTGGAGGTCTGTAAATGGTTAAAACAAAATTTTGGGGGTACCCTTCAATGTAAAACAGAGGTATTCAAAAGAAATAAAATTAATAAAAATGTCTTTGCACTGGAATGTATCTTTGAATACAGCCACTCCTCCTTTCCTACCATTTTGACATGTATTCATATAGCCACATTTTTTAGCACGTTGTCTTGCGTGTAGGAGTATGTAGAAGACAACAAATTCTGTAGCATATAGGGCACCCTACATGGTACTGCATCACATTATCTCCATTGGAAGGGAACCCACTAGGACACTTAATCACATATCCTCACACATAGGGGCACTCATGAGTACACTGTATCACATTTTCTCTTCTGGAGGGGCACCCAGAGAGCACTTCACATTTTCTCCACTGTGCGTGCAGCGGCCTATGTGGTATTTAACGTTTTTTCCTCTAAATTATGTGGATTGAAGTCAATAGTGAAAGCTTACTGTAGTGTACTCTTATTGCACTTTCAGCCGCCTATGGTCATCTTTGAGTGCGCAGATAGGGAGAAGCTATATTGTTTATGTTGCTATTTGTTGTTTATTCCCTTTATGCGGCAAATTGCAAATGAAAACATTCACAATCATGGGTTTTGTTGTTAGGATTTGGGCATTTTACCATTGACTTTGTATAACTGCAGACACGGTGAGAAACAAACAAAAGAAGAGGGAGGGGTCCTGTGCGACAGTGAGTACCAGACCCAGTAACCATTGTTAAATATAACAAATATATGAGGGGTGTGGACCTATGAGACCAGCTGATCCAATACTGCACTGTGCACCACAAGACCAGGAGATGTACACAGGACCCTGTTCTTTTACTTTAGAGACATTGCCATGACAAATGTGTAAATAATATACAAGGACCTCCAGAAGAATCAAAACATGCCAACGAACAGCCTCATCGCCCACAAGGCCTTTGTGGGGCAGCTTGTGCCTGAGTTATGTAGGGTGTCACCTGTGGATATAAACATCCAAAGGAAGACTGGACATACCCCTGTTCAAATCTCCACCTCTTCCAGATATAGCACATGTAGGAAATTCCAAAGGAAGCCCCCCCCCCCCTCCCGATACATGGTGTAGTCTATGATTAAGGGAGGCATTCAAGACACTCCATAAATAGATTTAAAAAATCCTCAGAGTTAAAAAAAATAAAGGACTTCCATCTAGTGGTGGCTTTTAGAAGTACAATATGACAGAATAAGTTCAGTGAACTCATATGGGCATTTTCAATGATTTGTGGACGAGAATAAAAATGCCATGTTCATTTTATTATTTGATCATTTTAAAACCATTCAGCTTGTAGTTATTCTGAACCCCTGGGGGTATACAAATGTAATGAAGAACAGCCAACCTATTATATTTTACTTATCCTTTTCAATATAAAACCAAAATATGTGGACTTGTGTTTTTACATTTGTTTGACCATTTCACATTATTACCCATGTGTCTCAAAAAATGTGTTTTCAATATATCTTTCATGTAGCTGAGGGTCTGCAGAATCCCAGAATATATAGCACTTCCTTCTACTATAAATGATGACTATTTTAGAAGCCAGAATGTCAAGGTAGTGACACGTTTTCACGCACTTTGGGGCACCCTATAGGGCACTTTATCACGTTTTCTTCCAAACCGGGCCACTGTAGAGAGCACTTCATCATGTTTTATCTACCTTAGGGCACTTTTGCTGCGTTTTTTTCTGACAAGGGGCACTTCCCCCTTGAGTCCACCAGTGATCCCTGGTCCCTTATTGCTTCGTTATTTCTTATCTCAATGTTGGCCCTGGTGTCATTTTCATAGTATCATGCAAAATGTATTTATCAATATTAACAGTCACAATAAAACAAGCAACAACATCCATTTTTAGATTATTTTGCAATTCGATGGAATGTTATGCCTGTATACGAGGGCCTTGTGTTTGTTGCCTTTAATAAAAATGTGGACCTTAGACAGCGGCTTTGCTTTCTTATTGTCTTGTAACACACCACCATGTGATCCTTGATGGAGATGGCAACAGCAATTGCAGCAACTTCTCGGCTAATATACGGTTGGACTAGCAAGGTTAAAAAATGTGTTTTCTTAGAGAGAGAGAGAGAGTAGAGTCAATATTATCCCCTAAGGGCAATTTATTTTGTGATGCACAGTAAAATAGAATGGCAATAGATATACAAGCCTGAATACAAAAACCTGTCAACAATTGACAACAGACATACAAAGTAGCTAAACATCACTAAGGCTTATTAATAAAATGTATTGCAGAAGGAAATAAATGAACATTTTAACCTACTGGTTTTAAACTGAGGCATCTGGTATCTGTGTGCTGAGGGAAGATTATGAAATTCACCAAATAAGGGGTGTTGGGAGCCTGTCAGAAAGGATTGTGCCATTAGACTCATTAAGGTAATACCAATAATCTTACTGCTCAGTTTCACAATTTTGTTTAGACACTACACTGAGGTTTCTAAACCAGCAAATCATATTAAAGGTTAAAATTGACTCAAAAATGAGTGGTAGAAGCAAGTCATCAGCATCTTATCCGCCCTGAGACAGCAGTTCCCTTAGAAAGAAGAAACACTGATTTCCCTTAGCACAAACAGACACAAACATCCACGTTAGCTTCTAATTTTAATTTACTATCCACTAAAGTACGGTGGAAGATAGAAAATGTTCACCATTGATCAAGCAAAAACTCCTTCAGTCATTAGCATAACAGTTAATCATTTCAGGTTTAATCGTATATACGGGAATAAGCATCATGACAAAAAGAGTACAAGTACACAGACCAACACAGAGTGGTGTCATGACAGTTATTCTGATTATGGTATTTCAGTTTCAAGCTTATATTCTCTTCCAACAGTATAGGTGACGACATCAGCACTTGCAATAATTTACATAAAAATAATTGTTGTTGCCATGATGTACATGATATACAGACATAAATCCAGGAGTCATAGGTAATCATAGAATGTTTGTTGCCCAGACAACTTGGTGAAAGCTCACACAGGACAGCAGTGGCATGTTACTATTGGTGGTTTTGCTAACTCAACTCTCTCAATAAGGAATAGAGTCCTGTTCACCAGATATCTGTATTTGCATATTATAATGGACATTCGGTGGTGTAAAGCATTTCAATGTTCAGCCCTAAGACACACCAGCAGGAGACATGAAAAAAGAGACTGGAGGAAGTTGAGTCATGTTTGTCTTTCATATATATTATCAGTTAGTGATTGTTATTTTCTTCTTCATAATCATCCACCCACATACCGCTCACGCCCTGAGAATGACATTTCATGGTATACAGTTGTAAAAAAGGGAACAAGTCAAAGATAATGTCTGGTAAAGGTTGTGGTAAAAATAATAATCAAAACTGGTCCCACCGGTTTGCCTTTTCAATCAGTCTCATCACAGAAAACAATCAGTGAGTGCAGGTGTGCATAACAGAGGAGCACGTGGAGTGCCTATACTGTCGTTCTTCAGTCTTCTTCCGGCTGGTCACTGAACTCTCACATGCTTTCTCCCCCAAGTACTACCAAGAGGGGCGTGTACCAAACACAATCTCCGGGCCTTGATGGGACAGTGCATCTGCGTTTCAGAGGAATCGCTTCCGAGAATTTGGTTGCGTAATCCACCACCACCAAGATGTGCTCATGTCCGCACGTCGATTGGGCCAGGGGACCCGCCAGGTCCATGCTACACATTCAAATGGGGTCTCTATAATGAGGAGAAGGATAAGAGGGTTGGGATGAAACTGCTTAGGAGCTGTGTGTTCACAAGTGTCACATGATTTGCAGTATTTATCTACAGTAGAACTGGCCCAGCAGGCGTTCTATGGTCTTCTCCTTGGCCAGGTGACCCAATATGTGGGTGTGTGCTAAGTGCAGGTCCATATCCCTGTAGGATCTGGGTACCGTTAACCACTCTTGTTCTACCCCCCTCAATTTAGCTGCCCAGTACAAGAGACCCCGTTTCATAGCGTAGTAGGGTGGGATCAACTCACCAACTCAGCAAATGCTCCTCCCATCTATCCCATCTGGTCCCAAGCGGGGAAAAAAGTATACTTAATTGTACTTGAAATGTATTATATTTGTCCTCAATATACCTGAAATATATTCTTTTTTCCCCATACTTATTGAAGGTATACTTAAAGTCTAATGAATTATAATGATTATGTACTTCCCCATACTTATAGGGAATGCATTGTAATATATTTCTGTAAAAACATATTTTAGATATACTCATCAAAAATGAATTTGAAATCAATCATGTATAAATTTAATTAAATATATTAATGAAAAGCATATTTAGTCCTGTTTAAGTACTGTATATTGACAAAAAGTATGGTAGAAATTAAGGTCTGATTAATTATAATTAAATATAGTTTACACAAATATACTGAAATCTAATTTCCTCTTATTTGTATATAAGTATTCTTCCACAAAGTGATACTTAAATTTAGTGTTCTGTAGTTAGTTAACCAATGCATTCCAAGTACAGTTGAACTTAAATGTCTTTTTTGTATTTCAGTACATCAATGCTATTATCAATCCCATATTGAGAATATTATAAATACAATATAGAAAAACAACAGTGCCAGAAAGAAAAAATGATATGTTTCAGGCAGTTTTCCCCAACAGGATTGTGTTTTAATTTGAAAACCTGGTAACAAACATAATCATGATGATTAAACACATATTTCACCAGACACATTTAACTTCACATATTATTTAGTGAAATCAACACACAATGTACAAAATACATTCCAGTACAAAACATCATTGAAATAAAGCACCCTTGTTTAATAGTGAGGCACGTCACTGTAAGTTGCTTCAGGGCAGGTCCCTGTACTTAATGTAAGTTGGTCTGGATAAGAGTTTTTGCAAAAAAAAAACTATCCTTTCAGTGAGATGACACACAACCAATATTTACAGTACTTGCAATATTTACAGTACTTGCTCATTTTTAGGCCACTTCAGGTTATAGACTGGTCCATTCAGTCACTCTCCAAGTTATTTGGCAGGGGAATAACATATGCTTTGTCCTTTTACTCAACAAAAACACACTTTCTATTGAAAAAATCTAAATGTACTGCCATTATGCCATCAGTCTCTGAAATGTCCTGCACAAATCTGGATGATATATTTAACTGTGAGTCTCCACACATTTCTCTCTTTGACTTTACCGGTTCTTTTACCAACACACAGCACATTTTGTGTGCATGCACATGTAGTTGAATTGCCATGTGTACATTGTGGTTTGAAAGTAACCAGGTTTTTGATTTTGCAAAGCATTCCATCCCTTAATTCCACAACTGAGTTGTTTCTTTTTTGTAGCCTGTTGGATTCAGAGTGAAATAATACACCATTTACGATAAATCTATTGTAATACCAGCATTTACTCACCCTAACACCTATTAGTTGTTCAATTGCAAGCACATGCAGAACAGATACATTGACCTGAACAGAGGGCTTACCAAAAACTAGAACAACTTCACAACATTCTCATTTGCATTTGTCATAGAGGTTTCAGACCTTTTTGGTAAACTTCTCCACTTCAATTTTTTTTTTACTATCTGGACAGGTACACTGGTGGTTCCATTAAAGTACGTAAGAAGTTTCCCATTGAAAGACTCAAATTAAAAGTGGAGGTTGCCCAAAGCGGGCCCCAGTTTCTTACGCAATCTGGAATGTTTTTTAACAAGTGTATATTAAAATACTGTTTGCTGTTCCATACAATCTCTGGAAGTCCACATCTTTTAGTTTAATATTTTCCTGAAGGAGCACTTAGATACCAAAAACTAATAGAAAAAGATGATTCCAGTATTTCTTAAAAACACCATTCAACACTGGAAGAGTTTAGAACAAAAGAAAGGACCGCCACTCAGACACTTTCCAGTACTTTCTGTCCTTTACTGATCGTAGAGTTCTCGTCAACTCTACAGGAGGTTGGATTCCGATCAGCTGCCTGTGAACTACAGTGGGGAGAACAAGTATTTGATACACTCACGATTTTGCAGGTTTTCCTACTTACAAAGCATGTAGAGGTCAGTAATTTTATCATAGGTACACTTCAACTGTGAGAGACGGAATCTAAAACAAAAATCCAGAAATTCACATTGTATGATTTTTAAATAATTAATTTTCATTTTATTGCATGACATAAGTATTTGATCACCTACCAGCCAGTAAGAATTCCGTCTCTCACAGACCTGTTCGTTTTTCTTTAAGAAGCCCTCCTGTTCTCCACTCATTACCTGTATTAACTGCACCTGTTTGAACTTGTTACCTGTATAAAAGACACCTGTCCACACACTCAATCAAACAGACTCCAACTGCTCCACAATGGCCAAGACCAGAGAGCTGTGTAAGGACATCAGGGATAAAATCGTAGACCTGCACAAGGCTGGGATGGGCTACAGGACAATAGGCAAGCAGCTTGGTGAGAAGGCAACAACTGTTGGTGCAATTATTAGAAAATGGAAGAACTTCAAGATGACAGTCAATCTCCCTCTGTCTGGGACTCCATACAAGATCTCACCTTGAGGGGCATCAATGATCACGAGGAAGGTGATGGATCAGCCCAGAAGCTGGTCAATGACCTGAAGAGAGCTGGGACCACAGTCTCAAAGAAAATCATTATTAACACACTAAGCCGTCATGGATTAAAATCCTGCAGCGCACGCAAGGTCACCCTGCTCAAGCCAGCCCCATCTAACTGGTGGTCTTGGTCATCTTCACAGATAAGCTAATCTGAAAAAGTCAATGATTGAATTTATTGATCATAAATGTTAGGTAAAATGTCCAGTTTTTCGTACTTGAACTTTAAGTCATGACATGTTTGAGTAGCTCACAGGCCAATACCCTTTTCCCAGGAGGCATTAGGAGTTATTTTCAAAAGTCAAAATGATAGTGGAAGAAACATGCTTTGTAGTCTTAAAAGTTCCTTGTTTGAATTTAAACATGACAATCATTCAGAAGTGATGGGTTATGTAACTTTCAACATACTCTAATGTTTAAGTTTTTTTATAACAATAAAATTGCTAGGCTTACCTGGACTTCATTATTCCTAACGTGTCTGTATAAGGTTTTCTGTATAAGGTTTTTCTTGGAACTCTGCTGTCAGTCTCCAGGTGTGTTTTGTATCTTCTCTGGCTGTTTGACTTCTTCAAGAATGAATGATCCTTGATTAATCATTTTATTGAGGAAAAAGTGAATTACTACAGTAATCGTTAATATTACAATAAACAGGTGACTGCACATTTGCGACACAATTTACTCAGTTACCTGACTAAGCCGAGTTTTAGGAACAGGTTGATCTTCATTTAGAAAAGCCTTGTACCCTCTTTTGGTCGCCATTTTTGCCCTAATATGACACCACAGCATGCAATGTAAATTCGATGTAATCTGGCTGATTAATTTAATGAAAACATTTAAAAGAAAATAGCTTACCTGACAGCGTTTCCATTTCGTTGCGGCTAGCGATGATAACGGACTTTACCGCGAGAAAACTTCGGTGAGAGGGTTCTTTGAGCGCCAAGTGCAGTGAGCGCAACATCCAGTCACCGTGGTGATAACATACAATTGTGCGGACGAAAGTGTCATTTGTCCACTGAAATAGAATGAATGACGAAGACGCAAATATTAACGACTGATGGGATTTGAGGATTTGTCGATTTGGAAATTATAAACGTTGTTAGCTGGCTAGTTAGTAACATTTGAAAGTCTCTTAACTATACGGTAATGGCATCCAATTATAAGTTTGCGTTCTGTAGTTCTGTAGAGGTTGCTGAGAAGGAATTCATTCTGGTCCAGTTAACCTACACAGGTTTCACAGGTTCCAGCGCCGGCGCATCGGAAAGGTAAGCAGAGCCTGTTATATCTAAATCTGCGTATTGGCTGTGAACCAAATTGTGAACCTGTGGAGATCGTATTGGGACACTGGTTTAAATTCAGGAGGTCAGAGTAACGGTGTGTGAGTTAGAGTCTCACTGTAAGTCGGGTTAGAGGCCCATTAATTGTTCTGGGGTTGACTACCCCAGACCACTTCCCGACGGGGACGGTGGAGGTTGCAAGTTAGAGTCTCGGCAACCAGTCGGGTTAGAGGCCCGAGGACTTAGGGGCACCTTGAAATATTTAGCGTGAAGTACGGTCGAATAGTTTAGAATGGACGGGGAGTTTGAGAGAGAATTGGACGATAATGGGTGGCGTCCAGGTTCCGGGGGATGGAAGAAATTGGGAATACAGGTGGCAAATGTAATGACAGTTGTAGGCAGGATGGACCCAACTCAGAAAGAAAAGGGAAAAATAGAAGAGAAATTGCGACAAGTGGTGAGTGAGGCAAGACTAAGGATGGATGAGAGGAGACCCATTACATGTTATTTTGTGGAATAAAGAGAAGGATTGTGCCAAGAATCAAGATAGGGTTAGGGACGAGGGAAACAGCAAATTTGGTCAAAAGAGGGAGATATAAAGATGCGGAAAAGGCATGGGAAAATGACGGAAAAGAATGGTGTAAGTTAGCAGTGTGGTGTCAGGGAGTAGAGCATTTGAACAAGGAGAAAAAGGAGGAGAGGAAGGAAGGAGAGATAGAACCCCCAGCATATGAAGACGACCCGGTGTCGCCTACCGCACCGCCCGCACCACTATATCCAGTGCTGCGCATAGAACAAGGAACATTGAGCCTAGACACAGAGAACAGCGAGCCTGTACCTCAGTTCACAGGGAAGCAAGATAAGAGGAAGTTGAGTAGGAAGGCAGAGTCAGAGAGCGAAACAGACACTGAGGAGGAAGTGAAACCGTTTAAGGCAAGGGCAGAGAGAGAGTACGGAAGGTATCAGGAGAGGAGTAAGAAACTGAACGAAGAAGGTGAGGTTAAAGGAACCAGGAAGAAAAGGTCAGGCAGTGAGAAAGACAAAAATAAGCAGGAAAAGGGAAATGCACATAGAGGACAGGTGATACTCACGGGAAAAGCAGTAGGGAGGTGGATTGACTCTGACGAAGACACAGACTCAGACAGTAGTAGAGACTGCGGGAAGGGAGACGTAGATGTACACTATGACGCAGTAGAATCGGCTCAAAAGACTAAAAATGAAATGTATACGCGATCACAAGCAGGGGTAGTTGCGCTGGGTTTCAGCTGCCTCTCTTTAGAGAGGCACAAACCAATGGGGCTGGGAGATGTACAGGCGCTTGTAAATAAATTACCCCCGATGGGAGAGGGAGGTGGACTATGGTTGGCACAATTTGACAAACTCACAGCCGGTCAAACGTTGGCATTGTGGGACTGGAGGGCAGTAGGCGCCTGAACCATGTCCACCCAGGCTATGACTGAGATAGAAAAAGGGGCCGCCCTGATGACACCCCTTTCAGTCAGGTGGTCGGATGCATAGCCGCAGCCTTGAGGGACCGCTTCCCCTTGCTAGGTGGGGCCCCGGTACCCAAGTTACCTTGGGAAAAAGACCAACACCCTAGACAGATTTAGAAGCATGTAAAGAAACATGGGCCAAACACACAGGGCACCACCCGGGGAAGGGAGGTCTGCAGCAGGAGAGGTTTAGAAGGGCGGTCTTAGAGGGACTTCCAGAGAAAATAAAAGAGGCAATGATGGCAAATCCTGACTTGCCGGGCAGTGAATCACACGTATGGGAAAGACACATAGTGCATCATTTACAGAGGGCTAAAGATGAGAAAACAGAGAAAGAGAAACAGATGAACTGAAAGAATAACTACTGCGCTTACAGCTGGGAGAGGCCAAAGTGAAAGCAAATGAGGGGAAAAAGAAACATAGACAGATGGCAGCCCTAGGCTCGGGAGAACCTGACACACCCGATGTATACCCTGTTCCCACATGGGCACCCCAACCTCACGGTGGCCGGGGGGCCTTCACCACGCCCTATCGACCAGGTACTCCGAGGGGAGGTTACGGTAGGGGGAGGGGGCGGGGTAGAGGCAGAGTGGCTCCAGGAGCCCAAGTCTCATATGGAGCCTGTTTTACGTGTGGGGACCTGAACCACTGGTCAAGGGAATGCCCACTGAACCTCAGGAGGGGCAGAGGATACCAAAACCAAGGGGCAGCTCCAGTTCCCAACCCACACGCCGTCCCACCACCTAGTGCACCTGGCCAGTATGACATAGGGTGGGACCAGGAATGATGGTCTACAGGGAGGGGAGGGGACAACGGGGGAAAGGCAGACCCTATGCTGTCCCTGAATGTCGACGGGAGGGACTTCCCCTTTCTGGTTGACACAGGTGCCACTTTTTCCACCATCCCCGCCCCTCCCGCCACAGGACTATTATCCTCTAAGACAGTGGAGGTTGTGGGGTTTGAAAGGGTGGGACAGACTTTGCCAGTGACATTTCCTTTTAAAACGATACTGGGTAAACAGGCCCTCAGCCATCCGTATGTGGTGTCGGCACACACACCAGTGAACTTATTGGGGAGAGACTTGTTGATAAAACTGGGGGCTAATATCTTATGTTCTCCAGATGGACTAACTGTCACTTTACCAGACGGGACGTCGGCGGTGTGTGGACCTGAAACCACACGCAAAGGGCAGTACCTGGTACAACCGGTGAAGGGTGAAATAGCGGAAATATATTGGGGACTATTGGTACCGGAAGAGCTGGACAAACAGGGCATTTTGTCCCAGTACTTCAAGTGGAGGCCGTGGATCTCCCTCCTCGAGCCGTACTTTCCTCCGCCAGACCCCCCACATATAACCCTATTTTATGATCGACAGGGCGATGAGGTGTATAGAGAGGGGTTTGTGGATGTAGTGTGTGGGGACACGTGGCAGGTCGGGTCTAAATTCATATATGTAGGCCATGAAGGGGTTGCGGCAGATGTACAGTTGACAGACGAGCAAGAACAGTGGTACATGATGGCGGAGGAGTCCGTCCTGCATGTGTCACTGGCCCTGCATTCTAAACATCAAGCAAAAGACCTGGGGCCCACGGTTAAAAGGGCGGTCGAATGCACTGATTGGACACCCACTCAGGCGCCAAATGTATGGTACTCACCCAGCTGTAAGATGTATCGGTTAGAGGCACCAGGGACTGATGGGGTATATTTAAAGCGAAGGGAGATAACCCGGGATCATTGGAGGGAAAAGATGGATCACCCTGTAGCCACGGCAAGACTCAATGAGTTGCCGGACTCACTGTGGTCCAAGGACCCCACGGACGTGGGGCTCACCGATTGCCCACCAGTCACCTTTAAAATCAGCCCGGTAGAACCCATATGGTTGCCCCAATACCCACACAAACCAGAGGCGGAGGAAGGGTTGGATGTAACACTGAATGGTTTGTGGCCCACAGGGGTGTTGGAGGAGTCATGTTCCGCGTGGAACACGCCTATCCTCCCGGTCGAAAAGAAAGGGACAGGGAAATACCGTATGGCCCATGATCTCAGCCATTAACGACATTTTACTCACACCCACCATACCGGTACCTAACCCGTATGTAGCACTCACTAATTTGACCCCTGATCAAAAATGGTTCACCTGCATTGACCTGGCTAATGCTTTTTTCTGTCTCCCACTAGCAGAGGGACTTCGTGACATCTTTTCTTTCACACATAAGGCTCCACAATGTCGATACACGAGACTACCACAGGGGTTCGCGCTTTCCCCTGGCATATTCAACCAGGTACTGAGAGAAGCGCTGCAGGGATGCTGCCTGCCGACAGGGGTAACTTTGGTCCAGTATGTAGACGACCTGCTGCTGGCGGTGGCCGCCTGCATCCAAGCTACAATGACGGTCCTCACCAGACTGGCTGAGAAAGGGTTCAAGGTGTCGAAAGAAAAACTACAGCTGTTAAGAACACAGGTCTCCTTTCTGGGCAGAGTAATCTCGCAGAAGGGAGCGGGGCTTTCACCGGCACACCGCACAACCATTCTCCACCATCCCAAACCCACCACGGTTCAGGAAATGCTATCATTCCTGGGGCTCACGGGGTACAGCTGTAATTACATCCCAAACTACTCAGGGCTCACAGGGCCAATTAGAGCGCTAGTTAAAGAGCAGGGAATGGGTAAACTTAAAGCCACACTCAATTGGACTTGCCCAGCCAACCAGGCCTTCATTATGCTGAAACAACAACTAGCCACCGCAGCTGATGTGGCAATTCCTGTTCATATATCCCTCTTTGGCCTGCGTTGTGTCATCCTGGTCTTCACCTGTTTGTTGTGACCTGGGCTCCAGCAGACGACTTACTCTGAGTAAGTCACCACTGTCTTTTTGTCTGTTGTCTACTGGTGAGGGCTGTGTGTGCTGTGGGGTCTTTTAGCAGCCATGGTCTGGTACTGGCTAGGTTGGTTTTATAGTCTGTCTTGTGTTTCCGTGTGATTGTTCTGACAACTCAACTGGATCCATAATCTTTGCCATGTATCAGCAACCATACCTCCACCTGCTTCTGCTGTTGACATTGTACCCTGGATTATTAAGGCTCACACCCAACATTCGTCCTCCTATAATATTCTACTCCCGTTTGGATCTACTAGCTTTGAATAACAACTACCCACCTCCTCCTGTTGTAACCCAGCGTGCCCGTGCGTCTGGCATTTTCTGTAGACGTCTCTATCAACATCGAGGCTCCCGACGTAACTGGTCTACCAACTCTAACACCTATAGCAACATAATCTCCATATGGTCTCAGTCCCGTCCTCCTAGATACCCTCCATATCGATCTATAAATCATTCTTTTCTTCGCCCCCTCCAACCTATGACCATCTGCACCCCCACTGCACCCTGTCGAACTACCAATCTTGCTCTCCTCAACACCCGTTCTATTAACAATAAAGCTCCACTGCTACATGAATTAATACTGGATAACAAACTGGACTTCCTTTTTCTCACGGAAACCTGGCAACTGACAGATGATTTTTTATCACTCAATTTAGCTACTCCCCCTGGTTACAATTATCTGTGCCACCCCCGTCTCACTGGTCGTGGTGGTGGCCTAGCTGTATTATACAATTCCACTAACAAATTAACTGAACTGTCATTTACCTCATTCTCCTCATTTGAATACATTGCTTTCAAAGCATCATGCTCCCTGACCACCATTCTTATATATCGTCCCCCAAAACACAACGAATCATTTGTATCTGATCTAGCAGACCTACTCACAATCATTACTCCTTCCTCACCCCACCTACTCCTGCTCGGTGATATGAATATTCATGTTGACACACCAAACTCCAAACTTGCCTCTGATTTTATTGCTGTATTGGACTGTTTTAATATCACCCAGCACGTCCATTTCCCCACTCACATTAAGGGCCACACACTCGACCTTGTCTGCTCTGTCGGCCTTAACCTCTCAGATATTTCCCCTTCTGTTTTCCCCCTGTCTGATCACAAGATTTTACATTTTTCTTTCTCCTCCAAAATACCCCACAACACTGATAAGCGTCTAATCTCCTTCCGTAATATCAAAGCTGTCGACCCTCTCCATCTCTCCACTGCCATTTGCTCTGCACTACCCCTGGAACATGCTCCCAACAACCCTGATGATCTGGCAAATCAGTTCAACAGCGCTCTCTCTTCCTCCCTTAACACTCTGGCACCACTTAGAGCTAAGCATGTTTCATTCACCACCTCATCTCCCTGGTTTACTCCTGAGCTCCGTTCTCTGAAGCAGGTTGGCAGACGCCTGGAACGCCTGGCTAGATCAACGGGGCTCACTATTCACACCGAAGCATACAAACATCACTTCTCTACATACAGAGATGCCCTCAGTACTGCTCGGTCCTCCTACTTCTGCAACATTATCAGTAGCTCTAATATGAACTCACATACCTTATTCTCAACAGTCAACAAGCTACTTCAGCCTCGCCATAACAACCATACCTCACATACTTTCCCTGCAAGCACTTTCCTTTCATTCTTCAAAGACAAAATCAAAAAAATCAATGCATCACTGTTAGGTCAGTTTCACTGTTCCCTTTCTCCAACCGCTGATTACTCACTCTGTCCACCGCCTGTCCTTCGCACTCACCTTCATTTTCCCCCATTGACTCTGACTATATCACCAAAATTATACTCTCGTCCAAAACAACTTCCTGTTCCCTTGATCCCATTCCAGCCTCTCTCATTAAAGCCTGCCTGCCTGCACTCTGTCCCTACATCACACGCATCATTAACCTATCCCTCACCCATGGCATTGTCCCGTCCATCTATAAAACTGCTGCTGTCACTCCCATCTTAAAGAAGCCTGGACTAGATACCACCATCCTGAACAATTTCCGCCCGATATCCAACCTCCCCTTCCTTGCCAAAACCCTGGAAAGGACGGTTGCCTCTCAACTCCAACAACACCTGCTTCACAATGACCTGTTTGAACCCCTCCAGTCTGGTTTCCGGCCACTCCACAGCACAGAGACTGCACTACTCAAAGTTGTCAATGACCTCCTCATCTCTGCTGATGCTGGTTCCCTCAACATCCTGATTCTCCTGGATCTGAGTGCCGCATTTGACACCGTGAGTCACCAGATCCTCCTCACCAGGCTCAGGGGTCTGGGTGTTGAGGGAACCGCACTCTCCTGGCTGCAAACCTACCTCACAAATCGAACCCATTACATCTCCCTCAGTCACCAAAAATCTGAAATATCTACAGTCACGCAGGGGGTCCCCCAGGGCTCTGTTCTGGGTCCCTTACTCTTCATTATTTACATCCTCCCCCTTGGTCAGATCCTCCGCCACTTCAACCTTAATTTCCACTGCTACGCTGATGACACACAGATTTATCTCAGCACCAAATCTCTCACCAACCCACCTCTGGCCCATATTGAATCATGTCTCTCTGAAATAAAAAAATGGATGCATCACAACTTCCTCAAACTCAACAGTGAAAAAACAGAACTTCTTCTCATTGGCACCAAATCCACCCTTAGTAAAACTGGCACATTCTCTCTCACCATTGACAACACTGTAGTTTCTCCTTCCCCCTGTGCTCGCAACCTTGGGGTCATCCTTGACTCCACCCTCTGTTTCGAGCAACACATTAAACATACTGTCAAATCATCTTTCTTTCATCTTCGTAACATTGCAAAACTCAAATCCTCCCTCCCCCCACCTGCAGCTGAAACTCTGATTCATGCATTCATCTCCTCCCGTCTTGACTATTGTTACTCCCTCTTGTCCGGCATCAACTCCTCATACCTCCATAAGCTCCAAATGGTTCAAAACTCTGCTGCGAGGCTTCTTACTCATTCAAAGTCCTGGCAGCACATCACCCCCATCCTCTGTGAGCTTCACTGGCTCCCTGTCAAACAGCGCATTGAATACAAAATACTCCTCCTGACTTACAAAGCCCTCCACAAACTTGCTCCCCCCTACCTCTCGGACCTTCTTCAACACTATCAACCTTCACGCTCACTCCGCTCTTGTACAGCAGGCCACCTCATCATCCCCAGATCCAAGCTACGGAGCTTTGGTGATAGGGCATTTTCCAGGGTTGCTCCCCGGCTCTGGAACTCACTGCCACAATCCATCCTTGACTCTGACTCTCTTAACACCTTCCGACTCTGCCTTAAGCCATTTCTGTTTAAACAAGCCTTCCCATAGCCCCTTTGTTGTTGTATATTTTATTTCTCAGTGTTCTTTGTTTTGCTTGTTTTTGTAAAGCGTCTTTGGGTCATTGAAAAGCGCTATATAAATCCCATGTATTATTATTATTATTATTATTAATTCCTGACTACACAAAACCCTTTTTTCTAGATGTTTCTGAAACAGGACAAGACATGATTGGGGTCCTGTTTCAGAAAAAAGGGGGAGATAGGAACATCCTTATGTACATAAGCGTAGGATTTGACAAAACCGAAAAAACCTGCACACAGCATGCAGCCGGGGTGGCGAGACTCATTCAAAAATGCGCACACATAGTAATGGGACATCAACTTCAGATACTTACAACACAGTGTAGTGGCATATGTAAATTCACAGATGTTCACTATGACTTCCCTCAGACAACAACACCTAAGCAAAATTCTCGGGGCTCCAAATTTGACTTTCACACACGATGGGATAAATATTGCAGACCGGATGGGGACGGGGCTACCACATGAGTGCGCGCAAGAGGTAGTGAGGGAGAGTAAGACACGAACCAATCTGGAGGCAGAACCCCTCCAAGGGGCAGAGGACCTCTTCACTGATGGGTGCTGTTTCAGACACGAACAAGATGGGCTGAGGGCGGCCTTTGTGGTAGTGAAACTAACACCAGAGGGTCTAGTCACGGTCAGAGCAGAGAGACTTCAGGAGCTGCAGTCAGCCCAGAGAGCAGAAGTGAGAGCAGTGATAGGGGGAAGAGAGTAAACATTTACACAGATTCGACATAAGCGGTAGGCACAGCGCACGTGGAGCTAGGACAGTGGTTAAAAGCTGGGTTTAGAACGGCAGGGGACAAACCGATTAAACACGAGGCGGAGATGAGAGAATTAGCCGAGGCCCTGGACCTGCCCGAAAAGGTAGCAATCATAAAATGCAAAGGACACGATAGCTCAAATAGTGCAGTAGCTCAGGGAAATCAAGCAGCAGACACAGCAGTGAAACAGGCAGCAGGGTACACTCCGTGAGAAATGATGGTAAGAGCAGAAGAGGAAGTGGGGTGGGGAGAAGGCCCTGAGAGAGATGAGCTAGTGAGACATCAAAAGTGGGCGTCCCCACAAGAGAAAACTATTTGGCGACAGAGAGGAGCAACAGAGACGAGAGGGCTCTGGAGAGGGCCAGACGGTAGAGTAATACTTCCACCAGCCATGCGAGGAGATACATTTGCAGAAGCTCATGGGTTGGGCCATGTAGGGCCGGCTCAAATGTTAAGAAACTTGTGCCACTGGTGGCACCTGTTTATGGTAGACATGGTACGCAACTACATTAGGACATGCACCATCTGTACTCACTACAATCCAAAACCAACGATTAAACCTGAGATGGGGACGTTCCCCATGACGATGAGACCTGGACAAGAGATAGTGATAGACTACATGGACATGAGGGAAACAGTACGGGGGTGCCGTTACATGTTGGTGTGTGTGGACATGTTCACAGGGTGGCCAGAAGCCTGGCCGGTAAGAAGGGAGGACAGTCAGACAGTGATCAAGTGTTTAGTGAACCAGTACATTCCCAGACTCGGCTTCCCAGAGAAAATCAGGTCAGACAATGGGACTCACTTTAAGAACAGTGATTTACAGAAGGTAGAGAGCTTATTGGGCCTAAAACATGCTTTTGGCACTGTATACCACCCACAGTCCCAGGGAAAGGTAGAAAGGATTAACCAAAATTAAAAAAACAAGTTGGCTAAGATATGTGCACAGACTAAATTGAACTGGGTAGATGCACTGCCACTCATGACAATTCGATGCTCGTTAAATCAGACCACTGGGTTCACCCCATACGAGCTGCTGAAGGGGAGACAGTTTCAAGGACCAGCCTCAGGGCCTGCGGTCCCGGAAGGGGAAAAGTGGCCCAAAGATCACAGAGTGTATTTTGATGAATTGCGAGCTCTCGTTTCAGAATTCACCAACAGAGTCGGAGAATGGTGGAACCTGCACCCGCTGGACCAGAACCTGCCCCAGGCGGAGTGGGTGCTGCTGAAGGTCATCAAACGAAAGTGGTCGGAGCCAAGGTGGACGGGTCCTCATCAGGTGGTGGAGAGAACGAGCCATGCGGTCCGCCTGAGGGACAAAGGAGAGACGTGGTACTATTGGAGCCAGTGTACACCAGCGCAGGAGCCAGGGAGATCACTGACGGACCTCATCCAAACTGGGAAGGTGGAGCTTGCCCCAGTGGGGACGGAAGGAGGACCAAAACCAGCCGGACCGGTGCCCGGAGCGGACCCCAGGATACTGCGGGACTACGAGCGAGAGAAGGAAACAAAGGACGGCGCCAGGGGAATAGACTTTTAGGGGAAGGAACCGAAAGAATACTGTAACAAAAGGGGGTTTAGGACACCGAGTGGCTCCTACCACTCGTACCAAGATGACAGGGTTACAGAGAAAGGTCTGGGGAGATGATAGTAGAATGAAGTGGTACATGGGCATTGGTCGAATAATGATATGTGTGTTATATGTTGCTACAGGTTTCCTCGGTTGGCATCGGGTCTCCACTTCCCCAGCGAGAAGGCATGTGACACAAAAAAAGGACCCCTGCCTGAAGAAGGGAGGGGGTATCGAATTGGATTATATCAAAGGGTCACATACTGCTTTCACGTTTGATTTATGCTCGGTCATAGCTTGCGGGAGATATAATGGCTCGTAGAGGAATTACGATCTGTATGTGTGTCACACTCCATTGGTAGATGCGGCATGTGCCATGTGGGGACGTCCGCCGGTTGATGGGTGGTGCCCGGGATGGGACAAGGTCCGAGCGTATACTGGACAGTGACAGCCTGGACTCCCGCGGGGACCAAATGCCACCATGTGGAACTCGTTTAAGTTCCAACGAGATTTCAGCCCCTCCCAGAACCCACCCACCCTTTCTATCGGAGGTTGGGACCGCTCTCCTTACCGAGTAGCGGACAAAATATATTTGGTTCTCGGAGTGGAACATTCAGGAACAGACACCAGAGCGTTCAGCAGGTAAGGTGCAATCTGGGGAAGTGGTAGAGGTTGACTATACCAAATTGAAACCGTTAGAGGTGATCGAGAGACCCACGGGGTATCACGAGAGTAATATTTGGCTTGATTGGATGTTGCAAAATGCCAAAGAACAAGATGTAGGGGACTGTGTGGCATGTGCCGCTGCTCGACCTCACTGTGGACTCCCCAACCTATATAAATGTGATAGGGGTCCCTAGAGAATTCAAACTCGCAGACCAGATCGCGTCGGGCTTTGAAAATATTCCCGTTCTGTCCACTTTGTTCCCCGTCACTCCAAACAAGAATGTAGATCGCATTAACTATGTCCATTATAATGTCCTACGTATCTCTAATTTGACCCGTGATGCGGTTGAGGGCCTGTCAGAACAGCTGGGCCCCACCTTGTTGATGGCGGTGCAAAATCGCGTAGCCCATCCATCCATCATCTTCCGCTTATCCGGGGCCGGGTCGCGGGGGTAGCAGTCTAAGCAGAGATGCCCAGACTTCCCTCTCCCCAGACACTTCCTCCAGCTCTTCCTGGGGGACACCGAAGTGTTCCCAGGCCAGCCGGGAGACATAGTCCCTCCAGCGTGTCCTAGGTCTTCCCCGGGTCTCCTCCCGGTGGGACAGGACCGGAACACCTTCCCAGGAAGGCGTTCTGGAGGCATCCGAAACAGCTTCTCACCCTATCTCTAAGGGATCGCTCAGCCACCCAGCGGAGAAAGTTCATTTCGGCCGCCTGTATCAGGGATCTTGTCCTTTCGGTCATGACCCAAAGCTCATGACCATAGGTGAGAGTAGGAACGTAGATTGACCGGTAAATCGAGAGCTTCGCCTTGCGGCTCAGCTCTTTCTTCACCACGACAGACCGATACATCGACCGCATTACTGCAGAAGCCGCACCGATCCGTCTGTCAATCTCCCGTTCCATCTTTCCCTCACTCGTGAACAAAACCCCTAGATACTTAAACTCCTCCACTTGAGGCAGGCACTCTCCACCAACCTGAAGTGGGCAAGCCACCCTTTTCTGACTGAGGACCATGGCCTCGGATTTGGAGGTACTGATTCTCATCCCCACCGCTTCACACCCGTCCCAGTGCATGCTGAAGGTCCTGGTTTCAAGGGGCCAACACGACAACATCATCCACAAAGAGCAGAGACGAAATCGTGTGGTCCCCAAACCTGACACCCTCCGGCCCCTGGCTGCGCCTAGAAATTCTGTCCATAAAAATTACGAACAGAACCGGCGACAAAGGGCAGCCCTGCCGGAGTCCAACATGCACTGGGAACAAGTCTGACTTTCTGCCGGCAATGCGGACCAAGCTCCTGCTTCGGTCGTACAGGGACCTGACAGCCCTTAGCAAAGGACCCAGGACCCCATATTCCTGAAGCACTCTCCACAGGATGCCGCGAGGGACACAGTCGAATGCCTTCTCCAAATCCACAAAACACATGTGGATTGGTTGGGCAAACTCCCATGAACCCTCCAACACCCCGTAGAGGGTTCCACGGCCCGGACGAAAACCACACTGTTCCTCCTGAATCCGAGGTTCTACTATCGGCCGTATTCTCCTCTCCAGAACCCTGGCATAGACTTTCCCGGGGAGGCTGAGAAGTGTGATCCCCCTATAATTGGAACACACCCTCCGGTCCCTCTTCTTAAAAAGAGGGACCACCACCCCGGTCTGACATCCCAGAGGCACTGTCCCCGAAGGCCGCACGATGTTGCACAGGCATGTCAACCAAGACAGCCCCACAACATCCAGAGACTTGAGGTACTCAGGGTGGAGGTCAACAGCTGCTCACCTCTACTGTAAACAGCATTGGTAGGGCACTGTTTCCTTCTCCTGAGGCGCCGGAGGGTTTGCCAGAATCTCTTCGAGGCCAGCCTATAGTCCTTCTCCATGGCCTCACCAAACTCCTCCCAGGCCTGAGTTTTTGCCTCCACAACCACCCGGGCTGCAGTCCACTTGGCCTGTCGGTACCCGTCAGCTGCCTCAGGAGTCCCACAAGCCAACCAGGCCTGATAGGACTCCTTCTTCAGCTTGACGGCATCCCTTACATCCGGTGTCCACCACCGGGTTCGGGGATTGCCGCCTCGACAGGCACCGGAGACCTTACGGCCACAGCTCCAAGCGGCCGCTTCAACAATGGCGGTGGAGAACATGGTCCACTCGGACTCAATATCTCCAGCCTCCCTCGGGATCCAGTCGAAGCTCTTCCGGAGGTTGGTGTTAAAGATCTCTCTGACAGGAGACTCGGCCAGACGTTCCCAGCAGACCCTTACAGTACGCTTGGGCCTGCCGAGTCTGTCCAGCTTCCTCCCCCGCCATCGGATCCAACTCACCACCAGGTGGTGATCAGTTGACAGCTCCACCCCTCTCTTCACCCGAGTGTCCAAGACACACGGCCGCAGGTCAGATGAAACGACAACAAAGTCGATCATCGACCTGCGGCCTAGGGTGTCCTGGTGCCACGTGCACTGATGGACACCCTTATGCTTGAACATGGTGTTCGTTATGGACAAACTGTGACTAGCACAGAAGTCCAATAACTGAACACCGCTCGGGTTCAGATCAGTGGGGCCGTTCCTCCCAATCACGCCCCTCCAGGTGTCACTGTCGTTGCCCACGTAGGCGTTGAAGTCCCCCAGTAGAACAATGGAGTCCCCAGTCGGAGCATTTTCCAGCACCCCTCCCAGAGACTCCAAGAAGGTTGGATACTCTGCACTGCTGTTCGGCCCTTAGGCACAAACAACAGTGAGAGACCTATCCCCGACCCATAGGCGCAGGGAAACGACCCTCACCGGGGTAAACTCCAGCACATGGCGGCAGAGCTGGGGAGCTATAAGCAAACCCACACCAGCCCGCCGCCTCTCACCATGGGCAACTCCAGAGTGGTGAAGAGTCCATCCTCTCTCAAGGAGTGTGGTTCCAGAGCCCAAGCCATGCGTAGAGGAGATCCCGACTAGGCCCCGCCTTCGACTGCCGCCCGATCCTCTCCGCACCGGCCCCTTATGGTCCCTCCCGCAGGTGGTGAGCCCACGGGAAGGCGGCCCCACGTCGCTCGTTTGGGCTGAGCCCGGCCGGGCCCCATGGGGAAAGCCCGGGCCTGGCTCCAGGGTGGGGCCCCGGCTGCACCATACCGGGCAACGTCACGGAACTCATAATTGTTTTCATCATTAAGGGGGTTTTGAACTGCTCTTAGTCTGACCCGTCGCCTAAGACCTGTTTGCCTTGGGAGACCCTACCAGGGGCATATAGCCCCAGACAACATAGCTCCTAGGGTCACTCGGGTACTCAAACCCCTCCACCACGTTACACCTCGATATGTTATTGGCAGAGAAGGGCTGGGTTTGTGCGATGTTTGGGGACATGTGTTGTACTTTCATTCCTAACAATACAGCTCCGGACGGGTCGGTGGCTAAGGCACTGCAGGGCCTTAGGACTCTCTTGCGAACTGTGCATGAGTATTCTGGGGTAGATAATCCGCTGGAGGAATGGATGACCTCGATGTTCGGCCAGTGGAAAGGTTTGATAATGTCTGTTCTTTTATCGCTTCCTACATTTTGTGCTATAATGGTTACTTGTGGGTGTTGTTGTATCCCATGCATAAGAGGGCTCGCCATGAGGGTGATCTCTACAGCCATTGAGAAGGCTCCAGGACCGTCACCGGGGATGCTGATGCCTCTACTGGAACAGCACGACCCGGGAAAACTGGAGCTGGGCGAATAGGGGTGATCTCTCTGGGGAGAGATCAGAGAGATCTGGGGAATTGTGCATACACTGAATGTATAAGCTGTTAAACTGTTGTGAGCATTGAAGCCAAATGTTGAATGTCTGTAGCATATGCTGAGACTGAAAGTTGCAAGTAGAAAAACAGGAAATCTTATTTACGCGGTTGCTAGGAAGAGGAAGTAGATTTAGCTTGTGTGTCTCAGACAAACAGGGAACAGGACACAGATTGACAACGCACACACATACTGAGGAACTTCAAAGCTGAAGACATAAAGGCCAAATATGACGCTTGTGCTGCATGTACACATATAAGGTATAGAACATAAATTGGACCAATGGCACACTGCTTGGCTAACTTAACGGCCCCACTTTTTAGGCGTGTTTGAAGTGTAAATAATGCTGTTATGACTGTTCATGTTCAGACATTGTGCGGCAACACTTTGTCTCCAAAAGCTTTTGTAATAAACGGAATATGCGGTACGGTAATTGACCTGACTCCTGGTGTTATTCTCCTTTCCAATAACCCAACTCGGGGAAGTGTTAGACTTCAACAATAGTTTTGTACTATCAGTTACAGTACGTAAGTAGTTTAAAAGTGTGCTTGCTAACGTTCTCTGTTGTATCCAATCAAGTTAGAATATGTACCCTGCTAGCTAGCTATCTAATTGATCATAGAAATGTAAGTAATGATTTAAGTTTAATATAGAACATATATATTCTGAAACAAACTACATGAGATGACTTTAGACCAGCAGTAATTCATTATGTTTCAATTGCAGATGACTACAAGGACCTTGTTGCAAAACGAGACAAGTTCATTAATAAAGAAGATATCTATACAGAGCAGCTAAAGCGATCAATCAAAATGAAGAAAAGGTGGACCCAAGAAATGACCAAAAGCCATAATGAGAGTGTCAGTCATAACCAGGATACACTTATTGGTGTGATTTTATTGCTTGAAGTGCTGGCTACCATAACCATGAGTGCCCTATAGAGAGAGTTTGTTGTGAGCCAACTACATGAAACCTACTAGCATGCAATACACTTAAAGATGCAGTCTGGGACTTTTGCAATAAACAAAATAATGTTTTACACCTTCTGTTTTTGGCCTGGGAAGTGTAATATGCTGTTTATATGTGCATAAACTCCAAGTAGAATCAATATCATACTTAAGTTAGCAATACATTCCAAATTTAAATGGGGTGGTTTTGCTGACATGGGGAACAAAAACATGGCATATTACACAATTTTCAAGGACCCTTTTTAGCTCAATATAGCCACTGTTAAAACTGATGGCCAAATTGCGGACTGCATCTTTAACAATAGGGGAACAAAAAAAATCTAAGACAATTCGTTTCAGTAGGTGCTTCTAAATGTCTTTCTAAGTGTCTCTCTTCCTGTCCATTAAATACAATTCCAGAAATATTCTTTAGAAAATCTGAAAAAATATGTTACAATAAATTTTTCTCAGATATTTTTCATGTAAGGGCAGTTATTATTCACGTTATTTGTTGTCAACAGCCATTTTATATTCTATGTTAAGGTAAACAGCCCGGTGCCTACCAAAGATGCAACAATGGCAATGATGGAAGAATTTAAGAAAGAACTTAAAAAGAAGTCTCCTGCAACCCAGACACAGGAGGACACAGGAGGATAATTTCAGTCCTTCCCTGATGTCAACTCAAAAGCGACAAGTGAGAGTGTTTTCCAGTCACTGTCCCAGCCAAGTCTGCTTTTTTTAAACTTGTAGTTCTTCAGAAAGAAGGCTTCTACATATGCATAGCAAGCAGTGTTTTAAATGCAGGCAGAGATTTTGATTAGATGGAAAAAGAGTCAATTTCATGCCACAACTTACCTGCTAAAATGCTGGCTTCAAAAACCTTTTTCATTTATATTTTCATTTTGTGCAAAACCTGAAAATATGTGGTTTATAAACAATATCACAGGCGTAGGAGGAAAACGTTTTGAAATGTGTGGTCTCAGGGATAAGATTAGTGAACGTGTGTTAGAAATTTAATCAGTGTTGCTTTACTGTCAAGCTAACAGGATGTTGCTGACTAGCACCATGCATAATTAGAGAATACACTATCTCCCGTGGCCAGGGTCTGTATTATATAGTCTCTACCAGTGGGGGTTCAACTATGTGATATTTGTATCTTTTTATTTACATTGTGGTGCACAGGAAAGGGATTCATCTGAAGACGAATCCGATGAATCAGCCATGGCCCTGAAAAAGACCCGTTCAGGATTGGATAAGCGAACCATAACTGCATTAAAAGGTACAATATGTGTAGGAGATATCTCACTTATAAAAAAAACGTGTTGTATGTGGTGAAACACTTTGCCATGGATTTCTCAAGTCATTATAGAGCGTGCATTTGGCATGCTGTCTGCATGAATATCCACCAGAGCTGTAGCCAGAGAATTCAATGTTACTATTTCTTCCACAAGCCGTCTCCAATGTTGTTTTAGAGTATTTGATAGAATATCCAACTGGCCTCACAATCGCAGACCACATGTTACCATGACACCCCAAGACTACCACATCCGGCTTCTTTAACTGCTGGATTGTCTGATGCCAGCAACCCGTACAGATAATAAAACCGGGTTTGAATTACTGAATAATGTATCTTGTGCTCGTTGTCAAAAAGGTCTTAACCTACCTGTAGTTTGGCATCATAACTGACCTCAGTAGGCTAATGCTCTCACTCGATGGCCCTGCCAGGCTATAGATGACTGTAGGAACTGCACTAACACATTTTCATCTTAGAGCTTCCTGGCCTGGTGAATTCACTGAAACAGATTGTTAGCAGCCTCAGACAAGGTTTACCAGGAACATGGAACACTTCTTGCATGACTGATTCTCCATTGTCCAGTGATGACACCCCCACACCAGAGATGGTAAAATATCAATATTAGCCACTTGGAAAATGGAACCACCACTGTAAAACAAAGTAGCATAGAGCTGTATTTTGAATGTGTTATTAGTGGCATTTCAGAACAGCTACATTGGTGTCAGATGTTATGAAAACAGAATGCTGTAAGTTGAACAGTCACAAAAAAAAACATACATAAGGTCTGCTAACCTTGTGTTAGCAAGGTTAGCAAACCTTGTGTTTTTTGTTTTTCTACGCTTGTGACAGTTCAACTTGTTTTGTATTCACATACTAATCTCCTTTCTTTCAGATCATGGCTGCCTCTGTTAGATCTCATGAGTGCCTAAACAGCCCTGATTCGTGAGACAATGCGAGGGTATCTTGTAGCTCAAAAAGTTAATGTGATAGAAAAGAAACAGGGTCATTTTTGGATTCAGAGGCCAAAAGTTTGTCAAAAACAATGTGAGTTGTTTTTGACGAACCAGTGTGAGTTCAGTACTCACTCAGAGTTCCAGCATTTGAAAAGTCACCTTGCCAGGTAAGGAACACTACATACATTACATTGCAAGCTTCTCTTGTTGACTCAAATTCAAAGAGCTGCAAAAGCTTGTTGATGTGTAACTGTAGCTAGCTAGCAAACGTCAGCTAGCCGCTAGCAAAAGTCAGCTAACCGCTAGCAAAAGTCAGCTAACCGCTAGCTAACAAAGCGTGACCTGTAATTCAGTGCAGTGAAAATGAATAAACTATATAAAAAGCATAGCGGCGCCCACAACGGGTAACGTAACTTCTAGATGGTTTTCACAATGGTTTTGATCGGTTGTCATCTCTTCCAGGAAATGTTAAGATGCTCTATAGTAGTCGCAAATATCATTAGTTTTTGTGTATTAGTGTTGGCTGTCTGTTGGTACGTAAGTAACACTTCTTGTTCCGATTTGAATGCTTTCTACCTGGTTAATATCTTAGTGTGGTCTTGAAACAATTACAATCAAGAAATAAAGTTATAAACACTGAGCTAAATGTGAGTAAATAACAGCGCTGTCTGACCAGCCATTGTTACATTACTTGTACCTAGGCATGCTAATGGTGCGTTCTAAACAATACGTTCTAATCACACCAGTGTGTAACGAGGTAGCGCGCCAACCCCCCGACGTGGTATTCGGCGCACGTCATCGCCGGCCTTCTAGCCACGCCGCTCCTCCTCCCACGGCACTGTCATGTCTTGTTATTGCACACACTTGGTGTCCATTCCCTCATTAGGTTGCCTATATTAGTTCCTGTGTTTCTGGGTGTCTTTGTGTGGTATTGTTCTATGTCTTTCTATTGTGGAGAAAGGGGTAGGTTCATTTGAGCGTTTGTGCGCCGTGTTATAGCGTGCCTTTGAGTTTGATTAATTTAAGAATACAGTTTTGTTATCACCTCCCTGCGTTTGGCTCGAAGTTTTTCTACACACTCCACTACACCTGCATCGTGACAGAATACCACACCTGAATGGAGTCAGCGGGGAGTGACCTACTCCACCAACACGGCAACATGATTGCGTCCCTGGGGGAGGCCATGACCGAGATGGTCCAGGCTATGCAGCGGTTGGAGGCGAGGCTGCCACCTGAGCAGCAACCACCAACACTCAACCCGGCCGAAGTGCCCCTGCCATCGTCTCCACCGTCGCAGAGGAGGACCATTCAACTGAGCCTTCCTCAGGGATTCAGCGGTGACGCAGCCCAATGCTCTGGGTTTTTGCTGCAGTTGGAGCTATATTTCGCCTCCCTCAGCCCTCACTCGGAGGATATGGAGAAGGTCTTGGCCCTTGTCTCCTGCCTGAGGGGCAAGGAGTTGGCCCATTACGTGGCGTTCATCTGCCTCTTTCGGGCCGTTTTCGATCATCCGCCCGATGGCAGGGAGGTCGGCGAGCGTCTCGTGCACCTCAGGCAGGGGACAAGGAGCGTGCAGGCCTTTGCCTTGGAGTTCAGGACCCTGGCAGCGGGGTCGGGCTGGAACGAGAGGGCACTTATTGATCATTTCCGGTGCCACTTACAGCCTGACGTCCGTAGGGAGCTGGCATGCCGGGACGTCATGTTGACGTTTGACCAGCTCGTCGAAATGGCGATCCGGCTTGACAACCTGCTAGCCACCCGAGGACGCACCGGGAATGATCTGCCCCCTCCGGCACACCCCGTCGCCAGCCCTGAACCCATGGAAGTGGGAGGCGCCGCACAAAGGGAGACGGTGCGGTCTAGGGAGTGTTCCTTTTGTGGGAGGAAGGGACACTCTGCCTCCTACTGTTTCCAGCAGAAAAGGGTTGAGCGGAGGAGGCCTGAAACCCCTACACCGAGTCAGGTGAGTAGACCTAACACACTGTCGGGTCTCTCTGCGAATCACATGACACTTTTGGTGGCCTTTCCTGATTTTCCTGCTAACTCTCAGTGTAAGGCGCTCGTAGACTCAGGCGCGGCTGGGAATTTTATGGACAACGGTTACGCACAGAGACTGCGCATTCCGCTGGTGCCGTTGTCTAGACCTAGGTCCATTACGGGTTTAGACAGCAAACCACTAGGTACTGGTCTAGTTGAGAACGTCACGGTGCCCCTCACTATGACTGTACAGCACGCCCATACTGAACAGATTGAATTTCATGTTATTCACTCTCTTCCTTTCCCTGTGGTGTTGGGTCTTCCGTGGTTGTAGGGACACAACCCAACTATTTCCTGGTCGCAGAGAGTGTTGACAGGGTGGTCTCAGGGGTGTCAGGAGAGGTGTCTAGGTGTTTCCGTTGGTGCGACCTCGGTGGAAAGTCCAGACAATGTCTCCGCAGTGCGCATTCCCCCGGAATATGCCGATTTAGCACTGGTCTTTTCGAAGACCATGGTTAGTCGTTTGCCACCACATCGGTCCGGGGATTGTGCTATAAACCTAAAGGGAGATGCTGTGCCGCCTTATTGTCATGTGTATCCCCTGTCGCAGGCAGAAACGGCAGCGATGGAGACCTATGTGGCCGAATCCCTGCGGCAGGGGCAGATCCGCCGTTCCACCTCGCCCGCCTCCTCAAGTTTCTTTTTTGTGAGGAAGAAGGATGGGGGTTTGCGTTCGTGCATTGACTACAGGGAGTTAAACAAACTGACGATCCGGTACTCATATCCTAGCCCCCTGATTTCCCAATATATTGAGTCAATGCATGGGGCACGCTTCTTCACGAAACTGGACCTCCGGAGTGCGTACAATTTGGTGAGAATCCGAGAGGGAGACGAGTGGAAAACGGCCTTCAGCACCACCACGGGTCACTACGAATACCTGGTGATGCCGTATGGGTTAATGAATGCCCCGGCAGTGTTTCAGTCCTTTGTGAACGATGTGTTTAGGGACATGCTGGTGCGCAGAGTTGTGGTTTACATTGACGACATCCTCATGTATTCCACTACGCGTGCTGAGCATGTGTCTCTCGTTCGCAGGGTGCTGAAGCGGCTGTTGGAGCATGGCCTGTACGTTAAAGCAGAGAAGTGCACGTTCTTCTAGCAAGCCGTCTCTTTCCTCGGGTTTCGGATTTCCTCCGGTGGGGTGGAAATGGAGGTCGATCGCGTGTCAGCCGTGCGTAATTGGCCCGTTCCCACCACGATTAAGGCGGTGCAGCGATTTATTGGGTTTGCCAATTTCTACCGTAGGTTTATACGGGGCTTTGGCAAGGTGGCAGCTCCTATTACTTCCTTGTTGAAGGGTGGGCCGAGCCGGATCACCTGGACGACCGAGGCAGACGTCGCATTTCGCACCCTTAAGAGGATGTTCACCTCTGCCCCGGTTCTGGCTCACCCTGATCCGTCACTGCCGTTCATAGTGGAGGTGGATGCCTCGGAGGTGGGGATAGGTGCTGTATTGTCCCAACTGTCGGGTACCCCTCCTAAGCGTCGCCCCTGTGCTTTTTACTCGCGAAAGCTCAGTGAGGCAGAGCGCAACTATAACCGTAACCTGGAGTACATCCGGGCGGTGAGGAGACTGAACCCTCGCCAGGCCAGGTGGGCGTTGTTTTTTGCCCGGTTCGATTTCACGCTTTCATACGTTCCGGGTACGAAAAACGCCAAGGCAGACGCGCTGTCTCGGTTGTGCGACGCGGGTGAAAGGCGGGTAGATGATATATTGATTCTGCCCGCCTCGTGCATTGTGGCGCCGGTTGTGTGGGACGTGGACGCGGACATTCAGCGAGCGTTGCGCAGCGATCCTGGGCCTCCTCAGTGTCCTGCGGATCGTCAGTACGTCCCGCTGGATGTTCGTGACCGTCTCATCTACTGGGCCCACACGTCCCCTTCCACGGGCCACCCGGGCATAGACCGTACTGTGCACTGTCTTACCGATAAGTACTGGTGGCCTGGTCTGGCTAAGGATGTGAGGGCGTACGTGTCGTTCTGTTCGGTGTGCGCTCAGTGTAAGGCACCTAGACACCTTCCGGTGGGTAAGTTACTCCCTTTGCCCGTTCCACAACGACCATGGTCTCACTTATCCATAGATTTTCTGACCAATCTCCCCCCATCACTAGGCAATACCACAGTCCTGGTTGTTGTGGATCGGTTTTCAAAGGCCTGCCTGTTCCTTCCCCTCCCTGGTCTCCCGACGGCTCTGCAGACCGCGGAGGCACTATTCACCCATGTCTTCTGGCACTATGGGGTGCCGGAGGACATTGTTTCTCACCGAGGCCCTCAGTTCACGTCTCGGGTTTGGAAGGCCTTTATGGGCCGATTGGGGGTCTCGGTCAACCTCACCTCCGGGTTCCACCCCAAAGCTAATGGGCAGGTGGAGCGTGTGAACCAAGACCTGGGGAGGTTCCTGCGGTCCTATTGCCAGGACCGGCCGGGGGAGTGGTCGGAGTTCCTGCCCTGGGCAGAGTATGCTCAGAATTCACCCCGCCACTCCTCCACGTCCTTGACTCCCTTTCAGTGTGTCCTGGGGTACCAGCCGGTCTTGGCACCCTGCAGAGCCAGCCCGAGACTGGGGTTCCGGCGGTGGATGACTGGTTCCGGCGCGCCGAGGAGACCTGGTCTGTAGCACATCGGCACATCCGGCGCGCCGGGGTTCGCCAGAAGTCCGCTGCTGACCGCCGGCGTAACAGCACCCCGGTCTACGCTGTGGGCGACCGGGTCTGGCTCTCGACCCGGAACCTCCCTCTCCGCCTGCCCTGCCGGAAGTTGGGCCCGCGGTTTGTAGGGCCATTCAAAGTCCTGGGGAGAGTGAACGAGGTAACCTATAAATTACAACTTCCACCTGATTACAGGATTAACACCTTGTTCCATGTGTCTCTCCTCAGGCCGGTGGTGACTGGTCCCCTCCAGCAGTCTGAGGTGCGGGAGGTCCCTCCGCCCCCTCTGGACATCGAGGGGGGCCCGGCCTACTCTGTCCGTTCCATCCTCGACTCAAGGTGCCGGGGGAGGGGCCTGCAGTACCTGGTGGAGTGGGAGGGGTACAGCCCGGAGGAGTGTTGCTGGGTGCCAGCGGTGGACATTCTTGATCCTGAGATCCTCGCCGACTTCCATCGTCGGCGCCCTGATCGTCCTGCGGGGCGTCCTCCGGGTTGGCCTCGGGGCCGGCGGGGGCGCACTGCCGGAGCCGTGCGCCGAGGGGGGGGGTACTGTAACGAGGACGCGCGTGGAGGACGCGCCGCTCCTCCTCCCACGGCACTGTCATGTCTTGTTATTGCACACACTTGGTGTCCATTCCCTCATTAGGTTGCCTATATTAGTTCCTGTGTTTCTGGGTGTCTTTGTGTGGTATTGTTCTATGTCTTTCTATTGTGGAGAGAGGCACGTTTGTTTGAGCGTTTGTGCGCCGTGTTATAGCGTGCCTTTGAGTTTGATTAATTTAAGAATACAGTTTTGTTATCACCTCCCTGCGTTTGGCTCGAAGTTTTTCTACACACTACACCTGCATCGTGACACAGTGTGATGGTACGCTTCAGGGACCACTCTAGCCTGATCACACTGGTGTGATTGTATGCGTCAAAGGGTTAATGCTGTCATTGGTATGTGTAATTTAGTCATGGATTATTGTTTTTTACATTGTAAGTCCTCTATATTCAAAATTGACACAATTAGGTAGGCTTAATTATTTACATGCCTGTTTCTACAAACAAATGGACTGAAAATACTAATGTCAAATTGTATTATTTCATTGCAATCCTAGATTGTGTGCTTGCAGAGTTCCCTGGAACTAATATACAGGATGTTAAGAACGTTGTAAGACAGAAGTGCAACAATGAAGGCACAGCCAAGAAGAGTCAGGCCTCCTGAACAGATCTGTCTGTCTCTCTCTATACCCTTCTTCCTATCTCTCTTCTTTCTGTCTCTTTATATACAAGTTATTTGGGCTCCTAATTGTTTTGATATAATGCAGCCTGGTATGCTCTGTTCTCAGGACAAGTTATGTGGATTTCTGTAATTTTGTAGGTTTTGTCCAGTCAAAGGATTCATCCTAAATTCAAATGTCCATATTGCACATCCTTTCTGTGTTGTAGCCAAGTTAAATGGATTATTGTTCGACATGGTATAAGAATCTAACAGACTAAATCATGTACCAAGACTTTGAGCATGCGCACAGCCATGTCCTGCTGAAATACAGTTTTCAAAACAACCTCTGTTGACTGTCATCCCTTAGCCATAAAGGTTTGATTACCATTTAGGGAATTCTACATGTTAAACCACTTGTAACAGAGCTACTTGAGACTCACTTAAGTACAATTTCAGACTCTTTAGCAGCTGTTTTAAACGCATAATGAATGTAACTTGAATATATTATGTATGTACTTCTATGGTGTTTAATGTCATTTATAATTATACTTATTGTAAACTGTAAGTAGACAATTGTTACAATAAGTAAACTTGTAATGTATTAAAAATAAATTAATTTATATTGTGAACCGATTAAATAATTTGTAAAAGTATATAAAAATATATGCAGAATATATTACAAGCACAAATTTAAGTCAGATGATAAAATAGCAAAACACTGTATTTGTATTTAATGTAACTTTTTTGAGTCAGAAATTTATTTAAAATGTATGATAAATTAACAATTCAAATACTAGTTAATCACCTGAAAGTATACTTAATTATAAATTATGTGGTACCAATATAATACATTGAAGTATATTTAAATATTTAAAATAAACATTAAGTTAAATGTTTGTGTATTTAAAACAACTTTGACACAATTTAAGCTGGGTCAATTTAATACCCTTTAAAATATTTAAGTATGTTTATACTTAAGTGTAATAGGAATATAATAATTAAGTACATTTGAAATAGATTATTTTTGCTTGGGGTGTGCACGTTTTTGACCAGATTGTTAGAAACAAACTCCATGAGGGCCCGATGTCCCCTTGTGGGACCTGTGCTCACAGCCCAGCACCGTGCTAGCCAACAGTGCCCTAACTGCGGTTAGGTACTGGGATGAAATCCTCTGACCCTTTGTCAGACCTTACGCTGGTGTAGTGGGCCCTGGGTTCATCCTGGTGCAGGACAATGCCCAGCCTTATGTGGCCAGAGTGTGTAGGCGGTTCCTGAAAAAATTAAGGCATTGATGGCTTGGATTGGCCCTCATGTTCCCCGGACCAGAATCTAATTGAGAACCTCTGGGACATTAAATATCGGTGCATCCAACAAAACAAGCTTCTCCAGATCTTTACTCAAACTAGAATCCAGGCACGCCTAGTTTAGCCGGCCCGCAATAAAAATTGTTACCCTCTTGAGATTCGAACCCAGTTCGCTCAGGTGAAAGGCAGTGTCGTTAACCACTACATAACAGAGATATACAGGTGCTGGTCATAAAATTGGAATATCATCAAAAAGTTGATTTATTTCAGTAAATTTGAATGTTACCAAAGACCAATACAAAAAAATGATTTTTAGAAATGTTGGCCAAATGAAAAGTATGAACAGCACTCTTTGTTGGGGCTCCTTTTGCCTGAATTACTGCAGCAATGCGGCGTGGCATGGAGTCGATCAGTCTGTGGCACTGCTCAGGTGTTATGAGAGCCCAGGTTGCTCTGATAGTGGCCTTCAGCTCTTCTGCATTGTTGGGTCTGGCGTATCGCATCTTCCTCTTCACAATACCCCATAGATTTTCTATAGGGTTAAGGTCAGGCGAGTTTGCTGGCCAATCACGTCATCCTCTTCAGAAAGCCTAGCTTAGCGCAACAAAAAGCATTAGATCCCCTGTCTCAGTGCAGTTTTATGTTGGCTTAATATTTGCATAAAACTAAGTAGTATTGTTCTGAACCATGCCAATAAAAATCCAAACATTAACTATTTGTGCATATGTCTGCAACATGTTATCTATGACCAACCCTATCCGAAATGAACAATATTTGAGCATGGAGATCGAGGCCACACAAGCCTTCTCAGTAAGACATAAACAAGCTCACATAAATATACAATGCACAAAACAATTAAGGGAACACTTAAATCACACTTCGGGTCTCGATGAACGAAATATATTAAAGATCAATATTTTAAAAGTATATTGTTCAATCTTTGAGAACAAAATGATGTAACATTGATCAATGGAAACCAAAATCACCAACCAATTGAGGGCTGGGTTCAAACTCTCACTGAAAATCAAAGTAAAATATTTGAAATCACAGGCTGTTCCAGCTTGCATGAATTTCATCACGGCGACTCATAATGTGACTCCGTAGTGTTTATGGCCTCCACGTGCCTCCCAGCAATATCTGGGCATGCTCCTGATGAGAAGGCGGATGGTGTCCAGGGGCATCTCCTCCCAGACCTGGATCAGGGCATCAGTGAGCTCCTGGACAGTCTGTGGCGTTACCTGGCGGCGTTGGATGCACTGATACATAGGGTCCCAGAGGTTCTCAATTGTATTCAGGTCTGGGGAACGTGAGGGCCAGTCAATGGCATCAAGGAACTGCCTACACACTCTGGCCACTTGAGGCTGGGCATTGTCCTTCACCAGGAGGAACCTAAGTCCCACTGCACCAGTGTAAGGTCTGACGATGCAGTCAGTGTACCGTTTGCTAGCACGTGGAGGTCTGTGCAACCCTCCAAGGATATGTTTCCCCAGACAGGTCATGCTGAATTATGTTAGACACAGCATAACATTCACCATGGCGTCTCCAGACTCTTTCACTTCTGTCACTTGTGCTCAATGTGAACCTGCTCTCATCTGTGAAAAGAAAAGGATGCCAATGGCAGACCTGCCAAGTCTGGTGTTCTCTGGTCAATGCCAATCGAACTGGTCCCATAGAGGACATCAGGCCCTCATAGAGTCTGTTTCTGACAGTTTAGTCAGAAACATGCACACCAGTATCCCGGTGGAGGTCATTTTGTAGGGCTCTGGCAGTGCTCCTCCTGTTCCTCCACGCACAAAGGAACAGATATCGGTCCTGCTGCTGGGTTGATGCCCTTCTACTGACCTGTCCAGCTCTCCTTGTGTAACTGTCTGTCTCCTGGTATCTCCTCCATGCTCTTGAGACTGTACTGGGAGACAGTCCAGCTCCTCCAAAAAGGTTTTTTCTATCTGTGCAACCTGAATGGGCTGCAGGTACCGCCTCATGTTACCAGTAGTGACAAGGACACTATCAAAACACAAAACAGAAGAATCAGTCTGGAAAAATAAGGAGAGAGCAATGGTGTGGCCACCACCTGCAAAACCATTCCCCTTTTAGGGTTGTCTTGCTGTTGCCTCTCCAGTGCACCTGTTGCTAGTTTCATTTCCACCAGAACAAGTGACATTGATTTTTTTAGATTTTTCGCTTATGCTTCCTAACTGGATATGAGATTGATAATTACGTGTTCCCTTAATTTTTTTGAGCAGTGTATTCATTATTATATTGTCAAAAAATATTATATAATATATATAAATTACAAATCAAAACATTTGGACCCATAAGCAGTCGGCTAATAAAAAGCCTGTCGTAGGCCGACCTTTCAAATCAGGTTAACTTATCTGTCTGCCAGGTTCAACTATCATAAATTTGCTGTCTCCAACATGACAGTCAGCAAAGAGTTCACCGCACTGACCAAGGCCATTCTGCTTCAATTGTTCTGTTTGGACAGGTGGTCAGGTCTTAGAATTTTAGAGGATACAATTTAGAAATTAATTCAAGAATGATAGAGCCCTGTGTGTTTTTGGAGACCTTCAATGCTGCCGATATTTTTTGAAACACTTCCCCAGACCTGTGCTTTGATACAATCCTCTTTCGGAGCGCTACACACAATTCCTTCAACCTCACAGCTTGGTTGTTGTTCTGACACGCACTGTACACTATGTACCTTTCCAAATCTTTTCCAATCAATTCAATTAACCATGGGTGGACTCCAATCAAGTTGTTGAAACATAAAGGATGATCAGTGGAAACAGGATGCACCTGAGTTAAATTAGTAAAGTGCCTGAATATTTATGTAAATGTGATTTTTTTTTTAAATACATTGGCTAATATACAGAAATGGTTTTTGCTTTGTCATTATGTGGTATTTTATGTAGATTGAGGGGGAAAATAGTATATTTAGTATACAGAATGTAAGAAATTCAGCCGTTCGTATAGCGGTGAAATAATAATTGCATACTCGATCTTCAAGGGAGTGAGTAATTCAGTTATTTAATGCAGCATTTGATAGTCTATTGTTCATGATATTACAGACTGGATCATACAAACTCAATCTCAAAGAAACTTCCGGTCGTCCTTTACTTTATAAACATCGCAGTCCAGAATACAAAACACAGTACTGTAAGCCCATTGGCTGATTACTGTTGCACTTTGACTGAACTTGACTTCCTGTTTATGGATACATGGATGTTCTTGTAATGGATGTTGTTGTAATCTAAATATAATCATACATTCATACAATTCTAAATTCCCCCCATCACACATGTAAAAAACATTTACGTTTGATAAAATATTAAATACAATTCCATTCCTAATGAAAAGAAAAGGCCCATGCCCTTATGTTACAAATGATTAAGACAAAACAACAAAAAGGAATATCTGGCTCAATGAAAATGAATGTAAACAATACAATTGACACCCCTCACTCTGACACAACTCAATGTGTAACAGTCATCAATCTCTCCCCCACCTTGGGGGGTTGAGAAACATATTGACATTAACAAGCTACTATCTGTCACAGTACAGTGATCGTGCCGTGCACTCCCAGTTCCCGTCACTCCATGAACTAACCCCGGATTCATTAATTGTTTTTTCTCCCATACTCATGCAAACCAGGTCCTAATCTTCCCATCAATGTGTTTAAATGCTTCTCCTTTGCTCCCCTCACTTGTCTGTTATTGATGCTATATGTCGCACGTCAGTGGTGAGTTTCGTTTTGCTGTATAACTTTAGCCCCTTGTATTAGTTTGTTTAAATTAAAATTCAACATACAAATGCAATTCTGCCTGCACCTGGTTCCTCCTCTCCACCACAATGTGACACTATCAGTGTTACCGGTGTTCAGCAGAAAATCAGACCTAACATGACATCATGGTTAAACATTTCCCCAAAAGTCCATTCAACAATCAAAAATAAAAACTTGTCCGTATCATGATATATTCTACATTATCATACAAAAGACTCATGCATATCCTGTTGTACTTTTCTACATTCAATAGGGAAACATTCTACCTTTAATAGGGAAGGATTCACTATCCAAACCAGGATAGCCGTCATAATGTCGATAATTTAGGAAGAAACGTCGAAGTCCAATATTGGGAGTCATACAGAGTTTCCCAACTTTCTTGCGAGAAACAATCCTTCATACATATGAAATCATCATATCAGTTAATTTAGGAAAATCGTTGATTGTAAGGAAGGAAGTTAGTTTCCAATCAAGTGTCCTGTAGTTCTTGTCTTGAGTCTTCTTGGTCTTGTATCAGTGATGTATCAGTTATTGCACTCAGTGTGATGTGGACCCAGCAAATTGCCTGGTTTTCTTAACAAGTCACTGTATGTGTGTAGTGGAGTAGTGAGTTTCCAACACTTCACTAACTCAAGATTAACACCACAACAGTGTCTTCCACTGGCCAGTGGTACTCTTACCTGTAGTATGTGGAGTAGGGGTGTCATAATATACTGGTATTGACCATGATAATAAAAAAAATTAATATTGGTATCATGTTATAATACTCATGATAATATCGTATTCACTAGTCAAAACTAAAGTTTTTATTTTTCCAAAAGCCACCTCGGTTTTTCAATACCTTATTCATGTCATTTATAGACAACTCGTTAGCCCCACTAGAATCCCCAGATGAAATCCGCAAATACGCGCCGTTTTAGTAGCCTATTCACATGGGGAAAAATAATATTTTTCCAAAAACTCCACTCAGTTATTCCATAGCACATTCATGGACAAATGCTGCATGTGCTTAAACTACGAGTCGGGACCTATACACTAGCATTTTAATTAATGCCTTTTCGTAGCCTATTCGCTAGGCTAAATGTTTATTTATTTTTCTAAACACTCCTCTCTGTGTTTGGATTTGTGGATCTTTTGTTTAGGAGTTCTGGTTGGCCTTTCACTATCCATTAAATGTAATTGTTATTTTTGTACACTTTTATTTTTTTATTTGTAGACTTATGGTTACAGACTTTCTCCACCTCCATACACTCGTATTTTGAGTGTTATTCATTTGCCCAAAAATAGAAAAATAAAACACTTTAAACAAAGTTGAAGATGAATTTGACTGATAGCATTTTTTTACTTCACATTTTCTATAGATACTGCGATAATATCGTTACCATGAATTATTTTTTGGCCACGATAATCGTGTAATGAAAATCTGATATTGTGACAGCCCTAATGTGGAGCCCTGTTGATGATTCATCTAGAAATGGAATGTGAAACCAAGGGATCTGACCCTGGCATTGTTCTGCCATGAGAGCGGTAAGGAACATTTGGAACAGATGTCAGTGTCGTTGTAGAAATCCTTCTTGAACATGTTCCTGTACTCACATTCAGTTGTCTGTATCTAGTGGGTAATGTGATGCATCATCAGAAAAGGGGTTGTGATGTCCTGATATGTTGAACAAAACAACGATTTGTGTGGTTCAACAGTCTATTAGACTATCATCCTCTGGGTATTTTTCTGTCAACACCCAACAATGAAGACAATAGATCAGACCTTAAGTTCCATCATTACAGTGGAACTGACAGCCTATTAACCCTTTAGATCCCAATAGAATTCTAGAGTGCTGCTGTAGAAAACTGAGAATTCTGAAAATAAATAATATTGTTCCAGACATTTCACACACAGATATAGCACAAAAACTAAGAACAAATTCAAATTACAAGTTAACTTTGTTTTAAAGAGTACATCTTTAATTTTACACCACATCAATGTAACTTAAAAACATATACATCGTTTTCTCCCATTTTGTAGACACTTTTAATAAAAAAAAAACGACCTCTACATTAGCCTGATAGACTAACCAGATAGTGAAATAAGTTCAGCAAGTTATGACGGATCGGTAGAAACAAGAACGGACATCAAAGTTTGCAAAAGACTCTTTTTGGGCGAGATTGAGCGAGCAATCGTTCTAATTAGGCACAACTAACGTGATCATAAAGCAAGCACACACATCTCAAAACACTGAAAGTAGCCTATGTGTTAGGAAACGCAGGTCATTATCATGATCAAGTGACGACGTCGTCAGAAAAGCACAACATTACAGGTGCTAATCTTGGCTAGTGAAAGTGACAGCTCGTGGTATCACAAGAGAAACACATTTCTATAGTCTGACATACGAACTGAACCGGACAGTAAGTTGTCTAGTTAGCTATTGCAGTTTGCATATATAAATGAAATCGGATAAAACATTCAACTAGTTATACAACTACACAGCTAAATCTTGCAACGTTTTTAATTACAAAACTGAGCAAGCAACCATTCGAGCTCCACAGCTGATGCGCTCATATGAGGGGCCGTCACATTGTAGGATTTGTAATGAATGTATTGGTAAATTATGGTGGAAAATTGCAGGTCTACAATTTTGTTTCTGGTGTCCTTTGACAGCTCTTTGGTCTTGGCCATAGTGGAGTTTGGAGTGTGACTGTTTGAGGTTGTGGACAGGTGTCTTTTATACTGATAAGTTCAAACAGGTGCCATTAATACAGGTAAGGAGTGGAGTTACAGGTCTGTGAGAGCCAGAAATCTTGCATGTTTGTAGGTGACCAAATACTTATTTTACAGAGGAATTTACCAATGAATTCATTAATGTGCTTTTCGTGATTTCTTTCTCTCATTTTGTCTCTCATAGTTGAAGTGTACCTATGATAAAAATTACAGGCCTCTGTTATCTTTTTAAGTGGGAGAACTTGCACAATTGGTGGCTGACTAAATACGTTTTTGCCCCACTGTATATACACTATAATGAAACGCTCTCACACATACAAGTGAAATGCTCTTATATTCACTACTGAAACGCTCTCATACATATAAGTGAAACACTTATATACACTACTGAAAAGCTCTCATACATACAAAAGAAACACTATTATATACACTACTGAAAAGCTCTCATACATACAAGTGAAACACTATTATATACACTACTGAAAAGCTCTCATACATACAAGTAAAACGCTCTTATATACACTACTGAAAAGCTCTCATACATAAATTCAGCAAAAAAAGAAATGTCCTCCGACTTTCAGCTGTTTTTACTTTCAGTAAACTTAATGTGTGTAAATATTTGTATGAACACTAAAAGAGTCAACACCATAAAACATAAACTAAAAATGTTTCACAGACATGTGACTAACAGAAATGTGTCCCTGAATGAAGTCAGTATCTGGTGTGGCCACCAGCTGCTTGAAGTACTGCAGTGCATCTCCTCCTCATGGACTGGACCAGATTTGTCCTATTGCGGACAGTCTGAGCACTGATGGAGGGATTGTGTGTTCCTGGTGTGACTCGGGCAGTTGTTGTGGCCATCCTGTACCTGTCACGCAGGTGTGATATTCGGGTATACCGATCCTGTGCAGGTGTTGTTACACGTGGTCTTCCACTGCGAGGATGATCAGCTGTCCTTCCTGTCTCCCTGTAGCACTGTCTTAGGCGTCTCACAGTGCAGACATGGCGATTTATTGCCCTGGCCACATCAGCAGTCCTCATGCCTCCCTGCAGCATGCCTAATGCACGTTCACGCAGATGAGCAGGGACCCTGGGCATCTTTCTTTGGGTGTTTTTCACAGTCGGTAGACAAGTCTCTTTAGTGTCCTGCGTTTTTGGAACTGTGACCTTAAATGCCTACTCTCTGTAAGCTGTTAAGGTCTTATCGACCATTCCACAGGTGCATGTTAATTAATTGATTATGGTTTATTGAACATGCATGGAAAACATTGTTTAAACCCTTTACAATGAAGATCTGTAAAGTTATTTGGATTTTTACAACATTATTGTTGAAATACAGTCCTGAAAAAGGGACGTTTCTTTTTTTGCTGAGTTTACAAGTGAAACGCTCTCACACATTCAAGTGAAATGCTCTCTTACACGCACAAAATTTTGCATAAATTACAAAAAAGCTTTACCACATACTAGTAAAATGTACTCATATACACAGCTGAAATGCTCAGATAGAGTTTTTGTCACGTCCTCCCCCCCTTGAGTAGCCTTGTTTTGGTTTCTCCCGGTTGTCGGGGCAATGAATTAGGGGGCATGGCATCACTCCTTGGAGTAGAGCCGGTACCAGCTGTTCCCTATTACCTATCACACACCTGTTCCAGCTTGGCACATCACTGGTTGTATTTCTGAGGAGCCCTGATGACCCGTCCCTGCCGGATCGTTGATCCTCATTCGATCGTTGATCCTGCATTTGGGTTCCTTTCAGTGCTGACAGTTTTTAACTAGAACAGTTCAGTAGTGAATCAAAATTACTGTTAAACAGGAAGTCCTTCCTGTCATCTGACGGTGTAACGGTCCCAGCCTAAGGGGACTGTTCCACTGTGTTTTCTGTTTGTTCTTGACTTGTCTTGTCCTTGTGTGGTCTTTCCTGTTCTTGTTTCAGTTCATCAGTATATTCCTTTCACCTGTGTTTAGCTCCCACCTGTTTCTGTTCTCCTTGTTAGTCTGTGTATTTAGTTCAGCCATTTTCTCCCTGTCGGTCATTGTGTGTGTGTGTGTGTGTGTGCTTGTCATGTTTCCGTGTTCCTGAACTCCCATTTTGTAGTGCCCGGCACTCAATTTTTCATTCCTCAGCTTTTGTTTGATTTTCATTACAGAAACGCCTCAAATCTCTGCGCCTGCCTCCGTCTCCCTCCTTGAAACATGACAAACGGAAACAGGAAGACTCAACACATGGAAGTGCATGTGCTTTTGCTGAGTTTGAAGTACTTCAACCCTTGGGTTTATAGAGCTTAATGAGCATACTCAAACTTAATTTGCATTTCTTGCTGTCTGTCATGATAGGGATGTCAGTAACCTTCTAGGATCATTGTATAGATGCTTTCGCAACTTGCTGCATGAACATGAGGCCAAACAGAGATCGACTGAAGTGACCACAAATTTGACACCTCCAACAACCTTGACTGGCCATCCAGGACGGCCCAGATACAGCAAAGCCACTGAACAGATTTCTCACTGTGTCCATCGGTATGTCATGGCAGAGGATTGCATCATGCTTTGGAATGAATTGAAGAACACTATACAAAGACTGGGAGTTGAGCCATTAAGGTATTGTCAAATCAAGACCTGGACAGAGTTGTAACTAATATACTACAGAACACTCCAAATGCAGGGGAAGCATACATACTTGGAAGCCTGAGATCATGTGGCTTGAGGATACATCGAAGATTCTATAGTGTTCAGGCCATCCATCCATCTTCTTCCGCTTATCCGGGGCCGGGTCACGGGGGCAGCAGTTTAAGCAGGGATGCCCAGACTTCCCTCTCCCCAGACACTTCCTCTAGCTCTTCCGGGGGGACACCGAGGCGTTCCCAGGCCAGCCGGGAGACATAGTCCCTCCAGCGTGTCCTAGGTCTTCCCCGGGGTCTCCTCCCGGTGGGACGGGACCGGAACACCTTCCCAGGAAGGCGTTCCGGAGGCATCCGAAACAGATGCCCAAGCCACCTCAGCTGACCCCTCTCGATGTGGAGGAGCAGCGGCTCTACTCTGAGCTCCTCCCGGGTGACCGAGCTTCTCACCCTATCTCTAAGGGATCGCCCGGCCACCCTGCGGAGAAAGCTCATTTCGGCCGCCTGTATCCGGAATCTTGTCCTTTCTGTCATGACCCAAAGCTCATGACCATAGGTGAGAGTAGGAACGTAGATTGACTGGTCAATCTTTCTTCACCACGACAGACCGATACATCGACTGCATTACTGCAGAAGCTGCACCAATCCGTCTGTCAATCTCCCGTTCCATCCTTCCCTCACTCGTGAACAAGACCCCTAGATACTCCTCCACTTGAGGCAGGCACTCTCCACCAACCTGAAGTGGGCAAGCCACCCTTTTCCGACTGAGGACCATGGCCTCGGATTTGGAGGTACTGATTTTCATCCCCACCGCTTCACACTCGGCTGCAAACCGTCCCAGTGCATGCTGAAGGTCCTGGTTAAAAGGGGTGTAGAAGTAGTGTTCAGGCCCTTAACCAATTATGGTAAGGAAATGTTATGTATAAGGAAAACCGTATGTGTGTGTGTGTGCCGCACATCACACATATACTGTATACACACACATATATAGTTTTTCAAGTATATATTTTCTTCCCAACAGGCATTTTGACAGCAACCACAAGCTGGTCAGGTGGCGGATGGTCTTTCATGGCTGTGTGGATGGGCTCAGCCGGACTATTATATACTTACGGTGCTCATTATTTCTAGGAGGAGTACAGAACTTTGGCTTGCCCTTAAGGGTCAGATGTGATCATGGCATGGAAAATATAAATGTTACTAGTTTTATGTTGGAAAGAAGAGGTTTGAACAGTGTTATTATAGGTGTATCAGTACACAACCAAAGGATTGAGAGACTATGGGCAGAACTCAATAGAGTTGTATCAAGACACTTTTTAAACATCTTTAACTTAATGGAGGAACCGGGTGTACCAGATTCATTGAATGAACTACATTTATTTTGCATTATGTTTATTTACCAAGGATTGAAAGAGCAGTAACAGAATTCATCAATCAATGGAACAACCATTGCCTCTCCACACAAGGGGGCAGACACCTCTCCAGCTGTGGCATTCAGGTGTCATTAATAATGCAGGAATCCATCCAGCTATAAACAGCTTTTTTGATGCCGATAACTACTATGGCATTGATGAAGAAGGGCCATTACCTGAACTTCCAACCAATAATATTGTTGTAATTCCAGACATAGATGTAACTATTAATGAGACCACGATGAACATTATTCAACAAGTGAACCCACTTGAAAATGATGGGAACCATGGAATAGATGTTTTTTCTTCACTTCTGCACTTTCTTCAGTGAATAACATGGGAGTTATGTTAAGGTTTGTTAAAATGTTTTCTTCACTTGTGCAGTGTATTCTGTGAATTAAAGTTTTGTTAAAACATTTTATGAAAAATAAATGAACATGATAAACATCTGTTCAAAGAACTATCATTCAAAGGCAGGACAAGAGAGACAAACAGACAAACAGGCAGAGAGAGTAACAGACACATCAGAGGCAAACAGATTGATAGATAAATAAGAGACAGAAAGTAAGTCATAGAAAGGGATACAGAGCATATGTTCAGCTTAAATGTTTAAATTTTAACTGTTGAAACACATATATGTTAAAAGAAAGTTTGGTAAGAATATGAAACATTTAAAATAAATGTAAAAATGTTTAAAAACATAGGCTGACTGAGTCAACTGAATTGTGGTGAAACCATATAAAATACATAAGTTATATTGCATATGGCATTCAGAAATGAAAATAATAACTCTCTTGTTGTTAACTTATTTCAGAAAACAGACACAAGCAGAAAGGTAGAGACAAACAGAAAGTGAGACACAAAGTTTTCAGAGCATGACATGTTCATGCCCTGCCAAACCCATATGTGTTTCCTAATTCAAACTTCTCCCTGAACAGTTGGTAAGACACATGTAGTGGCAACTCAATGCAGTCAATACGTGTTGGCAAGAGGGAACATTGATGTAGAGAAGCCATCATCTCCTTTGTGAATGAACTGGACAGAAGGAGTTCGGGAAAAGCCGATAGGTGGTACCACTGATGCTCCAGTTGTGAAGGACAATATCTTCTCTAGTTTGGATGGCCCTTCTTCTTCTGAAAAAATTATCAGTGGTAGTTGGTCCAATTAATGTGTATGTGAATCATCTCTAAAGCAATTAACATCAGCTGATACTGAATAAATTGTCCAGTAAGAGTATGTCACTTCTCAAAACCAAAGCATCTAAAATCTGAATGCCTCTTATAGCAATGAATTTATAACAGGTCTTTCATCTTTTAACATTTGCAGGTTGCTTTGTGATAATGGACTCGTCCATCACCCGGGCTGAAGTCACAGAGGTGGTCAAGAAACTCCTCGGTGGCAAGGCACCGGGGGTGGATGAGATCCGCCCTGAGTACCTCAAGTCTCTGGATGTTGTGGGGCTGTCTTGGTTGACACGCCTGTGCAACATCGCGTGGCGGTCGGGGACAGTGCCTCTGGGATGGCAGACCGGGGTGGTGGTCCCTCTTTTTAAGAAGGGGGACCGGAGGGTGTGTTCCAACTATAGGGGGATCACACTTCTCAGCCTCCCCGGGAAAGTCTATGCCAGGGTTCTGGAGAGGAGAATACGGCCGATAGTAGAACCTCGGATTCAGGAGGAACAGTGTGGTTTTCGTCCGGGCCGTGGAACACTGGACCAGCTCTATACCCTCTACGGGGTGTTGGAGGGTTCATGGGAGTTTGCCCAACCAATCCACATGTGTTTTGTGGATTTGGAGAAGGCATTCGACTGTGTCCCTCGCGGCATCTTGTGGAGGGTGCTTGGGGAATATGGGGTCCTGGGTCCTTTGCTAAGGGCTGTCAGGTCCCTATACAACCGAAGCAGGAGCTTGGTCCGCATTGCCGGCAGTAAGTCAGACTTGTTCCCAGTGCATGTTGGACTCCGGCAGGGCTGCCCTTTGTCACCGGTTCTGTTTGTAATTTTTATGGACAGAATTTCTAGGCGCAGCCAGGGGCCGGAGGGTGTCAGGTTTGGGGACCACACGATTTCGTCTCTGCTCTTTGCAGATGATGTTGTCGTGTTGGCCCCTTCTAACCAGGACCTTCAGCATGCACTGGGACGGTTTGCAGCCGAGTGTGAAGCGGTGGGGATGAAAATCAGTACCTCCAAATCCGAGGCCATGGTCCTCAGTCGGAAAAGGGTGGCTTGCCCACTTCAGGTTGGTGGAGAGTGCCTGCCTCAAGTGGAGGAGTTTAAGTATCTAGGGGTCTTGTTCACGAGTGAGGGAAGGATGGAACGGGAGATTGACAGACGGATCGGTGCAGCTTCTGCAGTAATGCAGTCGATGTATCGGTCTGTCGTGGTGAAGAAAGAGCTGAGCCGCAAGGCGAAGCTCTCGATTTACCAGTCAATCTACGTTCCTACTCTCACCTATGGTCATGAGCTTTGGGTCATGACCGAAAGGACAAGATCCCGGATACAGGCGGCCGAAATGAGTTTTCTCCGCAGGGTGGCTGGGCGATCCCTTAGAGATAGGGTGAGAAGCTCGGTCACCCGGGAGGAGCTCAGAGTAGAGCCGTTGCTCCTCCACATCGAGAGGGGTCAGCTGAGGTGGCTTGGGCATCTTTTTCGGATGCCTCCGGAACGCCTTCCTGGGAAGGTGTTCCGGTCCCATCCCACCGGGAGGAGACCCCGGGGAAGACCTAGGACACGCTGGAGGGACTATGTCTCCCGGCTGGCCTGGGAACGCCTCGGTGTCCCCCCGGAAGAGCTAGAGGAAGTGTCTGGGGAGAGGGAAGTCTGGGCATCCCTGCTTAGACTGCTGCCCCCGCGACCCGGCCCCGGATAAGCGGTAGAAGATGGAGTGGAGCTTTGTGATAATGTTATGACTACCAAGAGAATAAAATAAAAATAATGATACAAAAAAAACAGATGCATCAGTTAATTTGATCATTAAACCATTAATTACCTTCTGCGTCCTGGAGATAGTCCCTCCAGAAAGTAACGACCATCTTCTCAGCAGCTCTCTTGTTGCTCCCTTCTGGAGAGAGACGATTGCTGAAAAGATCAACCACCTGGTCAGCAGTCAGTGTGTTCGGCTCATAGCAGAACAGGGGTTGAAAGCTGTCTGGATGTCGTCGTATTTGGTCCAGAACCCCAAGAGTTTTCGGTCCTTCACAGAATCTGTACAAACAAGATGGAGTAGTTGTACAATCCATAATTCAATTGTACACTGTCAAATTGTCCCTTGGTTTTATACAAACACAATAGATTTTGTGAAGCTAGTCTTACACCTTGTTGGTCAATGGTTAAAATTATTACTCCTTTTGACATTGATCTGACTGACAACTATGAAATGGACCTTGAACCCTGTGGATGACCTGAAACATGACAATGTTGGTGGCAATCAAATTACAACATACGGAAAAAGTGGGCTGATACTCCTTTTCAAAATGGAAAACAACAAGAGTACCTTTTAATGTAAACTAATTATAATGCAGTATAACATTCAAAAGCTATCAACTGACCTTTTTTACTTTTTCCAAGAGTTCTGTGTCAGCTATGTCTTCTAGTTTTGCTGAACCATTGACCAGAAGACAATATACTCTTGTTGAGAGGAAGTTTGGTGGTGGACCGCCATGTACCAAGCTCACTGCAATGGCTTTGCCAGCAATGTAGTACCAGTCCTGTCTTAGAGCTGCAAAACAATGGCATAACAGGAAAAACAATATTGATAAATATCACATTTCGGCAAACAAAAACTGGCTGTCAATTAAAGGCCGGGTCTCGAATAATGGCCATGGATGACCCAAAAAAAATAAAAGCTAGGTCTAAAACACGAGTGGAGAAGTGAGCTGCAATATAATATGCATGCCAAGGATGATGTACATTTCCAATAACTTAATCTAATACATTCAGCAATATAACTTTGCTTGGTCCAGGGTAAAAAATACAGACTTTTCCTTTTCAGTGTGACTATCTAAATTCAGTCACTGTGGATGCTTTTCTTAGCAAAACTGGGTTGTAAGGAACCATACATGTTCCACAAGAAGTAGCCAAATTTCAAGGGCCATATGGGAACGTTGCTAGTCAAAGTTTTCCACAACCCATTGCTGCAATTGTTTCATGAAACTGTAGAGAGATTTTAATTGAAAACAGATACAGAAAGTGTTGAGTTTGAATTTACCACATAATGCAGTAACTGTAACAGGGCAAACAGGGGCAGATTAAAACAACGCTTCGTACTAAAATATGACCAATTATGCTTAAAGCCCTGCCTCTAAAACAAGCCCACTTTATAAAATCTTGGTACCTTCTACAGTTGAGGCAAGTAAAGGCCCCTGTCACTATTTAAAGAAATACATTAAGACACGCTACTACATGAAACCATGGGATTTCCAGTAGAATATTAAATGAACTGTAGATCAGTTCAAAAGCTACAAGTTGCATGTCAAAATCACTATCAATTCAAATGGCTCACATTATGAATTTTTTGAAGTCAGGCATTACCATTACTGTCAAGAGCCAAGTTCTTGCCGTTTTCTTTTCCCTCAAACATGGGTGACTTAGCAATAGTCTCCTTCAGCAGCCTTAAGAATTCCCTTCTTGGTCTTCCTAAATCAACTCCTTCATTTCTCCCCATGTCATCTGAGAATTTTACACAGATCATCAAGTCGGGGTCGTAGGATACCCTTTGGAAGCCTCGCCTGGCTCCCTCCCAGACAGCAGTGCAATTTATATTAAATTTGCACTGCAGTTTTGTGCTAATTTTGCTTGACAGTTCCAGCAGTATCTCTTGGACCGGGACATTTTCTGCACTATGAACACAAAATCAAAAATTCATGATCAGACACACATTGATGTGACATAATTTACAACAACTTTGTGAAATTGTTGGTTGTAAGCAACAATTTAATCCAAAACATGGATATGATAATGTAAGGGATAAAGGATTCATATAAATTATGAGATCACATCAGAGTTATCCTGATCTGTCAAGCTGACATACTATGTGTGTGCTACTCACATTTGACTCTCCATACTGGCAGTTATGGTTGGTTTAATTCCTCATCATCTGAAGAGTCAGGTGGAAGAGTAACCACAAGTGTCAAATATGAAGCGTAAGTCACCACCATGATCAGTTGAGGTACCACTGGTGCCAGGGTTCCCATCACCTTTTGCAAGGTAGCCTCCATCATCACCACTGGTGGCAGGGTTCCCATCACCTCTTGGAAGGCAGCCTCCATCATGACCACTACTGCTGACGGTGTGATTGGAGCCATAGCTGTCTTCATGACCAGTACCATCATGACTGCTAGTACTGGGATACTCTTTACTCCTCATTACTCTAAACCTGGTAGCAGCCCTGGTGATGCCATACTGCTCATGTCTGTGGGAATCTGAGGACCATCAGCTTCAACATAATCATCATCGCTGCTCTTAGTTGCACACATGCTTAATGTTGATCTGGTAGTAACGGGAGAACAGTCATCTTCTTCTTCAGAGTCAATCTTAAACAGAGAAAGAAAAATATACATTTCTTCTTTTTTATATTAGATTTAGCACAATTTTATTCAGTGGTAAAAAACTAAACAAAATCTCAAACGTACTAAAAGGGTCCTTGATGGTCTCACATACAGGGCTTTGGTTTTAAATACCTTGTCAATTAGCATCCAATTCAGCTCCTGACCACCCTGGAGCTTAGGGAACACCAGCTTATTGCCACAAGCCATGAGAAACTGGAGGTTAGAAAGAAGATGGGGATATTACATCAACAACTAAAGCTTTAGGCTATGTAGCACAACAGTGTGTTTTACACTCGTTGTTAGTCATTGTCGTTGTCGTGTGTGTGTGTAGGGGCGCCACTATGGCTTCTTGTTCCAATTTACTGTGTGACTGAATCAAGTAGATTTTAAAACAAATGCTGAGCAAATGTTTGTAACAATCATCAAAGTAAGAGGAAAAAAAGAGGCATTTACCTGACATTGTCTGGAATGTGCTCACCAAAGCCATCCCTGAGACAGTCTGGTGGTCCCAGTCCTTCTGGAATTCAAAGGCACTGAGGATGTGTCCATGTTTGTGTAACCATGATTTTGGACCTTGTTTGCACACTATTCCCTATGATTGATTAGGGAGTAGTATTATGTCCTTGTTGAAATGGTCATGCTGCGGTGTCCTGATTCTAAAATAAGAATGTAACAATCAGACCACATGAAAACAGCCAGTAAAATATGTCATACTGCTATAGGAAATACAATACAAAATACTAACTATCCATATTATATAAATAATGGGTAGTGGTTCTCAATATCAGTTATATTTAACCCATTGACATTCATATTTAGGTCAAATATATTCATGGTAACCAATTTTATCACTCTTTTATATGATTTCTCTCTGAGCCATAAATCTACCATGAAAAACCACATATCTGCCCTTCCCTTTAACAAAGACTAATTTTCTATTGTAGGCATTGAAGGTCATAATTTGTCAACTGAGGTGTCAATCGTAAGGTCAGAGTTCAGCAGCCACCTTCAAATAGGACTGGTGTTTCTGAGTTATATAAATGTAATGTAAAAAGTAGGGGTGGGAATCACCAGAGGCCTCACAATACAATATTATCACGATACTTGTGTCATGATACAATATTATTGCGATTTTAAACATATTGCAATATTCTGGGATATATTGCAATGTATTACCTTTCTTTCCAATTTCAAATGATGTCCCCAAAAGAAACTTTGTCAACATCTGTTTTATCTAAAAATAAAAATGTCTCTGTTTGTTCATCCCACTTCAATTGTATTGCTGCAAAATGGGATTGTCAAGCAGACAAACTGACTGATATATAATAAAAGATTGATACTTGACATCTGTGTGTCGATGCAGTATTGCCACGGAAAATATCGTGATACTATTCTGTATCGATTTTTTCCCCCACCCCTTGTAAAAAGGGCATATGTAATAAACAGTAATTCCTTTATGCTGAGGCATAGATGAGAAATAAGCAAAGACAAAAAAGTAGGAATACATAAAAAGTATTGTCCGCATTGCCGGCAGTAAGTCAGACTTGTTCCCAGTGCATGTTGGACTCCGGCAGGGCTGCCCTTTGTCGCCGGTTCTGTTCGTAATTTTTATGGACAGAATTTCTAGGCGCAGCCAGGGGCCGGAGGGTGTCAGGTTTGGGGACCACACGATTTCGTCTCTGCTCTTTGCGGATGATGTTGTCGTGTTGGCCCCTTCAAACCAGGACCTTCAGCATGCACTGGGACGGTTTGCAGCCGAGTGTGTAGCGGTGGGGATGAGAATCAGTACCTCCAAATCCTACCTCAGTCGGAAAAGGGTGGCTTGCCCACTTCAGGTTGGTGGAGAGTGCCTGCCTCAAGTGGAGGAGTTTAAGTATCTAGGGGTCTTGTTCACGAGTGAGGGAAGGATGGAACGGGAGATTGACAGACGGATCGGTGCAGCTTCTGCAGTAATGTGGTCGATGTATCGGTCTGTCGTGGTGAAGAAAGAGCTGAGCCGTAAGGCGAAGCTCTCGATTTACCGGTAAATCTATGTTCCTACTCTCACCTATGGTCATGAACTTTGGGTCATGATTGAAAGGACAAGATTCCGGATACATCTTCTTGGGCATCTGTTTCGGATGCCTCCGGAACGTCTTCCTGGGAAGGTGTTCCGGTCCCGTCCCACCGGGAGGAGACCCCGGGGAAGACCTAGGACACACTGGAGGGACTATGTCTCCCGGCTGGCCTGGGAACGCCTCGGTGTCCCCCCGGAAGACCTGGAGGAAGTGTCTGGGGAGAGGGAAGTCTGGGCATCTCTGCTTAGACTGCTGCCCCCGCGACCCGGCCCCGGATGAAGCGGAAGAAGATGATGATGATGATGACATAAAAAGTATTTTTATGTATAATCAGTATTTGTTTACTAAAGTACTTGACTTAAAACTTCAAATACTGATGAAGGATGTATTTAATCACAGCAATAATGTGCAGTGGTAAATGTATTATTGCTTCAGTGTGGGCCAGAAAATAACTGAGAGGATTTACAGACTGTAACAGTCTGTAACAACAGACAAAAGTCTGTAACATTAGTTTACGGACACATGGCACTGTTCAAGTAAACAACCAATATGGCCAAATAACAACATTAGATTATGCTTGGTGCAACAGCAGTGTAGAACTTACTTATAACATAATGGAAGTGATGAAGAAACATTTAGTAAAGGAAAGTTAGGCTTTGGAGAGAGAAATACAGTACAGTAGACATGTGAACTGATATACTTTTAGGTGAGCTTTCCTTACATTTCAGTGGATAAAACATGTTTAGCTGCAGTTGCCCTTGTGGAATCTGAGCATTAACAATTACAATGTGAATGTACGTTTCATTGTAGGTGAATGTGCCTAGATAATGAGAACAACAGAAATCCCTCTGTTTAGATTATCTCTCTGTAGGTTGTGCTCTAATGACCATAGGAATGTTTACGATGGCCATATGACATGGGGGTTACTAGAAACGACCTTAATGTATAGGCTATCTGGTAACCAACATTACAGTGAGAAGAGATTGACTGAGATGAGATTGAGGTAAGCAGTGAAATGTTCCTACAGTCCTAAAACATTGAGTCAGTGCATTTTATCGATATCAAGCGGCATTCACATATCAGGTGAAGAACACCTGATTTTACTCTACCTGCTGACGTACCACCACGTGACTCACATTGCCGTAAGTTACCATAGCAAATAATACTAAGTTAGCTGGCACCTACATGCACCTAATTCAACAGTGTGCCTATCTGGGCCCCCTGCAAGACATACGCCAAGTTTGCAGTAGATCTGAGACTCTTAGGACCCGCAGAAACCATGTATTAGGGTAGTGAGGGCTCAATCCCCCTGCATGTTTGTAGTGGAGGCACAAACAGCTAAATGTTTAGCTCACTACCATGCCTTGTTGTGTTGCGTTACGTCGGATTAAACAATAATTTTGAAAAAAAACTCAATTATTGCTCCTCTTGGCTGATGTCCAAGAGCTGAAGCGTTGCGCTTGATAATATGAGGGCCGTCAGGGATATTATTCAGAAATATTTCTCACAAACCAATGTGAAATGCTCTTACATACACTACTCAAACACTCTCACATATACAACTGGAATATTATTCGCTCGAACACACTACTGAAACGCTCTTATATACACTACTGAAAAGCTCTTATACATACAAGTGAAACGCTCTTATATACACTACTGAAAAGATCTCATACATAAAAGTAAAACGCTCTTATATACACTACTGAAAAGATCTCATACATAAAAGTAAAACGCTCTTATATACACTACTGAAAAGATCTCATACATAAAAGTAAAACGCTCTTATATACACTACTGAAAAGCTCTTATACATACAAGTGAAACGCTCTTATATACACTACTGAAAAGATCTCATACATAAAAGTAAAACGCTCTTATATACACTACTGAAAAGATCTCATACATAAAAGTAAAACGCTCTTATATACACTACTGAAAAGATCTCATACATAAAAGTAAAACGCTCTTATATACATTACTGAAAAGCTGCCCGACTGTTTTTGCATTTGACAAGGTTCTGATGGTCTCAGCTGACGCCAGCACAGTGTGAAGTAACGCTGCTCCCTCGGCTGTGTTAGTGTTGCAAACATTGAGACAATCAACACGTGAATATCGCAGTGAATTGCAAATTTTTGTTGAACGGAAGGCCTTCCGGTTTTACTGAAATACCTCTCACACACTATAGTGAAATCCTTTCACACATTATAATTAAATATTATATATTTAACTATAATGTTACTATACAGTACATCCCCGGTATTTATCTCCCATTATTATGCTGCGAACCCTCGGGATGTGGAAAATCACGGATAAGTGACGCACTCTTAAAAATCAATCCCTAACACCCAGTTACCCTACACAACATGCCCCATTACCCCAGTTACCCTACACAACATGCCCCATTACCCCAGTTACCCTACACAAAATGCCCCATTAACCCAGTTACCCTACACAAAATGCCCCGTTACCCCAGTTACCCTACACACAATGCCCCATTACCCCAGTTACCCTACACACAGTGCCTCATTACCCCAGTTACCCTACACAACATGCCCCATTACCCCAGTTACCCTACACAAAATGCCCCGTTACCCCAGTTACCCTACACACAATGCCCCATTACCCCAGTTACCCTACACACAATGCCCCATTACCCCAGTTACCCTACACACAATGTCTCATTACCCCAGTTACCCTACACAAAATGCCCTGTTATCCCAGTTACCCTACACACAATGCCCCATTACCCCAGTTACCCTACACACAATGCCCCATTACCCCAGTTACCCTACACACAATGCCTCATTACCCCAGTTACCCTACACAACATGCCCCATTACCCCAGTTACCCTACACAAAATGCCCCATTACCCCAGTTACCCTACACACAATGCCCCATCACCCCAGTTACCCTACACAACATGCCCCATTACCCCAGTTACCCTACACAACATGCCCCTTTACCCCAGTTACCCTACACAACATGCCCCATTACCCCAGTTACCCTACACAACATGCCCCATTACCCCAGTTACCCTACACACAATTCCCCATTACCCTTTCCATGGTCTTTTTGCACAATAATATTGTAAAAACATTGTGATTGGCAACTGAGATCGCTGTTTCTTGTCACATGTCACTATAAACGGCGACAGATGATTTTAGTACAGAAGATATAAAACACTTATAAATACATTAAATATACATAACAATATGTTTTAATGTTTTTTTTACTTCTTGAAAAATGTCCGTGGATACTTGAGTTCGCCAATGTGGGACCGCGGACAGCTGGGGGAATACTGTATGTATTTTATATATGTCCCATAGGGTGGCCATTCCTCCGGGTTTAAGCTGGACAGTCCGGCTCCAGGTGCAGCCTTAAGCCTGACACTCATGTGTCCTCCTTTTAAGAAAATAACAAAATGGTCCGCCTTTTGGCACATTACCTTGTTAGTTAAATACTTATTGGCTAAAAATGTGCGTCAGAAAAGCTGTGTCAAAATAAGTAATTTCATTGGTTACATTTTCATGTCCTGATCTATCAACATGGCTAATTTTAATATTCAAATGAGCCTTGTGTTGATTGAACTCAAATGCGGAGTAACGCAGCATGCAGCTTTCGCACACACGCACTACTATCATCTTAATGTATATAGAAGCGTTTCACTTGTATGTGTGAGAGCTTTTCAGTAGTGTATATAAGAGCGTTTTACTTGTATGTATGAGAGCTTTTCAGTAGTGTATATAAGAGCGTTTCACTTGTATGTATAAGAGCTTTTCAATAGTGTATATAAGGGCGTTTCACTTGTATGTGACTGTTTCAGTAGTGTATATAAAAGCTTTCACTTGTATGTGTGAGAGCGTTTCAGTAGTGTGTGCGAGCGAATAATCTTCCAGTTGTTTATGTGAGAGTGTTTCAGTAGTGTATGTGTCACGGGTTGGATATTAATTGTGCATGTATTTTGATTATGTTTGTGACTTGATTTACTGTGATTTTGGTTTGGATATTGTGTTTGGTTTAGTGTTGTGATTGGTGTTTTGTTTGTAGTGCTTTTGTGTTATTTTTCTATTCGTTAATTTGCTAACAACCCGTGAACTTCGACCTGTACAACGAGGCTATTGATTGGACTGTAGAATAAGAACAGGAAATAAAGACCGGACACCGAGAGGAAGGTGGACAGAGAAGAAGGCTACCGGAGGCAGCTCGAAGAGGTGGAAAATCAATACGTGAGACACAAGAGCTACGAGCCAGAGGATCCCGTATACCCATAAGGCTAGACGTGCGCATCCCGGGGAATGGGCTACTACTGCCTGTGACCCGGGGAGAGTGTGAGTACGCTAACGTGGAGAGATTGTTGCGCTCTGTTGTTTGGGTATAAGGAGAGTGGTTGTCCTGTATTTAGGATCCTGGTCGTGGATGACAGACGTGGTATACTCCTCTGGAGTGACCGTTTTGAGCCTAGTTAACAGAACGCCAGACTGGCACTTGTCTTCCTCTGTTTTCCGGTTTAGCCCTTTCCTGCCAGTATACAGTTAGACGAAGGCCGAACTCCGGTGGAAAGAAGCTGATTGCTCGGCTGGTCGCCGGTGTACGCTGCATCTCAGGGACTGGGACATTTGCATGGATATGGTTTTTCATATATTTTATTGCTCGATGTTTTAAGTATTGTAATGTAATTTATTGTTAATGTAAAGACATATTGAAGTTGTGGTGCAATAAAATATTGATTAAAGTATAGCTTCGCCTTTGGGATACTTTATACACTGCTCCTCCCTCCAAACGAACCTGAGCATAGTTTGTAGTCTGATGAGAAGTTATTGTAACTTTTGGTTGAGTTCCTAGAGCTCTTGTTAGTTCTAGGTGGCGTTGTCGATAGGAAAAATAGATCAGCCCGACCTGGTCACATATGTAAGAGCATTTCACATGTGTTTGTGTGAGGTATTTCTGAATAATGTCCCTGACGGCCCCTCATATGATAACGCGGCGCACACTCTCTCCGGCCAGGAGTTGCATTTGGCAGTGTCACGCTGCTGTGGTGTACGGAGGGGAAAAGCGACGCTATGTGACTGTCCAGTGTGTCGCCGCTTGAAGTTGTAACGGTCGGTTGCTGTCCGACTGTTGTCGCTTTTGACAAGGTTCTGATGGTCTCCGCTGACGCCAGCAGTGTGAAGTAACGCTGCTGCCTCGGTTAATGTATATTATATATGTCCCATGTGGCCATTCCTCCGGCTTTAAGCTGGACAGTCCGGCTGCAGGTGCAGCCTTAAGCCTGACACTCATTTGTCCTCCTTTTAAGAAAATAACAAAATGGTCCGCCTTTTGGCACATTACCTCGTTAGTTAAATACTTATTGGCTAAAAATGTGCGTCAGAAAAGCTGTGTCAAAATAAGTAATTTCATTCGTTACATTTTCGTGTCGTGACCTATCAACACATGCCTAATTGTAATATTCAAATGAGCCATGTGTTGATTCGCCACAACACCTGCTTACTACAGTTGCTACCAGAGCCGTTGAAAGAGAGTTGCGACACTCCCATAGACCGCCACAGGAACTTTGGAATGCGGATGTAACACGTGTCGTGGAGCAGCCAGTAGATCCAAACACTGATAGTTCCAGCCATAGACATAATAAAGAGTAGACCCCGCATTGGCTGCTGGGCGCGAGAAATACGGCCGCCATCTTGGACCGGTCGTACTCCTAGTTGCGTAGCAGCAGAAGCAATGGCGCCAGAGCACTGTGCAGCATATTCCTGCTCAAATCGGCGGACTATCGAAAGCAGGGCTCGGTGGATTACTTTTCTCAAGTAAGATTTAACATTACCGTACTATTGGTTGTATTTTGTGACTAGAATATAACCAGAGAGTTGAGAAGGAGCAAGGTTCTTTGATATTACTGTACTGCACCAGCCAGTGTTCACCAAGCGTGCCGCACAAGCCCTGAAAAGTGAAGCCAAAACGTCTCGATCGCCCCCTGGTGAGTGGTCCCAGTATAGGTCATAAACCCCGCCCTCCCCATGTTATTCAATGGGACGCGAGACCAACTAAACAATTAAATTATCCTTTTTCCGAAGCTGGTTTCTGTCATTTACTGTAGTTTGTATCACGCTAATGTAAATTCAAGAGTTTGTTTTTAAAATAAGTTGGTTTTTAGTTAGTTATTTAATGCTCTAAAAACGGTGGTGTGACATCGTGATTCACAGCTTTGATTGACAGCTATCTGAGCCAAGGAGCCACTGAAGCGCCATCCTCCTTCGGAGGACTGAGGAGATTGGAGCTTTACATTTAATCTCTAAATTTCTATAATTGATATAATTTCACACGGACATAATGGGTTGTTCTGCAGTACATTGTGCTAACCGATCTGGCATTTCCAATCGATCTTTGAATTTTTTTCGGTAAGTTAAATGTATAAGCTATTTAATTAGTAAATAAATGTAATGGGCTAGCTAACGTTAGCTAAAAGACAACAAGCCTCGTTAATAGCCATGTTAATGGCTAGCAGGGGATTGTTAGCTAGAAGTTACCAATTATTTTTGTATTAGGCCTATTCTAAATTAAGGTTAAACATGATGTAAGTTAGGCTATAACATATCGTCTAGGTTTAACAAGCAAAGGTTGTACTGTACTTGGACTTGCGATTGATTACGGTATGCGCATTCTGCGAGGGAGAGTGAGGGCGGGGCACAGGGGAGGGGCCGTTGATTTCGCGGCTTTACGGCTTTACTTCCTGCTCGCTACTGCGCAGAACTGGTCCCAAGATCGCTATCTGCGCAGACGCAAGTCCAAGATGTCCGCGCCGTATCGGGACACTGGTGGCTTCATTTTTCACCAATGGAAAAGAGCGAAAGGGCGTCGTCCATTTTATATACAGTCTATGGTGTTCACCCAGCTATGAACTGAGACTTGATTAGTCATATTCCATAACACTGGCTTAGATTACAACTGATACAAGAATGATATTATAGAAATAAAACAAATATTACTGGTATAACATTGGCCAGCTAATTTTACACAAGTGGCACAGACTGTATCATATATAGTCGTGTATATATAAATACAAGACAGTATCATCAGTGTTGGGCAATACTAGCTTAGCTACTAACTTAGTATTTTGGTGGTAGCTTCTCCGTTTCCAGAGTCAAGGAACTTTTCAGTAGTAGTTACTCTATTTACAAAGTAGCTTGGCCACACAAGCTACACTTTTCTTGTCATGTGAAATTAGCGCAACTTAAAGTAGCTTCCTATGTCGTGAACTAGCCTACTGCTGTGTTTTTGTTATGCATTATGTTCCTAAGATGCTCCTAACTGCTTCAGTTTTGTTTGTCTGTATTCAGTGTTTTTCAGGTCCTAGATGCTTCTAAATGGTATGTATTACACCATCAACTTTATGCAGGTGTCAGAAAGATTGGTATGTATGTTGATATGATGTTATCCCAGTTCTGCAATTACATTGTTACAAGTTAATGTTCCTGTGTACAAGTATACTGTATAAGTTAAACAAGAAACTGATCCCATTCCTAAAAACATGGATGCAAACTAATTATCTATCTGCCCTGGTAGCTGTTTACCATTTTCATTCTCTGTGAGTTTGCACCCCTGTGATAGGCACTTTACTGCTTTGTATTAACAAAATCACATGGGGCTTTCTTGGGGTGTCTTTTCGCCATGATCAGAGTAATAAAACTTTTTTCTTTTGCAGGTACTTGTCGGTCAGCGGATTTGTCATCAATAACGACGTGTGCTTGGAGCTCCTATTTAATTCAATCAGAGCATCAGGTAGGGTTGGTGTTCTTTTAATTACAATTAATTTGGAAAATATACCTAATGAATAGCTTTGTCTTCTGAGTAATGTATGTATTGTGTGCCTGTTTTCCATACGAGGCGGCTGGAATAACAATCCATCGGCACGCCAGTTCCCGGCCATCTTCCGCCGGCTGATGGTTCGGTATGGTGTCTCACCTGGTGAGACAGGCAATGTGGCAGCCCAGGATAACACTGTGTCCCTGTCTGCTGTGGAGATGTCCTCTCCTGAAACTGCTGAAGAGCACCCATCTCCATTGACCTTATTCACCGCGCCTCCATCTTGAAATCCAAAACGAGGCTAGGGGGTACACTCTAAACCGGAAGTTCATTGACGGAGCGCAGCAGCGGGCGTCTGTCATCATGGCGATACCTGTGTGGACATCAAATCTTTCATGTCTTCCCGAAATAACAGTGGACTATGTCGAAAAATGGGCCAATAAGGACTGCATGATTCTCCGGGCTGTTTTGCTGAAAGGATACAGCAACTGGATCGAGGGATATGTGCACGACGTGGAAGGTAATGCACGGACGATCACAGGTTTTTTTCTGAAATCAACATTAGTTCAAGTTACTTTTAAAGTTAGCTTGTTAGCTAGATCAAACAACAGGACGTGACAACATTACAAGCTGATGCTAAGCATTGTTAAGATATATTAACCACACCAAACTGACTTATTTTGAGTGTTAACAATAAATTATTTTACCGACAGTCAAGAGGAGCGAGACAGTCAGTGTGAGAGCGAAGTCTTTTCACTCAATGCGAAAAAACGAGGCACATTACAACATTCAGGTATCATGACTGTGGATAAACTGCTCAGTTTGCGGAGTGGTGCCACTGCTAGAACAAATACGCTTGCTAAACGTTCAAATGTTCATCTTGATCGTTCATATCAACAGTTCATCTTTCCCTGCTAGACTAAAAATAACATGTTATGTGCAGTTGATGTGATCTTTAGCTAAAAGTGTATTGGAACCATCAGTCAAAATAGCTTGTTTCCAATGTGTCACTACAAAGCAAGGCAGGGTGCAACTGTTGGTTATTAAAATTAATAAATATTAAGTATAAGTTAATTTGTTTACAGGCATGGGTTGCTCAGTTCACATAGCGATATTACGTAGGGTTGGGGAAGGTACTATTCAGGTCTCACAAGTAACACAGATGCTAAAAACGAATCAGTAATGTCGTCTACTGGGATGCACAAACCCAGTAAAATGGATGTTACTGTTTATACGTAGTTGTGTGCTTAACATGGTCTAGATTAGCAATGGTTATTATCATAAACAGGTACAGATCACGTCTTGTTTATATTTTGCTGTAAGACACGGCTACCCACGGCAGGACGTTAGCTGACCAGGCTAGTAAAAATAGCAACAACTTGCTTAACGTTACCCCCGAATCAGCCCATCGCTTGTTATAACTTAAAAAGGACCGGTTCGTGGCTAATCAAGTCATGTCTATTTAGCCAGAAGGTTTAGCTAGCTATCTATATGACAGTTAACGTAAATATGGCTAACGTTAGCATCGTAAACTAATGTAAATATCTTACATTGAAATGGCGGGATCTCTTCTTATTTTATGAATCCATTCACGGCAAAGTACAGGATCTTTGGGGAAACGATGGAAGGTTTGACCTGTATAGGATTTATTTCTCTTTGAAGACATACATTTGGGAACACAACAATGCGGCGGCATTGTAGGTAACGTTATGACAGAAGTCTACAGATGGGCGGGCCAACGTTACGTCCGTACCCCACAGCCTCGTTTTGGTTTAAAGCAAGTGCCATAGGTGAATAAGGCGAATTCGCCAACATTTGGCCCTTGTGTGTGACCACAGTTATCTCCCCGCTCGGTTTGGTGGTCTGGTGGCAAATGCTCTGGTCTACATAGCAGGGTTTGTAGTCCGGCAGATTCTACGAAAACTGTCCTGTGATGTGTGCCGTGTGAGCTTGGTAAGAGATGCTGTACCATCTTCATTTGACAAAAGCTACCACCTTCTAACCCTGAAAAACAACGGCAGCCTAGTTATTCCATCACAAGGCTCAGTGAAGGCTTTTTTTATTTATTTTTTATTCTTTTAATCTTTGTATTAAGGTTTTGTTCTTATTTTCTCTGTTTTGTAAAGTGTCTTTGAGCACTGTGCAAAGCACTATATGAATATGTTTTTTATTATTATTTTAATAAGGTGCTGAGAGCTGCAGAGGGGGTGATTCCCCAATGCAAGCTCCTAAGGTGTCAACAGTCACACACATTGTCCGGGAGGAGATTGGAACAGAGGATGTTTTCTGCTTGGGGAACACATTGAGGAGACTCAGTTTAGCATCGACAACCATCAGTCTGACTTGTTGTCATTGGTTGTCTGTGTTTCTCAAAATAAGTCCTGCACCACATTGCCAAACTCACCTCTCTTGAACTGCAGAAAGGGAGCACGAGGAAGAAGCTCTGCAAAACTGTCCTCTTTCAGGGGTTTTTGAGCTTGTGGGTGTGTGTTGTTCCATGAAAATTCAAGACTTTAATCATAAATTCCGGCATCCCAAAACAAATTCTAAGCTTTATATCTGTACTTTAACCTTACTCATCACACATTATCTTTGTCATATCTGTCATCATTCTGACAAGATTAACACAAACTGAAAGCAATGGCTTAAAAATTCCTGGAAACGGTGGTCTGTCACATTATATGTGAATACTGCTGTAAGTGTTGGTGGGTCTGTAAATACCTCTGTTTGTGTTTCATGAACTCTAGCCTCATGGTGTGTGTCTCCAGGAATCCAAAGGTTGGTCTCCTTTGCCTTACACTGGGTTTGCGAGGTTGTGTATAGTGAAATGTATCTTTACATTGTGTTTGTGATTGTCTTAACCCTGATCTCTTTCCCTCTGGGTTCTGTAAAGCACTTTAACTGTGTTTTGAAAATTGCTACCTTAAGTTTGCAGACTTTTCTATGGAGTTTCAACATAGCAAATGTGCAGTTTAAATAAAAACTGTCACTTTTCATTTCATCCTGCTATTTTAGACAGAGTACTGGGACCCGTGTGTGTATGTTGGGAGGGGGGCTGTGAAATTAAAGAGAATGGGGGAAAAAAAAAATATATATATGACTTTACTGCCACTATTTACACATTAGGTGTATCAATCAGAATGATAGTCAAACTGGAAATGTCCCTGTTTTTCTTCCTTTTTGGGGATAATGTTCCCAATTTTGATCTCGGACATCTGGTCACTTTATATCATATATCAGAAAATGATATTACTGTTAAGCCTACTATGAATATTAAAATAACCTGAACCATGTATGACCTTTGCAGCAAAAAAAAAAAAACGTGAAAATCAGTAAGGTATTCACTGAGGTATGATTAATTAAATGTGCTGACAGCTCATTTCACCTCCCAAAACAGATTACACTGAGTGGAGCGGCTGACCGGTCCAAGATGGCGGCCCCACAGCTCGTCAGCGCCAGTTGGAAGTAGCGGTGGATGCGGCATCTACTCTTTATTATGTCTGGTTCCAGCTCTGAAGACCATTAATATTAGGAGCTTCCGAAGTAAGTTGATGAAATTATTGTAATTTTGACTATTAAACACTTTCCGACCTCATGAATCTAGTCAGTAGTTTTGTTTTATGTAGCCAGTTTTAGTTAATGTTTATTGGAAGATAATAGATGTTTTCAAAAGGATCAAATTATGATTTGTCAATATAAACACAATATACAGTAATATGGACATTAACAAAACACTAGTACAACTGGGTGAGGAACAGCCAAACTCGGCTAACAACATTGGATAAGGCCATTAACTGTCAAAAGTTATACTGAGCACTACAAAAAAGGCAGACAGCCGTTTTCAGATGTGCTGTCCAAGTTCTTTTAAAGAAGCACAAATAAACTGACAATGTTGAGGACCGTAGTGATCATCCAAAGAAAAACTTGCTGCAGCAGAGGAAAGACACATTATGCCACAAACAGCATCATCCCTTGTTTTCGGAAGATGTTTAGCAGTGCCATCAGGTCAGAGCTGCAGAAAACTGTTGAACCCTGGTACACCTACCTATTGTCTGGAGAAGTCTGGTCAGAAGTGGCTGTCATTGAAGATCTGGGGCAAAAAGATGTACCTCCGACATAGAAAATAGGCCTGTGTGTGTGTGTGTGTGTGTGTGTGTGTGTGTGTGTGTGTGTGTGTGTGTGTGTGTGTGTGTGTGTGTGTGTGTGTGTGTGTGTGTGTGTGTGTGTGTGTGTGTGTGTGTGTGTCTGTGTGTGTGTGTGTGTGTGTGTGTGTGTGTGTGTGTGTGTGTGTGTGTGTGTGTGTGTGTGTGTGTGTGTGTGTGTGTGTGTGTGTGTGTGTGTGTGTGTGTGTGTGTGTGTGTGTGTGTGTGTGTGTGTGTGTGTGTGTGTGTGTGTGTGTGTGTGTACATTTATATATTATGGGTTAGGGTTAGTTGTGTACATTTATATATTATGGGTTAGGGTTAGTTGTGTACATTTATATATTATGGGTTAGGGTTAGTTGTGTACATTTATATATTATGGGTTAGGGTTAGTTGTGTACATTTATATATTATGGGTTAGGGTTAGTTGTGTACATTTATATACTTAAGAGACTATACAAGTCTGTACAATGTTTACATCATATCGTATGGATGTATTCTTTTTTTTGTGTGTTTTCTGATACATGATTTAGTCTATGATTAAGGAAGGATGCATGGGTACATTGGCCATACTGAAATCAATCCCATTAACAGTTATGGGTTGTATTTAGCAACATAGTTAATTTGCTCAGTAATTTCTGGTTTCATTTCCTGAAGTTAATATTTATCGAACATCACTGCAAATATAGTCGTTGCTGTAAATGTATTCTACGTTATGGGAGTCCATTTCCCTCCAACATTAAACACAAAAACGTATTAATGCTGTTTCCCCCCTCCCCCCCCAATATTTACCTATAATTGCTGCAAATATAGCTGCTGCTGCTGTCTGTCCCGCTTAAACTCATTCAAACTGGTTGACTGCGCAGCTCTGTTTGGAATTATTGAGAGCTACATAAACCACGTGACTGCAAGATCATAGTGTGTCGCAACTCTCTTTTTCAACAGCTCTGGTTGCTACCACCAGGCTGTAAATCAAGCTCTCAGCGACAGAGAACGTAACATTAACTAAAGTCGGTTGTTGGACTGAAATTCTGAAAATGCTCATACTTACATGTATAGGCAAGCCTATATATCTGAAACAGAAGGTGCTGTATATTTGACCCTTTATCTATCCAGATAAAAACATTAAGAACAGTTTCTGTATGATGTTTATTAGACCTATGTATTCTGAATTGGAAAGGCACTTTGTCATGAGCTGTATCTTGTATATTTATTATTAGCTATGTGGTATGTGTATACACCTTTATGTAATCTGGTGGAAAAGATAAAGGAATATCTTATTTGTCCCACAATGGGAAAATTCCAATGTTACAGCAGCAAAGTGGACAGAGAAAAAAACAGAAGAACAAACAGTAAGAGTAGGAAAATAAAAGATAAAAACACTATGTACAAGAGAAAAAACAGTAAGAATCCACAAATAGTAGTAGTAGTAGCAGCAGCAGTTGCACATGGGCAATAGATTGCACAATGAATATGGAATGGTATTGCACAGTAACTATTGCACATTATTATATATAAATATTATTTATAATAATTCATTATTATTATTGATAATGAAGGATGGAACGGGAGATTGACAGACGGATCGGTGCAGCTTCTGCAGTAATGCAGTCGATGTATCGGTCTGTCGTGGTGAATAAAGAGCTGAGCCGCAAGGCGAAGCTCTCGATTTACCAGTCAATCTACGTTCCTACTCTCACCTATGGTCATGAGCTTTGGGTCATGACCGAAAGGACAAGATCCCGGATACAGGCGGCCGAAATGAGCTTTCTCCGCAGGGTGGCCGGGCGATCCCTTAGAGATAGGGTGAGAAGCTCGGTCACCCGGGAGGAGCTCAGAGTAGAGCCGCTGCTCCTCCACATCGAGAGGGGTCAGCTGAGGTGGCTTGGGCATCTTTTTCAGATGCCTCCGGAACGCCTTCCTGGGAAGGTGTTCCGGTCCCGTCCCACCGGGAGGAGACCCCGGGGAAGACCTAGGACACGCTGGAGGGACTGTCTCCCGGCTGGCCTGGGAACGCCTCGGTGTCCCCCCGGAAGCGCTAGAGGAAGTGTCTGGGAAGAGGGAAGTCTGGGCATCCCTGCTTAGACTGCTGCCCCCGCGACCCGGCCCGGATAAGCGGAAGAAGATGAGGAATGAGGAATTATTATTATTGATGCTAAGAATTTCAACATATTACAATTTTAAACAGGATCATACCAAACAAATATCTGTTTGCGTGTCCCTGTGTATGCATTTCACTTGTATATGTGAGTGTTTCACTTGTATGTATGAGAGCTTTTCAGTAGTGTATATAATAGCGTTTTACTTATATGTATGAGAGCTTTTCATTATTGTATATAAGAGCGTTTCACTTGTATGTGTGAGAGCGTTTCACTTGTATGTGTGAGAGCGTTTCACTTGTATGTGTGAGAGCGTTTCACTTGTATGTGTGAGAGCGTTTCACTTGTATGTGTGAGAGCGTTTCACTTGTATGTGTGAGAGCGTTTCACTTGTATGTGTGAGAGCGTTTCACTTGTATGTGTGAGAGCGTTTCACTTGTATGTGTGAGAGCGTTTCACTTGTATGTGTGAGAGCGTTTCACTTGTATGTGTGAGAGCGTTTCAGTAGTGTGTGAAAGCGAATAATCTTCCAGTTGTTTATGTGAGTGTTTCAGTAGTGTGTGAAAGCGAATAATCTTCCAGTTGTTTATGTGAGTGTTTCAGTAGTGTATGTAAGAGCATTTCACATGTGAGAGGTAATTCTTAATAATGTCCCTGACGGCCCCTCATAGGGTTGGGTCATGTGAGGCTGCATAGCTCTGTTGGTGGAATGGTATGAGGGATGTCTCTCAATACCATGACCTGGGTTTGCCTTCCTTTGGAGGCTTTCTCTTTGTTTTCTATTGAGTTGAGGTCAATCTATCGTTCCTGTTGGACTCGGCTTGACTTTGTGTTTTTTTTCTACATCCCGCGCCGTTGGGTGGTGGCGTGTTTTTTTATGGGCCTTGTGTGAGCGGTCTTTCTCACAGCTTTTTGTTCCAACTTATGGCGATCACGCCCATGCCTTGTGGCGTCTGGTGCGTTCTCTGTACCACTGTCCCGTGGTCTAGCGGGTTCGCTTCGGTGTACTGTTTTTCACGACCAGGGTTCAATTCCCTGTTGGGTTAGTATTTTGGTCTTTTTCCTTTACGGGCGTGTTTTCACTTGGTCTGTAGGGTTGAGACGGTGCATTCCTTGTATTACTTGTTCCTTCCTGCCTTTGGCAGTCTGAGGGGTGTGTGTGTGTGTGCTTAGGGTGTGGGGATGGTCTTGGACTTTGCTTCCTGTTGGGTTTGGCAGGGAGTATATCCTGGCTCACTCTTGGTGACAACTGCTGATGTATAAAGGCTTCACAAATTAATTTGATTTATTTAAAAATTTACATTTTATTCATGATTGTTCTAATTTTTTACGATTAAATTTGAGCCCCTGAAGTAAGTTGTCACACAAACATGAAAATTAGATGGAATGTTACACTGTCATGGCATAGTTCTAGGTCAAAGTTAACAGGTCACCTGACCAGAGCTACCACTTATTTCTGTTCTGCCCCAAATGGAAGCAACTGAAGTGACAACTTCACCTTGGGGCTGTGCCATAGATAAAATAGATGAAGACTGGTACCTTTAGTTGTGACCCGATACACCTCACTTCATGTCTAAGCACAGGGCATGCTGACCTAAGTCTTTAGCTTTCGATGAACAGCCTCAAGCAAACTGATGTCTAACACAGCCCTTTTATTGCACTGGATTTTGCGTTAGCAGATAAATAGTTTTCTAATCAATAAAGAGAACACAATTTAAACATAAGCATACAGGCGTACAGTTATATCAGAGTCCTACTTCTCAGTCTTGGATTGGTAGTAGGTGTTTGGGGGGAGGTGTCTGAGGTGAGGCCACAGTACCGCTGTTTTCCTTGTAGGTATGCATGACAACGATGTCTCATGCTGATAATGTGGAACTGTCAAAGGGTTCATAATAAAAAGAATGTATCAGCCAATGGCTAATGTTAGCCCTGATGCATTTTTTATAACGTAGTGTTTTGGTCTAAAACATGGATTTTATTCTAGACCACTTCTTTTGATTTTACCCCCATTTTCTTCTGACCTCCCAATTGTCCAATTTACAATTATGGCCTTGCCTTGCCAGGGCAACTCCACAGCAGGTGCAGGATGGTCAAAGCATCCACCAAAGATCTGAACATAAACAAAAATCTATTCTATGCCATAACCTTTTTATTAGAATTTTTGGGCCGGACGGCATATGCAGAGCCGGCCAAGAAGAGTAAATGTAACTGACTGAGTGACTGACTGACTACCCCTTGTTAAATAGCGTAGTGGTTGGAGACACAGACCTTCAACTGATAGGTCCCCCGTTTGAATCTTGTCAAAGCAAATTCTGCATTATGATTTTCCCTGTATAGGTAAAAACATTGGTGGCTATAATCTTCAGTATCTATGTTATAGTAAACCTAAAATAAAACTGGCTGCGGTTATGTTGTGACTATTTCTGGTGGATTCATGAAGTACGCATCCATGCATGCTTTTTGGGTCAGGATAGACAAATACTTTGCGGGCTACAACCTTCAGTAGCTATGTTATAGTAAGCCTAAAATAAAACTGTTTATACTGCAACTATTTCTGGTGGATTTTCAAATTACACATCCATGCATGATTTTTGTGGTAATATAGGCTAGATGAAAACCCCTTGGGCAGTAAAACAGTAGGGCTTTCCATGATTCTCTCGAGTTTTCACTAGACGAAAAAGTCAGTTATCGTCACCTTTATTGATAGTTATTGTATCAATGTAATTCACAAATGAAAGAAAAACGAACGCTTTTGCGCCATGAAATAGATTTAGCTGTATTACGTTCATGTAGTAAGTTAGATATTAGTAAGCCTATTACTGGCTAATAAGCTGTTAAAACGGCATGTGGCAAAAGCCATACATTACATAAATGCTATTTGTGGAGGAGATACAAAATATTCAAAGCATGAATTAAATGTACAAGCTAGCAAAATGTAATTACAGATTTGAGCATCAGACTTGCGACCATGGCCCTCAATATATATACCTCCATAAGTGCACGGCGTATTAACATGTTTATAATAATTATGAAATTGTAAGTGGAGAATAAATTATTAATTCTCAGAGGATAAAAATGTTGACCAAGTCAGACAAAATTTAATGAATTAATAGAAAAATGCAAGAAAGGTATGAACAACAAATTATACTATCGATATTATTCAGAGTAGCGGAGTGAATATTGTGAAAATGGGATACTTTCTAAAAATATTTTTGATTAGTTACTGTTACATTCATTAAAAAGCTCAAATGTCTCTTTTTGCTACTTGTCCCATTTTCACAATACTCAACCTATCAAATAATTATTGCTTTGTGCATGCATGTGCATGTATAACACTTATGCATACTTTGTTAAAATGAAATATTGCATTGAGAAATAGTTTCACCCTTATCTTACCCCTTCAGTTGAATGAGAACACATTCAAATGTTACTAGAATAGACAAAAAAAATGCACTAATCTTAAGTAGTGTGCAGTTTTTATTGTTTTTACTGTAGTGATCATTGTAAATTCCAAAGAATAATAATTACATTTTACTGTATTTTAATAGTGAGTAGACATTGCTCAATGTATGGCCTAGTGAAACGGTTGAGACTGGTGAAACGCCAGGATATAAATGTGGTCTTCTCTGAATACGTGTTTATTAATGGCAGTTCCCAACAGAAATCCAACATGCAGGAAACAGAGAAACAAAACACCAGCCCTTTGCCTGAACATGAAAACCTAGTAGAACAAACAAAATAAAAACTGGAATACCATAACCTGTTTTAGACTCTGAGCACTTGAGTAGACTGCGAAGCCCGTCCTCTAACGTACACAGAGAATAACCGACAGCACAAGTGCAAGCCTACAGCCTAAATACCCCACCCTGATTCCAAAATGACACACAGGTGCGTCATGCTTGGTCCATGTCCTCATGGGACCTCACTGGAATAGGTGTCAGTAGGAGGGAGATTCCGATCCAGCGACGATGTGACACCTAGGCTGGTGTTTGATATTGTTAGTGATAAATTCTGGCAAACTGCAGAAGAAAATAATGTAAAACAAATCCAGTGGGATTTTATCCCACTCCTCTTTGAAGATCCACTCCAAGTAATTAAGGTTTTGAGGCTGACGTTAGGGAACTCAAACCTTCAAGCTACCTCCACAGATTCTCTATGGGATTAAGGTCTGGAGACTGGCTACGCCACTCCAGGACCTTAATGTGCTTCTTCTTGAGCCACTCCTTTGTTGCCTTGGCCGTGTGTTTTGGGTCATTGTCATGCTGGAATACCCATCCATGACCCATTTTCAATGCCCTGGCTGAGAGAAGGAGGTTCTCACCCAAGATTTGACGGTACATGGCCCCATCCATCGTCCCTTTGATGCGGTGAAGTTGTCCTGTTCCCTTAGCAGAAAAACACCCCCAAAGCATAATGTTTCCCCCTCCATGTTTGACGGTGGAGATGGTGTTCCTGGGGTCATGGGCAGCATTCCTCCTCCTCCAAACACAGCGAGTTGCGTTGATGCCAAAGAGCTTGATTTTGGTCTCATCTGACCACAACACTTTTTTTACCCAGTTCTCCTCAGAATCATTCAGATGTTCATTGGCAAACTTCAGACGGGCCTGTACATGTGCTTTCTTGAGCAGGGGGACATTGCAGGCACGTGTATTACCAATTGTTTTCTTGGTGATTATGATCCCAGCTGGCTTAAGATCATTGACAAGATCCTCCCGTGTAGCTCTGGGCTGATTCCTCACCGTTCTCATGATCATTGCAACTCCTTGAGGTGAGATCTCGCATGGAGCACCAGACCGAGGGAGACTGACAGTTCTTTTGTTTCTTCCATTTGCGAATAATCGCACCAACTGTTGTCACCTTCTCACCAAGCTGCTTGGCGATGGTCATTCCAGCCTTGTGTAGGTCTACAATCTTGTCCCTTACATCTTTGGACAGCTCTTTGGTCTTGGCCATGGTGGAGAGTTTGGAATCTGATGTGCAAAATCAGCAGGGGATCAAATAATTTTTTCCCTCACTGTATATAAAATGAATAACAGTGGTCCCAGGAACAAACCTTGGGGCACGCCCTTAGACACATTAAGAGAGCTTGAAGTGTTAACTTCTACCTGCATGCACAGAGATCTGCCTGATAGATAATTTTCAAACTAGCAGACTGTTTGTTCTGACAATCCCACACTGAAAAATCTTCGTTTCAATACTGTGTGATCCACGGAATCAAAAGCTTTAGATAAGTCAGTAAAGAGGGCTGCACAATATAGCTTTTTGTCTAAGATTTCAATAAAATAATTTACTACTTTTAGGGCAGGTGTAGTTGTGCTGTGTTTTTTCCTAAAACCTGACTGCAAATTAGATAAGATGTTATTAGTACTGATTGTTGACTCTACAGGAGGCTGGAACAAAAGTAAAAATTACCATTAATATTGATGACCTATAACAAACACAGGAGAGAGTAGCCATAATATGAATATTATATTTTGTGACACAGCAAAATATATCCCCAAATTTATTTTTTTAATTACACAACTGCTGAAAAAACTCCATCTACCTACTGTTGCAGGCCAATTGCTTTGGCAGAACATACAAATCTAACCTTGGCTAACTAAACAAGGTGGGTTGGTATTGTTGATTTGAGGGGTTACATTTCTGCCCACCCACATAATGTGGTTGTTTTATCAATTTGGGGGTCCACTGGTTGAGGCCCCAACATAATTTATTTCCTTATTGACCTTATCAAAAGCCATACCGGCAACATTTTGAACATACCTTTTTTATTCATTGTTGAATGGAATTCCCACTTCTAAAGATAGTTGCATTGCTCCCCTTCCAGTAGAGTAAATCAATTAATTGATTTACTTTGTTCAAGTGTACATTTTCTTAATCATGATCAATCAAGTGCATTCAAGAGAGTCATAAAATAAAGCTAATAATTTGATAGTAGTCATAGAACAGTAATTTGAGAGAATAATTCAGTGTTGGTTAGCTATTACCTGAAAGTCATCCAAAAGAGTGGGGTCATTTGATAATAATTAAGTGTCGCTTAGGTATGTTCTTGGAAAGGGTAACATGATTGTGTATTAGAGAGCAATTGAGAATGTGTGTGTGTATACAGTGGTAATAGTGACTATTTGTTAAATACCTATTTTTCAGTGGCAGTTGACGAGACGGTTGAACATTTTTTGTTGTTGAAAAAAACGAGACTAGATGAAATTCTTTGAGACAAAGTCTTATTTAACTACCATTGTTGGAAAGGAGGATTTTGGAAGGAGAAGTTCTCAGTGTTTTTATCATGATGCACTTTCAGATGAAATCAAAAGACTTCTGAAAGCACATCCCAATATACACACAGGCAAAGACTGTGGTGTGGTGCCTGGAGATGTGGATATACCCTAATTTAACTATCAAAACCTTTATGAATCTTCTATTCTCCCCTGATTCTGACATTATAAACTAATATGTCCATCCATGTGAATTCAACTGCATGAACAATAAAGTATGCAATACGCATTTTCCACTGGCTAATTCAATTTTGGAAATTTCACACTTTCATAACACTGTTTTAATATGTTGTACTACTACTATTATTGTTATAAGGGCATTTTGTTCACTAAAATGGTTTAATCATTATTGGAATTATATGAATGTGACTAAAACTGAAAGATATTTTAGTATAATATTACGTGATCGATGACATCCGAAGCTTCAATTTCTTTTCAAAAACAGATTTATTTATTAGTGATAAATCAATATTAGAACCTTTTGACAATATGAAATGTGGTAAAGTATTTAGCATGTGGATTTTGATGAGATTCCATAATGATACTATTCGTCTACTGACATTTTGGCAATTACTGGTTTACTCTTTTACCACGGTCCCTAAATGTTGGAGGGAGACTGAAAAGAGGAACCAGAGGCTTCGCTAGGATCACAATACATTCCACAATATATTTGGGGCTTAGCCCACCTTCTTGCCCCGCCCGGGACAGAAAGTATCGGGTTTTGAATGTACATGCAGAAAATGTTGATGTACACGCTAGCGGCCTACACATCCACATTGTCATAATGCGTGATTTATTATAGAATTATAGATTATAGATCAATAATAAAAATACAAAAAAGATATATATATATTTATTATTTTTGTTCCATTTGAGATCCGGGGCTATAGCCCCGGACACCCAGGACTAACGACGCCATTGGGATGAACGAATATGTCTGTTGAATCTGGAATTTAAAACTGATTTCACTTCTATAACCGGAACACAATACCCCACAGCTCACAAATGACCAAATACCAAATCAATGCATTTAATACTGTTTCGCAACCGTACTATTCCAGACTGGTGTTTACATTGTCACGGATTTGATTATTTCTGTTGCGGGTAATACGATTTTGTTGAAAGCAAAATGTCAGCCTTTCTTCCTCCACAAATTTCTGTTTTATTGAGGTTACCCTTTTCAACAGTCTTCATTATTCATTCATCCTTACCATTACTTCGAATATACTGCTCCGGGCTAAATACAATGTCTAAATCAAACCTCATATTACATTTTGTCCAGCGGATGTCCCTGCTGTGCACTTTGTTGGTTTTTTCAAAACAAGCTTCAGTGGTTCAGAAAGCCTCAGTTCCAGTTTCCCATCCCTAAGGTACCTAACTTTGCTTGGGCTGCTGCATTAAAAAATTATATGGGACACATCATTTGAGTATGAGAGGGGGGGTTCATTTTGAGTAACACGATCAAATCTTAAGACTCAAAATACATATTAAAAAACAATGTATTATTATATTTGTTCCATATTATGTTAGTTTAAATTTTCACACCGCCTTAGGTCTTCTAAAACAAATAAAACAAACACTCTGGGTAAAGATAGGAAAGGGTAAAGTTTGTAGGCAGTACTGAATAGATGTGTTTTGAGGAGTGCTATGAATGAAGTGACTGTGTCAGCCTGTCGTATGTGAGGGGGGTGTGCATTCCAGAGTCTGTGTACATAGCAGCTATAAGCATGGCCTCACTAGGTCGAGAGGCGGAATGGGGGGTGACAAGGAGACCAGCAGAGGAGTGTAGAGAGTGGAAGGGGGCATAGAGTGGGAGGAGGTCAAAGAGGTAGTTGGGTGCCAGGTTGTGGAGGGTTTTGAATGTGAGCAGGAGAGTCTTGAATGTGATCCCATATTGCACAGGGGGCCATTGAAATTGTATAAGAGTTGGTGTGATATGTTCGGATTATCTTGTATAGGTGAGGATTCTTGGGGGACACCTTGAGTGACAGCTGTACAATGTGATCTTTGATTGTTGATATGGACATCTTGTTGATGGTCAGTGAGGTAGGAATAGAACCAGGAGAGAGCAACACCCGTGACACCAACACCAGCCAGACATTCCAGGATGAGTGAATGGGAAATTGTATCAAAAGCTGCACTCAGGTCTAGAAGGACAAGGATGGATAGTGAGCTAGAATCAGCTGTGCAGAGGAGGTCGTTGGTGATTTTGACAAGGGCCGTTTCAGTGCTGTATTTGGAGCGGAAACCAGATTGGAATGGTTCATGGAGGTTATTGAGTGTTTTGTAGTTGAGTGGCTCACTTGTGTTTTCTTTAAACATTTTACATATATTAACAATTCTCCAAGGATATACAAAAGTTTGAGCACAAATGTATATTATATAAACATGCATAGATACATTAAAATAATTCTCTTATTTGCCAGTAATAAATGGTTAAATTGTGCCAAGATAATTTTGTCTCTGTACTTCCTCCTTTAAGAGTTCTGATCGATGGATTGCCATCACAAGTACCTAAAATAACAATTACAGACTTCTACATGCTCCCCTCCTTGAACTGCCACCTTAATGTGGTGGAGGGGTTTGAGTACCCGAGTGACCCTAGAAGCTATGTTGTCTGGGGCTATATGCCCCTGGTAGGGTCTCCCAAGGCAAACAGGTCCTAGGCGACGGGTCAGACTAAGAGCGGTTCAAAAACCCCTTAATGATGAAAAGGATTGTGTCCTGTGACGTCGCCCGGCATGGCGCAGCCGGAGCCCCACCCTGGAGCCAGGCCCGGGGTTGGGGCTCGTTCGCGAGCGCCTGGTGGCCGGGCCTTTCCCCATGGGGCCCGGCCAGGCCCAGCCCGAACGAGCGACATGGGGCCACCCTCCCGTGGGCTCACCACCCACAGGAGGGACCATAAGGGGCCGGTGCAGAGAGGATCGGGCGGCAGTCGAAGGCGGGGGCCTAGACAACCCGATCCCTGGACACGGAAACTAGCTCTAGGGACGTGGAACGTCACCTCGCTGGCGGGGAAGGAGCCTGAGATCGTGCGTGAGGTTGAGAGGTTCCGATTAGAGGTAGTCGGGATCACCTCTACGCACGGCTTGGGCTCCGGAACCACACTCCTTGAGAGAGGATGGACTCTTCACCACTCTGGAGTTGCCCATGGTGAGAGGCGGCGGGCTGGTGTGGGTTTGCTTATAGCTCCCCAGCTCTGCCGCCATGTGTTGGAGTTTACCCCGGTGAACGAGAGGGTCGTTTCCCTCCGCCTATGGGTTGGGGATAGGTCTCTCACTGTTGTTTGTGCCTACGGGCCGAACGGCAGTGTAGAGTACCCGACCTTCTTGGAGTCTCTGGGAGGGGTGCTGGAAAGTGCTCCGACTGGGGACTCTATCGTTCTACTGGGGGACTTCAACGCCCACGTGGGCAACGACAGTGACACCTGGAGTGATTGGGAGGAACGGCCCCCCTGATCTGAACCCGAGCGGTGTTCAGTTATTGGACTTCTGTGCTAGTCACAGTTTGTCCATAACGAACACCATGTTCAAGCATAAGGGTGTCCATCAGTGCACGTGACACCAGGACACCCTAGGCCGCAGGTCGATGATCGACCTTGTTGTCGTTTCATCTGACCTGTGGCCGTATGTCTTGGACACTCGGGTGAAGAGAGGGGCGGAGCTGTCAACTGATCACCACCTGGTTGTGAGTTGGATCCGATGGAGGGGGAGGAAGCTGGACAAACTCGGCAGGCCCAAGCGTACTGTAAGGGTCTGCTGGGAACGTCTGGCAGAGTCTCCTGTCAGAGAGATCTTTAACTCCCACCTCCGGCAGAGCTTCGACTGGATCCTGAGGGAGGCTGGAGATATTGAGTCCGAGTGGACCATGTTCTCCACCGCCATTGTCGAAGAGGCCGCTCGGAGCTGTGGCCGTAAGGTCTCCGGTGCCTGTCGAGGCGGCAATCCCCGAACCCGGTGGTGGACACCGGAAGTAAGGGATGCCGTCAAGCTGAAGGAGTCCTATCAGGCCTGGTTGGCTTGTGGGACTCCTGAGGCAGCTGACAGGTACCGACAGGCCAAGCGGACTGCAGCCCGGGTGGTTGTGGAAGCAAAAACTCGGGCCTGGGAGGAGCTCGGTGAGGCCATGGAGAAGGACTATCGGCTGGCCTCGAAGAGATTCTGGCAAACCATCCGGCGCCTCAGGAGAGGGAAACAGTGCCCTACCAACGCTGTTTACAGTAGAGGTGGGCAGCTGTTGACCTCAACTGGGGATGTCGTCGGGCGGTGGAAGGAGTACTTCGAGGATCTCCTCAATCCCGCCTTCACGTCTTCCATTGAGGAAGCAGAGGATGAGGGCTCAGAGGTGGACTCGTCCATCACCCAGGCTGAAGTCACAGAGGTGGTTAAGAAACTCCTCGGTGGCAAGGCACCGGGGGTGGATGAGATCCGCCCTGAGTACCTCAAGTCTCTGGATGTTGTGGGGCTGTCTTGGCTGACACGCCTGTGCAACATCGCGTGGCAGTCGGGGACAGTGCTTCTGGGATGGCAGACCGGGGTGGTGGTCCCTCTTTTTAAGAAGGGGGACCGGAGGGTGTGTTCCAACTATAGGGGGATCACACTTCTCAGCCTCCCCGGGAAAGTCTATGCCAGGGTTCTGGAGAGGAGAATACGGCCGATAGTAGAACCTCGGATTCAGGAGGAACAGTGTGGTTATCGTCCAGGCCGTTTGCCCAACCAATCCACGTGTTTTGTGGATTTGGAGAAGGCATTCGACTGTGTCCCTCGCGGCATCCTGTGGAGGGTGCTTCGGGAATATGGGGTCCTGGGTCCCTTGCTAAGGGCTGTCAGGTCCCTGTACGACCGAAGCAGGAGCTTGGTCCGCATTGCCGGCAGTAAGTCAGACTTGTTCCCTGTGCATGTTGGACTCCGGCAGGGCTGCCCTTTGTCACCGGTTCTGTTTGTAATTTTTATGGACAGAATTTCTAGGCGCAGCCAGGGGCCGGAGGGTGTCAGGTTTGGGGACCACACGATTTCGTCTCTGCTCTTTGCGGATGATGTTGTCGTATTGGCCCCTTCAAGCCAGGACCTTCAGCATGCACTTGGACGGTTTGCAGCCGAGTGTGAAGCGGTGGGGATGAAAATCAGTACCTCCAAATCCGAGGCCATGGTCCTCAGTCGGAAAAGGGTGGCTTGCCCACTTCAGGTTGGTGGAGAGTGCCTGTCTGAAGTGGAGGAGTTTAAGTATCTAGGGGTCCTGTTCACAAGTGAGGGAAGGAAGGAAAGGGAGATTGACAGACGGATCGGTGCAGCTTCTGCAGTAATGCAGTCAATGTATTGTTCTGTCGTGGTGAAGAAAGAGCTGAGCCGTAAGGCGAAGCTCTCGATTTACCAGTCAATCTACGTTCCTACTCTCACCTATGGTCATGAGCTTTGGGTCATGACCGAAAGGACAAGATCCCGGATACAGGCGGCCGAAATGAGCTTTCTCCGCAGGGTGGCTGGGCGATCCCTTTCAGATAGGGTGAGAAGCTCGGTCACCCGGGAGGAGCTCAGAGTAGAGCCGCTGCTCCTCCACATCGAGAGGGGTCAGCTGAGGTGGCTTGGGCATCTGTTTCGGATGCCTCCGGAACGCCTTCCTGGGAAGGTGTTCCGGTCCCGTCCCACCGGGAGGAGACCCCGGGGAAGACCTAGGACACGCTGAAGGGACTATGTCTCCCGGCTGGCCTGGGAACGCCTCGGTGTCCCCCCGGAAGAGCTGGAGGAAGTGTCTGGGGAGAGGGAAGTCTGGGCATCCCTGCTTAGACTGCTGCCCCCGCGACCCGGCCCCGGATAAGCGGAAGAAGATGGTATGGTATGGTACATGCTTTGTACTTGTTCTCCCCCCTGTATTTTAACAATCAGGCATCGGGGAGTGGCATATGGCCAATGCACCCCGGCTAAGAGCTGTTATGCGTGATGCATCTCTGAATGCCTGAATACAGCGCTTCACCAAGGTATACACTACCGTTCAAAAGTTTGGGTTCACTTAGTTTCCTTGTTTTTTCCAAATGTTTTGTCTATTACAATTATATCACATTGATCAGAAATACAGTATAGACATTGTCAATGTTGTAAATTACTATTGTAGCTGAAAACGAGTTGCATTATATCAGTGGGTGAAAGTGAAATTATGTCTTGTGTTCTCACAATCTAATGGGGTGCCTACAAAGTGAGTTGCAACATATCCTCTGTTGTTTTGCTGCAGCCACAATAGTAGGGAAGTGAGTTACTGTGAAAATTGCGAGATGGGCAGGGGTTTAGTCAGAATGTCAGCAAACCTGTGCAATGTGAGCAGCCTGGTCACAATAGAAGTACATAAGTAAATTGTGCAAAGCTATTTATTTGGGCAGTTAGTGTATATTTGCTTTCAAACATCAAAAAACATTATACTGATTACAAATAAGCATGAACACAAAAACTAGGAAGTCCATATGTTTTCCAAAAGGTACTTGATATGTTACAAGATATCTAGCCATTTCACAAAATATAATTTACCTAACAAGAATGATTTTTTTAAACTTTTTGTCAGGAATTTCTTTGCCTCATTTTGACAGAAAAGTGTGGAAAGATTGAGGGGACAGCTTTTGCTGGAAGAGCAGTGGAAGAGATTCAGACTCATGCTGCAGTGCCCGTGTCTCAGGCACAGGTCCAGCCAACTGTCACAAATAAGGCCACAGTTCTTTATACTTTTGATTGTATTGATAATAATTTGTAATTGATCTAATGTTATACAGTGTTTATAACCATCTTATCTATAATAATAATAAAGGATTTACACTACTATTCAAAAGTTTGAGGTTGCTTAGCTTGTTTTCAAGAAAAGCCCAATTTATTCCATTAAAATAACATCAAATTGATCAGAAATACAGTGTAGACATTGTTGTAAATGACAGTTGTAGCTGGAAACGGACGATTTTCAATGAAGAATCTACATAGGCGTATACGAGGCCCATTAACAGCAACCATCAGTCCTGTGTTCCAATGGCATGTTGTGTTTGCAAATTGATGTTTATCATTTTAAAAGGCTAATTGATCATTACAAAACCCTTTTGCAATTATGTTAGCACCACTGAAAACTGTTGTGCTGATTAAAGAAGCAATATAACTGGTCTTTAAACAAGGTCAATATCTTCAGCATCAGCATTTGTGGGTTTGATTACAGGCTCATAATGGTCAGAAACTAAGAACTTTCTTCTGAAAGTCTATTCCTGCTCTGAGAAATTAAGGCTATTCCATACGAGAAATTGCCAAACAATTTAAGATTTTGTACAACTATGTGTACTACTCCCTTCACAGAATAGAACAAAACTGTCTTTAACCAGAATAGAAAGAGGAGTGGGAGGCCCCTGTGTAAAACTGAGCAAGAGGACAAAAACATACCATTGGCTAGTTTGACAAACAGACGCCTCACAGGTTCTCAACTTTATGCTTCTTTAAAAAGTACCCGCAAAACAACAGTCTCAAAACAATGTCAAAATTGAAGAGACAACTCCAAGATTCTGGCCTTCTAGGCAGAGTTCTTCCTCTGTCAAATGTCTGGGTTCTTTTGCCCATCTTAATCTTTGCTTTTATTGGCCAGTCTGAGTTTTTGTTTTTATTTGCAACTCAACCTAGAAGGCAAGCATCCCAGAGGCCAGCATTCCCCATTCACAAATAATTTCTAAATAAGTATATAACAGAAATAACAATTGCTGAGGACACTGACAATTTTTTTTAATTATCTGTTGCGTCACCTACCACAGAGTTTCAAACTGCCTTTGGAAGCAGAAAAAATGAAAAGTGTGCGTCTGGAGCTTTCTGAAATTGGTTTCCAAGGTAGAGCACCTGGCAACAGTTTGGGGAAGGCCTTTTCCTGTTACAAATGTTATATATTATAACATTTATATTATATTACATATTTATTCATGTGTACACTTACATTTAGTTGCATATTGCTTATTAAGATTATTAATAATTTTGTTTATGAGCAACTACTGTACTCAATCAATAAACCTCAATGGTTTCTCAAATAGACATTTTTCATTTTTCAACTACCTGCAAGAAGATGTCACATTCTATCAAAGGCATAGGTTTCTATTGTATATTGGGGGGGGTCGGGTTCAATGAATCCCAGGATTGTCACTCTTTTTCCAGGGAGGTCACATTGACCATTGACCCCATCCCCCCTAATTCTACACCCCTGCATTCTATGAAGATAGAGACAGTCACTGGTCATATTAACTTGAAAGAACGCAGGTGAAATTAGTAGGTCAGAGTAGATACATTCAAATACAAGGAATGGCATCAAAGATTTACAAAGAGGCACATTCATGTATATATAACATGACGAATCATCTTAATCTTTTGCTATGTCTACTGATATTGCAAATCACTATGGTATATGTGACCCTGGCACATGGTTTACCAAATTTCCAGACACAACAGTCACTGAGTGCTATAGCAATAAACTCCACAAGATCCACTTTTATCTCATGTTGTTCTAGAATTTGTTTTTTTCAATGTAAACAATATTTTCTAGATTCTAAGATCCTTTGCAGAATAATAATTATTAAAATAGCCTATTATTAAAATTACCCAAACAAAAAAGTTATTTTAACATTCCCTTGTATCCTTATACCATTCCCTTGTATTTATAAGCTCAAAATGCAAATAAAAAAACTACAATAAAAATAAAGTTCGAACCTTTACTGGTCTCATCACAGCAATTCCCAAAGGTTTAAGAAAAGTCGAAAAGCGTGACTGATGCAGTGCCTAAGAGCGCTTCCACTACTATGGATCTTTACAATAAAAAGTCTTATAAATTGTAATATCCTTTGATAGCTCATTTGAGTCATCTTTATTTAAAGATAAGTTCACATTTTTCATTTACTTCTGTATCGGTCTTAATCAGGTCCAACTTCCATGCACCAGAAATAGACGTGAATCCCAGGAACCAATGAGGACACAACGACGACTCGAATGTGAAATAGTTGGTTTTACCTTTTATATCTTTCATGAAGAACATTGCCTTGTGGCTGTTGCCAATAATTTCATTTGGGACATCCAGCAGGTAATGTATTTTCTCATTGTCTTCCGTGGAACAGGCCACCACATAATTCTGGACAATGATGCAAACGGGGTTACCATCTCTCTGATCATTGTTTTTATACAATTGCAGTTTGATTTTACCATCTGGCGACTGTAATTGATCCTTATTTCTGGGTTCAAACTGGAAATTGTCGTCATTTATCACCAGGCATCGGTTCATCTTGTTCATCAGGATTCCAGACTTTTCTGCAACTTTTACGAAATCATCCGTGCCAAAACATATATCTTCAAATATGAACATTCCTTCGACAAACTCCGAAAAAGTAACACATTCGTAGTCACCGCATGTAGATGCCATAATGACAATCAAATAATATCCAAAACAGCCTTCCTCAATGAAATGTAGACTTGAAGTGGCTTTTTAAGTCAGTTGTAACTTCTCAGCTTTAAGATGGTCATATCAAATGAATCTATCGCTTGTTGTCTGGTTCTGAAAAGATTAGATCAGCGTCTTGTGAGCAACATTAAAGAAACACTTCCGGGTCACGAAAAGCAGGAATTTTTCAAAATAAAAAAGACCAACGAATTACTTAAAAACGGAGATACATTTAGTTTATTAATTGTTTGAGAACATGTACCTCTCAAAACATTGACAAACATTCATATATGATCATATTAAAGAGTAATTTCAATAAAAAGTTGGTATTAAAACACGTTCCAAGGGCAACATTCTGACAATGCCAATGACTGAATATGGAATACATATTGCCTCATAGCTCATAAACTATTGAATATTCCACAGAGAAAGCAATGTAGGAAATGTTCAGGAGAATGTGTAGAATAAGACAAACCTGTTTAATCATGGGGAATGGAGTGCTACATCTAGCAACACTATTTTTCCACAATGTAACTCAATGGATATGAAATACATATTGCCCTATACAAAAAAAAACTTCTATACGTCGCAGTGAATGTATTGTAGGAAATGCTCAGCAGAGTCTATACAGTGATTATATGCAAAGTAATCAAGGGGCACTGTATTTGCAATTGTTGCTGGCATTTTACTCCACCCATCCCATTGGCCACAATGCAACTCAATGGATATGAAATACATATCGACTCCTACAGCAAAAACTATTCTATACGCCGCAGAGAAAGTATTGTAGGAAATGTTCAGGATACTCTATACAGTGATTATATCCAAAGAAATCAAGGGGCACTGTGTATTTGCAATTGTTGCTGGCATTTTACTCTGCTCATACTATTGGCCACATTCCAAATTGCTGAATAGCCGCCAATTTAGATCCATTATTCCTTTTGTTAATGGAGGTGATAATCACCACTTGTTGATTACTTAACAACTCAGCCAATGATCTAATGTAGTTCTCAATGACTTATATTAACTGGCCATTATTCTGCTGTATCACCTTTAGAGAGGTATATGTAGTATTTTATCTGTAAAAATATAAAATGTATGTTTATACTGAAAAGAAAGGGAATGTTTGCCTAGTTTCTTTGTAAGAAATGTTGTTGTTGTTGTTCCAGTTTTTAGCGCCATCAGAACAGTACCAAAGTACCAAGCTATTCTGCAATATGTAGTGTAAATACCAGTTGAACTAAATTATGCAAAATCTAGTTTACTGCTAAGCATTTGTCTGTATTCCTTAGAAAATTTAACATTTTATTATTTCACCTTCATGACTGGGTTTCTTCGATCATCTATCAACTGTTTGCAGTTCTATGCATACAAAACATTCAGACGACTTTTTCAGTTTTATACTTTTATACATTTGACTATAAAATGTACTTGTGCTATAGTTATAGTTACATTCACTGCGGTGTATAGAATAGTTTTTTTTTGTACAGGGCAATATGTATTTCATATTCATTGAGTTGCATTGTGGCCAATGGTATGAGCGCAGTAAAATGCCAGCAACAATTGCAAATACGCAGTGCCCCTTGATTTCTTTGCATATGATTATTCTATCCACTCTCCTGAACATTTCCTACAATCCATTTTAACAATATACACTAAGCAAAGTGTCAAAATCGATACATTTAATATTATTAAAATCTCGTTTTACCACGGACTTCTATTTTGAAGGCAAAATCCGAAAACCGGAAGTCTTATTGTTGCTACGGAATCTCTAATGTTGCCAGCATGACGCTACTCAGAATCTGAGACATACTAGTATTTTTCCAGCAGCACAATCGATGACGTCATAATCGTATTGTAATGAAGAAACCTTCAAAATAAAAGCGTTAATGTCAATATATTGTATGGAGCCAAATTGAGCTCAAATGTATTGACTGTAAGAAAAGAAAAATGTAACTGAAATATGTCATAGTATGAAAAAACTAAATGCAATCGTATGAAAACATTTTATTCAAGTGTGGAAAAAGTGTAAGCTAAATGGATTTTCAGATCCGATCTTATAATTTTTTGGTTTAAAACTATTTTTTTCCATGTTCACTTCTTCTCACGATTACAATTTCTTCCCGCCTTCGTTTGAATCATGTTTACTTAAAACCAAATTTTGAGCCTCTGTAGGTGTGGAGGTGGGGCTTTATCTGGGCATTGAATACTCACACCCGAGTATTTTTGTCTAGAGGAACAATAGCATGACAAACAATAACATGACTAGTAATACTAAAATACCAAAAGTTCTGGTACTCTGGGAGAGTCCTACTTCCTGAGCAGGGACTGTTTTGGGGGTAAAATGTAGTTCCTGGTTCTAGACTCCAGACCCTGGTTCCTGCGGTAGAAATGCACTGATCCACATTCACGCGTTAGACTACTCCCAAGTACTGGTAAAACTATCTTCGGTCTGCCAAGCGCCGAGTGCCGACCGCCGACTGCTGTGCAAAGCTGTGTCTTATGGACCGGGGGAAAAGTGCAGGCTTTTAATGATACAGTTTGTAGTTTGAAATCTATATTTCAAAAGTTGAGATATCCATCAGTAATCACGACAATATATTCTCCATTCAATTATCTAATAACCTAAACTTTTATTTATCACAAATTTTAAACCATATGGTTTTTTTGGCCAAGAAGAGCAAATGTCTCTTACTGACTGACTGTCTGACTACCCCTTGTTAAATAGCATAGTGGTTAGAGAAGCGGCCCTGCGAATTATAGTTCCCCGAGTTCGTATATTCTCACAGGCGAAGTGAGGAGTATGCATTATAAATTATTCCATATAGACGAAAACTTCGCTGGCTAAAACCTCCAGTTGACTACATTATAGTAAGCCTGAAATAAAACAGTTTACAGTTATAGTGCAACTGTTTCTGGTGGATTTTTGAAGTACACATCTGTGCCTGGGTTTATTTATTTTATTTCCACATTTCTCTCGTTTCACTTGATGAAAAAGTCAGTTATCGTCACCCTTCTTGATAGTTATTGTATCAATGTCATTCACGAATGAAAGAAGAAAGTACATTGTCATGCCATGAAATTAATTAACTTTGGCAGACTCGCTAGAAATTGCTCAATTCCTGTGACTATTCCAGTAAGTTAGTAGATACTGGTAAAGCCTATTACTGGCTAATAAGCTGTTCAAACAGCCAGTGGCAAAAGCTAACAGTTCATAGACACTATTTGTGGAGGAGGTAAACTTGTATCAATATAGTTCACAAATACATTTACCAGAGATGAGCTCTTAAATATTGGACTTTCAGCTGCGCATCCTATTCCACCACTTTTGATTGATCCTGTGACTTTCCCGGAATTGCTAGTGTTAAACATTAATTTATTACCCCATTCTAATTCTATCCATTATTCTGCAAATTAACTGTAATATATGGACTGTTTTAGATTAGGCCTTAGACTGCTTTAGACTGTTCATGGCTGCCACATATAGAAGAAGACCTAGGTCAGCATGCCCTGTTCTTAGAAGTGATTAGGGCCACATCCAAGGCGCCAGGCCTCAACCCTATCTTATCTACAACCCTGTTCAGTTGGCTCCAAGGTGAAGTTGCCTGTGTCTCCTCTGTATTCTTCCGTATTTGTATGACAGGGACTGCGGTTAGCTTCGATCAGCCAGCCAGCTGACAAGGAGGAGCATTAAGAGCTAGAAGCCATAATATGTAATCAGAACAATTGTTATGACACTAATCTGTTGGTGTCTGTACTTGCACCCTGTTTTGTGAAAGCAATTGTTCCCATGGATCCACGTAATTAAACTTGAAAATAATAAACTGTTATACCAGACTCTGAGGTTTTTACTTGTATAAATCGCGAACATTTTCCACACTAGTTGGAGGTGCAGCTGTGCTCTATGGTCGGAGATGCGGACGTAGATGGGGAAAAAGAGCAGGTGCGCTTGTTAAGCTGAGACAGTGGGGCTTTCGCACAGCGCTCCCATCAATCCACCTGGCTAATGTTCGCACTCTGGCCAACAAAGTGGATGAACTGCGACTCCTCATCAGGACTATCTCGGACTGCAAATCTGCCGCCCTCAGTTTCACCGAATCCTGGCTCTCAGAGCACATCCTGGACAGCGCATTTAATCTCACACGCGCGGATCAAGTAAATGAGGTAACAGGAAAAAAGAGTGGAGGCGGACTCTGTCTCTACATAAACGAAGGTTGGTGCACAGATGTCACTGTGTTGGTAAAATCATGCAGTCCTCACTTAGTGACTTTATTAATTAACTGTAAACTGTTTTATTCACCGGGGGAGTTTCCTCATTCATTCTGGTGGCTGTGTACATCCAACCTCAGGCATGTGTTAGTGAGGTTGTTACTACAGCTGCCTGATCAGATAACTAACGTGGAGAAAAAACATCCAGACTCCTTGCTTATAATTATTGGGGACTTCAATAAGTCGTGTTTTGCAAGTTAAGCTGTGAACTTGCAAAATACAGACAACATATTAAGCACCCCACCAGGGAATCTAACACATTGGACCACTGCTACACAGTATTAAAGGACACCTATAGCTCTGTCCCGCGGGTTTACAGCAAAACTCAGGTAGCTTCATCAGTCCAAGGATAAAGCATACAGAAGTGGAGACAGAACCCTGTACAATCAGGCCAGAAACACACTGACAAGGGAAGTCAAAGCAGCAAAGAAGAACTATGAAAACAAATTCACAGCCAATGACCCCTCGTCAGTGTGGAAAGGCCTGGAGGTACACCCCACACTGCTTGATCTCAAGGTCTGGCTGACGAGCTGAATGTTTTTTATTGTAGGTTTGAGCGGCCCCCAGTCTCCCCCACTCCAGCACCATCTTCACAGTCACCTCCACTCACCGACCCCCCACCTACACTAACGATCTGTGAAGAGTGCAGAAGACCACGAAGGCTCCTGGCCCAGACAGTGTGTCACCATCCTGCCTGAAAGTTTGTGCCAAACAACTGGCCCCTATCTTTACACATATCTTCACAGATATCTGGAGCTGTGTGAAGTTCCCTCATGCTTCAAACACAATTATCCCGATCCCCAAAAAACCCTCCATCACTGGATTGAATGATTACAGACCTGTCGCCCTCACATCTGTGGTCATCAAATGCTTTGTAAGATTAGTGTTGGCCCATCTGAAAGACATCACATGCCCCTTGCTAGACCCCCTTCAGTTTGCCTACCGGGCTAACAGGTCTGTAGATGATGTTGTCAACATGGGCCTGCACTACATCCTGCAACACCTTGACTCTCCAGGGACATATGCAAGGATCCTGTTCGTGGACTTCAACTTGGCGTTCAACACCATCATCCCAGACATCCTCAATACCTAACTCATCCAGCTCACTGTGCCAGCCTCCACCTTTCAGTGGATCACAAACTTCCTGTCCAACAGGAGTCAGCAGGGCGAGGCTGGGGAACATCACATCCAGCACCTGATCAGTACTGGCGCCCCCCAGGGGTGTGTGTCCTCCCAACTGCTCTTCTCCCTCTACACCAATGACTGCGCCTCAAGAGACTCATCTGTCAAACTACTAAAGTTTGCAGACGACACTACAGTCGTCGGCCTCATCTGGGTCGGTGACAAGTCTGCGTACAGACAGGTGAACAGCTAATCCTCTGGAGTGGTCAGAACAACTTGGAGCTTAACCTGCTCAGAACTGTGGAGATGACTTTGGACTTCAGAAGGAGCCCCCCGACAATGCCCCCCATCACCATTCTCAACCGCCCTGTGTCTGTAGTAGAATCCTTCAGGTTTCTGGGATCCACTGTCTCCCAGGATCTAAAGTGGGAGCCCAACACAGACGCAATCAATAAAAGGGCCCAGCAGAGGATGTACTTCCTGCTTAAGAAGCTTAATCTGTCCATGGAGCTATTGATCCACTTTTACACAGCAATCATCCAGTCTGTTCTCTGCGTGTCCATCACTGTATGGTTTGGATCTGTCACGAAACTGGAAAGGAACAGACTAGAACGGACTGTCAGAACTGCAGAAAAGATAATTGGTGCCAACCTGCCCTCCCTCCAGGACTTATACAAAACCAGAGTAAGTAAATGGGCAGGAAACATCACTGCAGATCCATCACACCCTGGATGCAACCTGTTCTAGCCCCTCCCCTCTGGTAGGTGCTACTGAGCACTGTACACCAAAAGAACAGACACAGGAACAGTTTCTACCCACAGGCCATCACTCTGATGAACAGTCAACTTCAGACACTTAGTGCCAGGCACAATCCCTGTACACTCACCCAAAGGATTATTAGGAACACCTGTTCAATTTCTCATTAATGCAATTATCTAATCAACCAATCACATGAAGTTGCTTCAATGCATTTAGGGGGTGTGGTCCTGGTCAAGACAATCTCCTGAACTCCAAACTGAATGTCAGAATGGGAAAGAAAGGTGATTTAAGCAATTTTGAGCAAGGCATGGATGTTGGTGCCAGACGGGCCGGTCTGAGTATTTCACAATCTGCTCAGTTACTGGGATTTTCACACACAACCATTTCTAGGGTTTACAAAGAATGGTGTGAAAAGGGAAAAACATCCAGTATGCGGCAGTCCTGTGGGCGAAAATGCCTTGTTGATGCTAGAGGTCAGAGGAGAATGGGCTGACTGATTCAAGCTGATAGAAGAGCAACTTTGACTGGAATAACCACTCGTTACAACCGAGGTATGCAGCAAAGCATTTGTGAAGCCACAACACGCACAACCTTGCGGCGGATGGGCTACAACAGCAGAAGACCCCACCGGGTACCACTCATCTCCACTACAAATAGGAAAAAGAGGCTACAATTTGCACAAGCTCATCAAAATTGGACAGTTGAAGACTGGAAGAATGTTGCCTGGTCTGATGAGTCTCGATTTCTGTTGAGACATTCAGATGGTAGAGTCAGAATTTGGCGTAAACAGAATGAGAACATGGATCCATCATGCCTTGTTACCACTGTGCAGGCTGGTGGTGGTGGTAGTGTAATGGTGTGGGGGATGTTTTCTTGGCACACCTTAGGCCCCTTAGTGCCAATTGGGCATTGTTTAAATGCCACGGCCTACCTGAGAATTGTTTCTGACCATGTCCATCCCTTTATGACCACCATGTACACATCCTCTGATGGCTACTTCCAGCAGGATAATGCACCATGTCACAAAGATTGAATCATTTCAAATTGGTTTCTTGAACATGACAATGAGTTCACTGTACTGAAATGGCCCCCACAGTCACCAGATCTCACCCAAATAGAGCATCTTTGGGATGTGGTGGAACGGGAGCTTCGTGCCCTGGATGTGCCTCCCAAAAATCTCCATCAACTGCAAGATGCTATCCTATCAATATGGGCCAACATTTCTAAAGAATGCTTTCAGAACCTTGTTGAATGAATGCCACGTAGAATTAAGGCAGTTCTGAAGGCGAAAGGGGGTCAAACACAGTATTAGTATGGTGTTCCTAATAATCCTTTAGATGAGTGTATAACAACCCAGTAACTCTGACCCTAACATCCACCTGTCTACTACTTATTTTTGTCATCCTGTAATTCAGTGCTGTTCATACTGTATATATACTGTATATATCATCCACTTACCTCATGTACAGTGGGGAGAACACGTTTTTGATAACCTAAAAAATCGACAGTGTTTCCTACTTACAAAGCATGTAGAGGTCTGTAATTTTCATCATAGGTTCACAAAAACAAAAATCCAGAAAATCACATTATATGATTTTTAAATAATTTATTAGCATTTTATTGCATGACATAAGTATTTGATCACCTACCAACCAGAAAGAATTCCAGCTCTCACAGACCTGTTAGTTTTTCTTAAAGAAGCCCTCCTGTTCTCCACTCATTACCTGTATTAACTGCACCTGTTTGAATTCATTACCTGTATGAAAGACACCTGTCCGCACATTCAATCAAACAGTCTCCAATCTCTCCACAATGGCCAAGACCAGAGAGCTCTGTTGTCACGTTTCATAGAGGGAGACTGAGGCAGGCACAGAATTTTGAGGCTTTTCCTCATTTAATGAACGAAAGCAAAACGGAGTGCCGGGCACTACGAAAGGGTTTTCAGGAGTTCAGGAAAACACAAAACATGAAGTGGAACGGTCCCATCAGGCTGGGACCATTACACATGTAAGGACATCAGGGATAAAATTGTACACCTGCACAAGGCTAGGATGGACTACAGGACAATAGGCAACAGCTGTTGGCTCAATTATTAGAAAATGGAAGAAGTTTAAGATGACAGTCAATCTCCCTCGGTCTGGGGCTCCGTGCAAGATCTCACCTTGGGGGCCATCAATGATCATGAGGAAGGTGAGAGATCAGCCCAGAACTACACGGCAGGACCTGGTCAATGAACTGAAGAGAGCTGGGACCACAGGACGACTGCACTGTATTGAGGGGAAGGATGGATGGGGCCATGTATTGCGAGATCTTGGCCAACAACCTCCTTCCCTCAGTAAGAGCATTGAAGATGGGTCGTGGCTGGGTCTTCCAGTATGACAACGACCTGAAACACATAGCCAGAGCTGAAAGTCTGTATTGCCCAGCGACAGACCCGAAACCTGATGGATCAGGAGAAGGTCTGTATGGAGGAGTGGGCCAACATCACAGATAATGTGGTATAAAATTTGTATGAATATTTTAATGTTTCTTTTTGAAATAGCTTTTTCAAATGTTTACATATTCATCCCATATTGCATCCATGTATTCCTCATTACATTAAATTAATAAATTGACACTTATTAATTCTACTTAGAGATTGCACAGATATGCACAACATATTATATTTCTCGCCTCCAATTGGAGATTTAAAAATAGGGTCAGTTGTGGAATGTGTCTTTAAACGACAAACTCTGCAGGCTGATTTCCCATGTTTATTGCCTGGCTACGTTTTCTTAAAAAAATAAATAATGTAAGAATAATATAATTAATTTGTAATTAGTATTTAACTACCTAAGAATTAGCAACTTATGAGTGAAACGAAAAGCTAAAACATTTGTAATACCATGTAGTTACATTTGTAAGGAATATTTACCTACCTAAGAATAAGCAATTTATTTAGAAAGTGAAACGCAGTGTTAAAGTCTGTGTAATCCCATGAATAAGGAACTTGAGAAAGTGAAACTAGAATCAAAAAACCTTTGTGAATACTGTGTAATTACATTTGTAATTAATGTCTGCCTACCTAGGAAGAGGCAGCTTATGAGAAACACAAGAATCTCTAACAGGTCCCAGACGTGGGTCCAGGAAGGCAGATTGTATGACCTCTATAACAGGATAAATAATACAACAGAACGACTGTGCTGGTTTATAGGAAAAGCATCTTAAGATTCTCTTATATTCTCTCTTTCTGATAGCACAATATAAATTATATAAATTACATGTTCCATGTGTGGTGTGGTGTGACTCCATATTACAAATTGAACAGTACTGACTGGCATTTGCAAGGTGTTGGATATCTTTTTATATCCTTTTCCATCTTTATAAAGTTCCATTACCTTGTTATGCAGGTCTTTTGACAGTTCTTTTCTGCTCACCATGGCTCAGTATCTAGCCTGCTAAGTGCATCCATGTGAGAGCCAACAAACTCATTGACTATTTATACACAAACACTAACTGCAATTTAAAAAGCCACAGGTGTGGCAACTTCACCTTCAATTGCCATTTTCATCTGTGTGTGTCTCCTTGTGTCTGTAACAATTCAAAGGTTTGTAAACTTTTGATCAGGGCCATTTGGTGATTTCTGTTACCATTATGATTTTAAAAGGAGCCAAACAACTATATGATAATGAACGGCTTCATATGATCACTACCCTTAAATAATTTTTTTTTTGCATGATCAGTGATATTTTCTAAATCAATGTCATAATTTCACAATATCTGCCAGGGTATGCAAACTTACGAGAACATCTGTATCGAAGTACCTTAAGTGTTAATAATATGTGCAGAGCATCACACATGTACACAAGATCCCTGAAAACTCATACAGTATAAAACCAGCAACCCATTCCCAACTCCCAAAGTAGCACAAAAGCCCCAAACTGTACCAAAATGTACCGATACCGCAAAAAAATTACAAACAATTATGACAATTTAGAGTCAAGTTGTTTTAGCTCCATCCTTTAAATCCAGAGATTTAACCATCTTTCTCAGAATCCAACCAAGTTTTCTTTTCCATCTGCAGTAACCCCTCTTTGCCTTACTGTGATTCTTTACAAGGTATTTGAATGTACAGTGGATATAAAAAGTCTACATACCTTTGTGAAAATGCCAGGTTTTTGTGATGTAAAAGAATGAGACAAAGATAAATCATGTCAGAACTTTTTCCACATTTAATGTGACCTATAACATGAAGAATTCAAGGTAACACTTTAGAATACTGTATCTTACTTAATGCATAGTTCATTAGGAATTATTGCAGAACTAATAAGTATTTATCTATGAACACTTCAGTAACTACTATTAACTACTAAGGAACATGTGTTAACTAATCAGTATGTAATATCGAGTTTTTTATTGTGTTAAGTAACAATTAACTAATCAATAACTACTGAATTTAGTCATGCCTCCCAAATAACTACTAATAAGTATTTACTAATTAAGGTTCAAGAAAAATAACTATGAAGTAACTACTACCCAGCATGCCCCCCCACACCCCGTATGGTCCACTGCTTCATGAGTGAGGTCTTTAAGAAGAAATAAACTTCAGAATGGAACCCCAAGTGCCTTGCCATTATTAACTAACTTACCTCAGGTAGGTTTACTATACAGTAGGCCTATGTGTGTCTGTATTAGGGTAAATTATATCAAAATAGGCAATGACTGAGGGGAAGTGAAAATACAGGGTACCCATGAATATTTAACAAAGAATTACTACATAGTTATGAAAAGAACTACTAAGAAATTACTGAGGGAAAGTGAAAATATAGGGAACCTATTAGTAATTAATAAAGAATTACTGCATAACTCTGAGGGAATTACCTAGAACTTGGAACAGTATTCTAAAGGGAAAATATAGGGAACCCATTAGTAATTAATACAGAATTACTACATAACTCTGAGGGAATTACCTAGAACTTGGAACAGTATTCTAAAGTGAAAATATAGGGAACCCATTAGTAATTAATACAGAATTACTACATAACTCTGAGGGAATTACCTAGAACTTGGAACAGTATTCTAAAGTGAAAATATAGGGAACCCATTAGTAATTAATACAGAATTACTACATAACTCTGAGGGAATTACCTAGAACTTGGAACAGTATTCTAAAGTGAAAATATAGGGAACCCATTAGTAATTAATACAGAATTACTACATAACTCTGAGGGAATTACCTAGAACTTGGAACAGTATTCTAAAGTGAAAATATAGGGAACCCATTAATGAACAATATAATAATCATCTGATATCAACTTTAAATACACAATCCAAGATGACAAATTATTAGAACATTGAAATTTATTGCAAAAAGTGTACATGAAAACATGTTTTCAAAAAAAAAAAAAAACTATAAAACAGGAGGTAAAAAAAAGAAAACATTGTTTTAAGTCCAAACCTGTTAGACCAAATAAAAAATAAAACTGACTATAAAAACTATAAAACGTCAACTCTCGATGCCTGAACTTCAACCTTGCCAAAACACACATGTGAACAAAAGTTATTTTTGTCTGTGACAGAGGTCAATTAGCTGGACATTTTTCTTTTTATCTTCAATCAAAGTTTGAAGTGGCTCTTTTTGCAAATTTCCCTGCATTTCTCTGCAAATTGTGACAGTTTTTGCCCTCTATGAAAATGTTCACGCAAGGTCTTGTAGGCTTCAGTGTCACACGCCTCCAGCTCCGCTATTGCTGCAGTGTCAACAATGGTTTTTCGGTCAATCCCACACTTGCGGTAAGCCAGGGTTTTGGTGACTGTACTGCAGGACCTTTTTATACCTCTGGATAACATGCTCTGGTAGAAACACTGGGAGAGAACAAAGGTGCATGATTGATAAGTGACTCAAATAAAATATTTCTCACACACACACAGTATATATTTATTTATTTATATAATGTTGTGGAAATTTCTTATACAATGTATTCTGATTGTATAAAGGAGTGAGTCCCACTGTTAAGATAGGTACAGGAATGTGTGGGACCTGGTATTTGCATAGGGGACATCTATTGTCTGTCCAGATGCAGATCAATGGGTTTTAGGACAGGATAGGAGAAGATATACAACAGGGGGAGTAAGGCCAGTTTGCCCCTTTGGGTAAACATTATTGCAGGAAGGATAAGGTGGGGGAAGATAGCATTTGACGTGTGTGATAGAACAAAGGGAAAGGTGTTTGATTGACATGAAACAGATGGCAGCATCTTACCACACCCCTTCTTCCTATGTAATAAATACTGTCGAAATGATGTTTTTATTTAGAAACTATCCACCGTTACTTTGTAACCTGTATACTTTCTCCTTGCAAGTTTCATTAAAACCGTTTATTGCGCAATTGATTTCTCCTGTCTTACCTACCATTTTCATAGACCTTTGGAATTTTAGAAATTGCCATCACAATAAACAGTGTCCCAAATAGTGTGCTTATACTTATTCACAAAATTGACATTAAAGGAATGTATTTTAAATATTAAATGACAGTTAAAAAAGTGATTTCTGATGCACGAAAATTAGTTCAAATCTCCCGGATTCTATAGCGAGCGCGCATGTGAGACAGAGACTGCGCTCCAAACCGCACAGAGCGGCACAAACCGGATAGTTTATTTATAGTTCGAGTACTGAAGCGTACGATCACACCGGTGTGATTAGAACGTATTGTTTAGAACGCATAATTAGAACGCCTAGGTACGAGTGACGTAACAATGGCTGGTCAGACCGCGCTGTTATTTACTCACATTTAGCTCAAACAGCGTTTATAACTTTATTTCCTGATTGTAATTGTTTCAAGACCAAACTATGATATTAACCAGGTAGCAAGCATAAAAAAGTGTTACTTACGTACCAACAGGCAGCCAACACTAGCAGTTAGATTTTCTACAATAAACATAATACACAAAAACGAATTATTTTAGCGACTACTATAGAGCATCTAACCATTTCCTGAAAGAACTGACAACCGGTCAAAAAGTTTCAAGTTACATTACCTGTTGAGGTTGCTGCTATGCTTTTTATCAACCAAAGATAAAGAAAGGTGAGTAACTCTAAGACCTGATGGTCATTTACATTTGCCAGTCTTTCGGACAGATTTGCCATCCTGGGAAAACTATGATCTTCATTTTAGCTGCACTGCATTACAGGTCACACTTTGTTAGCTAGCGGTTAGCTTACGTTTGCTAGCTAGCTACAGTTACACATAAACCAGCTTTTGCAGCTCTTTGAATTCGAGGCAAAAAGAGAAGCTTGCAATGCAATGTATTTAGTGTTCCTTACCTGGCTGGTTCAAAAACCCCTTAATGAAGAAAAAAATCATGTGTTCTGTGACGTCGCCCGGCATGGCGCAGCCGGGGCCCCACCCTGGAGCCAGGCCCGGGGTTGGGGCTCGTTCGCGAGCGCCTGGTGGCCGGGCCTTTCCCCATGGGGCCCGGCCGGGCCCAGCCCGAACGAGCGACATGGGGCCGCCCTCCCGTGGGCTCACCACCCACAGGAGGGACCATAAGGGGCCGGTGCAGAGAGGATCGGGCGGCAGTCGAAGGCGGGGGCCTAGACAACCCGATCCCCGGACACGGAAACTAGCTCTAGGGACGTGGAATGTCACCTCGCTGGCGGGGAAGGAGCCTGAGTTAGTGCGTGAGGTTGAGAGGTTCCGACTAGAGGTAGTCGGGATCACCTCTACGCACGGCTTGGGCTCTGGAACCACACTCCTTGAGAGAGGATGGACTCTATACCACTCTGGAGTTGCCCATGGTGAGAGGCGGCGGGCTGGTGTGGGTTTGCTTATAGCTCCCCAGCTCTGCCGCCATGTGTTGGAGTTTACCCCGGTGAACGAGAGGGTCGTTTCCCTGCGCCTACGGGTCGGGGATAGGTCTCTCACTGTTGTTTGTGCCTATGGGCCGAACGGCAGTGCAGAGTACCCGACCTTCTTGGAGTCTCTGGGAGGGGTGCTGGAAAGTGCTCCGACTGGGGACTCTATCGTTCTACTGGGGGACTTCAACGCCCACGTGGGCAATGACAGTGACACCTGGAGGGGCGTGATTGGGAGGAACGGCCCCCCTGATGTGCTAGTCACAGTTTGTCCATTACGAACTCCATGTTCAAGCATAAGGGTGTCCATCAGTGCACGTGGCACCAGGACACCCTAGGCCGCAGGTCGATGATCGACTTTGTTGTCGTTTCATCTGACCTGCGGCCACATGTCTTGGACACTCGGGTGAAGAGAGGGGCGGAGCTGTCAACTGATCACCACCTGGTTGTGAGTTGGATCCGATGGCGGGGGAGGAAGCTGGACAGACTCGGCAGGCCCAAGCGTACTGTAAGGGTCTGCTGGGAACGTCTGGCCGAGTCTCCTGTCAGAGAGATCTTTAACTCCCACCTCCGGCAGAGCTTTGACTGGATCCCGAGGGAGGCTGGAGATATTGAGTCCGAGTGGACCATGTTCTCCACCGCCATTGTCGAAGCGGCCGCTCGGAGCTGTGGGCGTAAGGTCTCCGGTGCCTGTCGAGGCGGCAATCCCCGAACCCGGTGGTGGACACCGGAAGTAAGGGATGCTGTCAAGCTGAAGAAGGAGTCCTATCAGGCCTGGTTGGCTTGTGGGACTCCAGAGGCAGCTGACGGGTACCGACAGGCCAAGCGGACTGCAGCCCGGGTGGTTGTGGAGGCAAAAACTCGGGCCTGGGAGGAGTTCGGTGAGGCCATGGAGAAGGACTATCGGCTGGCCTCGAAGAGATTCTGGCAAACCATCCGGCGCCTCAGGAGAGGGAAACAGTGCCCTACCAACGCTGTTTACAGTAGAGGTGGGCAGCTGTTGACCTCAACTGGGGATGTCGTCGGGCGGTGGAAGGAGTACTTCGAGGATCTCCTCAATCCCGCCTTCACGTCTTCCATTGAGGAAGCAGAGGATGAGGGCTCAGAGGTGGACTCGTCCATCACCCGGGCTGAAGTCACAGAGGTGGTCAAGAAACTCCTCAGTGGCAAGGCACCGGGGGTGGATGAGATCTGCCCTGAGTACCTCAAGTCTCTGGATGTTGTGGGGGTGTCTTGGCTGACACACCTGTGCAACATCGCGTGGCAGTCGGGGACAGTGCCTCTGGGATGGCAGACCGGGGTGGTGGTCCCTCTTTATAAGAAGGGGGACCGGAGGGTGTGTTCCAACTATAGGGGGATCACACTTCTCAGCCTCCCCGGGAAAGTCTATGCCAGGGTTCTGGAGAGGAGAATACGGCCGATAGTAGAACCTCGGATTCAGGAGGAACAGTGTGGTTTTCGTCCAGGCCGTGGAACACTGGACCAGCTCTATACCCTCTACAGGGTGATGGAGGGTTCATGGGAGTTTGCCCAACCAGTCCACATGTGTTTTGTGGATTTGGAGAAGGCATTCGACTGTGTCCCTCGCGGCATCCTGTGGAGAGTGCTTCGGGAATATGGGGTCCTGGGTCCTTTGCTAAGGGCTGTCAGGTCCCTGTACGACCGAAGCAGGAGCTTGGTCCGCATTGCCGGCAGTAAGTCAGACTTGTTCCCTGTGCATGTTGGACTCCGGCAGGGCTGCCCTTTGTCACCGGTTCTGTTCGTAATTTTTATGGACAGAATTTCTAGGCGCAGCCAGGGGCCGGAGGGTGTCAGGTTTGGGGACCACACGATTTCGTCACTGCTCTTTGCGGATGATGTTGTCGTGTTGGCCCCTTCAAGCCAGGACCTTCAGCATGCACTTGGACGGTTTGCAGCCGAGTGTGAAGCGGTGGGGATGAAAATCAGTACCTCCAAATCCGAGGCCATGGTCCTCAGTCGGAAAAGGGTGGCTTGCCCACTTCAGGTTGGTGGAGAGTGCCTGCCTCAAGTGGAGGAGTTTAAGTATCTAGGGGTCCTGTTCACGAGTGAGGGAAGGATGGAACGGGAGATTGACAGACGGATCGGTGCAGCTTCTGCAGTAATGCGGTCGATGTATCGGTCTGTCGTGGTGAAGAAAGAGCTGAGCCGCAAGGCGAAGCTCTCGATTTACCGGTCAATCTACGTTCCTACTCTCACCTATGGTCATGAGCTTTGGGTCATGACCGAAAGGACAAGATCCCGGATACAGGCGGCCGAAATGAGCTTTCTCCGCAGGGTGGCTGGGCGATCCCTTAGAGACAGGGTGAGAAGCTCGGTCACCCGGGAGGAGCTCAGAGTAGAGCCGCTGCTCCTCCACATCGAGAGGGGTCAGCTGAGGTGGCTTGGGCATCTGTTTCGGATGCCTCCGGAACGCCTTCCTGGGAAGGTGTTCCGGTCCCGTCCCACCGGGAAGAGACCCCGGGGAAGACCTAGGACACGCTGGAGGGACTATGTCTCCCGGCTGGCCTGGGAACGCCTCGGTGTCCCCCCGGAAGAGCTGGAGGAAGTGTCTGGGGAGAGGGAAGTCTGGGCATCCCTGCTTAGACTGCTGCCCCCGCGACCCGGCCCCGGATAAGCGGAAGATGATGCTATGCTATGCTATGCTATACCTGGCTGGCAAAGTGACTGTTCATGTCAACCGTCTGAACGCCACTCAATGCATGTAGCTAACGTGGAGTTAATCCAGTCAGTTTGTTTTGGTAGGGTTCATGCACAATAGCTCAATTGGCAGATCTAGCAGCGAACCGATGGCGCAAACTAAAACAGTATTCTGATAGTACTTCTAACTTTGGCAATATGGTTGTGATAACCGTCATGCTAATAAAGTTGAATTGAATTGGTATGGACCTTATTCACCGCGCCTCCATCTTAAAATCCAAAACGAGGCTGGGGGGTACACTCTAACCGGAAGTTCATTGACAGAGCGCAGCAGCGGGCGTCTATCATCATGGCGATACCTTTGTGGACATCAAATCTTGTCTTCCCAACATAACAGTGGACAATGTCGAAAAATGGGCCAATAAGGACTGCATGATTCCCCGGGCTGTTTTGCTTAAAGGATACAGCAACTGGATCGAGGGATATGTGCACAAAGTGGAAGGTAATGCACGGACGATCACAGCTTTTTTTCTGAAATCAGCATTAGTTAACGTTACTGTTGAAGTTAGCTTGTTAGCTAGATAAAACAACAGGACGTGACAACATTACAAGCTGATGCAAAGCATTGTTAAGATATATTAACCACACCAGCCTGACTGTTATTTTGAGTGTTAACAATAAATTATTTTGCCGACAGTCAAGACGAGCGAGACAGTCAGTGTGAGAGCTAAGTCTTTTCGCTCAATGCGAAAAAACGAGGCACCTTACAACATTCAGGTATCATGACTGTGGATAAACTGCTCGGTTTGTGGCGTGGTGCCACTGTTAGAACAAATACGCTTGCTGTTTATCCACTGTTTATACGTAGTTGTGTGCTTAACATGGTCTAGATCATAGACTGTAAAAATAATGGACGACGCCCTTTCGCTCTTTTCCATTGGTTAAAAATGAAGCCACCAGTGTCCTGATACGGCGCTGACATCTTGGACTTGCGTCTGCGCAGATAGCGATCTTGGGACCAGTTCTGCGCAGTAGTTATGCGCAGTAGCGAGAAGGAAGTAAAGCCGCGAAATCAACGGCCCCACCCCTGTGCCCCGCCCTCACTCTCCCTCGCAGAATGCGCATACCGTAATCAATCGCAAGTCCAAGTACAGTACAACCTTTGCTTGTTAAACCTAGACGATATGTTATAGCCTAACTTACATCATGTTTAACCTTAATTTAGAATAGGCCTAATACAAAAATAATTGGTAACTTCTAGCTAACGATCACCTGCTAGCTATTAACAAGGCTTGTTGTCTTTTAGCTAACGTTAGCTAGCCCATTACATTTATTTACTAATTAAATAGCTTATAAATTTAACTTACCGAAAAAAATTCAAAGATCGATTGGAAATGCCAGATCGGTTAGCACAATGTACTGCAGAACAACCCATTATGTCAGTGTGAAATTATATCAATTATAGAAATTTAGAGATTAAATGTATAGTTCCAATCTCCTCAGTCCTCCGAAGATTCAGTGGCTCCTCGGCTCAGATAGCTGTCAATCACAGCTGTGAATCACGACGTCACACCACCGTTTTTAGAGCATTAAATAACTAACTAAAAACCAACTTATTTTAAAAACAAACTCTTGAATTTACATTAGCGTGATACAAACTACAGTAAATGACAGAAACCAGCTTCGGAAAAAGGATATTTGAAGGGTAATTTAATTGTTTAGTTGGTCTCGCGTCCCATTGAATAACATGGGGAGGGCGGGGTTTATGACTTATACTGGGACCACTCACCAGGGGGCGATCGAGACGTTTTGGCTTCACTTTTCAGGGCTTGTGCGGCACGCTTGGTCTAGATTAGCAATGGTTATTATCATAAACAGGCACAGATCACGTCTTGTTTATAATTTGCTGTAAGACACGCTACCCACGTTAGCTGACCAGGCTAGTAAAAAGAGCAACTACTTGCTTAACGTTACCCCCGAATCAGCCCTTCGCTTGTTATAACTTAAAAAGGACCGGTTCGTGGCTAATCAAGTCATGTCTATTTAGCCAGAAGGTTTAGCTAGCTATCTCTATGACAGTTAACAAAAATATGGCTAACGTTAGCATCGTAAACTAATGTTAATATCTTACCTTGAAATGGCGACCGGGATCTCTTCTTATATTATGAATCCATTCACGGCAAAATACAGGATCTTTTGGGAAACGATGGAATGTTTGACTTGTATAGGATTTCTTTCTCTTTGAAGATGTACATTTGGGAACACAACAATGCGGTGGCATTGTAGGTAACGTTATGACAGATGGGCAGGCCAACGTTACTTCCGTACCCCACAGCCTCGTTTTGGTTTAAAGGAAGTGACGTGGGTGAATAAGGCGAAATTTTGTTGAGAAAAAAGTCCTACGTAATCTTAAAAAAATCTACCTTTTCACTGATCGCATTTGTCAATTACTAAATGCAAGAATCGGAATTTAGAATTTTTTGAGAGCTTCTGAATAATTACGTAAAACAATTTACACACCACCTATTGCCTGATAGATTGCGTATGTTTTATTGATACAACAAGTGAAGCGTTTCAGTATCTTTCTCGCCGCGATCTTTAGAAATAGGACAGCATTTTTAAGATTGGTTCATAATTATTCAATATACATTTTTAACAGTTACTACCGGTAGAAGTTTGTTAATATAATTTAAATAAAAAAATAGATGCATAACTAGTAAGCAGCATGGTGTTTTTGGGAAGCTGCAGATTAAATGTATTGTGACGTCACAATCAAAGTCTGGAACTCTGAGTGAGTGCTGAACTCACGCGCAAAAAAACTCACTCTGGGGGGCCGTTAAGGCATATTTGAAACTCACGCGTGAAAAGGTTAAACTGGTAACGTTAATCAACCAGAAATTTGCCCAGCGCTGGTGGCATAGCTCCATCTTCGGTCAGGGAGTGAATTAGAATTGAATCCAGCCCAGGCAGAGCTCTGATTCAGCCCATACTTAGGCCACACCAAATAACATGTAAAATAAGTTACACAGTGCGTTCTAAAACACTAAACAATTCTGTTATTGATGTAGCTACTATATTTGCGGTGTTTTGAAGTGGGCACAATTAAATCACGTTAACAAAACCGCATGTTGATTACTGGTTTAGCTAGCTCAATAGCAAGGTGACCTTACAAAACTGGATGAAGTTCATATACCGGTAGGTAATAATAGACTGTAAAAAAAAGTTGCATATTCTTAAAATCTGCTGTTTCAGTATTACCAGTCTGTCTCTCTGTCTGTGTCTCTGTCTCTCTGTGTGAAATATTTTATTTGAGTCAATCATGCACCTTTGTTCTCTCCCAGTGTTTCTACCAGAGCATGTTATCCAGAGGTATAAAAAGGTCCTGCAGTACATCGATAAGGGAGTCACCAAAACCCTGGCTTACCGCAAGTGTGGGATTGACCGAAAAACCATTGTTGACACTGCAGCAATAGCGGAGCTGGATGCGTGTGACACTGAAGCCTACAAGACCTTGCGTGAACATTTTCATAGAGGGCAAAAACTGTCACAATTTGCAGAGAAATGCAGGGAAATTTGCAAAAAGAGCCACTTCAAACTTTGATTGAAGATAAAAAGAAAAATGTCCAGCTAATTGACCTCTGTCACAGACAAAAATAACTTTTGTTCACATGTGTGTTTTGGCAAGGTTGAAGTTCAGGCATCGAGAGTTGACGTTTTATAGTTTTTATAGTCATTTTTTTTTTTTATTTGGTCTAACAGGTTTGGACTTAAAACAATGTTTTCTTTTTTTTACCTCCTGTTTTATATATATATTTTTTTTTTTTTGAAAACATGTTTTCATGTACACTTTTTGCAATAAATTTCAATGTTCTAATAATTTGTCATCTTGGATTGTGTATTTAAAGTTGATATCAGATGATTATTATATTGTTCATTAATGGGTTCCCTATATTTTCACTTTAGAATACTGTTCCAAGTTCTAGGTAATTCCCTCAGAGTTATGTAGTAATTCTGTATTAATTACTAATGGGTTCCCTATATTTTCACTTTAGAATACTGTTCCAAGTTCTAGGTAATTCCCTCAGAGTTATGTAGTAATTCTGTATTAATTACTAATGGGTTCCCTATATTTTCACTTTAGAATACTGTTCCAAGTTCTAGGTAATTCCCTCAGAGTTATGTAGTAATTCTGTATTAATTACTAATGGGTTCCCTATATTTTCCCTTTAGAATACTGTTCCAAGTTCTAGGTAATTCCCTCAGAGTTATGTAGTAATTCTGTATTAATTACTCATGGGTTCCCTATATTTTCCCTTTAGAATACTGTTCCAAGTTCTAGGTAATTCCCTCAGAGTTATGCAGTAATTCTTTATTAATTACTAATAGGTTCCCTATATTTTCACTTTCCCTCAGTAATTTCTTAGTAGTTCTTTTCATAACTATGTAGTAATTCTTTGTTAAATATTCATGGGTACCCTGTATTTTCACTTCCCCTCAGTCATTGCCTATTTTGATATAATTTACCCTAATACAGACACACATAGGCCTACTGTATAGTAAACCTACCTGAGGTAAGTTAGTTAATAATGGCAAGGCACTTGGGGTTCCATTCTGAAGTTTATTTCTTCTTAAAGACCTCACTCATGAAGCAGTGGACCATACGGGGTGTGGGGGGGCATGCTGGGTAGTAGTTACTTCATAGTTATTTTTCTTGAACCTTAATTAGTAAATACTTATTAGTAGTTATTTGGGAGGCATGACTAAATTCAGTAGTTATTGATTAGTTAATTGTTACTTAACACAATAAAAAACTCGATATTACATACTGATTAGTTAACACATGTTCCTTAGTAGTTAATAGTAGTTACTGAAGTGTTCATAGATAAATACTTATTAGTTCTGCAATAATTCCTAATGAACTATGCATTAAGTAAGATACAGTATTCTAAAGTGTTACCGAATTCAATTGAAAAACAAACTGAAATCTTTCAGGGGGAAAAATAAAAAACTCACAATAGCCTGGTTGCATAAGTGTGCACACCCATAAACAAATACTTTGTTGAAGCACCTTTTAATTGTATTATTCTTTTTGGGTAGGAGTCTATTAGCATGGCACATCTTGATGTGGCAATATTTGCCCACTCTTCTTTGCAAAAGAGCTCCAAATCTGTCAGATTGCAAGGAGATCTCCTGTGCACAGCCCTCTTCCGATCACCCCACAGATGTTCAACTGGATTCAGCTCTGGGCTCTGGCTGGGCCATTCCAAAACGTTAATCTTCTTCTGGTGAAGCCATGCTTTTGTGTATTAGGATGTGTGCTTTGTGTCATTGTCGTGCTGAAAGGTGAACTTCCTCTTTCTAACAGATGCCTGAAGGTTTTGTGACAAAATTGCCTGGTATGTGTTTATAATTCCCTCCACCATGATTAAGGCCCCGGTTCCAGCTGAAGAAAAACAGCCTCAAAGCATTATGCTGCCACCACCATGCCTCACTGTGGGTATGGTGTTCTTTGGGTGATGTGCAGTGTTGTTTTTCTGCCAAACATACCTTTTGGAATTATGGCCAAAAAGTTCAACCTTGGTTTCATCAGACCATAATACATTTTCCCACATGCTTTTGGGAGATTTGATGTTTGTTTTTGCAAACTTCAGCCGGGCTTGGATGTTTTTCTTTGTAAGAAAAGGCTTCCATCTTGCCCCATACCCTATAGCCCATTCAAATGAAGAATAGGAGAGATTGTTGTCACATGTAGCACACAGCCAGTACTTGCCAGAATTTCCTGCAGTTCCTTTAATGTTGCTGTAGGCCTCTTGGAAGCCTCCCTGACCAGTTTTCTTCTCGTCTTTTCATCAATTTTGGAGAGACGTCCAGTTCTTGGTAATGTCTCTGTTGTGCCATATTTTCTCCACTTGATGATGACTGTCTTCACTGTGTTCCACGGTATATCTAATGCTTTGGAAATTATTTTGTACCCTTCTTCTGACTGATATCTATCAACAATGAGATCCCTCTGATGTATTGGAAGCTCTCTGCAGACCATGGCTTTTGCTCTGAGATGCAACTAAGAAAATGTCAGGAAAATCCCACTAGAACAGCAGAACTTTATTTGTGATTAATCAGAGTCACTTTTAATGATGGCAGGTGTGTAATGACTTCTATTTAACATGAGTTTGAATGTGATTGGTTAATTCTGAACACAGACACATCCCCAGGTATATGAGTGTGTGCACACTTATGCAACCAGTTTATTGCAAGGTTGTTATTTTTCCCTTTTCCCCTTGGAAGATTTCAGTTTGTTTTTCAATTGAATTGTTCACATTATAGGTCACATTAAAAGTGGAAAAGGTTCTGACATGATTTATCTTTTTATATCCACTATAACTCTAATTGTAGCCAAATTAACATGGTCAAGAAAGAAATAAAAGTCAAGGAAAAACTTTCAAAATGGTCTGGGAAATCAATATTGTACAGGTGCAGAATTAACATTGTAAAGTCTTTCATCTTGTGAAAGCTCATATATTTTCTCACCTACCAAAAATTACTTTAAGAAAATAAACAAAATGCATGTAACCTTTGTCTGGGGTACTACTAGAGAAGTTACTAAACAAAACTTGATGCATGAAAGTAAGATCAACAGAGGCTGAGTCACAATAGAAATTGGAAAGAAACACTCTAAAAGTAGTCAGTTGGAGTCGCTCTGTTAAAACGAAAAAGTGTCCAATGTCAGAGTGTTATGATGGTAAAACACTACACTACTTGTTAATTAACTGTCTTAGGTGAAAGGATTTGTGGAGTGATAGGCGTACAACAGAATTCAAATAAATGAAAAATAACTTACATTTAAAGAACAACTGTCAACAGTTAAAAGGAATATATATTCTATGATTATATGTATAATTAAATGTATATTGTTGAAAACAATATTTGTGATTAATCAGAGTTACTTTAAATGATGGCAGGTGTTTAATAATTTCTATTTAACATGAGTTTGAATGTGATTGGTTAATTCTGAACACAGCCACATCCCCAGTTATAATAGGGTGTGCACATTTATGCAACCAGGTTATTGTAAGGTTTTTATTTTTCTCTCTCATAGTGGTCAGTTTGTTTTTCAATTTAATTGTTCACATTATAGCTCACATTAAAAGTGGAAAAGTTTCTGAAATGATTTATCTTTTTCTCATTCTTTTACAACACAAAAACCTGGCATTTTAACAGGGGGGTGTAGACTTTTTATACCCACTCTATCGAGTTGTGACATTTCTTTAGAAGTAGTCCTAAAAATAAAGATTATACCCAAAATAATTAGAATATTTTCTAATGACTGGACATTTTTTGTAGATCACCCAGTAATATTGTCTGTATATCCATCTGAAAAGATATGCCATGACCCTGTAACCAGCTTTGAACATAAATTCTGCAGCCACTGGACAGTACTAGAACAAATTATTGATTCTGTTTCTATATGACAAAGTCTGCACAGTGCTGATTGTTTCATTCCCCATATATTTAGCAAATGCTTTGTTACAAGGATTTTATATAATTATTCAAACTGGAAATATCAATAGTTGTTTTGTATATTAGACCAAGCCAGGGAAGTGGGATATCAAAAATGAAATGTCTTCCCATTCATTCATTCATCTTCTTCTGCTTATCCAGGGCCGGGTCGCGGGGGTAGCAGTCTAAGCAGAGATGCCCAGACTTCCCTCTCCCTAGATACTTCCTCTAGCTCTTCCGGGGGGACACTGAGGCCAGGCCAGCCGGGAGACATAGTCCCTCCAGCGTGCCCTAGGTCTTCCCTGGGGTCTCCTTCCCGGGAAGGCGTTCAGGAGACATCCAGAACAGATGCCCAAGCCACCCCTCTCGATGTGGAGGAGCAGCGGCTCTACTCTGAGCTCCTCCTGGGTGACCGAGCTTCTCACCCTATCGCCCGGCCACCCTGCGAAGAAAGCTCATTTCGGCCGCCTGTATCCGGGATCTTGTCCTTTCGGTCATGACCCAAAGCTCATGACCATAGGTGAGAGTAGGAACGTAGATTGACCGGTAAATCGAGAGCTTCGCCTTGCGGCTCAGCTCTTTCTTCACCACAACAGACCGATACATCGACCGCATTACTGCAGAAGCTGCACCGATCCGTCTGTCTATTTCCCGTTCCATCCTTCCCTCACTCGTGAACAAGACCCCTAGATACTTAAACTCCTCCACTTGAGGCAAGAACTCTCCACCAACCTGAAGTGGGCAAGCCACCCTTTTTCGACTGAAGACCATGGCCTCAGATTTGGAGGTACTGATTTTCATCCCAACCGCTTCACACTCGGCTGCAAACCGTCCAAGTGCATGCTGAAGATCCTGGTTTGAAGGGGCCAACACGACAACATCAACCGCAAAGAGCAGAGACGAAATCGTGTGGTCCCCAAACCTGACACCCTCCGGCCCCTGGCTGCGCCTAGAAATTCTGTCCATAACAATTACGAACAGAACCGGCGACAAAGGGCAGCCCTGCCGGAGTCCAACATGCACTGGGAACATGTCTGACTAACTGCCGGCAATGCGAACCAAGCTCCTGCTTCGGTCGTACAGGGACCTGACAGCCCTTAGCAAAGGACCCAGGACCCCATACTCCCAAAGCACCCTCCACAGGATGCCACGAGGGACACAGTCGAATGCCTTCTCCAAATCCACAAAACACATGTGGATTGGTTGGGCAAATTCCCATGAACCCTCCATCACCCTGTAGAGGGTATAGAGCTGGTCCAGTGTTCCACGGCCTGGACGAAAACCACACTGTTCCTCCTGAATCCGAGGTTCTACTATTGACCATATTCTCCTCTCCAGTACACTGGCATAGACTTTCCCCGGGAGGCTGAGAAGTGTGATCCCTCTGTAGTTGGAACACACCCTCCGGTCCCCCTTCTTAAAAAGAGGGACCACCACCCCGGTCTGCCATCCCAGAGGCACTGTCCCCGACCGCCACACGATGCTGCAGAGGCGTGTCAACCAAGACAGCCCCACAACATCCAGAGACTTGAGGTACTCAGGGCGGATCTCATCCACCCCCGGTGCCTTGCCACCAAGGAGTTTCTTGACTACCTCAGTGACTTCAGCCCGGGTGATGGACGAGTCCACCTCTGAGCCCTCAGCCTCTGCTTCCTCAATGGAAGACGTGACGGCGGGATTGAGGAGATCCTTGAAGTACTCCTTCCACCGCCCGACGACATCCCCAGTTGAGGTCAACAGCTGCCCACCTCCACTGTAAACAGCGTTGGTAGGGCACTGTTTCCTCCTGAGGCGCCGGACAGTTTGCCAGAATCTCTTCGAGGCCAGCCGATAGTCCTTCTCCATGGCCTCACCGAACTCCTCCCAGGCCCGAGTTTCTGACTCCACAACCACCCGGGCTGCAGTCTGCTTGGCCTGCCGGTACCCGTCAGCTGCCTCAGCAGTCCCACAAGCCAACCAGGCCTGATAGGACTCCTTCTTCAGCTTGACGGCATCCCTTACTTCCGTAAGGCACCGGAGACCTTACGGCCACTGCTCCGAGCGGCCGCTTCGACAATGGAGATGGAGAACATGGTCCACTCGGACTCAATATCTCCAGCCTCCCTCGGGATCCAGTCGAAGCTCTGCCGGAGGTGGGAGTTAAAGATCTCTCTGACAGGAGACTCGGCCACACGTTCCCAGCAGACCCTTACAGTACACTTGGGTCTGCCGAGTCTGTCCAGCTTCCTCCTCCGCCATCGGATCCAACTCACCACCAGGTGGTGATGAGTTGACAGCTCCCCCCCCCTCTTTACCCGAGTGTCCAAGACATACGGCCGCAGGTCAGATGAAACGACAACAAAGTCGATCATCAACCTACGGCCTAGGGTGTCCTGGTGCCACGTGCACTGATGGACACCCTTATGCTTGAACATGGTGTTCGTTATGGACAAACTGTGACTAGCACAGAAGTCCAATAACTGAACACCGCTCGGGTTCAAATCAGGGGGGACGTTCCTCCCAATCACGCCCCTCCAGGTGTCACTGTCGTTGCCCACGTGGGCGTTGAAGTCACCCTTATGGTCCCTCCTGCAGGTGGTGAACCCACGGGAAGGCGGCCCCACGTCGCTCCTTCGGGCTGAGCCCGGCCGGACCCCGTGGGGAAAGGCCCGGCCACCAGGTGCTCGCATACGAGCCCCAACCCCGGGCCTGACTCCAGGGTGGGGCCCCGGCTGCGCCATACCTGGGCGAAGTCACGGTCCTCAAAATGTTTTCCATCATTAAAGGGAAATGTCTTCCCAACTATTTTCAATTGCACATGGCATTGCAGTCAGACCTTTTGTTGTTAGATGGAAGAGAGATATTTTCTTGTTTACATTTGTTAATTTAAGCCATGCTTAGTTTTTTATAGCTGGGAGGCAAAGTAATTCTATCCTTTCTTGGTGATTTAATTTTATTTTCCATTTTTGTGGTAATGCAGCAATGAGCTGGTTTTATTTTTGAAGCAAACATATTTCTCCAAAGATTCTCTAAATTGCTCATGTGAAAGTATTTTTTTGGCTATTTTTCATCCAAAGATGGACCGAGGGGCCCTTGTATAGGTTTTGGACGAGTCTTGGTAAGAGTTGAGGTGGAACTGGGGGGCCCTGGTTTGGTATGGGCTGAGGTTGAACCAAGGGACCCTAGAATGGGTTAGGGAAGGCCCCTGGTAAGGGTTAAGGTGGAGCCCTGGTAATCAGGGTGCACTTGATGGACTGAACGGCCCACATATTTAAGTGCTATCGGTCTATCTATCTACATTTTGCATTCAGTAGATTTTCACAGGCTTCAGATCCTTATCGGCCATTGGACCTCATAGCCCAAGGCCCCTAATGGTTAGAGGCCCCTGGGCCCAGCCCCCATTTGCATGGTCCTTAATCCAGCCCTGGTCATAGGTCATTCCTTATAATAAAACATATGAAATTAAATGGCATAGTCTCTATTATTTTCCTCCATTTCTGTTGATTCTCGTTCTCTAGAAATAAAAAATCTATGCCTTAAAAATCTATTCCTAAAACTTCTACTGGTCTACCAAATCTCAATACAGTAAGTCACCTTCATTCCACATGTCTGTCATGAATTTCTAATGGACCTAGCAAACTCAATGACAGCTTAATGAAAGAACATATCCGCATAAAGGTATTCTACAAATGCATGTCTGCTCTAATATAACTCCACCCTTCTTGGTTCACTCCCACTCCACTTACATACTCGGGTCTAGCAGGCCCTGACTATATCATTCTCAGTGAGTTGTGACAGGTTTTACTACTTCAGTTAGTGCGCATTCATGAGAATGTGCTCCCCCTAGTGTTGCACAAAGTGACCGACTTATACACAGAATATAGAATTCATAGAATTTGTAACTTTCCCCTAACACCAATCAGTATGCGGAAACATGCTTCCTTAAGGGTTTTTGAGCCAGGCCAATCGTGTTGAACATTCAAGGTGAGTATGTCTTTGTTGGCAGTTGGCTTGTTTGTTGGCGATTGCCTTGGACTAATGGTCCCCCTAAAAATAAGTTTACAGATGTTTCAGCCAAACCAGAATATACCCATAAAAAAACATTTGATGAAATCAAAGGGTAATTTAGTTTTTTAGCACTACAGTTGTTGCTTTAAATTGTGGGTTATAGCAAAGTCTGACTCAGGGTATACTTCAGATTTTAACATATACTTTGATAGTTTTCATTGTTGAGTGATCCTTGTAACAACAAAATTGTGGAGGCCTCAATGCATGTAAGACATTGAATAAACAATAACTACTGTCAGATATTTTTCTGAGAACCTGGCATGTCAGTTGGGTGTAGTCGAAATTTACCCATAAGCCTCTAGCTCTTCAGTCCTCATTATTTCATGTAACCCACATACCTGAAATGCAGGAATCAACTATGAACTGTAAGCTATGCAACATAAAAATCTGATGAGAAAATAAGTAGGATGTAGCGGTAACAGATTTGCTCAGTTTGCAGTAGAAATTGTTTTCTTACCTGGCACTCAGTAAGGACAACCTACTACACGCGGAAATCTATGTCTTGAAACATTGTTTGTTTCTCCCTCCTTTAAATTTTTTCTCCACAGGCATTATAATTTAAGTTTATAAAACTACCCAGGACCTCCACATCTGGCTTCCTTAACTTCAGCATCATCTGAGACCAGCCATCAACTGAAGCCAATATTGAGAACTGAGTGCTCCGTGGTGTCTGTTAGGGAAACTAACAGAAGTTTACCAATGGTAATTTGAATGCATAGAGATACAGAGGCAGGATCCTGAGGCCCATTGTTCTGCCATTCATCTAACGTCATCGCCTCATGTTTTAGCATTATGTATGGCCCAAGGTTGAAAGGAACTTTACATAATTCCTGGAAACTGCACTTTTTCCAAGGCCTGCATACTCACCAGATCGTGAGCATGTTTGGGATTCTCTGGATTGATATGTATGCCAGCGTGTTCCAGTTCTAACCAATATCCTGCTACTTTACTCAGGGATTGAAGTTGAGTGGGAAAACAAATGTGTTGGATGTGTCGAAAAGAAAAATCCCATACGGAAAAAAAATGTCTTTTAAATATATTTTTGAATACATTTGGAAAATATATTTCCGAACACTTTTGAAAAATATATTCCTGAATACATTTGGTAAATATATGTCAAAATGTTTGAAATTTGCCGCTTAAATATGTTTGTAAAACATTTATTTAATGCATTTTTTAAATGCATGTCTAAATACATCGGACTATCGGCAAGGTAGTGTTTCGAACCACTACTCCAAAAAATATTTGGTTGCTAGGAGAGGCAAGTAGTGGTATTACCAAGTTTACCTAAGTACGTTAGACTATATTTGTGATTAAGATGAAATGTATTTTGGTAATGTACACCTCTATAAAATGTGTTTCAAACCCCTAAATGTGATATAATCAGTACGTCTGTAATTACATTTAATCTTTTTACTTTCACAGGACCTGAAAAATGCATTTTAATATGGGCTTCAAAATAAATGTTGTAATGTATTTTCTATAATACATTACAATTTTAATGAAAGCATTGTTGACGGTGAAATACATTTGGACAAAACTGGAATGTATTTATACATTTTCAAGTACCTTTCGGAATAAAAGCTGAAATACATTTGGATAACTAAAATGTATTTTGAATAAAGATAAACGTATGTATACATTTTTAAATACATTTCAGAATAAAAGGTGAAATACATTTTGATACCTGAAATGTATTTTGAATTAAGGTAAAAGTATTCGACATATATTCAGCATACATTTTGCATTGCAAAAATATATTTATTTTCCATATGGGATATGATGGTGATAAAACGTGCTCAGAGTTTATTGGTTGCATTGCTGATTAAATCAAGGGGAAAATGTTGGAAGGGATGTAACAGGCAAAATAATTAGCCATCCACAGCAGATAGAGAGCCAGCTCTAGGGATGGGCATTACAAGTCTTTTTGGTGAGCCGGCTCTTCTGGTTCTATTCACCTGAAAGAGCCGGCTCACTTCGCTCCTGAACCCAGAGTGTAACATTTTATGGAATAGCTATAGCTAGTGAACTAGATAGCAAGATAGCTATAAAGTAACAAGGTGCACGTGCAATGCTACACACTCCAAAACAAATCAATGGATGTAACATTACTTTAGACAGCAAGATTGATATTACATCAGAACAGTTTATTCTACCTGTTTAGTAATAGGAAAGCAAGCTCAAGCAGTTTTCGACGTTGTCGCCACCTCTGAAATGCCAGGCCCATGTTGATATGTGTTTTCACCCCCTTTCTGATGCTTTCTATTTTCGAAAATAAAAAGGCATCACTCGGCTGTCTCTTGGGCTTACTGGCTGGAGATGCAGGAAAGGGTGGCGGTCATTTAATTGCAGCATCTCGTTCTGCTATTCTTGGTATCATGTTTTTTTATTTGGGGGTTGCGCATCCACAAGTGGTAGGAGGAGGAAGTCTGCATCATATCACCTGACTTCTAGCGTCATAGGTCTAAAATTCATACCAAACCAAGGGTTTTTTATATAGCATTTCAAAGCAACTCTTCTCTGGGGCTCATTGAATGTATCCTACAAGTTTAGGGTGGCCAATAACAGCAATTTCAATGCAAGAAAGTGACACATTATATCTTTACAAATACATTGGAACACAATGGAAAAAGTGCAAATCTTGAATTAAAACATGAAAACCAAGACTAATAATGTTACAGCATGAAATTCATTCAAAAATTTTACATCTTACCTTTCCTATTTATTCAGTTGATATCAGTTTTTTTAATTTTACGTAACACTACTGGAAAAATATATGTGGAACACAAAATCGTCTTCTAAAATATTTTTTGATTCTGAAGTGCAGATATACAGTTTTTTGGTGAGTAAGTTGTCATCTTGTCTGCAAATAACTGTTGTTTGAACCAAATTAACAGCTCCTTTCACCAATGTTTTTAACAGCTCCTTTCATCAACTTTTATTAAACTTTAGTTACACAGATGCAACCCCATTTCCAAAACAGTTGGGACACTTTGTAAAGTATACAGAAAAACAGAATGCAGTAATGTGTATATAATTTAAAACCTATGTTCAATAGAAAATAGTACAAAGACAACATAACAAATGTTGCAACTGAGAAATATATGCCCAAATAAAATTTGATGCCAACAACACAATTCAAGAAACCTGGGACAGGTACAACAAAAGACTGTAAACGTTTGGGTATAAAAAGAGCATCCCAGAGAGGAGTCTTTAAGAAATAAAGATGGGGAGGGGTTCACCACTCTGTGAAAGACTGCACATGGCAAATAGTGCCACAATTTAAGAATAATGTTTCTCAAAGTAAAAATGCAAAGAGTTTGGGGATCTCATCATCTACGGTACAGAATATCATTAAAAGGTTCAGAGGATCCACAGAAATCTCGGTACGCAAGGGACTTTTTTTTATTGTTTTCATGGACGCCGCATCCACTGGACTAAAGAGGAGAGGGACCATCTGGGATGCGTGACTAGTGCACATGGCATGGGTGACTTGCACATCAGTGAACACACCAGTAATGCTGAACAATATACACAGGTTTTGGAGCAACATATTCTGCCATCCAGATGATGTCTTGTTCAGGGAAGGCCTTGCTTATTTCAACAAAACAATGCTAAACCACATTCTGCATGTATTACAACAGCATGGCTTCATAGTAAAAGAGTCTGGGTGCTAAACTGGCCTGCCTGCAGTCCAGACTTGTCAGCCATTGAAAACATTTGGCGCATTACGAAACAAAATATATTACAAAGGAGACTCCGAACTGTTGAGCAGCTGAAATCCTATATCAAGCAAGAATGGGAAAACATTTCACTTTCAAAACAACAGCACATGGTCTTTTCAGTTCCCAAACTGAGATGCAACATAGTGTTAAACATGCTCCTGTCACAACTTTTTTGAAACACATTGCTGGTGTCACATTCAAAATTAGGCATGTATTTTGGCCAAAACAATAACATTTCTCAGTTTCAACTTAATATGTTGTCTTTGTACAATATTTAATTAAATGTAGGGATAAATGATTTCCACATCATTTCATTGTGTTTTTATTGGTATTTTATGCAGCATCCTTTTTTAGAAACAAGTGGGAAGAAAGTGTTGTACATAAATCTTTTGTTAAATTACAGACATTGTATGTGCCATGATACTGTCCGCTTTCAACTAAAATCAGTTAGAATTTGTTTTAAAACAGTTTCTGAAGAGATCAGTTTGACTGATGACCAATAAGCATCTTGTTTTCAACAATAAACAGTTAATTATACATATAATCATAAAATACATATTCCTTTTAACTGGTGACAGTTATTCTTAAAAAATCATTTATTTGAATTCTATTGTACTCATATCACTCCACAAATCATTTCACCTAAGACAGTTAATTAACAAGTAGTGTAGTGTTTTACCATCATAACACTCTGACATTGGACACTTTTTTGTTTTTACAGAGCTACTCCAACTGACTATTTTTAGAGTGTTTCTTTCCAATTTCTATTGTGACTAAGCCTCTGTGGATCTTCCTTTCATGCATCAAGTTTTGTTTAGTAACTTCTCTAGTAGTACCCCAGACAAAGGTTACATGCATTTTGTTTATTTTCTTAAAGTAATTTTTGGTAAGTGAGAAAATATATGAGCTTTCACAAGAAATACTTTACAATGTTAATTCTGCACCTGTACAACATTGATTTCCCAGACCATTTTGAAAGTTTTTCCTTGACTTCTATTTCTTTCTTGACCATGTTAATTTGGCTACAATTAGAGTTATAGTGGATATGAAAAGATAAATCATGTCAGAACCTTTTCCACTTTTAATGTGACCTATAATGTGAACAATTCAATTGAAAAACAAACTGAAATCTTCCAAGGGAAAAAGGGAAAAATAACAACCTTGCAATAAACTGGCTGCATAAGTGTGCACACACTCATATACCTGGGGATGTGTCTGTGTTCAGAATTAACCAATCACATTCAAACTTAAATAGAAGTCATTGCACACCTGCCATCATTAAAAGTGACTCTGATTAATCACAAATAAAGTTCTGCTGTTCTAGTAGGATTTTCTTGACATTTTCTTAGTTGCATCTCAGAGCAAAAGCCATGGTCCACAGAGAGCTTCCAATACATCAGAGGGATATCATTGTTGATAAATATCAGTCAGAAGAAGGGTACAAAATAATTTCCAAAGCATTAGATATACCATGTAACATAGTGAAGACAGTCATCATCAATTGGAGAAAATATGGCACAACAGAGACATTACCAAGAACGGGACGTCTCTCCAAAATTGATGAAAAGACAAGAAGAAAACTGGTCAGGGAGGCTTCCAAGAGGCCTACAGCAACATTAAAGGAACTGCAAGAATTTATGACAAGTACTGGCTGTGTGCTACATGTGACAACAATCTCTCCTATTCTTCATATGAATGGGCTATGGGGTAGGGTAGCAAGACGGAAGCCTTTTCTTACAAAGAAAAACATCCAAGCCCGGCTGAAGTTTGCAAAAACAAACATCAAGTCTCCCAAAAGCACGTAGGAAAATGTGTTATGGTCTGATGAAACCAAGGTTTTCATCAGACTCTGTAAAACTTTTTGGCCATAATTCCAAAAGGTATGTTTAGCACAAAAACAACACTGTACATCACCCAAAGAGCACCATACTTACAGTGAGGCATGGTGGTGGCAGCATCATGCTTTGAGGCTGTTTTTCTTCAGCTGGAACCGGGGCATTTCAGTTTGTTTTTCAATTGAATTGTTCACATTATAGGCCACTCTAAAAGTGGAAAACGTTCTGACATGATTTATCTTTGTCTAATTCTTTTACATCACAGAAACCTGGCATTTTAACAGGGGTGTGTAGACTTTTTATATCCACTGTAAATTAAAAAGGTATCTTCATCTATCTTGGCTCTTAATTATGATGATATATAATCTGCATATGCAAGTGTAACTATGTTTTGCCCAGAGCTTATATGAATACATTCAATCATTGGATCTTTGATTAATTGAAGTAAAGGACTGATAGCTAAAACCTACCAGGCTGTGCTGAGCAGCCTTGCTTCACCCCACTCCTTAACTCAAATGTATCAGTTAAAAAACAATGACATTAACTTCTACAATTGATTTAGAATACAGCATCATAATCATATGTATTCGCGTTTGTGAGGTTCTCACGTCGTTCCGGATCCAGCTCCTCACCATCACTCTCCTCACCTGCAACCGTTACGCTCTCACCTTCAGAACGCACCCATCAATCCAGATCCCAATCACCGGAATACTAAATACCTGCACCCTATTTGCCTCTCTATTTAGCGTGTTCTCCACCTCCACTCCAGTTTGAGGTATTATTCGTGTTGGACCTGCCGAGCCGGTGTATAGCTCTCTGCATTTGCCTTTTGACTCCCAACCTGTTGTTCTCTCCCTTCCCATCCCCGTCCTGTCTCGTTATATAGAAACCTGCATCCTGACCTGCCTGCCTGCCCCTGGATTCTCCTACCGTCTAACCCTGCCTGTACTGTTGCCATCGCGGACTGATCACCCTGTATCCTGACCTGCCTGCCTGCTTCTGGTTCCTCCTCTCTGTCTATTCCTGCCTATGCTGTTGCCTTTGTGGACTGATCTCCTGGTTACCAAAGCTACCTGCTCATCTCTCCCATTTTTGCTCTTGCCTACTCCCCTGTACGAAAATAAATCGACAGTTGCATTTCTGCAATTGGAACCACACACCCCTGGTCTCGGTGTTCATTACAGCATACAATACAATATATAAAGGACAAACATTTCAATATACAATTGAAATGTTTGTCCTTTTTCAATTATATATTCTAAAATCTCATTTAAGTCAGGTTTGTAGTTATTTAGATTGCTGTCATCTCCTTTCTTATGGTGACATGTACTGCCAGTCCGGTGAAAGCTATAGATTAGGTACAGATGTGATCATAAGTTTGCATACCCTGGCAGAAGTTGTGACATTTTGGCAGTGATTTTGAAAATATGACTTTTTACATCATAATGATAACAGAAATCACCCAAATGGCCCTCATCAAAAGTTTATGTTTTGGGGGTGTGTGAGCTTTAAAGACAAGGGAATCTTGTGAAAATGTATGGCAAGATGAATGCAGCATGTTATCTGAATATACTGGCAGACAATTTGCATTCTTCTGCACGAAAGTTGTGCATGGGATGCTCTTGGACTTTCCAGCACAACAATGACCCTAAGCACAAGGCCAAGTTGACCCTCCAGTGGTTACAGCAGAAAAAAGTTCTGGAGTGGTCACAAGAAGGTCACCATTGAGGATTGGTGCAGTTATTTCTGCTCCCAACCAACTTTGCGGATTTATTGTTTTATTGTTGTTATTGTTGTGCATTGTTGCGTTATTAACCTATAACAGACAATCACTATTGGACATCAGAACTGCACTGGAATCGTCTTTTTTGTCCAGAACATCAAGTTCAGCGAACAACCCGGGATATCCATTGTTGTGCTTACCTGACCAAGCACCTGGAAAACGATGCCGACGGAGAAAGTGTGGGAAGCGGGGTGGAGCGTTGGTCCGACTGCGGCTGCGGGGAAACCGTGCTCCTCTCCCAAGTATTCTCTTAGCCAACGTCCAGTCACTAGACAGCAAGCTGGACGAACATAGGAGCAGGCTGGCTTTCCAGCGGGACATTAAGAACTACAACATACTGGTTTTCACTGAAACATGGCTGGAGCCCTCAATACCAGATGTGGCCATTGTTTTCCGAAAGGGCTATCCATTCATCGGCAGGATCGAACTACAGAGTCCAGTAAAAGCAGGAGGGGTGGACTGCATCTCTTCTGAATGCTCTCCTGATCTGGAGCATCTTACGATTAAATGTCACCTTAACTATCTACTACGAGAGTTTACATCAGTCATTTTAACAGCTGTTTACACCCCCAGTGTAAAAGCAAAAAGTCCTGTGCATGAATGACTACCGCCCTATAGCACTCACACTCATCATCATGAAGTGTTTGAGCGGCTAGTTAAAACTCACATTACAGACTCCATGTCTGCAACACTTGACCCACTACAGTTTGCCTACAGACCAAACAGATCCACAGAGAACACCATTGCTCTGACCCTCCACTCTGCACTCTCTCATCTGGACAAAAGGAACACATATGTGAGAATGCTGTTCATTGACTACAGCTCAGCCTTCAACACCATTGTGCCCCAAAAGCTGGCGGTTAAGCTCAGGGATCTGGGTCTTGACTCCACTATGTGCAGATGGATCCTGAACTTCCTGATGGGCAGACCCCAGGTGGTGCGGATGGGCAACGCCACCTCCTCCTCACTGACTCTCAGTACTGGCTCCCCCCAGGGCTGTGTGCTGAGCTCACTCCTGTACTCTCTCTTCACCCACGACTGTGTGGAATATGGAGTCTCTCTTATGGGATCCTGGAATCATGGACGATACTAGGAACTGACGTGAGCTTTCATAATCATTGATTTAGAGTTCTTAAATGTTTATTTGCTAAAATGTATCGTACCTTAACGTCAGATAAAGCTGGAACTTATCAAGGAAACCTGATCACCTTCCTCTGTAATAGTCAAGCTAATTTAATTAAATATTACATGTAGTTTGAAAAGCACTTTGATGGTGTATAGCATGTTTTAATAGGCATTCGAAATAGCCTGTTTTGTTCTGTCATGCTTGAACATGTTTTAATAGGTATTCAAGAAATAACCTGTCATGTGTACTTTTTTGCATTGATGATAACGTTTAAAACCGTAAGGCCTCAAGGGGGGTCTCACGACAATGTAGGTAGGCCTTAACCAAGGCCCACCACGTGGTACCTGACTGTTGCGTGCTGAGCTGTTCACTAGCACAAGTGGGTACGTCTGAAACCTAGTGATGAATTAGAATTTGGTACAATGATTTTCTAATCTGGTAAAATAGTCTCATGGTTGTCTTACAAAAGGTTAAAATATTGTGTTTTCGCTCTCCTTATATATTGTATAAGTGGTAGTATGAAGAATCCACATGGTGAAAGAATTGAACGTTAAGGAGACACTGTGTCCCATGAGGACTGAATTTGAATCCAATATAGTCATTAAAAAAAGGGTAATACAGCTAAAGCGAGTTTACTCCCCACAATAAAAATGTGATGTTGTATTTTAAATGCTGAATTGAGTTTGGTTAAATAATATAGTTTCTCTTATTTGTATTTACCAACGATAACTGGGATAATACTTGTGTTTTTAAAACCAGTGCCTGATACTCGTTAATGGAGTTTAAATTCTAAAATGGTAAATTGACTAATGAACAAATAGGGTATTGATGTAACAGTGTTTAAGGCCTACATTGAGTTTCCTTTTGATTACTTATTGTACCTTGATTTTCGTAACTTCATACATCTGTTTTCGGTCTACATTGCCACTCTTAAGAGTTTTCTTAATTTCCACCCTAATGTTGAGTTGTTGTGTAGATAATGATAAGAAAATGTTTACAAACTGCAAAAATATTAGATGGGTTGGACAGTAAATCTGAACCTTCACTTAACAAATGATATTGGCTAAGTTGAAAGAATAACATATCTTGGTACAGACAGTCTGAGGACCATGTAAAAAATTTTAATATGTGGAAACCTAAATTTCATAAACATTTCAAATAATCCATTTGGCTTTAATTTATGGCTAACCATGAGTGGGTGAAGCTAAGGGCTCCAGGAAGGGGGGCAGACCCGTAGGATGACCCCAAACAACCTCTCCCCTTTAAATCAGGGTAGCCTATTACTAAGGGTTAAAGTTGAGTGTTCAGACTGGTCTCAACTGTGATAATTTCCTCAACATAAGCATATTCAGTTTTGGGATGATCAAACATTAAGCGAAGGCTAAATATATTTTCCACTCAATAGCTTTAACATAGAAATGTATGGTTTTGAAACGAACTGCAGGAAGGGTGGAGACCAAAAGTCATCCCCCTTTGTTGATGAGAGTCATTTTAATGTCAATAGAACCACAGACGTGAACAAAATAAAGTAGTGATTTAGGGTTTTGTGAATTCCCAAAAATGTATGAGATTAGTCAAGACACTTTGTGTTTTTCATGAGGTAATTTGGCCGTTGCCTGTAAAAATTCTAAAGTTGTATGCTGTAGCTATCTTAATACAATTGCCCTGGTGGTTGCAACAGGTAAACCACTGCACATGGGCTAGGGTTTTTTCACTCCTACAATTTATTTGCGCAGCTTATCCCCTGGGGGCCAAACAAATTAGTTAGGCATGTGCCAAGAAACTACAGGATATTATAAATGCATGATAGCCAATTTCACAGACCTGTGTGATGGCACTGTGGTAATGTCAAATTTTAGAGCTGTTTAGATATGTTGTAAAATGTGTTAATGGGTTATATGGTTTATAATTCCTTTAAACTTGTTCACTTTGTTTTGATGAATATACGGGATGCAACACCTTATCGAATGGATTATAGATCCATCCCTATTACCAATTCTCTATCTTTCATGTCCGTCCTGAAAAGATGGCCAGTGCGGGTTCAGGATGGCATCTCCTGTGGCCATATTTGTCATTGTTCTGCATTCACTCATGGTATCACTTTCCATTGACTTAATGAAGTGAAGGCAGGGGGGATGTACAGTCATGCTGGTCATAAAATTAGAATATCATCAAAAAGTTGATTTATTTCAGTAATTCCATTCAAAAAGTGAAACTTGTATATTATTTTAATTCATTACACACAAGATGATATATTTCAAATGTTTATTTCTTTTAATTTGGATGATTATAACTGACAACTAATGAAAAACCCAAATTCAGTATCTCAGAAAATTTGAATATTGTGAAAAGGTCCAATATTGAAGACACCACACTCTAATCAGCTAATTAACCCAAAACACCTACAAAGGCCTTTAAATGGTCTCTCAGTCTAGTTCTGTAGGCTACACAATCATGGGGAAGACTGCTGACTTGACAGCTGTCCAAAATACGACCATTGACACCTTGCACAAGGAGGGTATGATAATTGATTATGATTGGAAAGAGTTGAGCTTAGGGCTCAAGGCAAATCAAGGCTATGTATACAATTTTAGTTTTCCTGTTTGCATCGTTATAACAGAGCATTGGCATCTGTTATGTTTTCCATTTTCCATTTACAGGATGTTTTTAATTGGTTTATTTGGAGATTGTTTTGGGTGAATAGAATAGATCTAACCATTTCTGATTTGGCTAAGCAAAGTCAAGTCTGAAAATCTTATTCCACTGCTAGCTGTTATCGGGCATTAATATAGCACAAGGAGTCCAACAAAAAACCAAGCCAGTTCTGGATGAAAAAGGAACTTTGAAATAGACTTTTATGGAAACTTGTCTGAATAGGGTGTACGCTTCACTCTGATGATGGAACTTCTGAGATCCACGAATCCAAGTTTTCAGGACTGATCTATTGTCTTCATTGTTGGGTGTTGACGGAACCATACCCTGTGGATGAAAGTCAGATGGACTGTTGAACCACACTAATCGTTGTTTTGCAGTTATACTTTCAACAGATCAGGACATCACAAACCCTTTTCTGATGATACATCACATCACTGACTGGACACAGACAACTGAGTGTGTGAGTACCAGCAACATGTTCAAGAAGGATTTCTACAACTACACTGGTTGAATCTGTTTCAAATTTTCCTGACCACTCACATGGCAGAACGATGCCAGGGTCAGATCACTTGGCTACACACTCCATTTCTAGTTGAATCATCGACAGCGAGATGATAGGAGAATCCACCTGAGTCCTGAAGGACTCCACATATTACAGGGGACAGTCACATGGTCCCAACACAGTGGAAGACACTGTTGTGGTGTTAATCTTGAATTAGTGAAGTGTTGGAAACTCACTGTTCTATTATACACCTACACTGACTTGTTAGGATAACCTAGCAATTTGCTGGGTCCACATCACACTGACTGCAATAACTGATTTTGGAACTTTCATCACTGATGCAAGACAAAGAAAACTGATGACAAGAACTGAAGGACACTTGATTGGAAACTAACTTCTTTCCTTACAATCTAAGATTTTCCTAAATGAACTGATATGGTGATTTCATATGTATGAAGGTTTCTTTCTCGCAAGACAGGTGGGAAACTCGGTACGATGATAATCCCAGTATTGGATTTGGCGTATTTGTGATGATGCTTAATGATCTACATTATGACGACTATCATGGTATGTTTGGACAGTGAATTGTTCCCTATTATAGGTGGTCCCTGTCAAAGGTAGATGTTTTCCCTATTTTAAAGGTAGAATCTTTCACAGGTACAACAGGATATGCATAAGTCTTTTGAATGATATTGTTGCATGGATCATGATACGGACAAGGGGGGTTGGATTTTTCAATGGACTTTGGGAGAATGTTTCATCATGATGTCATGTTGAGTCTGGTTTTCTGCTGAACACCATTAACACTGATAATAACCTGTTGATGTCAATATGTATCTTGACCTTTATAATCTCAGGTGGGGACGGGTTTGATGACTGTCATACATTGAGTTAATTGTCGGAGTGTGGTGTGTCAATTGTCTAGTTTACATTCATTTTCATTTGAGGAACGACTTGATTGGTCAGATACTCTTTTTGTTGTTTCGTCTTAGTCATTTGTAACATAAGTGTATGAGCCTTTTCTTTTCATTAGGAATTGAGAGAGAGTATCTGACCAATCAAGTCGTTCCTCAAATGAAAATGAATGTAAACTAGACAATTGACACACCACACTCCGACAATTAACTCAATGTATGACAGTCATCAAACCCGTCCCCACCTGAGATTATAAAGGTCAAGATACATATTGACATCAACAGGTTATTATCAGTGTTAATGGTGTTAATGGTGTTCTCCTGGAGAGAGTCTGTGAATATGCCCATCCAGTCTACATGTGTTTTGTGGATTTGGGGAATGCGTATGACCGGGTCCCCCGGGAGATACTGTGGGAGGTGCTGCGGGAGTATGGGGTGAGGAGGTCCCTTTTGAGGGCTATCCAATCCCTGTACGTCCAAAGTGAGAGCTGTGTATGGGTTCTCGGTAGTAAGTCGGACTCGTTCCAGGTGGGGGTTGGCCTCCGCCAGGGCTGCGCTTTGTCACCAATCCTGTTTGTAACTTTTATGGACAGGATATCGAGGTGTAGTCCATATGGCATGGGGGTTACTGTCTTGGAAACCTGATCTTTGCTAGGTAGACAAACCCTTCAATGTAAGCTTGTAACCAACATTACAGTGAGAAGATAATGGAACGTTCACCAAAAGACATCTGTGCTGCAATTTTCCAATAAACTTGAGCGAACTTCTCCCTCGATTTGATACAGGTTCTACATTATTTGACCACTATAAGAAACCGCCGATTTCTAACAACTGCCTGGCAACTCATGTCTACAATACCATCGTTACATTTGCTGACGACACCATAATCACACGCCTGATCTCTGAGAATGACGAGTCAGCCTATAGAGACTAGGTAAGGTCACTAACTTTGTGGTGTCAGGATTACAACTTCCAGCTCAATATCAGCAAAACGAAGGAGATGATTGTTGCCCCCATACACATCAATGGGTCTGCAGTAGAGAGAGTGCACAACATCATGTTCCTTGGGGTCAAATTCAGCAATGACTTGACCTGGTCTCATCACTCTGACGTTGTGGTGAAGGAGGCCAGGAAAGGAGATTTGGCATAGATTCCAGGATACTCACCAACTTCTACAGATGCACTATCGAGAGTATCCTGACCAGCTGTGTCACCACCTGGTATGGCAGCTGCACCGCCCTCGACCGCAAAGCAATTCAGGGGGTGATTAAAACAGCAGTGAGCATCACAAGGTCTGACCTGCCATCCCTGCAAGATCTCTACACAGAGAGGTGTAGGAGGAGGAGCAAACGGATCATCACAGATCCTAGCCAGCCATGCCACAGACTGTTTACCAAGCTGCTGTCAGGCAGAAGGTACAGGAGTATTCAGTCCAAAACAAACAGGCTACGGGACAGTTTCTTTCCACAGGCTGTAAGGCTGCTCAACTCGGGAACCCCGCTTCCCTTCCATCCATAGTCCATGCACACTTGTCACTTCATATCATGCACATTTGTCACTTATATCATGCACACCTATCACTTTTACATTGTTCTAGGCTTGTATAGTTGTATAATTTTTAATAATGTGTGTTTTTGTATAGTATTATTACTGATTGATAGTGTTATCTTTAAAAAATAAAAAATACACAGTTACTGTTACTTGTCAACTTTTAACTGCATTGTTGGGAGTAGGAAAACCAAGCATTTTATTTCCGTAACTTGTTATTGCAAATGACAAATAAATCTTTGAACTTTAACTGGTCATCAGTCTCCTGACTTTTATATCATAGAGCCACTCTGGGGAGATCTCAAACGTGCGGTTCATGCAAGACTACCAAAGACTTTTCATGACCTGGAGGCATTTTGTCAAGATGAATGGGCTATACCACCTGCAAGAATTTGGGGCTTCATAGACAACTATTACAAAATATTTTTTCTTGGTTGCCATGTTTTGTTTTATGATTGTGCCATTCTGTTATAACCTACAGTTGAATATGAATCCCATAAGAAATAAAAGACGTGTTTTGTCTGTTTTCTTTACAAATGGTACATATATTACCAATTTTCCAATGGTATGCAAAATTTTGAGCACAAGTTTATCTATAATATTCAATAATTCTACAAAATTACTACTATCCATATTAATGCTCGTTTATAGTACTCTTTTTAAACTGCTGTTAGTGTACAGTGTTGTGTATACATAGTTTTGCTATATGTTTGCTTTATATAAATATATTTTTCTTAATTGTCACTATGTAGTTGTTGGGTGCCTCACAAGAATTTCATTTTGGAGGATTACCTGTATTGTTCGATGCATTTGACAAATACTCTTTGAAACTTGGATACACAATTACTCGTCATATTTTATATAATTTTTAATTTTCTGCTAAATTTGTGTATACCAACTTCCCCTTACAGCACCAGTTTGGGGTGGTCCCAACAACTTTCCTCTGTTCTTTTGGACCATCGCTACCAAGGCTAGTAGACAATGGAAGTGATGTACGAAGACTACTTGTAGATTGGAGATTTGGCAACTGTGAATTAGGACACATAACTAACTTGACTCAAGAACGATCTTGTAAAGGCGCGTAGGCAACTGGAAAAAAGTTACTGTATCAGGCAGTAAATTGTAGCACTGTGGGATTTTGTTTTGTACTTAGTTTGTGAAAAAAGGGACGATTAAGCTACTTGTTTTTCTCTGTATTAGATGATTGACAACACACCCCACCAATTGTTGGTGTCTATGGTTGAACAATCGGGCTCACGTGACCGTTTCCAGACTCGCCATTGTGGCACAAATCGTAATTTTCGATGTTCTCTACTATGGCAAATAACAGGGAAAAACGGACAGAGACGCATATTTACGAATCTTAAATTCGGATCTATTAAGTTGTTTTGTTGTGGGATATTTCGTATTATACCGGGAAGTGCTGGGCGCATAGAAGCTGTGTCGTTTAGTGTTTACCACGGGTTTTGTTTACCACATTTCAACTTGGTTGGTGAGTACAGGCAGCAGTTATAGTAGCTAACGGTACTGTTGTTATTGGATAGCGACAAACGTTAGGTTGCTAACAGCTGAGGCTGTGTTTTTTTTTATGTGGACTTAATACCATCACATTGTTTGCGTTGCTTGATGAGAATCAAAACAAATCTAGCAAAAGGACACGGCGGGTTTCTCAAAACATTTGCACGTTTCTCATACGATTAGTTGCTTTATTTTGCTTTTCTGTGTTAGCAAGCTAGCTAACAGTTGTATAGCTACTATGCAAATACATTATTTGCTTACTGATGTAGCGCTAGCTATGAATAGATGTAATAATATCCTCCTGCGCTAAGTTCTACTAGTACTACTATGAAAACCTACAAAAACGTTTTCATAATAAGAGTCTTTAGTGTTTCTATACAATATTCCAGCACTGTGACGTTCCGTGTAATCGTACGCATGTGTCGGTCGGTGTGTTTTGGTGTTGGTGAAAGACCGGGGAGGAGGGAATGAAAGAGGATGGGGTGCTTGTTGGATGTTTGTTCAAGCATAGACCACATGACCACCGTGCTCCTAATGTATTTAGCTAACGTTAGCTAGCATAGCTTGCTTAGCTGGAAATCTTCGACTCTCCTCTACATATTAAAAAGTTTATTTTGCAGTGTGAAAAAACACGAAACCACGGGATGCCAGGTATGACTTTCGAACCCCCGCTTAGGTTTTACGACGTGGATTTCGTAGCGACGCACTCGAACTCTGGAGCTTGCGTCTTGACCTGATTCTGTGCAAATTGCAATGCTTTGACCTAGCTAGCAATACTAGCGGGCTAGTTGTGTCTCTGACGCATCAATCCATTGTCACAATGAGAATGGACGCCTTGCATTGTTATTTGGTTCTGGCATTATATAATCAGAAATTGTGATTGTTACATATTTTTGCTAATGCTTCTGAGAACTGTCCGTTCCAAAACATGTGAATTGTCAAACTTTTTTGACATTTAGGTAACCAACTCTCATAGCTAGCGTTGTCATTCTTTTTTAGGCCCATGGTGGTAACATGATGTAGCCAGCTAGCTTTACCTACAAGGCACTCACTAAGCTCTCCCAATCCTTTTAACCGTTATAGCTAACTCGCTAATGTCATGTGTCATCTTATGTGTGGCCTGTTGCAACCAGTCTTGTCGTTGTTCGCTTTGTTACCTGCTTTGTCTCAGTTGGCTAACGGGCTTTTTGGCAAGGCATTAAACGGGTGCATTATTAGTAATGAATGGAAGGCATGTTTGTAATTAATACGCATCAAAACCATAACAGTACAGTTCTTCCGTTAAAAACAGTCTAAAAAGTGGAAATCTGCTTTTCAAAATGTACACCAGCTGATTGTAATAGTTGTTTACATTTCTGAAATGCACATAGCCAGCACTAGTGTGTATCACGGTTCCACATTTACGACCCCATATACCCGACATCACACAACAATGTTTGTAAGTGATCGCGCAACTAAATTAGAAAGCTAGTAGCGATATACACACGTTTTAGTAAATCAGAGTTTATCGTTAAATGCACACGTGGTTTGTGTGACGTAAGATAACTAATTGTCCTGCACTGCAGTATTACAGTAGCACGCTAACTCCAGTGTACGTTAGCTAGCTACATACTTAATGCCGTTTATGTCGACTAGCTCGTGATGCAAGCTATACCTCGGATATAGCTAACTAGCATTCACCAAAGTGCAGTATTCCCCAATGGCTACACGCTACGCATGTTTTGTTTGAAAAGCAAGTTATATTACATAAGTACCATTACATGGCCTTACACGTTTATTGACAGAAGCTACAAATATACCTTGGTCCATATTGCAGTCCAATCAGGTGTGCACATATTTTTACCTTTCTTGTTAGCTTTGCATGTCGTTTTTTTTGTGCAACAGGTGAAGCTTGTCTTTGTTAATGCACTTATAGTAGTTGTATGACTGCTCTGATAAAAAAATGTATCTGGTTTTCTACATCCATGTTGTTAGCGATATGTTTCTTGCTATTGTAAACGGTATGTATTAACATTTGTACTCACACACAGTTGCGGTGGGATAATGATTTGTCACAGAAAACAGTTTAGTTATTGCATCACGTGTACCTCCTTTACATTAATGACATAGAAAGATTAGGCCTTGATATGCTGTTTATCGTGTTGAATGACACTGAAATGACCAGCGCACTACTTTTGACCAATATGTTTGTTTGTTACAGATGTAAGCCCCCAATGTTGCAGATTTGGTTATCACCAAAAGTTATTGCAATATTATTGACATTTTGGAGTAAACATTCTGATAATACATGTTTTTTTTTCATATTGGTGAGCATTCACCATATTATGAAAACGTAAGTTATTTTTTGTAGACTCTTACCCTGACTGATTTAAAGAAGCTATTATAATGGGTAAATGCCTTGCTCATATATTTGCATCCACCCTGCTTCTGAGCGACTGTGGATGTAGCTTAGGAGACGTAGTTATTACACCAGACAGAACAGTATACTTTTTTGGGTGCTTCTCAGAACTGTAACAGAATTGTAATAAGTTCATACAATTACATTTTCAGGATATTACTTGACACAATATGTTGGATTGCTTTGACTACTATGATTCTGATGACTTGGACAGCAGAAAATAATATTCTAAAGTCAAGACATGTCTACTGTTGTTCTAGATCAAGACTTAATGTGCTAAGCAATATACCAGACAATCACACCTGCTTCATTGCCAGGGCCAGCCATTGTGGTGACTACCTTGGAGGAGTGAAATGCTGATAGACTTTCCACCTTGTTGGAGAATGCCATTTCGTTAACAGATCTAACAAAAGGGACTTGTAAATGGTCTTTATTTACCACATGTCAGTGTTGGAGTGCTGATCTTGGATCAGTTTGGTCTTTTACAACACAGTGAAACACATGGTCATGGGAACTGTTCCTAGATCTGCACTCACAAGCCCTAGGTCCGGCCTGGATGATTCCTTCTGACTTCAGTGGTATGAATAAAGGTGTTTTTGTGTCCGCGTGTAACCATGCGCCCTTACCTCTTCTGTCCAACTAGAGCCGTCTGAGATGAGTGGTCCTGAGGTAGCGAAGACGCCGGGGGGCGGGGCCCCGGGGAAGGAAGGCAAGGAGCCTGTAGCCAATGGCCATGCAGGAGAGAGCGAGCAGGGAGTTGACAATCCCTTTGCTGAATACATGTGGATGGAGAATGAGGATGCTTACAACAGACAGGTTAGCCCATCACACAACACTCCTGATGGATTGACACCTGACAAACAGACCAAGGCTACTGATAGCAGTTTGAGACACGCCCACAATATGTGGGTGTTTGTTGGCATCTGAGCCGCAACTCTCTTCCCTGCTCTTTCTCCCTTCCCATTACTCCCTTCTAGGAGATGTTGGATGAGATTGATATATCTGAGCCTGGGGCCCCCCATGGGATGGGGCAGAGTCGGCATTCCAGAGATAAACACTGTAGGGACGAGCGATCTGATGTATTTCTCTGTTCTTATTTCTGTTCTAGACGGAACGGAGCAACTGATGAAGTATCATTTCAGCTTGGCTCACTGAACAGACTCTTAATCTCACTCTTCCTTTTTATCATTCATCATCATACTTGTTTTTTCCCTGTTTACTCACCTTATGTATTTCTTCAGAAGCATTGTGACAGTTTTCAATCATTCTCCTCTCACTATTGTGCTGTTTCCTTCCCTCTGACCACCAGTAAATTATCTCCATCCCGCTTGCTTTCAGTGCAGGCCAGGGCTGTAAATCAGCTGCAAATCGAATACCCTACCATGCCCTCTTCCTGCTTGCCAGCCATGAGCTTCAGAACAGAGCCGCTACCTCTCACTGGCTTTCAGGTGTAGGTTTTGTGGGAGTGCTATTCTCTGTCTCTATATAGATGCTTAACCCTTCACAATTCACCACTCTCTTTGAGTAGTGTAGCCAATGGAGCAGGGCTCTTTGTCAACACGTTATTTCACTTGTTTTCTTGTTATTTCTCTCCCCCTCCTATTTATCTTCTAATTTCTTTCCATTATTTGTAATTTTCTCATCAAGATCAGAAGTCCCCAAGAGCATTGGTCCACAAGAACAGCTAAACTCTGTCTCATTACCCCCCCCCCCATGTCAGGTTGAAGAGGAGTTGTTGGAACAGGAGTTCTTGGAGCGTTGTTTCCAGGAGATGTTGGATGAAGAAGACCAGGATTGGTTCATCCCGGCCAGGGACCTTCCCTCGGGGGTGGGGCAGATCCAGCAACAGTTCAATGGCCTGTCGGTCAGTGACGGGGGAAACGCAGAGGAGATGGCGGTGAGCATGGAAACACACTGTGTGGACTGCGAATTTTATTGTATATTGTAATTGTTTAGTAAAATGTTATTTTTCTCATGCTTTCTTTCTCTCTCCCTTTCTGTAATCATCGCCCCACCCTTCCATCTCTCCCTGCAGAGGAAGAGCAACTTGAACCCCGATGCGAAGGAGTTCATTCCAGGGGTGAAATACTAAAAGTCCCCCTCACCCCCGAGGAACGCCCACACTCACACAACACGCAAACACAACCTTGCAGAGACTCTGGCGGCCTCAACCGCAACACACACAGACAAACACGCATTCACACACACGTCCAGGGTGTGTAGGTAGAAACCCATAGGGGGGTGGGGGGATTTTTTTTTCTTTAAGCTTTTTATGTTCTGATTGTTTTCACTTGTAAAGTAAGGGACAGGTGCGGGCAGGGAGGGGGTACCAGTATCACCACAACTTTAGAACTGGCACTGCTGCTGCTTTTCCATTCAGGAGGCGCTGTCCTAAAATGGCATCCTATTCCTTGTGGAATGGGTTGTTTTTTTTTGACTAGTGCCCTGTGTGCAGTCAAATGTATTGCACTCCACAGGCAAAACGGTGCCTTTCTGGATGCACAGAGTCACGTACATGCACAGAACCAGCAAACTTTTTACAGCTTTTACGGTTGCCATGTTGGCACCTAGAAAGCTCCATGATAATCCAACAAGCGAATCGCAAATGGCACCCCTTTCAAACCATACATTGCCCTACCTGGTGGTAAGTTGTGCGGTACATAGGAAATAAGGTGCCATTTTGAGGTCAGCATTTATACGTATCGTGGCGGCCATGTTGGTGCCAGAATGTTCCGCGACATAACCATTCGAATTGGAATCCAACAAAGGATGCTCTTGTCGATTTTGTAGAACATTGACTGGTGCCATCATGGGTGACACACCGTTGGCCATCCTAGAATTATGTATATACGCACGCCTCTTTTCAAAATAGACATCCAAAATACCCTCTTCAATAGACCTTCTCTTTTCCCCTTCATCAACCATACATCTGTGTAGAGCTGTTTTTATTTCTCACCAGGCCTGGTTCCAAACTAATTACTCGGCTCACCTATACCCTACACCTTAAGATTCACTGGTCAAAGTTCTAGTCTATTCACCATATGGTCATACTTTTAAATCAAACGAGGGGGAAGGGGCGGCTACAAATTCATATTTATCAGTTGGCTGGCTAACTTTGAAGAGAAAAACAAGTGACTTTCTAGATCATTAAGAAAGCTAAACTTATGTTTTTGGTTGTTGAATCAATTAGACTGTATTTATGCTATTTCTGGATATCTAAGTTGGCTTCATCCTGATTTTTTTGTATGCCGCCCCAATCAAGAAAACACGCTATAAAGAATAGTATTTGTCGGGTTGTCTGGGATGGGTAACCTTTGAACTAGGGTGAGGGGGCTAGGATAATATTGTTTGGGTTGGAACAGGGCCATCTCTCTGACTTGCACCTCAAATGCCCCCCCCCCCCCCCCCCCCCCCCCCCCCCCCTTACCAAACGCAGTCTGCTATGCAGGCAGTCGGGGGACGGGGGCGCGATCTGGGACCCTTGTTTTCTATCTCAGTACTGAAAGAACAGAAGCATCATGTTAAACTCCTGTTGATCGATAATGTTGATCAACCCCTGATCAGGTTTATCTGTTTAAAAATCAAATCTTTTTTTCAAGCAGCTATTTTGTGTGTCTCTTGGGCTGCAGTGGCCTGTGGTCAAAAGCTAAATGTGTTACACATGGCACCCTATTCCCTTCAAAAGTAGTTCCCTACTTTTAACCAGAGCCTGTGGCATTGGCTATGAGCTCCTACTGGACCCTGGTGAAAGTAGTGCACTTCATAGATAATAGAAGCCATTTCGGAGTCACAAGTAATCTCAGCCATTACAGGGGAAACACGCTAAAACAAACCGTTAGGGTTTTTGGGAGGTTAGAATGAACAGGTGAGGTTAACCAACCACAGGTCACATGCAACCCAGGTCAACCAATAGGAATTGTCCGCCGGGTGGATTTACATAAAAATCATTTTTGTGATTTTCAGTTGGAAAAAGTCCTGATGACAGTACGAATTTCAATAAAAAGAGAAAAAAAAGATGAATAAAGTTGAAAAACTGCAGGTAAATGTTTGGCGCTTGCTGATGTCTGTTTTGTAAAAGGTCTAATTACCTCAATGAGAAATTAGAAATGGGCAGGCAAACATCTTGTGGTTGTATTGACCTCAGTGAAACATAAGAGAGGGAAGTGAGGACAGATTCATATCTTTAAAACAGTCACTGTCAGTTTCCACACCCAGACACATGAAGCCCACTTGTCTTTCCCCACCCATTTTGGTCAAAATACCAATTTGTGGTGAAAAGATCAGAACTGGGAGTTCGCACAGTCTATAAACATTATGCTGCAGGAAACCAAACACGGTGGACAAGTAGTTGTCACACCCAGTTTTGGTACACTCTGTTGTTCTGCCAAGTTGATAAATCTGATAGTCATTTGAGTCAACTTTCTTTATATTGAGTAATAGCTACTGTAAATCTGTCTGTACTTGTTTTTTGCTAACCCTTCATGAGACCTCCTGTCAGACTTGCTCTTAGGGCAGCTATGTTGTACCTCATCCAAACCATGGCGCTATATTAATAATATAAGAAAAAGGCTATCAAAGAAACTGGTTTCCCTGGCGACACAAGAAAGGAAAGCACAGGTCAAAACCCCAAGTTTATCAGCATACTGTGTTACCTGTTGACAGGAGCCATGACTGAGTACTGTGATATGACTGCAGCCAGGCAATCCAAGAGCCACCAAGGTGAAAGAATTGTTCTGCGTCCTTGAGCAAGGCCTAAATCTGTAATAGCACAGCTAAATAACAAAAATGTTCATGTATATAACTGCTAAAGAACACATGGCAGCAGCTACATTGTTGATAAGCATCTATAATTTCAGAGGGAGTCCCAAAAAAATAGCTGGTCCAAATAGATATGTTGCAGGGAGTGCATCCCACAAGTAAAGCAAAAAAACATTAAAGTCCAACACGAATCAAGCTTATTGTATGGGATGTGCTACTGGTAAAGTAAACCATTTCTATTAGATGTCGGAGAAAATTAATTATAAGTTTGAGCTTCCACTGACAGCCAACCGTAATCACCATTCAACTACAATGTAATAGGTTAAGTTGAAATTAATTGAATAGGTGTAGGCTGGTTTAGGTTTCTAAGGGGTATTATGTTGCCTCCAAGTGGAATAACTAAGATGAGAGGTAAGACCTAGTTAAGAAAAACATTCCTGCTACTTTCCCTCAAGGTTCTCAAAGTCATAAATATTTTATATTGTCATGCAAATGTTCCCATGATGCCCAAGGAATGTTTCCCAGAGCGAAGAATCAGTTCTCGCTATCCTGTCTAGTCTAAACCTCCAGAAAGTCTACTGTGGCACAAGTCACAGAAAATGTTAATGATTGTTATGGGAAGAAGGTATCACAACACACAACACTCGGATGCGTATGGGGCTGCATTACTGCAGACCAGTCAGAGTTCCCATGAGGATCCCTGTCCATCGTCAAAAGTGCCTACAATGGGCACGTGAGTGCAGTGGAACCTTGGAGCAGTGGAAGAAGGATGCCTAGTCCGATGAGTCCCGTTCTCTTTCACATCACATGGAAAGCCGTGCACGTGTGTGCTGTTTACCTGGGGATGTGATGGCACCAGGATGCACTGTGGGAAGTCAAGCTGAAGCAAGGAGTGTAATGCTCTGGGCAATGTTCTGCTGAGAAACCCTGGGTCCGGGTATTCTGGCACAGTCAATTTGACACCAGAAACAACCTGTCGTAGCAATAGTATTCCCTGATAGCACTGGCCTCTTTTGGCTGGATAATGTTCCCTGCCACACTGCGCACATTGTTCGGGAATGGTTTGAGGAACATGAAGAGTTCAAGATGTTGTCCTGGCCTCCAAATTACCAAGATCTCAATCCAATTGAGCTCTGTCACATTTGCTGGACCAACAAGTCCAATCCATGGCGGCTCCACCTCGTAACTTACAGGACTTGAAAGATCTGCTGCTAATGTCTTGGTGCCAGATACCACAGGACTCGTTCAGGGGTCTGGTAGAGTCCATGCCTCAATTGATTGGTACTGTTTTGGCAGCAAATGGAGGACCAACAGCATATTAGGTAGGTGGTCATGAGGTTTTGGCACAATTTACAGAAAGTTGAAAAGATGGTAGTGGGCCAGAAATGAACTCATCAAGCCACAATATACAATGCAATACATAAGTATTTGGAGAGTGACAAGTTTTATTTTGGCTCTATACTCAAGCACACTTGATATGAAATCTAACACTGACTAAGAAGTTAATTTGAAGATTAATAATTTAAGGGTTGAAGCTTTAATTTAAGGGTTGAAATTGACTAGACCAGAAATGGCCTGTCTGTGTTCAAATTGTCCAGCTACAGACCAAAGTTAAAGCCAGAATTGGGCTCTTCTTACCGTAATCATTCATCCTTTCCACAATCTGCTATACCCACATAACAATCCTACTTTTGCTAGATTTTGGAAATGCAGTGTTGCAGGGAAGGGAGATTTTGATTTTGGTTAGATGTTCTCCATAAAAGGTAAAACAGCGACATATTTTATTTGTAAAAAACTTTACAACTACAGTACAACGAAATGCAGCCTGTGGAGATGATAGCCGGCCCATCGCGATTCTTACATACACCCACTGCAAAATGTTAGCTAGCTAGGCTCAAGCGTGAGCAAACAAGATAAGGCTCGCTATTGGCTCTGAATTAGTGATGTATACTCTAGAGAGCCTTGAGGAATCATACAATTCTCCCATCTATTACAAGACAATTTGGGATTGGTTGATTCTCCTGTCATTCCAAAATGCTTCTCTAATTGAAGCCAATGTCAATGACATTGGCTGGTGGCTTCTATTCAAATCCTGAGGGCCTAGCCAATCAGTGTTGAGCACAGCTAGATACTACCGAAGAAAAAATCTTATTTGATATTTATTTCTCTTGGATATCAACCTACATACTGCAGAAATTCAGCAAGTTTAATATATATCATATATATATAAAAAAATAGATATTGAATTGTATCTATCCTTAGGCCCTGACCGTTCCCCACTGCCATCACTGTATACCCAATGGAAAATCCTGGTTAAAGCTCATTTACCAAACCTTATCTCAGACATCCGAGATATCTACTGCATCCCTCCATCTCTAAAGCAATCATCCTTGGGTTGCTCCTCCTTTCAGTTTGCCTCACCTAGCGATCAGAAACAACTACAAAGAAATATAGAACTATCTAATTTTGTAACCACTGCCACTTTTAAAGCAAAAATCCCTAACACATTTACTGACAACCTGAAACTGCTTCATGCGATGTTCCTGTTTGCAGTTCTGCCTTGTTGTCCTGTTGTTGTCTTTGCCTTTGTGTCCAGCTGTACTGTTTTTATATAATCTACTAATACTGGGTTGGAAATCTTTTAAATTTGATGACTGCTTGTACCGCAGTCATATTCAGTTCTTGTTATTGTCTTCTACAAGTGAAACACATGCTCAACTGGATTTATGTTGACTGGGGATGGTAAGTAGGGTTTGTAGGCTCCATGGTATTTTTTAGGCCATCCCATTTTTCAGGATAATCAGTGCTTTTTAATCTCACAAATTCAGCTGTAGGACCTGTCTAACTATATAGCTCATACACTGCATGCACAATTATTAGGCAAGGAGTATTCTGATCGTATTATTATTTCTGTGCACATCTTCCAACTCCAAACCATATAACCTTGAATGCTCATTGGATTGAATAATTTTCAGGTGATATGTATTTGTGAAATGAGGGAGGGTGTGGCAAAAGTGAATAACACCTTATATCAAGGTGTGCATAATTATTAGGCAGCTTCATAACCTCAGGGAAAATGGGCCCAAAAAGAGATTTAACTGACACTGAGTCATAAATTGTCAAATGCCTTTCAGACGGATGAAACACTCTTGAAATAGCTAAACTATTGAGGCATGACCACCGGACATGCGAATAGTCAACTGGACTGCAAAAAATGCATGGAGAAGAAAAGACACAAATTAACTGCAATAGACTTATTATTTAATTATTAAACGTGAAGGTAACAGGAACCCATTATCCTCCAGTGCCACCATATTCCAGAACTGCAACCTACCTGGAGTGTCCAGAAGTACAAGGCGTCAAGTGCTCAGAGATATGGCCATGGTCAAGGAGGCTGAAAGAAGACCACCACTGAATAAGATTCACACGTTGAAGCATATAGATAGAAATACCTGAAAATAAATATCTGAAAACAGATTTTTTTTAAGGTTTTATGCACAGACGAAATGAGAGTGACTCTTGATGGACCAGATGGATAGGCCTGTGGCCATCACTAATGGACAAAGGGCACAATTTCGAGTTAGGCGCCAGCAATGTTGATTGTGAACAGATCAAGAATCTGACAGACTGCATGGACGGATGGGTCATGGCAGTTATTGAAAAGAAGGGTGGCTATATCGGTCACTGAATATTTTTAAAAATGTAGAATAAATAAGTGAGTTGGAGAATTTATTTGTATAATTTAGTTGCATAATAATTGCACACACTAATTGTTGCCTAATAATTGTGCACACTTATGTATTCCCCTGAGAAAGATCAAAACTCATTTTTCCTTTGTTAAACATTCAGGTTTGAGGTTCAATTATAGTTTGGATTGACTATAGCATTGTGTTTGTTCAACAATACACTGCGTGCACAATTATTAGGCAAATCGTATTTCTCAAGATTTATTTTACAGAATATTCAAAATGTCTACCAAATGTGACAGTCAGTTCAAAACTTATTTATGCGCTTCAATAAATAAGAAACCAGGCAAAATTTGTTCAGCCACCTCGCAATAGAAAGTGTTGGCATCTCAAGATTCGAACCCCAGTAGCCCACATGAAAGGCTGTGTCATTAACCACTACACCACAGAGCTCTACATCTGGGAACAGTCAGTATAGCTTCTTGTCTATATTGACACCCGGCATCTGTATATCCTAAACAAATCCTCTTTTGCCATTGGCTGTTTTAATAGTTAATTGGCCATTCGTGAAATGACATTGATACAGTCAAACTGACTAACATTTCTTACAAAATTTACCTCCACCACAAATACCATCTATGTATGACGTTTGCCACTGGCCGTTTTAACAGCGTCTTAGCCAGTAATAAGCTTTACCGGTATCTACTAACTTACTGGAATAGTGATAAGAATTGAGCAATTGCTAGTGAGTCTGCCAAAGCTATTTCATTTCATGGCATAAGAATGTATTTTTTTCTTTCATGGCAAAACAATGTACTTTTTTTGCGACGATAACTAACCTTTTCATTAAGTGAAAAGACAAGATGATTGTGGAATCTACCAGAAATAATTAATAAATGTTGTTGCTCTCAATAGACTTGAACTTAGGTCTTCCACATGAGGCACTGTCTTTAACCACTACGCCACGGCATTACAAGTTTCAGCAGTCGCTAGACTCCATTCAGGATAGTGTTAAACTGACTAATATTTCTTATTAAGTTTACCTCCATGATAGCATATATGAACTTTATTGCTTTTGCCACTGGCCTTTTTAACAGCTTATTAGCCAGTAATAGGCTTACTAGTATCTACTAACTTCCTAGGAATAATCATAAGAATTGAGCAATTGCTAGCGAGATGAACTTTTCCATGCCAGAAACAGTCGCAATATAACGGTATACAGTTTCAGTTAAGGCTTACTTTAACATAACTACTGTATGTTAAGCCTGCAAATGTGTTTGTCTATCCTGACCCAAACCGCATGCATGGATGCATACTTCGAAAATCCACCAGAAACAGTCGTAATATAACCGTAAACTGTTTTATTTCAGGCTTACTATAATGTAGATACTAAAGTTTTTAGCCAGCGAAGTTTTCGTCTATACCAGAGGTCTCAAACCGGTTCCACGGAGGGCCGAGTGTCTGCAGGTTTTCGCTCTCACCTTGTACTTAATTGACTAATTAGGTCACTAATTGGTTCGTTTCGACCCTCACCAGGTTGTTTAGGTCAGAACTGGGAACCAATTAAAAGGAAAACCTAAAAACCTGCAGACACATGGCTCTCTGTGGAACCGGATTGAGAACTCTGGTCTATACGGGATAATTAATAATGTGTACATCGCTTTGCCTGCGAGGAGATATGAACTCGGGACATATAGTTCACAAGTCTGCTTCTCTAACCACTAAGCTATTTAACAAGGGGTAGTCAGTCAGTCACTCTGTAAGAGTCATTCGCTCTTAATCAGCTCTGCTTACGTGGTCCGGCAAAAATTATTTAGATGCTTCATTTTAGCCAGAGGTTTGAATCCTGGTCATGGCATACTGACGGCTACTTGCGGTGCAAATTGGCTCAGCAGCACCATAACTGAAATATTTAACTGTAAAAAATATGCTCCCATCCTTTTTAGATGGGATGAAGGTTACGTTTTGTCTTTGCACAGTCAGTTAAAGGTGGCCTGAGCAGAAAAGAGATATTGATGATAGGTAGGTCAGTTAAAGGTATGTGTTTCATCCACATCTATGTCTCTATTGTCTTTTCCTAAGTGGGTACGTGATGTACACACACAAGGTTTTTTGTCAGTTCCCCACTTCTGGCCAGTGAGTTAGGTTTAGAGAAAAAGTACAATTTGACATTGTTTTAAGAATTGGGGTGACTTTTAGGTTCATGCATTACCAGTTACGGCTAGGTAATGATATAAAGAAAAAGATATTAAGGAGGACATTGTAGCGTGCATTAGCTGCTCAAGTGGACATGGACAACAGGTCAGATTCAACACTCTAATAGTCTTTTTCAAATGTGTAGCCACATTATAGAAAGTATTTCACAGAGAGGTGTCTGGTAGAGTGGGGTACCACCTTTGCCTAATAGTGACTGAACCAGTGAACAAGGCAGGCTAAGATGTAGCACACCATAGTCAAATTCTATTAAATAAAATGTTATTCCCAACAACAAAATGGTGGCTAGTGAAAATGCTAAGTGGCTAGTAACTTTGGAAAACCACTAGCCACAGTGGCTGGTGAGCAAAAAAGTTAATGTCAGGCGCTGCAACAGGTGTACAACAGGTACTGCCATTACCCCAAGTCCTTTGCAGCTCTTCACCGTGTAATCACATGACCGTGTTACTTTCTAATGAACAGCGCTATACGTACTGCATTGATAATTTTCAAATTGTTATTTAAATTTTTCTAACAATCTAAGCCAGAAAAATACACAACTTACCTTCCAATGCATCAAAGAACGCATCTGTGTTTTTCAGCGCCACGTTCAATCTATCACTTAGAAAGCAGACAGTTGAAAAACAGCCTGTGTTTGTATTTACACCTGAGGTGGGTTTCCCAGGAGAATGGCCCATCCTAGAAATGGAATACTGGAAATATGATCTCACAATGGTTAGAACTAGACCTCGGAACTAGTTGCTGTTTACTTATGAAAGAGTCTGGTTTGAAAATCGTGGAAGGCTTTTACGATACATAACTTTTTTATTTTTCCAAGGGCTCACGTGTAACATTTCCACAGACAGCTGTACCCGGGCCACCAAAAACGGGGACTGTCTGTCAACCTTACTGTTCTGACCAAGCCAGCTGGTATCTTTGTTGTGTAGATTGCAGCAGTCTTGTGTCGGTAAGGTACAAAATAATAATGAGTGAAAGAAAGGAAAAATATTTAGATTTTTTTGTGAGACAAAACAGATTCTTTAAAAAAAATTATATTTTATAATTGCATTATAGTTATTCAAAAGAGTCTTCAGGGAATCTATTGACTCATGATGATTAAACATACAAATAGTGCTGTTCTTACGATTTACAGTACACTAGATAGTTATGTTAGTTTCAACTGAGTCCTGGCCAGGCTTGCAAGGATTTGTTCTTTTTGGTCCAGACCTGGTTCCGAGCTCATTTCTGGCTGCTATTGAAGGAATGTCGGTAGAAAACCTGTGCATTGGCCAAGTAGTCAAGCCTCACTGTTATGCCCACGCTCTTTGCTCCAAGACTGGCACCGCCAAGCGCTGAACCTGACCACTGCTTTAGAGTCAGGAGGTTGTAACCATGGAAACGGCCCCTGAAGGATGGCGTGGACGCCAACTCTGCCAGGACCTTCGTGAAACCTGCCATCAAGACATTACAAGCTCAGACTAAAGAAAGATCAGCATTATATCCATGAAGTGTCCCAAAGTCTTTGCTGATTCAGGATCAGGTTCACCCTGTTCGTATTTTATTAATAAAAACTGAACTTATATCAATTTTTGACAATAGTTTGTAAACTTCCATTTATATCATACATAATAACCCAGTGAAAGAAGGCAATACAAAACTGCCATCTTGTGTGGAATCACAATGTTGAGGAGTGCACATTTTTTGCAACTACATATAATCATGTATTTTTTCATTAAATAGAGTCCAGTGTCCTTCACAACTTTTCCAGGGGGGGGTCACTTTGGCTAATAAGACATCAGGTGTGAGGACTGTATAATAATATAACAGTCAACGTTATTCAGATCACACATCTTCCCAATTAAAATGCTTGGTTGAACAACAACTAAACCTCTGCATTATTTATATATTCAGTTGGTGTACAATTATTGTACAGATTAGATATTTTTGATAGGTAATATATTGAAACTATAGGCTGCCTATTCAATTATGTATTATGTTTTCTTTTTCATTCAGTACCAAACTCACGAGCACAGTTCAAAAGCTTCTCGGGACCCACTACTATGAGAAACACAGGCGTGGACCATCACAGACCCATGGATTTCACAATAAATAAGTCCACTGATAACAGACGAAAATCAGTCATTTTGCCCACTTGACACTAAAAGTTCCAATCAACCAAAAGTGTTACGACCAAACAACCAACACACACATGCTCGCGCGAACACTCACACACATACATATACATTTACAGAACCCAGTTGTAACCCACCTGGCTTCAAGAGCTCCCAGCTTTTCCACACTGAACCAACACACAGGATGGGTAGACCCTGCTCATCTGACAAAAGTGACTGATGAAGAGGGGAGAAAGAGAGAGAAGGGCAAGATGGAGAGAGAGAGGTGGAGAAAGGGAGTAAAATGACAGTACAAAACAATGCTAGAAAAAAAGGTGTGTGTGTACATGTCAGTTTCACCTGCTGTGCCATGGGGAGTACAGCCACTATGTGCCGGGCCAGGATTTCGCCTGCTTTGGTGAACACGTACTGACACAAAGCATCACCAACCAACGCTCCTGGAGAATGCGTTGACATGCATATGTCACAGGAGCTCATAACACTCTTAACATCTGTGTGTGTGTGTGTGTGCACGTTCGTGTACAACTTTGTCCTACCATTCAACTGAGCTTAAAGAAAAGTCACGACCAACTGAATTGTTGATCATAAAGCAATGTGTAAATGCTGCATTAGGCTCTGCTGTACACCAGCCTGACCTTTTGTGTAAGTGCTTTACCTTCAGCTAGCTTCTGGCACAGCCCAGCAAAGTGAGACTTCTGGAAGTTTCTGTAAAGATGAGGGAGCATCCCCATCAAGTCTGATACCTGGAAAAAAGAAGGCATCAAGTGAGAAAAGTGTGAAAATCATGGTATACGTGTGATTAGCTAACTCCTATTTCTTTCGGTTCAAATGACGCTGCTGTTGGTGGATCAAGGTTAGTGCCCTTCCAAGTATAACCAAGCACAATCCTCTTGTTTGCATGTACAAGTGCCACAACTGACTGATTGTGTAAGTTTGTAAACATTATGTTGACGTCTCACCTGGAAGTACTCCTCCATGACCTTCTTCACATGGGTGACATCATGGGGGGGTGTGGCCAGGTTGTCCCTGGCATCAAACACAGTCTTCACTGCCAGATGGGAGATCCAGAACGCTGATGGAGTGAAAGGAGGAGGAATGAAGATAAAAAGAAAAGTGAACAGAAAAGGTAGAGGGAAAAGAGACAGAACGAACAGGAAGATAAAAATGGATGATTGGGAAACAGTAGAAATGTGGGGAAGAATCATTAAAATGGGATTTTGGTCTGAGTGAGTCAATGTTTTCAACAGCAGTAGTCTTGATTGCGGGTGTTGTGGTTACCTGACCCCTCGTCACCCATCATGTGACCCCAGCCTCCGCAACCAACCTGACTTCCATCAGGGTTCACTAGCTTACAGTTAGAGCCTGTTCCACTGATCAAAACTACTCCCCCTAGAGGTAGAAGGAAAAAGACAGGGATGTGGGAAGGAGGGAGGAGGGAGAGATTGTGTCGGACAGAGGTCAATATACACAAACTACAAGTGTGCATTTACAATTGCCAATAAACACTCTTCCCTTAGGGCCAGAGGGTGAGGCAAAGATACACTTTGAGCTATAGAACAATATCCAGAAATTAAAATCCCAACCCACCAAAAGGAAAGTGATTCTCAAACTTTTCAGAACAGAGCCCTCACCCGCAGACAGATTAAGATACAGAAGAGCATTCTAAGCCATCGGGTCTGGGGCTCTGCTCAGAAATCTGAACAGACCCAGAGAACCCTGGGAGAGCAACACAGTTGGAATCAATCAAATCAGGAAATATAAAAAAAGAGAACTCTGTCACCATTTTAGGAACAGCGTAGATCAGTTGGTGAGGATGAAACACAAGGTTCATTTCCTAGCTACTATTGTAAACTAAGTGTCAGGAGCAACTCCAGACCTGGGTTTTCATGGCTTTTGACCCCGGATGACATTTGCTGAGTACTGAGTGTTTTGCTCAGAAGGGTGTCTGGTCAAAACCGGCAGATGCTTAATTTTAGTCATATTGGTTAGTTTGAACCGCCTCCCCCACACTACCCAAAAAACATAACTATGTAGTATCAGTGAGGATGGCCTTGCTATCAATAGAAAACAAGCTATGTGCTCACAAGCTATGTGCACATAGAGAGACAGACAGATAGGAAAGGAAAGAAAGAGGGGCAGAGTTAAAGAGGTAGACCGAGAGAGAGATGGATGGATGATCAATGGATAAGTGACCTTTATGTGTTTTCTATCATGAGATTTGATTGTTACATTTATTTGGTAAAGTTGTGTTTAGTCAAAATACTTCACTTTAAAAAAAGAAAAACCGTGTATGAAACAGTTATGTTACCGTGGTCACTGGCAGTCGCTATTGCGCCAATTGCATCGTTAGTGATGTAATAATCAATGCTGAGTTTGGGAAACGTTGTCTTCATCTCACATATGAGCTCATTTATGGCATCCTTCTGTTCTCCTCCACTCAATGACATACCCTAGGAAGGCAAGATATTGCCATCTGTCAGAATACATCCAATGTATCTCAGTTAGCAGAGCATGGCCCTTATAATGCCAGGTTTGTGGGATTCCTACAGGGGGCCACAGTACAAAGGAATTATACAAATGTATGCACTGTTTGTATATAAAGGGCGTATGCAAAATTAAATAAATGAAAAAATTAGATGAATGCCATACATTCTGTAATATTCCTGAAAGATATTTCAGGGGTTCTTTGATACTGTGGCCAATCCTGGAATTTCTCCAAAGCACAACTTAAAACTTTTTTTTCAATGAACCTTTTTTAGATGTTTCTTTAGAAAACCTTTTGAAGAACATATTGGGGTTAATTTCTGAGGTTGTAGGCTCTTTAAACAGTCCTTTGAGGAACTATAAAAAGGCATCCTCTGAAATACCCTAAAATGATTAGGTGTCAATGTGCGTTGCATTAATACTTAAGGTTTGCATTGTGATTATATGTTTACATTGGTTGACAAGTATTCAGAAATTCACCAGTGAGCGAAGTGGAGTATCTGGGTCTAGGCCCGCCTTTTTCTTGGCTTGTTGCACCATGTCATAGATAGTCTTGACACACTTGTCAACCCCCATCAACTGAAAGACAACACACACACACACAACTGTTTTCTATCCTTGTTGGGACCAGAATTATTTATAATTTATGTTCCCTATTCCACAAACTAACCTAGACAAACTAAACATTTATGAGAAAAACATAATATAAACAAATTCTAACACTGTTACACAATTGTATGTTTTACGCTAAACCCAAACTCTAAGCAGGAAATACACTTCTCTATATTTGGGAATTGGCATGTTTTTACTGTATTGGCATGTTTTTACTGTATTTGGGATGTATTGTTAGACCTAGATCAGTGACATGAACACAGACACCTTTAAATTAGTAGTCCAACACTCCAACAGCTAGACTACCTGTCAGCTTATCCCTTTTTACCAGAAAGAAGGAAAAAACAACTGACTTATTGCAGCATCAAAAACTTAATCCTGCACACGAGGATCATGGTCATTTTACTAGTACTACTACTACACAATAAAACATTTAATCATAATTATGGATGTTTATCTATAAAGCCTCTATGAGGTGTATTGATCTAGGATCAGGTCCCTTTATTTCAGTTTAATGTTAACATAATGATTAAAACGGATCAGCAGATAATTTGTGAATACGGTCCCTGTTGCCTCACCCAGTGGTTGGATGATGGTCCATCTGTCTCGGCCAAAATCTTCCCATTCTCAGATATCAGTACCACCTTCGAGTGGGTCCCACCGCTTTTGCAAAACAAAATAACCATAGAATCAAATTAGATAAATGTTTTCTCCAGAGAGATGACAAGCTAGCAGTCTTTTTTATTTGTTTTCTGGCAATCAAACAACAGCAATCTATCAACTCTCGGTCGGCTGTACACTAAATCTGCAAGGTAACACTTTTTAGTTCAAATTATTACAGTGTCACAGCTATTACAAACCGTTTTTTATTTAGAGACTCACCCTTCTACACCACCGAACACTGCAGCCATGACTTTTTTTCTCTTCCTGTTTCGATCAAGTGACACATCACAGCAGTATCCCAATCGAGCCAATCAAACCTCTCCGCTGATGTGGCCGACATAGAACTTAGACTTTGACATTTGTTGGTCCTTAGATATCATAATTTTATTGTTGGGGAGTCGCATGATATCCACCACGCCTTGTAAGCACCTAAATTGTAAACTGTATACGACAGTAGTATATTTGTGTTCTCTCGTTCTTTGGGATGTCCGGTTTGCAATATCATATAACTTCCAGCAGGGAGCAGAACTATACAAGCTAAGGATGGCAAACCGCCTTTAACTATGAAGTTAAACATGGGCCCTGACATAAGATATGACATAACATATTGGTGCTCCAAAACAGGTCTAAATACCAGGGCAACAAACCTAAATTCTACCTACATTGCTGCATTAGAACAAACGACACCACAGATAACTCTAGCAAAATGTGGACAGTAACTCCTTGTGGAAGGTTGGGCACCAGCAAACCCATGAGGCAGAACAGCTTGGCAAGATTTTATTTTAGAAGACATGTCTCCATCTTTGACTTTCAAAGGCATTTTGGGAGCTGCTGCCGAGGCTCATTGTATAGCAGTGGCGTAGGTCGTTAGTCCTGGGCGTCCGGGGCTATAGCCCCGACTATTTTATGAATAGCCCCGGAACAGTGCATGCGTGCACTGTTTTGATAACAATGTGTGGTGATTCTGCATAGCCTATAGGAGAGTTTTAAGTAACTTAAGGAATTAATTTAAACCAAGTCAATAGACAATATATGGGGACCGAGTTGGCCTGTTATTTGGAAACGGACTCTGAATTCAAAGGCACAAAATATTGCTATATATTGAATAAAGTTTTAAAAAGCACATAAAGCCAAGTAAAAGATGTGTTGCCCTTAAATCAAGTTGAACTAAGTTGATGTTGTCCTCACACTGTCAGACTGCAAAACGAGGAGGTGGAGGGAGAGGAAGAGAGGGAGGAGAAGAGTATAGATAGTGGCAGCGCGCTCTTCATGCGCGCCAGACTGCGAGAGGATACGAGGAGGAAGAGGGAGCGGTGGTTGGCGTCACGATAAGTGGCGGATTAAACCGACACGTTTCAGGACTTCAGATTAAAACTTTTTCGTGAAGACTGAGCGGGCCTCGTTTTATACGTTTTAAATGCGTCTAAATGATAATAAACTCGTTTTAAGTGACTTGGAACGTTGAAAAATGGCATGGCTCGCGGAAGTAAGTTGAAGATAGTTTTGACGGCAAACAAACTATAACCTGAAGTCTGCTGTCAAATTGGAGTGAATCCTCGTCTTCTGTAGAAGGGGTTCGAATTTGGGAGATGGACAGTCACATAAAAGAGGGACAACTTTACGTTCAACACCAGAAGTTTGGCAAGGTAAGCCAGTATTCCTTTAATTACGTAATTTGTACTGTCAAGATAAAGACGAAAAAAACAATGTCGCTGTCAGGAATTCCATAATCTGACGTTATCAGTCAAGAATTCCAGGCACGGAGCACGGGCTGAATTAGAGACCGTTGTTTTTGGCCCTACGTCATTAGAAAATAGTGCACATACAGATCAAATTACTGTAAGCGAGTTCAAAGTCGCTACCCGCGTCCTGCAACAAGTTGCATGTAGCCTAATTTACATACATCTCATTTCAGATACATCTCATATTTTTTTTGAGATTGTGCAAAATCCTGAATTACCAAACACATTTCACATTAAAGGGAAGTTGCAGATCGGATTCAGTCAATGTTTTGACATTTCATGGCAAAATGGCCTTCAGCTAGTCTAACTGAGTGGATCTAACGGCAGTCCTAAAGCAGTTTAGTGTAAAAAACATAATCAGTGTTTGAATTTAAACAGTTTAATCGTTTATCGTCATGCAGGCTCAGCCACATATTTTTGTAGGCCTATGACTTGTGTGTGTGTGGCGTGTATATATACGTGTATGAGTGCCTGGTCGTTTGAGTGTGTCAGAATCCAAATTGAAATCTGCTTCATTCATTTAATTGGTTATTAATTTGCCTTGTGCATTAACATATACCCAGACTATCATTATAAATAATTTGTAAAATTTTACCAGAGTTTTCTGCCATCTCAATTTTGTTATTTTGTGATGGTGCCAGATATTATCAATAAACAAAAATGTTTCCTCCAGAGAACATCTAGCCAAGATTCTTATGACACTGCTAGCTCTACCAGGAAGTTTTGCTAATTCATCTGCTCAGAGGTAAATGCATTCCCCAGCTAACAACAAAGATTTAGTTCACAGTCACAGGCCTACTGCAAAGATGTGATAGAGTGTGACGTGACATCGTGGTTCTGTGGAGCTTCCACCCTAGACCCCAGTTCCAAAATTTGCCACACACTGCTGGACCCCCTAGACCTGTCTGTATGCTGTGACCAGGATTTGAACACCAGGTTGCAATTTTGCAGCTATACTCTGAAGCAGTGACTTATACCACAGCAGCCCTCACTGGCCCCACATACCTAAAATTGACTTGGTGTAAAAGGTGCTGCCAGTGGCAGACATCCTTTAGGGACAGAATGCACAAAATGTGCCTAACATTCAACATATAATGCACTAAATGGTAACCAAATGAGATTAAGGGACTAATTTACAGTTTATGTTCACATTTAAAAATGTTCAGGTTCCATCTACATTGTACAATGATCTATCTAGGTGTGGAGGGAATGGGCAGAGTTGTGGGTGCAGTATAGCGCAGTATTGTGCAACTGTATAATTAATTAAAAGGTCGATTGATGTGGTTAGCAAAGTTTGGGTCTTTTCTGTAGGGCAGATGGACGGTTACTAAGGCCCACAGCACAGGGGGAAAAACTGTTCCGATGGCAGGACTTTGTTACTGTTGACCTGTACTGCCTGCCTGCCCACCATCTGCTGAAGGATCACCTCTGGGACACTGGGGGGGGGGGGGGGGGTTATGCAGGAGCTCAGGGGCTGGGGCTGCCAATTCCTCTTTCTGCAGATTGTACAATTGGTTACAGTTTACCGCTGCAGCCACCCGATGCAGATCCAAACAAAAGGTGATGGAGGAGGCGAGGACGGACTCTGCGTTGGTGTGTAATGGTGTAACACAGTTGTATTAAGTTTCACTATAACATAGTACTTACTAAACATCAACGGAGTGACGTTCTTGTTGTTTCCTTTAGACTGTAAATAGCCCCCAGCCTCAGGCCTTGATATTAACATTAATATACTACTAATACACAGTAACTGGTCTTTCTAAGAGCTTCTTTGTACAGTAGCTTTGGGTCCCTTCACTTCCATCCTCTCTTTATCATTAACTCTATCTCTCTATTATAGACCCTGCTGGTTGGTCACATGGTTTGGGCCTTCATAGTTTGTTGTCCTCTGTTTCTCTTTATATTTATTTTCAGTCTTTCTGCTACAATTACCCATTCATCTCTTGGTTAACTCTGTGGATAAAAGGCAACATTGTGCTGCCCTCTTCATTGACCCGTCAGAAACCCTTCATAATGTTGATCACTCAATGCTTATTCAGAAGCTTCACTTAACTTACCTGGACCAGACAGTATGTGATTTAAACAATAAAAGGTTTTTCATATGTATGTTGTTTGTTAGATCAGGTTTTATGGAATTAATAGGTGTTCTAAAGGGTTCTGCATCATGTACATTTTACTGTTAAATATTTTAAACAAAATTGACTTGTCTGTATGAAATGGTAACCTGCACCACTGTCCTCCCCATGTTTGACTAGTCTGCAACCGAACAATAGAATGCCTTTGTTTTTTGCAGAAAAACTAATATTAGCTGGAAATTAGAAGTTGAATCCAGGTTTTTCTTGCACTGATTGAGGGACTTATTACTAATGAGTGTGTGTTTTTTATGGGAAGGGCATAGGAAAGAGTGTGCTTAAAAAGCGGTGTGTCAGTGTTTAATCTTTGCAGCAGTGCGTGTGTGCCGGAGGCAGCAACTAAAGGGTTGTACAAATATAGGCACTTGGTTTGTGCTCAGACACTAGAGCAATTAGTCTTCCAGACGAGTACCAGTTAGCATCAGATTCACGATATCGGTATTCAGCTGCAAAACACTATGCACAAGATAAGTTTTGCGCACGCACTAAAAATATAAAACTCCCTCGTTGACTCACCCGTTGACTTTTCCTAGAGGTTTCTTCCCCCATTTTCCGATTGAACGATTGAACTAGACCAATCACTAAACACTAATAAGCTTTAGCCAAGTGTGGTCAATGAAACACCGCAAGAGCACAGCATGAGGTGAGTTAGCAATCAGAGTTAATATGAAACTACAGTGATTGCAAGGCCTACAATTGTTGCTGTGTACTCCCACCTTAATGCTACGTGAACACTGGCCAGCTTTTGCTGAGCCTTCCCTAGCATCCACACTGCCCGCTCAGACAGGGCGTATATCTTCCTAATTTATACCTGCACTCTATTTGCCATGGCCGACAAGCTTACAAACCCCCTTAAGCAGATAGCGTCAGAACTCATGTCCACATAGCTCTCTGCAATCAGGCATTTTCCCAAAGTCCCTAAAACAGCTGCCATTAATCCCTATTAAAAAGAGAACACTTGATGCATCTATACTGAACAACTATAGACCTGTATCAAATCTCCCTTTAATAGTCAAGATCATTGAGAAGATGCCTTCACTCAACTCAGCAATTTTGTGAACTCAAGTGGTCTCTTAGACAAAGTTCAGTCAGGCTTCCGACCTTACCACAGTACTCAAATGGCCCTGATAAAAGTTTTAAATGATATACGGCTGAATACTGATTCTGATAAAATAACAGTTCTGGTTCTATTAGATCTCAGTGCAGCATTTGACACTGTAAATCATAGAACACTTCTAGATTGGAAAATCGGGTAGGACTCTCCGGGACAGTCCTTGATTGGTTCAGATCTTCTCTGGGTGGCCAGAGTTACTTTGTCATCATTGGTAATCATGAATCTGGGTGGCTATCCCTTGCGGAGTTCCCCAGGGATCAGTTCTCGGACCACTTCTGTTCAATCTCTATATGCTACCTCTGGGCCAAATTCTACAGAACAACAACATTAACTGCCACAACTATGCCGATGATACTCACATATATATGGCTCTCGAACCGTATGACAACAGCTCAATAGACTCACTGTGTCACTATATAGAGCACATAAATACCTGGATTAATCAAAATTGTCTACATTTAAACCAAGATAAAACAGGGATTATTGTGTTTGGCAACAAAAATAAAATAAAAAAAATTTGTGAAGTGCTGGTTTTTCGTGCCATAAAAACCAGGGACCAAATGCGTAATCTTGGTGTTTTGATTGTCTCAGACCTCACATTTAACAGTCATTTCAAAGCGGTCACCAAAACAGCATTCTGTCATCTTAAAAATATAGCCACAATCAAGGGCCTGGTGTCCCAAAAACACTATCTCTAGTGGGGTTCACTATTGTTATGGCCTCTTAACTGGACTCCCCAAAAAGACTGTAAAACAGCTGCAGCTCATTCAGAATGCTGCTGCTAGAATGTTAACCAGGACCTAGAGAACAGAGAACATCACTCCGGTTCTTAAATCTTTCGACTGGCTTCCAGTCAGTTACAGATTAGATTTTCAAGTGGTGCTTCTAGTTTACAAATCACTAAATGATTTAGGCCCTGAATAAATTTCTGATATGTTTGGAGAATATAAGCTGAGCAGGGCTATTAGATCCATGAACACAGGTCAGCTAATAGAGTCCAAACTAAACATGGTCAAACTATGTTTAGCAGTTATGCTGCACACAACTGGAATAATCTACAAGAAGATCTTAGACGTGCCCCAAACATATCAATTATTAAATCCAGGTTAAAAACACTTCTTCACGTGCCTGTGACTGAGCACTTAAACTTAACCGCACTGTTTAGCCTTACAGCTTTTATAGCTTCCTATGTTTTTGTCCCCTTTTTATTCTATTTTCTTATCCTATGTTTTATTATTATGATGTTGTTTTGATGTTTTCATTTGAGTATTTGTTTTTATGCTATGGTATTTTTGTATGTTTTCTTTTTCTTTGTAAAGCACATTGAAGCAATTCAATGTATGAATTGTGCTATATAAATAAACGTGCTTGCTTGCTTGCCAGCTACAACCAGTCATCCAGTATAGGGGAAACATCTGTCTATCAGTAAGTATTTAGGATTTGCGTGACTCCACTACTAAAAACGTGTCACGATGATGCCTAGTCAATGATTTGTCAATGTTCAAATAACAGTTGACTTTGTTTTACGTTATGTATCAATCAGCTTTAATCCCTCTGTAAACCCTCCATACATCAATTTTTAGAGTCATATCTCAGTATGAAGCCTGAGAAACATATATATATATATTTTTTAAGCTAGCGATTGAGTTTTTAGCTAGCGAGTAGGGACTTCAAGATGCAGAGAACATCTGCCCTATCATTGGTAGTTGCCGAATTCCATCACTGCCTGCTTGCTGGAAATTAGCATAAAGTTAAAAATGTCTCGACTGTCGCTGTTGATGGGAGATTTTGTCTCTGAGAGTAGCTCTGCCCACTGTCGCCGTGATTCACTTGCTCTTGTTGGAAATTAATGAGAGTGTTCCTCTTTATAGCTCTAGCCAGCGGACAGTGTGCACCCTTCCCATAAAAAACACACACTCATTAGTAATAAGTCCCTCAATCAGTGCAAGAAAAACCTGAATTCAACTTCTAATTTCCAGCTAATATTAGTTTTTCTGCAAAAAACAAAGGCATTCTATTGTTCGGTTGCAGACTAGTCAAACATGGGGAGGACAGTGGTGCAGGTTACCATTTCATACAGACAAGTCAATTTCGGAGCACTGAAAAAAACTGTTCTAAGCAGCCCCATTGAAGTCAATGGACACTCGGCTTCAACAGGGAAATGCACTGTGACGCTGCGGGATTGTATGAGAAGAAAATCGAGTCAGCTGACCTGTAGCTGATTCTGAACTAACTAGTTTTAGAGATGAACGTGTTTTAACAAATTTTTTCCACAATAGTACATATTTGACCATACATTTTTTGGACATTATAGGGGAAGCCGATCTTCCCTTGCAGTCTTAAAGAAATCCCCACTTGTGTGCATGTAGAGTAAGACTGCTAGACCACGCTTGGCCACTTCAGTATGTCTTATGAAATACTCCCAGTGATTTGGAATTCATTGCTGTAAAATGATAAATGGTTTCAGTATGACTCCTTGATGGAGTATAGATTTTATGAATAGAAAAAAGCACAGCAGCATTTCTATGTGGTAGATCTGAAACAGGGTGGATGGTGCAAGCATGAGACACACACACACACACACACTTTGGCACTTCCACGTCCAGGGTTGGAAAAAGTGACACAACAGTGGCACCACCAGCAATAGGCTATGGCAAACCACAGGTTTCATATGTTAATTTATGACACTGTCTGAAAACGGCTTACATTTGAAGCTAACAACTGTGTCAATGGAAACAGACCACGGCCCATCCTAAAAATAATACAGATATGCGTCAGTCTATTTAAAACATATATCAAAAAGATTTAAATGTATTACACATGCAACAGAGTAGCCTTGTGGGTTTGTCTTTTCAGCTAGGCTACTATGCATCTACAGCTCCGGAAAAATATAAGAGACCACTGCACCTTTTTCTTTCCGTTCTAAAATAGTTGAAAAGGAAGAAAATTATGAGACCACTGCAAATTGATCGCTTCTGTTCCTCACTCAAAACCTTTCTTTTCAACTTTTTTGAAAGAAAAAGGTGCTGTGGTCTCTTAATTTAAAAAAGCATGATCGGTAACACTCACAGAGTGAAATTATCTCTATACCATTTTAATTTAACTGTAATTAAACATGTGTTAAGGGACCATTAATCTGTATGTATTATACTGTAGATGCTTGAATGTTTACCCCTCAGTAAATATGCCATTTAGCAGACACTTTGATCAAAAGCAAGTTACTGTCATACATGAGTCATTCCACTTCAGAAAGCACAGGAAATAGGATTTCGTCACCCATCACCTTAGATTGTTCTGAAATTGTTTCAGCAGTGTTTCGCTGTTATTGTAATAACTGCGGCGGCTCACAGAAAAACAGAAGATTTTTCTTACCAACGGTAAGAAGCAAGCTAGCTAACCAACTGTCACAACTGGATACAATGAATTAATGTCATGCTGGAAACATTAGAGATGCATCAGCATACAAAGCATCCTCCAGCTTTTGTGTTTTGCCTTCAAAAGTAATGTCTGCAATGTGTCTATATAGTGTGTATTGTGTACATTTTCAAAGAAATAACGTGGGAAAAATATAAATGAAACAAAATGACTGTTTAAATAATACTTTACATAGGTTAAAGAATATAAGGGAGAGCACACTGAGAAATGGTTACAGCTTGAGTAGGTTAATCTAGAGAACAAATCTAATATAAAAAAAATTATTTTGTTATTCTTGTTTTTAATTTTGAGGCCATGGTCCTCAGTCGGAAAAGGGTGGCTTGCCCACTTCAGGTTGGTGGAGAGTGCCTGCCTCAAGTGGAGGAGTTTAAGTATCTAGGGGTCTTGTTCACGAGTGAGGGAAGGATGGAACGGGAGATTGACAGACGGATCGGTGCAGCTTCTGCAGTAATGCAGTCGATGTATCGGTCTGTCGTGGTGAAGAAAGAGCTGAGCCGCAAGGCGAAGCTCTCGATTTACCAGTCAATCTACGTTCCTACTCTCACCTATGGTCATGAGCTTTGGGTCATGACCGAAAGGACAAGATCCCGGATACAGGCGGCCCCGGATAAGCGGAAGAAGATGGTATGGTATGGTATTGTTTTTAATTTGCTTGTGCTCATTAGCTTTGGCGAGGGATTGTGTTCTAATTTCAATTACACCATATTTTCCATCCCCGCAGTACACTCACCTAAAGGATTATTAGGAACACCTATTCAATTTCTCATTAATGCAATTATCTAATCAACCAGTCACATAGCAGTTGCTTCAATGCATTCAGGGGTGTGGTCCTGGTCAAGACAATCTCCTGAACTCCAAACTGAATGTCAGAATGGGAAAGAAAGGTGATTTAAGCAATTATGAGCAAGGCATGGTTGTTGGTGCCAGACGGGCCGGTCTGAGTATTTCACAATCTGCTCAGTTACTGGGATTTTCACGCACAACCATTTCTAGGGTTTACAAAGAATGGTGTGAAAAGGGACACACATCCAGTATGCGGCAGTCCTGTGGGCGAAAATGCCTTGTTGATGCTAGAGGTCAGAGGAGAATGGGCCGACTGATTCAAGCTGATAGAAGAGCAACTTTGACTGGAATAACCACTCGTTACAACCGAGGTATGCAGCAAAGCATTTGTGAAGCCACAATATGCACAACCTTGCGGCGGATGGGCTACAACAGCAGAAGACCCCACCGGGTACAACTCATCTCCACTACAAATAGGAAAAAGAGGCTACAATTTGCACGAGCTCATCAAAATTGCACAGTTGAAGACTGGAAAAATGTTGCCTGGTCTGATGAGTCTCGATTTCTGTTGAGACATTCAGATGGTAGAGTCAGAATTTGGCGTAAACAGAATGAGAACATGGATCCATCATGCCTTGTTACCACTGTGCAGGCTGGTGGTGGTGGTGTAATGGTGTGGGGGATGTTTTCTTGGCACACTTTTGGCCCCTTAGTGCCAATTGGGCATTGTTTAAATGCCACAGCCTACCTGAGCATTGTTTCTGACCATGTCCGTCCCTTTAGGACCACCATGTGCCCATCCTCTAATGGCTACTTCCAGCAGGATAATGCACCATGTCACAAATCTCGAATCATTTCAAATCTCCATCAACTGCAAGATGCTATCCTATCAATATGGGCCAACATTTCTAAAGAATGCTTTCAGCACCTTGTTGTATCAATGCCACGTACAATTAAGGCAGTTCTGAAGGCGAAAGGGGGTCAAACACAGTATTAGTATGGTGTTCCTAATAATCCTTTAGGTGAGTGTATAATGTAGAAGGGATACTTTTTACGGAGAAGCTATTCAGTGCCACAGTTAAAGTATTCTACGAAAGACTCAGGAATATGAATTTCATGTACGGTATAGTGTGTTGCATTTAACCCCCCAATGCAACACACTATACTCTACATGGAACTCATATTGCCTCATTAGTTAGTAGCTAGTGGCTTTTATTAGGCTTTGCGAGGCTATTCATGAACAGTTTTAGAGAATGGTTCATTTGAATGTGATGATGTAAAAAAAAAAAAATGGCCAGCAAGAGAGTCAGGTGTACAGGGAGAACGTTTTAGCATTTCACGTATCGAGATGTTTTTGTCATTCATTTCAGTGTGTTGGTCTGCTGCACAGCCAGAAGAGGACTGGTCACCCCTCTGAGCCTGGTTCCTCTCTAGGTTTCTTCCTAAATTTCGGAGTTATTCCTAGCCACTGAAATTCAACTCTGTTGTTGTTTGCTCCTAGGGGTTTCAGGCTGGGTGTTTCGTAAAAGCACTTGGTAAAAAGTGCTTTTATAAATAAATGATTGATTGATTGGCTTAGAGAATTGTTTATTTAAGGTTGGTAATGTACACAGTGAATTTTGCTAATGTTTATTTATACTTTTGTAGTTAATAGATTTATTACTCACAGTGCAATTTTATGGGTTATAACCAGTAGATAACTACTAGTCTTTCATTGTGAAAGTGCTTAAATTATCCAAATTGCAGTCAACAATACGAATAAACGAATTCACTTCAGAGAGTGTTAGTTGATTGCTTTTGCCTCACATGGCAAATTCAACCACATTTATGTCTGTTTGTTTTGATATGATTGTGGCCTGTGTTCAGCCAGTTGAATTAGACAGTTTGATTAGAATCAAAGGACGTATCTTAAAGTAACTTAACGGCTTACTTTCTAACCTGTTACTTAATGGGATTTGTAACTACTAACTGTAATTAGTTACCTTTAACCTTCCCCAACACTGTTTACAAACCCTGAAGACATGCTTTTTTAAAAACATTTATTCAGTTCAAGATTGCTAGTAACTACACATCCATTACAAAGTAATAGTTTAGATCAGGACTGGTCAACTTTGGTAATTTGTTTTTTTTAAGCCTCATAAATTTTACATTGCTGTAGATTACAATAAATATTCAGTTCATTCAGGATTCTAGACTGGACAGGACGCTTTCTTTATTTTTGTAAATTCGTATCCATGTTTTTCTCCCCAATTTTGGGGATTTTTAATTGGTGATTAATGCCCTCCCAGCGGACGCGGGACAGTTTATGCTGAGAGTTTTGTCTTCTGATGCGCATGGAAAGCAATTGTGGTAGTTATCACACTGGCTATGTATTGTGCAGGACATCTGATCAAATTCGCAAGCAGGATTTGAACCCTGTTCTCATAATGCTGCAACTGACTTTGAGGCTGTGACTTTCTAGGCTACTTGGGATTAGATACAGTGGGGAGAACAAGTATTTGATACACTGCCGATTTTGCAGGTTTTCCTACTTACAAAGCATGTAGAGGTCTGTAATTTTTATCATAGGTACACTTCAACTGTGAGAGAGAATCTAAAACAAAGATCCAGAAAATCACATTGTATGATTTTTTTAATAATTAATTTTCATTTTATTGCATAAGTATTTGATCACCTACCTACTAGTAAGAATTCCGGCTCTCACAGACCTGTTAGCCCTCCTGTTCTGCACTCATTACCTGTATTAACTGCACCTGTTTGAACTCGTTACCTGTACAAAAGACACCTGTCCACACACTCAATCAAACAGACTCCAACCTCTCCACAATGGCCAAGACCAAAAAGCTGTGTAAGGACATCAGGGATAAAATTGTAGACCTGCACAAGGCTGGGATGGGCTACAGGACAATAGGCAAGCAGCTTGATGAGAAGGCAACAACTGTTTGCGCCATTAGTAGAAAATGGAAGTAGTTCAAGATGACGGTCAGTCTTCCTCAGTCTGGGGCTCGATGCAAGATCTCACCTCGTGGGGCATCAATGATCATGAGGAAGGTAAGGGATCAGCCTTGAATGTCCAGGCCCATCCGAAGTTTGCCAGTGACCATCTGGAGGATGCAGAGGTGGAATGGGAGAAGGTCCTGTGGTCTGATGAGACAAAAATAGAGCTTTTTGGTCTAAACTCCACTCACCGTGTTTGGAGGAAGAAGAAGGATGAGTACAACCCCAAGAACACCATCCCAACTGTGAAGCATGGAGGTGGAAACATCATTCTTTGGGGGGGGGGGGGTGGATGGGGCCTTGTATTGCGAGATTTTGGCCAACAACCTCCTTCCCTCAGTAAGAGCATTGAAGATGGGTCGTGGTTTGGTCTTCCAGCATGACAACGACCCGAAACACACAGCCAGTGTGAACCCAATAGAAAATCTTTGGAGGTAGCTGAAAGTCCGTATTGCCCAGCGACAGCCCCGAAACCTGAAGGATCTGGAGGAGTGGGTCAAAATCCCTGCTGCAGTGTGTGCAAACCTGGTAAAGAACTACAGGAAAAGTATGATCTCTGTAAATGGAAACAAAGGTTTCTTTACCAAATATTAAGTTTTGATGTATCAAATACTTATGTCATGCAATAAAATGCTAATTAATTACTTAAAAATCATACAATGTGATTTTCTGGATTTCTGTTTTAGATTCCGTCACTCACAGTTGAAGAGTATCTATGATAAAAAGTACAGTACAGAGTACATGCTTTGTAAGTGGGAAAAGCTTCAAAATCGGCAGTGTATCAAATAATTGTTCTCCCCACTGTATATTATAACAAGCACATGACTGTTATTTCAGATGATATAGCTGAATTTTATTTTTGTAAAAGCCACTACTGAGGTCACTTGTAGCCATTCAAACACCAGGGTTGTGGGTTCGAAATCCACATTTCGGCAGTGTCAATAGGTATTCCCATCCTACTATAAATTAGTCTGGATACTGTAAAATGAAAAGTAAGGTTTAGGATCATAGTTTTCTGTGAGTACACATTATGTCACAACTCTTAATATTGATGTGACACAACTTTACAGATGGAGTAAGCTGAATATCGTTTTGATGCACACGGAAAAAGTTGTCTGCAGCCAGCAACTGTCTAAGTGGAACCAGGCCACTGCTCAGTTAACTTCAGAGAAAAATTACTGATATGGTTATTTAAAACAGCTGTGAAAGACATTTACGTACAATGCACAATAAATAGTGTAGCCTTGTGGCTTTGTCTTCTATGCATGTATGTATGCTGTGTTAAAACTGAGAGAGTTCTATGCAGCACAAAAAACAACACAAAGTGACTCTAGCACTTTTTACTGATATAATTAAATAAGGATGCTATGCTTTGACTGTTAAGCAAAATGAAGAGACTGTGCTGGCACAGTGTTTGCTACAACCCAACTTCCTCTTTTTTACTCATTGCTTAACATCTACCCAGCAATCAGGCCAAAAGCCTAAATCATTATTTCGCTGTTGTGTCACTGTGACAAAGCTAAGTATCTCTTAAAACCACCATGCAGAGGAGGGATGCACAGTTCAAGCATGCTCCTCCCCAAATCCATCAGTCACTCATCTCCGGTTTCTGTTCTCTATTCATTAGAATGTGTTGACAGCTTGAGCTGTGCTCATCATTTTGATGCCCTAACGATAACTGAGTGGATATGTGTACTCACCAGCGATGTAGATGATGCTCATTCAGCTTATGTTCCCACATGCTTGCTGGATTGAAATGCACTGACCCATATGCATACATTTTACATATGGTTGGCCCCAGTGACAACAAAAGGAATAGAAAAACGTAAACAAATAAAGGCTCAATAGACCACAAAAGAAGTGATATTTAAATAAAATACCCAAAATGTATAATAAGGTGTTGGGCCAACAAGCCGCCAAAACAGCTCTAATGCGCCTCGGCATAGATTCTATGAGTATATTGTATTCTACTAAAGGGATAGAACACCATTCTGAAAGATGTTCCCTCATTTGGTGTTCTGATGATGGTGGTGGAGAGCGTTGTCTAACATGGCAGTCCAAGATCTCCCGTAGATGTTCAAGTGGGTTGAGATCTGGCGACTGAGTAGGATACAATTCACAGTTTGATACTGGTCAAACCATTCAGTGACCCCTTGTGCCCTGCGGACCCTATAATGAACCCTCTTTCAAAGTCACTTAGATCCTTCTTGCCTTCTTCACCCAAAATCAAGGTCAACTGGGCCTACTCAGCATTTTTATACATGAGCATGATAGGATGTTAATTGTTTCATTGTATCATGCAGTACACATGTATGGAACATTTGCATTCGTTACATTCCTCCACTCGTTTATTCAAGTGTTTCCTTTAATTTATCACCTGTCTGTATAAAATGTTGTTAACACAAATGTACAGCGGAATACTTACACATGTACAGCGAAATGGCGATATATTTATGGTATTTCTGAGTTGTGCAGGTGAAAAGGATGCCTATGCTCTGGTGTATTTTTTTACTCAAGAGCATAGGTGGCAAGGATACGGCTCAGCACACAGGTGGTGGCACTTCAGCCTTGTGATATTGATCTGTCACTAGCTACATGCAGGTTCAGGAGGTGTTACACTTCCTGTTCATTTGTTCCACATGTTGTATCTGTGTTGTAGTGCTTTTATTTTCTGTGAAAATGTTCTTGGTACACAGATGCGCATGCGTGTGAACACCACCCCTCCCTACAGACACATACAAACACATGCGCAGGTCATTGTTGAGTCAGTGGTTGTGCTAGCCTATTTGGGCTTGTAGCACATTATTGCTGTTGATTAATCCAGCGTATGTGTTTCTGTGTGCACTGGTTTTTGTAATGACTCATTGATGGTGAGTGTCTGGACAGGTTTAGAGATGTAGAGCTTAAAATAGTCTTCTGTAATGCAGACAAACATACACTCAGACACAGTCTGTCTCTTGTCTGCCTGCCTGTCTCAGTCTGTCTTTATATTGTTGTAGTCACGCCCGCTGATGGGGGGGACAAACGGTTCTGTTGTCCCGGGCCCAGGTTAGGGGGAGGGCCCAGAACTGGGCCCTCATTAAATTATATATATATTTTTAAAATAGGCCTGTTTGTAGAAGAGCAGAGGAGAGGAAGAGCAAGGGAAAAGGAGAGATCTGGGCGCGGGGGCCCCATCTAAGATTATCTCGTCCCTGGCCCAGGCAACACTGTCAGCTGGCCTGGTTGTAGTACACCACTCTTTCCCTGTCTTTCTCTTTCTATCTGTCTTATTTCTTTCTCTGGGCAATTCCATTGTAACAGAGTGCTGCTAATATTTCTTTAATTAAACTTATACCAACGTTAAACAAACCATTATGCACAATGACTGTAGATGTTCAATGGAAAATATATTATGCACAGCTTCTCTGTCACCTATCATTCTTAATGGTTTCACACTTTCACACCATGCCTAGCACTGCTAAACAAAGTGATGTAGAATGCAGCATTAGTTATGTTTTCATTTAGTACATGAGAGTAGGGCTGGATCAGTTATCGGGCAGTGTAACTGATTATTGTGGATGGCTGGGAAACAGGACGACATCACTGGGGAGTGGGGGGGCGTCTTCTGCAGAGACTTCCTGGTCTTATCGCGCCCTAGCTCAGTCCTGGTTGTAAGGTCAGTGTGGAAAAAGCAGAATGGCTTCATGCAGATGCTTATGAGGAAGACTCACCTCAATCTTCAGTTGTCCCCGTTCCGTTGGGATGAGACAATGCCATATATCTATTGTTGCTTGGGCGGAGAGTACTCAGTATACAGTTTCTTGCTAATGTGTAGCTAGCTAGCTAACGAGTACAGCACCTATTGGAAAATGTGCATCCTCATACCCCTAAACATTTTTCATCCAAAATATGTAGTTGCTTCTTTAAATGGTTAGTAGAAGTAACATTAATGAACTTTGTCACAAACCTACTGTGTGGAAGCTACTACTCCTCCTACTGAAAGGGAGGAAGGGACTGGTCACAAGTAGTTAGCCCTGTGTACGGCTTTTAGATGCAACTTTCACACTCTTGCTCTTTCTTACACTATGGCTAGATAGTGTGTGGAAATTTCAATGTGTTTGAGTGTGTGTGATAGTTTTGTTAAATTCAGAAGGCCTGTCTCAAAGAATCGGTCTATTTATAGCTGAACATCTGGGCTTGGTCAGCCACCACTCGTGTCTTTGCATTGTGGAGGATGCACTAATAACACAAAGACATAATACACACACTGTTTCAGGACACAGGTTTGAGGAAATCTTAGTCTGCTATCTTTCCTCTCAATCAGATACTTTGCATAATTTCCATACAGTGTCCTTATTTGGTGGTGAATGGCTTGTTTAGTATCAGTGTTTCCACCTGTGCGTTCTTTCAGCAACAGTGGTGAAGTTAGGGTTTGGGAGGTGAGGGCTTGGCCAGTGGCATGATAAAATGACTCTACCTTTTGCAGTGGGGTTGATAGGAAATTATAGAGCAAATGTCCTTGAATTCTACATTTTATTTTTTTGAGGCAGAAAAAAAAATTATACTTACAGTTATGCAGTTCTGTAAATTTTGTCATTGCATATGCCATGCTCATATGAATTCTTAATTAAACAGCCTACAGTAAAATCTGTGGGCCTCCTTTTTCTTTTTATTGTTTATTTATTTATTGTGTGTGTGTGTGTGTGTGTTTGCGTGCGTGTTCATGCGTGTGCGTCTGTGTGTGTGTGTGTGCGCAGGCTTGCATAATTGTGTGGGTGTGTGTGTGTGTAAAAACATATATACACTTGCAGAAAGCAGACAGGAGGAAGCAAAGCCTCCTGGGTAATTATCCCACACACACATCCTGTCCTCCGGTTTCAGCCAGCTGCAGTTACATTGCACGTGTTATTGTGTTTGTGTGTGTGTGCTATGATGTTTCTGTATGAGGTAGCACACTATCCATTCCTTATTGTCACACTCAAGGGCAATAGCCTAGTATGTAGGTGTAGGGCTGTGTTATTTGCATTGTGCAAACAGTGATGTTGAACACTTCGTTAAACATCTGTTCATCAAGTTTAGAGTTTTGGTCTAGAGCAACACAGCATCGCAGGAATTTACGTAAATATGTATCTAACTTGTAAACCTTGATTATGTTCAGTTTCAATGTAATCAGCAGTGCTATTACATACAAAACATTTCCCAGTGCTATTGGCCCTTAATGACTCAGGATTACAGTCAGTGGCAACATATGAGAAGGACCATTTAACGACTACTGGATTAAGAACGTAATTAATGAGAGGTATGGTTGGTCTAGAGAGAAATGTCCTGCCACTGTGACAGTGTTAACATATCCATTCTGTTAGTGTAAACACACACACACAGTTTTATATATATAAAATGTTTTCTGTTTGAAAAGCAGTGCATTATGTTAAAAACATACTTTGTTTTATTGTGAACTATAGACAGTGCTTGACTTGAAATTGAATAAGTGCAGGAGCAGTCTTTTTCCAAGTTTATCCATTAGACCAGGATGTCACAGGCCTCGACCCTTTACATTTCTCCCCTAAAATTACCTGGCAGCATCCATTTGTTGACAATGTAAATCTAAATAGAAGGTTGCTGGTCTCTGATTACATAGTTCCACAATTTCCTATCATTGTGCTTTTGATCAAGACACTAAGTAAAACACCTGCTACTGTGTAAAACACATCAGCCCCTTACATGCAGAGAAATGCAAACCTTTTGAAGATGTTGTCCATTAATTTCTAAGCCTATGTCAGAAACGGGTTCTGGGGTGTTGTCTAAAATCAGTAGCTTTCTTGATGGATGATTAGCCACTAACAAATACTTAAGTCTTTATTAAATGATTCTCCAATTCAACCAAATGCATAAGATATGGATCACAAGAAGCAATTTCCAACAATTTGGGATAGCGCGTCCTGTATGCTAACAGATGTGTAAGAATATTGTATTCATGTGCGACTTGAGAAACACAGGGCCCGCTGTCCTCGTGTTTGGAGCCAACCAATGAATCCAACACCCTCAATGCAGACCAGCAATGTGAGCAACTTCAGAGTGCGCATTGTCTTCAGTTGGGGAGAAGGACAGAGAACACGCACCCACAACCTGTGCAGTACCGTAGCCTTGAAACATACATTTCCAGCACAAGATTACTATCACCCAAAAGTCTCCTGAAGCCTCCATTTCAATTTGTTTCATTGTTTTGTTCACACGCATGGTGGCTTTCAATATTATTTTTTTTTAACAGCAACTGCTAGCAACAACATTCGACATTCAATCTTTATTTTGACTATTTTCAACAGAATTATTGTGAAGACATCAAACCTATGAAATGACCCACATGGAATCATGCTGACTGATTAGGTCTTCTTTCTTAATACATTTTCTTGTAGCCTGCCACTCTCACTGACCACTGTGGACATATTCAAAGTGAACAGAAATGTTGTGTGGGAATTTGCATTGTTTGTCTCTGTGTGTGTATACTAACTGAGTGAATTAGGGAACTGTAACACCAGTGTCTTCTTGTTGGTCGCTTCCTGTGCCAACGCTCTTCTAAGGCCTTGTTTCCTGCCATGTGTTCCTTAGGAGGAAGGGAATCCATGGCCATGGCACCTCCTCACTCTTAATGGGTCATTCCTCAGCCACCTGCTGAAATGTGTGTTCTTCTCTGTCTCTTTTGACATAAGACCTGTGTGACATTGACTTTCCCTTAGGTACTTAAACTGAATAGAATAGACTTGCTTGCTTCCTCATAACCTTTTAAAGGCCAAGTGTTGTTTTATATTAACATACATTCTCTGTATCTACTTTAAGGCCAATTTCCCTTTTTACAACTTCAGTGAAAAGATTGCTCTTTTCCTAACTGAATTCCTAAGTTTCTATCCTAATTTAATTGTTACCCCCCCACCCCCTGTTTTCCTCAATTTTGTCCCTTCTCATTTTCATAAAGTCTAATTCACACTTTCAGACTTGCCATTCACAGCAAATCTTAGCTGGCTCAGCAGTTGAAGATTGTGACAAATTTTCCTAAGCATATTTTGCTAAGCCGTTCTGCTTTTTGTTACTTGCCAGTACTTACACACTTGGAGAACGCCTTCAGTGGCCAACAACGGTGATTGATTTTTCAGACACCCAAACCTACTACAAGCCAAGGCATCTCACCAACCCCATCAACAACTAATCTTGTAAAAATGGAGGAGTTAAATAGGGGTGTCACCAAACAACTTCAGTGACTCACCCAGAAAACATGGCATAGCTCGCTACTTATCTGATGGAATCTCTGACCAAGTTAACAACAAAATTGGAAAATTGTGTCTCTCGACTTTGTGGGAAGAATTTCATTTTGAATAAATTGCAGGTACTGTTTTTATATCAGCTATGGAATGGATGTCAAGGCCTGTCTCAACGAAGATGACCAGACATCAAACAAGACATTGATTCAAGATGGCCATAGTGGCGGTGATGTTGGAGTACATGAAGCTGTTCCTATAAACAGAGGAAATACCTAGAGTATCTGTCAATATGTTCTTGTATTAAATCTATTACTTTTCATATTCCTAACGCTTTAAGAAATTACAATGAAGGATATTGACTTCCAAACTGACCAGTGACCCAAGGAGCAAGTAGATTGTTCTTTATACTAAGATATGTTGATGTAAAACGTTTGCCCCAAAGATGTAAATATGTTTGGTTAATGCAGCTTTATCACCAGATAACAATTAATTATTTTTTTCAGATATAGTATTGTATCTGTACATTAATCAGCCAAAACATTATGACCACCTGCCTAATATTTCTTAGGTCCCCCTTTTGCCGCCAAAACAGCCCTGACCCTGACCTGCAACAATGCTGAGGTAGGTGGTACGTGTCAAAGCAACATCCATATGAATGGCAGGACCCAAGGTTTCCCAGCAGAACATTGCCCAAAGCATCACACTGCCTCTGCCGGCTTGCCTTCTTCCCATAGTTCATCCTGGTGTCATGTGTTCTCAAGGTCAGAAATGCTCACGCACCCGGCCATCCACGTGATGTAAAACAAAACGTTTTTCATCAGACCAGGCCACCTTCCTCCGTTGTTCCGTGGTCCAGTTCTGATGCTCACGTGCCCATAGTAGTGCACCCTCATACACGACAAACTGCAATGCACTGTGTGTTCTGACACCTTTCTATCAGTACCAGCATTAACTTTTTCAGCAATTTGAACTACAGTAGCTTGTCTGTTGGATCAGAGAACAGAGGACAGCCTTCGCTCCCAACGCGCATCAATGAGCCTTGGCCGCCCATGACCCTGTCGCCGGTTCACCGCTTTTCCTTCCTTGGACCACTTTTGATAGTTACTGACCACTGCTGACCGGGAACACCCCACAAGGGCTGCAGTTTTGGAGATGCTCTGAACCAGTCGTCTACCCATCACAATTTGGCCCTTGTCAAAGTCACTCAGATCCTTATGCCCATTTTTCCTGCTTCTAACACATCAACTTTGAGGACAGAATGATCACTTGCTGTCTAATATATCCCACCCACTGACAGGTGCCATGATAACGAGATAATCAGTGATATTCACTTCACCTGTCAGTGGTCATAATGTTATGGCTGATTGGTGTATATTAGGTGTACAAACCCTTTTTCAAACAGAAAAATAACAGGAAAAATCTTTACCTCATTCTTAATTTTATTTCATTAATATTTTTGCTGGACTGTTTAAGCGGAGCCGGCCTAGAAGAGCAAATGTCTCTTACTGAGTGAGTGACTGACTGACTACCACTTGTTAAATAGCGTAGTGGTTAGAGACGTGGGCTACGGAACGACCGGTCCCACTTTCGGCTCCGGTAACAGTCAAAATACATTATGCCTAGGATTTGTTCAGGACAAACACTTATTTGGCTATAACCTTCAGTATCTACGTTACAGGAAGCCTAAAATAAAACAGTTCTGGTGGATATTAAGATTTCTTCAGGATTGATAAACACTGGCTACACGATTCTGTCGTCTCTTCACTTGATGAAAAACTCACCTGTTTTGATAGTTATTGTATCAATGTCATTCATGAATGGCTAATACGCTGTTAAAACGGCCAGTGGCAAAAGCAATTTGCTATTTGTGGTGGAGGTAAACTTAATAAGAAACGCTTAATGGTATCTAACAAAATAGTCAAACTCAACGTGGTGTTAATGTGTGACAAAATGATCTAATTTTGAAACACTATACCAACTCTCTGGAGATGTATAGCTCTGTGGTGTAGTGGTTAAAGACAAAGCCTCTTACATGGGAGACACGGGTTCTTGTTTTCTACTTTTACTGTTTTTGGATGTTACATAGGCAAAATACTGTAAAGGGAATATTACCCTGGGGGATCGTTAACTAGTTTATATCATATTTGAGAGATTTGTAGGTCAGAGAGATTTGTTTCACACATAATTGGCCTGAAGGAGAACGGAAATGGGATATGCGTACCAAAGAACACATTTAAGGGCAAGCAAGTTCTAAAAAATAGTTAAATGTTAAACCAATAATTCAACAAGCCAATTTGTGTGTATATGTTGTTGTCCTTGATAGACCCATTGGATATGTTGATTTCAGGGATGTTCCTATTAGGAGATGTGTTGATGCAGACACGAGATGTCAACCTTAACCAAAAAAATACAACTCTGGAGGGGCAGTGCTTCCTGCTTTGACCCAGTCTTCAAACTTTTTTGTTAGTTTGTTTTAATCCTCGGCAGCTAGCTAGCTAAATTACTTTATGCTACTTAAGGGCTTTTTTCAGAAGTGATTTTGCATGGTGAAATTAAGCTGGATATTGTACCTGCAACAACTGTCTGCTGCCGATATCCTTTAAATAGTATTTTTAGTGTTCTCCAATCACTATTTTGATTGGGTGGTGGTATCTACATTTGCTATGAATGCTGGACCTTATGGTATATTATAAACTGACAAATACAGAGGAAGTCGATAATTCTAGATTGTGTTGAGGGGATGTTGTATTTTTATGAGACAACTGTATAATTTCTAACATTAGTAATTAGGACATTGTGATGTGCATTACGGTGGATTTCTCCTTTAATTTGATAAATCAATCTTGCAAGTCCAAGTAAAGACTGAAGTTTGAGAACTTTAATGGTCAAGTTAAATCGGTAGATGTATTTTGCAGGATGGAAACAACTAGGTGATTTCCAGGAAACATCCATGAAACAAAGAGGAATCCAAATGGTAACTACACATTGATAAACATTTTGCTGTGGAAATTTAAAGGTAACTGCTAGTCAAGTTGTGGGAATTTGTTTTGTAAATGATAAGGCAACACTGAGTAAGAGCATACTAATTTCCTGTTAAAAACACTAGTTTTAAGGATGTTCATTAACGATAAAGAATAAAATGTAGCTCACTGGTAAAATATGCTCCACTATACAAAAAAAGCCTTAGAGACCCACATTTAAGACAGTAAAATGGGTGACAGATGAAGTGGAATTATATGTCAAAAGACTGCTTTGAGAATACAAACATGCCAGAGATTCATCCACTTAGAACACCATCAACTAGCAGTCATAGTTGTCCTTAGGAGACTTATGGATAAGTAAATACATTGTCCTCAAAACTCAGCCGGCTAAAACTCAGCCGGCTAAAACTCAGCCGGCTAAAACTCAGCCGGCTAAAACTCAGATAGCTGAAAGGCATACTTATGTTTCATCATTTCCTGGCCCACTGCTCGCTTTTTCAAACTGATGATGTCATTTGAGAAACCTGTGGCCAATTTCACCGTTGTTTACTTCAGTTTCATAACCTCCCTTATATCCACCATTGTGCTCATACGTTTGCAAACCCTGACAGAAATTGTGACATTTTGGCATTAATTTAGAAAATATAACTGATCATGCAAAAAATACAAATAAATGTAAGGATAGTGATCATATGAAGCCATTTATTATCACATAGTTGTTTGGCTCCTTTTAAAATCATAATGATAAAAGAAACCACCCAAATGGCTCTGAGCAAAGGTTTACATACCCTTGAATGTTTGGCCTTTGACACACACAGGTAAATGGCAGTTAATGGTTAATTTCCCACACCTGTGGCTCTTTAAATTGCAATTAAGTGTCTGTGTATAAATAGTCAATGAGTTTGTAAGCTCTCACGTGGATGCCATGAGGAGGCTAGATACTGAGCCATGGGAAGCAGAAAAGAACTGTCAAAAGACTTAAGTATATAAAATGATATCCAAAGCCTTGCAAATGCCAGTCAGTACTTTTCAGTCACTTATTAAGTAGTGGAAAATTCAGGGATCTCTTGATACCAAGCCAAGGTCAGGTAGACCAAGAAAGATTTCAGCCAAAACTGCCAGAAGAATTGTTCAGGATACAAAGAAAAACCCACAGGTAACCTCAGGAGAAATACAGGCTGCTCTGGAAAAAGACTGTGTGGTTCTTTCTAGGAGCACAATACAATGATACTTGGTCGAGTTGCCAGAAAGGTTGAGTTGCCAGAAAGAAACCTTTACTGGGCCAATGCCACAAAAAAGCCTGGTTACATTATGCCCGACAAAGCCTTGACACGCCTCATAGCTTCTGGCATACTATCATTTTGAGTGACAAAACCAAAATAGAGCTTTATGGTCCCAAACATAAGCGCTCTGTTTGGAGAGGGGTCAACAAGGCCTATAGTGAACAGAATACCATCCCTGCTATGAAGCATGGTGGTGGCTAACTGATGTTTTGGGTGTGTGTGAGCTCTAAAGGCATGGGGAATCTTTTGAAAATTGATGGCAAGATGAATGCAGCATGTTATAAGGAAATACTGCAGAAAATACTGCACGAAAGCTGCGCATTCCAGCACGACAATGACCCTAAGCACAAGGCCAAGTTGACCCCTCCAGTGTTTACAGCAGAAAAGGTGAAGGTTCTGGAGTGGCCATCACAGTCTCCTGACCTTGATATCATTGAGCCAATCTGGGGAGATCTCAAACATGCTGTTAATGCAAGACGACCAAAGACTTTGCATGACCTGGAGGCATTTTGCCAAGACGAATGGGCAGCTATACCATCTGCAAGAATTTGGGGCCTCATAGTCAACTATTACAAAAGACATTGATGCTAAAGGTGGCAATACACAGTATTAAGAACTAAGGGTTGATTTTTCAGTAGATTTTTTTTCTTTGTTGCCTTGTTTTGTTTTTTGATTGTGCCATTCTGTTATGACCTATAGTTGAATGTGAATCCCTTAAGAAATAAAAGACATGTGTTTTGCCTGCTCACACATGTTTTCTATACACATAGTGCATATATTACCTGTTCTCCAAGTGTATGCAAACATCTGAGCACAACTGTACCTCTTGCTAAAACTAGCTTTTTAAAACCATTATAATTTTCACATAATACAATTAAAAACGGTACATTTAAAACCTAAATCTAAATGATAACAATATGCTTTAGTATATATTAGCATAGCTAAATAGTATTACTCAACTCACTAACAATATTCAGAGTCACATCAATTTTTTTTTCTGTTTCCCATGTTATAGTTATCATAACTAAACATTCTGAAATGCTATTGACTATGAATAGTACATTTACATTACTAGTATTAGCTCACTTACAGAATCTCTCGAACACTGTTGTTTAAGCTAGACCCCAAAACAACTTTGTTTCACCTGTTTATGCCATCCTAAAGGATAAAAATACAGTCCACTCTCCTGCCCTAATATTTACATTATGGGCACTGTCCAGGAAGTGAGGGTTCTGTAAAATATCCCCAGAGAACCCCACGCTTCCCATTACTGGAATATCCCACTCAGTATTTTAAAAAGCATTCTCTGCAAATTAAAATCTCAAATGGGACAAATTTTTTCCCTTACAGCCCGGGGCATCTTGTTGTGGTTCACCATATCTAAAGCAAGAACAGAGGGAGAATGATTAAAATGAGCATGCTTATATTTACAATACTATCCAACACAACATATGAAACGCTAACAGCAGACAGATTACTGTCATATATCAATCAACTGTGATCTTATTATAATGCTGCCACCCTTAACCCAAGTTTGATAACTGAATATACTTTTTATTTAAACTTACTATTACTATTTATACAATTTATTTAACTTAAATTGAAATAGTCAAAAAAATATAAAAATACTTAACAGTAAAGTAAGATGGGTGTTGATTGGTTCCTGAAAATGGAATTACTTTCTAACTGTTTAGAAAATACTTACTCTGCAGCCAGCCAAAGTGGGCCAGCTGTCTAAACACAGCTCACCACATCCCTTAAGGATTTGCAATTTCCCAGGTGGTGATGTATTGGTATATATGTGGTATATATTTTCTCTATTAGATTAATCGAAGTAGTAATCAACATATTAATCGATCATCAAAATTGTTGTGAGTTGCAACCCTAATACATACTCAAGCTTGAATGTGTTTAACAAGTCAGACTTGTGACGCAAGGGTGACAGGCACTACACACCCACAGATTACAAAGGCAAAACTAGCCACATCGTTCCTACAGGTGCCTGCCTCTGAGACGAGTTCAACACATTCTACAGTATGCTTACTTCAAGGCTGAAAACACCATCCAAGTAAGCTCTTGCTGTTCCAACCAGGTGCTCTCTCACAGAGGATGAAGTGAAGAACAAAAAAGAATGAACAGTCACAAAGCTGCCGGTCCAAATGGCACCCCTGGGCACGTCCTTAGAGTGTGTGCCACCAGTTGGCCAGCGTCTTCACAGATATCTTCAACCTGTACTTGTCACAGGCTGTAGTTTCCACTTGCTTGAAGGACACCCCCAAGAAAACCAATCCCTGTTATCATTAAGTTCATAAAGATCTGCCAGGATCACTGCAATATGCCTACCGACACAACTGATCCATGGAAGATGCCATTTCCATTGCTACATGCCCACAAAACTCCTAGAGAAGTGGGACATGTGACAAGTATGGTTCATTGACTAAAATTTAGCATTCAAAACTGTAGTCCCCCTGTGAGAATTGGGAATGACAGCTCCTTACTGACTGCTTCAAAAATGACTGGCAAAATGTCAAGTTTTTAGGAGCAAGCACAAGGAACAATGTGTTCTGCCAGTGAACTGCCTTTCCATACTACTAACAACGTTATGGTTCATTTTAGAGTTTCCCTATCCAGGAATGTCAACAAGCTATGCGATTGTGCATCGTCTCTGTGAGACTTTGTGTTTGGTTCAACCCTGTGAGCGTCCTTCAATCACATCAAATTAGAGGACAGTGCATAAGGAATGCCACAGCAGGATTACTGTTACATATATACTAAGACATTTATATTTGCAGAAAACTGCAAATATATGTACCATTTGTAAAGAAAACATGAGTAAGCAGGCAAAACACATTTCTTTTATTTCTTATGGGATTCACATTCAACTGTAGGTCATAACAGAATGGCACAATCATAAAACAAAACATGGCAACAAAGAAAAAAAAGTCTGACAGTATTTTCTGATAACAGGCTGCATTCATCTTGCCATCAATTTTCACAAGATTCCCCATGCCTTTAGAGCTCACACCCCCCCAAAACATCAGTGAGGCACCACCATGCTTCACAGTGGGGATGGTATTCTGTTCACTATAGGCCTTGTTGACCCCTCTCCAAACATAGTGCTTATGGTTGTGAACACAGAGCTCTATTTTGGTCTTGTCACTCCAAATTACAGTGTGCCAATAGATTCCTGAATGTTCCACTTAAGTGATTGAACAGTACTGACTGGCATTGGCAGGGCTTTGGATATCTTTTTATATGGTAGGTCCCATTACCTTGTTATGCAGTTCTTTCTGTTCCCCATGGCTCAGTATCTAGCCTGCTCAATGCATCCCTGTGAGAGCTAACAAACTCATTGACTCTTTATACACAGACACTAATTTCACCTTTTAATTGCCATTTTCACCTGTGTGTCTGTATCAAGGCCAAACATTCAAGGGTATGTAAACTTTTGCTCAGGGCCAAAAAAAGGAGCCAAACAGCTTTGTAATAATAAATGGCTTCATATTATCACTATCCTTAAATATTATTAATTTTTTTGCATGATCAATCATATTTTCAAAATCAATGCCACATTTTCACAATTTATGCCAGGATATGCAAACTTATGGGCACAACTATAATATAACTTACACCATGGTCGATATTTATGAATATCAGTAACATAGTTAATTATGACAAAAACTAGACAAACTTAATACATGATACATAGGTTTCTGGATGTTCCATGCTTCACTGAGTTTGTTGTTTTTGACCAGCTATTGTATACAGGAGCCTTACAGTTATCACAATGAACTTGCTAGTAAGTGATATTATGGACGCTCTCGTTTACACAGAACAAATATAATAGTTTATTACAGTCATTATTGGGGGTATTTCTTATCAAGAACACTTTGGGCCAAGCTTGGCTAAGGCTCTTCCCACAGCCCAGTAGGGGGTTGGCCAGCACATTTCTTTGAGAACAAGTTCCCTAAAATAAGACCTACATTGAACATTGTACTCAAATACTTGCTCAGAAAGCTTAATCAAAAATGGTTAGTTAGTGGCATTTCCTGCTCTATGTTAAACAGTCTTTCTTTTCTTCAATACGTGATATGTTTTAACGGGGAGTGTGCAAAGCAAGGCCAATTTCCAAAAGCGTAAGCCGAATAACAGGCAAGCTGGATTGTTCCTTATCATGAAATAAATCTTTGGGGCGAAGATCAATCCTTTTTTAGAGCCTTTACAATGGTCAACCTTTGCCACCACTACATTAAAATCTATAGAAGTAATCAAGGTATGTTTACCAAATCACCTGAAATCATTCATTTGTGACCTCTTTAATGCTTTCACATTTTAGAATATGAAGACTTTGGGCTGATGAATATATGAATAAAGAAACTGTATATACATTACTATAGCAGGTTTGAGTTAATCACTGCCTGAACCTTTTTTCTTGCAAAAGTAATAATTTTATTTGATTTAGAGTACTGGACAGCTGTGAAGTAAGCTGAGGCTATGTTCTTAACACTGTTACGGACACCCCTTCAAAATTCACTACACATCAAACTGCCCAACTGCTGAAGTTTGACCAGTGTCAAGATGCTTCTGCTGACTGTATTGCTTCTTTGACTCTGTGACCGTCCTACATAGGGTGTGATCCTGATCTGAGCTTGACAACATTCTGACCATTTGAGCTATACTGAATGTACTAATTGGATATTGGCAACATATCAACCTAGCAGTGGAGGGAGCTTTTACTTATAGTGTGTTCTTAACTCATTACATGATAGCACCCAATGCATATTAGTGGATTTAAACCAGAGATATAGACTACAATATAAACTGACTGGTTCAAATGCTGATTGGCTGAAAGTACCACGGGTATGACATCACAAAATGCTTTACTGTTCTGTGTTGGTAACCGGTTTCTAATAGCAATTAGATTAGATTCAACTTTGTCATTGAACAGTACAACAAAATGCAGTTAGAATCTAACCAGAAGTGCAAATAGAGGTATTTACAAGTATTAAGATTATGTGGAAACGTGTAAATGTGCAATGAAGGCAAATAGAGGAGGGCAGAAAAGTATTAAGTATAGTTTATGTTTCAAGTGGGATGATAATTCTGCGGGTATCGATTGGAATTCTAAGTGTACAAGGAGTAAAGTAGCATGTGCAACCGGGATGCAGAGATAGCAGCAATGAGGTCCCTGAGGTAGACACAGACCTGTAACAACTGAAAACTTTCATTATCAGACTTTGCAAGGCAGTGTCAGAGTAGTACAAAGGGAGTAGTGCCACAGGGTCCCTGGGAGGCAGGGGAGGGCGTATGGTCAGTGATGGGCCACAGTGATGAGTTCAGCAGGGTTACAGTAGATGGGAAACTGTTCCTGAGCCTGCTGGTGCAATAAGGTATTTCTGGAGTTTGCATTATATTGCCAATACACCACGGCTATGTAGCTATGTATCCATTCGCTCCATGATGTGTTTTGTGCTTAAGAACAGCTAATTTCTGTGGTATGTTAGCCATGTATCCCAACCTCGCATGCATTCTTGCATAAGGCAGAATGAAGGCAGTTAATATGATTTATGGACTCAATACAGCTTGCATTTGAAATAGGCTGAATGCTCAGAGGACTTGAGCATGGTTAGTGCTTTTCCTTAAGCATTTCAAATCTAAAGTTAATGGTTTAGACAGAAGCTCCGCCCTCTGAATTAAGTCAACCAATTACATAATTTTCTTCATTCAGGACAAATCTTCCTCTCCATGTAGTTAGACGTCAAAAGCTAAGATAATAATATGAATTTTGGAACACTGCATTTGTTTGACGTGGCCAAATGAACAAAGTAAGCAATAATGACTCAAACTATTGATTCAGACTATTGTTCCAAATGTGCGTCTGCTTAAAGCTGTTTGTACTTTTGTAGTTGGACTGTGTTATGGAAATTCTTGAACTGATGTATACTTAGTCCTATACATGTATAAATGGGTTACTAGTTAAAGGTACTGAGTCCCCATGTTTAGATAAGAAAAGGAATGTAGGAGAGGGGGATCTGGTGTTTAGGGTCATTATTGACTGGTATCAGCAGATTATAGGGTTATGTGTAAATCTGTATAACCCATCAGAGTTTGTCCAGATGCTGTGAGTCCTCTCCCAGAGTTGAAAAGGTTACCCATGTGGGGGAGGACAGCCTGCCCCTTGGTTAAAACCTAGGTAGTAATAGAACAAAAGGAATGTGTTTTATTTTCATAGGACGGATGGGCAGCATCTTACCACACCCCTTTTAACTGTATCTACTTTAGAGATTCCTCTGAGGATTATTCTGTAAGCTTTTGATGCGTCTCTCTATTTGCAAATAAACTGTTAATTGTGCCAAGATAATTTTGTCTCTGTACTTACTCCTTTAAGAGTTCCGATCGATGGAAGTACCATGGCAACTGACCAATCATTTGTAATATATATATATATTTTTTTTTTCCCTCACTCTCTCTCTATTGCTCTTCATCAGAAATGGAAGAAGAGTTGGTTCGTCCTCTATCCAGCCAGTCAGAATGGCATCGCACGACTAGAATTCTATGACTATTCTGGGGGCGGGGCCAGTGACAAGCCCAATACCAAGAAACTGGACAAAAAGGTAGCTTCATATGCCTGATATCCCTACTTTTCTCTCGGACACCAGGGACCACATTGGAAATAAGTTTATCTTTAATACTTTAATTAAAGAAATCTTCCTCAGTCGTTTGTCTTCGCCCCTACTGAAAATGAATTGACTCATCTCCTCCCATATACCCACTGATCTTTTTTCAGATTATCCGTCTATCAGAGTGCATCTCAATACTCCCGTCCATGACGGAAGCATGTCCCAAAGACAACATGTCTGCCTTCTGTGTGGAGACCAATGACAAGACACATGTGTTTGCTGCAGAGAAGAGCATCAGTACGGAGTGGGTGGAAAAGATGTGTGAGATCGCCTTTGGGGTAAGACATGTCATTGTGTGTCTGTCAGCACCTACGCTGATGTCCTTTCCTTCTAGTCTTCTGTTTTCACAGCGTTGTAGGATGGATATTGGTTACAAATAACTAAGTCCAAAGGGGAAGATAAGATCTTTAGAAATTGTGCGAGTTAAGATTCTGACACTTTGTGTTTCATTATATGCTTTTCTCTGTTTCTGTAAGTTTTTAAAAGTAGGATTTGAGTCTATATTATTGCAATAACTGAAGCAGTTAACCTTTAATCCCCTTTCGCTTTCTCCCTCTCACTGTTTCTTCTTCTCTCTTTCAGGGGGGTAGCGGAAGTCATAGTAGTTTGCCTGATTCCAATGGGGGACAGACAGATATGCAGATGGCTGAGAATCTCATCTATTACAGCAGAGAAGAGGGTACATTTTTTTAACACTCCCTCTATTTCACACACCCCTGAGAGTCGGTTTACTGTGCAGTCAGCTACAGAGGGTAGGGTACAAAAGCTATGTATTTGGTGGTTGAAGGACTATAACAGACGTTGAATTTGACCTTTGTACAGCGACTGTTATTTTGAGGAGGCAACACAGTATAACCTTTTGTTTAAAAGGTCACAGTGAAGATGCATTAAAAACCACAAACCCCAAGCTAGACCAGAATTGTTTTTATCTGGCTGTCTCAGATCAACCCTTTCCCCTTTAAATTGGTACATTGTATGAGAATAGTACTGAGGCTAGTCTTGTACACACAAATATCCTGTTTTCTCCGTCCTTGTTCAGAAGGTTGGTGATTCTGTTCCTAAACCGTCCCCTCTCTCTCCTCCTACAGTGAATGAGTTTTGGGTGACTGTGCAGCGGACTGATGCCTCAGAGCGCTGTGGTCTGTCTGGGACCTACTGGCTGAAAGCCGACAAGGAAAGTCTCATACTGAAAACGTCAAAGAACAAGGCGAACATACTGGTGTGGCCATACAAACTACTGAGGAGATACGGACGAGATAAAGTGGGTTCATGCACACACAGACTCTGACATACGTCAACCATACATTCTAATGTTCCTATGTATTAGGATTAGATGTGTTTCTATCTGTATGTGTGTCTGTGGTCACCTTTAAGATGTCACATTGTGTGTATGTTTAAGCAATATGGGTTGAGAGGGTGTGGTATATGGCCAATATACCATGGTTAAGAGCCGTTGTTAGGCACGATGCATCCTGTATAATATTTGATATACACTACTATGGCCAGCATCATGGTGTCGCCTCCAGGATGTTTCTTGGCAATTTCTCACATGGAATAGCCTTAATTTCTTAGAACAAGAATAGACTGACAAGTTTCAGAATGTAAATAATGTTGTATAACATTGCTGTGTTTGTTTCTTTGTTATTCTCTTACAGGTAATGTTTTCATTTGAAGCTGGCCGGCGCTGTGACTCTGGTCCGGGGAACTTCACATTTGAGACAAAGCAAGGCAATGAAATCTTTGTGATTGTTGAGCAGGCTATCCAATCGCAGAAAGTCCTTGCTGAGGAGCGCCACCTCAGCAACCAAATGACCAGCCTTGAATTTGAACCCAGTCCTCCACTCACCCAAGTACGCACCAGTGGTGGCTTGGTAGCTGACAGCAGTAGTAGTAATCGGGATCCAGATGGCGATTCCAGTTCCGGAGGGAGTAAGCCTGGATCGGCTGATGGTGTGTTCTGGAGGAAAGAGGGAGATGGAGGAAAGAGCCAGGTTCAGAACCTTAAAGGGAGGAGTTTGCCAGAGCCACCACCATTGGTGATAGGAGTGGGGGGAACACCCCCGCGCTCGCCAATGTCTAGAGGTTTGTCTTTCATCATGTTTAGTGCACTTTTATTTTCTTGCTCATTTTAATGTAACCTGGTTGTTCAGAAAACTAGGGCTGCCTCTGGTGTGCATGTACTGCTGCAGTGTGGGTTAGAATCTGGCAAAAAGCTCTTTCAGCAAAAACTCTAACTCTAACCTTTCTCCACCACTTTCTTACCTAATATACATAAAAATACATAAAAATACATAAAAACTAATTGTTGTATTTGTACTGTAGATTTCAGGTTTTAAGTACTTTCATTGTTTTATGTTTTTTGGTCCCATCTAGGGTGAATAGTATTAAACAGATTTTTTTGTCTTACCTCAGGTAAAGGAGTAGGAGCGCTCATGTCTCAAGAAGAACTAGGGAGCGTGTACTCTGAACCAGCAGACTGCATTCGCGCCCCATCTCTTTCTCCTGGTGACAACCTCTACTCCGACCCTGTGGACACCCTAAAATCCCCTTCCCCAAATGCCCCGATTCCTGTCCCTCGAATCCGCCCTGTCAGTGATGAGGGAGGCGTTACTGGAGTTGGTGGTCGTATCCAAAGCAATAGCCAGCCCGAGCCTCTCTATTCAGACCTTTATGATCGCGTCACTTTGGATTTGATAACGAGGGTGGGTGCTGTGGGGCTGGAGGGAGGTGGAGGGAAAATACACTTGCAAGGGGGGCAGGCAGAAGCAACAGCAACATCATCGACAACACGCATTAATATGGAACACATCTATGATGAGCCAGAGGGCAGAGAAAGAGTTTTTTTGGGAACAGGATTTGGAGTGGCACCACTCTATGACAAGGCTCAAACAGACCCCCAGAGGAGAACCAAAGGAAGCGATGCAAAAGACCCTCCTCTACAGCCCAACGAGGGGCTTAACAAGTTGGCTACTGACAGCTACTTGGTCCCACCCTATGGAAAACAACCCCAACTGCAACTTCCGTTCCATAGAGGACCAGGTGGTGTCAGGTGGCCCCCAAAGCCAGCCCCTAAGCCCAATGTGGCTGCTCTTCCTCGGAAGGAACCTGTGCCTCTGCCTCTGGGAAAGACCGGGCATGGAAGTTCAAACAACTTTAACAATAATAACAGCAGTGGAGGGGAATACAAGGCTGGGGCAGGAGAGGAAGGCAGCAGGAGAGGGAGGAACTCTGAGCTCTACAGTAAAGTGTCTCGATACAAGACCCCATCCAATGCCTGGTACACCCACAGCGGCTTGCCATCCCCTGATATTATCTATGACAACCTGGGAGACATTTAAGATTAGACCCTAGATGCTGATCCAGAGGTAGTTTAGCATTTTTCTCACTAATGCTCTGGATTGGATGGGTAGGGCTGGTCCTAGATCTGTAGATAGGGCTAAAAATGAACCCTGGAATATGACTAAAAAACATGGTTCCCTCCAAACAAATAGACTTGTCCCACAGAAAATTCAATTGCAAATATGGACATTGGAAAGTTAGCCAACGAAACCTTGAGGTTGATCATACAGTGACTGTTTTCCACTTGGCACCCTTTTCCCTCATCCACTACTTCTGAAAGGAGCCCTGTGGATCCTAGAGATGATGCACTCTCAGAAGTTGGATAACTGCTGGAAATACTTGTGTGGCTTGCAGTAAGTGGAGTGAACTCCATTTTCAGTGGGAGAATTGATTAGCTGTGTTGACTATGCACTTAAAGGAATGCCTATAACATGTTTTTGCACTGCTTTGCGAACTGTTCTATGATGTAATGCTCATTGCTCTTAATATCTAGCTTTCAAAGAAACATTTAAGAGCAAATACTGTTTTGACGGCCCTGTCTAAACTATGAGACTCAACTGTTGGAGATGGGGATTTGTTAAAGTAGCACAATAGAGATTTACATGCTCACAGAATTGTTTGTACATGTCCCAAATGGGCACCCTATTTCCAAGATAGTTGTGCCTCGTGCAAAAGTAGTGGCCTACATAGTAATTAGGATGCCATTTGGGATATACAGTTTTTTATTGTAAGAGACCTCCAGTTAACTTTACAAACTAATATTTTGCATTTTGTGTGTGTTTTTGTACGTCAAAACAGCTGCGCTGTGTTGTAAATATGGTAATGATATTAATAAACATTTGAGAAAAATCACTATAGTTAATGTTTTCCATTCAGGGCTCCTTTCAATCCATCTCGTCAAACGTTTGAGCTAATGGGCAATATACATTTAAAACATTCAGCACTTACCATAAATGCAGTCACCAAATGGGGAAACAAAAAAAATATATATATTGCAACCTAGAGAATTCGGTGATGCAGACCAACAAGTGCTCTTCATCTTTTCCATAAAGTCCAAAATACTGTTAAACAGTTACAAATTGCATTACACATTACTGGTCTGAAGAAGAAAATAAAACATGTAGACTATCCCTGTAGAATGGCTCAGGTAGTCTCAAGGGGACAATATTTCACTGTCTTTCAAAGGGACAAGAGTGGTTTCCAAGCAAACAACAGTATTTTTTTGTCTGTTCCTCCTTCTGAAACACTGTGTTTGCAGGTGCCCATTGAAAGACAGGAGAGCAATAGCATGGACAGATCTGGGATTTGGAAAGATGGAAGGTGGAGGGGTATCTAAAAAACACCCAAAGGTAATACAGGGAAAGTGAAGAAATAGAGAGAAAAAAGCTATGAAAGAGAAATCGAGGGACGGTTTTTTGGTAAAAAAAAGGTGGAAAGAATGAAAGAAGGGAGAAGAAAGGGGTGGGGGAAAACAGAGAGACAGAGACAGGAAAAGGCCTAGAACAGTGTGTGCCTGCTACCACAGCCAACCAGACATTTTGTTAATTTAGCCAGTATTCATCCACATACCAAATGACTTATTTTTTTCTCTTTCTTTTTTATACCCTTTTCTGAGAAGTCTTGGTTGAGATTCATGGCATGTCAGCGCTAAGGCTGGCGTCCCTGGACCGTTGCTAATGGCAACCAAACAACAGAACTCCACAATGAAAAGAAAGGAAGGAATCCTTCAAGTCAATTTCATGGCCCATGGTACCAGTTAGTCGTTAGGAACTGACAAAAACAACAACAAAAAACAGGTCTTCTAGAAATATTATGCCATCAATGTTATTAACTGTTAGATCACGTTAACAGTTAACACTCATGCTGCTGATTCACACACAACTATTATTTAAAGAACACTATGTATCAGCATAGCTTAAGCACTTTTATGTATTTTGTGTGCATGTGTGTGTGTAATATCTGCTGCCTATCATTGGTTTAATACCATTATTCAGACCCTATCACCTTTTCTACATTTTGTCATGCATTTTGTAATTATTTGTCTTATCTCTTATTCCAAAATAAAATACATTTTTTCCTCATCTACCCATGATGACCAAACAGGTTATTAGAAATGTTAGCTATTTTATATAAAAATCTGAATGATCAAATGTACATACGTTTTTAGAGCCCTTACTCAGTATTTTGAACTAGTCTCCCAGTCTCACTAAAAAAATCCCCACAGCATGATACTGCCACCATGTTTCACCCTAGGGATGGTATTGGCCAGTTGATTAGCAGTGCATGTTTTCCTCCAGATGTGACACTTGGCATTCAGGCCAAAAAGTTCAGTCTTGCTTTCATCAGACCAGAGAATCTTGTTACTCATGATCTGAGTCCTTTAGGTGCCTTTTGGCAAATTCCAAGTAGACTATCATTTGTCTTTTACTGAGGAGTGTTTTTGATCTGGCAACCATAAAAAGCCTGGTGGGATTCTGGAAAGTTCTCGCATCTTCACACAGGAACTCTGGAGCTCTGTCAGAATGACAGTCAGGTTCTTGGTCACCTGCTTGACCAAAGCCCCTTTCCCCTGATTGCTGAATTTAGCAGAGCGGCCAGCTCTAGGAATAATGTTGGTGGTTCCAAACTTCTTACATTTAAGAAAGATACAGAGACCATTGTTCTTGGGGACCTCCAATGCTGCAGAAATATTTTGGTACCCTTTGATAGAATATTGGCATGAGAAACTTAACACAACACATATGTGCCTACTAACTCTGAGCAAAGGACAAAAGATGGGATGTGGTGCTGGGTCCGTTATTGATGAGCCCCACACACCCTGTCCATATCTCCTGATAGGAGTTTTCTATGTGATTGTCATAGACTCTATGAATAGACCCATGGACCGTATGTTGGAACATACCATTGTGAGGAAGCCTGTCTGTACCTGATGATAAACATGTATTTTAGTTCTGTTCTCTTGTTAGTGGAGTGGTACTTTTATCTGGTTCTATATGAGTTACTGTATCACAAACAGTTGGTATCCACTATTGAGGGGCCCCACACAACCTGATAAGCATGTGGAGCCAGGAACTCAAGAGGGGACACAATTTCTAGTGTAAATAGCAAAGGGTCTGAATACTTTAATGTGATATTTCTGTTTAATTCTTTTTAATAAATAATAAAATTTAAAAATGTGTTTTGCTTTGTATGCAGTATTTTGTGTAGATTGATGAGGCCTGAATACTTTCTGAATGCACTGTATATTGAACAGGGAAGCCTTTATGTTCCTCTCTTCCTTGACCTTTATACCATTTGATATACAGACAAGCTGCCATATGAATTTAACCCCTTTGCGTGTGGATGACTGTGTGTGTGTGTGTGCGCGTGTGTGCGTGTGTGTGTGTGTGTGTGAGAGAGAGAGTGCAAGATTGGCTGTATTTTGCAGCCCCATTCTGATTACTTAATGGGGTAAGGTGCCAAAACCGCACATTCTTAAGATATGCATAGTTAAATAATGCAAATATAGTACATAACAATATAAACTCAAGAATTATTGGCACCCTTGATGAAATTTAGCAAAAGTGAATACAACAAATGAACAACAAACAATCAGTCATCTTTTTTGGCTTAAATATAAGCATTTCAACACAATTTCTCAAACACAAAACGTTATTAAGTAGTATGATTTTTCTGTTCAAAAGTTTGGAGTCACTTAAAAATGTCCTTGTATATGAAAGAAAAAAATAAATGTCCACATCAAATTGATCAGATACAAACGTTTTGAGAATGACAAAAATATAAATGTTCACAAAGTCTGCTGCCTTAGTTTAAATGATGGAAATTTGCATTTACTCCAGAATATTATGAAGAGTGATCAGATGAATTGCAATAAATTGCAAAGTCCCTCTTTGCCATGAAAATTAATCCCCAAAAAACATTTCCACTGCATTTCAGCCCTGCCACAAAAGGACCAGCTGGATTGGGGCACCACCAGTGCAGAGCTTGCTCAGGAATGGCAGCAGGCAGGTGTGAGTGCATCTGCATGCACAGTGAGGCAAAGACTTTTGGAGGATGGCCTGGTGTCAAGAAGGGCAGCAAAGAAGCCACTTATCTCCAGGAAAAAAAATCAGGGACAGGCTGATATTTTGCAAAAGATACAGTGATTGGACTGCTGAGGACTGGGGTAAAGTAATCTCCTCGGATGAATCCCCTTTCCGATTATTTGGGGCATCCAGAAAAAAGCTTGTCCGGAGAAGACAAGGTGAGCGCTACCATCAGTCATGCCAACAGTAAAGCATCCTGAGACCATTCATGTGTGGGGTTGCTTCTCAGCCAAGGGAGTGGGCTCACTCACAAATGGGCCTAAGAAGATGGCTCAGGGAACAAAACATCTAAAGTTTGGGTCCATGGCCAGGAAACTCCCTAGACCTTAATCCCATTGAGAACTTCTGGTCAATCCTCAAGAGGAGGGTGGACAAACAAAAACCCACAAATTCTGACAAACTCCAAGCATTGATTATGCAGTCAGGACGTGGCCCAGAAGATAATTGACAGCATGCCAGGGCGGATTGCAGAGGTCTTGAAAAAGAAGGGTCAACACTGCAAATATTGCCCCTTTGCATAAACTTTATGTAATTGTCAATAAAAGCCTTTGCCACTTATGAAATGCTTGTAATTATACTTCAGCATACCATAGAAACATCTGACAAAAATATTTAAAGACACAGAAGCAGTTTAAAAATGTATATTTGTGTCATTCTCAAAACTTTTGACCACAACTGTAGACATTGTTCATGTTGTAAATAACTATTGTAGTTAGAAAGTTAATGGAATATTTACATATGCTATTCATTTTTAATGGAATATTTACATAGGCTATAGAGGTCCATTATCAGCAGCCATCAATCCTGTGTTCCAATGGTATGTTGAGTTTTCTAATCCAAGGTTATCAATTTAAAAGCCTATGTGGTGAATTGTTAGTACAACTGAAAACTATTTTCCTGATTAAAGAAGCAATAAAACTATCTTTAGACTAGTTGAGTATCTGAAGCATCAGCAATTGTGGGTTTGATTAAAGGCTCAAAATGGCCAGAAACAAACAACTTTCTTCTCAAAGTCATCAGTCTATTCTTATTCTGAGAAATAAAGGCTATTTTATTTGAAAAATTGCCAAGAAACTGTACAATGCTGTGTACTACTCTCTTCACAGAATGGTGTACAATTGAGCAATAGGACAAATACATTAGGATGTCTAGTTTGAGAAACAGATGCTTCACAGGTCCTCAACTGGCAGTTTCATTAAATAGTACCCGGAAAACACTAGTCTCAATGTCAACAGTGAAGAGTCAACTCTGGGATGCTGGCCCTTTTTTCCTATCTTCCTCTGTCCAGTGTCTGTTTTTTTCCCTTAATCTTTTTATTGGTCAGTCTGAGATATGGCTTTGCTTTGCAACTGCCTAGAAGGCCAGCATCCCGGAGTCACCTCTTCACCTCACACCTATGACAATCAAAGGTCTTGCAATGTGCTGCATGGGGGAATAGTCCAAGATCCCTCCGTAAGTGTGTGCCAACCATTATCTGACTTCACAAGAAAAGGCTAAATGTTGTTATCCACTCCAGTGGATGCTTCATGAAATATTGATAGTTAGGGAGAAACCTATGAAACTTAAGCAGAGCCGGCCTAGAAGAGCCAATGTCACTGACTGAATAACTCACTGACTTACATGACTACCAATTGTTAAATAGTGTAGTGGTTAGAGACATGGACTACAGAACAACAGGTCCTGGGTTTGACTCCTGTCACAGTAAAAAGGTGACATAGCTATAATAATAGGAAGTGTTCAGGATAAACAAACACTTTGCTGGCTACAGGTTTCTCTTGTCTTTTCACTTCAGTCAGTTATGATCACCTATATTGATAGATAATGTATCAATGTCATTCACGAATGGCTAATTAGCTGTTAAAACTGCCAGTGGCAAAAGAGGATTTGTTCGGGACAGACAAAAACCTAGCTGGCTACAACCTACAGTAGCTATGTTAAAGAAAGCCTAAAATGAAACTATTTACTGTTTAAGTGCAACTATTTCTGGTGGATTGTGAATTATGTTTAAGGACTTGTTCAGGATAGACAAAACTTTGCTAACTACACGATTCTCTCGTCTTTTCACTTGACGAGAATGTCAGTTATTGTCACCTATATTGATACAGTAGTTATTGTATCAATGTCATTCATGAATGGCTAATAAGCTGTTAAAACAGCCAGTGGCAAAAGCCGTACAGTTCAAAGATGCAATTTGTGGTGGAGGGTAAACTTAATAAGAAACGTTACTCAGTTTAACACAATGGTTAATTGTGTCTAACAAAATATTCAAACTTGGTGTGTTTATTTTGTGACAAAATTATATAATGTCAAGAGGCTATACCAACACCCAGCAAAAAGTATTGCTCTGTAGCGTAGTGATTAAAGACACAGCCTTTCATGTGGCGACCCGGGTCTGAATCTCAGGAAGGCAATGGGGATCAATGCTTTTTATTGCGGGCCGGCTGAACTAGGCTTGCCTGGTTTCTTGTTTGTATTAACCTATGCCCAATTTAGTTAAGTGTGCCAATACTTCTTGAGTTGACTATATATTGTGGCATTGTTCTGTAACTTAAATTTTATCACCCTCTTTATATTAGCCACTCCCATGCATTTGTCTATATCTGTCTTACTGTGTGCCCTAACATGTCTGTAACTTGCTCTTTGTTGCTGTATTTTGCAGCAGTTCTTTACCTCCCACTTGTCAGCCATAATCTCACTCAAAAAGAGGAGCCACTTAGATATTGAGTACAGTATAGAGGGGAATATTGGAAATTTGAAAATGCACCCTTGTTAGAAGAAGCGTTATCTGTCTTTTGTTATGGTTTCCATCAGCAGTGGAAACCATAACAAAGCTCTCCCTCCTTGTACCATTAAACATTTAGTTTGTACACAAACATTGGAGTAAAACATGCTTATATTTTGGGCTCTGATGGGCACACTCATGTGGCAACAAATGGATGTTGCAAAGGAAGACTGCTCCTTTAACTCTCTTATTGGAAGATACATTTTGACTAACGATATGTTTAAAATGACATTATGTTGAGATAAATGTGGTAAATCAATATTTCCTATGAATTTGAATGGATTTGAGACATGGAGAGTAGAGCTGTCTTGTTGACCCAGGGTAGTAGCACCACATTAGCTTCCTATGTGCGTTCCGTTCCCGTCTTCTTCTCTAAATCTGCACAGCATCCCCCTCCCCCCTTATTGTTTTTTCCTGTGATTGTCCTCTCCGACCCAAACACACACACACACACACACACACACACCATGAACATGCGCTAACCTGAAACAGGAACTGTTGTAAAAATAGGAAGTCCAGTAAAAACGATACAAGGTCCCTCTGAACTAACATGGCTCTGTGTGCTTCAGGTCATTTGTGCCCAAGCACTGTAATGTTAAGAACCGTTTATACATGTGGTATCCAATTCACTTGAAGAATAAACAGATTTGATGTGTGTGTGTTAGCACATTGTGTTTTGAGTGTCAACACTTGGCCATTCTAGACAGGACAAGATGCGAGGGACCTTGAGTCTAACCACATAATCTGCCATTCACATTCTGAAACTGACTCGTACCCCACCACATCTATATTTAGCTTTTGGTGGTCTAGAGAAGGCTTAATATAGAAAGAGGAACCAAGGTGCATTCCTCTGTACTGTATATACTTGAATGAAGAAGTTTTAGAATTCCAGAAGTTGTTTTGTTGTGACATCTGACCAGAGAAACAGAACAGACTGCAAAACAGAACTTAATGTTTTAATAAATATTTTTAAGCTGAACTGTTTGGTTAAATACAATTAAAAACATCAGTGTTTCAGAACAACATGTATACCACACCTTATATTTAAAATGACTATTGGGGATTAATTAAATAATCTAACAAGGAAACGAAACATTAATCTTATTAACTTTCTTTTTTTTGGTTGGCAGCATCCACTTTCACAGTCAGATGGAACAGGACCTTTGTCAAATGTTTTGAAACTATTGACCTTTTCACTATTAAAGTGTCAATATTTGTGAGACAGAAAGAATAGTTAAATGTCAGTCAAGATAGACATGGCTTAAAAAAGAAGGTGAAAGACAGGTTTCCAAACTGTAATATGCTTAGGATAGTGATGCAGTGTATGACGTTAATGAAACTCCACCCAAACAAAATAAATGTAATGCCAACCAGTGGCTGAAAGACACTGTGATAGATAACGCTTAAGATATCACGTCTATATTGTTTTTGTACAAATGGGAGGTTTTTGACTGTACCAATGACAGTGTTCTTCTTTTATGCCCCAATCCATTGACGTCTTCATCGCATCTATCTGGGGGCACTGCTTGCCCTAGCTAAGTAGGAGAGAAATATTCTGTACTGTGACCTTACAAATTCACAATGCCATGACACTGTGGAATAGCAGAAGCCTGTTTAACGTTTGGCTGACGCGGGTTACAAACGTTCCAAGTCCGGTGTGACATCACAATGTCATTGCATCACAATGCAGGGCTGTCACTGTGACGCGTTCTATGCTGCAAGAGTTCAGTGTGCTAGCGGAATAGCGGGAGTTCACTTAACCACGCAAGTCTGAATGTGTGTCTGACCTTATTAGTGTGTGAATATTTGTCTAACTAGAAGTGTCAGCATGTGCATGTGTTACAAACTGTGCATTACTGACACCCTTGACTGGGCATATTATCCATTGACAACATCACATATAGAACTCAGAGGTCCTAGCCTCTAAACCCCCTCCATCTCTGTCTTGAAGCAGCTTACTTTCGTCCTAGATAACAAGCCTTGGTTGTAACCAAACTGGCACCCTGTTTGCTATTTAGTGCACTACTTTTGACCAGAGCCTAGTAAGTAGGAATTATAATGTCATTTGGGAAACCACCCTGTCTGAGGTGGTCACATTGACCGAATAGAGGCCCCCTCTGATTCCTTCAGTTCTACTTCGCCTTCTTTTTCTATTTTTTTCCCTATCGTCACTCTGCTTTATCACACAGGGTGCTTTGACCAGCACTGGGAGGCTGTGTGTTAAGACTGTGTGTTCTAACACACAATGCCTCCGTTTACACATCGAAGAAGTGTAATTCCTTCTCTGATCTCGTGCTTTCATGCACAACCCCAACTGGCTTGCTTCCTTTTTTTAATCATTCATTCTTTCTCCTGTCTTTTATTGTTGGCTTTTAATGCTGCCTCAGCAGTCTAAATAGGCCAGCTAGGAAAACTTTACCTACTATGCCACACATACACATAGTGTGGGCAGACTTATAGTTGTTAAACAGTTGAACACCCCAGTAAAAACCTTTTCACAATCTAATAGGTTACATTTCACTCTTAGTGCAGTTTATTTATTTGCATTTGGGTGTGTGTGTCCATGTAATTACTTCATTGTGTGTGTGTTTTTGTAATTATTGCAGCGTGTGTTCCTGTAATTACTTCAGTGTGTTTGTGTAATTACTTCAGTGTGTGTGTGAGTTTGTGTAATTACTTCAGCTTGTGTGCGTGAGCAGCTTTGATTCTGTACCGACTGTAGGAACCACATTACCATATTAACAGTTAAAGTGGCGCTGACTCATCAGCAAACTTTGTACCCCGTTAGCACTGCTTCTGCGTAGCTCTGCCTACTTGAGTGTGGCTGAATAAATGGAACCTATGTGGTGCTCTGTTGACGTAGAGGTCCTAAGGGCTGACCTTGCTAAGTTCATTGGATATGTTCAGTTAGAGTGTTGACCTCCATCTCAAGATGAAGGGACTTGCTTGTCAAACTTGTTTGGTTGTCAAAAACCTGTTTGTGAGCCTACTTCGCATGTGGTCATTACGAAACCGCTCCATGTTGAAGGTCTCAGGTTTGCCCTTCTGTCATGAGACTCAAAGGAACATGAGTCGATCGTGGTCCTCGCAGCAGCCCAGTGGCTTTGCGGTGGCCTGGGAGCTGCCACTCGTGGTCAGGGCGAGCCGGGATATCTTCGGGGGAGGCGGGGCTGAGGGGAAGGGTGCGACGGCCACTCTCACCCTGCTGCTACCCCTCTGAGACTGACCACACTGTTGCTGCTGGGAGGGTGCAAACACAAACAAGAAAAAGGAAAATAGTGGAATTTTGCTGACGGGGAAGGAGAGGGGTATTTCTTGCAGTAGTGCACTATATAGGAAGTAGGAAGAGGCAGTTTTTCCTGACTATGTGACCTGACCAAGCACAGTGTTGGGACCTTACTAATAATACTGGACGTTGTGTTTCCTTTTCAGTTCATTTGGTTATGTGTTAGTGTGGGAAGTACGTATTATGAACTCACTGTGTCTTGTACTCATTGCAGGGAAACAATATTTTGTGTTTGGATGGACAGCTGAACTAACCTTACGAGAGATTGAAATTGTATTGTTCATTTTGTGGATTCACTCCAACTGTGTGTTTTTTCATGTGTAATGATTAGCTATACGAGTCATCACTGATAAGGTCTCCTGCAATGCAAATACAGCACACTGTATAACGTTACACTTTAATTTGCTTGCTTTCTCTCTATATATCTCCTCTTCTCAGTTCCTCCATCTTTTTCAGCCACCCCCCTTTATCTTTGTCTGTCTGTTTGTCTGTCTCCCTCTCTGTCTCTCCCAAACCAAGCAATTTCTCTCTCACTCTTAAAGGCTCTGAGGAACTGTATATAGTACTACCACCTAGTGGATTGTTTGGGAAACCCACAAATGTATCACTGTTAAAAACACTGTTTAAAATATTTACTGAAGCGGCATTATAAGTCTGATTTTCTTAGGAATCTAGTGAAAGTAAACTAGTGTAAGTCAGGTACATGTTATAAACATTCCTAGTCAACACTCCTAGACAATAACATTTATAGAGGTCCTGGGCTGACAAAGGTCCAAGGGTCAGACCTCTGTGCCGAAAAACAATGCTTCCTTAATATACTAAAAACTTTCACAAAACAATTCTTGTGATTACTGATTACTGATTACCTGAGGTATATCAACAAATGTATCATATTTAAACTAGACAACAGGGCACATCCACTTTTCAAATAAATCTAGTCAATCAAACCTGTGTGTGGTGCAGGGGTACTACCCAGACTAGAGAAGCCCCTCCTGTAAAAAAAAAAAAAAGTAAAAAAAAAAAGACCTGTCATCCTGGTACTGCAGCAGTTGGCAACTCCAGTCCAGGAGGGCTGAAACACTTATTTTTTTATGCCCCCTTGGTTCAAATCAATGACATGTGAGCGCAAATAATTAGCCAGTAGAAACCTCCCAAAAAGAAAAAAATAGTAATGAAATCCAGGACTGAAGTTGCCAACGCCTGCTGTGATGTCTCAGGCATAACTACCTGTTTTGGCTGTTGTGCTGCTGGTCGTGGTTGGTCCCTGCGGAGGTGCTGCTGCGTTTTGTAGGGATATGACGGTCTGGACAGTGCTTCTCTAGTCACCAGGTGTTGGTACAGGTTACTCCTCAGGGACAGAGGGTTAAAGAGAGTGTCCAGTTCCAACTGATCTAGACAACCCTGAGGAGCGATGAGAAAGGGAATACATTTTAAGGTGCAAGAGTGAGATAAAAAGTTACATGCAAATTAAAAAGCAAAATAAGACATTCAGCATTACTCTGATATAATATACATATACAATACCATAAAAAAAGTTTTTGGCCCCTGTCAGATGTTTTGCATCTCATTTCCAATGAGAGACAGCGAATCACAGCGACAGCAGGCACAGCTACTCTCTGAGACAAAGTGATGCTTGTCGCTGGGAGATTTTGTGTCCGAGAGTAGTTCCGCCCGCTGTTCGCCAGGATTTGCTGGCTCTCGTTGGACATGAATGAGAGCATGTCTCTTTGTAGCTCTAGCGAGCGGACAGCGTATACATATGGCTTGTTATGAGGTATGCAGTTGCTATAAATCGTGCAATCACCCAATGGGCATCTGTATTTAAATATTCCACCAAGTACCACCAAGACGGATTGTCAGCCACCCGCTTGGCTGTTATGCAGACCAGGTGCTGTTTTTCTATTGGCATGGCTGGTCAGGGACTGTTTGCGAAAGTTGTCAGTGCCTTTGTAAAAAGATCTACATTTGTCCACTCTAGCCGGGAACTTACGATTGACAACACAGTGTATCTGAGTTCCATCGAAGTTGAAACAGGTCAATTATTTCTTGCACTGAAGTAAAAATGTTTGAGCTTGTTGTTATCCTTGTGCCCTTTTTCAATTGAGTGACTCACGCAAGTTTAAAAATAAAAATACTAGATAGCCACACGTCACATCACTGCTCAACTATTGACTGTCCAACAGTGTGCAAAAGGAGCTGGAAGGTAGTTGTGTGTGTGTGCTAGAATACAAAACAACTAGAGGATTTTGATTTTATAATGATGATTTTTCAATCTAAATATTTTTTGCAGTGGCCTGATCAGGACAGTGCCTTGATAGTTTTATTAGTCACAGCTTGAATTTTTACTGGCCTGGGGCCATCAGGCCATCGTTATTGCCGAGCCCTGCATTAAGAATCTTATATCAAGCATGGTGGTGGCTGAAGTGTGATAGTGGTGGCCTTGTCATGGTTTGAAGATGCTTTGTTTGCATCAGGACCAGGAAAACCTGCCATCCTTAAAGGAACCATTCATTTTACTTTGTATCAGAGATTTCTATAGGAGATTGTAAGGCCATCTGTGAGCTGAACCTGAAAGTCAGCTGGATCACGTAGCAAGGCGATAATCCAAAAACATAAGGAAGTCTATATCACAAGAACAATACATTTTTTGCTTTACAGTAACCCAGTCAAAGTCCAGACCTAAAGCCCATTGAGATGTTGTGGCAATACCCCAAATGAGCAGTTCATGCAAAATAATTCAGTGAACGTAACTTTGCTTTGTGCTGTGTTTGTTCCACAGTGCTGTGTTTGTTCACTCTGGTTCCCTTTTATCTAACAGTAGGTTTTGGTTTAAGATCTGATATCATTCAGTGCCAAAAATATGTAAAAAAGCCAAATAGTGCTTGTGTAAACAATACCGTTTAAAAAAATGTGGCACTACTTACCAAAAGTATGGGCTGAATCCAGCAAATACATACAGCAGGCATGTTTACTGAGATTATGGCATAAACCAAAGGCCATGAAATGTTTCAAAGCATTATTGTCCTAAAATAAACAATGAAATTTTGATGGACCATTACCAAGTCATGGGTTAGGAGTTGTACATATCATAGAACAAACATTTTACTGATTGTTTTGAATTAAAAAAAGATGGTCCATACAGTTTTAAATTTCAGGCTGTAAGGCAACAAAAGGTGAACATTTTGAAAGAGGGGTGGTGACGTTCTATACCCACTGTACAGTGGGGAGAACAAGTATTTGATACACTGCCGATTTTGCAGGTTTTCCCACTTACAAAACATGTAGAAGTCTGTCATTTTTATCATAGGTACTCCTCAACTGTGAGTGACGGAATCTAAAACAAAAAACCAGAAAATCACATTGTATGATTTTTTGTAATTAATTAGCATTTTATTGCATGACATAAGTATTTGATACATCAGAAAAGCAGAATGTAATATGTGGTACAGAAACCTTTGTTTGCAATTACAGAGATCATACGTTTCCTGTAGTTCTTGACCAGGTTTGCACACACTGCAGCAGGGATTTTGGCCCACTCCTCCATACAGACCTTCTCCAGATCCATCAGGTTTCGGGGCTGTCGCTGGGCAATACAGACTTTCAGCTCCCTCCAAAGATTTTCTATTGGGTTCAGGTCTGGAGACTGGCTAGGCCACTCCAGGACCTTGAGATGCTTCTTACGGAGCCACTCCTTAGTTGCCCTGGCTGTGTGTTTCGGGTCGTTGTCATGCTGGAAGACCCAGCCATGACCCATCTTCAATGCTCCTACTGAGGGAAGGAGGTTGTTGGCCAAGATCTCGCGATACATGGCCCCATCCATCCTCCCCTCAATACGGTGCAGTCTTCCTGTCCCCTTTGCAGAAAAGCATCCCCAAAGAATGATGTTTCCTCCATGGTTCACGATTGGGAAGGTGTTCTTGGGGTTGTACTCATCCTTCTTCTTCCACCAAACACGGCGAGTGGAGTTTAGACCAAAAACCTCCATTTCTGTCTCATCAGACCACATGACCTTCTCCCATTCCTCCTCTGGATCCTCCAGATGGTCATTGGCAAACGTCAGACGGGCCTGGACATGCGCTGGCTTGAGCAGGGGGACCTTGCGTGCACTGCAGGATTTTAATCCATGATGGCGTAGTGTGTTACTAATGGTTTTCTTTGAGATTGTGGTCCCAGCTCTCTTCAGGTCATTGACCAGGTCCTGCCGTGTAGTTCTGGGCTGATCCCTCACCTTCCTCATGATCATTGATGCCCCACGAGGTGAGATCTTGCATGGAGCCCCAGAGGGAGATTGACCGTCATCTTGAACTTCTTCCATTTTCAAATAATTGCGCCAACAGTTGTTGCCTTCTCACCAAGCTGCTTGCCTATTGTCCTGTAGTCCATCCCAGCCTTGTGCAGTTCTACAGTTTTATCCCTGATGTCCTTATACAGCTCTCTTGGCCATTGTGGAGAGGTTGGAGTCTGTTTGATTGAGTGTGTGGACAGGTGTCTTTTATACAGGTAACGAGTTCAAACAGGTGCAGTTAATACAGGTAATGAGGGGAGAACAGGAGGGCTTCTTACAGAAAAACTAACAGGTCTGTGAAAGCCGGAATTCCTACTGGTTGGTAGGTGATCAAATACTTATGTCATGCAATAAAATGCAAATTAATTATTTAAAAATCATACAATGTGATTTTCTGGATTCCGTCTCTCACAGTTGAAGTGTACCTATGATACAAATTACAGACCTCTACGTGCTTTGTAAGTAGGAAAATCTGCAAAACTGGCAGTGTATCAAATACTTGTTCTCCCCACTGTATATACAGCTCTGGAAAAAACACTCCTAATTTTTCTTAAATCAGCATATCTACATGTATGGCAGCCATTCCATTACAGTGTCTGTTAAATTACACAGGCACAATTTTACTTAATAAGGTACTGATTTGGTGATTACCTGAAAAGTATAAAAGTAACAAGGAAAAGTATAAAACCACTGCTGTGGTCATCACTATCCTCTTGCAATAGGACCAGATGGATTGCAAAAACAGTATAAATGTTAAATAACTATTCAGCATGATAAAAGGGTTGCAAAGAAAAGCTTTGAGTGAGGAAAAGAAGGGTTAAATTCTGGCTTTACTGGCAGAGGGATACAGTGAGCATCAGGTTGCTTCCATCCTGAAAATGGCTGTTCATATGAACAAGGTCAAGCAACAGACATTGGGGACAACAAAGTTACAGACTGGCAGAGTGCGAAAACGACTGTCCACTGACCAACATGACCGTCAATTCATTCGACTGTCACTCAACAACCATAGGATGACATCAAGTGACCTACAAAAAGAATGGCAAACAGCAGCTGAGGTGAAGTGCACAGCGAGAACGGTTTGAAACAGACTCCTAGGGGCAGGGCTGAAGTCTTGCAAAGCTAGAAAAAAGCCTTTCATCAATGAGAAACAAAGAAGAGCAAGGCTCAAATTTGCAAAAGACCATAAGGACCGTAGAGAGAATGAGTAAGGTCATCCTATCTGACAGATCAAATTCTCAGCTTTGCCCAACACCTCATTGTCTAATGGTAAGACGGAGACCTAGAGAGGCCTACAAACCAAAGTGTCCCACTGTGAAATTTTGTGGAGGATTGGTGATGATCTGGTGATGCTTTAGTAAGCCAGGAATCGGGCAGATTTATTTTTGTGAAGGACGCATGAATCAAGCCAAGTATAAGGTTATCCTGGAAGAACACCTGCTTCTTTCTGCTCTGACAATGTTCCCCCAACTCTGAGAATAGTTTTTTCCACCAGGACAATGCTCCATGCCACAAGCCAGGTCAATCAAGGTGTGGAGGAGGACCACCAGATCAAGACCCTGTCACGGCCAGCCCAATCTCCAGACCTGAACCCCATTGAAAACCTCTGGAATTTGATCAAGAGGAAGATGGATGGTCACAAGCCATCAAACAAAGCCGAGCTCCTTGAAATTTTGTGCCAGGAGTTGCATAAAGTCACCCAACAGCAATGTGACAGACTGGTGGAGAGCATGCCAAGATGCATGAAAGCTCTGATAAAAAAAATATTGATTTCTGAACTCTAAGTTAAAACATTAGTTTTTTTTTGTTGCTGAAAAATGAATAAGAATTTTTTCTTTGCATTTTTCGAGGTCTGTAATGCATATTTTTTTTGGTTATTTGGACCATTTGTTATTTTCTACAAATAAATACTCTAAATTACAATATTTTTATTTGGAATTTGGGAGTAATGTAGTCAGTAGTTTATAGAATAAAACAAAACAGTATATTTTTCTCAAACACATACCTATGAATAGTAAAACCAGAGAAACTGATAATTTTGCAGTGGTCTCTTAATTTTTTCCAGAGCTGTATATATATATGTGTGTGTGTGTCTGTATCTGTGTGTATATAACTTCAGTATGTACCTGTATTATGTTAAGTGCGTCTGGTGGGGGGTCCTGATTTGAGTCAGGCAGTTGGCAGGGTAGCAGTAGCTCTCTGTTGGCCACGGGTTTGAGGAGGAGAGTGAGGGAGGCAGAAGGCTGGAGCAGGTAATGGCTACACACACCCCCAGTAAAGCCCCCGACAGCAGGCTCTGAACGTACCAGTAGAAACCAGTCACGAGCCTGAGAAAAAGGGAGAGTTATCAGGAAATGTGAGAGAGGAGGTTTGAAGGTTAGGAAAATGTAGACCATAATACTGGGGTGGGCAAGAGCCTTGAGTAACACGCCTACTCTTAGTAGGCATGTTACACGCTTACATGCCTACTCTGTGATCTTTGATGAGCACAGAAAGTCAGGATACCTATTTAATGTCCCATCTGAAAGATGACACAATAATGCAAAATATGTCCTCTTTACTGCCGTGGGGCACCATGACTTGAAATTTAGACCAGAAGAAAGAATTCCCCCTCTTGCCCATCCAACACTACTTCCAGCAACATCGGGTCTCCCATCCAGGGGTAGTTCAAGACCTACCATGATTAGCAACAGAAGCAAACCAGCAGTGTGATGCAGGCCACTATGCTGCTGCATGTGGGTCACACACACAAGTGCCCAAACCCTACCCTAAACTTAACCATAACCTAAACCCACATGCTTAAATGTAAACATAATTTTATTATTTTCTCAAGTAAACAGTATACCAAAAATCCAATTGTGTTTTTTATTCGCATCAAGCTCATTTGCCATAGGCTCAAGTGCTCACATTATAACTTCTCATCATATCTAACTACCTTTTTCTCTCACTTACTGACCCTCAGCGTGCGGCAGAGAGCGTGGAAGAGGTGCTGGTTGTTCTCCATGTCTTCCCAGTCCAGTTGCCAACAGGTAGTAGGTCTGACAATAAGGGGTAAGCCGTATAACACGCTCTCACACACACCGTCTGCATGCAGGGCCCTGCAGCATACACATGTGCATATAGTAGTTTCAAGTTTTTTGTTTAGTTATCCTACATGATGCAAACCCTACAACTAAATTCTTAATTGCATATATAAATCTTCTCCACTAAGTTTAGGAACACCCTTAAGTAGTATGCCTGTTTGTCTTTATTTAAGCAACACATCTCCATTGGAGATCTGGTGGAGATCTAATTGGAATATCTTTTTGTTGTATTATTTTATTTTTCCAATACAAACTGGATATCGGCTTTATTCATGTGCACTCTGTTCACATGACAACAAAGAAGATATACTTGAGTATGTTTCCTTTTTTTCTGAGATAAAAGATTACAAACTGCAACTCTACAGTGTTGGCTCAACACATTTCCACCAATCCCGCAAAAGACAGGCTTTCACGACACTGAACTTTTCACACTGAATATAGATTATTTTCCAATTTGCTGAACCATTGAAAGGATCGAGTCCGTCTTTTTTCCGAAACATCAAGATCCATTCTTTAATCCCAATACAATCAGATAGGGCATTTAAATGGATAGTTCGTCCAAAAATCATATTTCAGTGACAGTCTCCTTCCCCTGAGTAGTTCATTCAGGCACATAGAGAAATGTTTTAAAACAATCCATTATTCAGCTTTGTCTTAGTGACCATTTAACGTTATTAGCATTGTACAAATTCATGAATGGAAACTGTACGTACCCCTATGAAAAAGCTGCATAGAAAGTGAAAAATGACTCTAAAATACTCCAAACTAAGACAAGTGGTGTTGTTTACCTCAAAGAACGTGATGTTGTATTCCTCTAAATAAAGTTTACATTTTAGCGATTCTCATTTCAAATAAATGGGTACTTCCTGTGTTTACCAGTCAGATGTGTTCACAATTACATCAATCGACGCTTTCAATCTGGAAGAGTATGTGTATAAACAGTAAACGAAAGTTAGTATTCGCTAGCTAGAAAGCAAGTTACCTATTTCGTCTTTGATATTCACCTCGGACAGTCAAACTTTATTTGCTAAGAGAAAAAGGAAAATACTTGTATTATGTCTGACTCTGAATACGAGCAGGAAGAACATTTTCCGTGGGATAGAGCCTTACTTGTTCTAACCATTTAACAGATGATGAATTGACCGAATAAAAGCTTGGAGAGCAGCTATGGGGGGCAATGGTGAACATATGTTATTCCCCAACCCTTGCCCAGAATATCCAGAGGTAATCTGTGTATTATAACCTAGCAAGTGTTACTTACAATTACAATCAGTCTTGTCTCCACAGGTTGAACTGTGTAACTTGATGGAATTGCATTTGCCTTTAGTCCTCTTCTAAGTGAACGTGGGTCACAATCCTCTGTATTAAAATGTTTCTCGCAGTAACTGTATGTCTCGTTGGCAAAGTTGGCTCCATTGATTCTCCCACAATACGAGTCGGGAGAGGCAGAGGTACTGTCCCAATTGCAGAGCAGGTAAAATTAGAAGTCAACATCAATACTTAAAAGGGAAATCCAGAAGTTCAAAGTTTATTTATCAAATGCATCGAATAATACAGCCATCCTGCACAACAACATTCTTGTGATATGGCACATGACATCTACGTAGTAAGAATGAAGAAATATATAAATAAAAAATGCAGCAAATTAAATACAGCAATTTAAGAAAACTAGGCAAAGCAACCGATCTTCACATTTTTCAGATAGAAATTCACGCTCACATTGATAACATCGTGGTACGATACGTTTCCATTCAATTTGGACGATCCTAATAACACTAATTACAGACTGGGACAGAGCTGAATAACGGATTGAAAACATTACTTTGAAAGATTCTGTGTGTCACATAGACGCAATATCAGTTTGCTTGGTTACATTTTTGCATCTACTTTACGTGTTTGAGGTTAAAAATATGATTTTATACTGATGTGTCAGCTGTCCTCACTGGTGACATCTTATTTGAATAATAATGTGGGCATACCTATGTGTGTGTGGTTGTGTCTGTCACTGTTCACCTTGGGACAAGGATGTTTCAGAAATTATGTCATTGTATCAAAATTGGTTTTGTTGTGTTTGTGTGTGTAGGGTATGAACAAGTGTGTTTCTCCTGTAAGCAGTGAGATACAGCTCCAAACATGGGATAAACAACCGAAAATGAATATTGAACTACTCCAAAAATTAGGCCACATCCAAATGCCTTAATTACATTGCCATGATCACAAGAATTACATGAAAAAGTGAAATAAAATTTTTTCACAGCCCTAAGCTTTGTACAGTGGTGGCCAAAAGTATTGGCACCCTTCAACTTTCTTCAACACTTTCTTCAACACTCTGTAAAAATAAGAAATTGACTGAAGACTACAATTTTTATATAACTGTTAAAACTTTGTTTTTGATTCACAACTTCAAATATATTTTTTAATTAGAAAACAAGAAATGGTACTGATAAACTGACACCCTAGACTCACTGTTTGGTAGCACAGCTTATGGCCAAAATAACTGAAATAAAGCAAATTCTATAGCCATGGATGACCTTCCCGCAACTTTATACTGGAAGAGTGCTACCAACTGCTGTTTTCAGATCTATCCACATATTTTCTATTGGATTTAGATCCAAATCTCACTGCTGGCCACTTCAGGACAGTCCAACATTTTGTCTTGAACCATTCCTAGGTACTTTTAGAAGTGTGTTTTGGTACATTTTCCTCTTGAAAGTTCCATGACCTTCCTTCCTCACACACTGTGCTCCAAAATGCCTTTGTATTCTCCTGATTTCATGCTGTCAGGCACAACTTGGAGGCACCTAGTGTCAGAGGCACCAAAGCAACCCAAAGAAATCACTGAACCTTCTCCATGCTTGATTGTGATGAAGCAATTTTGTTTTTGTATACATAGAAATGTGGTGCTTTACCAAATGTCTCAAATTTGGTCTCATCTGTAATCTGGATATTGTTGCATGTTCAGATGTGTCTTGGCCAATGGCAGTCAGGCTTTCTTACATCATTCTCAGCAGTGAGGTCCTCCTTGGTCTCCAACCATACAACCACTTTCATTGGTGACAAATGGTGAGTTTAAAATGTTGTACATTGTGTCTGAAGGTGAGTATGAATATGTGTAGCAGTTGATCATGAAATTCTTGCTATAACATTATGTATGGTGGAAAAGTGAACATTAAGGTCCCTGTAGATAGACTTGTAGCATTGACCTTCTGTAGTTTTGTGTCTGACATCAATACAATTATCTGCCTATCTTTTTGTTATGTTTTTCTATAACTCCTTAGCCAGAATTTTTTATTTCCTTTGTGTGGACAAATTTGTCAGGTTTTAACTATTTTTGTGGGGATTCCATGTACACAAAGACATGGATCACACACAAACACACACATACACCAGCCTTACTTGATAACTCTGAGTGTCTGAGGTGGAGGACTCTGACTGGCTAAGCTATTGGCAGGAACCAGGAAGTCCTTGGGGCTATCCGTCTTGACACCAAGGTAAGGGGTCAGAGGTAAGAGGGCTGGACTTAGAAGACGCTCCTCTATGTCACACTTCACATACACTGCAGCCAGGAAGAGAGAGACAGAAGTGTTTTCTCATTTGGTTAAAGTGTACCCTAAATACTTCCTCTTGTTGTGTAGAAACTAAAAAGTGGTTGAGTGAGAGGGCTGGAGGAATAATGTTCTTCTCTCCCTGATAGCCAATTAGAATACTTGTGAACTATATCTTATCATTAAAGAGTTATGTATAATAATCTTTTGACAAAGGTATTACAAACTTTTTTGAATCACTTTATCATTATTAAGTTGTAAATATAATTTTCTTGATAACAAACAAGTGGAGGACAGCCTCATATCACAGAATGTTTACTCTCCTCACCTACTTCTCCACTTGATTACTTAAGTTTTTCAAAAAGAGTCCAAAACAGAAGAGATAAAGAAGGTAAGGATATGTGAAAACCGCAATGTGACACTAAAGCCACATTTCCACCAAAAGTACCCAAAACCTTTAGTCCTAGGAGCTACTTTTCAAGGAACTAAAAGGTTCCTTCAGCCCTTTGTTGTGTGTGTTTCCACCGCAGTCTAAGGACGTGCATAAATTAAGAAACCCTTGCATGCTTTTCTTTCCTTACCAAAAATGTGTGAGGAACAGAAGGGTTAAAATTAAGAGACCACTGCAAATTCGTCTCTGCTCTTTGCAGATGATGTTGTCGTGTTGGCCCCTTCTAACCAGGACCTTCAGCATGCACTGGGACGGTTTGCATCCGAGTGTGAAGCGGTGGGGATGAAAATCAGTACCTCCAAATCTGAGGCCATGGTCCTCAGTCGGAAAAGGGTGGCTTGCCCACTTCAGGTTGGTGGAGAGTGCCTGCCTCAAGTGGAGGAGTTTAAGTATCTAGGGGTCTTGTTCACGAGTGAGGGAAGGATGGAACGGGAGATTGACAGACGGATCGGTGCAGCTTCTGCAGTAATGCAGTCGATGTATCGGTCTGTCGTGGTGAAGAAAGAGCTGAGCCGCAAGGCGAAGCTCTCGATTTACCAGTCAATCTACGTTCCTACTCTCACCTATGGTCATGAGCTTTGGGTCATGACCGAAAGGACAAGATCCCAGATACAGGCGGCCGAAATGAGCTTTCTCCGCAGGGTGGCCGGGCGATCCCTTAGAGATAGGGTGAGAAGCTCGGTCACCCGGGAGGAGCTCAGAGTAGAGCCGCTGCTCCTCCACATCGAGAGGGGTCAGCTGAGGTGGCTTGGGCATCTTTTTCGGATGCCTCCGGAACGCCTTCCTGGGAAGGTGTTCCGGTCCCGTCCCACCGGGAAGAGACCCCGGGGAAGACCTAGGACACGCTGGAGGGACTATGTCTCCCGGCTGGCCTGGGAACGCCTCGGTGTCCCCCCGGAAGAGCTAGAGGAAGTGTCTGGGGAGAGGGAAGTCTGGGCATCCCTGCTTAGACTGCTGCCCCCGCGACCCGGCCCCGGATAAGCGGGAGAAGATGGATGGATGCAAATTGAACAAGCTATTGTGGAGATTGACAGTGAGATGACTGAGATGGATTCACGCCAATGCGCATAAACATTTTATGTTCTTTAACTGTTGTGATTTAATAAATATTTCAACAGTAAATGAGTTCTTCTGTTTTCAGATTTACGCAAATACCCACTATACATTTGGTTCTACCACTATTTAGATATCTCCAAAATGTGTAGGTGCAAAATACAAATGTGCAATACACAAGCATAAATAACAACTAACAATTTGTTTAAATTTTTTAAGCTTCTCCTGGCACTGTTTCCCGGTGTGAATGATGTTCAGCTCACTTAACTTGCAAGATATTTTCGTGAAGACCTTATCATTATAGATTGCCATTTCCAATTCTGTCTGGATTTGTCCAATTTTGGCTGGATCCCTGGTCACTTAAATTATCCACCCAGCTTTTGTATCACACCTCTAAAGTCAACACAAAGAATACGGTTTGGAGAACAATCCCGTGCTGAAATTAGTATAGATTAAAAATGTAATTAGGAGCACCAAAGAAATGTTGAAGGAGCATTTAACCGATTACCGATTTCAGGAATATATACTAAATCCTAAGTTGAATTTCTACTGAAACCAAAGGTTGTAAAAGTATGCCAGGCATTTATATAATAAATCAGACATTTATTGATATGTACATGTCAATCAATTAATAAGTTATTGATTTTCAAAGTTTTAATTGCACTATTACAGATTTCAGGAGTTTCTACTACATCCTAAGTAGAATTTTTGTTGAAAACAAATGTTGTTCAATTAATAAATTATTGATTTTCCAATCTGTACAGGGCTATTGGCGAATGTCTGTTGAATGTTGAATGTGTGAATATACATATTTTTTTTACCTCTGTAAGAAAAACACCCCTGAAACAATATCTTAACAAAATGTATTGGATGATGCATGTTACCATGCAACAGATAATGTGCCCCAGAATATATGTAAATATATGGCTAGTTCATTAATTCCCAGCCAAGGTCGCAACATTTATGGTTACCACAAAATGAATCATATATTAAATGTCTCCTGATATCTATTATAAAACTGCGTAACAACAACCTTTGTTTGACTGCTTTATGCAATTAACCCGTGGGCTGCGTCTCCTCGCCGTTTGCCTCCGCTCCAATTCAGAAACGTTCAGCACTGCAAGCCCCACCCCCCAAAGTTCCAGTACTTTGGGAAAGTACTACCCCTGAGCAGGGACTGTTTTGGGGGTAAAATATAGTCCCCGGAACTTAATTTAGACCCGGGTTCCTGTGGTGGAAATGCATTGAGTTCCTTGAAAGGTTCCTATTTCCTGGGTAAAGTTCCTGCGGTGGAAATGCAGCTTAATAGTGAGGCTGAATGGAAAAGTAGGAGAGATACTTTGCCAAGACACTTTGGTTGTAATTCACTCAAAACCAAATTGAAGAAAATTTACAAAAATTGTAAAGGACTACTTGAACCTCTCCAATCAAATACAAATATCTTTTACAGATAAACTTGATTTTAAACCACTTTGCTCCGTGTGCACAAATGAGCTACTACCTGGACCAGCTCTGGGCCCATGACGAGGTGTGTTCCCACTGTTCAGTCCAGGTGGTAGAAGTAGGTGGAGTTGTTCCCTATCTCCGGCCTGGTCATGTAGCCATGCCTTCAGCATCATCTCCATGGCAACCACACTATTATCCACCTCCTGCAGGTCAATCTCTGTACCCAACGTCAGCATGTCTGAGGGAGAAATAAACTCAGTGAGGGGGTGAGATCAATACAGATGAGGGACTGACAAAGGCAAACAGGTTTCATGGCTCAATTAAAGAAGACTTGCATCTCATCAACACTAGAGGGCAGTAAAACCCAGACGATACAGCCCAGCAGCAGAGGGCCATGTTCAAACCGCTGATGACTGACATGCATCCGATCTGTGAACAAGACCATTAAATGAACAAGAGCCATGCACCGAACAGAGTCTGTTGAAGTAGGCTATATTACACTTTTAATACTTGGGCGTATTTCTTTTTATGATTTAGCACAATTATTCCCATAAAGTGGAGTTTTGTCTAGAAGTAGTGTTCTACATTTGGAATAGAGTGATTTGACAATAGTGCAAGTCTACAATTTTATCCCTGATGTCCTTACACAGCTCTCTGGTCTTGGCCATTGTGGAAAGGTTGGAGTCTGTTTGATTGAGTGTGTGGACAGGTGTCTTTTATACAGGCAACGAGTTCAAACAGGTGCAGTTAATACAGGTAATGAGTGGAGAACAGGAGGGCTTCTTACAGAAAAACTAACAGGTCTGTGAAAGCCGGAATTCCTACTGGTTGGTAGGTGATCAAATACTTATGTCATGCAATAAAATGCAAATTAATTATTAAAAAATTATACAATGTGATTTTCTGGATTTTTTTTATTCCGTCTATCACAGTTTAAGTGTACCTATGATAAAATGTACAGACCTCTACATGCTTTGTAAGTAGGAAAACCTGCAAAATCAGCAGTGTATCAAATACTTGTTCTCCCCACTGTAGCCATTCTATAGACAGCAATACCCTGACACAGTGGCCCTCATTTATCAAAAGTGCGTACACCAAATTTCCAGCGTACACCTGGCGTACACCCAAAACCACGGTGACTTTGAGATTTATCAATATGGACGTTGGCGTACGGCACTCTCAAATCCTACGCCAGCTCAGGAGGTGGTGTACGCACGTTTTGAGTTAGTGCGGAAATGCGCAGAAAAAAAAATCCTAACGCACTGACAAACTAAAAGATATGATATATTATGACCCACTGTAAAAAAAACAACAACATAATTACAAACTTCAGTGTTTATTTTTGTGCAACATGGACTTCAAGGTTTCATTTGTGTGACTTTACCAAAGCATTTGACTTATATGTATTCCTTCAGATGCGAGCCTGTGCGCTTTACATGACTTTCAGGGTTAGGCCCAGCTGTTGCGCATGGACTGGGTTCAGTAATAAAAGGCTTTAAATTACCAAAATATAATTCAGACTGACAAAATAATAAAAATGACATTCTTCTTCTTTTAAATAATAATAGAAATAATAATAATAACGACATTATTCTTCTAAATAACAATGAACGTCATTAATAATAAATAATAAAAAAAATAAGACGAATATTACAAATTGTCATGCAATTATTAATGTGAATGAATGGTACTCCACATCACATCATCTTTTATTCCGCTTTTTGAACTGCCAAATAAAACAATTTTATTTCTTTCTACCTCCCTGGTGATCGTCTCAATCTCCACGTCAGAGAAGTTTCTCTTTTTTTGCCGTCTTCTGTGTGTCCATGGCGTAAAATGAGGGCGTGGGGGAAGCGGGGACTTGAATATATAGGGGCGTGTTATTCTAATGACGATCGTTTTCAGCCGCGGCATTTATCAAGGGAAGGTATTGCGTACACCTGGATTTTAAAGGTACGCACAGCTTCATAAATCAGGCGGTGAGAGGAGTGTAAGCTTAATCTTACGCCAACATATACGCCCGTTTCTACGCAAGAATGATAAATGAGGGCCAGTGTGATTACTGGAAAACATGCAGGGATACTCCTGTCCAATTTCCTATCCCTCGTTCTTCCATCATCTCATTCCCCCATCCAAAAGTGGGAGTGCATGATTCCCAAAAAGTTTGATTTGTCACAGGACAGATTTCTGCAGTCCATCTTAAATTAGTCCATATTAAATGAGCTCGGGCCCAGAGAACACGGCAGCGTTTCTGGATCTTGTTTATATATGTTTTTTTCTTTGCATGGTAGAGTTTTAACTTGCATTTTGTGGAAGCAGTGACAAACTGTGTTCACAGACATTGGGAAGTGTTCCACTACAGAATCGTGTCTGTTTTTAATGCAGTGCCATCTGAGCGTCCAAAGATCACAGTCATCCAGTATTGGTTTTCAGCCTTGTCCCTTGTGTACATAGATGTCTCTCTTTTAATGATATTATGTACCCTAGATTATGAGATCCCAGAGGTGGAGCTTTAAAAAATGAAATTATGATTAATTTGATATATACTGTTTAGTTAACATTGAAGTGATAAACATCTTTATTTTTTAAGATTCAATAATGCATTGAATGATCGACCAGCGTTGTCAGATAGTTTCCCGATTCATTGGGCTATTTTTAATGACAGTGTTCGGTTTTTATAAGGAGTTCGCAACAGATTGTGCCTGTATTGTCAGTGAATCTGACAACCCTGGGTATAACGTCGGATTTTCTCAGCTCATTTGTTCAGGGTCTGAACAGTGAAAAATTAAGTAACAAAACATAAAAATGGAACGTAGATGTGTCTGCCACTCAGAGGAAAGAAAAGCAATACATTATAAAAATATAAAAATAATGATATGTGTCCTTGAGATACGTCTTTAGTTAAGTTGTTGAGCAGCAAAAGCAATAGAAAATGGATAGATATGACGTTACAAAGACAGGAGCAGCATCACAGTTTATAGCGAAAGGGGATTACAGTTATAATCCAGGTCCAAAAGCAGCTAGCAGTGAAGTTTTGTAATTGCAAGTATGTTTTCTTGTAGCCTAATAACAAGCTTCTGTTCATCACGGTATGTGAAACGTGCGTACATTTTGAGGGGAATAGTACTAAATAATTATATTATCTGCCTATCCTTTAGTTGGGAAATCAGGTAGGAGTGGGGTGGGGGGGGCCTCGGCTGCTAAGGTTCAAACCCATGGGAGAGAAGGCTAAGCTGCGCCACTGTGAGATCCCCAAACCCTTAGCAATTTGAGAAAGTTGAGAAATGTTATTCTTACATTGTTGCACTATTTGCCTGCGCAGCCTTTCACAGAGTGGTGAACCCCTCCCCATCTTTACTTCTGAAAGATTCATCCTCTCTGAGATGCTCTTTCTATACCGTATCATTTTACTGACCTGTTGCCAATTAACCTAATTAGTTGTGAGATGTTCCAACAGGTTATTTATTTGTATTACACAACTTTTCCAGTCTTTTGTTGCCCCTGTCCCAGCTTTTTAAAAATGTGTTAGTGGCATCAAATTCAAAGTAGGCATATATTTTTTAAGGACCAATAGAAAATTCTGTTTCAACATTTGATGTTGTCTTTGTACTATTCTCTATTGAATATAGGGTTTAGAGGATTTGCACATCGTTGCATTCTGTTTGTATTTCTATTTCACAAAGTGTCAGAACTTTTTTGGAAATGGAGTTGTATATTTTTGTCTCAGAACATAGAACTTACACCAATAGGATGTCAGTGTCTGCTAAACGTCGAAAACGTTAAATGTGATATTTTAAATCAAATTACTTAATCTGGTTAGGGCTAAGGATAGGATTAGGGTAAAGGTTAAGAGTTATAGTTGGTTTACTCATGCGTGCTCTCACTTTTCACATTAGAATTTATGCTGTCGAAGAATGGGTGGGGTTGCTTTAACCTGGGTAAAGACTGTGAGGCAGCACAATGTGGCATATTTCAGGGCACCTTTGTTTTGTGGGATAGTTATACGTACAGTTGTGCTCAAAAGTTTGCAAACCCTTGGAGAATTGGTAATATATGTACCATATGTAAAGAAAAAAAATTGTGAGCAGGCAAAACACATGCCTTTTATTTCTCATGGGATTCATATTCAACTGTAGGTCATAACAGAATGGCACAATCATAAAACAAAACATGGCAACAAAGAAAAAATTGAACTGACCCCTGTTCAAAAGTCTGTATACCATTAGTTCTTAACACTGTGTATTGGCCCCTTTAGCATCAATGACTTGTGCAGTCTTTTGTAATAGATGTTAATATAGGCCCCAAATTCTTGCAGGGGGTTTAGCTGCCCATTCGTCTTGGCAAAATTCCTCCAGGTCATGAAAGTCTTAGGTCGTCTTGCATGAACCGGACATTTGAGATCTCCCCAGAGTGGCTAGATGATATTAAGGTCAAGAGACTGTGCAGCCACTACAGAACTTTCACCTTTTTCTGATGTAACAACTGGAGGGTCAACTAGGCATTGTGCTAAGGGTCACTGTTGTGCTGGAAAGTCCAAGAGCGACCCATGTGCAGCTTTCGTGCAGAAGAAGGCCAACTGTCTGCCAGTATTTTCTGATAGCAACAACTACAGTGGGGAGAACAAGTATTTGATACACTGCCAATTTTGCCGGTTTTCCCACTTACAAAGCATGTAGAAGTCTGTAATTCTCATCATAGGTCCTCTTCAACTGTGAGTGATGGAATTTAAAACAAAAGTCCAGAAAATCACATTGTATGATTTTTAAGTAATAAATTAGAATTTTATTGTATGACATAAGTATTTGATACATCAGAAAAGCAGAACTTAATATTTGGCACAGAAACCTTTGTTTGCAATTACAGAGATCATACGTTTCCTGTAGTTCTTGACCAGGTTTGCACACACTGCAGCAGGGGTTTTTGGCTGACTCCTCCATACAGACCTTCTCCAGATCCTTCAGGTTTCGGGGCTGTCGCTGGGCAATACAGACTTTCAGCTCCCTCCAAAGATTTTCTATTGGGTTCAGGTCTGGAGACGGGCTAGGCCACACCAGGACATTGAGATGATTCTTACGGAGCAACTCCTTAGTTGCCCTGGCTGTGTATTTCGGGTCGTTGTCATGCTGGAAGACCCAGCCACGACCCATCTTCAATGTTCTTACTGAGTGAAGGAAGTTGTTGGCCAAGATCTCGCGATACATGGCCCCATCCATCCTCCCCTCAATACGGTGCAGTCATCCTGTCCCCTTTGCAGAAAAGCATCCCCAAAAAATTATGTTTCCACCTCCATGCTACACAGTTGGGATGGTGTTCTTGGGGTTGTACTCATTCTTCTTCTTCCTCCAAACACAGCTAGTGGAGTTAAGACCAAAAAGCTCTATTTTTGTCTCATCAGACCACATGACCTTCTCCCATTCCTTCTCTGGATCATCCAGATGGTCACTGGCAAACTTCAGATGGGCCTGGACATGCGCTGGCTTGAGCAGGGGGACCTTGCGTGCGCTGTAGGATTTTAATCCATGATGGCGTAGTGTGTTACTAATGGTTTTCTTTGAGACTGTGGTCCCAGCTCTCTTCAGGTCATTGACCAGTTCCTGCTGTGTAGTTTTGGGCTGATCCCTCATCTTCCTCATGATCATTGATGCCCTGGTCTTGGCCATTGTGGAGAGGTTGGAGTCAGTTTGATTGAGTGTGTAGACAGGTGTCTTTTATATAGGTAACAAGTTCAAACAGGTGCAGTTAATACAGGTAATGAGTGGAGAACAGGAGGGCTTCTTAAAGTAAAACGAACAGGTCTGTGAGAGCAGGTATTCCTACTGGTTGGTAGGTGACCAAATACTTATGTCATACAATAAAATGCTAATTAATTATAAAAAAATCATACAATGGGATTTTCTGGATTTTTGTTTTAGATTCCGTATCTCACAATTGAAGTGTAACAATTACAGACCTCTACATGCTTTGTAAGTAGCAAAATCTGCAAAATCGGCAGTGTATCAAATACTTGTTCTCCCCACTGTGGGTGATAATAAATGGCTTCATAGGATCACTACCTTTAAATAAAGGACAGATTTTTTGTATGATCAGTCATATTTTCAAAATCAACGACACAATTTCACAATTTCTGCCAGTATATGCACATTTATGAGCACAACTGTACCTGTACGTGAATACACAAAACACCAAAATCCCCATAAACACAGGCCTTCAGGAAAATCAATGCAACATAGTAATTTCTGTATGCGCGAGTGGGTTTGTGTAGTGCCTCTTTGTATTCCCTATCACCATTCCTCTACCACATCCTGTTCCTGTCAATGAGTCACCAATTACTACATCACATAAAAGAAAATGTTCTGACTCTCCCTTCTCTGTATATTCTGTGTGTAACACCACCAATAAATTACTATAATTACACTGGCTACTGTTCTGACTTCTCCCACTGTACATAAGTGCCTCTCTCTTCCCCTTTTAAATTAATGATCTATCTGTCTGTTTTACTTAACTCCCTTCCCCTCCAACTTTTTTGCATCTTTCCCTCTCTCTCAAACATTCGTCTATCTCTGACTTCAATCTCTCTCTCATCTGCATTAGTCTCTCCCTCAGTTCCTCTCCTTTTCCTACATTAGTGTGGCATTATCCTCCCTCAGCTGCATTAGTCTTTTACTCCCATATCCAACATTAGCCCTTCCTTCCACACTCTATTTTACATGAGAACTTAAGAGTCCTCGTCTACCACATTCTTCACTCCTTCCGTATGTGAGAGAGAACTCTCAGCAATATAACCTAGAAGCATTCTCTAAACTCCACAGACTTTAAAGCCACACAAGCTAACTCTACCTGACAGTGGGAATGTTGTGTGTATGCAAACCCTGGTGTATAACTGCACATTCAAAGCCAACATTACGCAACCATCCACTCTAAAAAAACGAATATGGAATGTTGTGGCCTTTGATGATTTGTAATGGTGATCGAGTGATTGATCAACAACACTCAACACTGCCTGCTTCTAGTTGCTAAATAAGAATGAGAGATTTGTCAGACAGCGTGTTTGTGCGGATAGATTGCCCTTTACAGGATATGGTGCAACTGTGACAAGTTTAATCAGATAAAAGGGTTACAAATATTCCGTGTGTTTGTCGTAAAAAGCAGGAAAGATTCTCCCTAACTCCCCCACAACAGATAAAACCCTTTATCAGGCTTGTATGCCAGATAACTTGATTATTGTGAAGCCTTAATAGTCCTCAAACTGAGAGATTCACCACAAGCCTAAGAGACACACACGCATGCAAACCAAAGACAACGGTCTCCTGTCATTCGAGTTAATTGTGCCTTCCAGCTATAGCTAATAACATGATGCGGTCATAAAAGGAGTGATTAGATAATAACACTTAAAAGGAAAATGGGGGAACGTTTGACAGTGGGTCAACATGAAGAGCTATTTAGGATGTCTGTCGGGCAGAATGATAAAAAGAGCGAGTGGGATAAAAATACAGCTCCGGAAAATATTAAGAGACCACTGAACCTTATTCTTTCCTTTCCAAAAAAGTCGAAACGGAAGGTTTTGAGTGAGGAACAGAAGGGTTAAAATTAAGAGACCACAGCATATTGAACACTTCTGTTCCTCACTCAAAACCTTCCTTTCCAATGTTTTTGGAAAGGAAAGAAAAAGGTGCAGTGATCTCTTAATTTATTCCAGAGCTGTATATGGGAATGTAGAGTTAGAGAGGGAGCAAGAAGCGAAATGTTAAATAAAATATGCAACCAAGGCCAAATTATGACAAACAAAAGATTAATTCATTACTTAATCATTATAGATCTTAGTGAAACTGAGATTACTTTCTTACCTTTCCTTGTGGTTCTTAAAATGACCAATGAAATTTGACGTTGTTGCATATTTTGCATCTGGCAAATCTTTTTTTATTCACACGGTCCAGTTCAAAGTCCTTGTATCCAAACAATACTATTTGTGGAGCTCAACTAACGTTACTGTCTGCCATGTTTGGCGCGGTTTGAATTGTGCAGATACGCACATACGCTGATTAGTGGTGCTGATGTCACAACATATAAAATAATTGTATTGCTGTTTGTTTATTATAAGTTCAAGTCATTGTCGAGTCTTCCACTTCAAGTCAAGTCTCAAGTAACTTGTTCTCAAGTCAAAGTCAAGTCAAGCCATTTTCATACTTTAATCAAGCAAGTCACAAAGTCCTGAAAATTGTGACTCGAGTCAGACTCGAGTCAAGTCATTGACTCGAGTCCCCCACCTCTGCAGACAGACAGGAGACAGGTTAAAAACTGCTGAAAGAGATGAGGCAGAAATGTTCCATGCAGTGAGAGAAAGAGAGGAGAGATGGAGTAAAATGAATGGAACCTGAAAATTAAGGGGATGAAAGAGATGGAGAACGAGACAGGAAAAAGAAAAGAACAGAGCTTTTTCTGTGGGTACTGTGCAATATGAATATATTTCCATATCCCATTGTGATCAGTAATGGTTTGTCACCTGCCCTCCCTGTGTGAGAGACAGTCACCTTCCCTGCTGTCTGTCTGGTTCCATCTGTTTCCACACCTCCTACTGCTCTGCACACGTCATACATGGTAAGAGGCCTGACCTTGTGTGTTTGTGGTCCTCTCTGTATGCATGCATTCCTGTGTGTGTGTGTGTGTGTCTGGGTGGGGTTTCCTACTACCTCTGAGGCAGACGTCTATACCTACAACAAATTATTTCAAATCCGCTGAGCCTTGTGGAAAATTATCAAACAGGAGAGGAAGAGGTGTGAGTGGGGGGAAGAGAGAGAGCGAGATGGTGAAAAAGAGTGTGATGAGAGCAAAAAGAGGAAGAGAAAGGGGTGAAGGGTTGAACTATTGCAGGTGGCACTTAATGAGGAGAAATGCCTTAGTGGTGGAAAGTTGTTTTTAAAGAGAAGCAATTATACATCCATTTAGACTTTGATGGCTTAAAGAGCTACCTATCAGTCTACCCAAAGAAAAAAAAAAAAAGAAAGAAGGGTTCAATAGAGGTTCAAGAGGGTTCAAAAGAGAAAGGTATGTTGTTGAAACGATGAGCAAAACAACATTGGTACGTGTATTAAATAGAAAGATTAAAAAAAAGAGGGACAAGAGCAAAAAGTCTCTGTCTCACTTCAACATTGTGTGAAGAGAAATCAAATGTCTATAGAGGAAATGAAGGAGACAAACGTTGATGAGTGCTGGCCTTCTAGGCAGAGTTCTTCCTCTATCCAGTGTCTGTGTTCTTTTGGCCATCTTAATCTTATCTTTTATTGGCCAGTCTAAGATATGGCTTTTTCATTGCAACTCTGCCTAGAAGGTCAGCATCCCGAAGTCATCTCTTCCCTGTTGCCGTTGAGACTGGTTTTGCGACGGTTATTGTTTAACAAAGCTGTCAATCGAGGACCTGTGAGGCATCTATTTCTCAAACTAGACCCTCTAATACATTTGTTCTCTTGCCTGATTGTTCACTGGGCCCTCACACTCCTCTTTCTATTCTGGTTAGAGCCAGTTGGTGCTATTCTGTGAAGGGAGTACTACACATCATTGTATGAGATCTTCAGTTCCTTGGCAATTTTTTGCATGGAATAGGCTTAATTTCTCAGAACAAGAATAGGCTGATTAGTTTCAGAAGAAAGTTATTTGTTTCTGACCATTTTGAGCCTGTAATTGAACCCAGAATTGCTGATGCTTCAGATACTCAACTTGTCTAAAGAAAGACAGTTTTACTGCTTCTATAATCAGAACAACAGTTTTCAGCTGTGCTAAGATAATTGCAAAGGGCTTTTCTATTGATCACATAGCCTTTTAAAATGATAAACTTAGATTAGCAAACAATATGGCATTGAAACAAAGGACTGATGGTGGCTGTACACCTGTGTTGGTATTACATTAGAAATCAGCCGCTTCCAGCTAAAAATGCAATTTACAACATTAACAATGTATACATTGAAGTCATAGCAACCATTGTTCAAGTGAAGAATGAAATTAAGAGGCAATTCACATGGGCCCTGCAAAAGGACGAATATGTTAGGGTTGGGAACGGTTAAGTATTAAGGTTGAAGTTTGGTATTATGATTAGGGTTAGATATTAAGGTTAATATTTGAGTTGAACAATTACAGTAAGGGTTAATGTTGACCACCTAGTCAAACATCTTATCTGCTATTATCCCCCTGAGAGGAAGTGGGATCTAAACGTTGAGTAGCTTGTGGTGAAGGCGCAGTGTGCAAATATAAAGGGAGTTTTTAACTAAGCTAATGCTTTTAGATAAAAAGGTGTGTTTGTGCTGGTGTCCAAAAGATAACTAAGGGGTATCAGTCAGATGCATTGCTGAAAGATTGTCTGAATACCCAGAGAATCCCCAAACAATTTCTGACAATGCTGAGAAATCATACTGAGAAAGGCTTAACTGAATGTAATTTTCAATGGCGTTGCACTGAGCTTTGAATACAGCTTAGAGAAGGGATATCAAAACAGTTAAAATGCATAAATTGAACATGAATGTCCATCAGCCTCAGCCTGTCTAAATGATATTCAGAAGAAGAGAAGGATTTTAATAATTTCATAGTCAAAGGATTTAGAGATTTAAAGATTGTTTGTTGCATACATTTTGTTACTCCAAGCCCCCGGCTGAATGCCGCTAAAGTGGGGCAAAAAAGTATTTAGTCAGCCACCAATTGTGCAAGTTCTCCCACTTAAAAAGATGAGAGAGGCCTGTAATTTTCATAGGTACACTTCAACTATGAAAGACGAAATGAGAAAAAAAAATTCCAGAAAATCACACTGTAGGATTTTTTATGAATTTATTGGTAAATCCCTCTGTAAAATAAGTATTTGGTCATCTCCCTCGATCCGGGGCTCCATGCAAGACCTCACCCCGTGGGGTCAAAATGATCACAAGAACGGTGAGCAAAAATACCAGAACCACACGGGGGGACCTAGTGAATGACCTGCAGAGAGCTGGGACCAAAGTAACAAAGGCTATCTGTAACACACTACGCCGCCAGGGACTCAAATCCTGCAGTGCCAGACGTGTCCCCCTGCTTAAGCCAGTACATGTCCAGGCCCTTCTAGGGTTTGCTAGAGAGCATTTGGATGGTCCAGAAGAGGATTGGGAGAATGTCATATGGTCAGATGAAACCAAAATATACATTTTTGGTACACACTCAACTCGTCGTGTTTGGAGGAGAAAGAATGCTGAGTTGCATCCAAAGAACACCATACCTACTGTGAAGAATGGGGGTGGAAACATCATGCTTTGGGGCTGTTTTTCTGCAAAGGGACCAGGACGACTGATCTGTGTAAAGGAAAGAATGAATGGGTCCATGTATCGTGAGATTTTGAGTAAAAACCTCCTTCCATCAGCAAGGGCATTGAAGATGAAACGTGGCTGGGTCTTTCAGCATGACAATGATCTCAAACACACTGCCCAGAGCAACGAAGGAGTGGCATCGTAAAAAGCATTTCAAGGTCCTGGAGTGGCCTAGCCAGTCACCAGGTCTCAACCCCATAGAAATTCTTTGGAGGGAGTTGAAAGTCTGTGTTGCCCAGCGACAGCCCCAAAACATCACTGCTCTAGAGGAGATCTGCATGGAGGAATGGCCCAAAATACCAGCAACAGTGTGTGAAAACCTTGTGAAGATTTACAGAAAACATTTGACCTCTGTCATTGCCAACAAAGGGTATATAACAAAGTATTGAGATTAACTTCTGTTATTGACCAAATACTTATTTTCCACCATAATTTACCAATAAAATCATAAGAAATCCTACAATGTGATTTTCTGGATTTTATTTTCTCATTTTGTCTCTCATAGTTGAAGTGTACCTATGATGAAAATTACAGACCTCTCTCATCTTTTTGAGTGGGAGAACTTGGACAATTGGTGGTTGACTAAATACTCTTAAGCCCCACTGTATGTTGGAGTTTACCCCAGTGGATGAGAGGGTTGCCTCCCTATGCCTACGGGTTGTGGGGGGGGAATCTCTGACTGTTGTTTGTGCATATGCCCCGAACAGCAGTTCGGAGTATTTGGCCTTCTTGGAGACCCTGAATGGAGTCCTGTATGAGGCTCCAGTAGGGGACTCCATAATTCTGTGTAGGGGACTCCATAAAACTATCCAAGCTGTGTACAATAAGGATGGGACACTGTTTACCTCAACTGAGGAGGTAATTGGGCGATGGAAGGAACACTTTGAGGAACTCCTAAATCCCACTAACACGCCCTCTGTAGTGGAACTGGAGGCTGACGTGGAAGCATTGTCAATCTCCATGGCAGAAGTCACTGAGGTAGTCAAACAACTCCACAGTGGCAAAGCTCCGGGAATTGACGAAATACGTCCAGAAACGTTGAAAGCTTTGGGTGTGGAGGGGATGTCTTGGATGACACGCCTCTTCAACATTGCGTGGGAGTCGGGGACAGTGCCAAAGGAGTGGCAGACTAGGGTGGTGGTTCCCCTGTTCAAAAAGGGGGACCAGAGGGTGTGTGCCAATTACAGGGGTATCACACTTCTCAGCCTCCCTGGGAAAGTCTACTAAAAGGTACTGGAAAGGATCCCTCAGTCAGAGCTGGCAAATGTGGCTCAGGAAAGGGAAGTTTGGGGTCCCCTGCTGGAACTTCTGTCCCCGCGACCCGATACCGGATAAGCGGATGAAGATCAGAGGAGATGAGAATGAGACAAAGATGTCAGAACTTTTTCCACTTTTAATGTCACTAATAATGTGAACAATTCAATTGAAAAACAAATTGAAATCTTTGAGGGGGAAAAATGAAAACCTTACAATAACCTGGTTGCATAAGTGTGCACACCCTCTTATAACTGGGGATGTGGCTGTGTTCAGAATTAACCAATCACATTCAAACTCATGTTAAACAGACGTCATTACACACCTGCCATCATTTAAAGTGACTCTGATTAATCACAAATAAAGTTCAGCTGTTCTAGTAGGATATTCCTGACATTTTCTTAGTTACATCTCAGAGCAAAAGCCATGGTCCGCAGAGACCTTCCAAAGCATCAGAGGCATTACCAAGAACTGGATGTCCCTACAAAATGTATGAAAAGACAAGAGAAAAACTGGTCAGGGAGGCTTCCAAGAGGCCTACAGCAACATTAAATGAACTGCAAGAATTTCTGGTAAGTACTGGCTGTGCGCTACATGTGAAGAAGAAATAAAAACATCCAAGCCCGGCTCAAGTTTTCAAAAACAAACATCAAGTCCCCCAAAAGCATGTGGGAAAATGTGTTATGGTCTGATGAAACCAAGGTTGAACTTTTTGGCCATAATTTCAAAAGGTTTGTTTGGCGCAACATTGTGCATCACCCAAAGAACACCATACTCACAGTGAAGCATGGTGATGGCAGCATCATGCTTTGGGGCTGTTTTTCTTCCGCTGGAACCAGGGCCTTAGTCAGGGTGGAGGAACTTAGTCACAGTTCCAAATACCAGGCAATTTTGGCACAAAACCTTCAGGCATCCATTAGAAAGCTGAAGATGAAGTTTACCTTTCAGCACGACAACAACCTAAAGCACACATCCAAATACACAAAAGCATGGATTCACCAGAAGAAGATTTGGAGCGCTTTTGCAAAGAACAGTTGGCAAATATTGCCACGTCAAGATGTGCCATGCTACAGACTCCTACCCAAAAAGACTGTAATAAAGGTGCTGTAATAAAATCAAAAGGTGCTACAACAAAGTATTAGTTTAAGGGTGTGCACGCTTATGCAACCAGGTTACTGTGAGTTTTTTTTTTTCTCTCAAAGATTTCCATTTGTTTTTCAATTGTTGAATTGTTCACGTTATAGGTCACATTAAAGGTGGAAACCTTACATTATTTATCTTTGTCTCATTCTTTTACATCACAAGAACCTGGCATTTTAAGGGGTGTGTAGACTTTTTACATCCACTGTACATAAGTAGCAAAAAGGTTAAATTGTAGGCCAAAGTTAATCTAACTTGCTTTGCAGAGGTTTAAATTCCAAGCTGGACATTTCAAGTAGGCACATTTGATTTCTGGTCACACTGGTTTCAGGCAGCAGGATGCAGAGCGGGGAAAAGTGTTTTGGAGTTATTTTGGGAATGGAAGTCTCAAAGTTCAAAGAGCATGAATTAGTTATGATTTGAGCCGTGGAAGGGAGAGATAACGACAGAAAGAGAAAAGACAGAGAAAGAGACATGGCGAGAGAAAGAGAGACGTGTGGGAGAGTCAGTGAAGATGGAGAGATGAAGAAATATGAAGACAAATAAGGAAACAGAGAGAGAGAAAAAAGGCAGAGTGAAAGAGAGAGATTGTGTTGTTTACTCCTCCATTGTGACAAGTGAGATATGGGTCTCATACTGTGTGGTCTTATTGCATTTTGTAACATATGGCATCTATCTGTTATTATTGCCCTTTCCCATTCCCTCTCTCCATTCTTGTCACCTCCAACTTTCTTTCAATTCCTTTTTATGTTGCTTTCCTGCCTTAACATTGTATCAAACAATCAATCAATTATTTAAAGTGAATAATTTACAAACAGTACTCTTTTGAGACATTGTTCAACTGTGAATATTAAATTCAAATGTATTGATGTTGCATATCTGCCAAGCAAGCACTATTTTTCAAAACTAAAAAATTCCAAACAAGTGATAAGGAATACCCTATTTGTGAGACTGATCACTCTCACAAAATAAGATAAGATTTGTTTTTGCGTCTGAAGATAAAGTTGCCTGGCTTGGATTTATTTAACAGAGCTGATATTTGATTGTTTTGGGTGACATGGAGGTTACAGGGAATAGCCGCTATGGCCTCTGATTTGACATTCAATCCCTAATCCCTAACACAGAAAGAACCTGGCAGTCTCTTGCCAAAACATAATAAATACACATGCACACTTCCTTTTCATGACTTTTTTGGGGTACCAAAATTTTCCCATTAAAATCCCCTTGAACGTGAAACTGTAATTAACCCTAACCTTAATCCTAAATATTAACCTAACCAGAAAGAAGTGGAAAGAAAACAAAAAGGTAATTTCTAGGTATCTTTTGTAAGGTCTCAGAATTTAATTGGCCTTAATCTAAATTAATAAATTCTCTGACTCCAAAAGTGCCTCAGGGTGTTGTGTTCCTCTAAGGGCTCCTCATGGGCTCCTCTAAGAAGCTGACTGAGGATCAGAAAATGAAGATAATCTCTGATAGTACTGCATGCAGACAAATCAGGAATGCAAGCAAAACCCCAATATTGCCCCAAAGGACCTGCAGGAAGGTCTTGCTGAAACAGGAGAGGTGCACCAGTCAATCAATCAATCAAATGTATTTATATAGCCCTTTTTACAACAGCAGTTGTCACAAAGTGATTTTACAGAGACACCCGGCCTTAAACCCCAAGGAGCAAACAACAGTAGTGTTGAATTTCAGTGGCTAGGAAAAACTCCCTAAGAAGGCCGAATTTTAGGAAGAAACCTAGAGAGGACCCAGGCTCAGAGGGGTGACCAGTCCTCTTCTGGCTGTGCCGGGTGAGATATTAAGAGTCCAATTGGAATAATTAATACATTTATCTGGGCTAAATCCAGAGTCTATTTAAAATAATACTAGGTCAGAAGTATGACCAGATGGACAAGGACAGGGACAGCAACGGGCCCCCCAAACCAGGTACTCCGCAGGTGTGGACCAGGACCTCATGTCCTCCTAAAGTTTAAAACGGGAGAAGACTGGGAAAATTCAGAAAATGCATTCATCATATCAACAACGATTTATAGTGGAGAAGGAGAACTTTGTGGGGAAGGAGAACTGACCCAATCCCAGAGAACAATAGTATAGCAGTGTAAGACCTAGGAACTGAGACGGGGGGGTCTGGCGACACTGTGGCCCTACCCGGGGGAGGCCCCAGACAGGGCCCAACAGGAAGGAAATCAATGCACCCACATTGCCAGGCATCAACCAAACGGACACCCACCAACTGCAAAAACCCTGAATGAGGGCAGAGTATTGCCAGCAGCGTACAGCCCAATTGCACAAGTGTGCAACAGAGAGACAACAACAAGCCAGTGACTCTTCCCCCAAAAGGCACTGGAGGGAGGGCATCCCTGTGGCAACAAGAGCCCACCTGGCAAGACAGCAAGGGTGGACAGTATCAAGCCTACTGATCACCTTCACGCCCCCGGGCCAGGCTACACCTAATTAGAAACCATGCTGTGGAGTTGAGTTTTTAGTGGACACTTGAATTTTGCATTTCTAACCTTAATTGGCAGATCATTCCACAGTAGTGGAGCTCTATGAGAAAAGGCCCTGCGCCTCCGGCTATTTGTTTAGATATTCTAGGTACAATTAAAAGGCCTGCGTCTTGCGGTTGTAGGTTAAGTGTAGGTATGTATGGCTGGATCATTTCAGCAAGGTAAGTAGGAGCAAGTCCATGTATTGATTTATAGGTTAACAGTAAAACCTTAAAATCAGCCCTAACCCTAACAGGCAGCCAGTTTAAGGACTCTAGGACAGGAGTAATGTGTTCAATTTCTGTTGTTCTAGTTAGGATTTTAGCAGCTGTAAGCAGCACTAATTGAAGTTTATTTATTGATTTGTCAGGGTAGCCAGAAAGAAGAGCATTGCAGTAAACTAGTCTAGAAGTAACGAAAGCATGGATTAATTTTTCTGCATCAGTTTTTGATAGAACAGTTTTTGATTTTTGCAATGTTTCAAAGATGAAAATAAGCAACTCTTGAGACATATTTCTCTTGAGACATATTGTATATGTTCTTCAAAGGAGAGGGCAGGGCAAGGGTAACGCAAAGGTTTTTTACAGTTTTTTGGGATACGACCATGCAGCCGTCGAGGTTCACAGTGAGATCTGCTAACAACGCTTTGTTTCTTGGGTCCTAAAACAAGCATTTCTGTTTTTCTTGAGTTTAAGAGCAAAAAGTTCTCTGTCATCCACTTCCTAATATCTGAAACGAATGCTTCCAAAGTAGTTAATTTTGGGGTTTCTCCATGCTTCATTGAAATATATAACTGTCATCAGCATAACAGTGAAAATTGACATTGTGATTTCGGATTACATCGCCCAGAGGGAGCATATATAGTGAGAACAATAATGGGCCCAGAAACGAGCCTTGAGGAACACCAAAGCATACATTTGACTTGTCAGAGGATATGCCATCTACACTAACAAACTGATATCGTTCAGATAAATAAGATTTAAACCAGGCTAGAACATGTCCACGTAGCCCAATATGGGTTTCCAGTCTCACTAAGAGAAGGGAATGATCAATAGTGTCAAAGGCTTCACTAAGATCAGGAAGCAGCAGGACGGATGCGGTACCTTTGTCTGAGGCCATTAGAAGGTAATTTGTTACCTTCACAAGTGCAGTCTCACTACTATGATGGGATCTGAAACTGGACTGAAGCATTTCATAAATGTTATTTGTCTTCAGGAAGGCACATTTCTCTAAGATTTTTGAGAAGAACGGGAGGTTGGATATTGGCCTATAATTGTTTAATATGTCGGTATCATACATACATACATACATCTTCATTTAAGAAGACCTAGGACACCTAGGACACATCTTCACTGTTTCCCTCTCCTGAGGCGCCGGACAGTTTGCCAGAATCTCTTCGAGGCCAGCCGATAGTCCTTCTCCATGGCCTCACCAAACTCCTCCCAGGCCAGAGTTTTTGCCTCCACAACCACCCGGACTGCAGTCCACTTGGCCTGCCGGTACCCGTCAGCTGCCTCAGGAGTCCCACAAGCCAACCAGGCCTGATAGGACTCCTTCTTCAGCTTGACGGCATCCCCTACTTCCGGTGTCAACCACCGCGTTCGGGGATTGCCGCCTCGACAGGCACAGGAGACCTTAGGGCCACAGCTCCGAGCGGCTGCTTCGACAATGGCGGTGGAGAACATGGTCCACTCGGACTCAATATCTCCAGCCTCCCTCGGGATCCAGTCGAAGCTCTGCCGGAGGTGGGAGTTAAAGATCTCTGACAGGAGACTCGGCCAGACGTTCCCAGCAGACCCTTACAGTTTTTAACTAGAAATATATAAAATAGAATTTTTCTTCTCGGCTATAATCAACTTCTCAGGATAAGTACTAAGCTTATCTGTAAGACCAGTAGAAAATGAGACAATTACAGATTTTTCTGTTATGTATTCAACTAGATGTAAAAAGTGTACATTATTTGTACACACTGGTGCCATCATAGTTGAATCTCAGATTGAAGAGGAACAATGCGGATTCCGTCCTGGTCGCGGAACAACCGACCAGCTCTTTACTTTTGCAAGGATCCTGGAGGGGACCTGGGTATATGCCCATCCAGTCAACATGTGTTTTTTGGATCTGGAGAAGGCGTATGACCGGGTCCCCTGGGAGGTACTGTGGGAGGTGCTGCGGGAGTATGGGGTGAGGAGGTCCCTTCTGAGGGCTATCCAATCCCTGTACGTCCAAAGTGAGAGCTGTGTTCGGGTTCTCGGTAGTAAGTCGGACTCGTTCCAGGTGGGGGTTGGCCTCCGCCAGGCCTGCGCTTTGTCACCAATCCTGTTTGTAACTTTTATGGACAGTATATCGAGGCATAGTTGGGGTGGGGAGGGGTTGCAGTTCGGTGGGCTGGGGATCTCATCGCTGCTTTTTGCGGATGATGTGGTCCTGATGGCATCATCGGTCTGTTACCTTCAGCACTCACTGGACCGGTTCGCAGCCAAGTGCGAAGCAGTTGGGATGAAGATTTGCACCTCTAAATCTGAGGCCATGGTTCTCAGCAGGAGTGCCGCCTCCGGGTAGGGAATGAGGCGTTACCCCAAGTAAAGGAGTTCAAGTATCTCGGGGTCTTGTTCGCGAGTGAGGGGACAATGGAGCGGGAGATTGGCTGGAGAATCGGAGCAGTGGGGGCGGTATTGCATTCGCTTTACCGCACCGTTGTGACGAAAAGAAAGCTGAGCCAGAAGGCAAAGCTCTCGATAAACCGGTCAATTTTCCATCCTACCCTCACCTATGGTCATGAGGCTGGGTCATGACCGAAAGAACAAGATCGTGAGTACAAGCGGCTGAAATGGGTTTTCTCAGAAGGGTGGCTGGCTTCTCCCTTAGGGATAGGGTGAGCAGCTCACCATCCGTGAGGAACTCGGAGTAGAGCCGCTGCTCCTTTGCATCAAAAGGAGCCAGTTGAGGTGGTTCGGGCATCTGGTAGGGATGCCCCCAGGACGTCTCCCTAGGGCAGGCACGTCCAGCTGGGAAGAGACCATGGGGTAGGCCCTGGACTAGGTGGAGAGATTATATTTCGGCCTGGGAACGCCTCGGGATCCCCCAGTCAGAGCTAGCAAATGTGGCTTGGGAAAGGGAAGTTTGGGGTCCCCTGCTGGAGCTACTGCCCCCGCGACCCGATACCGGATAAGCGGATGAAGATGAGATGGTGCCATCATAATGGGATGTGTAAAATTATTATAAAATGATTTCAGTAAAATTTGAGCAGACAATCGTAAATTATAAAAAATGTTATGGTCCCAGTTGTTTTTGTTACTGAACCTGTTATTGTCAGTGACAAGTCCGGTAATTGGATACTAAACAAAATGTTTTACTGAAATTCTCCAAACAAAGCGAGATCTCTTCCAAGAGGGAAGACATTGGGACTCCCCCTCTATACCAAGCTGGATAGAGGCTGTGTGGTTACACAGAATTTCAAATGAGCTCACCGGACCTGCAAAACAATGTCATATCTCTGTCCAAATGTCCAGATATCTAGATTTATTTTGATTAATTTCCATCTTAAGTTTATTTCATTTTGAACATACCCTCTCATTTTAAATTGTCATTAATTAATTAGTTTGAGGTGTTACATGTTTTAACTACTGTGAATTAGACTTTGCTTCATTTGACTACACCAAACGTTCTTGCTTGGTAGGTGTAACTACTGTATATCTATGTGGGTACAGACACCGCTTCAAATTACAGCCCTCTTTCCTTGTAACTACACTGTAACTACATGGGAACAGACACCACTTCAAATTACAGCCCTCTTTCCTAGTACTTACACTGTAAGTGCTGTTGGTACTGTATAAAAACTAGTTTAAGATGAGGGACTTACTAGGGACTTACATGTTAAGTAAGGGTAAAATACACATATTGGGCAACTATCGAAATGTGTTCCAGGCAACTTTGGATATCCACATTTGAAAGTATGCCTTCTAATGTTAATGTTTAATTGTCCTCAACATCAGTAAAATCTGACAAACTCGACTTGTAGACATTTTATTGTATTTAAGTGCATCCAGTTTATAGTTTATGCTTGACTGTTTTCCTAAGCCCCACAGGGTTCAACATTAATGCTGGCATGCTGGCCTGGGGCCAGTAAGAACTAACAGTACACAGTGTCGACAAGGCATTTCCGTAAGGCCACGATACACACCACAAACTGCGTCGACTGAACAGCATGTTTATTACCGTAGTTGTTTGTTCAATTTTCAAATGACCCTGCCTTATTTGCCTTTGTTGTGAACGCATGACAGGTATAGTCTCTTGCCGTTATTGTTTGAGACACATGGAAACTGTTCTTTCCACACACAAAAAAAATTATCGCATTCACTTTGCCTCATACGATGCAATGTTTGGGTCCCGGTCTAGAATGCCCTTTAAATTATGATTGGTCAAAACAGATGAGCCATCAAATATTATTGGTCAAAAAGACGACACCGGACAGAGGGGGGAGAAGAATCAGTACATACATATTTTAAGCGAGAATTTAAGCAGGATTAGTGACAAAGATGAGAAGCAACATTTTTTAAATGATACTATGACTTTAAATGGAGAAATAAAGCTGTCTTTCAAGTGTCATGTTAACTATGCCTGCCTATGCGCTAACTAGCAGTGACATACAAGAAGCCTGCTCAGCAACTACCATTTATATGTCACATGTGCTGTCCAACAACTTCTGAGTGAATTTGCCTTTTCCCAGGGTAAATGTGGGACGTTTAACAGCTAATGTCTACTGTGTGGCTAGTTAAATTACCTAGCTTGGTACTAACTAGCTATTTAACTAATAAACAACAGTGTTGGGAGAAAAGTGGCCAACCGTCACAAGTTTCTTGCTGACATGTTTTGCCTCACCTCTTCACAATGGTGACAGAACTTAATAAATACTTTTTAAAGTAAGAGTATTTAAGACTTTTCAAGGCCTTTTATTTAGCAAAATTAATGTAAGAATTTTTAGGGTCACTGTTCAAGACAAGGAGACTGCAGAGCAGACGCAGACCCAATTGTGAATTTAGGGTTTTACTAATTAATAAGGTCTGTGGCCAGCTTTCTGTATGCCTGGCTAATAATTGCTGGTGTGTGTTTGTGTGTTTCAGAGTGTTTTTTTGTGTGCTCCTCTCTTCCCTTGCCACCTAGTTATATATTACCAGTCATCCGGCCTTTTCACATCCCCATGTTACCCCCAGCAACTCTCTCCATGCAGTCAGTCTCCTTGACAACCCCACTTAGGCCAAGGGAGAACACGAAAGAGACATGGAAAAATTTGAGAAACACGAGAGAAAGAGAGGACTGGGAGGCGTCAGTCTATCTACCTACATACAAACCCATTACTATATCTATCTATCTAAAAACACAAGACCTCACAAAACAACTCGCATCAGTCCACTACCACCTTCACAACCCTTAATTCAGCCACTTCAACCCAGGGTATTAAATCCCTGAGTAACTGATGCCCATTAAATGCTGTTTTCTGAATTCTCTCAGCCACCTGTTGCTACACCAAGTGCAATAGTAATTGTGAGAGCTCAATAGTTTAGAATGTATATTTCATGTTTAGAATGTATCTTTTTAGAAATAATACTTAAATGTTTAAATGCATTCACACTTCGTTGCACATGCCTGTAAAATATAGCTTGGAAGCACTGCCCCAAATGTATAAACTTGAAACATTTAGCTCTCAGGCATGGATGTAAATACACAATGCTAGTAAAATCGAATTTCAGATTTGAAGATTTGGGACCACATACTTCAGCGTAAAAGCATGGCCCTAAAAATATGACCATGAAAGTTGACAAATAATTGCACAGACTTCTGACAGATATACTATTGCATAGAATTGGTAAAAACATTTTCCAGAAGCAACAGTTCACCTCACTGCTTAATTGGAGCTCCATCAACTACTGGACTCACTCTTAAGATTGGCCTGGCTCTAGTGGTATCATGGTTCTCCTCGTATATTAGGGAACATTGGTTTTAGTTACTGTATCCCCCACTCGACCTACAATCCACTTTGAAATGTGAGTCTTTGGCAACAATCAGTTTGAGAATATGGTGACAGAAAGATAATTAAAGCTGCACATTTTTAATGATCAAATGTAACATTATTGTATATTATAGCTACTATTTTTAAATAGGGCGGTATTACATATAGTAAGTGAATATTTTCTAGGTATTATTTTATTTTGTTTATAAAAGCTAAAAGGTACATTCTGGGATTTTTGGCCAATGGTTGTAAAAGTGTCGAGCCAAAACTGAAAATTGGTTACTGTCTTCAGTATGCAGGAAATGCTGCATTTGGAAAATATTCAGACCCATTCGCTTTGTCAACTTTTTCTTGTTACAGCCTTATTCAGAAATGAATTCAATTGAATTTTTTCACACATCAATACACATACAATACCCCACAAAACAAAGAAAAAAACAAGTTTAGCAAAAAAAAAATTTGTATCACATGTACATAAATATACAGACACTTTGCATTGAAACTCGAAATTGAGCTCAGGTGCATAATTTTTTATCATCCTTGAGATGTTTCTACCAACTGATCGGAGTCCACCTGTAGTCAATTCAATTGATTTGACATCTATCCCCCTCAAGGCCCTTCTCCCCCGATTGCTCAGTTTGGCTGGGCTGCTAGCTCTAAGAATAATGTTGGTTGTTCTGAACTTCTTCCATTTAAAAATATTGGAGACCACAGTGTTCTTGGGAAACTTAAATGCTGCAGAATCTTTATTGCGACATTCCCTAGATCTGTCTCAACACAATTCTCTCTCAGGGCTTGACAGACAATTCCTTGGTCCTTGTGTCTTGCTTTTTGCTCTGACATGCATTGTCAACAGTGGGACCTCATATAGACAGGTGTATGCCTTTCCAAATATCTTCCAATCAAAAAAATTTACCACAGGTGGACTAAAATCCATCCATCCATCTTCCGCTTATCCGGGGCCAGGTCGCGGGGGCAGCAGTCTAAGCAGGGATGCCCAGACTTCCCTCTCCCCAGACACTTCCTCTAGCTCTTCCGGGGGGACACCGAGGCGTTCCCAGGCCAGCCGGGAGACATAGTCCCTCCAGCGTGTCCTAGGTCTTCCCCGGGGTCTCCTCCCGGTGGGACGGGACCGGAACACCTTCCCAGGAAGGCATTCCGGAGCCATCCGAAAAAGATGCCCAAGCCACCTCAGCTGACCCCTCTCGATGTGGAGGAGCAGCGGCTCTACTCTGAGCTCCTCCTGGGTGACCGAGCTTCTCACCCTATCTCTAAGGGATCGCCCAGCCACCCTGCGGAGAAAGCTCATTTCGGCCGCCTGTATCCGGGATCTTGTCCTTTCGGTCATGACCCAAAGCTCATGACCATAGGTGAGAGTAGGAACGTAGATTGACTGGTAAATCTTTCTTCACCACGACAGACCGATACATTGACTGCATTACTGCAGAAGCTGCACCGATCCGTCTGTCAATCTCCCGTTCCATCCTTCCCTCACTCGTGAACAAGACCCCTAGATACTTAAACTCCTCCACTTGAGGCATGCACTCTCCACCAACCTGAAGTGGGCAAGCCACCCTCTTCCGACTGAGGACCATGGCCTCGGATTTGGAGGTACTGATTTTCATCCTCACCGCTTCACACTCGGCTGCAAACCGTCCCAGTGCATGCTGAAGGTCCTGGTTAGAAGGGGCCAACACGACAACATCATCTGCAAAGAGCAGAGACGAAATCGTGTGGTCCCCAAACCTGACACCCTCCGGCCCCTGGCTGCGTCTAGAAATTCTGTCCATAAAAATTACGAACAGAACCGGTGACAAAGGGCAGCCCTGCCGGAGTCCAACATGCACTGGGAACAAGTCTGACTTACTTAGGACCCAGGACCCCATATTCCCCAAGCACCCTCCACAAGATGCCGCGAGAGACACAGTCGAATGCCTTCTCCAAATCCACAAAACACGTGGATTGGTTGGGCAAAATCCCATGAACCCTCCAACACTATAGAGGGTATAGAGCTGGTCCAGTGTTCCACGGCCCGGACGAAAACCACACTGTTCCTCCTGAATCCGAGGTTCTACTATCGGCCGTATTCTCCTCTCCAGAACCCTGGCATAGACTTTCCCGGGGAGGCTGAGAAGTGTGATCTCCCTATAGTTGGAACACACCCTCCGGTCCCCCTTCTTAAAAAGAGGGACCACCACCCCGGTCTGCCATCCCAGAGGCACTGTCCCCGACCGCCACGCGATGTTGCACAGGCGTGTCAACCAAGACAGCCCCACAACATCCAGAGACTTGAGGTACTCAGGGCGGATCTCATCCACCCCCGGTGCCTTGCCACCGAGGAGTTTCTTGACCACCTCTGTGACTTCAGCCCGGGTGATGAACGAGTCCACCTCTGAGCCCTCATCCTCTGCTTCCTCAATGGAAGACGTGTCAGCGGGATTGAGGAGATCCTCGAAGTACTCCTTCCCCCGCCCGACGACATCCTCAGTTGAGGTCAACAGCTGCCCACCTCTACTGTAAACAGTGTTGGTAGGGCACTGTTTCCCTCTCCTGAGCGCCGGACGGTTTGCCAGAATCTCTTCGAGGCCAGCCGATAGTCCTTCTCCATGGCCTCACCGAACTCCTCCCAGGCCCGAGTTTTTGCCTCCACAACCACCCGGGCTGCAGTCCGCTTGGCCTGTCGGTACCCGTCAGCTGCCTCAGGAGTCCCACAAGCCAACCAGGCCTGATAGGACTCCTTCTTCAGCTTGACGGCATCCCTTACTTCCGGTGTCCACCACCGGGTTCAGGGATTGCCGCCTCGACAGGCACCGGAGACCTTACGGCCACAGCTCCGAGCGGCCGCTTCGACAATGGCGGTGGAGAACATGGTCCACCCGGACTCAATATCTCCAGCCTCCCTCGGGATCCAGTCGAAGCTCTGCTGGAGGTGGGAGTTAAAGATCTCTCTGACAGGAGACTCGGCCAGGAGTCTGTCCAACTTCCTCCCCCGCCATCGGATCCAACTCACCACCAGGTGGTGATCAGTTGACAGCTCCGCCCCTCTCTTCACGTGAGTGTCCAAGACATACGGCCGCAGGTCAGATGAAACGACAACAAAGTCGATCATCGACCTGCGGCCTAGGGTGTCCTGGTACCACGTGCACTGATGGACACCCTTATGCTTGAACATGGTGTTCGTTATGGACAAACTGTGACTAGCACAGAAGTCCAATAACTGAACACCGCTCGGGTTCAGATCGGGGGGCCGTTCCTCCCAATCACGCCCCTCCAGGTGTCACTGTCGTTGCCCACATGGGCGTTGAAGTCCCCCAGTAGAACAATAGAGTCCCCAGTCGGAGCACTTTCCAGCACCCCTCCCAGAGACTCCAAGAAGGTCGGGTACTCTGCACTGCCGTTCGGCCCGTAGGCACAAACAACAGTGAGAGACCTATCCCCGACCCGTAGGCGCAGGGAAACTACCCGGGGTAAACTCCAACACATGGCGGCAGAGCTGGGGAGCTATAAGCAAACCCACACCAACCCGCCGCCTCTCACCATGGGCAACTCCAGAGTGGTGAAGAGTCCATACTCTCTCAAGGAGTGTGGTTCCAGAGCCCAAGCCGTGCGTAGAGGTGATCCCGACTACCTCTAATTGGAACCCCTCAACCTCACGCACTAACTCAGGCTCCTTCCCCGCCAGCGAGGTGACATTCCACGTCCCTAGAGCCAGTTTCCGTGTCCAGAGATCGGGTTGTCTAGGCCCCCGCCTTCGACTGCCGCCTGATCCTCTTCGCACCGGCCCCTTATGGTCCCTCCTGTGGGTGGTGAGCCCACGGGAGAGCGGCCCCACGTCGCCCGTTCGGGCTGAGCCCGGCCGGGCCCCATGGGGGAAGGCCCGGCCACCAGGCGCTCGCATACGAGCCCCAACCCCGGGCCTGGCTCCAGGGTGGGGCCCCGGCTGCGCCATACCGGGCGACGTCACGGTACTTAAAATGTTATTCTTCATTAAGGGGGTTTTGAACCGCTCTTAGTCTGACCCGTCGCCTAAGACCTGTTTGCCTTGGGAGACCCTACCAGGGGCATATAGCCCCAGACAACATAGCTCCTAGGGTCACTCGGGTACTCAAACCCCTCCACCACGTTAAGGTGGCAGTTCTTGGAGGGTGGGAAAAGTGGGAAAAGTGAAAGGGTCTGAATACTATCCAAATGTACTGAAGGTGCCACATGCCATTAAAACGATTCATTTTAAAACATGGTACTAAAGTATTGATAATGTTTTTGGATTATGCACATACTTTTTTCCTTTTCCCTCTTCTTTCCTTTAACTACTTCCAAGTTACAAAGAGGAATCAGTAACTACTGACAACATTGAAGTGGACTACTATACTATACCCACATCAATTTCTGCAGTTTAAACCCCAGGTTAAACCCCTAGATTATAATCCTGTGGGGTTGAGATGAGACATACACCTCTCTCCCTTTCTTCATCTGTCAGTTTCTCTGTTAGTATGCTAATCATTTTCCATTTCTTAGATGAACTTGTGGGTATGAATAAAAACCGGAAGCTTATCTGGGCGTTAGCTTAACACACGCAATCAGCAGTAGGAAGGGATGAGGGCTGAGGAAGAAGGAATTTGGAGAGTAAGCATTACAGGGTTTGTGATGGAAGCTAGATTGCACTCTATTTAAGTAGTAAAGGGGAGATGGCAGTCACAATTACAGCTGAATGGCGCTGCAGGACATCTCTAGGTGGAGCAGTTGAACCGTCTGCCTGAGTTGAGAGGACAACAGGGGCTTCTTTTGAAACCCACAGACAAACACACTTGCACAGTCTTCATACATAATTCACATAAAAAATCAAACACACATCATACATACAGTGGGGAGAACAAGTATTTGATACGCTGACGATTTTGCAGGTTTTCCAACTTACAAAGCATGTAGAGGTTTGTAATTTTTATCATAGGTACACTTCAACTGTGAGAGACGGAATCTAAAACAAAAATCCAGAAAATAACATTGTATGATTTTTGTATATTTAATTAGCATTTTATTGCATGACATAAGCATTTGATCACCTACCAACCAGTAAGAATTCCGGCTCTCACAGACCTGTTAGTTTTCTTTAAGAAGCCCTCCTGTTCTCCACTCATTACCTGTATTAACTGTACCTGTTTGAACTCGTTACCTGTATAAAAGACACCTGTCCACACACTCAATCAAACAGACTCCAACCTCTCCACAATGGCCAAGACCAGAGAGCTGTGTAAGGACATCAGGGATAAAATTGTAGACCTGCACAAGGCTGGAATGGGCTATAGGACAATAGGCAAGCAGCTTGGTGAGAAGGCAACAACTGTTGGCGCAATCATTAGAAAATGGAAGAAGTTCAAGATGACGGTCAATCTCCCTCAGTCTGGGGCTCCATGCAAGATCTCACCTCGTGGGGCATCAATGAACACGAGGAAGGTGAGGGATCAGCCCAGAACTACACGACATGACCTGGTCAATGACCTGAAGGGAGCTGGGACCACAGTCTCAAAGAAAACCATTAGTAACACACTGCGCCGTCATGGATTAAAATCCTGCAGCGCACGCAAGGACCCCCTGCTCAAGCCTGTGCATGTCCAGCAAAGCTTTTCTGCAAAGGGGACAGGATGACTGCACCGTATTGAGGAGAGGGTGGATGGGGCCATGTATCGCAAGATCTTGGCCAACAACTTCCTTCCCTCAGTAAGAGCATTGAAGATGGGTCATGGCTGGGTCTTCCAACATGACAACGACCCGAAACACAGCCAGGGCAACTAAGGAGTGGCTCCGTAAGAAGTATCTCAAGGTCCTGGAGTGGCCTAGCCAGTCTCCAGACCTGAACCCAATGGAAAATCTTTGGAGGAAGCTGAAAGTCCGTATTGCCCAGCGACAGCCCCGAAACCTGAAGGATCTGGAGAAGGTCTGTAGAGAGGAGTGGGCCAAAATCCCTGCTTCAGTGTGTGCAAACGTGGTCAAGAACTACAAGAAACGTATGATCTCTGTAATTGCAAACAAAGGTTTCTGTACCAAATATGAAGTTCTGCTATTCTGATGTATCAAATACTTATGTCGTGCAATAAAATGCAAATTAATTAATCTGGATTGTTGTTTTAGATTCACTCTGTCACTCACAGTTTAAGAGTACCTATGATAAAAATTACAGACTTCTACATGCTTTGTAAGTGGGAAAACCTGCAAAATCGGCAGTGTATCAAATACTTGTTCTCCCCACTGTATGCACAAATGCACATACAAAGTTTGCGACCTCCTGACGTGAGAAAAGGGAAATGAGAATTACGGCAAGGAGGAGAAAGCAGAGACAGATAGTGAGAGGCTGTGCCAGATTCATTAAAAAAATTCAAATTCTACTCCACCTACGAACGTTACTCAGCTAACAGAAAACACACACACATACACACACATGGTATTACTTGCTATACTTGTGAGGACAAATTATTAACAACCATGACAAAAATACACAGATCAGCCATAATATTATGACCACTGACAGGCGAAGTGAATAACACAGATAATCTTGTCATCATGAAACCTCTCAGGGGGTGGGATATATTAGGCAGCAAGTGAACATTCAGTCTTCAAAGTTGATGTGGTAAAAGCAGGAAAAATTGTCAAATGTAAGGATCTGAATGACTTTGACAAAGGACAAATTGTGACCGCTAGACGACTGGGTCAGAGCATCTCCAAAACTGCAGCCCTTGTGGGTTGTTCCCGGTCTGCAGTGGTCAGTACCTATCAAAAGTGGTCCAAGGAAAGAAAATCAGTGAACCGTCTACAGGGTCCTGGGTTGCCAAAGCTCATAGGGAGCGAAGGCTGGTCCGATCCAATAGTCAAGCTATTGTAGCTCAAATTGATGAAAAAGTTAATGCTGGTACTGATAGAAAGATGTCAGGACACACAGTGCATCGCAGTGTATGGGGCTGCGTAGCCCATGCTGCCCATGCTGACCCCTGTCCACCTCCAAAAGCGTCTACAATGGGCAGGTGAGCATCAGAACTGGACCACAGAACAATGGAAGAAGATGGCCTGCTCTGATTAATCACATTTTCTATTACATCACGTGGATGGCCGGGTGTGTGTGCGTCGCTTAGCTGGAGAACACATAGCACCAGGATGCACTATGGGAACAAGGCAAGCCGGTGGAGGCAGTGTGATGCTTTGGGCAATGTTCGGCTGGGAAACCTTGGGTCCTGCCATTCATGTGGATGTTATTTTGACACATACCACTTACCTGAGCATTGTTGCAGATCATGTGCACCCTTTCATTGCAACGATATTCTCTGATGGCATTGGCCTCTTTCAGCAGGATAATGCGCCCTGCCACAAAGCAAAAATGGTTCAGGAATGGTTGAGGAACACAACGAGTTCAAGTTGTTGACTTGGCCTCCAAATCCCCCAGATCTCAATTCAATCGAGCATCTGTGGGATGTGCTAAACAAACAAGTCCGATCCAAGGAGGCCCCACCTCGCAACTTAACAGGACTTCTCCTGCTAACATCTTGGTGCCAGATACCACGGCACACCTTCAGAGGTCTAGTGGAGTCCATGCCTCGACAGGTCAAGGCTGTTTTGGTGGGAAGGTGGTCATGTTATGGATTTTCCTAACTATAATCCCTTACCCTCATTCTTGATGCGAAGATAATTTTCTTGGGCTGGAAACTACAATACAATTACAGGAGATCTATTTAGGACAACAAGTCTCGATGTCAATTGAGGTCTATATCAAATTAGCGTTGGTCTGTATAAACAGAGACTACTTACAGTTGTGCTCATAAGTTTGCATACCCTGGCAGAAATTGTGAAATTTCAGAATTGATTTAGATAATATGACTGATCAAGCAGATTTTTTTATTTTATTTAAGGATAGTGATCATATGAAGCCATTTATTATAACATATTTGTTTGGCTACTTTTTAAATCTTAATGATAACAGAAATCCCCCAAATGGCCCTGAGCAAAAGTTTTACATATCTGTGAATGTTTGGCCTTGTTACAGACACACAAGGTGACACACAAAGGTGAAAATGGCAATTAAAGGTTAATTTCCCACACCTGTGGCTTACTAAATTAGTGTCTGTGTATAAATAGTCAATGAGTTTGTTAGCTCTCAAATGGATGCACTGAGCAGGCTAGATACTGAGTCATGGGGAGCAGAAAGAACTGTCAAAAGACCTGCATAACAATGTAATGGAACTTTATGAAGATGGAAAATAATATAAAAAGGTATGTGCCAGTCAGTACTGTTCAATATCTTAAAAAATGGAAAATCCAAGTTCAGGTAGACCAATAAAGATTTCAGCCAAAACTGCCAGAAGAATTGTTCAGGATATAAAGAAAAACCCACAGGTAACCTCAGGAGAAATACATGCTGCTCTGGCAAGAGATGGTGTGGTTGTTTCAAGGAGCACAATACGACCATACTTGAACAAAAATGAGCTGCATGGTCGAGTTGCCAGAAAGAAGCCTTTAATGTGCCAATGCCACAAAAAAAAGCCCAGTTACAATATTCTGGCACACTGACATTTGGAGTGACAAGACCAAAATAGAGCTTTTTAGGGTCACAACCATAAGCACTATGTTTGGAGAGGGGTCAAAAAGGCCTATAGTGAACATAATATCATCCCCACTGTGAAGCATGGTGGTGGCTCACTGATTTTTTGGGGGTGTGAGCTCTAAAGGCACGGGGAATCTTGTAGAAATTGATAGCAAGATGAATACAGCATGTTATCAGAAAATACTGGCAGACAATTTGCATTCTTCTGCACGAATGAGACGCTCTAAGACTTTCCAGTACAACAATGACAATAAGCACAAGGCCAAGTTGACCCTCCAGTGGTTACAGCCGAAACAGGTGAAGGTTCTGGAGTGGCCATAACAGTCTCCTGACATTAATATCATCGAACCACTCTGGGGAGATCTCAAACGTGTGGTTCATGCAAGACGACCAAAGACTTTGGATGACCTGGAGGTATTTTGCCAAGACGAATGGGCAGCTATACCACCTGCAAGAATGTGGTGCCTCATAGACAACTATTACAAAAGACTACCCACTGTCATTGATGCTAAAGGGGGCAAAACACAGTATTAAGAACTAAGGGCATGCAAACTTTTGAACAGGGGTCAGTAAAAAAAATGTCATGTTGCAATTTTTTCTTTAATGATTGTACCATTCTGTCAAGCTGCTTGCCTATTGTCCATTCTGTCATAAACATGGGCCTAATTATCAAACTTGAAGAAACTATTTAGCCAGTATTATATCTGCCATATAAGGTACTTTGCTGTTCCTGAGACTGGTGCTCATACTCAGCATATTGAGGGTGCATGACAGAAATACAAATTGAAAATATAGAGTCATAGAGGTAATTGCACTCGTGAGTCACTGAAGATTCACCTCAAAATGATGGATTGGCACCAGACTTTTCCATGATGTGAAAAAACAAGTCAAGTTCATATCAAAGTTTTTTGCAGGAACATAGTTTGTACTGTAATTTGGTTAATGTTGATGTAGGATATCCATTCATGTAACAATTTGCATGAACAATAGGCTAAGTAATATACATTATTCAAGAGATTATATACATAATCCAGTTTGTTAACATGTTTACAGTGCAGTAACCATAATAAATAAGGTAAAGATGCTACTTGCGTCTTCAAGTAGGTGTGACGCTTACAAAATGTATAGTTGCATTTGGGGTTGAGAATTTTGAAGGACAATTTATATTGAAGGACACTTACTACGGTTGGCCTATAGGGGGCAGTTTGATGTGGTAGTGTTGCGTTGGGACTGTTAACGATCCAAACACCTGCGCGTTTTCCTAAGTCTTCAAGGAAAAGCCATGTCTTTCTCATCATTTATCCTGTTTTCTCGGTCGGTAAAGTACAAAAGTACACTGGACATTTAGATACAGTTTGATAACTTGCCTGTTAAAGTGTATATAGAGGGTTGGAAAAGCATGGTAATGTTATGACTATGACATACACCCATGTCTATGTAAAATGCCACGACGTTGGTGCATTCCTTTGAAAAAACAAATTTGTTACTGAAGTGTACTGATTTGTTTTTTTCAAAAACAACACTCCTGACAATATCCCTAGGATTAATATAACTGAATTTTGTAACTGCATTGTTTAGGAACTTTGCAATCGTTGCACTGCAAGGGTTAGCATTTAGCTAGTCCCTTGTTAGCTGGCTTCGGTTGGTTATTAGCTGGCTCCACTTAGCTGTATGCTAGCTCCAGTCAAGTGTTTGTCAGTTCCGGGTAGCACAAGAAATAGGTGCTGTACATGAATGGATGTCCTGTACCATCCTTACAAAATGACAGTACAAACTGTGTGTTCTTGCAAAACACGACATGAGCTTATGTCCTGTGTCAACATGAAGAAATTACACTACACTCCACACTATTTAATGCATTGGTAAACCATTAATAAAGTAAGGGTTATCATTGTTAACATTTATTCATGTCTTGTTTATCATTTTTCCTCAAAGTTCATTCAAGGTAACTACTGCATTTGTTAATGGTTGTTCATGTACACTTATCGGAAAGTGTTACCAAAGTAGGATTGTTGAAAGTATTATTTTATTTTTAGGAAACATTGGTTGTGCAAAAATAATAAAGGACATTTCTTGCTTTTGTTAAGGTATTTAAAATCACTTGACACATTTAACTACATCTTTATGACAGTATTTGACAAACTTAATGACATCTTTATGACAAGTCCAAATTGTACCAATGTACTTGAGGTCAAGAAAAATATTCATGATACTAATGAATGCATATGACAGTGTTATAACATATCATGACATCCTTATGACAAGTCCAAATTGTACCACTTTACTTGAGGTCAAGGAAAATATTCATGACACAATTATAATGGTCTCATGATAACCAATGTCAAAACCAACCACATATGACAATGGTATTTAATGCTAAAACATGAAGCTAAATAGTTTATTCAATTTTGATAATCAGGCCTGCTATGACATGTTTATGAAAGGTTATGTTTCTGACTTACTGCGACACAGCATGGTTTGGCGGTTGCTCCGTAGCCCAATGGAAGGCCCTGTAACGGATGATGGAAACCGCCCTGCACATCACTGGTACCCTGCTCCCAGCCCTCGTAGACCTCCAGCACAAGCGGTGTCTGCACAGGGCGTGTCGCATCATCAGGGACCCTTCACACCCATGCCACAAACCTTTTGCCCTCCTTTCATCAGGCAGGTGGTATAGGTCTCTTCATTCCCGCACCAGCAGCCTCAGGAACACTTTCTTTCCACCTGCTGTAACCCTGCTGAACTCTGTGATCCACCACTAAGCATACCCACCCTTTGTACTACTGGACTCTGACACTGCCTTGCAAAGTCTGAAGTTCAGTTGTTACAGGTCTGTGTCTACCTCAGGAACCTCATTGCTGCTAACCCTGCATTTCAGTTGCACATGCAACCCTACTTCTTCAATTTCATTTTACTGTCCTTGTTCAATTACAATAAAGATGAATCTAATCTAATGTTGTTGTGGTTAATATCAAGTTGTCATGAAGACATTGACAGGATATTTTGTCTTTACATTCATAAATGGTCATAATGATTCCTTCATGTGACAATGTCATGTCACTCTTCTGCACACCCCTTCAAATAAAGTGTTACCCAATATTATTTGTACTACTGTAATTAGTTGTTAGCAAGCAGAACAACACCATTAAATAAAGTATTGCAAAGGGGCTTTTTCTCATAAAGGGAATGAATAGAAAATATTGGAAAATCTCAAGGGACATTTTGACTAATTTTCACTTTAAGGTCACTACAAAAATGGTCAATGTGCAAGACAACCCAGATTTTTCAAGTTGTACTACACAATACAACATGACTTAAAAATCTGTCCCAAATTTCAAGATTTCTGTTCCAGGACAACATAGCCTCCAGATCCCAAGATCCTCCAGATCCCAATCGCAACGAACGCAGCACTCCTCCCAGGTGCCAATCACCTGAATACCGATCACCAGGTTCTCATTGTCCCTTCACTAGATTCAACCTGCTCTGCAATTGGGAACATAACTCTGCCTCTCCCGAGCTGAATTAATTACAGAATAGCTCACTAGATACAGATGGACCTTGCGGAGCTTCTAGCACATCTCACCCAGCAAGAGGAACAGATAGCAAGAGGAACAGATAGTCTTCTACACCAGACAGCATTGGCCTCCTGCTTGTCAGGTACTATGGCAACTACTCGTGTTCTACCCTTCGTGTCCATGCCGAACAAGTAGAATGGTGCCCCAGGGAAGTGTAAGGGCCTTCTCATGCAGTGATCCTTATACCTTGACCACCATTCTGATCAGCTTGCATCTGAGAAAGACAAAGTGGATTTCATAATTTCCTTGCTTAGTAAGAAAGCCTTGGATTGGGCCACAGCTCTATGGTCAGCTAACAGCACAGCCCTAACAACAGAGTCTCAGTTTTATTCCCCGTTTAAGGAAGTGTTTGACCATCTTGTGTCTGGCTGAAATACATGGGGCCTCCTATGTGAGATCAAACCGGGGTCTTGATCGGTGGCAGAATATGCCCAGAACGGCCACAGGAAGTGGTTGGTCCTCAACCAATAAATTACACCGATCAGCCATAGCAGTATAACCACCTGCCTAATACTGTGTAAGTCCCAATTTGCCGCCAAAACAGCCCTGACCCGATGAGGCATGGACTCCACTAGACCTCTGAAGGTGTGCTATGTTATCTGGCACCAAGACATGCAGCAGATCAACTTACAAGTCCTGTAAGTTGCGAGGTGGGGCCTCCATGGATCAGACTTGTTTGTCCAGCACATCCCACAGATGCTCAATTGAATTGAGATCTGGGGAATTTGGAGGCCATGTCAACACCTTGAACTTGTTGTTGTGTTCCTCAAACCATTCCTGAACCATTTTTCCTTTGTGGCAGGGCACATTATCCTGAAAGAGACCAATGCCATCAGGGACTACTGTGGCCACAAAAGGCAGCACATGATCTGCAACAATGCTCAGGTAGGTGGTATGTGTCACAGGACCCAGGGTTTCCCTGCAGAACATTTCCCAAAGCATCACACTGCCTCCGCCGGCTTGCCTTCTTCCCATAGCGCATCCTGGTGCCATGTGTTCTCAAGGTAAGTGACGCACACGCACCCGGCCATCCATGTGATGTAAAAGAAAACATAATTCATCAGACCAGGCCACCTACTTCCATTATTCCGTGGTCCAGTTCTGATGCTCACATGCCCATTGTATTGATCATAGTGTGGCTACAAGGTTTGGGGTTGAACTAACCGCTGTGAATCCTCCCCTAACGATAAACTCTTCATATGGGCAGCCCTTCGGCACTGGTTATGAAACTGAACAAACTGTAGAAGTTACCCTACAAGTAAGCGCCCTTTACCCTAAGAGTATTTAACTCCTGGTCATGTCTTCCCCCCTGAGAACCACTAGACTTAAGCCATCCATGACTCTGCCAGCATGATCCTGGCATACAGGTGAACTGTTAAGGTGGAATTCTAATTGTCTCTCTCATTGTCTTGACCTACCCTGTAGAGCTACCTCCATGGATGAAGCCCATAACATCCAACCAACCCTGACATCATTTGAGAATTCCCAGTCCCGGAATGTTTTCAGCAAGAACAAGGCCTCATCGCCCGTTCGACCTGCCCCCTAGAGAGTTACCTCCTAAAGGGTGTATTTACCCTCTCTCACTACCGGAATTGGAGGCTATGAACAAGTATATCGATGAGACTTTAACCTAGGTTTCATTTGCACGTCCACCTCCCCAGCGACCTCCAGTTTTTTTTTTGTGGGCAAAACATCTTGCATAGATTATAGAAGCCTCAATGCCATTACAGTAAAAAAAAACGTTTCCCACTTCCCCTTATCCCAGCTGCTCTGGAACAAGTAGGTCATGCTAACATCTAAACAAAACTAGACCTCTGCAGTGCCTATAATTTAATCTGCATCCAACAGGGAGACGAATGGAAAACAGCCTATATTACCAACATGGGGCACTATTAATACTAAGTTATGCCCTATGGTATCACAAATATACCTGCCATATTCCAGGCTTTTAGGAATGAAATCTTCTGAGGTTATTGACAGGTTTTTCATTGTCTACATAGATGATATACTGATTTATTACCAATCCATGGACAAACACAAGTCTCACATCCGTCAGGTTCTGCACGGTCTAGAGGAAAACAAACTGTATGTAAAGGCTGAAAAGTACACCTTACATGTTTCTTCTGTAAACTTCCTGTGCTTTGTGCTGACCCCTGGAGGGGTTAGCATGGATGAGGGGAACATTGGTATTTGATCATTCATGCACTGTGGGGTGTTCAGGTTTGAAAAGAACTTGGTCAAACCAGTCTTCGGACATCATCGGTCACGCAATATTATACTACAATATCTTTCAGTTTTAGTCACATTTATAAAATAATCATAATTGAATGATCAATTGAATAATGATGGTGCCATTTTAGTCAACAAAATGCCCATATGTTAAATACATTTTTAGTCCAATCCCAGTTACTGCCTCATTAACCTGTAGTAGCCTAAATATATCACATATCAAATAAGGCTAATGGGACACATTACAATGTTTCGCTTACAATGTGGATATTGCCTACAATTAGGCCTATTAATAAAAATTGTAAGTGCGGCGTTGTGCACATTATGGAAGCGTGAAATGTCCGAAATGTAATAAGCCAGTGGAAAATATTGGAGAATGGAAGACTACATTTTTGGGGGTAAGTTGACAAATTAGGGTATATCCTTGTTGTTGTTGCGGAACTGGAGGAATCAAAGGTAGTTCCGATAGTCTTCACGAAACACAAAACAATGGAACATTTGCTGCACGTCTGCGGTTAGGGCCACTTGTTATTTTCTGAAGCGCAGCAGTATCCTGAGCAGGGTGTTGTTCATGTTGGGACCAGTGAGCAGGACATCGTTCAAACACATGCCTTGGTGCTGAGTGCTAGAGTCGAACACCACTCTTATTTGTCAGTTTCTTTAGGGTGATACACCCCGAAAATTGGAAGATACCAACACTCTTCTCCCGCCTTTAAGGGTGGAGCAATCTCGGCATGGCCATATTCAAAGATCTTTAACAAGAACTTGACCACCATTACCCAGCCAAGAGCCAGGTACTGTGCGAATGGAGCGTGGAGAGGCCTGTTCCGGTGTTCTAACACCTTGTGCACCTGGATGATGTCTCCATAGAAGTTTCATAATGTCTGCATGGGGGTCCAGAATCGGTATCTTGGTGACGAAGTACTTGAGGTGAGGGTGGTGCTTTGAAGCATCTGGTGTAGAGAGTGGGAAGATGCAAACGGGTCTTTCCATCAATAGATTCCACAACAAAGGCTCTTGCTCGATGGCCTGCAGTCTCAGAGATGCCTGAGCATGTTTTAAAAGGTCAATTGCAATAAGGATGAATACTGCTAGTATCTGCAGCTCTATAAACTCTAACTTTGTTTTTTCCTCAAGCTAACATATTCTTCGTTTACAATATAAAGGAACTTAACCAATCGCAAATATACAAAAAGCTGCTATGTTGGATTTAAAATCAAAACTTTTAGGGAACAGAACCAAAGCATTAACCTGTAGATAAATAATTCCAGTCAAGAAAGAAATGTGTGTTTAGTAAGCACAGGTATGTTACTGTTTAAAATAGCAACTGTAAACTGTTTTACTATAGAATGGACTAGATTAGAATAATAGAACACAGAACAATACAGCAAGCAAAATGTTTACAGACAGGTGAAGATACTATCAGTTAAAAACAAGTCTGCACAGAACCTGAAAAACCCAGCGATAGTCACATTCGGGTGCAGTCACAACACACGCACAAAAAACAGAGTGGGTTGGCGCTACCATGATCACAGTGTCATCTTCATGTGGTTCTAAACCGATATGTAATTTATAGCAGTTTTGCCTCCAATATCATACTTAACCGTACACACACATTCTGTACATTCATTTTCACAAAATTATAGATAATACAAAATCCAATTCGGTTTGGTTCACTTTTGGATTGTTATGTTGCTTGGGTTAACCTGCAGCTCTATAAATTATAAGAAAGCTTATTTCATAAATGTTAAGATTTTCCCTGTACAGTGCACTCACTCCTTTGGACAACTATCTGGTCAAAAAGGAGTGTGTTATATTGGGTCCCCTTTGGAAAGTAGCCATGGTGTCAGTTAAAAATAGCTCATGAGAGGCAACACCACAAAACACTAATGAGTGTAATCAAGAAAGGAGTGAAAGTTTTACATCAGGAGTATTCAACTCTGGCCCTCAAAGCCAGTTCCTCTACATTTCTTCAATGCAGCCCTCTAATCAGGGACTTATTTAGACCTGGGACACCAGGTGGGTGCAAAAAACAAGGTAGAACGGAAAACCAGCTCCAGCCCTTGTATGGTGAGTGTTGACAACACGTTTTACATCATATGATATACAAAGTCTAGATTTATTTATTTTGTGTATGTGTTTTTCTTACCTTCAGCGTTCTGTGCAGTCTCTGGTGAGGGTGTGTCGTGGCCCCAAAGGTCTGCGTCCTCTCTCCCTGCAGTATTTAACTCTTCATTTTATTATATGCTTAATGTATTATTAATGTATTTATTTCTGATAATATGAAAATCTAAAACAACAATAGCAATGGTAGAGACATACATTCAAGCAATGGTAAAATATTTTAAGTTATAAATGGTGAAAGCTTCAACCTGCAGTACTGATGTGGACAACAAGCAGGCGGCGTAGAGACACCAAATCAGTGTTTTTTAACCGGGCCTCCAGCTGTCGAACCACTCCATGCCCTGGCAGGCTCGTCACCAAGGTTACCTGGGAGCCGGTGGGAGCTCAATTAGGTATCCAGTCAATGAGCGAGTTTTTAAATAGGTTAATTGTTGTGGCTGTGTTGGCTGTCTGACAACAATTTAAAATCTTTCTTTAATACACTCCCTCGCATCCGCTCATGCCTCCTTCTACAAACCCCATTGGATGAGAGGGTCAGAAGTCCCTTCCTTTTAATGACATTTTACATTGTCACATCCAAGTGTAATTGCACAAAGGTGATTGTGAGGATTGGAGTTAGCTAACTTACAAGTGTAACTATTGTAAAGTAGAAAGACAGGGAACGGACACAGAATGTGATCAGGACCCTGGTGGTCGTTTTATTAACAAAAATCAAAGGGTGAGGGGAGGCGGTGAGGGAGAAATCAGGAACTGGAAACCAACCACTGTAACCAGGCGGCAGCATCGTCTTGGTGGCAGTCTTTTGTTGGTGGTTCGGGAGGAACAGGGTTGGGTGGTCATGTCTTTGGTGGCCATTCCACCATTCTCCCCTGTGTCCCTACTCCACACTAGCAAATGTGCCACTTAGGCCGAGTCAAGGTGAGGACAGCAGTAGCCCCTGCTGTCTGTATCCCCCCCCCCATTCTGCATCTCAAGTGCTTTCTTCCTCCCCACAAACACAGACTTTTCTTCCTTCCTCTGTCTCCTCTCCTTTCCATGAGCAGTGGCCCCTTTATACCTCTCCAGATGAGGTCTTGATAGTGTGTATCTGCACAAGGGCGGGTCTGGCCCTGCTAGCTGCCACTGGAAAGTTCCAGAATTCACTTTGGAGCATTGGTGAGATGCTCATACAGTAGGCAGAGGAAATCTTCAATCTCCCTACTGAAGCAGCTGCCAATGAACTTCCCCATCCAAATGATATCCTTGTGAGCTAGGCTCGGTTTTTACCAAGCTATATAAATTAAAAGAATAAAGTAAACAGAAGTAGCGCATAATCCCTAATAGCTCAATGTAGCAAATATGCACCAGTCTCAGAATTCTGACAAATGTAAAGTTTCCGCTCAGAGGTTTCCACTCATCCGAGGTCTAGAGCATCCTACACTAAGTGAGCAGTCATCCTAGTTCACTAAAAGCGGGCAGATGGGTTGTCAAAACCACACTCTGCAACATCAAAAACTGTCATTGACTCAGTTTCCTTTAGTTGTTTAAAAAAAAAAGTGTCTTTAGTTTACTTTTTAGTCATGACAGTCTCAATTTTCTGAAGGTTTATGGCATTCTGAAATCCAGAGGGGAAATCTAATCTGGGAAAACCACTACATTGACTCAAAGATGTTTCCCCATAAATGTATTTTTATCTTTTGTCATTTGACAATGAAAGATCACGATGCCCCCTACTTTATAAAAAGAACTGCTGGCGCGGTCAAAATATTAAATTAATTAATTGCTATTAACCGCATAATCTTCTGTAGTTAATTGTGATTAATCACAATTTTACAATGTGTCAAAATGTTGCCCTTAATTCAAACTTTTCTGTTTTAAAGCAGTGTATTATGTTAAATAAATTCTGGGTATGGACAGTGCTTGACTCTGAATACAAAAATGCAAGTTGTCACAGCCCTAACCGGCCCTAATATAACACAATAACTGTCAGCATGTAAATTTAGGCGTATTAATCTAAATAGAAGGTTGCTGGTCTTCATTTCATTTTTGATTAAAGGACCAAAAAAATAACTTACGTTAGTACTTGTGTCTTTATTTAATTATTCCCATATTCAACCAAATGTATGAAGTCACTAGATGTTAACTACAAACATTAATCAGGGGAGATCAGTAATTCATGCAGAGCATGGCATTTCACTCTAAAATTAAGTTTTGGTGGAAACCGTTACTAGAAACCTCATTAATACTAAGCTTAGATTAGCAAAAACTAAATAATGACAGCTTACCATGCTACAAGCTAATTGTTAACAGGTGGATTCACACAGAAGAGCGTCCCGGGACAAGATGGAGAAGAGGGTCAGAGTTAGGGGAGGCATGGCCTTCTCGTTCAATGTTTTTTTAAGGGAGACTGATAACTAAGGAGATATTCCAGTTTCCACTCATCCATTGTACTAACGGATATGTAGCCTATTAACACATTGTTACACAGGATTCATGAACTTGTTTCACAACATGAATTCATAAACACGATTCACCACATGAATGCCTATACTCCAATGATATATTGAAAAATGAAGTGCTCAGGACAATTCAACCACCAATAAGGTTACAAGGAAAACAATAAATGAGGGCAGGTACCGTGATCCTGACAGCTCCAAGTCAAGCACTAACTATGGATGGCTCTGAGGCTCAAAAAAGAAAAATGCCTTAATGGCAACAAAAGAATTACAGCAATAAGTATTTTAAATTAAACGCATGTGTTAACGCATTAACTTTGACAGTCCTAATAACTACACAAAACTGTTTCTTTTTCCTGATAACAACATTACACTCCCTTACCTGCTGACAAAGATTAACATGGTTTTCTGACACACCCTAAGAGTAACATCTATAATAATTTGCTTTGAAAAAAATCATAAAATATCATTACATGGGCAGGAAATAATTAAATAATAATAATGTCCGTGATCATAAACGTGCATCCTATTTCCTATGGAAAATGCACTACTTCTGAGCCCTAGTTGCATCCTATGCCCTGTGTGCCCTAGTCAAAAGTTGTGCACTTTAAAGGAAATAGGTTGACATTTGGGACTCATACAGGACTAATATCCTGCTATACATCATATTCTCTATATACAGGCAGTGCACAATTTTTGGCTAGAAGAATATAGGCCTTTATACGGAATCGAGTGCATTTGGGGATGCTTTCTTAGTATAAAGTCTGTTGAAGAACTGAGATAGAACAGAGGGCCATGTGTTCATTGTCTCTGTGATGTAATGGTGTTTTGTGTTCTAATGGGTCTATTCATATCAACTGCTGTCGGAAACAGGCCTGCTAATGGCTCTGACCGGGGATTTCACTGACAGCCATCCAGAACAGTTTTCTAAATGGTGCATTACGGTGGTTTGCTATTGGACTGGGACTAGCAGGCTAGAAATTATTCTGTGCATTTCTAGCCTCCAGACCATAATGACTTTTGGTTGGGTAAGACCTATATGATCACTAATCTGCAGAATTAAGCCTAAAACTGGTATTATTAGCCTGGTTAGATGTGTTACCTTGTCATGTGCACTGTTTGAACTGAGTAACTAGAGTCCAAACTATGTAATGATCACATTATTGTTAAATTGGAAGTGACAGCAGTTAAAAACACAAAATCGTATTAAAATATATTAAAATACGCTCCCAGAAATAATATGATGCCATTTATTTACATTATTTCAAAAGCGATCACATAGATGTGGTCATTTTCATGTTTTCATCCTTTAATAAAATGTTTAGGAAAGGAAAAGGGGAAGGATTGGTGAGCATTCTACAGGAATATAGAGAAGTGGACATGTGTTTGGACTAATAATAGGCACAGACATGACAAGAAATAAATTAAAACATGTCAATCTTAAAACCTACACAGATGTCAGCGCCACAACAAAATCAGAGCTATAGTAGAGTATCCTTAATTGAAGGATAGTGATCATATGAAGCCATTTATCATCACATAGTTGTTTGGATCCTTTTTAAATCATAATGATAACAGAAATCACCCAAATGGCCCTGATAAAAAGTTTACATACCCTTGAATGTTTGGCCTTTTTACAGACACACAATGACACACTCAAGTTAAAATGGCAATTAAAGGTTAATTTCCCACACTTGTGGCTTTTTAAATTGCAATTAGTGTCTGTGTACTAATAGTCAATGTGTTTGTTAGCTCAAACGTGGATGCCATAAGCAGGCTAGATACTGAGCCATGGGGAGAAGAAAAGAACTGTCAAAAGACCTGCGTAACAAGGTAATGGAACTTTATAAAGACGGAAATGGATATAAAAAGACACTGAAAGCCTTGCAGTTCAATGTTCAATCACTTATTAAGAAGTGGAAAATAATCACTTATTAAGAAGTGGAAAATTCAGGGCTCTTTTGATACGAAGGTCAGGTAGACCAAGAAGGAGTTCAGCCAAAATTGCCAGAAGAATTGTTCAGGATATAAAGAAAAACCCAAAGGTAACATAATGTTACCAAAGGTAACATCTCTGGAAAAAGACAGTATGGTTGTTTCAAGGAGCATAATATGACGATACTTGAACAAAAATGAGCTGCGTGGTTGAGTTGCCAGAAAAAAGCCTTTACTGCGCCAATGACACAAAAAAGCCCAGTTACAATATGCCTGACAACACCTTGACATGCCTCACAGCTTCTGGCACACTGTCATTTGGAAAGACTAGACCAAAATAGAGCTTTATTGTCACAACCATAAGCACTATGTTCGGAGAGGGGTCAACAAGGTCTATAGTGAACAGAATACCATCCCCACTGTGAAGCATGGTGGTGGCTCACTGAAGTTTCTGGGGTGTGTGAGCTCTAAAGGCACGGGGAATCCTGTGAAAATTGATGTTAAGATGAATACAGCATGTTATCAGAAAATACTGGCAGACAAGATTCATTCTTCTGCACGACAGCTGCGCATGGGGATGCTTTGGATTTTCCAGCACGACAATGACCCTAAGCACAAGGTCAAGCTCTCCAGTGTTTACAGCAGAAAAAGGTGAAGGTTCTGGAGTGGCCATCAAAGTCTCCTGACCTTAATATCATTGAGCCACTCTGGCGAGATCTTACGTACGTTGCATTCTTGCAAAATGACCAAAGACTTTGCATGACCTGGAGGCATTTTGTCAAAACGAATGGGCAGCTATACCACCTGCAAGAATTTGGGGCCTCATAGACAACTATTACAAAAGACTGCATGCTGTCATTGATGCTAAAGCGGGCAATACACAGTATTAAGAAATAAGCGAATGCAGACTTGAACAGGGGTCAGTTCATTTTGTTTTGTTTTATGTTGGGCCATTCTGTTATGACCTACAGTTGAATGTGAATCCCATAAGAACAAGTGTTTTGCCAGCTCACTAATTTTTTCTTTACAAATAGTACATTCTCCAAGGGTATGCAAACTTTTGAGCACTGTATTGAGAACTGTATAAATACATTTGATTGAGTTAAAACTAGGACTGCCAAATGCCTTCGGGAATTGGCGTTTGAGGTTGTAATTAAAATAAAACTGCCATTTTGAAAGCTACACCCTGCTCCTTCTACACCTTTTCCTAAATAGGCGTATAGTACATTGTTCCGTTGTCAGATATCTAAACTCACAAATGGAAAACTATTTAGAGACTATTTACCAGTTTTTTCTTACCCTGTTTTCTGACTTAATTGGCCAACAACCCAAAGCACTTAGCGTTGGAACCTAAGCAAACCACCATTGGTACCCAGGCACTAGTCACCCCTCACTGAGTGCATGGCGTCAAATGGATGAATGCGCAATACTCCGAGATGAACGATAGTCTTAGTTGAATGTGAATGAACTTACAAGATGTCCATGACCGTTCAACAATTTAATTAGGTTATTATCAAAACATAACACAAACGATATATGCTACTTGATAATTCAACATATGTATCACAATTTACCGTGGAGATTCAGAATGCATCACTATTAGGAGATTCAGCTTCTTGTGTAGGCTAATTCAATAAATATAAATAATTTTTAAGAAACGAAATCCCAGACTTTCTATACCAATGGCCAACTAGCAATTCAACAAAGGTATTACAGGTTACTGTTTATCTTAGGAGAGAAAGAGAAACAAAATCACATACACATTATCATTCTTTGAGTTTACTCTGCTTATTTTACAGAAGATTAAGATTCTACAAATGTATTACATTAAATTATTATTATTTGCAAAACGAAATACCAACGATCAACAATTATCAGTTTAGCAAACGTATTACACATTGCAAACACATCCTATAATCTCGCTGAATTTTTAGGGGGCCAAGCATCAATGTTGCTTATAATTGTTGGACCCATTGTACCGGCTTTGATGGATTTTCGGGCATCTGGAATATGTGAAAAACGCTTCAAAAGCTACTCCCATATGACTTGATAATTGCTATATATGGACCAAGGTAATTTATATACCTTGGTCCACATATCTTTGGAGAAATGTAACATCTAAACTGTTGGGATTTATGGTACATATTTTATAATTGCTTATGTATTCTGTTTTCAGCAACACCGTTCAAGCCATTGATTTCCTAATGAGTGAAAATTATGAGCGGTCCAGTGAAGATCTGCTTTCATCAAGGTATAACATCAACATCGCTGTTATCACAATCAGAAGACAACTGAAGGAACTTGGGTAGAGTTATGGAAAAGCTCAGTAAGAATTTTTTTGACCCAACTTAAATGTTACTGGGTACTAACTGGTGGTGTAATATTCAATATATGTACAGAACATTAACCATTTGTGTTCTTATATATATATACACTGATCACATCTACAACGTCTTACCTGTGATCGTGAAGTTGGAGGGAGGGGCAACTAAAATGTAGCATTGTAAATTCTATATGTTGTTAAAAGGTTTGACTGTACATTATTTAATTGAATATCTCATTTGATATTACTTTTGTCATTATTTAATTTAAACAAAATTATCAGGCCTACTGTACAGTACCTGGTCGTTGTAGTGTGAGTTATTCATTAACGCAATAGATTTGGTAAATACCGTTTTGAAAGATACACCTTCCTTACATGACTTCCTAAATAGGTTTGTATAGCCTTAGTAATACAACGAAATTCATAGAATTACTGTTTTATATTAGCAGAGACAAGAATATCTAACATAGCCTACTCCATAGCCTATACCATTCATATTCTCTGATTATTTTACCAAAGATTCAGCTTTTTATACAGCCAAAATCATCAAATGTTGATATTACACTAAATAATTAGCCTACCAAGGAAAATGGCAAGTGCACACGGAACACCACCAAGGAAAACTGAGCATCAGGGTTTAAGTTAGCAGGCAAATGCAGCTTTTCGCCGGTATCAGGTGAGTACGGCAGATTAAAAAATATTACACAAGAAAACAGCGTCATTTGGTGCCATAGGAGGAGTGTTTTTAGTCTTTTTCACAAATTCAAAATGCCCCAAAAAACATAACGGAAACGTTAATGGATCCCAGTTGCAAATATGTGACAAATATGTCACAGAATGTCGCATGTCACTTTCAGGAGAGCTGTTTTTACGAAGAAAAACATTCTGGGACACTTTGTGTTTCTTGAAGATATGCCTTCTTGGAGATGCCACTTAATAACAAACAAGTACGCGAAGTGTAGGTATGAATGTTTAACCAGCGGAAAATACAGGACTTTTGACGGACATTTATTGGCGGAGATAATGAAAGGGCTGGACATGCTGACATACTGAGTTCTGATTGGTCTGCCAAGTCACAGATTTCTGTCATAACACTCAAAAGGTTTTTCAAAAAGTGAACCACATCGCTGCCCTAAATTTAGATGGTATTATCAACAAATCTCAAGTTGTGAGATACTCCTTTCTGGGGTACAATGATGACATGACTCAGAAGATGAATCGGACGACAATGAGGATATCCCAGACTTTGATACTGTTCAAAACGTTCAGGCAAAATTGTGGCATTTCGTTGCAGTGCGAATGGTGGAAAGAAAACACTGGCTCGTCTTCTATAAAACAATTGCTCACGGATTACATTTACAAAGAACAACCATGGCAGTTATGTTAGCGACAATGAAAGATGCATAGATTCTTGGAGTATTGAATGCCTTGTGTGTGAACTGTAGTGAAAAGACGTGTTTTAAACAAGGTTAACAGACTAAACCCAAAGGACTTTCTAAGCAATCAGAGGACATTCAGCTTGCCGTGAAACACATGGGTAAGTCCAAAGTTAGCGAACTCATTCATTCAGGTGTGAGTGATTATGCCTAATCTATAACCCTACAAAGGCTCAGTGACTGTCCACCTGCACTCAAACTATCTGCACTTACATTGCTGCTACTATTTATTATGAATCCAGCTCCAGACTGATGTATCAAGTCCATGTGAAAAAACTAAAATGTTATTATTTTATATGGTTTGATATAGTATATGTGTGTATTCGCCTTATTCACCTACGGCACTTCCTTTAAACCAAAACGAGGCTGTGGGGTACGGAAGTAACGTTGGCCCGCCCATCTGTAGACTTCTGTCATAACATTACCTACAATGCCGCCGCATTGTTGTGTTCCCAAATGTACGTCTTCAAAGAGAAACAAATCCTATACAGGTCAAATCTTCCATCGTTTCCCCAAAGATCCTGTACTTTGCCGTGAATGGATTCATAAAATAAGAAGAGATCCCGGTCGACATTTCAAGGTAAGATATTAACATTAGTTTACGATGCTAACGTTAGCCATATTTACGTTAACTGTCATAGAGATAGCTAGCTAAACCTTCCGGCTAAATAGACCTTTTTAAGTTATAACATGCGAAGGGCTAATTCGGGGGTAACGTTAAGCAAGTTGTAGCTCTTTTTACTAGCCTGGTCAGCTAACGTCCTGCCGTGGGTAGCAGTGTCTTACAGCAAAATATAAACAAGACGTGATCTGTGCCTGTTTATGATAATAACCATTGCTAATCTAAACCATATTAAGCACACAACTACGTATAAACAGTAACATCCATTTTACTGGGTTTGTGCATCCCAGTAGACGACATTACTGATTCGTTTTTAGCATCTGTGTTACCTGTGAGACCTGAATAGTATCTTCCCCAACCCTACGTAACATCGCTAAGTGAACTGAGCAACCCATGCCTGTAAACAAATTAACTTATACTTAATATTTAATCATTTTAATAACCAACAGTAGCAACATGCCTTGCTTTGTAGTGATACATTGGACACAAGCTATTTTGACTGATGGTTCCAATACACTTTTAGCTAAAGATCACATCAACTGCACATAACATGTTATTTTTAGTCTAGCAGGGAAAGATGAACTGTTGATATGAACAATCAAGATGAACATTTGAACGTTTAGCAAGCGTATTTGTTCTAGCAGTGGCACCACTCCGCAAACTGAGCAGTTAATCCACAGTCATGAGACCTGAGGTAAGGTGACTAGTTTTTTCGCATCTCCTCTTGACTGTCGGTAAAATAATTTATTGTTGACACTCAAAATAACAGTCAGCCTGGTGTGGTTAATATATCTTAACAATGCTTAGCATCAGCTTGTAATGTTGTCACGTCCTGTTGTTTTATCAAGCTAAGAAGCTAACTTTAAAAGTAATGTTAACTAATGTTGATTTCAGAAAAAAGCAGTGATCGTCCGTGCATTACCTTCCACGTCGTGCACATATCCCTCGATCCAGTTGCTGTATCCTTTCAGAAAAACAGACCGGGGAATCATGCAGGCCTATTTTTTCGACATAGTCCATTGTTATTTCGGGAAGACATGAAAGATTTGATGTCCACACAGGTATCGCCATGTTGACGCCCGTTGCTGCGCTCCGTCAACGAACTTCCGGTTTAGAGTGTACCCCCTAGCCTCGTTTTGGATTTCAAGATGGAGGCGCGGTGAATAAGGCCAATTGGAGACCAACAAGACCAGTTGAGTACTGCAAATATATTTTATCAACCACATGGTGGCACTATTGAGGTTTCCCACATTTGCAAGCTCACCACGCTCACCATGTTGAAAATAAAATCTTGAAACGCGGTATATAAGTTAATCTCTTTCCAAGGGAGATATTTACAATTGGTATTTACAACGTTTTTCAGCAATTCTGAATTCGTGAAACACTTCAAATGCTACTTCTATACCATCAAATGACAGAGTTAAACCTTTTCACAAGTACGTTTTAAAATATCACAGAAGGCCCCTAAGTGTGATTTTCTAATGCAGATTATTTAAGTATGCCGTGACAATTCAAGTATTATAAGTATATTATTACACAAAAAAAATTGCCACCACAGCAGTCCATAAACACCATGTTGCTTATTAGATAAGGAGCAGTATTAAGATTTCGACTGGTCTGAAATTATTTTTTAACTATTTAGGGCAGTAGCACTGTTAAACAATATACTGAATAATTATTGAGCAACCTTCTAAGATGTATTATTTTCATGAGTAATCACAAAATATGGATGACAAGCAAATGTATTTATAAAGCCCATTTTACATCAGCAGTTGTCACAAAGTGCTTTTATAAAACACCCAAGGAGCAAACAGTAGTGTTGAATTTCATTGGCTAGGGAAAACTCCCTAAGAATGCAGACATTTTAGAAGAAACCTAGAGAGGATCCAGGCTCAGAGGGGTGACCAGTCCTTTTCTGGCTGTGCTGGGTGAACATATTAAGAGTACAAATTGTAATAATTAATAAATGCATGTGGGCTGAGTCCAGAGTTTATTTAAACCTAGTCCAGTTCAGAAGCATGACCAGATGGACAAATTATCAGGTATCATCTTGATCTGCAACACAACCAGGAAGACTTTGGACAGAGACAGCAACAAGTTATTAAACTCTGGTACTCAGCAGGTGTGGGCCAATACCTCATGTCCTCCTATGTTTAAAACAGGGCAGGAGACAGGGATAATTTAGAAAATACATTGAACCTACAAGGATTTATAGTGAAGCACAATAATTTAGCAGCGTAAGACCTTAGGGCTGAGACAGGGGGGTCCAGTGACACTGGCTCAACAAGCAGGAAATCAATCCACCCACATTGCCAAGCATCAACCAAAGGGACACCCACCAACCGCAACCACCCTGAATGAGGGCCAGGTATTGCCAGCAGAGTACAGCCCAATTACACAAGTGTGCAACAGAGGGACAACAACAAGCCAGTGACTCCGCCCCCGAATGGAATTGGAGGGAGGGCATCCCAGTGGCAATGAGAGCCCACCTGGCAAGACAGCAAGGGTGGACAGTATCAAGCCTTTCTGATCACCTTCACGCCCCTGCGCCAAACTACACTTAATCATAGACCATGCTGTAGAAAAGAGTCTTTAGTAGACATTTGAAAGTTTGCACTGACTTTGCATTTCTAACCCTAATTGGCAAATCATTCCACAGTAGTGGAGCTCTATGAGAGAAGTCCCTGCCTCCAGCTGTTTGTTTAGAAATTCTAGGTACAATTAAAAGGCCTGCATCTTGCAATCGTAGGTTATGTGTAGGTATGTATGGATGGATCATTTCAGCGAGGTAAGTAGGAGTAAGTCCATGTATTGATTTATAGGTTAACAATAAAACTGTAAAATCAGTCCTAACCCTAACAAACAGCCAGTGTAAAGAAGCTAGTACTGGAGTAATGTGTTCACATTTTTTAGTTCTAGTTAGGGTTCTAGCAGCCGTGTGCAGCACTAATTGAAGTTTATTTATTGATTTATCCGGGTAACCGGAAAGAAGAGCATTGCAGTAATCTAATCTAGAAGTAACAAAAGCATGGATTTGTTTTTCTGCATAAGGTTTTGATAGAAAGTTTAGGAATTTTGCAATGTTTAGAAGATGAAAATAAGCAACTCTTGTGACATATTTTAAATGTTAATCAAATGAGAGGTCAGGGTCAAGGGTAACGCCAAGGTTTCTCACAGTTTTTTGGGATATGACCATGAAACCTTTCAAGGTTCACAGTGAGATCTGCCAACAAAGCTCGGTATCTTGGGTCCTAAAACAAGCGCTTCTGTTTTTCTTGAATTTAAATGCAAGAAGTTCTCTGTCATCCACTTCCTAAAATCTGAAACGCATGATTCCAAAGTAGCTAATTTTGGGGCTTCTCCATGCTTTATCAAAATATATAAGTGTGTCATCAGCATAACAGTGAAAATTGACATTTTGGTTTCGGATTACATCACCTAGAGGCAGCATACATAGGGAGAACAATAATGGGCCCAGAACAGAGCCTTGAGGAACAACAAAACATACATTTGATTTGTCAGAGGATATGCCATCCACACATACGAACTGTTATCTTTCAGATAAATAAGATTTAAACCAGGCTAGAACATGTCCACATAGCCCAATATGGGTTTCCAGTCTCTCTAAGAGAAGGGAGTGATCAATAGTGTCAAGATCAGCACTAAGATCAAGAAGCAACTGGACGGATGCGAAGTCTTTGTCTGAGGCCATTAGAATGTCATTTGTTACCTTCACATGTGCAGGCTCAGTACTATGATGGGGTCCAAAAAGTCCTCTGCATGAATGACTACCGCCCTGTAGCACCCACACCAATCATCATGAAGTGCTTTGAGCGGCTATTTAAAATACACAACACAGACTCCATCCCTGCAACACTTGACCCACTACAGTTTGCCTACAGATAAAACAGATCACAGAGGACGCCATCACTCTGACTCTCTTCTCTGCACTCTCTCATCTGGACAAAAGGAACACATATGTGAGAATGCTCTTCGTTAACTATAGCTCAGCCTTCAACACCATTGTGGCCCACAAGCTGGCGGTTAAGCTCAGGGATCTGGGTCTCGACCTGACTATGTGCAGATGGATCCTGAACTTCCTGACGGGCAGACCCAACGTGGTGCGAATGGGCTCACTGACTCTCAGTACTGGTTCCCTCCAGGGCTGTGAGTTGAGCCCACTCCTGTACTCTCTCTTCACCCACAACTGCCTGGCAACTCACGTCTCAAACACCATCGTTAAGTTTGCTGATGACACCACCATTATAAGCCTGATCTCTGACAACGACAAGTCAGCTTATAGACACCTCCAGCTCAATATCAGCAAAATGAAGGAGATGATTGTTGATCACAGGAAGCAGCGGCGGGGAAACCACGCCCCCATACATATCAATGGGTCTGCAGTAGAAAGAGTTCACAACATCAGGTTCCTTGGGGTCAACATCAGCATTGACTTGACCTGGTCTCATCACTCTAACGTCGTGGAGAAGGAGGCAAGGAAACGGCTCTTCTGACCGGCTGTGTCACTGCCTGGTATGGCAGCTGCACCGCCCTAGACCGCAAAGCATCTCAGAGGGTGATTAAAACAACAGAGCGCATCAGGTCTGACCTGCCATCCCTGCAAGATCTCTACACAGAGAGGTGTAGGAGGAGGAGCAAACAGATCATTACAGATCCCAGCCACCCATGCCATGGACCGTTTACCCAGCTGCCATCAGGCAGAATGTACAGGAGTATTCAGTCCAAAACAAATAGGCTACGGGACAGTTTCTTTCCACAGGCTGTAAGGCTGCTCAACTCGGGAACCCCTCTTTCCTTCCATCCATAGTCCATGCACACCTGTCACTTTTACATTGCTCTACGATTGTATAGTTGTATACTAATTATTATTGATGTGTGTTGTTGTATAATGTTATTACTTAATTTTTTAAAATTACAATTACTGTTACTTTTCAACTTTTAACTGCACTGTTGGGAGTAGGAAAACCAAGCATTTCATTTCTGTAACTTGTTATTGCAAATGACAAAAAAACCTTGAACTTGAAATATTTAGTGGACTGCAACGTTTCCTTGATTATTTCATTTAAAAAAAAGCTAGCAGAGTCTAAATAATTGCTAACAATGCTAACGTTAGCGATAAATTCTACATTAGCTAGCTAATAACATTAGCTAACAGAAATATGTTTAGCTAACCTCTGTTTATCTAAAATCATTCTGGTGACATGAACATTATAACATATGGTTAAGCAAAAAATTATTTGACCTTTTAGAGATGGTGTCATGCATTCAAGCCTCAGTAGCTAATCTATGCTCATGTAGCTAAGTAAATTCTCTGTTTTCATTCGTACAGTGATTTGGCAATATAAGCAAATGTTTAATGGAATGCAACATTGCCATGAAATCAAATTGGGTGACATGAACATTATAACCAGTGCTATAACTATTAATAATTTGCCTTTGGTATGTGTTCAAGCCTCAGTAGATAATCCATTCTCAGTAGTAGTAATTTCTCTGTTTTCATTTGTTTTTATAATTCCACTTCTGGCTAAACTTATCAATTACAATTTAAATTGTAGACACAGCAGTTAAATTAAAATTTTATTTGAGTTGTAATTTAACAACACATGGGCACCTAGGCTATATGCCCACGCCCTACCAAAGTCACAATTTTACAGTAAGAATAGGTAGGGTATTTTGCAAATAAATTAAAAACTGGAAAGGTTTGGTTTTATTTTTGTCACCTGTAATAGTAGTTTGCTAATCAAAATTAATTCAAAAACAAATGGTTTGCTGAATCATTGACGTTAATACACATACGTAAGTAAACATGCCTTAGAAAATTGTAATGATTGTCTCTTCTGACCCCACCATTGTAATGAATTCATTAATATGTTCTGCGCTGGGGAAGACTGAAACTTTTTATTCATTTTTTAATTCTGAAAAATTCTAAGTATTATCTAGTTACACTGTGTGATGCTTAATGTGTTGTACTGCTCTGATAGTGTCAGACTTTTGAAATATCCATATTTATCTAATGCAGAAAACTGTATAATAACAACAACAACTGAGGTAAATGTCCTGAAAACTATTGCAATGTAACATCCAAATAAATTCAGTATGGCCAAACAGTGGCGACATAATATCCATAACACAATATCTGTTATTTTTCACTCAGTGAGATTTGGTACACATTATAAGGGGTTGTGATTATACTTTGTGTGAATGTTTTAAGTTAGCCACATTGGGGCACTATAGGAAAGAAAAACACAGATGTGGTATTGCTTGCAACATTGGATATAAGTTGAAAATAAAAATGTATTCTGGCTAGTAGTAGCTTCAATGCTGAAACACACTAAATGCTGCCTGGAGCTTTAAAGCCTGATAGTTAACTATCTGGTTAGTCTAACTTATGCAAGCAGTTGTGTTTGTTTCTATATGATCGATCGGTAGATAAGAACGAACATCTACATTTGCATAACTAAACTCTGTGAATCTTTTTGGGTGAGATTGAGCAAGCAATCATTTCAGGTAGGCCCAACAAACGTGATCATAAAATAAGCATAAGGCAAATACATATCAAGACTTTGAAAGTATGTGTCAGCAGATGCTGGACATCATCATGATCAAGAGACGATGTCGTCAGAAAAGCACAATATTACTGGCTTCAATCTTGGCTAGCTTGAAAGTGAAACACATTTGTGGCCAGACAACTTTTCTGTAGTCTGACATACGAACTGAACCGGAAAATTAGCTGTCAAGTAAGCTATTGCAGTATGCATACATGAATGAAATCGGAAGATAAGTGATAAAACATTCAACTAGTTAGCCGACTACACAGCTAAATACCTCAACGTTTTCAATTACAAGACTGAGCAAGCAACCATTCGAGCTCCTAGCTGATGCGCTCGCCTATCAAGTTATCATGACAGGGTTGCTATTGCCATCTAAAAAATATACCAACATTTCACAGCATCAAATACAGACAACAGCAAACATACACTCACATCTACATTATTAGGATTATTAGGAACACCATACTAATACTGTGTTTGACCCTCTTTCGCCTTCAGAACTGCCTTAATTCTACGTGGCATTGATTCAACAAGGTGCTGAAAGCATTCTTTAGAAATGATGGCCCATATTGATAGGATAGCATCTTGCAGTTGATGGAGATTTGTGGGATGCACATCCAGGATCCCCTTCCATCACATCCCAAAGATTCTCTATTGGGTTGAGATCTGGTGACTGTGGGGGCCATTTCATTACAGTGAACTCATTGTCATGTTCAAGAAACCAATTTGAAATGATTCAAGCTTTGTGACATGGTGCATTATCCTGCTGGAAGTAGCCATCAGAGGATGGGTACATGGTGGTCAAAAAGGGATGGACATGGTCAGAAACAATGCTCAGGTAGGTTGTGGCATTTAAACAATGCCCAATTGGCACTAAGTGTGCCAATAAAACATCCCCCACACCATTACACCACCACCACCACCAGCCTGCACAGTGGTAACAAGGCATGATGGATCCATGTTCTCATTCTGTTGACGCCAAATTCTGACTCTACCATCTGAATGTCTCAACCGAAATCGAGACTCATCAGACCAGGCAACAACAGACCAGGCTGCATACCTTGGTTGTAACGAGTGGTTATTTCAGTCAAAGTTGCTCTTCTATCAGCTTGAATCAGTCGGCCCATTCTCCTCTGACCTCTAGCATCAACAAGGCATTTTCGCCCACAGGACTGCCGCATACTGGATGTGTGTCCCTTTTCACACCATTCTTTGTTACAAATGGTTGTGCGTGAAAATCCCAGTAACTGAGCAGATTGTGAAATACTCAGACCGGCCCGTCTGGCACCAACAACCATGCCACGCTCAAAATTGCTTAAATCATCTTTCTTTCCCATTCTGACATTCAGTTTGGAGTTCAGGAGATTGTCTTGACCAGGACCACACCCCAAAATGCATTGAAGCAACTGCCATGTGATTGGTTAATTAGATAATTGCATTAATGAGAAATTGAACAGGTGTTCCTAATAATCCTTTAGGTGAGTGTATATCCGCAGTGTATTTATTACTCACAACGACATCATTGTCCCTTTCAAAGAGCAAGGACGTTTCCAACTTTATATCAGCAAACAACACAGAAACAGCCCCTTTTAACGTAAAAAGTTGTGGCCGCTCTGGGATCTAAAGGGTTAATTATTATTATTATTATTATTACAGCATAGATTTTTTTGTAAGTTCATGTGAGATAAAATGGCTTAAACATGCCCAAATTGTTATGGTAGTCAAGGGCCAAGGGCCACAACTTCAGGGACAGGGGTGGGCATGTCGGTCTTATGGTGGTGCTATCATAAGCCTCCTAAGCCACACTTTTTGCAAGCTCATCACGCCCACCCCTTGTTTACTAGAGTCTTGAAAATTAGTACATAGGTGCATCTCCGCATGCAGAACATTTTTGCCATTGGGACCCATAAAGTCCGCCATAATGGATTTAAAAAAAAACATGGATGCTATTGACCAAAGAACATGTGAGTGGGCATGGTTTTGCACATTGATTTGCACAACTCCTACAAGGATAATGGTATAATGATTCTACTTGGTACATATGTTTACAAGGATGATAAAGAAAAAAGTTATGCAATAATAATTTTTATGAACCACATGGTAGCGCTATTGAGGTTTTTCCGCATTAGCAAGTTTACCATACTCTCCCCATTCGAGTTACAGTCTTGAAAAGAGGTAGATAAGTCCACTTCCTTACAGCGAACAAATTTGCCTTTGGGACTCATTAACTCTGCTTTAATGGTTCGGCGGCCATTTTGATTTTGTGAAAAACACTTGAAAGGCAATCTCCTCTGGCACGTAAGGACTGATCTTCATGTACCTTCATATTTGGCATCTATGGAAGATGGTCTTCAAAGGTTATATCAATCAGGCCAGTATGTGCAGGGGTGTAGTTCTGCACATACAGTAGGGAGAACAATTATTTGATACACTGCCGATTTTGCAGGTTACAAAGCAGTAAGTTTTCTGATACTCACAGACCTGTTAGCTTTTCTTTAAGAAGTCCTCCTGTTCTCCTCTCATTACCTGTATTAACTGAACCTGTTTGAACTCGTTACCTGTATAAAAGACATGTCAAGTTTGCAATATACCATAAGGATTGGACAATAGAGGAATGGAGTAAGGTCATCTTCTCTGAAAAATTAAAATGTCAGCTTTTCCCAACACCTGGTTGTCTAATGGTTAGACGGAGACCTGGAGAGGCCTACAAACCACAGTGTCTCGCACCCACTGTGATATTTTGTGGAGGATTGGTGATGATCTGGGGATGCTCCAGCAAGGCTGGAAACAGGCAGATTTGTCTTTGTGAAGTACGCATGAATCAAGCCAAGTACACGGTTATCCTGGAAGAACACCTGCTTCCTTCTGCTCTGACAATGTTCCCCAACTCTGAGAATGTATTTTTCCAGCAGGATAATGCTCCATGCCACATAGCCAGGTAAATCAAGCTGTGGATGGAGGACCACCAGATCAAGACCCTGTCATGGCCAGCCCAATCTCCAGACATGAACCCCTTTGAAAACCTCTGGAATTTGATCAAGGGGAAGATGGATGGTCACAAGCCATCAAACAAAGCCTAGCTGCTTGACTGGTGGAGAGCATGCCAAGACGCATGAAAGCTGTGATTACAAATATTTATATCTGAACTCTTCCTAAGTTAAAACATTATTTTTTATTTATTTTTTGCATTATTTGAGGTCTGAAAACAATGCATCTTTTTTGGGTTATTTTGACCAGTTGTTGTTTTCTACAAATAAATACTCTAAATGACAATATTTTTATTTGGAATTTGGGAGTAATGTTGTGAGTAGTTTATAGAATAAAACAAAACTGTCATTTTACTCAAACACCTATGAATAGTAAAACCAGAGAAACTGATAATTTTGCAGTGGTCTCTTACAGTTTGTGCCCATTGCTTACACACTAAAACCGAATGCTTAGACCAAAGCCTCAATACCTAAACTTCTTGTAGCATACCTTAAACACAGTGTAACCATAGCTTAAACACATTGTCAACTTTGCACTTTGTTTGCAATTCTGTAACAGTTATTGCAAAACACTACACACGTTTTCTTATATTAGACACTTTGTTCAGAAACAAAATCACCTGTTATCATTGGGAAAACACTCTGTTCAAAATGCATCTCAACTCATCTGGCAATTGTAGGCACTTACATACACACCTGAAAACACATGCACAGAAAACAGAACACCAATCGGTCTGAGCCTTAGCACAACAAAAAGGCCTCAGGTAAGCCATTTTGAGAACTTTGCAAGCATGGAGGCAATGAGAGTCAGACTAAGAGGAGGACTTAAAGAGAGAGGAGTCGGACGAGGACAAGTGCGGAGACGTGTATCAGATGACATCAGTGCTACTCTGGTGGACCATTTGATAAATCATGGCCTGTCTATGAGGGAAGCTGGGCAAAGAGTCCACCCTAACCTCAGTCGCTACACAGTAGCATCGATAATAAGGACATTCCGTGTGGAGAACAGGTATATCTTCAAGTTTCTTCTCCAGACTGTACCTACTGCATGTGTCACATGATTCTGTATCATATTACATTATTACTGTGCTAACTGTACTATACAAAAATGGGTAGTGCTGTGAAGTATATGTAAAGGAATACAATTGTGATGTACTGTACTGTATACAGTTTGAAAGTACGTGAAAAATAACGTAACCAATGGCATCTTGTGGTGGCATTTTCTACAGATTAGTACCCAAGGAGTCATGCATCACCATGCCACTCTAGGTCCCTACAATACAGGACAGATCATTGCATTTCTAGATGTACTATATGCAGTTGTGCAGGACAGACCAGAGTAGGCCAGGTTTGTTGTCATCTGGAATGTTAGTTTCCACTGGGCTGCTCTTGTCCGAGATTGGTTCAACAACCATAACCATTTCACACTTTTAAACCTGCCCCCTTACAGCCCCTTTATAAATGCAATTGAGGAATTGTTTTCAGCGTGGCGGTGGAAAGTATATGATCGGCAACCACACACCCGCATGACTCTTCTTCAAGCAATGGAAGAGGCATGCAGAGACAGTGAGGTGGGATCAATCCAAGGGTGGATTCAGCACACAAGACGGTATTTTCCCCGACGCCTAGCCTGTGATGACATCCCCTGTGATGTTGATGAGGTCTTGTGGCCAGATCCGAACAGAAGGCAGGATCCATAAGCACCCCCCCAGCTCCCCACCACACACACACACACACACACAGAAAACAAGTATGTTAAATTTCTGATTCCATTTTTCTTTATTTCTGTAAGAATGTTTGGTTTTTGTAAAAACTCTACTTTTTAGTTTTACACAAGACTGAGTCTGAGAAAATTACAATAAAAATAGAAACACAAAGACTGCAGTGTTTTATATACGGCCCATCAGTGTGTTGCTGGTTATATGAAAGAGTAATTCAAATGGTGCTTGTGTGTATGGTTTTGTTGCAAGAATTTCATTTTTAGAAAGGAGAAGTTTTGATGCAGTGTTTCATTTTGGCATAGATGTGAGTTGTTAATCTCCAAGTGCTATGTCTGATTGGCTTGTGTGTAGAGTTTTGACATAATGAGCCAAATTCTGCAAAAAGTGTGTAAGCAATAGGCAAAAACTGTAATCTTTTCCGGAGCTGTATATGCTGCCTCTGGGTGATGTCATCCGGAATTACAATGTCAATTTTCACTGTTATGCTGATGACACACGGTTGTATATTTATATATATGACGAAGCATGGAGAACCGAAAATCTGCCACTTCGGAAACATGTGTTTCAGATAATAGGAAGTGGATGACAGAGAACCTCTTGCTTCTAAACTCAAGAAAAACAGAAATGCAAATTTTAGGACCCAAGAAACTGTATGGTCGTATCCCAAAAAACTGTAAAAAACCTCAGCGTTACCCTCAACCCTGACCTCTCTTTTGATGAACATAAAAAATATCAAGGGTTGCATATTTCCATTTTCGGAACATTGCAAAAAATCTGAAACCTTTTACCAAAAACGGATGCAGAAAAACTAATCCATGCTTTGTTCATCATGGAAGCAGCGGAGAGGAGAACTCAAACGCAGAGTCAACTGAGCAACTTGTCCCAAAGAAAAATGCAGCGTCGGTCGTTTGGACACATTTGGGCTTCAGTAAAGACAACACCTAACAAAATGAGGTCAAATGTAAACACTGCAGAAAAACTGTTTCAGTGATCAAATGTAATACCACCAATCACGTTTCCACACTTGGCGCACAATCACGTTACCAATATGAAAAGGACGATGGACCTATACTTGAGCCTTACTTTGGACTACATTGACAATGAAGGTCATATCATCCAGTCCTATAGACCAGTGGTTCCCAACCTTTTTTCTTGGGGCCCCCCCTATGTACATATTCAACAATCCTTGGACCCCCTCCCCCCCCCCAGCTATATATATATATATATATATTTTTTTTTTAATGCTATGCACATAAAACACACACACACACACACACACACACTGTATATTTTATAAGTTTATGTTTTAATGACATTTTACATGAATACAGAGGAAATGTTTCTTCAATTTCAAATGTTTCCTTTTAGCCTAATATTTTAATTTTTACACAAAGTAAAACACAGTTGTTTCTTTTTTTTCCAATATTTTGTGTATAAACATGGAATACTGAATGTTATGAACGTAATGTTAAATATGAACGGTAGAATGCTGTACTTGCATGCATGCACAGATCCTTTTTTTACAAGGCTAATCATAACGTCAGCTCAAATACATAACGCTAATGTCCACCTTGTGCTTGCATGCCTTTGACTAGTGATGGAATGTCAGGTGTAATGCCAGTGATGGCCAGTCTAAAATCGCTGTGGACTTCCAGTCTGTTGCGTGACTTTTTTATAGCCACAAGGGCACTGAAGGCTGTCTCAGAGAGGTAGGTTGTACTGAAAGGGAGAATGATCTTTGTAATGGCATATTTTGCAAGTTTAGGTGCGACAACAGGTCCCCTGGCTATCCAAAGCTTTTTGAATCCATTCTCCTGGAAGTACTTTTTTGACAGTGAATCAGTCTGTAGTTCAGCGAGCTCATCTTCACCGCCAAGGTATTCGACATCTTCAAGCTTGGATGTGAAGGGATCCATAACCCACGACTCTTTGGATAATGCGGCAACATCCGCAAAGCGGGACTTTAATTCCTCCTGCAGCGAAGTCATGTGACGGCAAAACTCGGCGCGCAAAGACGCACTAACGGTACCCCCAGAATGATGAAGCAGCAGTGGAAAGTGTTGTAAAAGCCCCTGTGACATTTTCCCAGCCCTGTACTCCAGCTTGCGCATAAAAGCATTGATTGTTTCTTTGCACATCAAGATGTTTGACTCAGAGCCTTGCAGTCTCTTGTTGGTCTCATTATAAAGAGTGAATATGTCAGCAAGGTATGCTGTTTTTATCCAGAACACATCAGTCAGCTGCTCCAACAGTGTGTTTTGATTTTCCAGAAATTCTAGGATTTTATCCTTCAATTCTAGAAAGCGCACAAGCACTTTGCCACGCGAAAGCCAGCGCACCTCCGTGTGTAGCAGTAGAGTTTGGTGCGCTTCATCCTCACACAGTTGTGCAAATAATCTCTGGTTGGTAGGGCGAGCTTTAATGAAGTTTACGACTTTTACAACTGTTGCTAGTGTGTCACTAAGGTCTCTGGACAGTTTTTTACTGGCGTGTGCCTGGCGATGTATCATACAGTGGAATATTAAACAGTCTGGAGCCTTTTCCATCAAACGGCTGTTAAATCCCTTATTTCTACCCATCATCGCGGCAGCTCCATCCGTGCAGCAAGCAACAATATTTGTGTAGGGCAGATTGTACGATGTGAGGTAAGAATCAACCGCCATAAAAATATCCTGACCTGTAGTTGTTGTGGGTAAATTGGTAGACATAAGTATGTCCTGTTTCAGCTCATCTCCGTCCACATACTGTACATATACAATAAGCACAGACTCTCCCGCTACTGTGGTAGTTTCATCCAGCTGTATAGCAAATTGGACTTCTCTGAGCTTTTCATGCAACTGTTTTTTGCAGTTTTCTGCCATTTTATCAATTCTGTCTTTAACGGTGTTGTTAGAAAGTGGGACAGATTTAACCTTTTCAGGTGCTTGCTGGCCACATAGTTCCTCCACTATTTTAATGCAGGCGGGTTTGATTAACTCCTCTCCGATATTATGCAGCTTTTTTGCCTTGGCAATCATCAGCGCACACTCAAAGGAAACTTTAGTGGCCTTCTGTAAATCACTACCTGCTCTTTCGAATACTTTTCTGATGTCTGTCGACCTTTTTGACAGAGCCATCTCTTTTTTTCTCACTAGGAATTCCTTATCTTTGCCGATTGTCTCTGGATGCTTCGTTTCCTGATGTCTTTTCATTTTGCTTGGTTTCATGCTGTCGTTTGCGAGTTTTTCACCACAGAAGACACATTCTGGTCGTGACTTGTCTTGGCCTTCAATAAAACCAAAATTTATATAGGTTTCGTCATAGTGTCTAAACTTTTTCTTTGCCTCTGATGAAGAATCACCGCATTTACGTTTCTCTGCCATTTTTCTTCAGTTTTTGCCGTTACGATGACAAGCACATTGAGCAAGTGACGGTGTGTGCGAAAAATTTTAATAATTATTTTTTATTTGAGATACTTTTTTAACTGCCTTTTCTTGGCAATGTAAACATATGATTTTTTAAAAACTTTGAAAAATATTTTTTATATCAAATTATTAGTGGGACATTTTATGCATATTTATTCACCTCAAAGCAGATACGCTCCCGCGCACCCCCTGTGAATTCTGGCGCCCCCCGAGGGGGGCGCGGACCCCAGGTTGGGAACCAGTGCTATAGACTACCATGGCATTGTCAGATCCTTTTTAGTTAATGAAAAGAGGGTGAAATGCTCTGAAGCAGGATGTGACCTCTGCAACTGACTGCCTCTCCCCACCCCACACCACTGTCCCTCAAACTCATCCCCCTCCCCCTTCCAAAGTTGTAATGAATTACAAGATTTATTCAGAAATACGAAGAAATGCATAGATTTCTGTGATAAGGTAACTCACTGCCTTTACTGTACGTGTATCAATCATGTTTACTGACATGTGTAATCACCCCCCAAAGGTCTATTCTGAGCCAGGAAAAACCCTGAGTTTCTTCCTAAAGTTCTGCCTTAGGGAGTTTTTCCTAGTCTTGTTGTTTGCTCCTTGGGGTTTCATGCTTTGTGATTGGAGTCATTAAAGGCAGGTTGTATAGCTACTAGCTAGCCATCTACAGTAATCTTTGTGCAAGAGTACACATTAGTTCCCTTAATAAATGTTCTATTGTGCATGTTATTCCAGCAAAAATGTAATAGCTTAGGTAAAAGTTGCATTCCAGCTGTTTAAATGGCATAATGATAAAGATACTCTGCCACATAGAAAACCACATATTGAAACCAGCCAGGGACAACAATATTCATCCCTTCTAATCACTGGCCGGCAGGGTTGTCTGGGTCCTTTTCTGGTATCAAGGTATTTTTGTTTAGTTTTGTTTTGATTTCCTCTTTGATTGGGCATTATTAATAAGCAAAAAACATGTAGTAAGATGTGTCTGCTTGGCCCCCTGAAATGCTGCTTGCAGCTTTAATCTCTATTTACTTTACTGAAGATTAAGATTCTACAAATGTATTAAGCCATGTAATTATTCACGAAACTAAACACCAACCATCACCAATTATTAATTCAGCAAACCTATTACACATTGTTTTTATTGGAAAGTTTGGAGCGAAAGAGAAACAAAATTGTATACACATCCTATCATCTCTCTTTGAAAGGTAAGCAAGGAGCCCAGGCGCAGGATGAACGGTGAAACAATGATTTACTAAGTTTAGAAGCGTAATGCCTAATACAAACAGCAAAGGCCAAAACGGCTTTAGCTGATACAAAGGAACAAGCGCACTAGGCAAAAAAAAACAAAGAACATATACGGACAACTAGCAGTCTCTTATTTTACCTTGTACATCATCAAAAATAGATCAAAATTAGAACTAAATTGTGTTGTGTAATTTTCATTTGTAGGGCCTAATAAACTAATGAAAATACTATAGCCTGTGTTCTCAGAAATAATCATTCTATGTATTATTTTTTTTGTCGATTAATTGTGTTAGCATACACATTTACACATGTGGCTCACATGTATAAGCATACACATTCTTATATATACAAAAAAATAAATAAATACATAATAGTTTGATAATGACCCAGTAGATTAACTAATGCTCTGGTTGGATGGTGATGCTGCGGAGGAGAATGTGTATGCTAATAGGGCCAATTCGTATGCAGATGACGAGAAACGGCATTCGGCTCTGGCTGATACTGTTAGTCTGAAAGGCCTGGCGGTTTGAGTGTCCTGTTGTCCAGGTCCACTTGAGTAGCTAATGCATGCTTTAAAACACTTAGTTCCCCAGAACCAATATCCCACAGTGGTGTTGCCCATCAAGGGGTTGCGCCCAGTAAGAAGGGAGATTATTGCAGTTACTTTCTCATAGTCGGAGACCGGCTGGTCTCCAAAATACAATTGCATTGCAGAAGGAAACCGCGACAACCCTCCGGATTGCCGTCGCATTTCTCAGGCAGGGCTTTCCGGAGTTCCATACAGAGCATATCATTCGCACTTCATTATGTCTGGGCCACCCTAAACATTTTGCCATTGAGCATCAAAATTATGTTTATTAGATGATCTAAAACATAAAAAATATGAAATCACTCCACAAGTTTTATAATTAATCACAGTCAATACTATAGTTGTCTATTTTCGTTGTTATACTATGTTCTTGTTAATTTGGCTTGCATTAAAAATGCTTCACAGCTGTATTACAGTCTTGTTGCATTGTTTTTTCTCTTGCCTTGATGCCACATAATTTATCCCTGTCTCTAGACTTCCTTCAGCTGTACTTGGCTCTGCCACTCGCGCGCATCCAGCTTCATCACGTTCATATATTTATATTGTTAGTGACTTAAATATGGTTTTTTCACCAGTCATCAACTTCTGTATCACTAAATCTATTCAAAAAAATCTGTGATTCTACCAGACGTCTTCCAAAATGTTATGCAGATTTAATGTAGTTTAGGCATTATTACTTTTTATTGAAAAATGTTAACATGCTTGGGTGTAAAAGAAAACTAGGATCTCTGCGATGTCAGGACAGGTTAGGTTCTGTATGCAAGGTTGCCAGGTCATTGATAGTAAACCGTGAAATCCCCTTAATCCTCAAAAAACCCTGCTCAAAACGCTATTTCGTCTATACAACCCTATCTGTAAATCAACCACATAAGCCAATTAAAAATAGCCCTATTGTGGGGGAAAGCTATCCATCTGGCAACACTGCCAATATAAAAAAGGTTTCCTCCTACAGTACAGTAACATTCGCAGCAGTATTTCGCTGGTAGGATATTTAGCGTACAAGCAGAAAATTGTTTTACCATGCCGACACACAGAGGCGCTACGAGATTTTGAGAAGCTGGCCTTTGAGTTTTATATGCAGAAAAATCCCTGCTTCCCAAAGCACTAAGATGATCATAAGATGCACATAAATGCCTCATTATTTTATCAGAGCATTTTCCAAAAGCATTGTTACTTAAGTGGCACATAACATCGCTCGTTAATTAAGAAGTGCTCTGGACCACTTGTTAGTCTATCGTAACAGACACTTATATATGACTGCCTATATATTTTTGTGATATAACACCTCCCACAACATACGAGGAGTGATCGCAAACAGTTAAACAATTAAGGCAATAGAACAAAAAAAAAAATAGCAAAACAAATTATATAACAAGTGCGTGAGTGGATGTGAATGCAACTGAACGCAATTGTCAACAGAGGATAATGAGAAACATATGTAAAACAAGAAATAAAGAAGTGTTCAAAATTTACATTAACATGTCTTAAACCCTGCATCATAGGCCACTGGTGTCCTTGATGGATCGGTGCTGGTGCCTCTACCTCGTCAAGAAGAACATTGATTCCTTCAGGTCTGAATGCTTGTTTTCTCTTGCGTTGTATTTTTATTTCAAACAATTAGAATTAGGAACTGATTATTTGATGTCACGTGATCGATTTCCGAAGATATCATTTTGATTGGCTGAAGTCAACCCCATTGGTTGGCTAGAATGTTTCGTCCACCCTAAATATGACTACTTCGTCCGAGTTTTACATTTTCCTAATGATGCCTAAGTAGTAGTAGAATACATCGCCAGCGATATTATATGCTTCTGCTAAGTCATCAAGCTCTGTCGAAATGCAATAGGCTACATTTTAAAATATATTTATGACCAATTTCCAAACCCCAAACATGGCCTACTTCCATTCCAAACAGCCATAATGTAGCACTTCCGATACACTTTATAAAGAGTGACCTTACATGATGGTTTGGGAAAAAGGCGTAAGTCCATTGTAACCAAGTCCATCTTAAGGTTACGTGCACTGTTAAACCGCCACGTTATCAGGAAACCGGGCCCTCAAATGACTGTGGAAAAAGTAGGCTACCACTCCCTAAGTTGTTCATGTCCATATGTCATGGAATGTCAAGTAAAATAAAACCTTATTTTTAAAACTACAATTACATTGGTTTGGTACAGATATGCAAAGTAGCTATTTTTTTTACTTTTTTGCTATAATCCTATTTTTACCTACCTCAACAGAGACATTCGTGTTGGCCTGGTTAGGAGCGGTAGAGTGTCGTGTATACTGTTTAAACTGCTGTAGGCTGTCCAGCACTGCCTGAATGTATGAATATTATCAGACATAAGTAAAATCCAGATACTGTATAGAGGCCAAAGTCTTTTGATTACAATAACATACATTAAAAAGGATTGAGGCTTGCCATGTCTAAGGTTTTATGATCTAAATTGCAATTTCCTGTTCTAAACTGAGCTAGTGATAGCAACCACAGGATGATCAAATTTAGATAGGCAACTGTGATTAGATTCAACTTTATTGTCATTGAACAGTACAAGTACAGTACAATGAAATGCAGTTAGCATCTAACCTGAAGTGCAAATAGAGGGCAAAAAATTGACAGGTATTGAGTATATGTATATTACAAGTGGAATGTGCAGATGTGCAATGAAGGCAAATGCAGTGCAAATGGCAATACTAAATGTACAATTAATGTGTGCTACAGTATACGATCACCTGTTTGAGCAGCTCTCCTCTAGGGGCGTTTATGAACCCCTCTCGAGGTAGGGACCTCAGCTCCTCCACACAGCAACGCAGACGGGCCAGGTTACCCCTCACCTGCTGAGAATTGGGAGAGGATATGATTGATTTCTTCAAACTCATGAAAGGGAGAAGCAAAAGAAAAAACATACCCTTTTCACGCCACCCCTCACTTTGGCCTAGCGGTTAGAACATGTGAACAGAGACTAAGAGAAGAAAATCTGTTATTCTGTCCATGGGTTAAACCAGTTAAAACAAACTGCTCATGGCCGCCAAAATGTAGCATTCCCCTGGACCTTTCAAATTTGGAAGGGTTGGGATAAAAGAGTAAGTAAAATTGAACTGGACCTTGTTTTTTGGGCAGGAGGATGTTTTTAGAAATGTTTTGGGTTAAAGAAAGAGCAATGCTCGATGGAACAAAATAGCACTCTGACATTCCACTATCAGGCGCTCTTTGCTGGACCCCTGGGCATTGTCAGTATGAAACGTCCAGGATTCAAACATCAGACAATTACACAGCTGTACTTCTATGTGAATTTCTATGTTAAAATTATCCTTGCTCCTTACCACAAAGGGCAACAGACACTCATGTTGTCTGCTAAGGGCGTAGAGACTCAGTAAAGGCAGTCTACATGGTTCTTCAAGACTACTGGCAAGAGTCAGGAAGTTATCCAGAGCCTCACACAGTGTAGTGCTCATCTCTGACCACGATGGCGGTGACGCGTCCACAATCAGCACTCGCGGTGGTTGCCGTGAGAACGAGGATGGGCGGCAAATCTGGGAGGTAGTGGAGTAAGGGCCTGAACGGTTCAATGCATTCATGGCGATGTCAGAATCTAAACATAACAATTAAAGAAAGGAGGAAAAGAAAAACCTGTTAAATAAAAAAAATTATGTAAACCAAAAGTAATTTGTTATTAAAAGGGATTTGTTTACTCACCAAAGTGGCATCCCTGCCACTGGTTTAGGTGTTAATCTAAAAAAGAAAATTTTAAAAACCAAAGTTAGAGTTTGGTTTATCTAGGGAAAGCCCCAATCTGTCAGGAAAACAGTCAAATCAGTCAATCAGCGACAGGAGCCATATCCACCGCTCTCATTACAAAAGGAAAAACCCACATTAAGCCTGACTGAGCAAGAACAGGAGAGTACAAGTGGTAGTAGTTTAAGTTAGTCATGCAAGTACTCCGGAAAATGACATTTGTGTATGCCAGTATACTCATGTGACACACAATGATTATTAATTATTAAAAGGAATGATGAAGCTACTAGGTCCAGTCCACCAAGCTCATCTGAACAACTGAACACAAATGATATTGGTAAAAATAATAATTGCTTGGATCAATATATACACTGATGAGCCAAAACATTATGACCACTCACAGGTGAAGCGAAAAACGTTGATCATCTCCAAATGTCAAGGTCAAATGTCAAGGTCTAGGTAGATTAGATGGTAATAGTTGTTTCAGAAATTCGCTGACCCAGTCGTCTGGCCAGAACAATTTGGCCGAAAATCGCTCAGGTCTTCAGTCCTGTCCATTGGTCTTGCGTCCAACACATTGACTACGGGAACTGTGTACTCACCATTTAATCTCCTTAGACCTTGACATGTGCCCTTATTCATTATTTGCTTCACCTCTGAGTGGTCAATGTTTTGGCTCATCATTGTACCGACAAAAATAAATTAGAGGAGAATCTAGGTGAAGGAAGGGGTTGATTGAAACAGTTTGGATTGAGGATAGACAGGTGGAATAAAAAGCTGTACAACGTCTGCATCAGAACCATAATCCATAACTCTTCAGCTTTGTCATCTAACCATACAAAACAAAAGCAAATGTATTCTTCATTTACATACAAGATGACCGTCAACTCATTCGAATGTCACTCAACAACTGTAGGATGACATCAAGTGACCAATAAAAAGAATGTCAAACAGCAGCTGGGTTGAAGTTCACGGCAAGGATGGTTCGAAACAGGCTCCTAGAGGCAGGGCTGAAGTTGTGCAAAGCTAGAAAAAAGCCCTTCATCAATGAGAAGCAAAGAAGAGCCAGGCTGAAGTTTGCAAAAGACCATAAGGATTGGACAATAGAGGAGTGGAGTAAGGTCATCTTCTCTGACGAGTAACATTTTCAGCTTTGCCCAACACCTGGTCATCTAATGGTTAGACGGAGACCTGGAGAGGCCTACAAGCCACAGTGTCTCACACCCACTGTGGAATTAGGTGGAGGATCGGTGATGATCTGGGGATGCTTCAGCAAGCCAGGAACCTGGCAGATTTGTCTTTGTGAAGGACGAATGAATCAAGCCAGGTACAAGGTTATCCTGGAAGAACACCTGCTTCCTTCTGCTCTGACAATGTTCCCCAACTCTGAGAATAAATTTTTCCAGCAGGATAATGCTCCATGCCACACAGCCAGGTCAATCAAGGTGTGGATGGAGGACCCACGTCATGGCCAGCCCAATCTCCAGACCTGAACCCCATTGAAAACCTCTGGAATTTGATCGAGGGGAAGATGGATGGTCACAAGCCATCAAACAAAGCTGAGCTACTTGATTTTTTGTCCCAGGAGTGGCATAAAGTCACCCAACATCAATGTGACCAACTGGTGGAGAGCATGCCAAGATGCATGACAACTGTGATTAAAAAATCAGGGTTATTCCACCAAATACTGATTTCTGAACTCTTCCTAAATTAAAACATTAGTATTTTGTTGTTGAAAAATTAATATGAATGTTTTCTTTGCATTATTTGAGGTCTGACATTTTTTTGGGTTATTTTTACAAGTTGTTATTTTCTACAAATAAATACTCTGACAATATTTTTATTTGGAATTTGGGAGTAATTTATAGAATAAAACAAAACTGTTCATTTTACTCAAACCCATACCTATGAATAGTAAAACCAGAGAAACAGATAATTTTGCAGTGATCACATTTTTTTTTTTCCAGAGCTGTATGTAGTTTGTCCCATGAAGCAGGAGCATTGGTCAAAAACCAAATATTTGGAGACCAGTGTTGCTCTGCTTAAGTACTCTGTGCATTCAACTTTAGCTACATAGTGCAGCTTTAACATGTCAGTAAACTAAGTTTCACTATGTGGTAACAGTTCATACAAACTTTAGATATTATATTAAAATATAGGACAAGGTTATGTATTCTTATTCTGTTACACTTCATCGGCAGGGGATGAGGACTATCATAGGATCAAAAGAAATATGAAATTAGCAAAGCCCATTTAAAACTAGCCCTGCATAGCTTTTTATTTTTTTCATTGGACAATGACATCTAAAGATTCACCAGAATGACTCAGGCTCAAATAATTGGAGACATTAAATATTGTCCAACAATCCAACAATGATTCCTGACAAAATGTACAGAGCATGAGCAATTATTACAAAAACGATTGATGGTGACCAAAACATTTATCAAAGTGCTTCCACTAAGTATTAACATGGGGTGTGAAAACATGCTTGTTTATTCATTTGGAAAATGTTCCATAACCTTCACTGTAGGGGAACATTTAATTTGAATCCCTTTTATATTAAAATTCAATCCTGTATGGCTATCAGGATTTTTCCTGTCTCAGAATGGGGTGACTACTCACGACATTACTCATGATCGGTCTACGTGGAGTTAAGGCAAATAGTTACCTTATGACAGGTATCTATGCTTTTTCTTGTTATTTCTGACCATTTGATAAACAAAAATGTCTATCATGCTTGAATAAATGAAACCCCATTAAGAAAACTGATTAAAAAAATAAACATTACAACATTAGAAGGGGGAAAGGAGTGAGTTCACAGGAGTGTGGGGTGGTGAGAGGCAGTCAGTTGCAGAGGTCACATCCTGCTTCAGAGCATTTCACTCTCCTCTTTCTATTAACGAAATAAAAGGATCTGACAAGGCCAAGGTAGTCTATAGGACTGGACGATATGACAAAATTAATTGAACGTTTTACCTCGATTACAATTAATGAACAATCACTTTGATTTCTGTTTAGTTTTTTTTTTTCTTTGTTTTATAATGTGAAGTTTACATTGTAACATCATAATATCAAGCAAATTGTTTTATTAAGAAAGGTGCAATATGAACAGTTTTATTATTTATTTAGTGTGCTGATGTAAAATATTATTTATATAGCACCTTTTTAAACCCATGTAACAAAGTGCATGACAAGTAGATCAGCACAGAAAAGAAAAGGAGAATAAAAAAAAGCCAAAAAAACATTAGACATGATCATTTATGATACATACAAACAAACATAGAAAGTATACAGCAGCCAGTTACCATCCAGATATCCCCAATTAGATTGTATATTAAGCTGATTGCAAGGTGCAATCACTGCTGCCGTGTCCATCCATTGAGCTGTGCAGCTTAGACAACATTAGCGCCGTTGTCTGTCGTTATGGCCACAAGGCTCTCTTCCGTGAGTTTCCACCCAGAAAGCATATCTCTCAGGCCCTTGTGCAATCATCTCTGATGTGGGATCGACTGGAAAATATGCCGTCTCAAGGCATCTGTTGCGCAGCTTCCATTCATTGTCAATGAAGTGCAAAATAAGGCTCAAACATGGGTCCATCGTCCTACTTGACCAGAGATCAGATGAGGCTGCGAAGTGCTCAACAGACTTCAGTTCAGCGGCTACCTTTTTACGACATGTTTTGTATAAGCTTATGGTCACAATGGCAGTTTATTTTCTGTGAAGAGTTTTAACAATGTGTTTAAACCCACTGCACTCCACTGTATCTGTGCGAGCCATATCCTTTGCGATATAGAAACAAATGGCACCAGTTATTTGTTTCCATCTTCCTGAATAATTTACATAATGTGTAGCATTTGGAAATGCTTGTGTTATCGACACCTGCTTTGTGTAGGCACATGTTGCTGGACGCTTGTCAGTCTCTTTTTGAGCCATGCACAGTTCATATTCGATAACGTGATTAAGTGTTGAAACAGACTGGTGGTGTTACCTTTGGTCGCTGAAAGTGTTTTTCTGCAGTGTTTACATTTGACTTCATTTTGTTAGGTGTCCTTTTTACTGAAGCCAAAATGTGTCACTGCATTGTTCTTTGGTACAAGTTGCTCATTTGATTAAGCGTTTTAGTTCTCCTCCAAGTTGCTTCCATTCCGCTGGCTGGACGGGGCGTAATCACGTGACTACACACGCAGATGTTTTTAAAAGGAAAGTATTAACAGAAACCTGAAATAACTAACATTGGATAATTACGTCGGTTAGAGGCCTTCGGTTTATGTTCTGCTTGTTCAATAGTTGTTTGATAAATTGCACTTTTGGAGAGGATTTGAAATGCTTTTTTTCCCCAATTTTTATCACTTTGGCACTTGCTATAACCTCTTTGGTTAATAGTTCTCTGCAATCAGGCATTTTCCCAACGTCTCTAAAAACAGCTGCCATTAAGCCCCAATTAAAAAAAAGAACACTGGATGCATCTACAATGAACAACTATAGACCTGTATCAAATCTTCCTTTTAATAGCCAAAATCACTGAGAAGGTTGTCTTCAATCAACTCAGCAATTTTGTGACCTCAAGCGGTCTCTTTCAGTCAGGTTTCTGACCTCACCACAGTCCTGAAACGGCCATTATTATTATTAAAGATTCTATTACATCTCAGTGCAGCATTTGACCATAGAACACTTACAGATAGGCTGGAAAATTGGGTAGGACTCTCCGGGACAGTCCTTGATTGGTTTAGATCTTATCTAGATGGCCGGAGTTACTTAGTCACCATTGGTAATCATGAATCTGATAGAGAGACTATGACATGCAGAGTTCCACAGGGATCAGTTCTCGGATCCGCTTCTGTTCAATCACTATATGCTACCTCTGGGCCAAATTCTACAAAACAACAACATTGACTACCACAGCTATGTCGATGATACTCAAATATATATGACTCTCGAACCGTATGACTACAGCTCAATAGACTCACTGTGTCACTGTATAGGGCACATAAATACCTGGATGAAACCAAAATTCATTGTTTTTGGCAACAAAAATAAAATAAGTATTAGTAAAGAGCTGGATTCTCTGGCCCTTAAAACCAGGGATAAAGTGTGTAATCTTGGTGTTTTGATAGACTCAGAACTCACATTTAACAGTCATATCAAAGCAGTCACCAAAACAGCATTCGATCATCTAAAAAATACAGCCAGAATCAAAGGGTTGGTGTCCCAAAAAGACCAAGAGAAGCTCATCCATGCTTTTATCTCTAGTAGGGTTGACTACTGTAATGGCCTCTTAACTGGACACCCGAAAAAGACTGTAAAACAACTGCACATTCAGAATACTGCTGCTAGAATGTTAATCAGGACCAAGAGAACAGGGCACATCACTCCGGTTCTTAAATTTTTGCATTGGCTTCCAGTTAGTTACAGAATAGATTTCAAAGTGGCGCTTTTAGTTTATAAATCTCTGAAGAATATAAACCGAGGAGGGCTCTTAGATTCATGAACACAGGTCAGCTTGTAGAGCCCAGAGTCCAAACTAAATATGGAGAAGCTGCGTTTAGCACTTATGCTGTACACAACTGGAATAAACTAAACTTAACCACACTGTTTAGCCTTATAGCTTCCTATGTTTTTATCCCATTTTTAATCTTTATATGTTTTCTTATTGTATTTTTTCCTATTATTATGTTTTCATTTGTTTTGCTGTTTACATTTGAATACTTGTTTTCATGTTATTGTACTTTCTTTGTAAAGGACATTGAATTGTGCTATATAAATAAACTTCTTGCTTGCTTTGGGGGGCGTCAAAAATTCCTGGCATTATGACTGTGTATAATGTGACTGCAACCTGACTTTCTTAGTCTTTGAAGCTGTTAGAAATCTAAAGGAAAGCATGGACTATAGGCCTATAGTACGTGACACTGAGGCTCTAAGGTGGATGGAAAGTTTGCAACAGAATGATTCTTGCATGGGCGCAAAGTATTTACATGTGACGTTTTCTGTCAGCTCATAATTCTGGGTATTGTCACCAGAAATTATATTTTAAAGTGAATTACATTGTGAAAATGCTGTCATAAATTACCATATTTTTTCAGTATTTTCCTGTACTTTTACAGCTTTAAACTGGCGACTGCTGCCAGACATTTTACAGGATTTTTACAGAATTTGCCATCTATGAAAGAGTTTCTTCAATGTTTTAACAGGACAATACCACTTAAATAGATAGGATTTTTGGATTTTACAACAAATCAAGTATAAAAATGCAGTCCTACAGATGTAAAAGAATGAGAAAAAGATAAATCGTGTCAGAACTTTTTCCACCTTTAATGTGACAACAAACTAAAATCTTTGAGGGGGGAAAAATAAAAATAAGTGTGCACACCTTTAAACTAATACTTTGTTGAAGCACCTTTTGATTTTGTTACAGCACTCACTCTTTTTGGGTAGGAGTCTATTAGCATGGCACATCTTACCATGGCAATATCTGGTCACTCTTCTTTGCAAAAGCGCTCCAAATCAGTCAGATTGTGAAGACATCTCCTGTGCCCAGCCCTCTTCAGATCACCCCACAGATGTTCAATTGGATTCAGGTCTGGGCTCTTGCTGGGCCATTCCAAAACGTTAATCTTCTTCTGGTGAAGCCATGCTTTTGTAGATTTGGATGTGTGCTTTGGGTCATTGTCATGCTGAAAGGTGAACTTCATCTTCAGCTTTCTAATGGACGCCTGAAGGTTTTGTGCCAAAATTGGTATTTGGAACTGTTCATAATTCCCTCCACCCTGACTAAGGCCAAGGTTCCAGCTGAAGAAAAACAGCCCCAAGGCATGATGCTGCCATCACCATGCTTCACTGTGGGTATGGTGTTCTTTGGGTGATGTGCAGTGTTGTTTTTGCGCAAAACATACCTTTTGGAATTATGGCCAAAACGTTCTACCATGGTTTCATCAGACCATAACACATTTTCCCACGTGCTTTTGGGAGACTTGATGTTTGTTTTTGCAAACTTCAGCCGGGCTTGGATGTTTTTCTTTGTAAGAAAAGGCTTCCGTCTTGCCACCCTACCCCATAGCCCATTCATATGAAGAATACGGGAGATTGTCACATGTAGCAGACAGCCAGTACTTGCCAGAAATTCCTGCAGTTCCTTTAATGTTGCTGTAGGCCTCTTGGAAGCCCCCCAGACCAGTTATCTTCTCTTCTTTTCAACAATTTTGGAGGGACGTCCAGTTCTTGGTAATGTCTCTGATGTGCCATATTTTCTCCAATTGATGATGACTGTCTTCACTATGTTCCATGGTATATCTAATGCCTTGGAAATCATTTTGTACCCTTCTTCTGACTGATATCTTTCAACAATGAGATCCCTCTGGTGCTTTGGAAGCTGTCTGTGAACCATGGCTTTTGCTCTGAGATGGAACTAAGAAAATGTCAGGACATTTCTACTTGAACAGCTGAACTTAGTGATTAATCTGTCAATTTAAATGATGGCAGGTGTGTAATGACTTCTATTTAACATGAGTTTGAATGTGATTTCTGAACACTTCCACTTCCCCAGTTATAAGGGGGTGCACACTTATGCAACCAGGTAATTGTATGGTTTTTCTTTTCCATTTTCAGTTTGTTTTCCAATTGAATTGTTCATATTATAGGTCACATTAAAAGTGGAAAAAGTTCTGACATGACTTATCTTTGTCTCATTCTTTTACATCACAAAAACCTGGCATTTTCACCGAGGTGTGTAAACTTTAGTTGTTCTACAAAATGTTTCGGTTATTTGACAGTTTCAGTACATTAATTTACAGTAAATAAACATGAATGAAACATTTTCATAAATTCATGGCAAATGTCTTTATTTTTAGCGATGATTTGTTAATTAGTTTCATCTGTGTTTTAACAGGACAATACCACTGAAACAGATTGGATTTTTGGTTAGAATAACAATTAAAATCTTTACAGTGATAATCATAAATGATTTTTACACTTTATCTCTGTTGGGTTTTTAACTAGAATTTCCAGTAATTTTACAGCTTTTTACAGGCACTCTGCTGCCAGACTTTTGAATGTATTTTTAAAGGAATTTCACTTTACAGTACACATGAGTGTTTCGACACCTGGCATCACGTGACGATAGTTTTTCAGAACAGATGGGTATTCTATGAAGCATGGCAACTGACTTATTGAGGTAACTTCGGGAGGAACTTAGTGATGTTGGGTGTAATTTCCTGATTAACCCTTACTAGGAAAGGTGAATACGTTTTACCCGAGGTATGTTGTCATGGCAATTTACACTGCATCTCTTATCTGCCCGAGCAGGTTATCTTCACGGTTAACTCAATGTTACTCGTGGTTCAGTTGTGATATATATATCTTATCGCAAGGTACTTGCCAATACCCACCCCATTTAAGAAGGAATGCGTTTTTGTTTACTGCTGCATTGCAATAGCCTGTAACTTTTATTTTGCGTAGGCCTATTGGCTGTTTTATTCGATTTGTGATGAATAAGCATACCTATTTTATGTTTTATTCATTTTCATTCAGTGAGAATTTTAAATAAAAGTAATTTCTGAAAGGCATTTTCAATTTGGTCAAGTGACAAATTATAAGCCAACATGCGTGATAACGCTGTAGCTCTTACAAAAACAAAAAGAACCTCTAGGTCATAAAAGTGAGCGCAAAAAATAAATTGGCATATTGTAGTGTATGGCCGATTTATTTTAAAGCCATATTGGCCGTCAAAAAATAGGTTTAGTGTAAACTCTGATCTGTGGGTTGTGCTGGACCCACAAGTCCGATCCACGCTAGTCCCACCTCGCAACTTACAGGACTTGAAGTATCAGTTGCTAATGATTTGGGGCCAGAAACCACAGGACACCTTGATGGGGTCCATGCCACGGCATGCCACGGCATGTCAGTGCTGTTTTGGTGGCCTGTGGAGGACCAACAGCATATTAGCCAGGTGTTCATAATGTTTTGGCTCATCAGTGTATGCATAAGAAATGACAATTCAGACTTATCAGAACCAAAAGTATTGGAACAACTGGCAGTATTTCTGGCTAGTCAGGTGTGTTTTGCTACAGTCTGCTTAAGAGAGCTGTCAATGTCTAGTCTTTATTTTAGACCTGGTTTGCCTTTAGAGTTTGCTATTGATGTCTGCCAACTTGAAGAAAATCATTGTGAAGTTAAAACATCTCCCCAAAAAAGAGAGATATTTTCAAATCATTAGGCAAGTAAAAATCTTTGGTAAATACCACAGAAGGGACTGGTGAGCTCAGTCATTACAGACAAGCTAGACAAGCTAGACCATAGAAGACATCTAAAATGGATAAACAGGAATATTGAGTGAATACAGGTGGCTTACTGTGAAGGAAATTATCCTGTTGTACATTTTTATAACGTCCATATACTACAATCACAACAACAAAAAAAAGAGTGTGCAACTTGGAACGAGGTGTTTCACAATAATCAATAGAACCATCTCCATTTACAACAGAAGTCTGTGGTCTATCTGTTCTGTTGTATAAGCCAATGTTCCGGATGGATCGTGTCTCTCTGTGCCTTCAAGCAGCCGTTTCAAGTCAACAAGACTTGTGTGAAAACAAAAGATGCACTGTGTTTAAGAGCATGAGTAATGCATTTATGGTTATAAAACAAAGATCAATTGTCCTAATTGTTTAGGCTGGTCCTGTCCAATCTCGACTGCTCTGATGGTGTGTGACAATAAGAACTAGCAAAGTCACGTTTCTTCGAAAACAAAACTATTCATGCTGCTATCTGATCAAGGCACCTGCAGAATGTGTAAACAGCTCCGGAAATAATTAAAGAGACCACTGCACCTTTTTCTATGCTTTCCAAAAAAGTTGAAAAGGAAGGTTTTGAGTGAGGGACAGAAGGGTTAAAATTAAGAGACCACTGCAAATAGTGGGAACAACGGTGTAAAATGAGACTGGTTGCAGGTCTGCTCCCAGATTTACAGAAACGTGAAGAAGCACTGCATGGCCTTGGACGAGGGCCGCATGGAAATTGTATAGCCGTACTGTATAACAAGCATACTGAAAAGTCTACGAGGGCCAAGAAGATAAGAAAAAATACGATAAAGGCAAACATGAAATGAAATTACAGATGACCCAACTAGGTTTTTACGGCGACTACGACCAAATAGGCCGAGGACGTAGTAGATCTAGAGGACAAACAAAGACTCAAGGTAGAGGACGAGATGCTTCAACTATGACAAAGGTTGCCATTGTTGTGGTTCACTTGAACATTGGTTTTGTGACTGTTTTTAATTCTGATGGATTTAATTCTGATGGATTTACGGTGAATAATCCATGAGGAATACGTAGGAACGAAAACCACCAAGAGGAGGGGTTTTGAGAGCAGGACAGGACGCATCTAAAAACCAGATTCCAAAAAAGTTGGGACACTGTACAATTGTGAATAAAAACAGAATGCAATGATGTGGAAGTTTCAAATTTCAATATTTCATTCAGAATACAACATAGGTGACATATCAAATGTTTAAACAGAGAAAATGTATCACTTTAAGGGAAAAATACGTTGATTATAAATGTCATGGCATCAACACATCTCAAAAAAGTTGGGACAAGGCCATGTTTACCACTGTATGGCATCCCCTCTTCTTTTTATAACAGACTGCAAACGGCTGGGGACTGAGGAGAAAAGTATATGAATAGGAATGTTGTCCCAATCTTGTCTAAGACAGGCTTCTAGTTGCTCAACTGTCTTAGGTCTTCTTTGTCGCACCTTCCTCTTCATGATGCACCAAATGTTTTCTATGGGTGAAAGACCAGGACTGCAGGCTGGCCATTTCAGTACCCGGATCCTTCTTCTATGCAGCCATGACATTGTAATTGATGCAGTATGTGGTCTGGCATTGTCATGTTGGAAAATGCAAGGTCTTCCCTGAAAGAGACAACGTTTGGATGGGAGCATATGATGTTCTAGAACTTGGATATAATTGTCAGCATTGATGGTGCATTTCCAGATGTGTAGGCTGCCCATGCCACAAGCACTCATGCAACCCCATACCACCAGAGATGCAGGCTTCTGAACTGAGCGCTGATAACAACTTGGGTTGTCCTTGTCCTCTTTAGTCCGGATGACATGGCTTCCCAGTATCCCAAAATTAACTTAAAATTCTGATTCGTCTGACCACAGAACACTTTTCCACTTTGCCACAGTCCATTTTAAATGATCCTTGGCCAAGAGAAAACGTCTGCGCTTCTGAATCCTGTTTAGATACGGCTTCTTTTTTGACCTATGGAGTTTTAGCCGGCAACGGCGAATGGCACGGTGGATTGTGTTCATCGAAACTTGTTTTCTGGAAGAATTCCTGAGCCCATGTTGTGATTTCCATTACAGTACCATTCCAGTATGTGATGTAGTGCCGTCTGAGGGCCCGAAGATCACGGGCATCCAGTATGGTTTTCCGGCCTTGACCCTTACGCACAGAGATTGTTCCAGATTCTCGGAATCTTTGGATGATATTATGCACTGTAGATGATGATACTGTCTTGTATCAACATCTACTGTCCAACCTTGCTGTCTTGCAAGGTGGGCTTGTTGTTGACTCTCTGTTGCGCACATGGGCTGTACGCTGCTAGCAATACTCGGCCCTCATTCAGGGGGGTTGCGGTTGGTGGGTGTCCCTTTGGTTGATGCCTGGCAATGTGGGTGGATTGATTTCCTGCCTGTTGGGCCCTGTCCAGGGTCTCCCCCGGGTAGGGCCACAGTGTCATCGGACCCCCTCGTCTCAGTTCCAAGGTGTTACGCTGCTATATTATTGTGCTGGGGGATATGAGGAATGCACTACTAACTTTTCTCAGTCTCCTTCCATTTTACATTTTAGGAGGAGATGAGGTCCTGTTCCACACCTGCGGATTACCTGGTTTGGGGGGCCCGTTGCTGTCCCTGTCCTTGTCCACCTGGTCATACTTCTGACCTAGTCTAAAATCAAATAGACTCTGGATTTAACCCAGAGAAATGTATTTATTATTCCAATTGGACTCTTAATACCTCACCCGGCACAGCCAGAAGAGGACTGGTCACCCCTCTGAGCCTGGGTCCTCTCTAGGTTTCTTCCTAAAATTCAACCTTCTCAGGGAGTTTTTCCGAGCCACTGAAATTCAACACTACTGTTGTTTGCTCCTTGGGGTTTAAGGCCGGGTGTCTCTGTAAAGCACTTTGTGACAACTGCTGTCGTAAAAAGGGCTTTATAAATACATTTGATTGATTTGATTGATTGATGATAACTTCAAACTCTTTGCAATTTTTCTCTGAGAAACCCCTTTCTGATATTGCTCCACAATCTTTCGCCACAGCATTGGTGGAATTGGTGATCCTCTGCCCATCTTGACTTCTGAGAGACACTGCCACTCTGAGAGGCTCTTTTTATACCCAATCATGTTGCCAATTGACATAAGTTGCAAATTGGTCCTCCAGCTGTTCCTTATCTGTACATTTCACTTTTCCGGCCTCTTATTGCTACCTGTCCCAACTTGTATCTCTCATGAAATCCAAAATGAGCCAATATTTGGCATGGCATTACAAAATGTCTCACTTTCAAAATTCTATATATTATCTATATTCTGTTGTGAATTAAATATAGGTTTGAGATTTGTAAATTATTCCATTCCTTTTTTACTCACAATTTGTGCAGTGTCCCAACTTTTTGGAATCGGGTTTTCTACAACTACACTGGTTGAATCTGTTCCAAAATTTTCCTGAACACTCAACATGGCAGAACGATGCCAGGGTACGATCACTTGGCTTCACTTTGCTTCCTAAAGGACTCCAGATACTACAGGTCAGAGTACAATGGGCCAGTTGACTGGAAAGGTCACATGGTCCCAACACAGTGGAAGACACTGTTGTGGTGTTAATTTTGAATTAGTGAAGTGTTGGAAACTCACTGTTCCATTATACACCTACACTGACTTGTTAGAAAAACCAGGCAATTTGCTGGGTCCACATCACACTGACTACAATAACTGATTTTGGAACTTTCATCACTGATGCAAGACAAAGAAAACTGATGACAAGAACTGAAGGACACTTGATTGAAAACTAACTTCTTTCCTTACAATCTAAGATTTTCCTGAACTGATATGGTGATTTGGTATGTATGAAGGTTTTTAGGTGGGAAACTCTGTACCATGACAATCCCAATATTGGACTTTGGCGTATTTTGTGATGATGCCTTAATGATCTACATTATGATGGCTATTATAGTATGTTTGGACAGTGAATTGTTCCCGATTATAGGTGGTTCCTGTCAAAGGTAGATGTTTTCACTATTTTAAAGGTAGAATCTTTCACAGGTACAACAGGATATGCATACGTCTTTTGTATGATATTGTAGCATGGATCATGATACGAACAAGGGGGGTTTTGATTGTTCAATGGACTTGGGGGAAATGTTTTAATCATGATGTCATGTTGAGTCTGATTTTCTGCTGAACACTGTTAATACTGATAATAACCTGTTGATGTCAAAATGTTTCTTGACCTTTATAATCTGAGGTGGGGACGGGACTGATGCCTGTCATACATTGAGTTATGTGGGTGTGGTGTGTCAATTATCTTGTTTACATTCATTTTCATTAGAGGAACGATAAGACCTGATTGGTCAGATATTCCTTTTGTTGCTTCGTCTTAGTCATCTGTAACATAAGTGTATGGGCCTTTTCTTTTCATTAGGAATTTAATTGTACTTGTTTTATCAAACATGTAATGTTTATCTTTAAATGTTTGATAGGGGGGAGTGTGGAATCTAAGCATTAACAATTACAATGTGAATGTACGTTTCATTGGAAGTGGATGTGCCTAGATAATGAGAACAACAGAAACCTCTCTGTTTAGATTATGTCTCTGTAGGTTGCGCTCTGATAACCACAGGAATGTTAACATTGACCATTTGGCATTGGAGTTACTGTCTTAGAAACCTGATCTTTGCTAGGTAGACACACCCTTCAATGTATATATCAGCTTGTAGCCAACATTACAGTGAGAAGAGAATAGATTGAGCCTGTAACAGCATGAGCTAATAGACTATCAAATGCTGCAATTAATAATTGAATTACTCTCTCCCTTGACAACTGGGTATTCGATAATTATTTCAACCATTATATGAAACGGGCGATTTCTAACATATGTTTACAAGACAGGTACTGGTCCAGAAGCATGTAAATGAGGATTCAGACATTTCAGATTTGTTCCCGTTCCCTAATTACTGGGATGATGATATCATAAAAGATCATGTTGCTTAAGAGGATTGTTAGTAGTTGTCTAAAGCCAAATTAGTTGATGTTTAATGATCTGTGAGTAAAATGTATTAAAAGTTGCATGCTAACATTATATGACATTATCAGGGAAATTTCTTTAACTGAGGTATACTTAGTCCTATACATGTATAAATGATTTACTAGTTAAATATACTGAGTCCCCATGTTTAGATAAGTTAAGGAATGTGGAAGAGGGCATCTTATTTGTTTATGGTCATCATTGAATGGTGTCAGAAGATCATTGGGTTATCCATTAATCTGTCTGTCTATCTGTTGTTTATCCAGCTGCTGAGTGTCCCTTCAGAGTTGAAAAGGTTACCCATAAGGGCATTGGTTTAATGTGGAGAAGGACAGCCTGACTCTTGATTAAAACCTAGGTAGTGATAGAACAAAGGGAATGTGTATTACTGACATAGGACACCGATGCAGCATCTTACCACACCACTTTTTCCTCTTTAAGTACTGATGATTGTCCTGTATTAATTTAGAGATTATTCACAGTTACTTTGTAACTTGTGTACTCTCTCCTTGCAATAACAAACTGTTAATTGTTCCTCCCCCCTTCCAATGTTGTCCCCCCTTCCAATGTTGTCAGGGCTCAATGTAAAAGTTTTTTGGAAACTTACCAGCACGAAAAACATTTTTACTGTCCCTCCTTCCAAAAGTTGTAATTTACCATTGTTACAAAATAGAACCAAATACTTTAGTTTTTTAACATGATTAATCATTTATGAAATGCATTCTGGATATATAAAACAAAATATTTGTATATTTTTCATAACATTTCTAATTATAAATGAATAAAAAGATTTTAAAAAGACTTTCAAACAAAACACATAGTTTAACTCATTCACCCCAAGGAACAAGGCGACTGGCTTGTCCGCCAGTTACTTGGTATCCAGTTGTTATACAGTATGTCGTGCAATCACCAGCAGACATCTGCATTTAAATTCCTGATACAACCAAGAGCTCTGAAGACGGATTGTCAGCAACCCGCTTGGCGGTCATGCTGACCAGGTGCTGTTTGATATTGGCATGGCTAGTCAGGGATTGTATGCGAAAGTTGTCAGTGCCTTTGTAAAAATACCCACATTGGTCCGCTCTAGCTGGGAACTTAGGACAGACGAGAGTGCATCAGAGTTCCATTGACGTCGAAACAGGTAAATTATTTTTATAGGTAAAAATGTTTGCTTTCGTTTGAGCTCGTAGTTATCCTTCGCTGCCTTCTTCAATTGAGTGATTTGTGCCAGTTTTTAAATCTTTATTGAAAAGCAATACCAGACAGCCACGCGTCACATCACTGCTCAACTCTTGACTGGTCAACAGCGTGCGAAAGGTGTGTGGTGGAAATTTCTCTAATCAATGTATTCTCACTGATTAAAGGACTTCAATGATTTTTGGGATTCCTCAGTACAAGTACCCGGGCTTAAATTTCAAACTCTGGAGGTACGTGCACATTACAGTCAGCGCTTAACCGTTTGATACGTACATTCACACCAGTGTGATCAGACTAGAGTGGTCCCTGAAGCGTACGATCACGCCGGTGTGATTAGAACGTCATGTTTAGAACGCACCATTAGCACTCCTAGCTACAAGTAACGCAACAACGGCTGGTAAAACCGCGCTATTATTTACTCACATTTAGCTCACATTTAGTTTATAACTTTATTTCCTGATTGTTATTGTTTCAAGACCATACTATGATATTAACCAGGTAGAAAGCATTCAAATCGGGACAAGAAGTGTTACTTACGTACCAACAGACAGCCAACACTAATACACAAAAATGAATTATATTAGCGACTACTACCGATCAAAACCATTGCAAAAACTTTCTAGAAGTTACGTTACCCGTTGTATGCATTTTATATAGTTTATTCATTTTCACTGCACTGAATTACTGGTCACGATTTGTTAGCTAGCGGGCAGCTGACGTTTGTTAGTGGTTAGCTGACGTTTTCTAGCTAGCTACAGTTATAAATCAACCAACTTTTGCAGCTCTTAGAATTCGAGTCAACGAGAGAAGCTTGCAATGCAATGTATGTAGTGTTCCTTACCTAGCAAGGTGACTGTTCAAATGCTGGAGTGAGTTCAAATGCTGGAGAGTACTGAAGTCACGTGCAAAAAACAATCACGCTGGGGGGTCGGTAAGGAATATTTGAAACTCACGCGTGAAAAGGTTAAGAGTAAACTGTTAGCAGTACGGTGGTTGGACCACTGTGTTAAACACTGGTGTAAGGAATATCTTGCAAAAGGGCTGACGAGCTTATCAACGCATGCTGGGCACGTTGATCGAGGTACCAGTGTGACTGGTGGCGGCTTGACGACCGCACCATTGTGTTCGCTCTGGATCCGGCGTATTCGCCATGCTTGGGTTTGCTGGGTTTAATTATGGGTAAGTGCGGCAGTACATCTTTTTAAGGTCACATGTTTACGCTGGACCGGCAAACATTGTCTGTCATTTATGGTGTTTGGATATGTGAACAAATGTTTATTTATTTTAGTGTTATTAGGGTTTCCGGTAATTGGCGTTTTCGTTCCGTGACGGATCCGTGGCCTGCCGGGCAGATGGAAGTGGTAACGTATGGAAGTTGCAGAAGGCGTAATGTGACGTTGTTTGGAAGGCGTAGGCTACGGTATGTAGAAAGTGGTGACTGATGGAAGCTTTGGGAAAGTTGTGTGGGGTTTATTGATCTGTGTTGTAGCCTTTTTCATTCAGGTTAGCTGGCTCGTTTCCCTCAGACCGCCCTCACCCTCCCGTGGAGTTCCTCCGGGACGATTGCTGGGACTTCCCTACACACGTCGCCAACCCCGCTGTAGGCAGTTTTTACTCCACTTTGGAAGTGTTGAGCGTGTCTACGCGGGTCAAGAGAAGGTCCAAAAGTGGGGAGTAATACACACCAGATCCGTAATTGGTTTGGGACCTTTCATTGGCTCCGGGGAGGGGGCAGACCCCCTGGGTTGGCCTTTGCACTCAGGGTTCCGTTCGAGTGTTATGCCTGTCCTCACCTGTGGTAATTTCCCCAACACAAGCTTATTCAGTTTTGGGATAATCACACACTAAGTGGAAGCTAAATGCATTTTCCTCTCAATAGCATTAATGTTGAAATGTATGATTTTGTAACAAACTGTAGTAAGGGTGGAGATCTAAAGTCATCCAACATAGTTCATTGCTAGAACAATCTTGATGTCGTTGCATGACAGTAGCGATTTTTGACTGATCACCACTATTTTGAATAACATAGACATGCATCTAAGTTGAGAAAATTCTTGAGACTTTTGGAGGTTCGTTGTGTCATGTTACATGTGTTGTATCACCTTAGTTTGGCCGTTGCCTATGGAAATGCAAATTTGTATATGCTAATTTGGGAGTTGTTTCAATATACTTCCTTCACACGAGCGACCGTGTGTCACAGTTGTTGTTTTTTTATTTCCTTTGTGGATGTTTTTATCATTGTCACTTTTGTTTTTGTAAGATGTTCGATTTGTTTCGATTTGAATTAATGTTAGGTTCCTCCCAACTATCGATTTTCTTTTCATGTCCGTCCTGAAAATGGTTCTGCTTTCACGCTTGGAGTCATTCTCTGTTGACTCTGTCGTGAAAGCAGGGGGGATGTATGAAATGATTATCTATGATGAAAGAGTTGAACTTAAAGTGAATTAAATAGGTATTTAAAGAGTTAAGTGAAGAATTTAGTTTCTGTTTCCATAGTTATAGCAGAAAATTGGCATCTGTTAAAATCAGCATCCCTTCACAGTGTTTGTCTAATTCGTTTTGTTTTTTTTAAGTTTGTTTTATACAAAATCTGACATGGTTATGGTTGAGTAGAATACATCTTACCATTTTGAAATGGTTTAGCAAAAATAACTAATTTGATGGGATTGTTCAGTTTGTTTGATATTTGATTAGAAGTAATCATTTTAATCTCATGCATTATGGAATAAGTGAGTAAAAATGTGCAGGCAGCACATTTTGTTATTCCTTACATGTTTTACTAAGTTTGACTATTTTAAGTTGATACTGAGAAAGTAATTCTGCATAAAGAGAGGTACAGACCCCCTGGAGCGCTCCACTCACTGGCACAAAAACCAGTTTGTGGGGTGGGGGGGGCTGTCTGAAATGGTTTTACTGGTGACATTATCAAAATTGAATATTCTAATTCTGATTGAATTTCTGTCCTAGTAGGCAATCATTGGAATGTTAATGGTTAACAGATGCTTCTTTGAGGTGTAAGGTCAGCTTTCTATTGTCTGGCCTCAAGACAACACCACTCTGACCTATGGGATTGGACTTATCCTTAAGTTTGTAGACCAACCCCCACTTCAGGGTGAGCCCTGAGGAGATAGGGCATAAAAGGGGGTGGTCATGATTTATGACAGGATTACAGAGTGTCTTTGATGTTCTAGTATTATAAGAAGAGACTTGGAGAAATTCACACTAAGTTTTCATCTTGTAGAGAAATTAGGCTAAATAACAGTTATGTTAGCTGACCTTTGCAATAAACCTTTGCAATATTTGCAATAAGGTATTTGATCATTTATGTGAAACAATGGTGACTTTGATTGTAATTCTGATTCAATACAATCAGATGTAAATGATATAGGTGAACTGAGAATTGTTCATGAACTACTCTTTGAGAGTGACACTTCAATGTAAGCAAACTATTTAACTGATGTGTTATTAGAACAGTAATGGGAAATGAGAAATTGTGTTCTTCTGTTCTTTGTGTTGATTGTTAAACCAACTATAGAAAAGAGTGGAATTGTTACTTTGCTACACTAGCAGAACAGAAGCACCAGAAATGTCTTTGTTATAAAGATACTGATATTGATTACAACTGTTATTTATTTAGACAAAGGAAGTAAAAAGACATTGGAAATATAGGGTTTGAGTGTTTGATAGTGTTTGGCTCTAATGCATCAGTGAGATGCAACAAGCTAATGTAATGGACATATTTGTACTGTGTACTGTGCAGTTGCAACTAATCTTCTCAAGGGGAATTCACACTTCAGGTACAGGACACTTGAAAGCGATTCGGCAATAGAGGACTGGTTGGAGCCCAGAGAGAGACTGAGTTTGACTTAAAGGACAACTGTGAGGTTGGGCTGAGATGAGATGGATCTCACAGACACACACACACACGCACACACACACACAGACTTGTCGTACATCTACGAGCAGTCTCTACCCTGGCGCCGCACGTCTACAGCGATGCTGGGTTCCTGTGAGCTGGACCAATTCTAGTCCTGACGATTCTGCCATGTGATGGAGAAGGCAACCTCCAACCGAGAGGATGGAGGTGAAGGAAAGCTCCGGTTCTGGACAACGTTTACAGGGGCGCGAAAAGACCAACTGCCTGACATCATGCCACGCTGATTGGGTCCATACCAGGTACATCTCATCTGCTGTCCAGGTAGCTGAGAAAGGAACCTAGGATCAACGACACACGCTACAGGAGGGCTTCGGTGTTTAAAGATTAGGCACAGTGAATTGAAGTCAATGGGGGAAAAGTGAATTTTCTGGTGCTAGTAACCATCACTTCCGACCCGGCCTGCAGCTATAGAGCCTTTAGATAAAACTGGCCATCTTGGCATTCACAAAGGAGAACACACAGATTCTCCTGACCTGGCTGATAAAGCAGCTAGAATGAAGACAACTAGAGCTGTGTCATGATAACCTGCATTTGAGCTATGAAGGACAACACTTTGGATATACTGACTTTTACGTTCTGTTACACCAGCCTGCCAAGAAATGGTTCATAACTGACTGTCTGACGTTTGGAGGAGCAGAACATTTGTGATGACTTTGGAAGTACATCTAATTGGAACCATGGAAGTACATCTAATTGGAACCATGGACAGGACTTTTCAGTGAATCGAGTAATTGGCATGAGACGAATGGAATAATTTACAAATCTTATAAACTTATATTTAATTCACAATAGAATATAGATAACATATCGAATGTTGAAAGTGAGACATTTTGTAATGTCATGCCAAACATTTGCTTATTTTGGATTTCATGAGAGCTACAAATTCCAAAAAAGTTGGGACTGGTAGCAATAAGAGGCCGGAAAAGTTAAATGTACAGATAAGGAACAGCTGGAGGACCAATCAGCAACTTATTATGTCAATTGGCAACATGATTGGGTATAAAAAGAGCCTCTCAGAGTGGCAGTGTCTCTCAGAAGTCAAGATGGGCAGAGGATCACCAATTCCCCCAATGCTGAGGTGAAAAATTGTGGAGCAATAAGAGTTTGAAGTTATCATCATCTACAGTACATCATTTCATCCAAAGATTCAGAGAATCATACTGGATGCCCGTGATCTTCGGGCCCTCAGACGGCATTGCATCACATACAGGAATGATACTGTAATGGAAATCACAACATGGGCTCAGGAATACTTCCAGAAAACATTGTCGGTGAACACAATCCACCGTGCCATTCGCCGTTGCCGGCTAAAACTCCATAGGTCAAAAAAGAAGCCGTATCTAAACAGGATCCAGAAGCGCAGGCGTTTTCTCTGTGGCAAAGTGGAAAAGTGTTCTGTGGTCAGAAAAATCTAAATTTGAAGTTCATTTTGGAAAACTGGGAAGCCATGTCATCCGGACTAAAGAGGACAAGGACAACCCAAGTTGTTAACAGCGCTCAGTTCAGAAGCCTGCATCTCTGATGGTATGGGGTTGCATGAGTGCTTGTGGCATGGGCAGCCTACACATCTGGAAATGCACCATCAATGCTGACAATTATATCCAAGTTCTAGAATAACATGTGCTCCCATCCAGACGTCGTCTCTTTCAGGTAAGACCTTGCATTTTCCAACATGACAATGCCAGACCACATACTGCATCAATTACAATGTCATGGCTGCATAGAAGAAGGATCCGGGGAACTGAAATGGCCAGCCTGCAGTCCAGATCTTTCACCCATAGAAAACATTTGGGGCATCATAAGGAGGAAGGTGCGACAAAGAAGACCTAAGACAGTTGAGCAACTGTCATCTATGTTGTATTCTGAATAAAATATTGACATTTTAAACTTCCACATCATTGCATTGTTTTTATTCACAATTGTTGTGTCCCAACTTTTTTGGAATCAGGTTTGTATGTGTCACTTGAATTTCATTTCCTTTGACCAATGATTTTAACATAAAAGGTTTTGCTGCACTATGTTATAATTCTTTATAATGAAAATTTGTGATTTTGGAGTTACACCGAAGGTAATGGTCAGATTTCTTCCATTCTCTAATCATTAGGGTAATAATATTGACTGGGTCATGTTGTTTAAGGGTACTGTTTTGTTGCGGTCTATATCTCAATGAGTGAACTGTTTAATAACCCTTTAGTGTCTATCTGTTGATTGTCCAAACACTGTGACTCCTCAGGAGTTGAGAAGGATAAGGTGGGGGGACAGCCCGCCCTTTGGGTGAAAACCTATGTGACACAAGACAGATGGGCAACAACTTACCACATCCCTTTTTCTTTATAATAAATACTGTTGAATGGCCTGTATTGAGTTAGAGACTCCTCGGACGATTATGTTTGTAAGCGTTTGACACGTCTCTCTTATTTGCAAATAATTAATAAAACTTAAATTGTGCCAAGAGAATTGTGTCTCTGTTTCTTACTCCTTTAAGAGAGTCGATCGATGGAATTGCCATCACAGTTTATAATGCTATTATTATTTTTCCATTTCTTTTGTGGTGGCATGATCGGGACACTGACATGCTAGTTTGATTAGTCCCGACTTGACTTTTTACTGGCTCGGGGCCATCGTTATTGTCGAGCCCTGGTTGTTGTTTTTTTAAAACAGTTTTGTTAATGGGGTTTTATTTATTCAAGGATGATAGACATTTTTGTTTATCAAATGGTCAGAAATAAGAAAATGCATAGATTTCTTTCATAAGGTAACTCATTGCCTTTACTGTACACAGACTAATCATGCATACTGTCGCGTGTAGTCAACCCAAAGGCCCATTCTGAGCCAGGAAAAACCCTGAGAGTAGGCCATATTACATAAGGCATATTGTTAACAGCAGTTATTAGGGCAGCCATAAGTCTATGAAATTACTTTTGAAGATTTTCACCCAATACAATTGTTGGTATTATTGCCGTTACCTAACTTCATATAGTGCATTTTTTGTACAATATGCTTTTAATGACAGCTATTCTGGCAGCCCAGACCCAAGAAATCAACTTTTTAGGGCCACTTACTCAGTATGAACAGGAGAGCCTTGTATGGGCATTGACAAGTGAGGTGAAGTCAGGAGTCATTTCTTCTAAGCAGTGTAAGGTACTGTTGCAAGATGTTCGTCAGTGAGGCTGGATCTGTGCTTGGACTTGTTAGAATCAGGTGACAGTTCTTTGCATTTGGCCGCATGCTTGATCTGGAAGTACCTCTGCAGTTGGTACTCTTTAAAAACTGGGACGTTAGCTTTACATATTAAGCTATTTGCTTTACCGGCGACATCTGCACATACATTTTAAAAAAATTGGGCTTATTTTCACATATCGCTACCCATTAATTGTGTATTGTATGAACGATAACTTACGCGCATGGATTGTGGCGCTGGTCCATAGCTAAGTAGCACAGCATTGCAAACAGCTTGTTTCAACTTAAAATTATTGTAAACAGACAGTATGATACTTGTGTACTTATTACTGCTCCGAGCAGGTTATCTCCATGGTTAACTTGATCTTACCAGACGTAAGTACCGCCCTTCCGCACACAAAAAGGCGGGTACATTTGGAAGGCCCAATCGACATTGCCCCACAGATTGTGAGAGGCTCACTACGCAGGGCTCGGGAGTTAAAAGACTGTAACTCCTTTAGTTTACCCCAATGATGTTTTCTAATACAAATATTGATCCTCATCTGATGGAATTCGGTATCTCTGCCGGCTTTTAGGGCCAGACGTCTCCAAAGCCACTCACCGGAGTAATGCGCTCATGTTGAGCAATGTGTCGTGCTTTGCAATATTTTAGACTATGCGGTGCAGTTCGCCATGTGGTACCTCTCACAAAACTGCTTGATGCATTTGTTTTGTTCCCTGGCCATTTAAGCGTTCTTAAGATCAAGTATGCTTTTTAAGCGATCACAAGTAATTTCTTTCCCTTCCATGCATCTATCTTTTTAGAATGATATCTCTGTATTAAGCCAGAAAAGCATCAAAATAATAGGGAAACCGGACACCGCAAATATACATTTCTCTTTTGTCAATGTTTTTTAGTTAGCGAGTTAGTTTTTAGCTAGCAAGTAGAAAAGAGAAGGGACTTCAAGATGAAGAGAACATCTGCCCTGCCATTAGTAGTCGCCTAATTCCGTCAAAGCCCGCTCCCAGGAAATTAGCATAAAGTTGAACATTTCTCAACTCTCAACTGTCGCTGGGATATTTTGTCTCTGAGAACAGCTTCGTCTGGTGTCGCCGTGATTCACTGGGTCTGGTTGGAAATAAATGAGAGAGCGCCTCTTTGTAGCTTTAGCATGTGGACAGTGTACACGCACCTTTAGAGCGCCCCTGGGAGAACATGAGGGGGATTATGTGAATAGGAAGTAATTTCACAGCATTTATGTTCAGGTATTTGATCATTGAATTCATACAGGTAACCCTACAACCTAAGTGTTCTATAGAGTAGATCTTAAATAATTAACAGTGAATAATGAGTCAAATTTCAGAGATGTAGCCCATGTATAGGCCATAATTGAATTATCTTAATTGTTTTCACATATTTAGAAATACTATTTTTACTTGTCCTTACATCTCAATCATACTACAAATAAAAGAAGAGCCTGTAAGCCAAAATAGAGAACATAGGACAATAACTTTGCTCTCAAGAATTTACTGTCGGCAATACGCTGCCAACATGCCTCACTTGATTTGTTAGCCGCCACTGTGTTATATTTAGCCGTTAACCTTTCTTTAGACTCCTCATATCCTTTCTATACGAACGTGCATACTTCCAATAAAGAAGACAGAGCATGAGCCATTGTGCAAAAACTCAGCTTGCGTTGCTGAATGCGGCCCTATTAGACGAACGCACACAAACTCAGTAAGTTAACCGAGTCAACTAACATACATCTTAATCCCTGTCGTAGGTCTGTTTAAGGGTTTCCGGGGGTGATTGGCTGCATAGATGGCACTCACACTCCTCTGTTCTCAATGGTGCACCTGTAGAAGTTGGTGAGAATTTTTACAGACATGCCAAACACCTTGAGTCTCCTCAGGAAGTATAGTTGCTTTTGGGCAGTTTTCACTGCAGAGTTTGCTTGCCTGGACCAAGCAGGTGCAACCCAACAGGCACAAAAAGTTCTTGACAGCAACTGAAGATTAAATAAAAAAATATACAGGAAAAGTTGAATATCAGTACAAGCAATTGTGATGCTGTTTAGCCTCCCATACCTAACACCTTTCATTGGCTACATTCAACAAATATTTAGTAGTAAGTGAAATGTTCAAATACAATTCTCGAAAAAAGTAGTTCTCGAAAAAACTCTTTGTTGGCCCATCTGCACTAATAATGTGGAAATACTTACATAATCTCATTAATTTACTGTGATAGGAGTATGAGTGCCACCTATGCAGCCAATCATCCCTGGAAACCCTAAAATATTAACTGATTTATGCTTCAAGTCTCAAAGCTTCATACTAAATAAACTGATTACTGCTTACTGATACCTGAAATTTTGTGGACTTCTTTTTTGATGAGGTTTGTGGTTCTGTTTCATAGGAACTGTACAGAAAACGTTTCAGTGCAAGAGTCACATCTCTAACAGCCCCACAGAGACGGTTGCCTTTGACAAATGCTCAGTCACCGATGTTATACAGAAATCTGCAACAAGAATTTGTTCCGAACTGAGAGCATGTCCACCATGTATTATAAGAACGATACGAGGACTGAGAATATTTTTCAGATAAATTAATTTTGATTTTTCTAATTCTCCAACAGATAACCATTAGGGAATGATAAAATATCCAACCAACTACACCGAAACTCTTCGGCATAAACAAGCATTAATTTAAACCGGCCAGTTTGTCTTGTTTATGCTGTTTATGCTGTAGTGTACGCGGGATGGGGATTTGTTTTCCCCCTTACCGAGGTTTGGAGATGAGAGCCTGATGATTACAGGTCTAACGTATTTGTGTAGTGACTTAACATTAACATATTTGGTTACTTACCAAACTAAAGATGTTGTTATAGTTAGTGTGTGATGAACAACCTTGTCGTTCCTCAAGCTATAGCCAGCTATTTCTCCCAAACAATATGAACACCACATTTAAGAGACCGCGAAAATAAGTGGTCACGCGCAGCCCCTGTAGCCAACTAGCCAAAATACCTGTTAAGCTAACATTAGCTTTTAACGTTACCTCTACTCACCTGTTTTAGGTCAACGTGTGAGGATGAATCTGTCAGGGATAACTGGTGCCTGTTGGTTAATAACGAAAAAAGCCATAATAATAATGTATTTTCTATTTTCAGCAGTTTCAAAAAATGTGCTGTATTGTAACTAGCTATAATGTATGTCACCCACTTCTCTGAGATAGATTGAGAGCAGCTATACGTCACTTTCCTCCCGTCCGAGGGACCACGCCCCCTTTAGAGGGAACGCCAGCGCTGTAAAAGTATAGAAGAAAACAACGCAAAGTTGTAAATATTACTGGTACCATGCCTAAAAGCTGCAGCGTTGCATTTTGCGCGTCGAGTAAGAGAAAAAAATATGCTTCCCAAAAAAAGCAAAGGACAGCAAAAGAATAGATTTGTGGCTTCATGCCAGCCGCAGAGAGGATGAAAATGGTCAATATGGGACCCGTCCAGTCAACACGTTTATGTCTGAGGCAAACACTTCATGTCTGAGGCAAGCACGGTTTAGTTAATGATGCTAGAGTTAACAGTTATAATGTTAAAAGTCAAATAATTTAATGTTGATGCTGCATTGAAAAGGCAGTACATAGAACAAATTCTAAAATTGCACTTCTCTGAAGTGATTTCATGTCATAATAATAGTAATAATAATCCCAATTCAAAGTGTGTCTATATGCTGCATTAATGCCATGATAAGAAAATTATAGGGAACAGAATCTTCAAAAATGTATTTAAGCAACAGATGTAATTGTTCATTGCAAATTATTGTAGCAATACACATAATTTATTTGTGAGATATGATTAATTGTATAGTCCATTATTTGGTGTGACACATCGATAAGCATTACATTCATGCATGTGAACTGTATCTGACAGAGGTGAGGATAGAATGTTGTAGCCTGCCTTATAGTTGCAGGGTGCTAGCTTTTTGGCTTGCTAAACATGTTAGCGATTTAATTAGTTTAGAATTACGTCACATCGGACAGACTACCAAAATAGCAAAATAAAGTGGCATATGTCATAAATAAATTACCTGGAGATTCAATAAGATAGTTGTATATATCAGGATATGACATCTCCAGCCACTGGGTTGAATCTTTCATCCACTTTGATGGAGGCAGACTTAATGGACACTCAACTCCTATTTCTTGTGTTTTCTCTATATAACATAAAATTATTGTTTGCCTGACTGGCCATAGTGTTTGTGCTCCTAATTGCTAAAAAGCAATATAGTTTTCTTATTCTGTAAGATTTATTGGCAAAGACGTCAGATTATGTATTCACCGCCAGTCAAATAAAATTGTGTTTTCCCCAAAAAATCGGCAGCAGCATGACGAGAAGGCAAAGTACCCGGATGGGTTGCTCTCATCTATGACAGATGAGAAAAGCGCAGAATAGTGTGGCCTACTTTCTCTATCACACTCACACGTGGATAATGAAGGACGTTATTCCAAATAATTAATGACAAACACAGTTTGTGGGTTGGATGTGTGTATTTACCTGTCTGAATTTATCACCATTATCATTTCTGCCAGTTCTTCAGAAAGAAAATAATGGCATTAATTCACCATTGATATGGAGATCAACAATCACACGAGAACTATTAAATAAAATTAGGCATAGTTAATTGTTTTTGTAAAAAGATTATAAAGCAGATACAGTGGGAGAACAAGTATTTGACACACTGCCGATTTTGCAGGTTTTCCCACTTACAAAGCATGTAGAAGTCTGTAATTTTTATCATATGTAAATGACGGAATCTTCAACTGTGAGTGATGGAATCTTAAACAAAAATCCAGAAAATCACATTGTATGATTTTTAAGTAAATAATTAGCTTTTTATTGCATGACATAAGTATTTGATACATCAGAAAAGCAGAACTTAATATTTGGTACAGAAACCTTGGTTTGCAGTTACAGATATCCTATGTTTCCTGTAGTTCTTGACCAGGTTTGCACACACTGCAGCAGGGATTTTGACCCACTCCTCCAGATCCTTCAGGTTTCGGTGCTGTCGCTGGGCAATACGGATTTTCAGCTCCCTCCAAAGATTTTCTATTGGGCAGGTCTGGAGACTGGCTAGGCCACACCAGGACCTTGAGATGCTTCTTACGGAGCCACTCCTAAGTTGCCCTGGCTTTGTGGAAGACCCAGCCACGACCCATCTTCAATGCTCTTACTGAGGGAAGGAGGTTGTTGGCCAAGATCTCGCGATACATGGCCCCATCCATCCTCCCCTCAATACAGTGCAGTCATCCTGTCCCGTTTGCAGAAAAGCATCCCCAAAGAATGATGTTTCCACCTCCATGCTTCACGGTTGGCATGGTGTTCTTAGGGTTGTATTCATCCTTCTTCCTCCAAACACGGCGAGTGGAGTTTAGACCAAAAAGGTCTATTTCTGTCTTATCAGACCACATTACCTTCTCCCATTCCTCCTCTGGATCATCCAGATGGTCATTGTCAAACTTCAGACGGGCCTGGACATGCGCTGGTTTGAGCAGGTGGACCTTGCGTGCGCTGCAGGATTTTAATCCATGACGGCGTAGTGTGTTACTAATGGTTTTCTTTGAGACTGTGGTCCCAGCTCTCTTCAGGTCATTGACCAGGTCCTGCCGTGTAGTTCTGGGCTGATCCCTCACTTTCCTCATGATCATTGATGCCCCACGAGGTGAGATCTTGCATGGAGCCCCAGACCGAGGGAGACTGACCGTCATCTTGAACTTCTTCCATTTTCTAATAATTGCGCCAACAGTTGTTGCCTTCTCACCAAGCTGCTTGCCTATTGTCCTGTAGCCCATCCAAGCCTTGTGCAGGTCTACAATTCTATCCCTGATGTCCTTACACAGCTCTCTGGTCTTGGCCATTGTGAAGAGGTTGGAGTCTGTTTGATTGAGTGTGTGAACAGGTGTCTTTTATACAGGTAACGAGTTCAAACAGGTGCAGTTAATACAGGTAATGAGGGGAGAACAGGAGGGCTTCTTTAAAAAAAACTAACAGGTCTGTGAAAGCCTGAATTCTTACTGGTTGGTAGGTGATCAAATACTTATGTCATGCAATAAAATGCAAATTCATTATTATGATTTTCTGGATTTTTGATTTTAGATTCCATCTCTCACAGTTGAGGTGTACCTATGATAAAAATTACAGACCTGCAAAATCGGCAGTGTATCAAATACGAGTTCACCCGCTTTTCATCCGAAGTTGCATTTCCTAGAGGAGGATAGATATGCAGCTGTCTCTAAGGATGTCGAGTCATAGGCACTGGCATGGCGTGGTAATGCCGGGCGGGGGTGTAAGCTTTTGTAAAGCCCCCCGACTAATTCTTTTTGCGGTATATATGCTTTGTATGACGTTCTGGCGATCCCGCCATACATTAACAGCATAGCTGACATTGCATTGCGATCGTCCCACTGAAACACATTATAAAAGTGAAAATACAAACAATAACTAATCAACTCGTCACCGAACACGGGCCCTATGACCCCCATTGCTACGCCAGTGGCCATTAAGTTTTACTTGCACATTACACAATAGCTCTAAACTTTCCCTGCTTCCATCTCACCCCACTCCTCCCTGTCATCATTTTCTGTCCCTTTCTCCATCCAACTCCCTCATCCCTTGCTCTCCATCCATGCATACCTATCTCCTTCTCCCTCTCCATTCTGCCAGTTCGCCCCTGAAGTGACTAGAAAATAAAAGACAACACTGGAATTTTAGAGGAAATGAATGAATAGCATAGAATTATGTAAATCGTATTTGATTTCAGGCTCTCTGACTCAGAATCCTCAGTCATATCCTAATTTACACTCTATTCTCTGTGTAGTGCACTACCTTTAATCAGGCCCCAATAGGGCAAAATACTGTACACACCCAAACACGCACTAACAGGATCAAAGGCAGCCATTTATGCGTGAAATCTAATAAATGCATTTCTGTTAGTTTCTCCAAAATTTTCTCTCCGCCTTCATAATGATCAGTTAGCTTATACCTATGAGGAGGCTAAGTGCTGTGTATGTTTGGTAAGAGGCTTAGATGAAGGCTAGGTAGTGTGAAATGAGAACTGACACACACAGATACCATACAGGCTGACAAACACACTGATGCATCACTTCGTCAGTGTGACAGGGATTGACGAGAGCACATATGTTAGTTGGAGATAAGAGCAGTGTGTGTGTTTGAATGTGTGTGTATTAAGAAAACACCCTCTTTTATTTGATCCTAACATAATGACTCACTGAAAAATCATTCTCAGCGTAAGCCTGATTGTGTATGCTCTGTGTGCATGTACTGTATGTCTGGTTGTGTATGTGTCTGAATGTGTGTACAGGTTTCTACATGGGTGCTGATTAAGGTGGCTGAGTGTAGTTTAAGGGCAAATCTTACTGTAAAATAATTTAGGTGAGATTTACATTTCTCACTTCAAAAGTATGGCAAAACAACAGTCAAGCATTTTAAAGTTAAACAAGCTGTTATAATATGAAACTATAAAATGATGTACTGTTAACCTTTATGTCGATATATTTTTAAGACCTTCCATTAAATTATACCTGAATGGTGCATATGTAAATTCTGGTAACAAAACTAATGGTAAACTCTCCCCCATTTCATTAGGTCAACTATTCCTTACATATCTGACATGTAAGGAAAATTACATGCCTTAGGATATAATATTGTAATCCAGAACTAAAATCTCACATAATTGATTGCTCAATTAGGTGCTACTCCATATGGAATTATAATGAAGAGCACCATGCTCTCTCTTTCAAAATGAACATACATTTGTTTTTTTCAATATAGCAACACATTAATTGGTTACACATCCTTTAGTTATTGTAGGCTACCTGGTGCCTTAATCAATCAAGAGAAGAATGGTAAGAGATGGTAGGACTATGGGTTGTTAGAATGGGGTTCAGATGGGGTTACAGTCAAAGACGTACTTTTTTATTTAAAAAAATTGCAATGCCCAAACTCAAGAGTTTGATGACAAGGCTAATGTTAATTATCCCTAACCTTATTAGCTAGATCTATAGACGCATATTTAATAAGATTTAAAAAATATTAAAAGAAATATTAAAATAAATGTATTTAATGTTATACTTACAACCATAAGCATTGCATGGAACAAACGACGCAGATATGCCAGAGGCTTGATAACTAGATTTCTCAATTTCACCTCAAACCCAACAGGTACCTGACGGGCCGACCCTGTTTTCTAATGAATTTAATCGGCCCGGCTGCAGAATTGTAAGAAAAAGCTCTGCACTTTAAAAACGGATGATGGATTTAAACTCTGGTTTACATGGTGAGGAGAGCAAGCAACTGCGCACAAGTCTAACAAACACACACCTTGTGTTTCTTCAAGGTTTATTACATCTTAGTTTTTTTATTCATTATTCTCCCATCGCATGTCTTTGCCTCATCCCTGCACTGTTACAAATATACAAGTATTTTCATATGTTTAACACTTTTTTTGTTTACTAACCAGAAGGGGCACCACAAGTCCAAAAGTGGTGGGGCAATATTTGGGGCATCGGGGCATTTCACAGGGACCAGACCATTTTTTTTAAACGTGTGTCCTATTTATATGCTTAGTTGACAAAAGATAATTGTAATCATTCACATACATTTGAGCAACTCAGTAGACAATTATCCAGGTGGACAAGGAATGTAACAATTATAGATAAGTACAAAATGTTGTATATCCAATTATTAAATTGATCAACAGCTGACTTCAAAAAGGTGTCTGTAAAATGATATTAGCATTCCATACATCAGATTATATTGAATCACGTCACTATATATTACACTCTTCTCACTAACTCTTTCCTACTCTATCGCTAGGTGGCTGTCTGCGAAAGACAGTTTTGTTGGCGCTAGAATTCATTAGCTACTTATCCTAGCAAGCAAGCAAGTTTATTTATATAGCACAATTCATACATCGAAGCAATTCAATGTGCTTTACAAAGAAAAAGAAAAAATATAAAAATACAATAACATACTCAAATGACAACATCAAAACAACATCATAATAATAAAAAACAGAATATAAAATATAAAAACGGGACAGAAACATCTATAAGGAAGCTATTAGACTAAACAATGTGTTTAAGTTTAAGTGCTCAATCATAGGCATGTGAAAAGAGGTGTTTTTAACTTGGATTACTTGGATACTTTTGGGGCACGATGAAGATCTTCTGGTAGTTTATTCCAGTTGTGTACAGCATAAGTGCTAAACGCAGGTTCTCCATGTTAAGTTTGGACTCTGGGCTCTACTAGCTGATCTGTATTCATGGATCTAAGAGCCCTGCTCGGTTTTTATTCTTAAAACAAATCAGAAATGGGTCCTAAACCATACAGAGACTGGAAGCCAATGCAAAGATTTAAGAACCGGAGTGATCTGCTCTGTTCTTCTGGTCCTGATTAACATTCTAGCAGCATCATTCTGAATGAGCTGCAGCTGTTTTACAGTCCTTTTGGGGAGTCCAGTTAAGAGGCCATTACAGTAGTCAACCCTACTAGAGATAAAAGCATGGATGAGCTTCTCTTGGTCTTTTTGGGACACCAAGCCTTTGATTCTGGCTATATTTTAAGATGATAGAATGCTGTTTTGGTGACCGCTTTGATATGACTGTTAAATGTGAGGTCTGAGTCTATTAGAACACCAAGAATACGCCCTTGATCCCTGGTTTTAAGGGCCAGAGAATCCATCTCTTTACTAGTACTTTTTTTTTTTGCCAAACACAATGATCTCAATTTTATCTTGGTTTAATTGTAGACAATTTTGGTTCATCCAGGTATTTATGTGCTCTATCCTAGTGCATTAGTCATCATCCCTCTGTTATGGTTGGACAAAATTATTTACATTTTCAGTGTAGACGACTGGAATCTTTAGCTAGCTAGGTTTTGAAAGTTTTACAAATGTCAAAGTTAATAATGTAAGTTAAGGCTACTATATGAACAATAGCAGTTTTGTCAGTTATGGTTAGGATCATTCTATTGTGATGGGGACAAGTGAAGGGAGATTGACATACCTTGTTTTTTTACTAATAAAATGTCACCAGACTTTGCGTTTTCACCTGACAAGGAATTAGGCGATAGGGGAGCGTGAACAAAAAGAGTAGCTAGTTACCATCTGCAATTAATCGATTCAAACGATTACCTGCGTTTACTAAGAAATAATTTTTTGAGAGGCATGGTCGACCCTCTGCCTCTGGGGCCGAGTTGGGTATCACTGTGACTGACAGGTATTCACCTGTTGCAGTCAGCGTTTGAGGTAGTGCGTTATATTCAACAGAGTAAACGGGTTGAAATGTGTTTTATCAACTTGTTCAATTGCAAGAAATTCACGTTAATTTTTTTCGTTGCAAACGTTTTTTTTTACATTCATAATATTAGATACATTTATTGCCCTCGATACGCCGCAGCATTGAAAGTGGTGGGGCGGTGCCACACCACTTTGAAAAGTAATGGGGCAAATGCCGGCTCGCCACACATTTGCCAGCGGTTCCGTTACTAAATGTTACTACATATGGAATCATATGGAATATGGGATTCCGAGTTACAACATATGGAATCATGTGTTATTTCATAGTTTTGATGTATTCACTATTATTCTACATTGTTGAAAATGTAAAAAGAAATACCCTTCAATTAGTAGGTGTGTCCAGACTTTTGACTGGTACTGTCTAGATATTGACCTTGATGTTGTATTATATTTTAGTTCAAAACTGTGCAGCGCAGTGAGCAATGAACAGACATTCCAAATCATGGAAAAATCAAGTGTACTAGTTTAAGATTAGAAAGAAAACCTACAGAAAGGCAGCTGTCCAAGATCAGGTTAACCTGGCCTACATGTTCAACACCGTATTTGCTATTTACACTATTAACATAATACAATTAAGGGCCCAGAGTAGTCAGTGCATCGCAGTAAAACTGTCATTTCAGTCACGTGTTTGAATCCTGGTTGCGGCAACTCGACTGTGCCAGGGGATTCCATAAAGGGCTGCTCAACACCACCTGGGGTGGAGATTGGCACATTAACTACAGAAAGAGAGAGACGGCATAAAAGATGGAGAGAGAAAGGGTTAGGGTTTCTAGAATGGGAGGGGTTGTACAATGTGCCAGCTGAAGGAAGGACAGTACCTGTTGACCCAACGTTGACTACTACGAATCCCTGATGTAGCAAATTTGTAAACAGAACAAAGTGCTTTAATAACAAAAGATTTTTTAAACCTGAATGGTGAACCCACGTAAAACTAGAATAATAATTCTAACTAGAGTAATAATTTAATCCTTATTGCCATTTCATTAAAGTGTGGAGGGGTGCCTCTGTAAACTGATTTGTTTCCAGGTTGAGTCAAAACCAACTGTTTCGGGAGTTTCAGTGTGTGATGCACAACTGGCTCAGCACGTTCTGGCCTAGGGGACCGTGGGGCCAGCAGGGCATTCTTTGACTCATAGTGCTCTAGCAACTCCTTGAGGCAGGCCAGACACTTGCATACTTACTAAGGTTGGCAGCCAATACACTGTTTTTTTCTGACACACTGGGTTGGCTGGCAGACTGACTAAGTAAGCAGTGTGATATAAAAGTAATCAGGTTGGGCATTATATGTTTACCAAACTTATTTGGGAGTTCTCTTTAACAATGTAAGATTGTTTTAAAGACATGTGGCAATATATAGCCCTTATTTCTTAAATGTTACTAGTTACTCAGCTATGCAAAAAGACAAAGAAATATTCTGAACATGCTTAGAAGGATTTCCACAAGCTATTTACGCATTCAATCAGGCTTATCTATGATATCAGAATCCAACATAGATTAAAGTTGTCAAAAAGCATAGGTGCAGAAAACATTTTGCTTGTAGTGGTTTTAGGAAATAATTGGTCATCAAATCAAAGAAATTAGATTCTTACAATAGTGCAAAAGTCAAAATATCCCATTTGTTGTTTTCTCCCATCCACAACGAATAGTCTGAGTCTTAAATGACAACCTATTCCCTTTAGTGTATTATTTAAATTTGTTTCACTTTAATGTGCAAATATTGTGCACTATAGTGGGGAATAGAGTACATGCTTTGGATGTTGGCTTGGTCAAGAACACGTCTTATTCCGTTAATACTCTTTATACTTTGAAACAAACAACAAACCCCGTTAACAAAAGAATCATTCTCTACCCCTTCTGTCTCACATGGATTAGACAAACCGGTGTTTTTGTATACACACAGGCAAAAACACTTTTACTGTAACTATGCTTTCGATGGCTCCTTCTCCAGCACATTAGTTCCATCTTAAGAGGGACCTGTACCCTTTGTCTTAATAAAAAAAAAGATCTATGTATATCCGGCATAATGTATTCACATACAAACACATACGTGCACACACTGATTTACACTGACTTACAAAGCCTTTTACCCCTACCCTAAATCAAATGCCGAAACCTAAACCTAACTGCTGACTTTCCAAGCCTAAATCTAAAACGAACCCCAATTTTAACCGGATCCTCTGACCCCTAAGTATAAAACAACCTTTGCATTTTGGGGTCCACCAAAATGTTCCCACATGGTCTAATTTTCTGATTTTTAAAACCAACACACACACATACATACATTACAGAGGTGGCATATGGGGTGCAGGTATCCACGATGCAGTGCATAATTACCTAGTTGTAAACATTAATTTCCCTCTGTATATAACTAGATACAACTCTATCATTATATTTTAGTGTGTGTTTGTGTGAGAAACCAGCTTTGTGGATGTTCCCTCTCTGGTGGCAGTGTCATCGAAAAATATATACTGTATGCGCAAACACAGTGAGCTACAATGAGATTAAGAAAGATTAAATAGAATATCATTATAATTAAAGAGCCCAGGAAGTAATAATTACAAATGAGTCAACCAACCTTTCTGTTGGGCCCCTCCTGTACCATTCACTATGAAAGGAGATACGTTTGGCGTGTAGTCCATTAGAATTTGGACTGTGACACAAGATTTTAAGTTTTGGCTCTGTAGTTTATCTGATTCATGAAGCTGGTGTACAGTGTCATTTATGACAGGTGATTGAATATTCAATATGACTGGGCTGGACATCTGTTATGACATTCATTTATTTATTGCGGCATTTGATAGTCTGTTGTTCATGATGTTACAGATACAATAGTCGGTCTTACAAACTCGAGCTCATCTCACTCAATCTCAAAGAAACTTGCGGTGATCCTCTACTTTTAGACATCCCAAACAGACAGAGCCACAGGCAAATTTGTGGCGAGCTGTCATTTGCCCGAGTACTTTTCAAAGTGGTGTGGCGCTGCCCCACCACTTTCAACGCAGAGGAGTATCGAGGCAATGTTTCTAATATTAAAAATGTTAAAAAAACATTTCGCAACGGAAAAAATAAACGTGAATTTCTAGCTATTGAACAAGTTGATAAAACATTTCTCCAAATATCAGCCCGTTTACTCTGTTGAATACAGGTGCTGGTCATATAATTAGAATATCATCAAAAAGTTTATTTATTTCAGTAATTCCATTCAAAAAGTGAAACTTGGATAATGTATACATTCGTTCCACACAGACTGATATATTTCAAGTGTTTTTTCTTTTAATTTTGATGATTATAACTGATAAAAGAAATAAACATTTGAAATATATCAGTCAGTGTGCAATGAATGAATATAATATACAAGTTTCACTTGGAATGGAATTACTGAAATAAATCAACTTTTTGATGATATTCTAATTATATGACCAGCACCTGTATAACGCACTACCTCAAACGCTGACTGCAACAGGTGAATGCACCTGTCAGTCACAGTGATCTCCTAGCTACACCCAACTCAACCCCAGAGGCAGAGGGTCAACCATGCCTCTCAAGAAATAATTTCTTAGTAACGCAGGTAATCGTTAATCGATTAATTGCAGAGGGTTACTAGCTACTTCTTTTGTTCACGTTACCCTTTCGTCTGCCTCCTTGTCAGGTGAAAACGTGAAGTCTGATGACATTTTATTAGTAAAAAAAAAAGGTATGTCAAACTCTCTTCACTTGTCCCCATCACAATAGAATAATCATATCCATAACTGACAAAACTGCTATTGTTACATATAGTAGCCTTACATTACATTATTAACTAGCTAGCTAAGTATTATTTTAAGCTCACTGATTACTGTACATGTTTGCCAGGGGAAAAAGACGAGTACAGATGAAACGATCTGCTGCTGCTACCCAAGGCAAAGGCAATAATAACACTAATTAAATCAGTTTGTTAAATTGAGACTGGTGACGTGGGGTTGTTACTTTGACATTTGTAAAACTTTCAAAACCTAGCTAGCTAAAGATTCCAGTCGTCTACACTGAAAATGTAAATAATTTTGTCCAACCATAACAGAGGCATGATGACTAATGCACTAGGATAGAGCACATAAATACCTGGATGAACCAAAATTGTCTACAATTAAACCAAGATAAAACTGAGATCATTGTGTTTGGCAACAAAAAAAAAAGAACAAGTATTAGTAAAGAGATGGATTCTCTGGCCCGTAAAACCAGGGATCAAGGGCGTAATCTTGGTGTTCTAATAGACTCAGACCTCACATTTAACAGTCATATCAAAGCGGTCACCAAAACAGCATTCTATCATTTTAAAAATATAGCGAGAATCAAAGGCTTGGTGTCCCAAAAAGACCAAGAGAAGCTCATCCATGCTTTTATCTCTAGTAGGGTTGACTACTGTAATGGCCTCTTAACTGGACTCCCCAAAAGGACTGTAAAACAGCTGCAGCTCATTCAGAATGATGCTGCTAGAATGTTAATCAGGACCAGAAGAACAGAGCAGATCACTCCGGTTCTTAAATCTTTGCATTGGCTTCCAGTCTCTGTATGGTTTAGGACCCATTTCTGATTTGTTTTAAGAATAAAAACCGAGCAGGGCTCTTAGATCCATGAATACAGATCAGCTAGTAGAGCCCAGAGTCCAAACTTAACATGGAGAACCTGCGTTTAGCACTTATGCTGTACACAACTGGAATAAACTACCAGAAGATCTTCATCGTGCCCCAAAAGTATCCGTTTTTAAATCCAAGTTAAAAACACCTCTTTTCACATGCCTATGATTGAGCACTTAAACTTAAACACATTGTTTAGTCTAATAGCTTCCTTATAGATGTTTCTGTCCCGTTTTTATATTTTATATTCTGTTTTTTATTATTATGATGTTGTTTTGATGTTGTCATTTGAGTATGTTATTGTATTTTTATATTTTTTCTTTTTCTTTGTAAAGCACATTGAATTGCTTCGATGTATGAATTGTGCTATGTAAATAAACTTGCTTGCTTGCTAGGATAAGTAGCTAATGAATTCTAGCGCCAACAAAACTGTCTTTCGCAGACAGCCACCTAGCGATAGAGTAGGAAAGAGTTAGTGTGAAGAGTGTAATATATAGTGACGTGATTCAATATAATCTGATGTATGGAATGCTAATATCATTTTACAGACACCTTTTTGAAGTCAGCTGTTGATCAATTTAATAATTGGATATACAACATTTTGTACTTATCTATAATTGTTACACTCCTTGTCCACCTGGATAATTGTCTACTGAGTTGCTCAAATGTATGTGAATGATTACAATTATCTTTTGTCAACTAAGCATATAAATAGGACACATGTTTAAAAAAAATTGGTCTGGTCCCTGTGAAATGCCCCGATGTGGTGCCACCTCTGCAACCAGAATACACATCCCAGGACTGTAAGCTCATTGGCTAATTACTGTCATGCTTTGAATGAACTTGAATTCCTGTGTACGGATATTATTTTATCTTAACATAACAAGCATACATTCATACACTTCAACACACATTACAAGTCATGGAGGTCAAAGCAGCAAAAAGCATTGAAAAAGAAACACCAGTGAAATCCACCAACATAGCTTTTCAGCACGTTGCCAAAGGCTCCACCTGAATGATGAAGATGTGACCACAGTGTCAGTCCCAAAGAAATCAACTACACCATTTTGAAGATGGGCACGTTGCTGGTTACATTTTCAACCCTTTAAAACCTGAGCTCACAGTTCATGTATTGCCTTAAGGTGAAGTGTTTTTGCGGTGTAAACCAGGTGAAGTAATGTGTTATCTGTATTTGAATGAATTTAATATGCAATTGTTTCCTACCCTATCAGATAAGACCTAGAGTTCATGTTACGTCCCTGATTGACAGCTCATCACAAGCCAAAGTTGTGATGAGCATTCCCGAGTGTTTTCAGGGTGAGCCAGCTCTTGTAACTCTGTTCACCTGAAAGAACTTATTTGGCTCCTGAAAAAAATCAATAATAAATAGCAATCTCATGCTAAGACAACCAGCAGAGCAGCACGTTGAATGACCCCTCATATACACAGAAATGGTGAAATCGCTTGCCTTTCCGCTAGTGATGACAACAGGAGGCAGCTGAAACCATTCTGCCACTCCACTCCCGTCAACGAGTGGGTCCTGCACCTCCTCAGAAGCGGCTTCTGTTGCTGCCGCCTCATCTGGAGGGGGATCTGAGTTATTGGAGAGACCTCAGAACGGTCTCTCAGTGAGTTCCCTTGGGGAGAGTGACATTGTTCGTGCAGGTTTTCACGGACGTGCCCCTGCTATGTTGGTGAGGTGTTTGCCAAGGACAAGAGGTACAAGCCTCAGAGCCCTCGCCACATCAATCTGCTAGTGCTCACCCACTTCATAGAGCTGATAAGAGCACGAGACGTTCTGATTCGCTCAAAGAATCAGGCTACGGTCTCCTACATGAATTGTTGGTCTCCTACTCCTGCTCTCCACCTTTCGGCTGCGCACCTTTGGCGCTGGGCCCACAGGCACTTTCACTCTCTGTCAGCTGTACAAATTCCGGGCTGGCTGAATTTGGAGGCGGATCTGATGTCACGGGAAGCACTCAGAGACGACGAGTGGCGCCTTCATTCCCGAAATTGTCTCCCTCATCTGGGAGAGATTTGCAAAGCCCAGGTGGACCTCTCCACATCAAGGCTGAGCCAACAGGATCATCCTCCTATGGGGATTGACGTGTTTGCGTACCAACCTTGGCCTCAGGGGCTCCTTTACGCATTCCCACTGCAACAATTCATTGCTCGTTTGCTGGCTCAAATCAAACTGAATCGGCTTCGTTTGAAGCCCTGCAGCCATCTGGTACCCAGAAATGATTCAGCTGTTAGAGGATAGCCCATGGGCAATCCCTCACAGATGTGAGGCCCTGTCCCAAGCGAAGGGTGCAATCGTGTGTCCCCCATCCCTGCTAGGGGCCCTCATGGTCTGGCCCCTGAACGGAACAGGCTGATGAGACGGGGTCTGTCTACTGCGGTGGTATGCACTATACAGGATTCTAAGGCTGCGTCCTCTTCCAAAGTGTACTCCATGCCTTGGGACATGTTTGTGACTTGGTGCAATCGGGCATCTTTGGACCCTCTCTGCTGCCCTGTTGAGCAGATTCTGTATTTTTTACAGTATCTTTTTGATATGCAGAGATCGCCTCAGTGATTTCAGCTTGTCACAAGGCTATCACTGATTTCAGCCAACACTGTTTTCACCCATTCCTTACTTCGAAGTTTCCTTTTGGGTACACGCCAGACTTGGCGCTCCCCAATGGGATCTCTCCAGGGTGCGCAGAGCACTCTGTGAGCCTCCCTTTCAACCCCTGGTTCAGAGCTCCCTGAAACTCCTCTTTGTCTCTGCTAAACTTGTGTGACTTGTGTGCGCAATCTGTGCGTCCTGGCTGCCTGTCCATTAGGTGAGACCTGAGCAGTGCCACGCTAGGCCCTAATCCGTCATTCGTGCCCAAGGTCATTACGCGCTTTTATCAATCCAGGGTGGTCGAGCTGAGGAGGGAAAGAGACTGCACCGTCTCTGCCCCATTCGCGCCCTGGCGCAGTACGTGGAGCGTACTAGGAGTATCAGATCGACACCTCAGTTGTTTGTTTGCTATACTGTTCCCCGGCTGGGAAAATCACTTTCTAAGCAAGGTCTGTCTCACTGGCTTTGCGACTGTGTTGCATCAGCCTACGAGTCGACTGGATCAGTGGCTCCAGAGGCTCTCCAAGTTCACTTTACATGTGGGATTGCCGCCTCATCTGCCCTCTTTCAAAGAGTTAGAGTGGACAATATTTGTGCCGTGGCGTCGTGGTCGTCGCCTTCGGCCTTTATCCGTTTCTATCTATTGGATGTTTCCTCTACGTCTCTGACTCACTCGGTTCTAAGGGCCACCGTCAGGGATCAGGGATTTACTTCTGTAAGAGTTCCTGCAATGGTTTTATTGCTTTGGGTTTTCTTCGCCATCAGCACCTTTTTTGTCTGTGTGGCACTTGTGTTACTGTATAACCTTGTTGGCTCAGCGGTATTGGTCATGCCTCTCAATTCCGTGACCTGGGTTTGCCTCCCATTGGGATTCTCCTCAGATTTTTTATTTGCCTATACATGTTGGCTATTGGCGTGTTGTTTTTTGCCTTATCTCCCTGTGGTCTGGCGGGATCGCTCCCATTTCCTCCCTTAAGAGCTGAGCCAAATATTGTTGGGATTACTGGTTTTACATCACACACCCGCACCATTTGACACGCTGGCATGTGGTTTTCTTGTGGTCTGGTGGGATTGTTCCTGCCTCTCAACTATATGACCTGGGTTCTATTCTCTGTTGAGCTGTTGTTTTGGCCTTTCCTTTACAGGCTTGTGAGGGTTCACAATGCCTGTAGAGTAGAGACTGTCTCTTATATGTGTTTTTTACATGTTCTTTGTAATTTCACTCTGCTTCTTCCTCCCAGTGGCAGCCTTGAGGTGAGTGTTGTGTTTCTAGGGTTGGGGGATATTCTTATTAGACTAGGCCCTGCAGGTCATGTTGGATTCTTTTTGGGTCTAACAGGATCCAATACTGTTAATGTTACAATGTCAATCATTCCTGCCTAGCAGTGCCCATGAGGATGTTTTAATTCATTAACCCCCTGAAATGTTTAATTTATTAATATGTCAATCAACAGTTTAAAATTATTACCTATTAAAGAAGAGCCAGTTATCCATAAACACCTGTCACAGAAGCCCAAACGTCTGCGGCCCCCTCTCCCATTTCCACTGCTCCTCTTGCTCAGTTATTAAAACATTTGTCTAATGTTTATACAGCTCCAGAAAAACCACAGACTGCACTGTGCGTTCTACCGTGATGTGAACAGGTCCACTTCCTCTCTCCTGAATCAAACCCAAAATAATTTGGTGACGTGTGGGTGCAGAGACTATTTGTCCGCCCGAGGACCCCCTTGTGACATGAGATTGGCTCCCACATTGAGGAGACCTGGAATGTGAGACACAGTGAGTGACCACAGATATGTTCCACCAGCAGGTGAAGTGCAGGAGACCTGCCTTGGCGATTGATTTAAGCAACGGCTGGACGAATGTAAATACGTCTTATCAAATTGTACAATGGGGATTAACGCGAGAATGTTGTCTACAAAATGATAGAATTGTTTAACAGGCAATGATGCTTACGAACTGTGGTGTTTGTGAGTTAGTGAATACCTGTCTATGTGTGTGGGGACTCGTGACTTCCGGGTAATGAAGCATGAAATTCATTCTACCATACCATCTTCTTCCGCTTATCCGGGGCCGGGTCGCGGGGGCAGCAGTCTAAGCAGGGATGCCCAGACTTCCCTCTCCCCAGACACTTCCTCCAGCTCTTCCGGGGGGACACCGAGGCGTTCCCAGGCCAGCCGGGAGACATAGTCCCTCCAGCGTGTCCTAGGTCTTCCCCGGGGTCTCGTCCCGGTGGGACGGGATGTTGTGGGGCTGTCTTGGTTGACACGCCTGTGCAACATCGCGTGGCGGTCGGGGACAGTGCCTCTGGGATGGCAGACCGGGGTGGTGGTCCCTCTTTTTAAGAAGGGGGACCGGAGGGTGTGTTCCAACTATAGGGGGATCACACTTCTCAGCCTCCCCGGGAAAGTCTATGCCAGGGTTCTGGAGAGGAGAATACGGCCGATAGTAGAACCTCGGATTCAGGAGGAACAGTGTGGTTTTCGTCCGGGCCGTGGAACACTGGACCAGCTCTATACCCTCTACAACAGGGGTGTCAAACCGGTTCCACGGAGGGCCGAGTGTCTGCAGGTTTTCGGTTTTTCCTATAAATTGGTTCCTAGTTCATACCTACACAACCAGGTGAGGGTAGAAACTAACCAATCAGTGACCTAATTAACCAATCAAGTACAAGGAGAGAGCAAAAACCTGCAGACACTCGGCCCTCCGTGGAACCGGTTTGACACCTGTGCTCTACAGGGTGTTGGAGGGTTCATGGGAGTTTGCCCAACCAATCCACATGTGTTTTGTGGATTTGGAGAAGGCATTCGACTGTGTCCCTCGCGGCATCTTGTGGAGGGTGCTTGGGGAATATGGGGTCCTGGGTCCTTTGCTAAGGGCTGTCAGGTCCCTGTACGACCGAAGCAGGAGCTTGGTCCGCATTGCCGGCAGTAAGTCAGACTTGTTCCCAGTGCATGTTGGACTCCGGCAGGGCTGCCCTTTGTCACCGGTTCTGTTTGTAATTTTTATGGACAGAATTTCTAGGCGCAGCCAGGGGCCGGAGGGTGTCAGGTTTGGGGACCACACGATTTCGTCTCTGCTCTTTGCAGATGATGTTGTCGTGTTGGCCCCTTCTAACCAGGACCTTCAGCATGCACTGGGACGGTTTGCAGCCGAGTGTGAAGCGGTGGGGATGAAAATCAGTACCTCCAAATCCGAGGCCATGGTCCTCAGTCGGAAAAGGGTGGCTTGCCCACTTCAGGTTGGTGGAGAGTGCCTGCCTCAAGTGGAGGAGTTTAAGTATCTAGGGGTCTTGTTCACGAGTGAGGGAAGGATGGAACGGGAGATTGACAGACGGATTGGTGCAGCTTCTGCAGTAATGCAGTCGATGTATCGGTCTGTCGTGGTGAAGAAAGAGCTGAGCCGCAAGGCGAAGCTCTCGATTTACCAGTCAATCTACGTTCCTACTCTCACCTATGGTCATGAGCTTTGGGTCATGACCGAAAGGACAAGATTCCGGATACAGGCGGCCGAAATGAGCTTTCTCCGCAGGGTGGCCGGGTGATCCCTTAGAGATAGGGTGAGAAGCTCGGTCACCCGGGAGGAGCTCAGAGTAGAGCCGCTGCTCCTCCACATCGAGAGGGGTCAGCTGAGGTGGCTTGGGCATCTGTTTCGGATGCCTCCGGGAACGCCTTCCTGGGAAGGGGTTCCGGTCCCGTCCCACCGGGAGGAGACCCCGGGGAAGACCTAGGACACGCTGGAGGGACTATGTCTCCCGGCTGGCCTGGGAACGCCTCGGTGTCCCCCCGGAAGAGCTAGAGGAAGTGTCTGGGGAGAGGGAAGTCTGGGCATCCCTGCTTAGACTGCTGCCCCCGCGACCCGGCCCCGGATAAGCGGAAGAAGATGGATGGATGGATTATAAAAGCTAAAAAAACAACACATTTGAACTTAAGAATGTATAAAAAAAAAACATAATGAAAATGATGGAGCAATCCAAACTTTAAGCCTTTATCTGTGTTTCATATTGTTTGTTTTATATCTGTGGTTTAGGGATGAATGGAATTCAAAACAGCCTTGTTTGGAAAACACCATTTTGAACCTTCAGACCTTAGTAAACCGTTTGAATGTAAATTAAGAAATTGAGATTTCTGCCTATACTGCCATTGCCCATTATAACTGCAATATATGTTGTCAGTACATGCTCATTGAAGGTATTCTGTATAAAATACACCTGGGAGATTATGAGGAATTATAGATTGGAAGAAAAACCTTAAAACACACAAAAAAATAATTCATGGATAGTCTAAAGCTCAAATATTAATAAATGCTGCTAAAAACACATCCTATAGTTACCCAAACATGTCAACATTATCAGAAAAAAAACAGGGATTGATAGACATAAGAGTTAGATCAGGGCAGATATTTTAGTAAGTGGTGTCCAGAGCCATATGCAAGTGGCCATCCACTTCAAATCTGTAAATTACATAATTACACTGTTTGATTTACATCTGTAATGTTTTAATACTTGTTTAGTATAGAAAAAAACGTTTTCTACAATAAAAACACAAACATTCTGATCTTATTGACTTTCCATGCGACCTTAGACATATTGCGCAATGAGGATCCATATAGAGGCTGTCCCCCGCCTGGGAATCTGCATACCACTGAAGGGAGAATCTAATTGGCTAATAAACTTGTCAATCCAACCCCATTACTATCATTACGGAGGCTAACTGGGCGCTAGCAACGGAATACTTCACTAATATACCACATCCAAAGTATAAATGCGCATCTGGACTCTCCGGACAATCGATATGTTCTATCAGTCATACATGATCGGATAATATTGCCAATGCGCTGGCTAAGGTACAAAGAACCTTACATTTAATTTGGTACCGAAATTGAAGCTTTAGCTCAAGCAGAGATCAAACCAGAGCTTACTGGTCATAAAATTCTGTATGCCCATAAAAGGTAACAAGACCTAGACCAGAGATGTTGTACTCTACCCGGAAAGGGGAGATCTGCAACTTTAAGAAACGACTGTATCATATATGATAAGTGGAACCGTTCTAAGGTTCTAAGTACACCAGATCTGGGGTAGTTACATTCAAGAGGCTTTAACATTTAGTAATCATCAGCTTTAAATACCTGTATAGGCTTGGTGTTCTGTTAACCCAGATTGTTTTTATTTCAGACCAAGTAACCAACATGTCAGATGGACTGCGCGGTGTCAGACGGACTGCGCGGTTGTGATTTTACGCAATGTCTAAATTGTCAACAACCGTGAGGGTGGGGGGGGGCGTGACGTAAGGCTCAGACGCTATTGCTAGATCAGATTATCACAAAAGAAAGAAGGCATTTATATGTGGTGTTGAACAATGATTCTACGTGTTTTTCAATTTGTTTGATGGGTTTGTTGAACCCACAATACGCGTATGATGAGGCCGTGGGTAGTGGTCGTGAGCTACATACAAATGCTGGTTTTGTCTTAGATGATTATGTGGCATTCACGGTTATTGTCCAGTTTGAACAAATGACAGGGTGTAATTGTTGTTTTTCACAGAGTCCATCATGAGGGTTTTACTAAGTTTCAAAACAGCGAGGACCATCATCCTAGAATCTGTGTTAGTGAGCACTTCTCCTTTGCCGAGATAATCAATCCACCTCAAAGGTGTGGCATATTATGAAGATGCTGATTAGACAGCATAATAATTGCACATGTGTGCATTAGGCTGGCCACAATAAAAGGACACTCTTAACTTGAACTTGAATTGCTTGGATAGACATGTCTCAACGAGTTACTAGGGAGCTTTATGTAGAAACCGCCGTCACCCATGTCGATCGCAGTCACTGTAAATTACTCGGTCCAGCAAATCCTAATGTTTTTATCCTGTTTGTTGGTCAAGGACTTGCTCCGATGCTATCCAACTGTTGAATTTCTCAGGCCAACCAAGCCATTTCACAATACTAATTTTCTTTCCTTTCTGTACTTTCGCATCCAGAACTGCTTCCACTTGGCTAAGGATAAAAGTTTTATCCTTAGCCACGATTATTTTCAATAATTCCTGTTCATAAAAGGTCCCGACAATCACATCACCATCATTTTCTTTTATTCTATACACAGGAGGCACGCTAGGAATACATTACACTATAGTAAAATATTCATCTGTGTACCCTTTTTCATAACCCTTGGTAAACGCCCCTCTCAACTTTGAGAGTCTCATAGGATCTCCAACTTGGAATGTGTAACTTTGATTACCACTTCTTATAATTGTTGGACCATATAGGTTCTTGAATCGCATCAACATAACAATGCGTGTTGGCAGCCGTGAGATACAACCACATTCATGAATCTATTGTTTTATTAAATCTCTCAACGATGCTCGCTTTGACATCATTTTCTGTAGCAAATATTTTATGTTGTATTGCTTTATTAACAATTCAAAATGTAAATAAAAAAACTCCTTTTCCTTGTCTGTTTGGACTTTTTTGGGGATTCTTGCTTCTTCTAATGTCTTCAAATGGCCGCTTTACCTCAATAGCACTTTTACTTATCAGAACAAGAACCCAGGTGTAAGCACCAGGGTTAGAAAGGTCATAGTAAATACCTTTCATTGTCTGTTCAGACATCGTAAAGCATTGGGTCAATAATGTGAAGTAAAACGTGTTTAACATCATTTTATTCAAGTCTTTGGAGTTACATATCATCCAAGAATTTCAGAAAGGTTACACAAAATCTGTTAACATTTTAGAAATACAATCTACATCCACAGCTTCATTACTCAGCAATTTTAACACACAAAAATCTGTTACATATTTAAACACAAATAACAGGTTCCCAATTTTAAAGTCTTTGTTGTCAGCATTTAAACATTTTGTTTGACACCAATTGCGGCCAATCATCAGATGTGTTCCTGATCATTTCCATATGCTTGTTCAGATTATTAAAATGCTTTATACTGACATGGTCTTGGTTATTTAAAAAGTCCCACAAACATCAAATCCACTTTTGATAGCTTTGTGCATCAACTGTTTCATCGCTAAAGCCACATAGAATTTGTTTAGATACATGTAAACACAACAACTGAGGTTACTCATCCTTAGACACCAGGCTCCTTGTTTTCGTTGCACGAAGACTCTGCTGCGTTGCATGCAGATCCTCATTAAATGTATCCATGTATTCATCCCTGTTCTCACTCAGTTTCTGTGTGATGTTCGGCTCCGACTTAAGCTTGTGCAGAAAGTTCTTAGCTGCCACGTGAACTTTGGTCAGCGGTGCTTGAAAAACAGATGCATTCAAAGCCTTGACCAGCACGTTTCTGTCGCGGTGTTAAAACAGTCTCCACAATGTCATCATAATGGGTCTGAAAAAAATAATCAGGCCGATTGAGACAAGAATGTCTTCTCTGGCTCGGGTGGTCCACTTCACATCCGATGCATGCTTTGCAGAGAATGGCTGCAAGTATGTGTTCCAGGATCATACCCATTGTTGCTTTGATGATCATTAAAATCTAAGGTGCAAGGCCTTTGTCCGTTTTGTGGTAACAGTTGTCAGCATTTGAAAGGTATGATAGATTAAGAGAGTGCCAAGCTGGTCAAGCCAATGGTAGTTTCTTGGTGGGTATAACGGTGGAATCGAGCTGTCAGAGTCCGGGGTACCATAGCAGGGATCAGCGTTGTCATCCAAGGCGTCACACAACCAGTCCTCAGCCTTGGGTTCTTCAAACTCCGGTTGGTTGTATTCTTGAGTTTTGTAAAGGTTGCTGTATAGTCACAGGCGGTCTGTCTATTTTTATGCTGTGTTAAGGAATGTGTTAGCTTAAAGCAGTGCTTCAGGGTTGTACGTCAGTCGAACAGTGCGCAGTCGCAGTCACACTCTAACCTGCTGACATTTTTCGGAAATACCTCCAATCTAACAGAGTCATACTGCCTCATTCCTTTGATTACTTTAGACAACACATCTACCATATTATGTGTGCCCTGTTTTAGCCCCAAATAAAACACTTTTCAGGAAGGTGCGCCATAAACTAGCACTAAAGGTCATTTGATCAGTCAAACCCTGTTAAAAACACCTCGCCTTCGTACAATTCATAAAATAAAACTCAGGGTTATCTCAGGGTTGAAAAAGTATCCACCAGTCTGCCCGTCTTCCAACTTCCACTTTTGTGCCAACATATCCTGGTGTAGTTGATGAATCTGAGCTAGACGCTGCATCGGTTTCTTCGGGGGGGGGCATCTTCATCATGTCATCGCCACCAAGATGTATTCTCTTGCCTACTTGCTGTGCAGCTACTAAGCTGTTAACCTTCACCAGTGTTTCAAACTCAATGTTGATCGCTGTGGAATCTGCCATGTTTTGTAATGCACACGTAGGTTTACTTAAGCTAGTCTGAATTACCAACACCCGGGGTCTGTGTGGTTTAAATACACCAACCATGCCAACCACCAGTTGTAAAAACATGGAAAAAGTACCACCCACTGGTTATAGGTAATCTGTTGTACAAAACTTTCAGAAGATTGATTGCCTACGGGATTAACCATTCCATAGTCCTGGCATCTTTTTGTTTGACAGCAAACATCACACTACATATTGTAACATCTTATGCCAATTTAAAATCTCCTGAACCCTGTAGCCCTATTGTTAAACATTAAAGTCACCATAAATTACATACCACGCACAGCCCATACCATATTTCACACATCATACAGGAAGTTACAACCCTTAACAAATGTCACACAGGAAGTACCACCCCTGGAACACACGTCCTGCCGGGAAGTCCCACGCCGGTACATACGTCACATCAGATGTCCCACCCCAGAACATACGTCCCACTGGAATCCCACCTACCAAACCGGAAATCCCACCCACTGTAAATGAATCATCCAAAAGTGACAGAAGGCATCCTATATTAACTACTCGCCACTGTTCGTTGTACTACGTACATAGGAACAGTCCAAGGTGGGCTTGGCTTGAAAAGGAATCCCCTTCTGTCACTCTCTCATTTAGAATATCCAAATTGACTCCTGCATGAGGAGCGATGTCAGTTGAAAGCGAAAGAAAATTGGGAGCCTGGGATAAAGAAATGAACTCCCCATCAGCGAGACAAACCCGGGTCTCAGAACTGGGAGATGGGAACAATCCCGCTAGGCCAACTGGGTTAAGGTTAGTGCAGACAATATCCGACTTAGTAACCTTTGGCAAATTAGGAGGGGCAAGAGAAAAATCTCTGTCTAAGCTCATGAAGAGCAAAACGTTTGTGTGACTGCGTCAAAATTGCTCTGTGCGCACTCATCTCACCAGTTGGGGAGAGAGAGTGAGGAGCCATGTTGGCTGCAGACACACAACTCATAGTGATAGACGGGGGGCTAGAAGCCATTACAAGTCATTATGGAAAATTGCAGCAAGGGTCTTTTAAAGAGGACAAGGCTGCCGCAAATAAAGCCACATTATTGGCAGCCCCCACGGCCTGAGAATATGACCTCTCCGCTAATAGTGAAGAGGTCCTATTCTTCGGCCCTGGCAACAAAGGTTTTTGGAAGATGGCCAATCTCTAGAATCCGGCACTGCTAAGGGCTGGTCCAGTCTAGGAATTCCCTCAGTAATGTAATTCTCTCTCCTTGTCACTCTGGGTGGAGGGCAAAAAGCTCTTCACTGGGGCAAGGACAGAAAAGGGAGCGTCCCATGAGCCCTCCACATACGTCGCCAATGCAGGCATAGCGGGGACAGGGGGATGCTTGGCTTTTTGTGGTCGGGCAAAGGCCGTGCCCTCCCACAAATTAGCTGCCTGTACTACGTGCACAGTGGGGATAAGGATATCCAGTCTCCCCACCGCACTCGAATATCAGGGAAATCCTGTCGCAGAATGGGGGGGCAGAACTAGCCGAGAAGATCATAGAGCCCTCGTCCTTGTCATCAGCCCAGGAAAGAAAAGGGTTGGAGCCCACCTCCTTGACAAGACAAGGAATGGGCTCAACCTGCTGAGCCGGGGCGAGAGAAGGCGCCAAAGGAGTTTCCAACACTGCCTCAGATAAATACCCCTCAGAGGCCTCATCCCCTGATTTCTTAGATTCTGAGATCATAAGAGAGATGGCATCCTCTAGGGGAACTTCTTCCTGGAAGTGCGCCCATCTGCGATCCCGCTCCCCAATTGGGAGCTGAGCACAGAGGGCGCACTCAGGGAGATCTGAAAGTAATGGAAAGCATTTCTCAACTATACAGACTAACTGAGAGTCAGCTGAAGAAAAAGGGAGGACGAGTAAAGGGGCTAACCCCATGACGCCAGCCATGTCTACACTTAGTTTCTCAGCTACTGGTTGACAATGCAGGGGATTTGAGCAGATTTCTCTGCTATAGCCTTCTTGCAATTCAAGACAACCGTGACAACCCCTGCAGAAACGGTTCATTATTGGAAATGGGTGCATGCTATTTTATTTTTACAATACAGCTAGCAAGTAACTGGTGTTCCATTTTGGTTTATAGCTAAAGTTATCACTACTAAACACACATAGTACATATAAACAGATCAAGAGCAACTGTAGACTCTGAGCAATCCTTGACCACACTTAATTTTTTCTTATATAGACTGATATTGTTGACATGTCATAATCCCCATAAAACCTAACAGCAAAATGCTATACTGGCTAGATTCCAGTTCATTTAGCAATTTCCCCATTCATTTTTCCCATTAGGGATTTTAGAATCGCTTCAAATAAGGTCTGTGTTTCATGTAGACTTACGCCACCTCACCGTTTTGATAAAGAACTACACTTTCGTTCGACGTAGCAGCCGGAGGTAGCTGGAAAACCGTCCACGTTTCCCACAGAGGAGAATCAAAACAGCAAGAATAAAGTTTGATTGTTTAGCTTTTTATCGCCAAATCAGCCTTTGTAGTTTCTAATTTTAATAATTGATTGGCTGAGCACAACTTTATCTTCCATCGTTTTTCTACCTCAGCGAGGGACAGATGTCGCTGGAGCCATGTGTTAGGGTACAGTTCTATACAATGTGTTAGCTGCAAACAGCATTTTGTGTCATTTGTTGTAAAGCGTTAGATAACTGTTCATGATGTACAGAATAGAATAGGTTTTCCACCAGGCCATGTATATAAGTATGAACATGCTAGCATTATCATAATGTCATAATGTCCTTTTAATGGACAGTAACGTTGACAAACTAAGCAAACTATTATTAGTATTTCAATAAGTAAAACAAAATAGTGTATTTGTTACTGCACTTCTAGCTCGCTAATGGCAATGACTAGCATAGAAATAGGAGGGAAGATATGTAACACATTTCAACACAACAGCTCAAGGATTTCGGAATGATTGTGCTGGTCAATATTGGCTAAGGTTAGAAGTTTACTTTAAGGAATTGTAGTCTTACATTAGGTGTGCTAAGTTGCTAATTAGCATGTACACGTTTGTAGGGGTAAATTTAGCTAATATTTTGACATTCGTTACCTTGTTCTGATGAAAAAAAGCTAAACAATCAAACTTTATTCTTGCTTTTGATTCTTCTCTGTGGGAAACGTGGACGGTTTTCCAGCTACCTCCGGCTGCACTTGGTGATGATGTCGAACGTAAGTGTAGTTCTTTAAGATAGCCACATTAGCGACTAATTAACATTCCGTCGTATTTGGCTATATTTAGGCAAACAACTTGATATAAGTCACCTTGTCTTACATATACAGCTCCGGAAAAAATTAAGAGACCACTGCACATTTTTCTTTCTTTGAGTGAGGAACAGAAGGGTTAAAATTAAGTGACCACTGCGAATTGAACGCTTTTGTTCCTCACTCAAAACGTGAGGAACAAAAGAAAAAGGTGTAGTGGTCGCTTCATTTATCAAAACGGTGAGGTGGTGTATGCAAAAAACAGACCTTATTTGAACTGGATCTAAAAATCCACGATGGGAAAAAGGAATGGGGAAAATGTCAAAAGAACCGGAAGCTACAGGAACCAGTTGTTGCTGGTACTTGTCTACCTCAGGAACCTCAACGCTGCTATGCCTGCATTTCAGTTGCACATGCACCTTGTACATTAAATTTGCCTCTTTGCACATTTACATTTTGCACATTTAGAATTGACATTGTGCTTGCATTTGTACAGTTGTTACACACACGTCCACCTCTAGGACCTTAGTACTGCTGTCTCTACATCCAAGTTGCTCATGCTACCCAATTACATTACTCCTTAATTTGCCTGTTGTGCATATCTAGAATGCCATTTGAAAATGTTCTTTTGTACCTGAACAACTATTATCCCAATTCTATATATCTAAAATCTGTGAACTTTCTGCCCTCCTCTATGTGCCTTAATTGCGCATTTCGTGCGGCCATTTGTACTGCATTTGCCTTCCTTGCACACCTACACATTCCACTTGTAATATACATATACTTAATGATTTACTTGTACTGTTCAATGACAAGAATATTGAATCTAAACTTATTTAGCTTTCAGCTGTGAGATTTAAAAAAAATTGTGTTTGAAAATCTGTCTAATCCTTCTCCATTTCACTGTTACCTGTCAAATGCGGGTTAGGCTTGCTTTACTGATCCGGAGCTTTCCGAATCATTCAGTAAAAAGAACATATCTTTCAACTAATTTATTACTTAGAAAAATTAAGGAAGATAATATGAGATACTTGGAGATCAGAAAGATTGAGAGACTTATTTCCTCGTTAGTCGTTCACTTTCCATCGTACTGAGATGAATCATGAATCAAACGACCCATCACACATTTTAGTCCCATGAATTTATTTTCAGACACTTTATGTGTGGAAACTCACATTGTCTTATCCTTGTATTGTTGAACCTAGATAAAGTCCAGAGTGTGTGATAATTCCATGCACCCCTTCCCAAGCCTCCTGGGAAAAGCACACCCAGCTAATCTGAAGCACCTTGAAAACATTTACATTTATATAATTTAGACACTCCTATCTTATTTATATAATTTAGACAGAGTTTTATATTTAGTCAGACTTATAGTAGTGAGCATGTACATCTTAATGTTTTTTCCACCTTGGCATAGCAAGAGCCATGTCATTACAATATAAGCTAAATGGGACAACTGTATTAACTTCACTTTTCTGCTAAACTTGTATTTATTGCGCACCATCAAGCACATAGCTTACCACACAGTTATATATTGGATTTGTTTAAAACACACTCAAATTATTTGTTAACAGTTCCCCAGAACATCAGAAGTTGTGTCATGGTCCATTTCCCAATGGGATTAACAAAAATCTCTCAATCTTATTGGTGAGCTCAATCCATTCACATGGGCCACTTCAATTTCCATTAATCTAGTCCAAGGAGGCTCATCTTAATTGTCACCCCTGCAAGATAGTATAGAAGAGCTAAACAATACTGTATGTTCGGTATAATCTTATGCAAAACATTGACATCTGTGTCAGAGTTAAGCTATAGCATTTTTTATCGAAAGATGTGGAAGGTTGGTTGCTAGCTTTTCACTTGGGGTGAACTCTGCTGGCAATACTCAGCCCTCATTTCAGGGTGGTTGCGGTTGGTTGGTGTCCCTTTGGTTGATGCTTGGCAATGTGGGTGGATTGACTTCCTGCCTGTTGGGCCCTGTCCAGGGCCTCCCTCGGATTGGTCCACTGACATTGGTCCCTTGCCTCGGCCCAATGTTTTATGCTGCTATGTTAATGCCGGGGGGATTTATGTCAGTTCTCCATCACCACTATAAAACCTTGTAAACCTAAGGAATGCACTCTAAATGTTCTTGTCTCCTGCTCTGTTCAAACATAGGAGGACATGAGGTATTGGCCCACACCTCTTGAGTACCAGGCTCTAAAGACTAGTTGCTGCCACTGTCCAAAGTCCTCCTAGCTGTGTTGTAGATTAAGACAATATCTGATGATTCCAGTCTGATAATCACCCCCCCATCTACCCAGTTGTCCCTGTCCTTGTCCTTCTGGCCATGCTTCTGACCTGGTTTAGGTTTTATAGACTCTGGACACAACCCAAATGTATTAACTAATTACAACTTGTACCCTTAATGTTCAGCCAGCACAGCCAGAGGAGGACATGTCACCTGACTGAGCCTGGTTCCTTTTTAGGTTTTTTCCTAAATTTCAGCATAAGGAGTTAGCATAAGGAGAAAAACGTAAGGAGTTTTTCCTAGCCACTGTGCTTCAGCATTGTTGCTTGCTCTTTATGGTTTCAGACTGGGTGTTTTGTAAAAGCACTTAGTGACAACTGCTGATGTAAAAAGCTTTATAAATAAATTTGACTGATTGATTGAATAGCTTGTGTAGTCAGTGTTGGCTGAAATGACCTAATGTTGCCATTTCATGTAACTGTATATTAGTTTCATACAATGATTGAGAGGAGTATTTGTCCAGTCCCCACAAAGAATTGTAATAGGATTGAAATCTGGGCTTTGACTCAGGACTTCTACTAACCTGCATTCATGTTTGAGCCATTCTGTTGTGGCTTTGCTTAAGTGTTTTGAGATTTTGTCCTGTACCCACAAGGATAGTATCCCCTGACAATAGTTTGCCACTGTGAGGTTCTGTTCTATTTGGTTTAGCTTTTGGTTTTGAACGTAGCCTGTTATGTTTGGTTTTATCTTTTGTTCTTATACTCAGCCTGTCTTTGTCCTTCTTGTTTACACCTGTGCCTAGCTTGTGTCCCTATTTAAGTTCCTTCTGCCCCAGTGTTTCTTGTTGATTATTTTGTGTGTTTGCTTATTAAACTACGTTTGCCCATGACAACCTCTGTGCTTGTGTCCGGCCTCCATGCAAAAGCGTGACAGCCACAATGTCCTACTTTGGGGAAAATGTACAATAATACATTTGGTTTACTTTGAGATTTAGGCATTACAGATAAGGTTTGGCACTAAAATTAGATTGTTACGGTTAGGTTTATGGTTAGGTTTAGGGATAGGGAATAAGGAAGAGCCCTGGGTTAGGTCTCAGGTCCTTACAAGGATAGAAAGACAAATGTATGTGTGTCTGTGTGTGTGTGTGTGTGTGTGTATGTTTCGATATGTTCAACTGTTTCTGTTGTGTGTGTGTGAAAAAAAAGTTTATGGGAGCAAATACTACATTGTCTTTCAAAATCTAACAAGGATTCAAGTGCAACTATGTTGTGTGGGCTGGTTATAGAGGAGTGTTATAGATTTTAGGGCCTCTGATGTAGAATTTTTTTTGGGTGTGTGTGGGCAGATCCTGGATCAGTATTTTAGATTTACAATCCAACCGGGAACTAGGATCTGTGTTAGGATATAGCTTCACTGTCCAATTAAAAGCCTACACACCCTTTCATGCCTTTAGGGATTCTTGAAGAAGGAATGTTACATTTTTCTGATGACTATATGTTCATTGTACTGAATATTAAAAGTAATGTAGTGAACACACCTGCATGTTGTCATTTCAAGGTTTGTGTTTATCATCCGTTTCCAAGTTCTGATCCAAGATCAGATTCATCCTAACCTGCTTTCCAGACGCTTCAGGCCCAAAGGTCTGGTGAAAGATTCTACCATGCTTGACATAAGCTTCTCACACATCCGCTTCCCCTGTGTCATGTGGACCAAAGCTATGTTGTAAAGTTGATATGGAGCTGTCTGGCACACTGACTCAGGGCATAACCAGAGTTCCTGCCTAATTCAAACATGTTCATTGTGATAGTGCTTTAAGCCAGAGGTGTTTAAACCTTTCCATAGGCACTCCCATGTTATTTCACAGGCTGACTCTCAAATTGCATACTATACTGCAAGTATGTACTTTGCGGGTGATGGTGAAGTACGTACTGTTTTGTATATAATATGCTAGTATGCCAATATTGGGACTGATTGGGACGTACTATCTTGTCATAAAAATAGGTTCCAGCTTTAGATCATTTTGTCACGTATTTCCAAAACACTATGTTTGAATATTTAGTCAGGCACAATTAAGCATTGTGTTAAGTCGACTAACATTTTTCATGAAAAGTTTACTTCCACTACAATTAGCATCCATGTACTGTACTGTATGGCTTTTGCATCTGGCTGTTTTAATACACTACCATTGAGATTAGATCTCAAAAGCATTTTTTCTGTCCATAAAAATAATATCAAATTGATCAGAAATACAGTTTAGACATTGTTACTGTTATAAATTACTGTTGTATCTGGAAATGGCAGATTTTTTAATGGAATATCTACACTAACCTAAAGGATTATTAGGAACACCATACTAATACTGTGTTTGACCCCCTTTCGCCTTCAGAACTGCCTTAATTCTACGTGGCATTGATTCAACAAGGTGCTGAAAACATTCCTTATAAATGTTGGCCCATATTGATAGGATAGCATCTTGCAGTTGATGGAGATTTGTGGGATGCACATCCAGGGCACGAAGCTCCCGTTCTACCACATCCCAAAGATGCTCTATTGGGTTGAGATCTGGTGACTGTGAGGGCCATTTCAGTACAGTGAACTCATTGTCATGTTCAAGAAACCAATTTGAAATGATTCAAGCTTTGTGACATGGTGCATTATCCTGCTGAAAGTAGCCATCAGAGGATGGGCACCTGGTGGTCATAAAGGGATGGACATGGTCAGAAACAATGCTCAGGTAGGCCGTGGCATTTAAACGATGTCCAATTGGTACTAAGGGGCCTAAAGTATGCCAAGAAAACATCCCCCACACCATTACACCACCACCACCAGCCTGCACAGTGGTAACAAGGCATGATGGATCCATGTTCTCATTCTATTTACGCCAAATTCTGACTCTACCATCTGAATGTCTCAACAGAAATCGAGACTCATCAGACCAGGCAACATTCTTCCAGTCTTCAACTGTCCAATTTTGGTGAGCTTGTGCAAATTGTAGCCTCTTTTCCTATTTGTAGTGGAGATGAGTGGTACCCGGTGGGGTCTTCTGCTGTTGTAGCCCATCCGCCTCAAGGTTGTGCGTGTTGTGGCTTCACAAATGCTTTGCTGCATACCTCGGTTGTAATGAATGGTTATTTGAGTCAAAGTTGCTCTTCTATCAGCTTGAATCAGTCGGCCCATTCTCCTCTGACCTCTAGCATCAACAAGGCATTTTCGCCCACAGGACTGCCGCATACTGGATGTTTTTCCCTTTTCACACCATTCTTTGTAAACCCTAGAAATGGTTGTGCGTGAAAATCCCAGTAACTGAGCAGATTGTGAAATACTCAGACCGGCCCGTCTGGCACCAACAACCATGCCACGCTCAAAATTGCTTAAATCACCTTTCTTTCCCATTCTGACATTCAGTTTGGAGTTCAGGAGATTATCTTGACCAGGACCACACCCCTAAATGCATTGAAGCAACTCCATGTGATTGGTTGATTAGATAATTGCATTAATGAGAAATTGAACAGGTGTTCCTAATAATCCTTTAGGTGAGTGTACATAGGCTTACAGAGGCCCATTATCAGCAACCATCACTCCTGTGTTCCAATCACACGTTGTGTTTGCTAATCCAAGTTTATTTTAAAAAGCTAATTGTATGTTAGAAAATACATTTGGCCATTATGTTAGCATCACTAAAAACTGTTGTGGTTATTTAAAGAAGCAATAATACTGGCCTTATTTAGACTCGTTCAGTATCTTCAGCGTCATCGTTTGTGGGTTCAAATACAGTCTCAAAATATCTAGAAACAAATAACTTTCTTCTGAACATTTTCTGCGCATTGAACGCTATTCCAATGCGGCAAATTGCCAAAAAACGTAATATTTTGTGCAACGTTGTCTAGTACTCCCTTCACAGAACACTATAAACTGGCTCTAACCAGAATAGAAATAGATGTGGGAGGCCCCGTTGCACAACTGAGCAATAAGACAAATACATTTAGAGTATCTAGTTTGAGAAACAGATGCCACACAGGTCCTCAACTGGCAGCTTCATTAATTAGTACCCGCAAAACACCAGTTTCAACATCAACAGTGAAGAGATGACTCCGGGAATCTTGGCAGAGATGCAAAGAAAAAGACATATCTTAGACTTGCCAATAAAAAGAAAAGATTAAGATTGGCAAAAAGAACACAGACACTGGACAGAGGAAGAACTCTACCTAAAAGGCCAGCATCCTGGAGTCACATCTTCATTGTTGTCAGTTTGTGTAGCTTTTACAAGGCAGTACTAGTATCTTATTATTTGGAATAGTCTTGAGAATTGAGCCCATGCTAGCAAGACTGAAGTGAAGACAAACCTTTCAATACCAAAGCTAACCTTGCTTGAACAAAGGTAGCTGGCTACAGCTAGCTAGATACTGTTCACATCTGCGCTAAAAATAGCTTCTCAATTCCCATAGATATTGATAGATTAATAACACAAAGACACCTTAATTTGCAAAGTATAGCTGAGTCATTTATTATGTCTTAACATGCTGCATGGAGAGAGTCTGCATGCAAGGAATCTCTCCCAAATGACCTGATCCCTCTTGCTTATATAGAATCTATCATTGTAATCTTAACCAATGGAAGTTACTCTACCATTGTATTCGTTCCTGAGGTCCAAATAAGGGCTTTAGACAATGAGGCACCGAATCTTGCCAGATAGGGCAAGTGGTACACCACAGGAGGTACAGGAGGTAACACAAGGTCAGGATGAATATCTTTTGGGTATAAAGTGGGGAGCAGGTATAGGAAGGAAGTCGCAGAGTTACATGACAATGGGGACAGTAGAAACAATGGACCTCTAACACCTTGGCCTGATTGTTGCATTATTCAAGAGAGGCTTCTATGCTAGAAATATTACATAAGGAAAGGTTTCTAATTGACAGGCTAGATAAGTACAATTTCTCCCACAGTAACCTAACAAACGAGCTACATTTCATGACACAACAGCAGTCTTTTTTCTTTCAGACGTGAATGACATTGATGCTATAACTATCAATAAAGGTGACGATAACTGACTTTTGTCAAGGGAAAAGACGGGAGAATCATGAAAATCCCTTCTCTTTTACTGCGTAAGAGCTTGTGGTCTATATTACCCCAAAAAGCATGCATGGACGCACACTTCGAAACTTAATCTGAAATAGTAGACCTTCTAACATTTGGCATACTATTTTCATCATACTATGTTTTGGGACATACTGATCTTTTTGTATTACTAATCTGGCATACAATATAGTATGCAAGTATGCAATTTCATATTCTGCCACATTTAGTTGTAGCCCTTAACAGGCACACCTGCTTCACTAATCAAGTGTAGTCAGGTGTGCTAGCATAGCATTCAAGTAGCAGTTTCAGGAGCCAAGAACTTCTATTACTTTGTTCTGTGATGACAGGAAGGAATATAAATCATCCAAACAGGTTGATGTGCCACGGTTACCGCTGAACCACTTGGTGTCTGATTAACTGGAGATCTGGTCCATAATGGAGTAGCAAGTGCATGCAAAAAGAATCACTTGTATGTCAAATGGCACCACATTCCTTATTTAGTACACTACTATTCCCTACACAGTGCATCAATTAAGACCAGGTTATTTAGAACTAAAAACAAGTGCACTAGTAAATAGGGGGGCAGTATATTCAAAAATCATTGAAACATAATGATGTCATTAACATTAACATTACTCACATCAATGCAGTACAAGCTGAGTTTCATCCTCTGAGTTTCATGCTCTACCTAAAATGGATGTAGAAAACCCATTTATGTTTACACACCCAAGGCGATTTGGCTAGCTCTCACAGGCAAATGCAAATTCAGCATTTAAAAATAAAGCTTTTGTTCCTCTCCTTTCTTTTTCTCTGCTCCTCTCTTCGTTTTTGTCGAAGATTACAGCTGAAAGTCCTTAGCTCTTTTTCGGAAGCATTGTGGACCCCTTCTAAAATCATCTTTCATGGAAGGACTTGTGAATAGCTCCATTTGAAAGGGTTATTACCATGACAACGGTGTGGGATTCGTTTATAATAGGGCATCTTGTTTACTTTGTAGTATGGTAGTTTTGAACAGGGCCCTACTCGGCACTGGTCAAAAGTAGAACACTATATAGGGAATAGGGTGTGATTTGGCATAACTCTCTTGATATCCGAAAAAGCACTCAAGATTACATTTGGGGGAGAGGGAAAGAAAAGAGGGAGATGAGTGTTAGGTAGCTGGTTGAGTGAGGCTGGAAGAAAAACTATAAAAACAGAATTTTGACCATGAAACATTTATAGTGCCAACTTCATAACACTGAAAGTTTTTAGTTTTAGTTAGAGCTTTTGTGAAAGGTGTCTGGGAACGCATGTCAAGCTTAAAGACGTTCAATAATTTTTGAGGGGGATATTTATTGGGGGGGAGCTGGTGGTGTGGCATGGAGGTACAAAGTAATGGACTATAGTTCCACACTTCACGTGAATGACGTAAGGCTTCACCATTGTCAACGCAAACTGAGCCAACAGAGCATAAAGAGGTTTTTCTCCTACACATTTGGTTTTAAAGCTTTGGCTTCCTCCACTGTTTACTTTTGGGAATGCGCCATCTGCGCCCGATGGCCAGGCTGGGCACTCTGCAATGGGACCTTGCTAAGGTGCTGGGCGCTCTCTGTAAGCCTACATTCAAGCCCTTACAGCAGTGTTCTCTTAAGTTTCTCTCCCTTAAGACAGCCTTGCTCATCGCTTTGTACTCTGCTAAGAGAGTGATCTCTGCACACTCTCGGTGAGCCCGGGCTGCCTGGCTATCAGAGAGGACTTAGGTTGCGCTACGCTGAGACCTTATCCGTCCTTCGTACCCAAGGTTATCACCAGCTCTTTTCGGTAGAGGACTATTGATTTATAGGCCTTCTTCCCTCCTCCACAAGTCTTTGAGGAGGATGAGAAGTTCCACTGTCTGTGTCCGGTACGCGCTCTTGCCCTTTACGTAGAGCGCACCAGGTCTATCAGACTGACTCCCCAGCTGTTTATCTGTTATTAAGATTCCCGGGTGGGTCGTCTGCTTTCAAAGCAGCGTCTCTCCCACTGGCTTTGTGACTGCATCACTTTGGCCTACGGGGCGTCTGGCTCTGTCGTTACGGAGGGTCTCCGTGAACACTCCACACTGCCTCCTCGGTCCTTTTTCACAGGGTCAGGGTGGATGACATTTGCGCTGAGTTTGTTCATTTCTATTTACTGGATGTGTATCCTTCATTCCTTGTTCATTCGGTTCGCTGTGCTGCAGCTTAAGATTTCTGAACTGTGCAAGGGAATCTCATGCTTTGCCTAGGTGTTTCAGGGAATGGTTTCTACTGGACCATGCGAGCCGTGAACTACTAGGAGCTAAAGCCCCTCTGGCGGGCGGAGCTCCATGACATATAATATTAGTTACCGGGAATGTAACTCCAGTTATGAGTGGAGCAGAGCTCCCTAGACCTATTGCCCTGCCGTCCCACAAGTTATGCTGAATAAACTCGGGAGGGGTTCTCAGGGCTCACAGGTCCTATATAGGGGCAGGTGTGCCATGATTGGCTGTCGCATCTTGCATAATGAATTTTCAGTAAGGCCGCTAACGCGGCCAGAATAAACCACTAGGAGCTAAAGCCCCTCTAGGGGGCTTCCTTCCACTCATATAACCAGAGATATATTCCAGGTATCTAACGGTTTTGATTGTGACCAAACAGGTCAATTTTGGAAACTTCTTTCCAAAGATTGGACTTCCAAAAACCATCAGTCTCTGGCAAATTTATGACAGGCAGGTCCCATGCAACCCTCCCATGAATGCTATTTCGATTCTGTGTTTTTATTATTGAAGCAGGCACACAGGGGTGTTTCTGGCCTAACAGGCACCCTAGGCGAGATCTCTAAATGTCGCCCCCCCCCCAAAAAAATATATGTCAGCTTCAGGGAAAATATAACTTTTAAATTTTACTATTATATTATATATATTAAAGTAAATACAAATGCAATAGCATGCAATTTTCTCTGCAACATTCTAAAACCGTTTTGTCTTGTATTATTGGTCTGAACTGGCCCCTGAACTGGTGGTGTTCTACTTCCACCCTTTGCCCACTGCCTGAGTACATGCTGTGTATGTACCGCTACTCTATTTAGTTCTAGCTTAGCTAGCTATGCACTACATTTCAAATAGCTAAAACCAGAGACAGACCGACGCTTTTAAAAATGTCCAGAAAAAACATACCGCAATACTTGTCTTCTTTCTTCCTCATCTATCCTCTTCTTTCTACTGAATACTGTGCCCCAGAGGCATTGCTAGGATTACAATACATTCAGCCAGGGTCAAAACCAAAAGTTGGAAAAGAAATAGGTTTTGAACAGCTACAGTATCTCACAAAAGTGAGTACACCCCTCAAGAAATTAGACTTTGCTACAATGTAAAGTAGTGAGTGTACAACTTGTGTAAATTGGCTTCGTTTGGGGGATCGACAGAAATCTCGCCTAGGGCACCAATTTGGCCAGAAACGCCCCTGTCTGTAGCCTACTGTTATGTGGAACATTATATATATATATATATTTTTTTTACTATTCAAATTATGTTAATCACTTGCTTCATGGTTATTCATTTTCAATGATAATTTCAGTTTAAACTGCAAGCTGCCGTGATGTCAGATTCAATCTCGTGAGTGTCAAGATATTTTCCCATAGACATCAATTACCACGGTAACCTTCTACCCAAGTGGCAGCAGAACATTTGTGTCTCAATTGATCAATAAAACACATTAATACTTTTTATTATTTGATTTAAAAAAATACACAGTATACTCTGAGGGCTGAGGGCTGGTACTGTAGATATTTATTTGTAGATACCTGCAACAGAGGCTGGTGGGCCAAAATATTATTTTGAGGACACTGTGGCTCCTGTAATCTGCATCAACATCGCACCAACCCCACCAAAGAAGGCTGGCAGGTTCCGGAACCTTCAAGGGGCATTCAGCAGGGCCAGTCACGTTCCTGTGTAGCTGCCTCCCATTGGAACCTCATCAAGGAGGGTGCTACCAGGGAGCTCCTTGAAGGAGAACCTTGAAAATAAGTGAATGCAGTGCGAAAGCTAAGGACGTTGGAGAGGAGGAAACGGTAGGGAAAGAGGGAGACCCCAAGGCATGCTGCTTTGACCGCTGCTCAGCCCGAGCGGAGTCCAGGAGGTAGAAAACAATCCTGGTCAGAAGGGTGGAGAGACCGCCAGGACTATGACCGCCTCATCCCCATTCTTCCCAAACCACCAACGGGAGGCCGCCCCAAAGACGAAGCAGTTCCCCATTCATACAATGCAGTTGGCTGCATCATAACAGGTCACAATTATTTTTCTCCTTTTGACACCCAGCTGGTGACACACATTTCTGTCTGCATGGCATATATCTTCCCTCCAGGGAAACGCCTGTCTGCTCCAAAGCTTCTCCATCCAACTGAGAGGTCAACAGTGCCCCCATCCTACAATGTAGTAAACACAGGTGTGTCCCAAGAATGCACACTATTGTTCTAAGCAAACATTAAGGCATTGAGTTGCTCCTGCAAGTTCATGCTCTACAACATTTGAAGAATACTACCTACACATAAAGTGCAGCAAATAATCCAGGCACTTCTATATTTTTGGCCAGGTATGTTCTGGCGAAGAGGAGGTACACATGTTTCAGAAAGAACTTGACATTTGCCTTAAATCCTTTGGATTGTTTTAAAATAGAGATTCCTTATATTTTTGGTAGGCGCACAATAATTTGTTAAAATCAAACAGGGTACATTTCAGTTGGTAAAATTTAGTTGTTTTTTTTTTGCAGCAGAAGGGTATAGGCCTGACAATGTGTTCATCAACTGCCAAGCATCTCTGGGAATACCCTTCTGAAAAGACTTTCTACCTACTGCTTTTAGACCCTCTTAGCTTGTTTCTTCTATTTATTTCATTTGGATTAGTTTACACTAACTCTGTTGTCAGCAGTAAGTGCTATTTTCTTTTCATTTAGAGTTATTCACACATCTTTTGTGATCCAGGGTTTATTGTTAGACAATACATTTTGTTAGGAACTCCTCACAGTACCGTGACAGTAGTCTCAAGACTCCTCTGTGAACACATTCCAGTTCTGAAATGTCAAAGCAACCCTGTAAGATCTCACAGGAATCATTGTTCCATTATCTGACAACTTTCTTAACCACACTTTGGTTTTTAGTTTTTTGCGAAGGAATAAGATGCATAGTACTGCTATCTGCAGTATTTCTTTATGCCTTATTATGTCATATGAATGCACTAATTATAAGTCCCTCTTGATAAGTTAATCTGCTAAATAACTGTAATGAACACATGTAAATGAGACATGTCACAACTGTAGATGTACACCCAGAGATCTATAATTGGATCTACAACAGCTTTTACTCCAAACTGTATAAATGTGCACTCATAACCCAGCTTCACTTGAATTGCCTTACCCAATAAGATGGCCAGTAACAAACATGAATCTTTACACCATAGAACAAGTTTGAGTGTTTGAGATGTGTCTGGTCTGTGGTGGTTGTTATTGTTGATGCTAGCTAGTTAGCTGGCAGGCTAATTACACACAATGGATATGAGCAGGACTAAAGGGTGAGCTGATAAAAGTTACAAATTCAGTTTGAAAATATTTTCGATTAACTTGTTGAAGTCAACTGTGACCAGAGGAGGACCTGCTTAAACCATCAACGGGGGATGCAATATCTTCTTCAAATGGCACACTGTGCCTAGTGTTACGAATGTCTTGATCTGAGGAGTCCTGTTATTGAACTTCTATTGATATCCAAGTTCATTAGCAATGTTTTGGATTTTTTACTTCAAGGGGTAAACTTTGGACTGGATGGAGTTGCATAGGCTACATAAGAGTTTTTATGAATATTAGGTCCCCAAATATTCAATACATTTGGACATTAATAGAATAGTTGTGCATGCTTTGATTAGCATATAGAAAGGTTTTTACTGTGCAAAAGAGTTTAGGTTTAGGCTATCAGCCTTTTTCACCTGGTTTTGAATAAAAGTGCTTTTTCAAACCAGTTTTTCACAATCGCTAACACACTAAAACTGGTTTTGTTTACAATATAAACAAAATCATTTTGTTGAATCCAGAAGGAAGATAATTTACACTAAAACCCAATATCTGTTCACACTTTTTTGCAAAACTCACAAGTCTTTTTTAGTCTTTTCCTTGTTAAATTTGATTTGGTTTAGGTAATCACCTTATCAGTACCTCATTAAGTAATATGAGGTGTGCCTGTGTGGGAATTTACCAGACACTGGAATGGAATGGCTGCCGTACATGTAGAGATGCTGATTTAAGACATTTTAGGAGTGGTCTCTTAATTTTTTACAGAGCAGTATATTGTTGTGCGATAGCTGAACAGTTCCGAGTGGATAAATATTTCTTAGAGACAATAATTGGAATGTCTGAGAGAAGAATCGAACCAGGGTCAAAACTTTGAAGGTCAGGGATAATCCCACAAGACCACTGGGTTTGCTGGCAGTTGGACAACCTGCCAATAGTCTCCAAATGCCACTTTTATCCTGGCTGTTACATTTTTGCTGAAATAACATGGGCAGCAGAACGTTTATTAACAGAACTCAAGTGTACTTTAATACATTTACATTCATTTGTTATGCCAGCAGTAAGGCTTGAACAGCAGTCAACTGCACAGAAGGCCGTGTTGCTAACCACTATGCTATTTAACAAGGGGTAGTCAATCAGTCAGTCGGTCACTCATTTAGGTAAGATACATTTGCTCTTCTTGTTCAGCTCTGCTTATGTGGCCCGGCAAAAATATAAATGTTTAGGTCAGAGTGGGAACACTGGACTATAAAATACAAATGACCAAACGGTGATATTAAAAATCCATATGACACACCTCTAAGTCAACAAACATATAACCTTTGTCCTACTTGGCCAGACACCTAACAATCAGTGTTCACTGTGCATGGGTATTGTACAAACGTTATGAGATCCATTAGAAAAATAAGCAAAGCAAGCACTGCTAGAGGGTACTATACTGACAGTTCAAATCACCCGGGGCCCTGAGATTCAAGGTGCTGCCACATATGAGCAATGCATGTGAGGAAAACAATACAATACGCAATGGAAAAGATGAGATCCATGTGACTTCATCAGCAGATACTGTACTGCTGTTAATGTTATCAGGAACAAGGTCCTCATACATGTTTAAACCCAAGTCACCTTACATTGTAGCTGAGAATGGCAGCAGCGAAATCATTTACACGTTTGTGCAAATGTGGGTGTGCCATTTTGTTTCCTTTTTTCTGAACGCTCTAGGCCCTTGGCCTTTGCACATCTGGTCTTTCATGTTGCCCGTTGTTTTTATTCTCGCTATAATTCTCTGTTTTTTCTCTACCTCAATCTTTCTGTCTCCCTCCCTTTCTCCCACTCATGCTCTTTCCATCCATCCAACTGTTCGGTCACACACTACAACCCTCGAAGCAATACAGTCCAAAAGCCCAGTCCGCCTGATATGTGTGTGACTGCATGCAGCTGGATTCGCATACGCTGTACCTCAAAGGAGTATGATAAACCAATCCGTGTGTGTGTCAGTGTGCAGCTTGACTCCAAGTGCTTCATTTAAAATACATAAACATCTGCGTTTAGAGACCTCTGGCCTATTGGATGGTTGGAAGACTCAGTGCGAGCCTGCATCAAAATATTCCATCCTTTTCCCGAAGTGTGTACTTGCACAATTATGGAAATGTTGGTGAAGTATGACCTTTTTCTCTTCAAAACAGACATGGGTTCAAATAATGTATACCTGAGTATTATTTAACACAGATCAAAACCAATACTTTTATTTAACTATTTTAATTTTTCTTTTGTAATATATACACTACTGTTCAAAAGTTTGCGATCACTTAGAAATATTCTTGCTTTCAAAAGAAAAGCAATTTTTTTGTCCATTAAAATAACATCAAATTGATCAGAAATACAGTGTAGACATTGTTGATGTTGTAAATGACTATTGTAGCTGAATCTTAATGAGATATCTACAGGTGTATAGAGGCCCAATATCAGCAACCATCAGTCCTGTGTTCCAATTGTACATTGTGTTTTCCATTTGGCTTATTGAATGCTAATTTAATTATGTTAGCTCAGCTGAAAACTGTTGTGCTGATTAAAGAAGAAATAAAACGGGCCTTACTTGAGTATCTAGAGCATCAGCAATTGTGGGTTCGATTACAGGTTAAAAATGGCCAGAAAATAAAGAACTTACTTCTGAAACTTGTCAGTCTATTCTTCTTCTGAGAAATAAATACTATTCCATGAGAGAAATTGTCAAGAAACTGAAGATCTTGTAAATACATCAGTCTGTATTGAGGACCTGAGATGTCTCACAGGTCCTCAATCGGCACCTTCATTAAATAGTACCAGTCTCAAAGTTAAAAAACACCAGTCTCAAAGTCAACAGTGAAGAGTCGACTCTAGGATGCTGGTGTTCTAGGCAGAGTTGTTCTAGACAGCTTGGATCATAAAGAACATTTGTGAGAAAAAAGATGCTGAAGGAGTGCTTGACGCAATCTGTCAAGCATGGTGGAGGGCATGTGATGGTCTGGGGGTGCTTTGATGTTGGTAAAGAGGGAGATTTGTACAGGGCAACATTTATTTTGAAGAAGGAATGCTATCACTCAGTTTTGTAATGCCATACCCTGTGGACGGCGCTTGACTGGAGCCTATTTCCTCCTACAACAGGACAATGACCAAAAGCACAGCTACGCAAGAACTATTCAGGGAAGAAGCAGTCAGCTGGTATTCTGCCTACAGTGTAGTGTCCAGCACAGTCACCAGATCTCAACTCCATTGAGCTGTTGTGGGAGCAGCTTGACCGTATGGTATATAAGATATGGTATATAAGAAGCATTCAATTTGCAGAGGCCTCTTCATTTTAACCCTTGAGTTCCTCACTCAAAATCATCTTTTTCGACTTTTTTAGAAAGGAAAGAAAAAGGTGCAGTTGTCTCTTCATTTTTTCTGGAGCTGTACGCTGCTGAACATTTAAACCAGATTATGTTTTACAATCCTTCCCCCTTTATCACACCCCACACCACCATATATTTAAAATAAACTTGCAACACCTGAAATACCTGGTTAAATGCATGTTTTTCCAAATAGATTACAAAAATACATTTCCAAATATATTTCTAAATCCATAAACAAAGTTGTTTAAAAATACTAGTTTATTGAAGTACCATCTAAATTAGCTTTTGTCCCTAGTAAGGATAGTTTTGAGACTATCCTTACCAGGGACTTTTACACACCCACGCGCACATACACACACACACACATACACCCTGATCCAAATTATAACCCTGTCTCCAATTCTAAACCTGACCTTAACCCCAAGCCTAAATCAACATGATATGTTTGTGAGGACCGTGAAGTGAATGTTCCAAATTGTCTCAAGTATAGGAAAATAATTTGCACACACACACTATTCATTATGAATCTCCTGCCTGCTTTCACATGATTCTGGAAAAGTCAGCTGTGTGATGTTTTTGTTTGGATGTTGTTTTCACCCTACTTTTCACTCCCAATGTGACTGTTGTTTGTAGTGTGTTTGTGTGAGTTGATATCATTCGGATATGGCCATGCTTTAGGACATTTTCAGTATACTCTTACATACTGTAGAGAAAGTAACACTAGTACCGAGATACTGTAGGAAGTAGACCTGTCAGGGTGAGGGAAAGAGGGTTAGAAGGAGTGTGCATGTAAGACAGATGATGAAGTATACCAACACCACGACTAGTTGAAATATTTATGAAATGTTTAGCCTTCCTTCCTTTTCAATCAAATGTAATCCGTCCTTTAAAGAAGCCCTTTTTACATCAGCAGTTGTCACAAAATGCTTGTTAATACCAAAGTATTATAATGTACAAAAAATTAAGTTATCCTCAGTAATCTGACAGTACTGGATACTCTGTGTGATGAAAGAATGAAAGACTCTGTGTTTATGAGAGAAAAACAGATACACGGAAAAGCAAGTACATGGCTGCCAAATAGCATCTGTGAGGGAGAAGATTAATCAATTATAGACCCCAGAACTCGCTTTCTCTACCATTTTCTTTCTTTTCTCTCCATCTCACAACTTTCTGTCTGTCTTCACAGTGAAACAAGTAGAATGGTATAGAGTGACACGACAATGAATTAAAATGCTCATGGAGTTCCAAGTAACTTTGCAGTTCTTTCCCATTGGTCACAGCTCACAGAGCACAAAAGGAAAGAAAACAAGAAAAATCTGAAAATGTTATTTCATTATTTTATGCACTGTAATTCTAAATGTACTTGCAGCTTACGGATACATTTTCTTTTTTGTATTCACTCATGTTTTTCCTCCTTACCCAGTAATGGCCAATTTGCAATTTTCTGCTGGACCTGTTGGAAACTGATTTTATATCGCTACCATGACTCAAGCACATGATTTGCAGCTGAGGCCACTGTTTTTCTCCCCTTACAATATCCAATAGTGCATGTGGCCTCATTTCAGCAACTCCACACAGGCATAGGAGAGTCAAAGATCAAGATGCAACTTCTAAAAAACTTATTTCAAACAAAATATGTTTATTTTAATGTTTTAACCATGTGTGAAAAGACTTGTGTATGCATGTACAACACTGATGCAGCGACGTGTTCACAGACAATAGTTTTCAGAAGTGTTCCTAAGCCTACGCAGTGATTTTCACTACAGAATCATGTCTGTATTTTAATGCAGTGCCACCTGAGGGCCCGAAGATCATGGCCATCCAATATTGGTTTTTGGCCTTGTCCCTTATAGGGATTTCTCTGGATTCTCTGAATCTGTTACTGATTGTAACGTAGATGAGATCCCAAAATCTCTGTTGTTGCCTCTGTCCGCACTTTTTTGAAATGGGAAGCTGTCATCGAAATTGATATGAGTGATATGTTGTCTTTGTATTCTTTTTATTATTGAATGTAGAGTTCAAATGATTTACACATCATTGTATTCTGTTTTTATTTGCATTTTACGTATCATCAAAGGTTTTTGGGAAATGGTGTTCTAGGTGTACCTTTGTTTTGTCCTCCTTCGATACAGAGTGACTGTGTGAACAGGTTTTACTATATTCACTGATCAGCCAAAACATTATGACCACCTACCTAATATTGTGTAGGTCTGCATTTTGCTGCCAAAACAGCCCTGACCCATTGAGGCATGGACTCCACTAGACCTCTGAAGGTGTGCTGTGGTATCTGGCACCAAAACGTTAGCACCAGATCCTTTAAGTCCTGTAAGTTGTGAGGTGGGGCCTTCATAGATCGGACCTGTTTGTTCAGCACATCCCACAGATGCTCGATTGGATTGAGATCTGGGAAATTTGGAGGCTAAGTCAACACCTTGAACTTGTTCTGTTTCTCAAACCATTCCTGAACCATTTTTGCTTTGCCTTCAGGGAATACTGTTTCCATGAAAGGCTGCACATGGTCTGCAGCAATGTTCAGGTAGGTGGTATGTATCAAAGTAACATCCACCTGAATGGCAGGACCCAAGGTTTCCCAGCAGGACATTGCCCAAAGCATCACACTGCCCCCGCCAACTTGCCATCTTCCCATAGTGCATCCGGGTGCCATCTGTTTTCCAGATAAGCGACGCACACCCACCCGGCCATCCATGTGATGTAAAAGAAAACGTGATTCATCAGACCAGGCCACCTTCTTCCATTGCTCTGTTGTCCAGTTCTGATCCTCACGTGCCTGTTGTAGGTGCTTTCGGCAATGGACAGGGGTCAGCATGGCTGAAAACTGTTTTGCTGATTAAAGAAGCTATAAAACAGGCCTTCTTTTGATTAGTTGAGTATATGGAGCATCTGCAATTGTGAGTTCGTTTACAGGCCAGAAACAAAGCACTTTCTTCTGAAATTCATCAGTCTATTCTTGCTCTGAAAAATGCAAAACACCAGTCTCAGTGTCAACAATGAAGAGGAGACTGGAATTCTGGCCTTCTAGGCAGAGTTCTTCCTCTGTCCCACGACTGTGTTCTTTTGGCCATCTTTATCTTTTCTTTTTATTGGCCAGTCTGAGAAATGGCTTTTTCTTTGCAACTTTGCCTAGAAGGCCAGCATCTTGGATTCGCTTATTCACTGTTGACAGAAATGTTCTCAAACTATGGTTATCCCAGGAAAATGCATTCATTTGGGACAGTCTCCTATTTATAATATTTTTTTGGCTTGTTAGAGTTTGAGTGCAAGTTATGATTGAGTTAGTTTTAGCTGTATTGGTTTAAGGTTAAGATTTATGAAGGTTGTAGGTTTTTGGTTTAGGGATGGGATAAAGTGAATACTTTTTAGGGAGCAAATTCCTGAGTGTGAATGTACTCAGTATGTGCACCTGGACGTTCAGTGTGTCTTCTTGCTTCTTGTTTTCGTTATTATTAAACAGGAAATGTGTCCTATCCATTTCCTGTTCTCTACTTGCTATCCGCCAGCCACCTAGCAGTACCTGCTTCATTTATGTCCTAGCAACGTGGAAAGTGTTACTAGTGCTTGTCAAAAGGTCACATGGCAACCGTTTCCTTCTGAGACAGCAGACGTCCACTAAAGGATGGAGTTAGGCAGAGCAAAAGGAAAAGGGGGGAGTAGTAGAGAGCTAAAACACAATCACTTGGTCTTAGTTTTCGAATTACAACTTAGGATACAGAAATATTTTGCTGCTTTTTACATGTATATGTACTGTGTGTGTGTGTGTGTGCATGCCTGCATTCATGTTAACTCTATCACTCTTTTAATTGATGTGTGCACAAGCGTGATGTGAATGTCTGCACACTGCCCATGGAAAGTCCTCTAACTCGTCCTCCCCCCATACCCGATTATCTCCTACACTCTGAGACTAAATGTGTGTGTGTGTGTGTGTCTTTTATTTTTTCTCAAGCAGTCAAATTCAAAGCCATAATTACTAATCAGTCATGCTCTGGTGGCTTCATTCTCTGACCAGAGAGACCAGCGATATCCTCTTATCAATTATGTGTGTGTGACTATTGGGGTGTGTGGGTTTGTTTTGGGGTGTGTGTTTGTACACTCAGTTGGCTGCCTTCTCTGATACAGGTCTACACTTAATACAGGTCATTCTGATGGTTTTTCTTTAAATGTGTGTGTGTGTGTGTGTACATCAAGTGGATGTTTTTCTTATCTTTCTGGGAGCCCAAGGGCAACAAGGGTATGATAACCCCTCATTTCCTTTCTTAAAAATCCTCACAATAAAAACACCATAACATTAAAGCCATTAGAACTAAATGAACACTGGAATTATAATCCAGGTCAGTGCATTGTTCAGTACTGAAGGAGGAAATGTCTGTGTTCCAAATGGCACCCTATTTTATATAAGGGAATAGAGTGCCATTTGGAAGGAAAGAAGGAAAATGTGTATGTCAGTGTTTACCAGGGGGGTCGCAATACCATGTTTGTGTGGTTTAAAAGGGGCGCTCCCATCACATTATTTTATTTTGCTGACAGACGTCAACAGGCCACACAGGTGTTACACATAAATACAAATGAAAATAGGTAACCACCTAATTAGGTGAGATAAATACAGTTGAGTTAAATATTTAGCAAGTACAGTGATCAGATTGCCACTCTGACCGATTGATTTTGAATGATTAATGGCTGATGAAATTGTCAGGTTTGTGGATATTTTGCAAATCAATCCAGTCTTTGGCAACATAGAACATAAAAAGAACATAAAATAATGACTGAAGGTGTTGACTTTAGGGATAAACAGTGTGAGGTACCTACCAGAGTGCAGCATTCTGCTGGTAGGCTGATATTTGAGGAGAGACCTCTAGCTTAGGTAAAGAGGGGATTTGCCTAAGAGGGACTTTATTAGCTGGTACCAGTGAGTCTAGCATTGTGTCTGAAACAAGGGCTTATTTACCAGAGAGTGAGGACCACAGTGATGAGTGTTGCATGGTGACCAACTGGATGGCGTAATGTTAAACTACGTCTGATTTATTAAATATTAGCAGTAAGAATATAAATTACATTGTTGATGTCCAGGACTGGCATGATAGTAATTTTTACAAGCGCATGTTTTGCAATGTGGGTAAAATGTGCTTTTTTGCTAACACTGACCATTGTGGGTCTGGAGAGTGAACAATTCACTGAAATACCAAGATACTTGTAGGTATCGGCAGACACTCAGAGACTTAGATCCATCTGAGGAAATCATGCATTTCATTTTACTGGAGTTGGAGAGTAGTTGGAGATCAAGAAAAGCATATAGAATGTAATTGAAAGCTTTTGGTGATGAGTTGTCAGCACAGATTTGAATGAGGTACTAAATATGCAAGATATTATCAGCTGTGGTGGAGTACATTTCATTAACAATCTAAGATTAAAATGTTGCTTTAAAATGTCCATAAAATCTTGAACAGGATAACAACTCATAGAGAACGTCCGATCTCAGTCTCACAACTGCACACTGGTGTCCATGTTCTTTCAATCCTGGCATTCAGGTTTTCACTTGCTCAAACAGTCTCTCATGGTAACTCTGGGTCTATCTAGACACAAGAAAACAGGACCCGTGCTTTGCTCAGGATAGCACTGCAAAGGTGCACCCATTAAAAAAATAATTGTTTTAAATGGCAAATATGCCATTTAAAACAAAAAACATGTTTTTAAGTATATAAAATTATGTTGAGTACAGCCAAACCACTTTATGTAACTATAGGTATTGCCACTTGTCACCAAGATCAGCCATCTAGGCGTCTACCCAGTACCCACAACTTGCATCAAATCCAATTGTGTACTCTCGCCACCACACAAAGCGGAAGTAGTTTAGCAAAAAGCTACTTATGCTTTTCATGGATAGTAGGCATAACCAGCCTACTAGCCCAGTGTGTGATGGAATCTGCCTGGGTACCCAAAGTGCTGCTGTGCACAAACAATGTTTAAACTCTCTGCAGCAGCAGTGTGACACTCAGTTTGTTACCTGTTGATGTTTAGCCACAACAAGGTTAGTCTTATTTTAGGTATATTTAAGAAGAGTTTTATTAGATATGTCATCGATGTAATAAGACCATCCAAGTGATTTTACTATGTTTTTCTCATATAAAAATGTACCAATAAAGAATATTGATTGTACTTTGGTAGTCTTTGTGGTTGTTTGCTGTGGGATTATAGAGGAAAACACCCTGTTGGAACAGCTGCGCCTTTGACAACAATGGCAATGACAAGACAACAGAGTAACAGAGGTTCAGTAACCCATTATAGTGTCAATAACCCTGGGTAAGAAAGTCAGGACAAAGAATGAAAGACAATATTATGATGACCTTACCTCCAACGCTAGCTGTAGGGTAATGTGCTAATGATATGATTGATGGAGAATGGCCAGAGAAGAAATAATGAAAAAAAGACAGGGGCCAGACAGAAAGAGAGGTAACATGCTCCCTGCACTCCTTTTGTCCCATCCATGGCTGGCCCGGCGCCGGAGGGCGATGACATCATTGTGGAACACGGCAGGGTTCTCTGCCTCCTGTATCCGTGGTAACAGGTCGACTTGCTGGTGTCAGTGAGCGTCACCGTCCCAAGTGTTCTGTCTCAGTTTGTGTGTGTGTGTGTGTTTGTATGTGTGTATATTAGAGAGAATATTTGTGATTATCTCACTACCCTCTGGGGATTTGCTCTCTCGGTCTGTCCTTTGTCTCTGTCTATCTCTTTTTATTCCTTTCTCTTTTTTTCATCTGCTATTTCAATTTAATTTACCCCAAACGTCCCCCTATGTATGTTTCACAAAATAAAATAACACACTGTCTGAACTACGATTAAAATATTATCTCGCTCTGTCTTTCTCTCTCTATAATCCATATCAGTGTAAAAAATCATTCCGGGTAGCCTACTGGTTATAGCACCGAAAAGTTGCTTGACAACAACAAGAAAAATCTGTCATTCTGTCCCTGAATTGGGCAGTTAACCTTAATCACTCACAGGCTATTGCTGAAAATGAAAATGTGTTAAGATAATATGTCAATACTCTTCTTGCAAAAAATGCTTATAAAATTAGTGAGGAGGGTATATACAGTTTTAGCTGGTTTAATCACAATTTCTGTGAAAATGCATTGAAAGAATTGGGATCTGTACTGTCTTACTATAACTGGTGAGGTTACGCACCTATTTCTTTTGTTTATTTGGTTTGGCATGGCGAAAGAGGGCTTGATTCCCAGGACCACCCATACATTAAATGCATGTTCAATTGTTAATTAATTTGGATATAAATGTCGGCAAAAATGTTATTTATATATTTTTGCAAGGTATAAATAGGCCACTCTATTCCCTAAGCAGTGCACTCTTTTTGACCAGGGCCTATACGGCTTTAGTTCAGTCATTTTTATCTGTTTGGTCATTTGGAATTCAAGCATACATTCCAATTAGTAGATTGGTAGACTTCTAATCCACCCCTCCCCTCTTCCCTTCTCCTCTTCCCCTCCCTCTCTCTGCCCTCTCTCCTGGCCTATACTAGATTAATTGGATTGGTCGTCTGCCCACTTGAAAGGGGAGAAAAAAAAGAGAACGGAAAAAAGAAAAGAGAGTGAGGAAGCGCGCCATTAATTCCTTTGTATGAGAACAAGAGAAGGGAACTCCAAGAAAGCTGTGCGTGTTTGTTTGTGTTAGTTTGCGTGTGTCTCCATGTGTGTGAGAGAGAGAGAGTAAGCCTTTGTGCACTGAATTAAACCAGGCACAGCGAAGGGCAGCTTCTGAATGAGAATCCCCTCTACCACACTTCTGTGACTCTCAGCAACTTTAGTTTTCATATTTTTTAGAGAGAGAAAGAAGGGAAGAAAAGATGAAGAGAGCATAGGGAAGGAAAGGAATAAGAAGAGTGAGGTGATAGAGAGAAGAGATAATTTCTTTGTACTTTAGAAAACCTGTGTGTAATGTTCACTAAGGATTTCTCATTTCAATTATTTTAATTCAGTTTTTTTGATTTCTTTAACTACATTTTAAAAATGTAATTACTTGTTATAACTTTCTTATTTTCCACTTGCTTTGGCACAGCGCTTGCCCAAGTCAAGCACTCCTTTGGCATATGTTTGCCATGCAAATAATGCCCCTTAAAATGAAACTGATGGTGAGGAAAGAGAAACAGAGAGGGAAGGACCAAAAAATAAGAGAGCTAAGAGAGAGAGCAATGCTGAATTGCTTGCATTGTATTTGTCCTTTGATGAGCTCATGTGAGGTCTACATGTTTTCTCTGATTTATTCACACAAGAAGACTTCTCTTTTTCTCCTTCCCTTTAACACTCTTTTTCCTCTTTTCAAAGGAGACTAATACTAGGCCCCCAGACATTCAAAAACCTTTTCATTTCAACACAGCTAGAGTTATAGTTGACTATCCTTCAAGCCAGGCTGCCTGACTGATATCATTGTTAGAGAATCGAGAGTGTTCTCTCACTCCTCTAACCTAAGCTGTCATATTACATGCTCTTTACGTGTGTTTACTGTATATACATTAATTTCTCTGTTATGCATTTACTGTATGTGTATTCCTGTGTCTCTATTTGTGTGTGTCTATGTGTGTGAGTGTGTGACCAAGCTCCTTTAACAGCTAGACAGAGGGTGTGGGTTATGGATCATGAAAACAACGTGTGGCCATTGAGGGTGTAAGGAGGAACCCCCCATCAACCATCTAGAGATAACAACATTGGTTTAAGGTCAGAAGAGGGGTGTCTCTAGTGCCAACATCACGTGTGTGTGTGTGCCAGGAGCACCCCCTAAGGGATTACACCATTGGTTTAAAGGTCAGTGGAGTGGAGAGGTGTCACTGGTGGCAACTGAAGCATTTAACTGCATTACTATGATGAATTGAAAAGGAATTGACCACCCTAACACAGACAAGAAAGCATACCACTTTTTTGTTTCATCTTTAGTGATGATCTAAATTAGAGAATAGATTTTCTGATTCACAGATCTAAATCTTAGATTCATTTTTAACTAGGAAAAAACGTTTAGTAAATCCACTTGCTAAATAAGCCTTGATAATAAAATTGCCCTGACACAGGAACCCCACTACTTTCCATTGTGTGGATCCAATATGCTACAAAGAAACACATCTGAATCCATTACCAAGACTGTTAGCACTAACACATATTACTTCTGTGTTTTAGTGCTTACAAATTGGCTGTGTCCGAAATGTCACCCTATACTCTATAGCGCACTACTTTCAGTGTGGTCAAAATTAGTGCATTATGCACAGAATAGGGTAATGTTAAGGAGACAGGCAATATGGTGTGTGATAGCTTAGATGTATCTGTGTTAGCTGTAACACAATATGTTACGTGTTAGCTCCAATCAGTGTTATTGTCACTAAAGCTAATCCACTATGTATAGAGTGGTACTTGGCATCAGACATCTGTGTGCCTAATGGATGAAGCCATTGTGCTTATCCTACCTTATGTTGCCTTGTTTTGGAAAAGGATGACGTTGACCTAGACACTGATTGAAGGTCAGTTTAGCACTTCTCCCTTAAAAGTTGAGTTTACCATTTGGGGGAGAGAAGACTGATCCTAGATCTTTCATGAGGTTGCTCAGATCTAGATTTGACATGTATGAACCATACAGTCCATACATATGGTGCTACTTGAAAGTATGTGAACCCTACAGAGGTGGTCATTATTTTTGTATAATACAGCTCTGTAAAAAATGAAGAGACCACAGCATCCTTTTCTTTCCTTTCGAGAAGAGTTGAAAAGGAAGGTTTTGAGTGAGGAACAGAAGGGTTAAAATTAAGAGACCACTGCAAATTGAATGCTTCTGTTCCTCACTTTCCAACGTTTTCTTTTTCAACTTTTGTGTAAGGAAAGAAAAAGGTGCAGTGGTCTCTTCTTTTTTCCCGGAGCTGTGTTTTTAAATAAACTCCTTATCTAGAAATATTTCTATTATACAGTGGATATAAAAAGTCTACAAATCCCAGGTTTTTGTGATGTCAAAGAATGAGACAAAGATAAATCATGTTAGATTTTTTCCACTTTTAATGTGACCTATAATGTGAACAATTCGATTGAAAAACATACTGAGGGGGAACATTTTATGATGAAAACCTTACAACAACCTGGTTGCATAAGTGTGCACACTCTCTTATAACTGGGGACATGGCTGTGTTCAGAATTAACCAATCACATTCAAACTCAATTTAAATAGAAGTCATTACACACCTGCCATCATTTAAAGTGACTCTGATTAATCACAAATAAAGTTCAGCTGATCTAGTAGGATTTTCCTGACATTTTCTCAGTTGCATCTCAGAGCAAAAGCCATGGTCCGCAGAGAGCTTCCAGAGCATCAGAGGGATCTCATTGTTGAAAGATATCAGTCAGCAGAAGGGTACAAAATAATTTCCAAAGCGTTAGATATACCATGGAACACAGTGAAGAAAATATGGCACAACAGACATTACCAAAAACTGGTTGTCCCTCCAAAATTGATGAAAAAACGAGAAGAAAAATGGTCAGGGAGGCTTCCAAGAGGCCATTAAAGGAACTGCAGGAATTTCTGGCAAGTACTGGCTGTGTGTTACATGTGACAACAATCTTCCGTATTCTTCATATGAATGGGCTATGGGGTAGGGTGGCAAGTCGGAAGTCTTTACTTAAAAAGAAAAACATCCAAGCCTGGTTGAAATTTGCAAAAACAAACATCAAGTCCCCCAAAAGCATGTGGGAAAATGTGTTATGATCTAATGAAACCAAGGTTGAACTTTTTGGCCATAATTCCAAAAGGTATGTTTGGTGCAAAAACACCATACCCACAGTGAAGCATGGTGGTGTCAGCATCATACTTTTGGGCTGTTTTTCTTCAGCTGGAACCGGGGTCAGGGTGGAGGGAATTATGAACAGTTCCAAATACTAGGCAATTTTGGCACAAAACCTTCAGGCGTCCATTAGAAAGCTGAAGATGAAGAGGAAGTTCACCTTAAAGCACGACAACAACTCAAAGCACACGTCAAAATCTACAAAAGCATGACTTTACCATAAGAAGATTAACATTTTGGAATGGCCCAGCCAGAGCCCCGACCTGAATCCAATTGAACATCTGTGGGGTGATCTGAAGAGGGATGTGCACAGAAGATTTCCTTGCAATCTGACAGATTTGGAGCGCTCTTGCAAAGAAGAGTGGGCAAATATTGCTACGTCAAGATGTGCCATGCTAATAGACTGCTACCAAAAAGACTAAGTGCTGTAATAAAATTAAAAGCCTGGCTGGTGCTTCAACAAAGTATTAGTTTATGCAATCAGGTTATTTTAAGGTTTTTATTTTTCCCCCTCAAAGATTTCAGTTTGTTTTTCAATTGAATTGTTCATGTTTTGGGTCACATTAAAGGTGGAAAAAGTTCTGACATAATTTATCTTTGTCTCATTCTTTCCCATCACAAGAGCCTGGCATTTTAACAGGGTTGTGTAGACTTTTTATATCCACTGTATATTTTAATTGTTTATTTTAAAAAAGTGCTTTACTTAACAAGAACAGATTCCATTTGAGAAATTATCTGAATCCCTTCAGTCAATAGTTTTCACCAACTCCATTATTCTCACAGTTTTTTGGGATATGACCATACAACTTGTCAAGGTTCACTGTAAGATCTGCCAACAAAACTCTTTGTTTATTGGGTCGTAAAACAAGCATTTCTGTTTGTCTTGAGTTTAATTAAACACAAGCAATTCTCAGTAATTTACTTCCTAATATCTGAAACACATGCTTCCAAAGTAGCTTATGTTGGGGCTTCTCCATGTTTCAGTGAATTATATAACAGTTTGACCCCCTTTCGCCTTCAGAACTGCCTTAATTCTACGTGGCATTGATTCAACAAGGTGCTGAAAACATTCCTTATAAATGTTGGCCCATATTGATAGGATAGCATCTTGCAGTTGATGGAGATTTGTGGGATGCACATCCAGGGCACGAAGCTCCCGTTCTACCACATCCCAAAGATGCTCTATTGGGTTGAGATCTGGTGACTGTGAGGGCCATTTCAGTACAGTGAACTCATTGTCATGTTCAAGAAACCAATTTGAAATGATTCAAGCTTTGTGACATGGTGCATTATCCTGCTGAAAGTAGCCATCAGAGGATGGGCACCTGGTGGTCATAAAGGGATGGACATGGTCAGAAACAATGCTCAGGTAGACCGTGGCATTTAAACGATGCCCAATTGGCACTAAGGGGCCTAAAGTGTGCCAAGAAAACATCCCCCACACCATTACACCACCACCACCAGCCTGCACAGTGGTAACAAGGCATGATTGATCCATGTTCTCATTCTGTTTACGCCAAATTCTGACTCTACCATCTGAATGTCTCAACCGAAATCGAGACTCATCAGACCAGGCAACATTCTTCCAGTCTTCAGCTGTCCAATTTTGGTGAGCTTGTGCAAATTGTAGCCTCTTTTTCCTATTTGTAGTGGAGATGAGTGGTACCCGGTGGGGTCTTCTGCTGTTGTAGCCCATCCGCCTCAAGGTTGTTCGTGTTGTGGCTTCACAAATGCTTTGCTGCATACCTCGGTTGTAACGAGTGGTTATTTCAGTCAAAGTTGCTCTTCTATCAGCTTGAATCAGTCGGCCCATTCTCCTCTGACCTCTAGCATCAACAAGGCATTTTCGCCCACAGGACTGCCGATACTGGATGTTTTTCCCTTTTCACACCATTCTTTGTAAACCCTAGAAATGGTTGTGCGTGAAAATCCCAGTAACTGAGCAGATTGTGAAATACTCAGACCGGCCCGTCTGGCACCAACAACCATGCCACGCTCAATATTGCTTAAAGCACCTTTCTTTCCCATTCTGACATTCAGTTTGGAGTTCAGGAGATTGTCTTGACCAGGACCACACCCCTAAATGCATTGAAGCAACTGCCATGTGATTGGTTGATTAGATAATTGCATTAATGAGAAATTGAACAGGTGTTCCTAATAATCCTTTAGGTGAGTGTATAGTAAAAACAATAATTGGTCCAAAACTGAGCTTTGAGGAACACCTAAACACACCTTTGATTTGTCAGAGGACATGCAATCCACACATACAAACTGATATCTTTCAGATAAATAAGATTTAAACCAGGCTAGAATGTGTCCATGTAGCCCAATATGGGTTTCCAGTCCCTCTAAGAGAAGAGAGTGATCAATAGTGTCAAAAGCAGCACTAAGATCAAGAAGCAACTTACTTGATTTAACCAATGCGACTTGGGATTCACTTATTTTTGCACCTGCAGTCATTCCTTTTTAATACAGTTTTTCTACTACAATCATGATTTCCACAGTGTGTCATATGGAATTGGTAACTATAAACCTATTATGTCAGATGCACATACTTCTCATCTCATCCCATCTTCATCCGCTTATCCGGTATCGGGTCGCGGGGGCGGCAGCTCCAGCAGGGTACCCCAAACTTCCCTTTCCCGAGCCACATTTGCCAGCTCTGACTAGGGGATCCCGAGGTGTTCCCAGGCCAGTGTTGAAATATAATCTCTCCACCTAGTCCTGGGCCTACCCCGAGGTCTCCTCCCAGCTGGACGTGCCTGGAACACCTCCCTAGGGAGACGTCCTGGGGGCATCCTTACCAGATGCCCGAACCACCTCAACTGGCTCCTTTCGACGCAATTATGTCAGATGCACATACTTATTCAGATTAAATAAAGAAGTTATGGTCCACACCAACAAATACTACAATTGCACAAGGAGCATTGTATGTGCCTTATACCATATCATCGGTTGTCCTTTGCACCATTTGTCTCGTAGAATAACAAACTTGCGAGGAACCAATAATAAATGCCCTGGCTGTGTGCACCCTAGAGAAATATATAAGCTCCTCTGTTCTTTCTTACTCATACGTTACGGACTCCCATTGTATCGTGAGGTCCCCGTCAATTCCCACCCCTACATAGGTCGGCAATAGCCTTTCCAAGTACACTGCAATATAGTCAAGACTGGTCAAAGTGTGCATGTAACAACAATATCCAAAGCATTCACAAATTTGGCCTGTTTAAAAGAGTGGCAAAAAGGAACCCACTACTTAAACATGTGCAACGTCAATCACATCTGGATTTTCTATGCAGGTGGCAAGAGGTTTTGTGATCAAAACTAAAATGGCCTAAATGCAGTGTTACTTTTGGTGCAATCCCAACATGGCCAAAGAAGAAAGGTAGTGGCAACATCATGGTATGGGTATGTTTCACATCTTTTCAGTACAGAAGGGAAAAGTAATAGAGAAATGCACAGAAACACAAGGAAAACATGCTGACCCCTGAAACTGGGACAAGGGTTCTTAGCTAAACCTACATTGGAATGGGTAAGGAACAAAAAGTTTAATGTTCTTGAGTGGCTCAGTCAGTGCCCCAACCTAAATGCCATTTAAAAATGGTAGCATAGCATGAACAGTTTAATAAAGACAAATGATAATGTATCTTTTAGTCTAGGTGTGAAAATGAATGCCTTTAAGCTTGATACTTTAATCCCACCTCAATGCATAAACAAACTTAACAAGCTGCTACTTGATCAATGTACCAGCTACATTTTCAAAACTATCTGTATGTTACACTATTTTAATATTTATTCACTTGAATAATAAAGCCTATCTTTGTCAATGAGTACACATTTGCAATTATGTTTTTGTTGAAACAAACCATTATCATTGGATAATGGACACATTTTATGATTTCTGTTTGTTTTATTTCATGTAGATTAATATTTGAGCAGGTTTTTTTTATATAGCTCTATGTGAGTACTGTAGGTTGTTGTCATAAAGTGCACTAGTGAATTGGGTAGTCTGACATGTCTAGACAGATAATAATGTCAATATTTAATGAGAGCACACTTAAGCATTAAAGTTTACAGAAATTGGTAGTAAGTGTAATACCATTATCACAACATCACTCTAGATTAAGGCTGGACTTTAACGTGTAGAGAAACATGATAGTACCCTTTGAAGACCTCAAAACAATGTTCTTGTTTGGGTGAAATTCCCTTTGCTTGGGATTGTATCTGAAGGCCCATGGTTTTATATTTAACAATAAGCCATTTTAAGTCCCAGCCTAGAGTTAACATCACTAGCTTTGTCTAAATCTAAGAAAAGCTGCATTGCCAGAGGAAACTAATTCCAAAACTGTTTTTAGTGTTAAAGAAAATCTAAGACTGGTAGTGCCATGTACCTCTTAGAAACTGTCCCTGGAGTCTTTTCGTTTTTGCAATATATTTCTCATTTCCAACAGGGTGTTGATACTTCCTATGTTTTTTCTGGTCAGTTTTGATCACAAATGGTATTAATACGCATCTATATCTTGCCCCAAGGAGACTATAGCATTTCATTTATTGTATTCTATAATGGACGGCTCTGGAGAGTGTGGCTTTAGGGGCTATGAGGTATCCGGGGTGGCGTGGCCAAAACCTGACAATCACTGAAATCATTGCAGTACCTAGGGCAAAAACCTATTTGGTTGTGTTGAAGTCTAACACTTCCCTGAGTTGGTTTGATGGAAAGGAGAATAACACACCAGGAGTCAGGTCAATTACCGTACCGTATATTCTGTTTATTACAAAAGATTTTGGAGACAGAGTGTCGCCCCACAATGTCTTAAGATCAATAAGTCACATCAGCATAATTTATACATCAAACACGCCTAAAAGTGGGGGTTGAATATGCCAAGCATGTGTGCCATTGGTCAAGTTTATGTTCTACACCTTATATGTATAAATGCAGTACAAGCGTCATCTTTGCACTTTGTGGTTTCTGTCTTGTCTATTCTCAATCTGACACGCAAGCTCAGTCTGCTCTTGTTCCCTAGAAATAGCCTAAATAAGATTTCCTGTTTTCTACTTGCAACTTTCAGTTTCAGCTTATGCTACAGACATTCAACATTTTGCTTCAATGCTCACAAAAGTTTTACACTCAATGTATCCACAGTTGTTTGCTGCCAAAATATAGTCAACTACACCCTCTGGAAAGTTGTATTTTTTTGACAAAGATATGTAATTTTCACTATTTACAGATAAAGTTAACCTAATAAAAAGCATTAAAGTGAAAGATTATTTCATCAAAATGTATTCATCAAAAATAAACAGAAATGCAATTTCATTTTGAGGAAAAAATAAATAAAAATTGAACATCCTATTTTTGAGGCATTTGGTTGTAGATTTGCTTGTGTGTTTTGGAACATTTTCTTATTGGAAGATTCAAGCTCTTTTTAGCTTCAACTCTTCTAAGAAATACTCTGGTACAATATGGAATTCATAGTTGAGTCAATAATGATCATTGGCATCTGGCATCGTGTCCAAACAACTCCACCTTTGACTCATCTTTTTGGAGCACATTGTTCCAGTATCTTTGGTTTTTACCCAGGTGGTGTATGGCAAATGTCACTCGTGTCATAATATTATTTTTGGAGAGCAGAGGCTTCTTCCTTCCTGTCCTCCCATGCAGGCTAATTTTGTGCAGACCTTTTCTTACAGTTCACTTATGCACTTCTGTAGTGTAATAAGAAATGTCTGTTGAGGAAGAGTGGAAATGTATTTGACAAAGTGGCGCATCTGGCCCGAACAAAGTCTCCAAAAGACCCTTGGTGATGTTAATCAGAGGTCCTGCTTACATTTGTTTCTCTAAAGATCTGGAACATCAGGTGTGGGCCATTGGCTCCACCCCCCCTGAGCTCACCTGGAGAGGTGTGAAACTGAGCAAACTGGAATGTAACTAAATGCATGATATTGTGAACATTAATTTGTATTGTTTGCATTTTCCCTGTTCCCCACAAAGAGAATAGTCTGACATGGTTTACTGTACTGTATGATTATCGATTACATTTCACAAGAACATTGTAGAAATTATTGCCCTTGTCTCATGTCTGACAACAACTAGTGGCAACGCCCCGTCCATTCGATAATTTTGCATTAAGTGGGACATTTCCTGTCCTTTGTGTTCATTGGGTTTTCCAAGGTAAAGTAATGCTAATGACAATTAGGGGGAGTACATTAGATGTTTGATTTTAAGATAAATAGCCATGTCTCTAAAAAGTTATTTGTGTATGTCCTTGTTAAACAGACCACCCAACACATTGTGCTGTAATCATATTTAGGAGTCTATCATTAACAGAAGCTCCTAGCACACCTTTGTGCTATAGTGTGTCTTATGGTATAATTAGTAGACTTTTAGACTAGTTGGGATGCCATTGAAATGTGTTGTTATTGTGAACGATGGGGGTGGTTGGATCTACCGTTCACCAACAACCAGATGAAACGGTTGTTTGATTGGCACATATTCCTTGTATTTCTTTACTTGGTCAAACCACCAGATGGTCACCGAACCAGGTTGAAACAAAAATGAACAACGGAACTTAAATGGACTCCTCTGTCCAGCTTAACGGAACTGTTCATGAACGAAAATCATGCAGTCTGGCTCGTCCTTTGGCATCTTACTTCTCTATTGCTTTTAGCAGTTTCAATCCAGCGGTTCATCTCTCAGCCCTCCACTCGCGCCTTCATTAAGGTCACTTGTTTTATACGAGAGGAGAAATATAATTACTCCCCCAGGTGTCCCTGGTGGTGTCTGATTGCCCCACACTTACTTGCTTCCTGGGACTGTGGCTGGGTTGGGAGCTCCGGCACAAACTGACCCTGTCACATTATGTAACTATATTTTGTATTGTAACTTTATTACTCAATTGGAATAAATTGCATTACTTTGGAATATAGATTACTACAGCACTCCTCAATCAACTTCACACTTGAGCTCGTAAGGCTTCTGATAATCACACACACATACATACATAAGTCGAAGTGACTTGACATCCATGTTCCATGTCTCTGACCAATCTGGCTGGTCCCAGGCACATATGCCATTTTGGGCAACCCTGAGTTCTGGGTCTAGGTTGGTCCCACAGACACATGCCATTGTGGGTATCCCTGAGGACTGTGATTCTGACCAGTCTGGATGGATCCAGAAACACATGTTGGGCTTGTGACGAGAGGTGTAGAAACATTTACTAAGGACTTCCAACATATGGTCGTTTACGTTAACATTTATTTCCTAACAATTTGGAGTCAGATTTTACATTTATATGTATTTATCACTAAGGTTATAAAACAAAACATGGCAACGAAGAAAATTTTTTACTGTCCCCTGTTCAAAAGTCTGCATACCCTTAGTTCTTAATACTGTGTATTGCCCCTTTTAGCATCAATGACAGCGTGCAGTCTTTTGTAATAGTTGTCATGCTGTATTCATCTTGCCATACATTTTTGCATGATTCTCCGTGCCTTTAGAGCTCACACACCCCCTAAACATCAGTGAGCCACCACCATGCTTCACAGTGGGGATGGTATTCTGTTCACTATAGGTCTTGTTGACCCCTCTCCAAACATAGCGCTTATGGTTGTGATCTCGTCACTCCAAATTACAGTGTGCCAGATGCTGTGAGGCGTGTCAAGGTGTTGTCAGGCATATTGTAACCAGGCTTTTTGTGGCATTGGCGCAGTACAGGCTTCTTTCTGACAACTCGACCATGCAGCACATTTTTGTTCAAGTATCGTCGTATTGTGCTCCTAGAAACAACCACACTGTCTTTTTCCAGAGCAGCCTGTATTTCCCCTGAGGTTACCTGTGGGCTTTTCTTTGTATCCCAAACAATTATTCTGGCAGTTTTGGCTGAAATCTTCCTGGTCTACCTGACCTTGGCTTGGTATCAAGAGATCCCTTAATTTTCCACTTTTTAATAAGTGATTGAACAGTACTGACTGGCATTTGCACAGCTTTGGATATATTTTTATATCCTTTTCCATTTTTATTAAGTTCCATTACCTTGTTATGCAGGTCATTTGACAGTTCTTTTCTGCTCCCCATGCCTCCCCACAGCGTGCAGTCTTTTGTAATAGTCTGTAATAGTCTGCTCCGTGCATCCACGTGAGAGCTAACAAACTCAATGACTATTTATACACAGACACTAATTGCCATTAACCTTTAATTGCCATTTTAAACTGTGTGTGTCACCTTGTGTGTCTGTAACAAGGCCAAACATTCAAGGGTATGTAAACTTGTGATCAGGGCCATTTGGGTGATTTCTGTTATAATTATGATTTCAAAAGGAGCCAAACAACTATGTGATAATAAATAGCTTCATATGATCACTATCCTTAAAAACACATTTTTGCATGATCATATTTTCTAAATCACTTGCGAAGATTTCACAATTTCTGCCAGGTTAAGTACACTTATGAGCACAACTGTAAGGGCCACTTATAGGTCTTTTGATGTTGGCATGATGAGTTGACACAAATCCATATGGTTAAGACTAAATCAGTCCAGGTTTGTGTATGGAAGGCTGGACCCTCCCAAGTTACTCTCTGATGTTTTATTTTATTATTATTTTATTATGATGGTTAAGGTAGGGGTGTACAAACCTTTATGTATAAAAAACAGTTTCTGTTTATATTAATTGCATAAAAGTTTTCAAAGCTTTTTTGAGATTGGGTTGCACAAATTCAGCTCATGAATTTGGATTAAGCTAATGATGGTTACTCCAGGCTGTGAAAGAAAGTTAGGAATGGCTTTTAGGATTGGTTAGGATTCAACCTCAGGTAGCGTGAGTTTCAGACAAACATGAATTTAGGATCCCTGTAAGTTGTGATTTCTCAACCATAACCCAAATTGTAATACCCACTAACATGTCTACTACAGATATGTTAAATCACATCATGCTCACTTTCAGACGGGATCCCCCTAAATAATCTACTTAGAGCTTTAGAAGCATTTTAGCACTATAACATGTTATTAAATCTATTTAAATGCACATGCATAACCCATACTGTAATACCTAAAAACATCTGTCTACACAAGTCCCGCCATGCTCACTTTAAGATGTGATACTCCAAAACAATCAGCTTATGACCCTGTTGTTATGCCACTTAGCTATAACAGCAAACAACTAGACCAGGGGTGGGTAGTAATGCATTACAAGTAACGCAAATGAGTAAATGGTTTCAGAGGAACAAGTACTTTTCTAGTTACATTCTGGGGGCTGTACTCTTTACTCTTACTCAAGTATTAAAAAAATAAATAATCGTACTCTTTACTCCGTTTCATTTCACCTACTCTTTCGTCAAAAATGTAGAGTTTTTTTGTTTCGTGATATGAGGTTGTGGTGACATGTGTTCCCTCCCGCTCTTTTAAATCGGCATCGGAGTTCGAGCACCGACCTACCTAATTAAATGACAGACACTGACACCGAGATGGAAAGTTGTCAATTGGAGGACGTGGACAAGGGAAATTCCAATCCCTGGCCACAGTTGCACCACATGTTTCGATTAAAATTTTAAATAGGCAACACCTATTAAATGTTGTCTTTTTATTCCCAAACAGGCAACCATCTCTGCTTTCAAAAACTCATCATACCTCCGCAAGCACATAGAGGTAAGGTTAACGAACCGGGTCGCGTTACTTAGCCAACTAAAACCTATTATAACTATCTTTTTTTAATAAAACTTTTTTGTCATTGAACAAGTACAAGTACAATACAACTAAATGCAGTAAAATATCCTAATTATAATGTAATATTCTAGCTAACTTCCATTTAGTAACACTACAGCTTGTTAGTATATTTGTATTAGTGGTTCATTGGGGTTTACTCAAACTTAATTATTTAGTAATGCACTTTAGTTAGTAACATACCCAGTCTAGCTAGCTAGATTTTAGTTGAAAGCAATTGCTGCTAACCAGGTTGCTTAGTTGCAATGCAGTAAGTCATTCCACCCAAGGCCTGATAACAAATATCTGATTGACAAGATGTACTGCGCATTACTTAACAAGATAAATATTTTTTTTATCAGTAATATGTATGATGGTCTTAATTCGCAAGAATCTTATTTGCAACACAGAAGAATAGAAATACAGTATTATTTATTTTTGCAATTTATTTTGTTTTCTAATCTGCATGATTATAAAACAAATGCCTATTCAAACATAAAAAATGCAGTTTGCGTTTGTATTTCTTAAATCATTTTTCATTGTTGTTACTATGGCGCTAATGTCTTGAACAAAATATGTAACTAGTGCTCAAGTGCTTTTTTGACAAAGTACTCTTTTACTCTAACTTGAGTAGTTTTTTCAGGTGGTACTTCAACTTTTACTTGAGTGCATTTTAGGATGAGTAAAAGTACTTTTACTTGAGTACAGATTTTCAGTACTCTACCCTGGACTAGACATATAACTACAAGAAATAACAAGCATGCCTTGGTCATATAATTGATACACATGACAAATATAAATCCGCTGGTCTTAAGATGCAGTATGACACATGCATGAGCAGCCTAATCTGCTTAATGTTGGTATAAGTAGGGTGACATTAACTGTAATGCTCCAAACCCCAAACATGTCGGCTTACGAGTGGTATTAGAAATAAAACGCATTTTAATTCTATATACAAACAGCATTCTGGTCCAGACTTGTCTGAGTGCAAACTCATTCTCACAAAAACAATGCAATAATATGGTATTAAGATGGTAAAACCTCACCAAGTATTATCATACCAATCCTTCTAATGGAATGCTGGCACTTTCAGATGTAACTGTACATGACAACAAACATAGGCTTGGGTGTAGCATACTATCAGTCTGGAATATAAATATATACTCTTTACCAAGCCCATTGCCATCCACAAACAATGCAACACAATAATCCTAAATCCAATATGTTGGCTACTAATGTACTAGAAAACAACCAAGCTTAACACCACATTGTCTATTTGGTGTGGATGTGCTTAGACCAGCTTAGGCAGTGGCTTAGACCAGTAGACCACCCTAACTCATTCAAAAAGAATCTGACCAATGAAGTTGGATGATGGCAGAGACTGCATACTAATCAGCACTCTAATTAGTGCTCCACTTAAGGTAAGAATATTGCACTATACAGGGAATGTAGAGGCTGTTGGAAACCTGCAGTCTGATTTACAGCTGTTAAAAAATCACGGACCATAGGTTGATGCTGAATGCAAATTAAATTAAGTACATGCTATTGTCTGGGTCACAGAACCTAGCTTTTACCCTAAAAATAATGCACTAAATGATTCATTTATAGAACATTTATCATAGCTTCTTACAAATACCTTGGGATTTGGCTCGATAAAAATTACTTTTAAAACACGTCAGTGAATGAAAAATATTAAAATTGGTGTCTTTTATAAGAATAAGTAATGTCTGTCAAATCGGCATAGTGAAACTTACAGTTAATATCGCAACTAGAGTATGGTGATATACTATGGATGCATGCCTCAGCTTCTGTACGCAAATCTCTGTATGCAGTCTATCATTCCACCTTGCGTTTTATCCCTGGTGAAACCTTTCACACTCATCACTGTCTGTTACATGCTTGAGTTGGCTAGAAAGGACAGACATTGGTTGATGTTTTTATATAATGAAGTCATGCAAAACCTTCCAGACAGTCTAACAGAGAAAATTAGTCAGAAGAATAGTAGTTACCAAACATGAATAAATATTGAATATTTTGCCCCACACTTGGAATGCCATTGAGAGTGATCTTAAGTTGAATGTTTTAGTACCTATAGGACATTTTACATTTCTTACAAATTATATTTTTGTCAATTGTGATTTCTTTCTTAATGTTGATTTAATTTTTATTTGCTATGTGTTTTCATTGTTGCAATAAAGTAAATACTGTAAAAGAGACCTTGCCCTCAGTTAATTTCAATGTATAAATATAGGTAAATACAAATTTGGGACAGAGACATAATTCAATCTGACAGGTCAGTTTCTCTGAGTTTACCCCTAGACACAGTTGCCTTTTGACAAATTTGCCCCTAAACACTGTTGCCCCCAAACCCAGTTTTTTTTAACACTGTCTGCCTAACCTAAGAGTTTTTTTTAGTCATTTTCCCTTTTCCTATTTTATTAAACCAGCCCCTTTGCTAAGGTCTTCAGTAAGTACCTTGCGGTTGCTAATAGGATGATGGGTCGATTTTGGGTGTTAGACATTGTTGTAGTGGTTGTTGATAACCCAGTGTACATTCATCATCCTAGGAGGTCCTTCTGGAAAACATTTGTATTATATCCCGGCCCTCTTCCCCACTCATATCTCCCTGGCCATATTTCTGTCTCAATCCTTATGAACAGGCAGAACTTAATGAGCTCCCACATGTTCCTGCAGGATTTCTGGCCCCATTGCATTGGAAATAACTTAATAATGCAATCTATTAATATTTTATCCTCAAACTTGAAAAATATATAAGATCAGAACATGCTCCTAATCTCAGCTCGTTACCTATATAAAAGACACCTGGGAGCCAGAAATCTTTCTGATTGAGGGGGGATGAAATACTTGTTTCACTCATTAAAATGCAAATCAATTTATAACATTTTTGACATGCGTTTTTCTGGATTTTCTGGTTGTTATTCTGTCTCACTGTTCTAATAAACCTACCATTAAAATTATAGACTGATAATTTCTTTGTCAGTGGGCAAACGTACAAAATCAGCAGGGGATCCAAAAAAAAATTCCCTCACTGTATATTGTTTGTAAATACTGTTTCTTGATGATGGTCTTGATGTAGAATTGTAGTGGACAGGAGGCCTGCAGGCTCTTTTCAGCTTTGGTTTGTGTCAGAATGCAGCGGTAAAGGATGAGCTAATGTTGAATTTAAAGGTCAGGTTTGGACATGTGGTCATTTTGTTTTTTACTGAGCTTAACTTAAATATCCAGTTTCTTGTAAAGAATACAAATGTGTCTTTTTTGGAACAATACATCTGCCTAAGACACTCAGACAAACACTTCCGACAACAAACATATGAAACAAGAAATGTGTGTGTGTGTGTGTGTGTACATTGGTTGTGCATGCTCGTATTTGCACACCACTGTGTGTGTGTGCATCACCCTTCAAACCCCTTAAAAATGTTAACAAAATTGTTGATTTATACATTTCAAAAACATTGAATGTGTTTGAGTGCAAACATTTGAATGGTCAGGCAAGACTGCCACTGCTACAGTAGAGTTAATTGTAATGGTTTGTCAGATATCTGACAACACAGGGTATGTGTTTCCTGAAAGTTACTTTGAAATTTTGTTTTGTATGATTAAACTATTTTTATTTCATTCTTAAGCCTTGTAGGTGGACGCGCACACATGCACATGCACTTGCAAACACATACACAGTCGAGAAGACTAAAAAATTTCAAAACATGTCTTGTTCCATTCATTTAAGAATGCCGATAGCAGGGAGGTCCTTTAGTGCTGAATTTAATCCCAACCCACCCATGGGAAATAATCTGGGATTACCAACAACCTTAATCAGGCCATGTGAATTATACAGCTAGAACACACTACCCACCATCACTACCACACACAAACATAATGTTACTTCTACCTGTGGATAAGCCAAATAATATCTCAATATGGCCTCATATATTAAATCCTTACAACCAACTGGTACCAATAAGACAACAACTGGATTTAAATATGTTCTTTCTCTTCTCTGTTGTGAGGGTGATAACAAAGACAATGTTGTCTGACAACATGCACCCATAAACACATGCACTTGGGCACACACATGTAGGGCTCAGTTTGAAAGGAATGTAATATGTATGAAATAGGGCCCTATTTGGGGTTGAGGAGGAGAACATAGACATTTAACTAAACCATCGTCTCAACAGACTGTAAGATTCTCAGGAAAGCGTCTCTGGGTTCTGAAAAGATCAAAAACAGTGCAACTTGAAAGAACCCAAGCCAGTTCAGCTTACATTTCTTATTCTAGAAATGCCTGATTTACTTGCTTGTCTTGAAAATTCGCTATTCTTGAATGCATTAAAGAGCTGCATAGCAAACATTTTTGGAAAGAAAAGCAATATTTTAGTAATTTGTGAGACACAGACCAGATGATGCTGGAGCAGCACTTGATGCCTTCTGCCAAGCATGGCAGTGGTAGGTGGTGGTAGAGTGGGAGATTTGTACAGGTTAAAAGGGATCTTGAAGAATGAAGGCTATCACTCCATATTGCAAAGCCATGCCATACAATACCCTGTGGACAGTGCTTGATTGGAGCCAATTTCCTCCTACAACAGGACAATGACAATGCAAGAACTATTTAGGGAAGAAGCAGTAAGCCACTATTCTATCAATAATGGAGTGGCCAGCACAGTTATCTCAACCTATTGAGCTGTTGTGGGAGCAGCTTGACCATTATGGTTGAAGTGCCCATCAAGCCAATCCGATTTTGGGAGGCACTTCAGGAAGCATGGGATAAAATCTAAAATGCTAAATTCTGCAAGGCTGTAATTGCCGCAAATGGAGGAATCTTTATTGAAAGCAAGGTTTGAAGGCCACATTAATTATTTTGATTAAAAGTCTTTATCGCTATCTTGTGAATTAGTATATTTCCCATTTATTTAGCAAAATGTCCTATTCAGACATATTTCATGTATATTTTCATGGAAAATAAGTACATTTCTAATATATCCCAAACTTTTAAAGGGTAGTGCATAGGTCTTCAACCCTCTCCTGGAGACCCCCTAACCATCTCACAGTTTTTAGTTTTTACCCTGAAATAGCTCACTTGATTCAGCAGGGCTTGTTAATTAATTAAAAGGAGATTCAGGTGTGCTCGCTCTGGGATACATCTAATATATGGAATGGCCAGGAGAGGTTTGAAGACCTATGCGGTAGTGTAATATATTATGTATCCTGAAATGCATCCCACCAAACTTTTCTCATATAGGCTGTAGCCCTCAAACTCAACTCTGGAACTTGAAGCCAGTTCCACTCCATTTTTTCCCTTTTATTAGGGACATACTTACACCTCAGACACCAGATGGGTGCAATTACTGATGAGGTAGAACAGAAAACCAGCAGGCTCTGGACCTTGTAGTGTAAGAATTGAATACCCTTAGGCTATAGCATCAGCATATACTTTCTTTACACTTTATACTGTATTTACACTGCAAAGGGCATAGGTGTTCCAATATTCTAGGTTGATAATTTGCTATAAACCACTGCTGTTTAATGGAGTGTTCTCTCTTTTTAGAATCGCAGTGGATTCCCCCCTTGTTTACATGGCTGGTGTTTTAGAGTGTGTAATTCTGTGTGGGTGTGATGTGTATGTGTATTGGTAGTGGGCGTGAAATGGGAGTTTGTGTCTGTAGTGTGATGCTGAGGTTTTCTCTAGAGTCCCAGTTGTGTTGAATTATCATAATGGAACTGTGCCAGCACTCCAGGCTATCTCTAGGTCAGTGTGTCATTATAACACTTTCCAGTTCTCATCTTATGTCTACTGTATCTCAACTTATTTTACTCTCTAGCTTACGCTGCTCTCTGGGTTTGTGCGTGTGTGTGTGTGTGTGTGTGTCTGTGTGTACATTTCTCAGAGTGTGTCTGTCAAATCCAATGAAACGGCAATGCTGTTTTACATCAGCCATTGTCAAAAAATTGCCAAATACCCCCATAAGCAAGAACACTGAATGTTGAAGCATATACAGTATATAACATATACAGTTATTTCCATTCTTCTCCCTCCAGCTCTACATTAACCCTGCATCAAGACTGGTGTTTATGTGTCGGTGGCATTATGATGTGCATAATCCTCTTCCTCTAGCTCCTCTTCATCATAGCTTTCCAAAACTTCAGGCTGTTTTTTTCTATTTTATATTTTTTACCCTGTTTTCCGTCCTAATTTTATGATATCCAATTGTTGATATTGAATATGTTGTTAAAGCCCTGCTTCATTGCAGCAGTCAATGTTGACATATGAGCCTTTCAAAGCTTACCCATGCTGTTTTTGTTCTTATCCAGCTGCTCACTCAATAGGTAGGTCTATATTGGAATCCTTACATGCCGGAAATCAACTGTTCGTATAGTGGTGAAATAATAATTGCGTATCATGGCTGAGTCATCAAGGGAGAGAGTAAATCAATTATTTATTGCAGCATTCGATAGCTATGCTGTTACAGACTCGTTACTCGGTCTTACGAACTTGATCTTACAAACTCAATCTTACCAACTCGATCTTACAACAACAATCTCCAAGAATCTTCGTCCTCTACTTTATAGACATCGAAGGACAGAATACACAACACAGTACTGTAAGCCCATTGCCTGATTACTGTCACGCTTTGACTGAACGTGACTTCCTGTGTATGGATAAACTGATGTTCTTTTGTTATCTAAACACAAAAAGCATACCTTCATACGCTTCCACAGCACTCTCCGGACTTCTACTTTGTTTGCACTCACAGGTGCACAAGCTGCCAAGAGTCGCTAGAATGCGACGAGGCAAGGCAACCATATGTCACCAAATGTCATTTCAAGCCTTAAATTCTGCCCTTTGCTTAATGACACAGCTCCCCCTGACAGCACATGATGCCCTCCATGTGCCTGTGTGGGTCTCTTCCAATGCGACTGGGCACCATCTTGGATCCACAAAACCGCTTGACACACTTGGATCTGTTTAAGTCTTTTCCTATGCAGCTGGGGACCGTATTGGATCCACAACACAGGCCTGGCTCAGACTCAATAAGGCAGATGGTCTATCTGTTGATGTCCTTAATGTCCTAAAGCTGTGTTGAGGGAAACCGGAAGTGTGTTTTTATTATTTCTCTGTACACCCTATTCTCTTTTTCCTTTCCCACTTTCTTTCTTGTTTTCTGTCCAACTTGTCCGTCTTCTCCTTTTCTATGCTTTCTGTCATACACTGTGTACTCTCTCTATCTAGCGATTTCTGTCTCATTCACTCTCTCTCTGTCTTTCTCTTGTCCATCTTGGTCTCGATCATCTCTCCACTCAGTCACTTCTCATTCCCCCCCACCCCCGCCCCTCTCCAGGAGTGGAATGTGTACACATGGTTGCCATGGCAGCAATACGAGGCCACATCAGATGAACAAAGCTCGGAGAACGAGTAAGTGAGAGAGAGAGAGAGAGAGAGATGGGGGTCCTCTCCTCTCAGTCAGAATCCCAATTGGTTTTAGGTGTACTTTATGGAAGAGACAGAGAAGCAGGATGAGTGGGGGATGGATGGAGAGATAGGGGGCTGATTAGTTATGGTACAGTATGGCATGAAAAAGAGAAGAGGAATAGAGGAATGTTAATGTCTTGGTGAATGTATGGAAATGATGAGAGGAGGAGGAGTGTGGGGATGATTATTTCAAGTAAGGGCTTATGAAAAAGGAGAGAAGTGGGGGATGGAGGGATTATTATTTCAGGTAAGGTTGTATGACAAACGAGGAGTGGGGGAAGGAGTAGGGGTTAGACAACGGTCTTTTACCACTGAAGAAACCCTGAATAGAAATACTCCATCCAACAGTGTCTTGTTTCAACTATGGTGATTAACACATGAATGGCCTCGTTCCTGCATATGAGGTTTAATTTTACTCTTAAACATTTGTTTGTCTTATACATATATTTCTTAAATGCTACTGTACATAAAAAAAAAAAAAGAAAAAAAAAATGATTATTTGTAACAGACTACTAAACTTCTGATGCCGCATGCAGTACATTCTGCTTGCATGTTAAACCATGGTCATTTCTAGAAAACAGTTTTGGAAATATTATAAAAAGTGCATTGGAACGTATTCATCGGCCAACCACCATGGCTGAGTTTCAGGAGTGGGACCCACCAGAATGAGTCTCCAGGATCCAACCAGAGCCAGTCCCACATTCCTCCCACCAATCCACCAAATAACCGCTACAGCTAACCTGTAATCAACGATGTTGAAATATCAACAATATCAAAGCCGTGTTTTAAAAAGTAACACATTTGTTTCAATTCACAAGGAAGAAAAATGTGCATCATCAATATTAAAAATGTATATGAATTTATGGACTCACTACTGTAATTCTCCGGTTAAAATAATTTGCTAAATCACTTAAAAGCACACGTTTGTCTTTCAGTACTTGTCGGGACATGCGATCTAACTCCTACCCAGAAATCCATGTTCCCTATTCTCTAGCTCTAACCCTTTACTTAACCTTACCCAAACCTGTATGCCTAAACTTAAAACACAGTCCCAACCGGTAATGCCTGAATTTAAAATGAATCCCAATTCTAACACTATGCCCGAATGTACCTAACCCCTAAGCGAAGCCAGAAGTTACATCTGTGGGGATCTGGCAAAAATGATCAGGTTTAATTATTATTGTGGGAGCTTCAGCACATGTACACATAGACATGGATCAAACATGCACACACACGCACACACAAACACACTAAGCAGCTGGTAGCTGGTGGCAATGTATTTTCTATTTATCTTACTAAATGTACATTGTATGTGTGTGCTTGCGTGTGTTTCCATTTTAAGAATGGAGACATCGCTATCTTCCCTCCAGGGCTGAATCTGATGGAGGAACATTCAATTAACAACCAATTAAAATATACCAGGAGTGAGTGAGTTCTGGAACAGGCTCCTCATACGCAAATATATAATTACACCAATTAAATCACACAGACCACTCGTAGGGATGTTCTGGGACATGTGTGTCTGTGCGCAGAACGGATTTGGGGAGCAGAATTCACACCCCTCCCCCTCCATCCATCCTGCCCTCCGTCAGATGTAGAGCGAGCTGCACCGCCACCATCCACTGCTCCACGCTAAATGCTTTTCTATTCGCCTTGCATTTATTCAGGGAAAGGAAACCACAGTCTCTATTGCAGAGAAGAAATAATGCAATAGAGACCATCATCTGTGGTTCGCTGTGTGATATCTGGAGTCCTTGAGTTGGTTCAAAACATGAACACAGATAGAACACAGATAAGAGCTGGTCTATCAAGAGGCAGACCTAGTGCATTCCCTATTCCCTATACCTAGTGCTCTACCTGGGACCTTTTCTCCTATTTCTGCTCTTAATTTAATCTTGGCTTTTAAATGGACCCTCTTTCCTGTGTAGTGCCCTGGTTCTGACCCCATCCAGTCCCATCGCTGTTGTTAATATTTGATTGTGCGAGGAGCAGGATGTGAAGCTACTGTGCTGAATGTGTCAGTCTGACATGAAACATTTTACAGAGAGATTAGGTGATGAGAGAAAAAACGACATGTCACATTCTGGAAAGGGGGAGGGAGGAGAGAACTGGAGATGGAGAAAGAGAGATGATGAAGAGGGAGGAAGATTACAGTGAGATGTACTCTAAAAATGTAACACAGCATGGTTGATAGCAAAGGTGATAAACAAAGTGGTGGACAATGTTTTGAAAATTGTGTGGCTGCCATGACATATAATGCAGTTTCTGTTTTTGATATTTGAAATGAAGTGTAATATCAGGACACCTGACCTCTTCAATCAGCCATAAAGACAAACACAGTCAAAGCGTCTTTTCAAAGAAATCCCTCAGTATTTTGGTGTCCTGTGGTGTTGAAATGGGAGAGTGTGTGCGTGTGTGTGCATGTGTGTGTGTTTGTGTGGTTCAGCAGGGAGGGGGTGCAGGGTGTTATTTAGGGACATCTGAAACCATCTGGTTGGGTCTTTACCCTTGTGGCTAAAAACACTTTCAATAAAAACTGATTCATCGTGCCATAATATGTCACATAATTACATATTTAATACATATATGGTTTATCCCTCATCATCCTCCCTCACTCTGTTTCTCTCTGTATCTCTCTCTATATCTCTCTATATATTGCTTTTATATTTTTATTTTACTTTCCTCATACTCAACAAATGTTTCTCTCCCCTCTCTCTCTCTCTCTCTTCTGTCTCTTTTCATCTTTTCTATCATCTCTCTGCCTTTCTTGATCTGTCTCTCTTTCCCGCCCTCTATATCTCCCTCTTTTTCTAGGCCCTATAATCTCAGTGTGGGACTGACTCTCAGCTCCCAGAGCTCTGAACCGGGAACACCACTAATTCCCGGGATCAAAAGAAACGCTCTCATCTTCTCCTCCTATATGCCTCTCCTCCATCTCTGTCATCTCCCGACCTTCCCAGGAGTGACGCGTTTGTATGCTACTGTGTGTACGCGCACGCAACGTGGGACCCATTCAACAGCTGCTTGGGAGGGACAGACTCTGCTCCCGTTCTCAACCCCTCCATCGAAACCCTGCCTCTTGTTCAGAACCCACCAATGATCTTTATCCATATTCATGCCCTGATTAGTGAACTCATGTTTATCATTAATAGGCCCACACAGGTCTCCGAGGACCTCAGATCCCTCCGTCTCTCCATACTGCTCTCTGCCTCACTCTCCTCTCCTTGCTATCGTTCCACCACGCCCTTCCTTCTGTTTGCACAGGGAGGAGTCTCAGAGGAGAATTGCGCATGGGATTAAGGGATGGGTGGAGAGAGGAACAGAATTGATGGAGGTGTGGATGGGTACACAACTGACGTGTATATACTGGGGATAGAAAATGTAATCCAAAAATGTTTGTTTGTTGAGGGTCTTACAATAAGATGGCTTGTTAAGTGCTCTTGAAGTTATCGTGTGTGTAAAATGACCATTACGGTTTATCAAGTAATCTTTTGCAATTATTCCCACGATTACTCCAATAATCTGCATTTATTCATGTACATCAACACAGTCAGAAACTAAAGTGCTTTTTATTGTGTGTGTGTGTGTGTGTGTGTGTGTGGTGTGTGTGTGTGTGTATCCTGTATCCTCTTGTTCTTTCTAATAACTTAGGATCAACGCACATTCCCTGACAATATGCTTCACAACAGTCTTAATCCCCCGAACTGACTAGCAGCACCACCCAGTGTGTATTTATCTGGGTACGTGCGTGCAGGAGTGTCTGCATGAGTGTGTCCTAATCCCTGTAGTGCAGTAACTCACCAAACCCACTTAATGTGTTCAAAGCCCAGACGTTAACCCTTGTTAACGTACCTGCCCCCATCCTCAGAAATACCACTACATACTCAGGCACAGTTTATAGCACAAGTGTGCACATACGCACCAGATACTTTACTACTGAAATACTTTATTTGAGTCTGCAAATCAAATTTACATTCACAGCAACTCTCCAAAAACCCTTAGAGGTACAGATAGCCTGCATGCATGTAATCACACAAATACACCATGTTTTCATGAATAATATTCATTTTAAATCTTAACATCAACAACCAAACTGTTATGCCTAAACCTAACTCTACTCTACCCTACCCTAACTCTTAACCCTTAACATAATCCTAACCCCAAATGCTATAAATAACTCAAAAACCAAAAGTTTTTTCTGATTTGCTCATTTCAAAACATTTTGGAGAACCTTTGTCCTGGAAATGTGGGAAAACACATATTGTGTAGAAACACACAAACAAACAACAGCTGATGATCGAATGAACAATGCCCCCCACTACTAAGACAGCACACAGAATCTGAACTCAATTCACACTATACCTACTGTATGGAAATGTCTACCTTCCCAGAGGAGAAATAAATTTAATAGGTCTCCCAAATGTCACCTATTTCCGACTGAACAAGACATGCGCTCCCTTAACGCCATAGGGCTTTTGTCAAATGTTAAGCTTTTTATTGACTACATTTTGTTTTCCACTGTTTTTGATGTGATGGTAGGGGGATCACAGCAGATTGATGTCTTTATCAGCAGTTTAACCACATATGCAGCATGTAAAGTCATATAGATATTTTGCCCGCTGGGGAAAAAACCTAATATAGACATAATTCTCCTGTGATTCACCTACCCCCACAACAAAAGGGAAACAACAGATGTAGTCATTAATAGCTAGGACTTACGACCCCTCATCTCCAGTCATCTTAATCCAGCTCTGTATAGTGTAAAAACAAACCTATAGCTTTAACAAGAAAAGGAACCAGGCAAGCCTAGTTTCGGCCGGCCCGCGATTAGAAGTATAAAAGTTGTTGCCCTTACTGTAGTCAAACCAGGGTCTCCCATGTGAGAGGATGTCTTTAACCACACCATGAAGCTGTATTTATGCTGTATGTCAGATATTTTTGTCATGCATTTACATTGCTCCAAGTTTGAATATTTAGCACCATTAAGCATTGTGTTAAACTAATGTTTCTTATACAAACAGCATATATGAACTGTATGGTGTTTTAACAGCTTATTAGCCAGGAATAGGCTTACCAGTATTTACAAACTTACTACTTGTAAAAATCATAAGAATTGAACAATTGCTAGCGAGACTGAAGATGAACATTACACTGCCAAAGCTATTTAATTTCATGGCACAACAACGCTAGTTTTTCTTTCATTCATGAATGACATTGATACAATAACTATCAGTGTAGATGATAACTGACTTTTCGTCAAGTGAGAAGATGAGATTATTGTGGAAACTGTTTTACTGCCCATGAGGTTGTTATCTAGCCTATACTACCCAAAAAGCATGCATGGATGTATACTTCGAAAAACCCTCAGGAATAGTCGGAATATAACCGTAAACAGTTTTATTTTAGGCCTACTATAACGTAGCTTCTGAAGGTTGTAGCAAGCAAAGTTTTTGTCTATCCTGAAAAAAATCCTAATAAAGAAATTGTTTTGACTTTGACGAGGCTCAAACACAGGTCCTTTTGCTTGGCAGTCCGTGTCTCTAGCCACTACACTATTTAACAAGGGGCAGTCAGTCAGTCAGTCACTCAGTCAGAGACATTCTCTCTTCTTGGCTGGCTCCGTTTACATGGTCCGACAAAAAACATAATCTCTACTGCTCCTCTAAAACGTATTAAATGCTTGTCAAGTCAGACTCATGATTGAACAGAGCTTCTCTCATTCCCTTTCTCTCACTCTCTCTCTCCCTCTCAAATTTCACACCAATCATTCCTTCTCTTATCATTTCATCCAAGTATAATTGCTTAGATGTTGGACTGACAGATTAGGGTTGAGGTTCAAGTGCTATTCCATCACATTTTTCTACATTATATACAATATGTTTCTGCTTACTACTTTTAATTTGAATGTGTTACAATATTATTATAGGCAATCCAATAAGGAATTCCCTCCATCTATTCAACAGTAGTTACAATTTAGGCAATTTTGATACCAGGCCTCCAGGACTAGCTATATCTCTCCCGACACCCACCCTTCTCTTACTCTCTCTCGGCCTCTTTCTTGTCCCTCCTTTCTTTCTCTCTGTCTCTATCTCTCCACTCATTGAAGAGAGTTGACAGGATTAAAATAAAATTTGCATTGAGATGAGCGGAACACCATTCGAAAATGTTAGATAGATACACACACACTCACACTCACACTCACACACACACACACACACACACACACACACACACACACTGTATTTGGGTCATTTCTGATTGCATACATTACATTAAACACAGTTACCCTGATAATTAAATAAGACTAATCCGTGAGTGTGAGCGTGCATGTGAGTGTGTTTCGCTATATAAATGGTGACCAAAAAGGTCCTAAAATGTGGATAAACCAGAAAAAAATCTATTAACATGGATGTTTTCCCTGTCCCCACTTTTTTAAAGGTGAATGTAGTGTTCAGGTTTACAGTAAGTTACAATTGGAGTTAGTGTTCTGGTTTGGGTAAAGGGTTAGGTTTAAGGTTAGGGATTAGGGTTGACATTCTATTTTCAGATGTAAAGATTATGAATAGGTTAAGGATCTATCAAAATTAAGTTTTTCAGGAGAATACATTTGGATGTTTCCATTTATATGTCTAAGTTTGCAGAGTATGCATTTTGCTCTCGCAAAAGTGCTCAATGTGTTTGCTTGTTTGGTGTCTGTGCTTCTGTGTGTTGGTGTATAATCTATTTGCTGTTATTGAGGGCATCTTCCCCACCTCAATAATTGATAGCTCCATCTGCCTGCTTAATCTTTCTGTTGGGTTCTCCTAACATCAAACAGACAACAGAGCATTACTTTAGACACACTGTTTAATCAAATACACTGGAGACCCTCTATCCTGCCAATGACAGATGATTAGGAAAAGCTGGCGTTGTATTTATACCGTTAAAAACATTAATATTTATAATCAAAGATGCAAAAGCGATCACCCTACATAACCATCTTTGTCATTACACTGCAAACAGTCTATTGACAATTTATTATAGCAAGCAGTTTTGCATTTCATATCTCGATCTTCCTTGTGTGTGAACAATTGATTCTGTAGCTCACATTAGTGCTTTAGGATAATTTGTACAAGAGCATGGAAAATAACAATATCAGGGACGTTTCTGGGAGCCACACATTTTACAAAGTCAGTGAACTTATCAAAAGATTTGATGGCTGTCCTTTCTTATACATTAACTTTCTATCGCCCAAAGTAAGCCAACATGTAATTTTGTAATTTGGTTGAGAGTTACTTGTTGAGTAATAAAATGTGTGTCAGATTCAGATTCTGAGTCTTACAATGCAGACAATAACATTTACAGTCTCAAGATTTAACAGAGCATCTCTCATTCTCTTTCTCTCACTCTCTCTCTCCCTCTCAAGCCATATGTCCTCACTTTGACTCATAAAAGCCTTCTAAACCTAACCCATATTGCCTAGCCCTAATTCCAAACTAATTATATTCTCTAGTACCATAAACCTACATTCTAAATCAAAAATATGAATTTTTCAGAATTACGATATATTCAAAAATATATTTTCAAAAATCAGAAAATATTCCTAGTGATCCCTTTTGTCTGGTCTAACCACAGCTGGGACATTCCTCACTCAACATTTTTTTGGAAAGGAAAGAAAAAGGTCTCTACATTTTTATCCAGAGCTGTATTTTTTTTTTAAAGCAGTAAATAAATCAGCTTCTTAAGACTGATTGCAAATCACCTAGATTGTATGGACTAGACTGGCAATACTGAGATTGTGTGTGTTTGTAGCACATATGAGCCCAATTCCATTCCCTAGAGATTTCATCAGCCTCCATTCATTTAGTGTAGTGACTATGTGATATGGGATACGAACGTAGAGAGAAGAGAATGGAGGGCAAGAAGAAAGAGGTTGAGAGGATTGGGACTAAGTTATTGTTTATGGAGGGGTAGTGAGAAAAGGTGAAAGGGGGAAGGAGAGGGAGGAGTGACTGAGGAGACCATTCTTCCATACTGTTCCAGCATGCCTTTTCATTAGCTAATGAATTCTGCATGTTATGATGCTGCTGTGTTTTTCCTATATACTTTGGGGCACTGGTGCCAGAAGACTCTCCCCTCTCCCCTGTTCTCCTTAATTCCCATCTTTACAATCCAACCGTCTTTACGGAAGCAAAATATCATGATGCTTCACAATTGGATGGATGATGGAATGTAGAGATGTTTAGATGGATGGATAATCAAATCAGTCCCTATCTTAGTCATCCTTGGTTCTAGAGTTTCTGGAGCTGATCGAAGAGAGAGAGGAGATGGGCGATCCATCTCTGTCCATTCTCTGTCAGTTTCTCTTATACACATCCAGACTTGTCTCTAAACAACGCACTGCATGTTATCCATTCAGACATGTAACATTTACATTGCAATTCTCTTTTTTCAGCTCCTTATTGTCTTTCCTTATACAGGACCCACTTTGTCTATCACAATCTCACTTTAATATGATATTTTAAGCAGACACACTCCAACAAGAATTACAGTAATGATTGTGTACATTTTCATTATTTGGTCCCCTGTAAGAATCGAACCAACAACTTTTCTTCCATTTCCAACATCGTGAGCCTCCCTCCAATCCCAACCTCTCCCCACCTGCCCCTGCCATTCCCCCAAATCCCCCACTCCATCCCTTCTTCCATTAATACATTAGTAACAGACACGTCTCATGCTGACCCGGTCGTCTCTCTACTCGATAGGGGTGTGGGAGTTAACCATGGCTGTTACGTATGCACGCTCTCACGCACTCACACAATTAACCAGACCAGTGTAGGGTCACGGCTTGTATCTTCCTCACACCAGGAGCTGAATAGTAATACTGCATACTGGGCCTGCATCCTAAATTACACTTTCTCTATATTGTTCACTACCTTTTCATTATGGCTCTGGTCAAAAGTGATGCTCTAGATAGGGAATATAGCGTTATTGGGCACGCAGATGTGGTGGAAAGATAAGTAGCCGTAACAATCCCTTTAAAGAACCTCTCACTGCCCCTTATTGGGTGCTGCCACTAATTAATGTGCATGTTATAGGATGTATGGATAGCTGTGTGTGTGTTTTTAGGATGTAGGTTTGCCTTTACAAGGAAATGCATTGTGTCTGTGCTGTTGTAGCATCTCACTCAGCCAGGTGAGTTGTGTCAAGTTACGCTCTACTGAAACATTACATTCTAAAAACAAACAGTTCCTTAAAGTAAAACTAGAGGTGCTTCCAATTTAAATTCAGGATAACCTCTATACATAATTGAATTAACCCTTTAAAGAGTTCAAACAGTTTTAACAAGAATGTTGGTTGTTATTTTTCAACAAAAAAATGTAAGGATGCATTTATGCCAATTTGCTTTTTTCCCTCTTCAGCAAACGTTCTGATTTCCATTCACCTCCCCAACCCCATTATTTTAACGCACTGAGGTCAACTGAACATACCTCAACTCTATGGTCCTATGCAGGGCTTGACATTGGCACCCGCCCACCCGTCAAATGCAGGTGGAATTCGGCTGTGGTGGGTAACGCAGTCACTCTTACTAGCCACTTTGGCGGGTGACATTCTATATCTTTACACCAAAATCTCACACCGCCTCTGAGTGTTGGCATGGTAAAATATGATTTTGTGCGGAAGAATAGCCGTAACTGTAACCCCAGTGCTGTGATGCCTAAGGTGAACATAACGTTGACGATGAAATGCTTTTGTAACATGTAATAGCGACCTTGCTATTGCTGTTACTCATTCAAAGTCCCTATATCTAGTGTGGGGCAGTGGGTAAGGTGAGTGCCTTCAATGTCTAATGTTGCCGGTTTGAAACACATGTCTAACATTTGGTAAAAAATCGTCTTTCATAGAGTTTGTAAAATATCATACGTTTGTCTGCCGTTCGTACGCTATTTTACGTTTTAATAGCGCTCGTAACATTTAATACATTGTAATAACGTTCATAAGATATGTTACGTTTGAATAATTTCGTAGTGTATCATACGTTTTGGTGGTGCATTGTAATGTAACCTAACGTAACGTCAACATTGATTTTCGTAAACTAGTCTACGTAGGTTCCTGAGACCAGGTTGCACCTACAAGTGGATCTTAGTTTTCTTTTACACCCAAGAATGTCAAAATATTTCAATAAAATGTAATAACCTCAAAGTCACTAAGAATATAAATATATGAACATGAAGAAAACTTTGGATCAGCGACAGCAGCCGAGTCTAGTCCCGACGAAGGAGGCAGAGAGAGGGAGATTAACGATATGGTGTCAAAGAAAGGATGGAGGTATAAATAATGTGACAAGGCCGTAATATATAGAGCTCTGTTTCATATTTATGCAAGTCTATATTAACAAGAATATAGCATAACAATGAAAATAGACAACAATAATATTGGCTGCTTTATAGCTGATGAGTGATTTCATATTTATTTTTAAATAACATGCTAATAGGTCTATAATAAATAAATATATTGCTTATATATTTTGGTTGATATCAGGGAGGACATTGGACAACAGGGCAGATTTAACACAAGGCAGATTTAATAGTTGTCTTTTTCAAGTGTGTAGCCACATATTATATAAAGTATTTTGGTGCGACGGTTTGGGTGCCACCTTTCCCTAATTTTGAGCCAGGAAAACCCCTGTGTGTGTGTGTGTGTATATACAGGTGCAGGTCATAAAATTAGAATATCATCAAAAAGTTGATTTATTTCAGTAATTCCATTCAAAAAGTGAAACTTGTATAATGTATACATTCATTCCACACAGACTGATATATTTCAACTATTTTTTCTTTTAATTTTGATGATTATAACTGACAACTAATGAAAACCCCAAATTCAGTAAAATTTGAATATTGTGAAAAGGTTCAATATTGAAGACACCTGGTGCCACACTCTAATCAGCTAATTAACCCAAAACACCTGCAAAGGCCTTTAAATGGTCTCTCAGTCTAGTTCTGTAGGCAACACAATCATGGGGAAGACTGCTGACTTGACAGCTGTCCAAAAGATGACCATTGACACGTTGCACAAGGAGGGCAGACACAAAAGGTCATAGCTAAAGAGGCTGGCTGTTCACAGAGCTCTGTGTCCAAGCACATTAATAGAGAGGCGAAGGGAAGGAAAAGATGTGGTAGAAAAAAGTGTAATAGGGATAACCGCACCCTGGAGAGGACTGTGAAACAAAACCCATTCAAAAATGTGGGGGAGATTCACAAAGAGTGGACTGCAGCTGGAGTCAGTGCTTTAAGAACCACTACGCACAGACATATGCAAGACATGGGTTTCAGCTGTCGCATTCCTTGTGTCAAGCTACTCTTGAACAAGACACAGTGTCAGAAGTGCCTCGCCTGGGAGAGGACTGGACTGCTGCTGAGTGGTCCAAAGTTATGTTCTCTGATGAAAGTAAATTTAGCATTTCCTTTGGAAATCAAGGTCCCAGAGTCTGGAGGAAGAAAGGAGAGGCACAGAATCCAGGTTGCTTGAAGTCCAGTGTAAAGTTTCCACAGTCAGTGATGGTTTGGGGTGCCATGTCATCTGCTGATGTTGGTCCACTGTGTTTTCTGAGGTCCAAGGTCAATGCAACCGTCTACCAGTTAGTTTTAGTGCACTTCATGCTTCCTGCTGCTGACCAACTTTATGGAGATGCAGATTTCATTTTCCAACAGGACTTGGCACCCGCACACAGTGCCAAAGCTACCAGTACCTGGTTTAAGGACCATGGTATCCCTGTTCTTAATTGGCCAGCAAACTCGCCCAACCTTAACCCTATAGAAAATCTATGGGGTATTGTGAAGAGGAAGATGCGATACGCCAGACCCGACAATGCAGAAGAGCTGAAGGTCACTATCAGTGCAACCTGGGCCCTCATAACACCTGAGCAGTGCCACAGACTGATCGACTCCATGCCACGCCGCATTGCTGCAGAAATTCAGGCAAATGGAGCCACAAATAAGTATTAAGTGCTGTACATGCTTATACTTTTCATGTTCATACTTTTCAGTTGGCCAACATTTCTAAAAATATTTTTTTTGTATTGGTCTTAAGTAATGGAGATACTGAATTTGGGATTTTAATTAGTTGTCAGTTATAATCATCACAATTAACAGAAATATACATTTGAAATATATCAGTCTGTGTGTAATGAATGAATATAATATACAAGTTTCACTATCTGAATGGAATTACTGAAATAAATAAACTTTTTGATGATATTCAAATTTTATGACCAGCACCTGTATATATATATATATATATATATATATATATATATATATATATATAAAAATTAAACTGTTGTCTCATTGCAATGAGAGTGACATTATGACCTACATCCCTACAACTCCCATGAGCGCTTCCTACATACAGTGTTTGATTCTGGTCCATTTGTGTTAGGCCTATTGACAGTGACCAACAGTTTGAACTAGACAGGCTACGATGTAGCACTGATAAACAAATAAAACATAATTTCCCAACAACAAAATGGTGGCTAGTGAAAATGCTGAGTGGCTAGTAACTTTGGAAAACCACTAGCCGCAATGGCTGGTGAGCCAAAAAGTGAATGTCAATTCTGATACAATGGGGGTTGGGGGGGGGTGGGGGGGGGGGTGTATGTACATATGTATTTCTGTATATATACATATACATATAAATAATTATGTAAATCGAGATTGACCCATTTTATAAGACTATGACTCAAAGGCTAGCTAAGTGAAGCTTTTAAAATTAATAAGCCTACCTTATAAAAGCCAAATTACCTACTATTTATAACATTATCATTACTAACTCTAGGCTCAATATAAATTATATATTATCATGGTGTTAGCTCTAGTCCTACATTGGAGATTGTTATTATTATTTATTATTATTATTATTATAGGATCTATAATGAATGTCACGTGACATTAGCGTACCTGTTACTTCTGAGGGGCGGTGCTCTAGAAGCCTGACGAAGAGAGCGCTTGAGATCTTCAGGCAGGGCAGTCAGACCGAATTATACTACTTTCCTCCTATTTCGCGATCGGTTCAGCACTTGTGCTAGAATTTATTTTATTAAAGTCGAGAGGGGGATGTTTTCCTTTTGTTTAAATATTTTGTTTACGTGGAATATTCGATTGGTTTTGAATTCGGACGGTTTTACCATCAGTCGGACAGGGTCATTTACAGCGCCAGGGACTGGAGAAGAGAGACAGGGAGTACGCACTATTTGTGCTGAGAACCTAGATCTCGAAATACCAAGGATATTATTGCTGAATGATTTAATTATCAATAACTTGTGAATACTTTGAATTCAGTTTAGAAAAATAGCATCAACAACCTATGTCGCTTTTACTTTATCCGTATTCATGTTCACTTCCCCCGGAATAGGTGCACTGTGCCTTTCTGAAAGCTAGTATTAAAATTAACCTGTCATTCAACGCAAAAGAACAAGTTGGATAACATTTATAGGCAAAACATTTATTGCATTTTTATTTATTTTATTTATTATTCGCGCGTGCACCGTTCACGTCCTGAATTTATTAATCTTAACACACTAACAGTATCACCGAGGGATTATAGCCTGTTTGCCCGAGGATGCGACTCAGCTGAGGTCGGGATCTTTCGGTGAAAAGCTCCGAGGAAGGGCCAGACCGGACTAGATCCTACACTACCTTTAAGACTGAGTCCGGAGCAGAAAATGAGGGCGCCTGGTGGGGTGATCTTCTGGCTTCTTTCGGTGTTGTGTTCGCTCTCCAGATCTTGGATGGCCAGTCTGAGCAGTCTTGGAGGTAGGCGTAAGTTTTTACACGTTTATTTAATCCTGGCAGTGCCCTAGACAATGTGGATGAAAAACTTGTCAAGTGAATCTTAACCACTAGGAAAATGCTATAATTTCACAAGCAGAAGCTAATACACTCTAGGCTAAAAATGTAATGTTCCAAAAGGCATTTTTGGCTGTGCCTGTGAAGGAACCACTTGATTAAACCTTATTTGGTTCCAGGTAGAACCCTATTGGTTTTGGGTAGAACTGGGTAGAGCCCCTGCTAGAATTACTTTGGGTTCCATGTAAAACCCTTTTCACAGAGGTTTATACATGGAACAAAGGAGGGTTCTGCCTTACAGCATATAAAATGTATTTCCTATGGAAATGGAGAGTACCTTAATGGAATATATATTCGAACCTCTTCTGAAAGTGTATGCACCTGTTTACAGTCTATGAATGCATATCATTAGAATGGTTGGTCTAGCAAGTGATTGACCTGTATGCCCAGGTCAATAATTGTATTAGAATCCAACTGGCGGTTTTTGTTTGTATAGTTATATGAGAGTGAAAAAAGGTTTTGTTTGTGTGGACTTTTTGTTGGGCATTAGGAGTATTTGGATGACAGGTGTGTAAATGCACATCCATCCAAGCTTTATAGTGTATTAGACAGTGTATATATTAAGTGTTTATGTGTGTTTGTGGAAGTCTTGTGTTCTTATTTTACTTGGGGCAGTGGGAGAGAGGTTTGAGAAAATAGTATATATATACACAGAGTACACCCCTCACATTTTTGCAAATATTTGATTATATCTTTTCATGTGATAACACTGAAGAAATAATACTTTGCTACAATGTAAAGTAGTGAATGTACAGATTGTATAACAGTGTAAATTTGCTGTCCCCTCAAAATAACACAACACACAGCCATTAATGTCTAAACCGCTGGCAACAAAAGTGAGTACACCCCTAAGTGAAAATGTCCAAATTGGGCACAAAGCATCAATATTTTGTGTGGCCACCATTATTTTCCAGCACTGCCTTAACCCTCTTGGGCATGGAGTTCACCAGAGCTTCACATGTTGCCACTGGGGTCCTCTTCCACTCATCCATGAAGACGTTACAGAGCTGGTGGATGTTAGAGACCTTGTGCTCCTCCACCTTCTATTTCAGGATGCCCCACAGATGCTCAATAGGGTTTAGGTCTGGAGACATGCTTGGTCAGTCCATCATCTTTACCCTCAGCTTCTTTAGCAAAGCAGTGGTCATCTTGGAGGTGTGTTTGGGGTTGTTATCATGTTGGAATAGTGCCCTGCGGCCCAGTCTTCGAAGGGAGGGGATCATGCTCTGCTTCAGTATGTCACAGTACATGTTGGCAGTCATGGTTCCCTCAATGAACTGTAGCACCCCACTGCCAGCTGCACTCATGCAACCCCAGACCATGACACTCCCACCACCATGCTTGACTGTAGGCAAGACACACTTGTCTTTGTATTCCTCACCTGGTTGCTGCCACACATGCTTGACACCATCTGAACCAAATAAGTTTATCTTGGCCTCATCAGACCACAGGACATGGTTCCAGTAATCCATGTCCTTAGTCTGCTTGTCTTCAGCAAACTGTTTGCGGGCTTTCTTGTGCATCATCTTTAGAAGAGGCTTCCTTCTGGGACGACAGCCATGCAGACCAATTTGATGCAGTGTGCTGCGTATGGTCTGAACACTGACAGGCCCCCACCCCTTCAACCTCTGCAGCAATGCTGGCATCACTCATATGTCTATTTCCCAAAGACATTCTCTGGATATGACGCTGAGCATGTGCACTCAACTTCTTTGGTCGACCATGGCGAGGCCTTTTCTGAGTGGAACCTGTTAAATCGCTGTATGGTTTTGGCCACGGTGCTGCAGCTCAGTTTCCGGGTCTTGGCAATCTTCTTATAGCCTAGGCCATCTTTATGTAGAGCAACAAAACATTTTTTAAGATCCTCAGAGAGTCCTTTGCCATGAGGTGCCATGCTGAACTTCCAGTGACCAGTATGAGGGAGTGTGAGAGCGATAACACCAAATTTAACACACCTGCTCCCCATTCACACCTGAGACCTTGTAACACTAACGAGTCACATGACACCGGGGATGGAAAATGGCTTATTGGGCCCAATTTGGACATTTTCACTTAGGGGTGTACTCACTTTTGTTGCCTGCGGTTTAGACATTAATGGCTTTGTGTTGAGTTATTTTGAGGGGACAGCAAATTTACACTGTTATGCAAGCTGTACACTCACTATTTTACATTGTAGCAAAGTGTCATTTCTTCAGTGTTGTCACATGAAAAGGTATAATCAAATATTAGCAAAAATGTGAGGGGTGTACTCACTTTTGTGAGATACTGTATATATTCAGTACATAATTCTACCTAACTGGGGGATGGCAGGTACCGTTGAGTGTCTGACCAATAACAGAGTGGTTGGTTGATAGAATCCACAGGCTGCAAGGTAAGAAATCTGAGCAGGGCACTTAACCCTAGTTGATCCCAGGTCATTACTGGAAATTAGAAATGTGTTCTCATTCAACTTACCAGGTTCAAATACAGGTTGTACTAACGCTGTTACAGTTACATGTAACTGTTAAGATCCTGTCTGTGGCATTCGAACAGTGCCAGGCCTTCTGGTGTTGGGTGGATGTTGGCCCGGGTGCAATAAATAAGAGATTCATAGATTGCGTCACCGTACCCACTGAGATTGCTAGAATGCTATAAGGTTTTCATGTTGCCCAGCCTGACCACGTCGCTTGTGTCAAGATGTCCGAAGCTGTTAGGACGGACAGCGGAACACTTCGTCAAACAGCACATTACAGCAGTTTATGTTTCTCACACTTTAAGGTTCCCCACACTTTAAGGTTCCCCACACTTTACGGTTCCCGATATATTAAGCTATATGTCAATGATCCAGACGCTGGAGTGCCGCTGCTTTGAGCAATCCCTCACTGCGCGATCGTGTCTTTGCCGCGGAGATTAATCAATGGATGCAATGTCTGTCTGAGCTCTCTCGGCGCCGCACGCTGTTGGGCAACGCTGTCCCACCGCTGAGATTAAGTGGTACTACAGTATACGTAAATGGCAGAAAGGGAGAGAGAGACAGAATAAATCAAAGAAATGCTATTTCACAAAGTAAGAGATTACCATCCTGTGGTGTGTGTTTGCTTATGTGTGTTTGTTATGATGGTCACAGAGCCGAATAGATTTTCTTACATTAGACCTGGTCATTGCTTTGTTCTGCTGAAACTAACTGCTGATTGCTATACATTTAGCATTATTTGTATAACTTACCCCTAGGGTCCATATTAATATTTATATTTTAGGGCCCCTATCCATAAAGCTGATCTAGGATTAGCTACCCTTTGTCAGTGTAATTGCATTCACTAAAATGCTAAACTGACCTCACAATAAGCAAGTATTAAAACTAAAAGACATTAAAAGACAGTCTGCGTCCCCTCAAGGAAAAGAAATGAGCAAGAGGTGACTCTCCGGATGTGCACTTCTGACCAGGTTCCATAGGCGCCTTATATATACTATAGATTAGGGGTGCATTTATGCGGCATGGAACCAAGTGGGGGCGCAGAGCCTCTCAAGACCTCTCTGCTCCTGTCAGTTTTACTCCAGTGCCTGCCGCCCTAATGCCCCTCACATGAAACAGATTAAGCCCCCGAAACACAATAGCCACCACAGCTAACAATGTTGTGACATCACAAATCACTTCCCCCAAAGACAGTTCAAGGGACTTAATGTTTTGCCATCCAGGGATGTAGACTAGTGGTTATAGCATCCCACAAGTAACCAAACAATTGCTAGATCGAATACTAGGGTCAACAAGGTGATAAATCTCTTGTTCTGCCCTTGAGTGCTTGCTGTTAACTCTACTTGCTGTGTATAGAAGCATTATGCTAAATGACTAAGTTGTAAATATGTAATGTAGTTATTACCTGAGGCATTAGATGACTCTAATATACTCTAATATATCTCTCTGACTTTTGGACATATTTTGTTATTCAAAAGAATGCTGCATTTTCAGAATTCAATATATATTAATGGAAAAATATTATTTCTTTAGTTGTCCTGAATCCTAAATCTGTGTTATGTAGGTGAGGTTTTCTCCAGACACCTACAATATGTGTGACTAGCTTTGTGAACATAGGCCTATGAATATATTGTATTGTGAGATGTAGTGAGAAGATTTTGACTTGAGGGAAATGCTGTATCGTTTGTCATTAGGGACCACTAACTTATTTAACTGTGAGGTGAGCTCACTAAATCTGTCTTTCCTTTCATCTCCCTCTTTGTCCACCTCCTCCTTTTTCTCTCACTCACTATTTATTCTCTCCATTTTCTCCCTCTCTGTCTTTTTCTCTGAGCCTTTGGAGTTATTGTTTGAGTAGTGTTGACTGATACTAGCAGGGTAAAGTGCTTTCAAGGGAATACGGAAAGCGATCAGAAATGCTTTTAGTCAGGCTCTTTCCCAAATTATACCCTATTCCCAATTCTAGGGCACTACTTTTGGTGAGGTTCCTCTGGGTTTCCAGTCAAAATCAGTGCGCTTTATAGAACTGGAGGATATTTTAAATGCAGTCCAAGTATTTTATCTATTGAGTGGATGAACTGGAAAAGAGAAAGAAACAGAGAGGGAGAGAAAGGGAGAGTGAATTGGAGAGAGGAAGGTAGAGAGGCTGGGTGAGTAGATTTGGGGAGAGGCTTCAAAAGCCCTTTTCCTCTCTGTGTCTCGAGTTCAGTCTCATAATCTTCTCCTTCGTTCTCCTTCCTGTCCATCTCACCAGTTATTGCCACAGAAACTCACAATAATGTTTCTCTTTCTCTCAATCCCTCTGTCGCAGACTTTGGTAGATTCATTCTTACGCACCATTTTTAATGCTCAACATTGTATTGTATTATTTTATATATAATTTTATTCTTTATCGTTTAAAATCATTGGGTATTAATTTCATATGAACCAATGCTGCGTCTTTACATGGGCATCGGAGGCAGTGGCGTACCCTAGGCCACGCAGTGAGTGGTTCTATTATTTCTTGTCGGTGTCAAGACAACTACAACAGAGGAGGTGTGATTATGTCAATGAGATAGAGAGACAGAAAAGAGAAGAGAGTGATAGTGTCCCAAGCCTCCAAAAGGTCAAAACACACAATTATTCAGAGAGGATTCCTCCCTCCCATGTTCATTCGTCAGCAAAATGTATTAACAAACAAACACGTTCCTGATGCGTAAGCATGCATCTTCTCATAAACCGTCTCATTGTTTAGTAGCAGAATGTCATTAGCATAAATATACATAAATAGCACAAGTCCTCCGTTTGTGAATGACGAGACCTCATGCACACACACGATCACTCACACACACCCTGTGTGTCACTAGGAGCTGAGAGTTCGGGGGTCGTGCATACAATCGGCGTTACCGACATTCCTCGGTCGACCCTGTGTAGGAATTTCCTCCTTTCCTCTCACCATGATTCTTCCTGTTCTCTAGGTTATTACCACACCGTAGAATGTGTGTGTGTGTGTGTGGAGGATGTGGCTAATAAATACTTTACATTAAGACCAGCCACAAGTCAAAGTCATGGGATGATGAGATTCTTCCTTTGCTTTCACTCATTCCCTACTTTTTTCTTCCTCTTTTCCAAATATATACTGTGCATAACCATATACAATATCTACAAGCCATATCAATAAATGCAACTGATGCTATAACGCTGTATAGACCATTTTTACATTTGAGCTCACACTCTTATCCAGGAGTTGAAGTAGTGAGTGCATAAATGTTCATTATTTATTTCTGTAGGTATTGTAATGGACAATATCAGCAAAATGCCTGTGATAAGTGGTTGACATGGTCAGTGTCAATGATTTTTGGTTTTATCATCCACTCTACATTTAATGCACTACACCTCTCCACAGTCTTAAGTGCTTTCTGATGAAAGGAGTGCAGTATATAGGGTATAGTGTCCCATTTGGGTCATGATCAAGCGTTTCTTTGAAAATCTTTAGATTTTGATGTGATTCATTGTAGCATATTATCATCAATCACACTAATACATGTTATTCCTGGTTGTATTCACTAATATTCACCCTTGCTGTGTTAGGATTTGATTAATGGCAAACTAGATTGGACAAAAATGATATTTTCATGTATGTTTGTGTCTCGCCAATGTTGTCTTGATGATGTAGTTCTCACAAAGACCACATACGTTGTTTGAAAAATCTTAATTGTCTGTGTTTGTCTAAGGTGTGGATGTTTCTCTTTTTTTACAAATACCCACAAAAACATAAACTTCGGCTTGTTTGGGAGATCTTTGGGTGTGTATTGGTGGGTTTTGAAAGCTATCTATGTTGGGATATTGTCGGGTTAGTCTGGTGAAGCTGACCTCTAACTGAACCAGTTGAGAGAGCAAATCTTCCAGACTGACTAGGAAGGAGAAAAAACAGAGTTGACTGGTCGGAGACAAGATCAAGGTTTAAAAGGTCACTCTGGGTCGGTAAAGTTGTTGACAGAATCAACCAAATTTGGTTAGGATTGTCACAAGGGAGAGAAGAACCAATCAAGACAGGGAGCCCCACAGAGTTCTGTCGCTTTCAAATAAGTTGGTTGGCATTCATTGGTTGGAGGATCTGTAGGCCTGTCTGCCCTCGCAAGAATCTGTTGTCTGGATGTCTTCTAAGGTTGCATCCTAAACAGCATCATGTACTGTGAATGTGCTCTTATTTTATTGTACAGATCTATGGGGAATTTAGAAAATGTCTACTGTTTAACTTGACGGGCTGCATTCCAATATTTATTCATACGATTCTCCTCGAATACTAACAGCAATTGTTTGCATATGATGTTATTGGATGAAGGGGTTCTAGCCTGTTCCTATATGTTTAAAACATGGCCTATTACCCATCCACTGTTGACCATCTGTCTGACTCCATCCCATTACTACAGGTCACTGTGTGTGTGCGTGTGTGTGTTTGTCAGGTCAGTAATAGAGGTAAAGTAGTTTGGAAGCACGCTGTCTGTGTTTGCCTAGGGCTCTGGACAGTCAGACCTCCATCTCTCCCTCTCTCTCTTTCACCCTCTCCCTCTCCCGCTTCCCTTTTGTGGATCCTACTGTATATCAGCAGAAAGGATGAGGAAGAGGGAGGAGGGAAGGAAGGAGTAGGTGGAGTCACATACAAAACAGACACTGTGAAATATACAAAGACAGACATTGTACACATGCTTCAGTGTTTGGGCAAAACTCTGCCGAGATCTAAAAACTGACGTTGTAGAAATTACATCCTTTAAATCCTCCAACCAAATTCTGTGTTCAAGTGCAGATCCATCAGAATCAGCAACATGCAGTAATTTGATTTGGTTATTGAATGTTAGTAATCTATTTCACCCAATGGAAGGCAATCGTCATCTCAAAAAATATTCTAAATATTCAAAATTACATTTCCATAAACTATTTGCATGCTCCAACACAACTCATTGTCAGGGCCAGAGATTTTTTCCCCCACCATTTGGTCTTTCTAATCAATCACAATGGATCATTTCGCATTGGATCTTCAGACATTATGTGATTGGTTAAAAGGCAAATTGGCTAAATAATTATCAGGTTTGGGCTTCCTGTGTAAATGTGTCAATGCTGACTGTCTTGAATCACTGACTATCCAACGGCACATTAACAACATGCATATATATTCTCTTTTTGAGGAGTCACAAGTGCTGCCCCAAACATTTTTGTTTTGGAAGCTCTATAAAATAAATATTATTGAAATGTCTATGGGATAAGTTAATATCAAAAAGATACAAGGCATTTTTGATTTGATTGGGAGAACATTTCCTTATTCCAAAGACTCCACTGAATATAGAACATACTTTTATTATTTTTTAGCAACATTTTTAAGGAATGTATTTGGAAGTACACCTGATGAGGGTGATTTTCCACTGACTCCTTAGTCTTTGGTTGATATCACAGGCCGTGTTCTCAAGGTCTGTGCTGACCAACTGGCTGATGTCTTTACTGATACCTTCAACCTATCGCTACGTCAGCCAGTGGTCCCCACCTGCTTCAAAAAGTCCATCCTTGTTCCTGTGCCAAAAATGCAAAAAGTCCTCTGCATGAATCACTACTGTCCTGTAGCACTCACACCAATCATCATGAAGTGCTTTGAGTGGTTAGTTAAAACACACATCACAGACTCCATGTCTGCAACACTTGACCCGCAACAGTTTGCCTACAGACAAAACAAATCCACAGAGGACTCCATGGCACTCTACACTCTCTCATCTGGACAAAAGGAACACATGCTGTTCATTGACACATGCTGTTCATTGACTATACCTCAGCCTTCAACACCATTGTGCCCCACAAGCTGGGGATCTGGGACTCGACCCCTCTATGTGCAGATGGATCCTGAACTTCCTGACGGGCAGACTCCAGGTGGATGGGCAACACCACCTCCTCCTCACTGACTCTCAGTACTGACTCCCCCCAAGGCTGTGTGTTGAGCCCACTCCTGTGTACTCTCTCTTCACCTACGACTGCCTGGCAACCCACGTCTCCAACACCATTGTTAAGTTTGCTGACGACACCACCATCATAAGCCTGATCTCTGAGAATGACGAGTCAGCCTATAGAGACAAGGTAAGGTCACTGACTTTGTGGTGTCAGGATAACAACTTCCAGCTCAATATCAGCAAAACTAAGGAGATGATTGTTGATCACAGGAAGAAGGGGAGGGGAGACCACGCCCCCATACACATCAATGGGCCTGCAGTAGAGAGAGGTTCCTTGAGGTCAACATCAGCAATAACTTGACCTGGTCTCATCACTCTAACGTCATGGTGAAGGAGGCCAGGAAACAGCTCTTCTTCCTACGCCGATTAAGGAGATTTGGCAACTTCTACAGAGTATCCTGACCAGCTGTGTCACCGCCTGGAATGGCAGCTGCACCGCCCTCAACCATAAAGCACTTCTGAGGGTGATTAAAACAGCAGAGCGCATCACAAGGTCTGACCTGCCATCCCTGCCGGATCTCCACACAGAGAGGTGAAGGAGGAGGAGCAAACGGATCATTACAGATCCCAGCCACCCATGCCACGGACTGTTTACCAAGCTGTTATCAGGCAGAAGGTGCAGGAGTGTTCAGTCCAAAACAAACAGACTACGGGACAGTTTCTTTCCACAGGCTGTAAGGCTGCTCAACTCGGGAACCCCGCTTCCCTTCCATCCATAGTCCATGCACACCTGTCACTTCTACATTGCTCTACGGTTGTATAGTTGTATAGTTATTATTATTGATGTGTGTGTTTTTGTATAGTGTTATTACTGATTGATTGTGTTATCTTATTATATTTTAAAATTATAATTACTGTTACTTTTTAACTTTTAACTGCACTGTTGGGAGTAGGAAAACCAAGCATTTCATTGCCGTAATGTGACGGTGGGATGATGGAGGGGTCCATCGTCTCCTGCTTTTCCTGGTTTCCATTTCTTCACAAACACATCCCGGACTGGTTCATTGTCACGTCTTCAGTCACGCACACCAGGTCCCAATTATTTCCATCTTTAAGTGTTTAAACGTTTCTCCTTTGCTCCCCCTGTTGGTTATTGTTGCTTGTCAGTATACGTGTTGGTAAGTGCTTCTTTTTGTTCTGTCTTTCCATGTATGCCGTTCGTTAGTTTTTTGCTTTAATAAACGCACATTCGAACGTGCTCTGCCTGCGCCTGGTTCTCTCCACTCAACAACTGTATTGCGTGATACGTAACTTGTTATTGCAAGTTATAAACCTTTTGAACTTTTGAAACTAAATGCATTCACATGTTCCAGAGACTCTTCTGATAGAAATGGAAGTGCTTATGTGTTTATCTCCAACCATTTAGTAATGATGATTTTCAATGTGACAGGATAACCGTCACTGGTGACTCCAGACGGATTCTGCTATATCTAAGTCTCTGTATGTTTACCGGTGCATTCCCCGGGCTCTCCCCTTTCGATTGATGTATGCGTTTGATGTTTACAGATGTCTTAGAGATGTCTGTCTGGTTTGGGCAAAAAGACAGATAACGCATTTTGTTTATGCATTTATCGTAATGACTTGTACTGGTTCGCAATTGCAAGATTCTGCAGAACATAGTAAAAACAAAATGGGTTGGCTACCACAAACATACCAGAATTAGGCGACACATACTGTAATGACATTCAATCATGCCCACGTGATGGTGATTAATTTACTAATTAATATATAAATACACTTAAAATACAATGTTGTAACCAATGCTATATGTTTGTTTGTTACTGCATTTTTAAGGAATTATTTTAACTGGTTATTCCAGTTTAGCTACTTTAAATTAAGTCATTGTAATGCACTGAATTGTAATCTACAAACTATTTAGCCTCTGGGACAATGGTATGATTATATGCTCTGCCACAAACACTCAATAACAGGTTTGATTGGCTAATCTCTTTGTTTTAGTAAGGGCCAGATGAGGTGTGTGGGTCCTTTAAAAACATGAACACTGTAGCAGAGGGTGTGTCCATCGTACAGAAGTCTCTGCAAGCATTTGAGTTCCCAGTCCTATTTTCTGATTCTCTTTCTCTTTGTGTTTTTGTGCAGGTCCAAAGTGCAGGTCCAAAGTTTTATAACTAGACTTGAAAGGAAAAAACACTCAATTGTTAATAATCTGGGTTCATTTGGACTAATTACGATAAGGGCTTAGGTTCTGTGTGTGGAAAAAGCAATAACAATGCTGCTTACCATCCAGCAGGCTGGCAGCTGAAGTGGTCAACATTGAGGGCGATGTTTAAGTACATTAAACAGCTGAATTCTACTCTGACAGTTGCAGGTTTAATCTAAGTTAATGACAGCCATTTTTTGTTGTTAGTGGGGTGAACTCAAAGGAGGTAATCATTCATTGTTTAGAGTACATGCATAGATATTAAATAATTGTCTATTTTAGTCATCTCTCCAGTGTGCTTGTCTGTCTGATCAGCATTGTACATACACCTGGTCTTTATTCAGACAAGGCTCGTTAAAACAACACAATTTCTTCCCTGTGGTTAGCAAACAGGCACATAAACACACACACAAGCAGACCCACCACAGACATACAGATGCATACTCACAGACCACACACAGGTCTGAGCAGTAAGACGTCTTGGGCTACTGTTGCCACGTTTCCACTGGTGCCAAACACTGGTGTTTTAGCCTAAAGTTTCCATTGACACGGGCCAGCGCCTGTCGGCCACTAGGCCATGGCTGAGTAGCCCGGCTCTCACTTTGGTGGCAAGCCCCGGACTTTAGGACTTAGGCCAGAAAACCAAATCGCTTTGATAGTTCACCCCTCCCTCCCCAACTGAGCCCCTTCGAAAGTCCTTGTTACCAAATGTAAAGTCTACAGCCAACATTAGCATAAATCACCAGTGTAGCCCTGGTACCGGGGTAAAGCACCAGTGGAAATGCGGAGTGTGTGTGTATATGTAAGTTATTCTATTCAGTTACTATTTCTCTTTCTATATTATACATTCAATAAAGTCAGCGCTTATTTTTATAATTCATCTCTGATGTCACAAAGGTCTCTTACAACAAAGAACTTAGCTGATGAGCTTCCACTGACTGATTGGATGGTAGAATGTGCTTTCATTGACATGAAGAAGCTTCTCAACGCTGGCTGATTGGATAGAGGAAGTTGTTTCCGTTGTGATGTAATCAACAATCTTCTTAGAACACTGGCTTAGTGGATACTATGTTCAACAATGCAAGGTTAGAACATGAGAGATTCTAATGTGACATTATTCTTTGCACTACTATTTAACAAGGGACCAGCTTCTGCATACACTATGATTGGGAGTGAATGGTAACAGCACAGAAATATAGCCGTCATAGTGAAATATTAAAGAAATCATAATTGATTTCAGCAAACTACTACGTTAAAGAGAATACCTACTATACTGTGATTGTTTTACACTGGGTGAATATGAATATCTTTTCATTTTATCTGTAGAACAACCCAACCACTTGGCGGACCAGTGTTGTTTTTCTAACACTTCCATGTGGAATCTTCAATTGTCTTAACCTATTATAGAACCTAGATTAGGTAGAGGACGGTGCTTTCATTCTGTTTGCTTCAGCACTCTCAGCACCCCTACTACCAGCAGCTATGACAAGTCTGTGTGTGTGTGTGTGTTTGGGTCTCTTTGGGGTCCTGTTTGATGTCTGCCAGATCACAGTCACTATAATAAAGCTTTTAGTCTGATCTGAGGGAGAGCTCATGAAAGATTGTGTCGACTGTCTGATGTGTCTCTTTGTGTGTGTGTCTGTGTGTGCGTGTGGTTGTGTGTGTGTATTCCCTCCAGACTAGCTCTCTGGTCCACTCTTCCTCAGCTGAACTGTTCAATTATGATAATGTGTCTCAAAGATAATGTTATGTGGCAGGACGGCAGGCTTTCACAAAAACACACACATATATACATATATACCAACACACACACACACCAGCCATTGAACAGGGTAAGTAACTGTATGTCATTTACTGTAGTGACCCCCATTCCCCATAACCCTACATTCAACATTCTCCTTTATCCCATCATCATTTTGCCCCTGACATAAACAAAAATTTTATAGCATAATTCTTTGGAGTGAAAAACATGTTTTAATTGTACAAAACAAATATACTTTATTATGATAAGCTTTTTCTGCATTATGCTACTCTTTTTACTGTTTGTGTAAGAGAGACAGAGCAAGAGAGTTTGGAAGATAATGAGAGAGCCACAAAAAGTTAATCCTTTGTACTTTGCCAGGTGAAGCCGCTGTGGATCAGACTTGTTGGTCCATCACATCCCACAGATGCTCAATACTTCATCATGTTCCTTAAACCATTCCCGAACAATGTGTGCAGTTTGGCAGGGCGCATTATCCTGATGAAAGAGGACACTGACATCAGGAAATACCGTTGCTATGAAGGGGTGTACTTGGTGTGTAACGATGTTTAGGTTGGTGGCATGTGTCAAACTGACGTCCACATGAATGCCCAGACCCAGAGTTTCCAAGTTGAACATTGCCCAGAACCTCACACTTTTTCTACCAGCTTGTCATCTTCCCATGGTGCATCCTGGTGCCATCACTTCCCCAGGTAAACGGCACACATGTACACGGCCTTCCACCTGATAACGGGACTCATCTGACCAGGCAACCTTCTTCCACTGCTCCAATGTCCAGTTTCGAGGCTTGCGCAGCTGGGTGTGATGCACTGTGGGTTGTGACACATTCCTCCCATGACAATCATAAACATTTTCTGTGACTTGTGCCACATTAGAACTTCTGAGACTATGCTTCCCTCGTGCATCGATGACCCTGTCGCCGGTTTGTGGTTTGTCCCTCAGACCCCTGTCGGTAGGTAATCACCACTGACCAGGAGCATCCCACAAGCCTTGCCGTTTCAGAGAAGCTCTCACCCAGTCATCTGGCCATAACAATTTAGCCCTTCTCAAAGTCGCTCAGGTCTTTACTCCTACGCATTTCTTCTGCATCCAATACGTTGACCATGCGAACTGATTGTTGGCTTACCATCTAATCTACCCAGTCCTTGACATGTGCCGTTGTTAAGAAATTATCAACTTTATTCACTTCACCTGTGGGTGGTCATAATGTTTTGGCTCATCAATGTATATCCTAGGTACGTGGGGCAAGGTTAAAAGTCAGAGACTTGATGGGCATTCAGTGTGTCTAAATAGCATGTGTTGTGGTTGTGACCTTTTTTGATATTTGTTTTAGGAATCAGATGTGCCCTCCCAGCTTATATCTTTTTATATCAAAACACAGTAGATCTGATAGCAAACTCTCCATGGCTCGGTACCAGTCCATGACCCAGTGGTTGGGAAACCTTGGTGTATACAACTATGCCCCTAAATCTGGTTTCAGTGAAGGGGCTAAGGGGGAGCTTATTTCCTGGTCTGTGTTCCTGGTCTCTCTTTCTCTCCTGTCTCACCCTCCCATTATTTTCACCTGACTGCCTGGTTCTTAATTACCACATTCAGTCTCCAATTAAAGACCACAATTAAAAGAGGGATGAAAGAAAGACCTAATAGGGCTCAGCACACACTCAAGACCACAGACAGATTTTAGCAGACAGATTAGCCAGGCCTTTCAATGTTCTAGACCCGTGGGATGTGTTTGGGCCACACTTATACTGTTTTCTCATATTTCTCTCCAAGGCTGTATGAAAACAAACACACGCACACACACATACACTGATATCTTCAATCCAAGTGTTTAGATTTGGAAAATTCAAGGGCAATCCCATTTGCCCCATGCCAACCTTTATCCAGATTGAGGAGAGAGATGGAGAGTGCAAAATAGAGAGAGAGATGGAGAGAATGCAAAATGGAGAGAGAGATGGATGGAGAAAGACAGCGAGGCAGAGAGAGGAAGAGAGAGCGACAGAGACCGAAACAGAGAGAAAGTATTTTCATTAGTCTATTTTTATTATATTTTTTTTTTCCATTGCTTTGGCAATATAAATAAAAGTTTCCCATGCCAATAAATAATAAAGCACTTTAAATAGAATTGAATTTGAATTGAGAAGATAATTTTTCCTTTTGCCTTGTGCTTCCTGTAAAAACCTTTGGGTTATGTTTATATGAACCACTTCCTAATAAGCTTTTTAATTACCATGTATTTGCAGATACAGAACCTCCTTTTAAAAATATCAGTGAGGAAATTGGTGAAGGCTTTTGAACGACAGGGGCAGTTCTGCAGTTTAAATACTGTTAAACATTAGAAGCAAAACAGCAGAGAACCATTCACATAGACCCAGTGGGACCTGAAGTGTAGTAACATCTGTGTTTGTGTGTGCGCACGTGTGTGTGTTTTCCTTTGCGGTTAGTAGTCTGGTGTTTGCTGTGGTTTTTCACACATACACACACGGACCTTCTGTCCTGCTTTTCTATAGACAGGAACTGCTGTCCGTGGAAGTTTGTATTACCAGAGGAAGTGCAAAGAAAAGGAACACCCTTCGACTCTGTAACCTACTTTCCGGACTGAAACCAATCCTTGATTTGCCCAACATATTTTAAACGTTATTGCACAATGTTGTCATTTCATAAAGAGGTAAAAAAGCTGTTGTTGTGGATCAAAGCTGTCAAAGCTGGTGTGAATCACGGAAACTGACTGACTTCTCTTCCAAAAACTCACCTCTGTCGTTCCCTGGCATCTCCATACTTTATAAATCATTATAATGCCTGATAAAATATGTACGAAAAAAGTCATTGTATTAAAATTGCCTACCACATCATCTGTTAACAATTCTCTAAAGCATGTAGACATGCAGTATTCAGGCATCAGTTTAAAATTAGAACAATAATCTGTTTCCCCTTTTATTGAGCAACACTTGTTGACTGATACACAGCCATCAGCTGACAGACAATCTGTCATGTCAATAAACAATTTAAAACTAGTGCGATAATCTTTTTCCCCTATTGATCAGCTCATAAAACCCCTGGCTGACTGACACGCAGCCATCAGCTGAGAGACAGTCCGTCACCGTTCACACCGCCTCTCCCCTTGAGTGTTTGCTAAATTACTATTATGTTAAAACAAAGGAAACAAATGTCAATTTTACGTTTTCCGTACTAAGGACCATATAAAACTTATGACACTAAAGTGTGTGTATGAGGCTATGATGAGTGTGTGTTCGAGTCGGTGTGTGTGTCTTTGTTGTCTAATGACATCAGTACCGATGTGATATTCCATTAATAGGCCTTCAACGATTCACCTCAGAGGCCTCCCAAATAGCATGCTAGCTCTTAAATGGCTAGCTGCTTCAACACGTTTCTGGTCAACTGTAGAGCATTATACAGGGAATGGGGTGCCATTTAGGTCACAGACAAGTAGTGAACTAAATACCTAAATGGAGAGCTTCACACACAGCATGGGGTTCGGTCATATCGATCCACAGACAACAAGCAGCCTACTGCTAATACTTATCTTCCTGTCTGGCTGGAAGCCTTCTGTGTGTTACAGTCTTCTCAGTTCTCTATTTCCAAATGTAACCATTTCTTTCCCTCTCTCTCCCTCTGTACTGCATCGGTGCTATGTGCCTGCCAGTACCAGGCAACAGTGCCTTGGGACACATTAATCTTTGTGTGTATTTGTGCCCATAATGTGTGTGTGTGTGGTGACAGATCTAAAGTCAGTGGCTGTGTGAGTCACCTGACACAGACACGCCCTGTGGTCTCCTAATGATTTCCTCCTTTCCTCTCTTTTTCTGTGTACCTGTATTTATCCTTCTTTCCTTCAATCACTAAACACACAAACCCAACAAACACAACAGATTAACGTAAATTGTGGGGACAGAGCATCCTCCCATCTTTCAACATATGTGCGTGTGTGTTTGTTAGTGGATTTTGGAACTGTATTCTTTCTGCCGTTGCCTCCAAATACATGTGTTAGTTAGGGCGAAGGTTACTCACACATATGGGGGGGCATGGGTGAGAGAGGCATAATCAATAGGTTCTGAGTTTGCATGTCTAATAAAAACAGAGGGAGAGGAAAGAGAGAAACATAAAGATGGGAGGAGCCTGCTCTTTGACCTCCAGGACTTTCAAAACACCAGGACGGCCAAGTTGATGTTTAAGGACGCCAGCCAACTGAGCTACAGTTCACTTTTTCCGCAATCTGAAAAAAGACAAAGTTGATATAACATCATCGCAGAAGGAAAATGAGAAGCACTAAAGCTTCTTTCTTACACACACGTGCACACGTGCGCATGCATACTCACCCCTCATCAAACCTTGATGCTCCATGTTTATAAAGTCCCTATGTCCACTTTATTTTTCAGTGTCCAAATGTCAGTAAATAATACTGCTGTGACTTGACATGAGGAAATTATAATGTATATCTACTGGTGTCAATAACATTTTATTGTATTGCATTACTGTTATAGTGTGCATGCAATACCTCTATTCATGTGGTATGCCATTCTTTCCCTTTAATGTTTTTTTTTTTTTGTAAATTGTATTCACTCTTGACCTTGATGGTTGGGGTATTGTTAGTTTTGTTAGACTTTGTTTTTTCTTGCACTTCCAGGAAGGTAGGAACGGAAGCCGTTTACAGCCGCAAAACCATCTGCCAATGTCTGTGTTGGTATTGGACTAATAAACTTCGACTGGAGGAAAACAGAATGGGAAAGTAATGGAGTAGTCAATTATTCACTGGCTTAAGCTTTTTCCTGTCTGTGATTTAAACTGTTGTCATGCCTGTATGTGTGTTTGGTATCAGTGTGTTTGTGTATGTCAGGTGGCCTTGTAACCAGGTAAGCCTGCTATTGGGTCGCAGAGTACTTGTTGCTTGGCCTTAGTGCTATCTGTAGTTGATAAGTGATTGACCAAATAGTGACGTTAGTTAGTGTGAAAATGACCAGCCAACAAACAAGCTGGTGGGACAAAGCTTAGATTGTAAGGTTAGAGGAAGTATGCAGATGTTATAGGGGCTGTGTCAGTATTGTTAACAGCTTATTCCAACCAAGGTTGTGCATCAGCTTAATGCTGAAACACATTTTCTGTATTTTTCCATTTCTGTCTGCTATTGCTTTCTGCCTCTCTCTGTCTATCTTTTTCTTTATTTCTGTGTCTTCTCTCACACTCTGTCTCTTTCTGCCTCCCTGGAGGTTGTTAGACAGGTGCTGTATGCAACACTGAGCCCTGAGTTAGCATCACGTGTGTGTGTGCTTGTGTGTGTGATTGTGTGTTTGCTTGTGTGTGTGCTTGTGTGTGTGCTTGTGTGTGTGATTGTGTGTGTGCTTGTGTGTGTGATTGTGTGTGTGATTGTGTGTGTGCTTGTGTGTGTGCTTGTGTGTGTGCTTGTGCTAAGTCAAAATTAAACAAAGCTCGGGTTACCTTGGCTCATTTTGAATGTCAGTGTTGGTTTTTGACCACAGATCAACAGCTGTGTTTCAATGGGTCTTTGTGTGTCAGAGTGGGTTTTTGGTGTGTGTGTGTGTGCGCCTGCTAGACAGCTCAGAAGTGCCAGATGCCTGTGTTTGGGTGGCATGAGTGTGTTTTCTGGGATGGATGCCCCCTGATGTTCTTACCAGTGAAAAGCTGAAGGATTACAGAAGCAGTGGGTACAGGGACTTAACACTTTGTCTCCCCCTCCCCTCATATTCCCTTGAAGACTAGGTGGGAGCTCTCCTGCGGTAATGCAAAGGAGAAATGAGTGACTCCGGATCCAGCTTTTCTCTCATCTTTCCTTCACTAGACCATGGAAACCTAAGGTTGTGATGTCTCCAAAAATAGCAACCCAAAATGTAGATTGTCCTCTGTTTAAGCTACAAGGCATGTGGTATCAGTTCCTCAAGCCTGTAACTGACAGGATCATGCATAGCTTCTACAACCAGGTCATAACTCCTTTGCACTAGACTGCCAAATGGCAATGGGTGTCCCTCAATTTGGAACATTCCCTTTAATACTGAAAATAATGCACACATTCTAAACTCTGTTCACATGCGTATGGACATGTACTTCGACTTCAAACACACACACATACATATTTGTATGTAACAGGAACACGTATGTTGATGCTGCACACTTTTAACATGAAGCTATTGCAAACTGATACAAATAGCAGTTTAATTATATTATTTAATTGTCATTGGCTGGCGGTTAGAGCATCTTACCAGTGACCGTAAGGTTGCTGGATCGAAGCCAGCAAGGTTAATAATCTACCCTTGATTAAGACAATGCATCTTCATTACAGAGTTAGACAAATGTCACTCTCTTCCTTTACTACTTTGGACCAATTCCCAAGTATAGACAATAGGATGTAATATGGGACAGTAACTAGTGAGTCCTACAGTTGTAGTCAAAACAGAATGGAGACGTATGGTCGGTTAATCAAATGGGTTATGATCAAAGTCGTTACCTCTGGTACATATTTACTGTGGCATGGGTTCCATTCCGGTCTTCTCTTTGTAATTTTCCTACTCTTATTACAATAATGGATTTTGAATATCAGTGAATACTTTTTCAAGGATCTGAATATTGAAAGGGAATATAGAATGCGCATGTGCTTTTAGGGTAAATTGTCTGAGTAATGCCTGAAGCTAGTTTGTACAGCTGCGGAAAGAATTAAGAGACCACTGCACCTTATTCCTTTCTTTCCAAAAAAATTGAAAAGGAAGGTTTTGAGTGAGGAACAGAAGGGTCACAATTAAGAGACCGCTGCAAATTGAACGCTTCTGCGCTCTATGATATGATCGGTGTGTATATATACAGTATCTCACAAAAAATATTTGATTATATCTTTTCATGTGACAACAATGAAGGACAGGACAGGTTCCACTCAGAAAAGGCCTCGCCATGGTCGACCAATGAAAGTTGAGTGCACATGCTCAGCGTCATATCCAGAGAATGTCTTTGGGAAATAGACGTATGAGTGCTGCCAGCATTGCTGCAGAGGTTGAAGGGGTGGGGGGTCAGCCTGTCAGTGCTCAGACCATACGCTGCACGCTGCATCAAATTGGTCTGCATGGCTGTTTTCCCAGGAGAAAGCCTCTTCTAAAGATGATGCACAAGAAACCCTGCAAACAGTTTGCTGAAGACAAGCAGACTAAGGACATTCCTGGAACCATGTCCTGTGGTCTAATGAAACCAAGATAAACCTATTTGGTTCAGATGGTGTCAAGCGTGTGTGGCAGCAACCAGGTGAGGAGTACAAAGACAAGTGTGTTTTGCCTAAAGTCAAGCATGGTGGTGGGAGTGTCATGGTCTGGGGCTGCATGAGTGCTGCCGGCACTTGGGAGCTACAGTTCATTGAAGGAGCCATGACTGCCAACATGTACTGTGACATACTGAAGCAGAGCATGATCCCCTCCCTTCGAAGACTGGGCCGCAGGGCACTATTCCAACATGATAACGAACCCAAACACACCTCCAAGATGACCACTGCCTTGCTAAAGAAGCTGAGGGTAAAGGTGATGGACTGGCCAAGCATGTCTCCAGACCTAAACCCTATTGAGCATCTGTGGGGCATCCTCAAATGGAAAGGGGGAGGAGCGCAAGATCTCACCAGCTCTGTGATGTTTTCATGTAGGAGTGGAAGAGGACTCCAGTGGCAACCTGTGAAGCTCTGGTGAACTCCATGCCCAAGAAGGTTAGGGCAGTGCTGGAAAATAATGGTGGCCACACAAAATTTGGACATTTTCACTTAGGGGTGTACTTACTTTTGTTACCAGCGGTTTAGACATTAAATGGCTGTGTGTTGTGTTATTTTAAAGGGGACAGCAAATGTACACTGTTACACACGCTGTACACTCACTACTTTACATTGTAGCAAAGTGTCATTTCTTCAGTGTTATCACATGAAAAGATATAGTCAAATATTTGCAAAATGTGAGGGTTGTACTCACATTTTGAGATACTGTATATATACAGTGAGGAAAAAAAGTATTTGATCCCCTGTTGATTTTGTGCTTTTGCCCACTGACATAGAAATGACCAGTCTATAATTTTAATGGTACTTTTATTTGAACAGCAAATGGTTGTTTATTTTAACAGAGAGACTGAATAACAACAACAAAATCCAGAAAGAACGCATGTTATAAATTGATTAGCATTTTAATGAGTGAAAGAAGTATTCGACCCCTCTGCAAAACATGACTTAGTACTTGGTGGCAAAACCCTTGTTGGCCATCACAGAGGTCAGATGTTTCTTGTAATTGGCCACCAGGTTTGTACACATCTCAGGAAGGACTTTGTCCCACTCCTTTTTCCAGATCTTCTCCAAGTCCATGTTTCAGGGTGGGGATGGTGTTCTTGGGGTCAGAGGCAGCATTCCACCTCCTCCAAACACGACGAGTTGAGTTGATGCCAAAGAGCTTGATTTTGGTCTCATCTGACCACAACAGTTTCACCCAGTTCTCCTCTGAATTTTTTTGTTGTTATTCTTTCTCTCACTGTTCAAATAAACCTACCATTAAAGTTATAGACTAATAATTTCTTTGTCAGTGGGCAAACATACAAAATCAGCAGGGGATCAAATACTTTCTTCCCTCACTGTATATGTACACCGATCATCAGCCTTAACATTATGACCACTGACAGGTGAAGTGAATATCACTGATAATCTCATGGCACCTGTCACTGGGTGGGATATATTAGTCAGCAAGTGAACATTCTGTCCTCAAAGTTGATGTGTTAGAAGCAGGAAAAAAGGGCATGCATAAGGATCTGAGCGACTTTGACAAGGGCCAAATTGTGATGACTAGACGACTGGTTCAGAGCATCTCCAAAACTGCAGCCTGTGTGGGGTGTTCCTGATCTGCTGTGGTCACCTAGGTACCTATCAAAAGTGGTCCAAGGAAGGAAAAGCATGAACCAGCGACCGGGTCATGGGCGGCCAAGGCTCACTGATGCACGTGGGAAGCGAAGGCTGGCCCGTGTGATCTGATCTCACAGACGAACTACTGTAGATCAAATTGCAGAAAAAGTTAATGCTGGTACTGATAGAAAGGTGTCAGAACACACAGTGTATTGCTGGTTGTTGCGTTTGTGGCTGCGTAGCCGCAGACCAGTCAGGGTGCCCATGCTGACCCCTGTCCACTGCTGAAAGCGCCTACAATGGGCATGTGGGCATCAGAACTGGACCACGGAGCAATGGAAGAAGGTGGCCTGGTCTGATGAATCATATTAAACATGGATGGCCGGGTGCCTGTGCATCGCTAACCTGGAGAACACATGGTACCAGGATGCACTTTGGGAAGGAGGCAAGCTGGTGGAGGCAGTTTGATGCTTTAGCCAATGTTCTGCTGGGAAACCTTGGGTCCTGCCATTCATGTGGATGTTACTTTGACACAAACCACCTACCTGAGCATTGTTGCCATCAGGGAATACCAACGGTATTCCCTGATGGCTTTGGCCTCTTTCAGCAGAATAATGCGCACTGCCACAAAAAAAAAATGGTTCAGGAATGGTTTGAGGAACACAACAATGAGTTAATTGTGTTGACTTGGCCTCCAAATTCCCCAGATCTCAATCCAATGTGTGTGTGTATAGATATATACACTCTGGGAAAAATTAAGAGACCACTGCAAAACTATCAGTTTCTCTGGTTTTACTATTCATAGGTATGTGTTTGAGTAAAATCAAAGGTTTTGTTTTATTCTATAATTCTATTTTTACTGTAGAAAATAACAACTGGTAAAAAATAACCAAAGAATTATGCACGTTTTCAGACCTCGAATAATGGTAAGAAAACCAATTCATATGCATTTTTCAACAACAAAATACTAATGTTGTAGCTTAGGAAGAGTTCAGAAATCAGTATTTGGTGGAATAACCCTGCTTTTTAATCACAGCTGTCATGCATCTTGGCATGCTCTCCACCAGTCTGTCACATTGCAGTTGGGTGACTTTATGCCACTCCTGGTGCAAAAATTTAAGTAGCTCCGCTTTGTTTGATGGCTTGTGACCATCCATCTTCCTCTTGATCAATTTCCAGAGGTTTTCGGGGGGGTTCAGGTCTGGAGATATGGCTGTTCCTTACAGTGTCTTGATCTGGTGGTCCTCCATCTATACCTTTATTGACCTGGCTGTGTGGCATGGAGCATAGTCCTGCTGGAAAAAACTATTCTCAGAGTTGGGGAACATTGTCAGAGTAGAAAGAAGCAGGTGTTCTTCCAGGATAACATTGTACTTGGCTTGATTCTTCTGCCCAAATACATTCTTGCTGAAGCATCCCCAGATCTTCACTGATCCTCCACCAAATTTCACAGTGGGTGTGAGACATTGTTGCTTTTAGGCCTCTCCAGGTCCAATCCTTATGGTCTTTTGCAAACTTCAGCCTGGCTCTTCTTTGCTTCTAATTGATGAAGGGCTTTTTTCTAGCTTTGCACAACTTCAACCCTGCCCCTAGGAGCCTGTTTCGAACTGTCCTCTCCATGCACTTCACCCCAGCTGCTGTTTGCCATTATTTTTGTAGGTCACTTGATGTCATCCTAAGGTTGTTGATAGATATTCGAATAAGTTGACGTCAGTGGACAGTCGTTTTCACCCTCTGCCAGTCTGTAGCTTTGTTGTCCCCAATGTCTGTTGCTTGACCTTGTTCTTATTAACCGCCGACTTTGAAATGTTCAGTATGGAAGCAACCTGACGCTCACTATATCCCTCAGCCAGTAAAGCCAGAAATGAACCCTTCTTTTCCTCATTCAAAGCTTTTCTTTTCAACTCTTTTGTCTTGCTGAATAGTTATTTTTTTATTCAAATTACCTTTGAGGTACTACTTGCACTGTTTTTGCCATCCAGCTGGTCATATTGCAAGAGGATAGTGATGACCACAGCAGTGGTTTTTATACATTTCCTTGTTAAATTAGATTTGGTTCAGGTAATCACCTAATCAGTACCTCATTTAATAAAATGAGATGTGGCTGTGTTGGAATTTAACAGACACTTGAATGGCTGCCATACATGTAGAGATGCTGATTTAAGAAAAATTAGGAGGAGTCTCTTAATTTTTTCCAGAGCTGTATATATATACATATGTATGTATGTATGTGTGTGTTTTTGTGTTTGTTAAGTGCTGTAGGATATACTGGGAAATGCCCTCAACTTAACTCTATTAGAGAGAGAGATAGAGAGAAAAGAAAAGGAGAGATTGCCTCAGACATATATAAAAATATAGAAATACAGAAATAGAAACATAGATATTAGAAAAGATAAATACAGAGATGGAGGACAGAGACAGACACAGAGAAACATAAACAGATCAATAAAAATTTAACAGAGCAAAACACAGAAAAATAGACAGAAACAGCAAGAAACATCAAGTGACAAAAAGGAGTGAGATTCAGACAGACACAGAGAGGTAGTGACAATAGGAAAATAACCAGTGAACTCGCCTATGGGCTCCTTGGTTTAATCAACTACATGGTTTGCATGGTTGGTTCTGTAGCGGGGGGCTCAGCCAGAGCAAAGGCCTACACTCCATCACAGCAGCCGAGTGTGGCGACCCCCACTGGCTTGCATAATGGATCGACCCGGTCGGACAGAGAGATGTGGCCCAGGGGAAAGTCATTTACAGAGAGAAAAGGAGGGAGCGATTGGGAAAGATTTGTTGAACAGGTATACACAGAGCAAAGTATGTGTTTGATTGTATTAATGTATGTGTGTATGTGTGTTTGCTTGCACATGTATGTTTGTGTGTAAAGTGACAGTTGCAATAGAATTATTATCTATAAAGTAAAGTAACGGTTGTTGTCCATGTCTAGTTTTTTTGAATGTGTGTGCACTGTCCTTCACACATGACTAGTTGATTTGAACTAGTTACATAATGGCACTCTATGCACTGCTGTAGGGATGGCTTGCTGGCGACAAACCACACACACACAGACACGTTTGTCTTTCTGTCCTTGTGGGGACCTGAGACCTAACCATGAACCAGAAATCCATGTTCCTTATTCCATAACCCTGAACTTCACATTAACCTAACCCTAACATTAACCTCAATAACTTAACTGGTAATTCCTAAACCTAAAAGTCTGCCGACTTCTAAAATTATACCCAATTATAATATTTTTCCCTAAGTCTAACCCCTAAGGCAGAAATTGCATTTTGGGACAGTCCAAAAAAAGTTGGGGGGGGAATTGTTTAAGTTTTTACCAAGTACTTTGTGGGGACATAAAGGACATTTCACTGTGGCTCTATTTAACTACACAATTCCAGTAATATGGTATTAATATATGACTGCCACCAAAGTTGTGTACTTACTGCCACAACACTGGTAGAAACTGGACACCTACTCCTCTTGGTTCCTGCAGCTGGTTGTAAACAAACTGCAATACCCAGAATTAATTGCGATTTTCAGTCAACAGAACAAGTCATTGTTTTGCAATCTCTAGCTAGCAAGTATTTGCTAGCTTGAGATTGGTTTAGAAAAGGCCATCCTTTCACAGTTTGAGAACAAAGTAGGTCTCCCGTCAGGCTTTTGTGGTTACATAGCCAGAGAAAACTATTCAACCTGGATATCCAGCAATGCCGTGGCTGATAGGAACATTCTATCAGCTGAAAACTCTAGTGGCTGTATTGAAGAAGTGCAACCTTGTATCTACCCGCTACTAGTTGGAATGCGCAATCTTCAAAACGCAAAGGCCACAATTACTGCTTCAGAATATGATTTATTTTTCGACCAGACAGCAAGCTCATTCAACCAGTGATCTCATTCGTTGAACTTCACCTGTGTGACATTTCAAAAATTGTGCTTTGGGGAATATTTCTGTCTGAAACACCTCCAATCACTCGTAATTATGTAGGGAGACTGAAGTAAACACCTCAAATAGTGTTTACCTGTGGATTTTCCCTTTATGGTCCACATGTACCCATGTGGATCTCAAACACACACACACACACCACCACACACACTAATGTACCCACAACCCTGTCTTTTTATTACACTGGCTGCAGTCTAATGTCTAGTCATTACAAAATGTCTGTTTCAGAAATGGCACCCTATTCCTTATTTATTACACTTCTTTTGACCTGAGCTGCGCCTTTTTTGGGGACCATTGTGGACATACGAGGATAGCATCTGGTGGATGGCTCTGAAGTAGTACTGCTTGGGGAAACAAACCTGTTTCTGAACTAGATTACTTAGTGGTCTTCTGATTAGAACAGGCACAATATTAGCCATGGGGCTAGTATGTTACATAATTATTAGGCCATGCTACGAAGGGCATGTGGACACAGATGGCCTTGGGTCGTAGCCAAGTTTTACTGTAGTTCTTTGAGTTTTCTTTGTCTCACTCTTGTCTTTTTTTAATGGACTTTCTTTTTGTTAGGCTTTATCTGGCAGGAAATTGGTAAATGACAGTGAATGGATTTTGCTGAAGCGGTACCGGTGTACCAGCCACGGCTTAGCCTGCTTGGACACCCTGTGACACACACTCTCTCTCCCATCATTCTAGTGATGTGCAGGGCGGGGTAACCCCTGGCTAAGATACCCTCACAAGGGAGCGACCCAAAGTTCACAGACAACACGAGTTACGTAGCCTGACCAAAATGAAGAAACCATTTTCCCCACATAAACACTGCAGTGGTGTGTGACACACAAGGGAGAGTCATAGGCGAGGATGACCACATCCTACGAAATTACACACACACATAGCTCAACTTACAACCACATCCAAAAACAATTAACAGCACTTAAGACCAATACACGGACAATAGGAGGAGCACAGTCGACTCAGTCTCACTCAGTCTTAAAGAAAAAAACTAACAAATGTCGCTGTCAGGGCTAGTCAGGTTCAACAGTCTAAGCCACCGCCTCCTGTGAATATGTACTGTTGAAGCATGGGTTGGAATCCTTCCCACTGTTGTTTTACTAAAGAAATGTTTTTGCTGGACCGCGTAAGCGGAGCTGGCCAAGAAGAGCGAATGTCTCTTACAGACTGACTGACTGACTGACTACCCCTTGTTAAATAATGTAGTGTTTAGAGAAGCGGACTTGTGAACTATAGGTCCCAAGTTCACATCTCCTCACAGGCGAAGCGAAGTACGCGTTATGAATGATTCCGTATAGACGAAAACCTCATTGGCTACCGTTAATATCTACATTATAGTAAGCCTGAAATAAAACAGTTCATGGTTATATTGCAACTGTTTCTTGTGGATTTTCGTAGTACGCATCCGTGCATGCGTTTTGGGTCAGGATAGACAAACACATTTACTGGCTTAACATGCAGTAGTTACGTTATAGTAAGCCTTAAATGAAACTGTATACGGTTATATTGCGACTGTTTCTGGTATGGAAATGTTCATCTTCAGTCTCGCTAGCAATTGCTCAATTCCTATTATTATTCCTAGGAAGTTAGTAGATACTAGTAAGCCTATTACTGGATAATAAGCTGTTAAAACGGCCAGCGGCAAAAGCAATACAGTTCATAGATACTATTTGTGGTGGAGGTATACTTAATAAGAAATGTTAGTCAGTTTAACACAATGCTGAATGGAGTGTAGCCACTGCTGGAACGTGTACTACCATGGCGTATTGGGTAAAGACAGTGCCTCTCATGTAGAAGACCTAAGTTCGAATCTGTTGAGAGCAATGACATTTCTTAATTATTTCTGGTAGATTCCACGATTCTCTTTATTGATAGTTATTGTATAAATTGTATATTGTATTGATAGTTATTGTATAAAAAGAATAAAGTACATTGTTTTGCCATGAAAGAAAAAAAATATGTTCTTATGTCATGAAATGAAATAGCTTTGGCAGACTCACTAGCAATTGCTCAATTCTTATGACTATTCCAGTAAGTTAGCAGATACCGGTAAAGCTTATTACTGGCTAATACGCTGTTAAAATGGCCAGTGGCAAACGCCATATATAGACACTATTTGTAGTAGAGGTAAACTTAATATGAAATTTTAGTCAGTTTAACTGTATCAACGTAATTCACGAATGGCCAATTAACTGTTAAAACGGCCAGTGGCAAAAGAGGATTTGTTCAGGATATACACAAGAAGCTATACTGACACCTGGGATTGTACAGCTCTGTGGTGTAGTGGTTAACAACCTTTCACGTGTGCGGCTCGGGTTCGTATCTCAAAATGGCAACACTTTCTATTGCGGGACGGCTGAACTAGGCTTGCCTGGTTTCTTGTTCCTCTACCTGTGTTCATTTATCATAACTTATTTATCATAAAGGCGTGACAATTATAATATAGATGTCAGGCTACAAGTTCAGCTAAATAACAGAAGATATTGAACAGCGGTACTTCTGCCTTATGAAAGGTAACACTGAAAAGCTGGAAAGTTATACAGGAAACAGTGTGAATTTTACTTAACAGCTGACTAACAGCCATTGGAGACATGAGGACATTTGAGCTTCAAATTCCCATTCTATACTGTATAGGGCTGTGTCATGTTTGGTAATGATGGATCAATTAAGATATGTTTCATGCATTTGTGAAATAAACCAGTTATTGTCATGGTCATTCGGTGGTGACCTGTGGCCAGACAGAACATGCACCTCGAGGCAGCACCACGAACGCTCGTTCTGCCACTCCCTTTTCAATGTTTTCTTACGCTTATCTGTCTTCCTGGATTTCCAACTTTGGAATTGGCCCCAATAAGCACTGTTTTTCTATCAACATGGTTAAGCCAGCACCCATGAGCGAACTATGAAGTGTGCTCATGGCATAGAAGTGAAAGAAGCTCAGTGCTCAAAATGTTCATCAAGAGTCACTGATTTGAAAGCACTGCAGTCAAGCTGAAGTTAGGCACTAGTTATTTTCCTTCGATATGTTCACACATGCAACATGGCCTCTCCTGAGGTTTTAATGCAATTTGAGCAAACGTGGGGATTATGAGCAAATAATCCACGAGAATCATTCAAGAAAAGCAATATAACCATTACTCTTTTTGTTGTTATTAGAATTTGGCTTTTTTGATTTGGTTACCACAGGGTAAGCCCTGACTGCACCTCACTGCTCCCTTCTCGCACATGAACACACAGGGCTCCTTCCCTTCCTCATCCCCATCACTTTTCATCTCTCTTTCTCTCTCTGTCTCTCGTCTTGTCTCTTGGCGGCGTGATTTGGCAGTGGAGTGCCATGTGAACCGTACTCAAACTCTTGCGTAACGTGCGCACGCATGTGTACACAGAAGTACACACAGAATGTGGTTTGAGAACTGGTCTCTCAGGTTGGTTAAATTGGCACAAAAAGGAATAGGGTGTTATTGCCCCCAGAGGGTCCCTGTTCAGCTGTGTGTTTCTATGGGCAACGTGGGTGTGGTTTGGTGTGTGCTTATACTGGTTTGTCAGTGTGTCTGTTTGCTGTACACAGGTAAAATGAGATTCTCAGGATAGTTCATTTGAAAAATGGACAAGAAGAAGCGGTTCAACAGGTTCCATTGTACCTGGGTGACACACAACCCGGGCCGCAGTAAATATCAGTGAGCACAATATGTCAACCCAGCAGAACGTATCTGTCTGAATGATGCATTGTTGGGCAAAAGTGCATAGCATGTGGACCCAGGCTAGAGAATATTTCATTATGATCATGGTCCAGTAAATAATAAGGAACATCCTAGTACAGCAGGTTTATAGTTACACCTACTATTCACAACAAACCCAGGAAAAATAACTGTAACCCAGGGTCTGTCTCTCTCTCACACACACACACACACACACACAAGCACAAGTTTTGCATAACAAAGCAGTTAACCCTTTCCTGCACGTTGACTCAATCTTCACCTATAACATACAAAAATTTGCCCACTCTTGTGTGCTTTTTGTGTGTGTTTGTGTGTGTGTGTGTGTGTGTGTGTGTGTGTCTGTGTGTGTTTGTGTGTGTGTGTGGACTGCAGCTTCATTGTGCGGGAGTGTAGGTCAGGAAGGGAAAACCTCCACCCCTTACTTCCTGGTAATCGTCCAGGGTGACGATGGCTTCACAGACAACTACAGGGGTTTCAGGGCATCGTGGGAAATGCCCTTTGACCACGCTAACTTCCTTAACCTTCTCTGTCGTAGAAGGGATGAAACTCGCACACAACAAAGACACATGTGCACAACACAGATACAAACACAACATGGACACACAACACAGACACACATGCAACATGGATTAACATGTTAGGTAATATATCTATAATATGTATGTACAGATATATCTATCTTTACCGTACATTTCTGTTTTGGCTACACATGAAATGTACATTTATGTGTGTTGGGGTATGGTTGTTGTATGCGTTTAACGCATGTTTAATGCGTGTTTGTACCTGTGTGTTAAGGCACTTATATGTTTGGTCCTCTGTGTGTAATATGATTATGTATGTAGGATTAACAGTGTGGAGGCGTGAGTTTGTTTTGGGTGTCTTTGGAGACCTGTAGCCCTAAGCTAGGATGCATTGCTCCAAAATACTTCATCCCATATGTCAAAGCAAATACAGCTCTGGTTTTATTGCATTAAATCTCTTATTGTAAATGGAATGTAAACATGCTGTTCCTATACCAGTAAATATTTCCAATGCTGTTATGGTAAATGGAAACCTTAAATATTTTAAAACGTTTTATTGCAAATGTGTATGTGCTCTATTCATTTCTATAAAAACCAGTGCTCATCTCTCTCGAAGGACATTTAGAATGTTAATAACCCTTTCCTGCACGGTGGCCCCAGCCTCACCTACAACATTCAAAACACACCCGTCTTTGTGTGTTTTCTGTGTGTATGTGCATATGTGTGTGGAGTGCAGCTTCATTGTGTGGCAGAATGGGTCAGGAAGGGAAAACCTGTCTAGATTTTGGAGTCTGACCAAATAGTGCTTCCTGGGCTGTCACATACAGTGCATGAGTTGCACACCATTGAACAACAGACACACTTATACACACCTCCTCCTTCCTCCCTCACTGGTCCGCCCACACATTGCAGAGAGTATTGATCAAGCTTTTGGCTGATTCTTAATAACATGTGAGAGAGCGGTGGCAGGAGGGGAAAAAACGGATTGCTCCAAATGTTATTTTCTACAGTGTGATAGTTATGTTCAACCTTTTATCTCAACTCTCTAAACCCAATTACTTCTACCTTTCTTTTTTAGCTCATCCTTTTTTCCTCATCCCTTCCTCACACACCTGTGTACACACCCCCTACCTTACCTTCAACCTTTCTTTTCCCAACAACCTTACATTTTAGTTATTCAGAGGACTCTTATCTAGAAAGACGTTATGGAGCAATTCCAGTTATTTGTCTTCCCTAAGAGCGAAGTGACAAGTTTTTCACATTGTCTTTTCAGAGATTTCAACCAGCAAACATTTAGGTGCTGTTGCATTTAGGTGCCTTTCCATCCCACGACCGTGACACTAGGCTCTAACTATTAGGCTATTTATGTCCCGCTGCTTCACCCCTTGAACCTCTCCACATTGTCTTTTAGAGGAACTTTTATTTTTGTTTAATGACACCCTGGATTTGGCCTTCTATCTGGAACATTGTAGTGAGGGGTAAATGGGAGAGTGGTTCGAAAGGTTTACCACTTACAAGGTTACCGGGGGACGCTAGGGAAATGAGTGCAAGGGAACGTAACCTTAGTGATAAATAAATATATAAATGTTTAATCTGACTCCATATTGTTTGTAAAACATACGCAGCCATGATATGCTGGAACTTCTTAGAAAAAGTAGCTAATCTTTTGTCACAAGCCAAACATTTAAAAGACCATATGTTTTACGGCCTACGTTATCCTCAATGCTCCTCATCAGTCAAGTCCAGAAGACAAGGGACGGTGTAGCAACACAGGAACTCAGAGACGATCAGTCTGGTCACTTCGATTCACGTATGTGTATGTGCCTATATCAGTTATCATAAGCGCCCATAAGGTGTAGGTTGTTTAACACAAACCATAAAGTAAAATGGCATGTGTACCTGGGGCTAACAGTAGATTAATATGCCCACGACTCAGGGATGACTTGACAATGTCATGTGTACCTGGGGCTAACAGAAAGTTAACTATCCCCATGACTCAAGGTCGACTAGAATGTCATGTGTCCATGGGCCTAACCAAACTGCTTCTAGACTTCCAGGATTCAGGGACACCAAGTCTGGTTGCTTAGACTTACTTGTGTGTGTAATTACCAGAATCCCTGTGAGCTTGAGTATGGAGATGAACGAGGGAGGAGTAAACTATTAACGCAATTTAGTTTTCCGGCGAAAAATAAAAGTCTATATTTTTTGGGTAGTAATATAAAATAAACAATAACGCCATTCTCAACTAATTTCTTCCTCAAACTCCTGTGACTGGCTTCTTCTCCACCTTCACAATTTATTCATTATTTAGTTTGATAAGTATTTTGTCAAAACGATCTACCTTTAATAGAATGCTTTGGGAGAATTCTGAGGAAATGTTATGTTGTAATAGGGTCTCCAGGCTACGTCTCGGTCTTAGCGCTCCATTTTTCTATTCAGTCATTGGCATCATACCACCTTCGGTCGTTGTGAGTCTTTGCTTCCATGTACTGTTGCTTCATTTTCTTTCTTTTATCAGGGATCTGTTCGTTACATCGGATACAAACCATTATGAGATGCCTAAAGCAAATGATACACATCGCCATTCGAATAGCACAACATGCAGTGTTTTCACACCACATCATGCGTCAACCCGCAAACCCCTAAGTCCTAAAGTCCAGGGCTTGGCACCAAGTGAGAGCCGGGCTACTCGACCATGGCCTATTGGCTGACTGGCCCTGGCCCGTGTCAGTGGAAACAGAAAAAAGTCTGGACTTTAGTGTAAAACACCAGTGTTTGGCACCAGTGGAAACAAGGCAATAGTTACATACCAACACGATTCAACATCCTCTCTAATAGTCTACTAATTATACCATAAGTATTAAGACACTATAGGACAAAGGTGTGCTATTAATGACTCCTAAATATGACTACAACACAACGTGTTGGGAGGTCTCTTTAACAAGGACAAACTTCAATAACTTTTTGGAGACATAGCTATATATCCTAAAATCAGACATGTCTAAAACACTACCCCAAATAGTCATTAGCATTACTTTACCTTGGCAAACACAATGAACACAAAGGACAGGAACTGTCCCATTTAATCTGTGCAAAATTATTGAATGGACGGGGCATTGCCATCAGTTGTTGTCTGACATACAACAAGGACAATAATTTCTACAATTCTCATGTGAATTTTGACCCATAACCCATAAAGTACAATAAAGCATATCAGCCCTATTCCCTTTTTGGGGAATAGGGAAAAACCAAACACTACAGATAAATGTCCACAATGTCACGCATTTAGTTACACTCCAGTTTGCTTAGAGTTTCACACTTCCCCAGGTGAGCTCAGGAGGGTGTGGCTGATGGCCCACACCAGGTGTTCCAGATCTTTAGAGACGCAAATGTTCCCAGGACACTGATTAACATCACCAAGCGTCTGTTGGAGACTTGGTGGGGCCAGATCTTTACAGAAGCAAATGTTAGGCAGGAGCCTTGAATAACATCACCAAGAGTGTGTTGGAGCCTTGGTGGGACCAGACACACCTCTTTGTAGGCACACCTCTTCCACTCTTCCTCAACAGACATTTTTCATTTCACTACAACATTGTTTACCATTGAGATGATAAAGTTTGACCATTTCCCAGTTATATCAAAAGTTTGCCTTTGCGATAATATTTCCACTTGTAAATTTATGATATTCAGACATTTTAGGAGGTCAGAGTCAGTTGGTGTGACTCCAGAAATAAAAGTTCCTCTAAAAGTTTTATGCCCCTTGTTCTTACAAGGAACATTGGAGATATGTGTGTGTATGTGGGTGTGAGTGTGCGTGTGTATGTGTGTTCAGCAAGCCTGTTTTATAGGATATGGTTTTATAGGATATGAATCAGTCAGTGCATACCAAAATGGACATATTGAAATTGAACCTGAATATTTAATGTTTCCCCGGTCCTGCAAAATTGCAAATGATGACCTATGCAGCAACTCAGTTCAGCCATTGTAGTCAATAACTCAAGTGCCTGCCTACTTGATGATACAGTAAAATTGTTATTCATCAATCAACCGTCAATCTGCTACTTCATTGTGTAAGGCAATTACTGAGTTGGGTGGTTGTCCCTTCTGGTTATCTTAAGATGAAACTAGTTGCTGTAAGTCACTCTGGATAAAAGCTTCCGCTAAATAACTAACTATGTAAATGACAGCGCGGTAACATGGAGACATTCACCCGCATGGAACTAACAAGCATATTTTATTTAAAATAATATTTCTCTAGGGCCAAACTTAATTTTGTCTGACTTAGTCTAAGTTCTGAGTCTGCTGGGCTTACAGTATATAGCATTTTACTTCTATGTTTTGTAGCCTGTGATTAGATAAGCTTTGAATTACCAATGCCACACCTGCCCAGCTAAATGGACAGGCTCTGTTGACATTCTACTTGTCTGTTCCCTCTTTTCACAGACACCCACACCCACACACACAAAACACACGTGATATCACTCCAGATCAACATGAATTTTACTTTGGATGTCTGTATGTGAAAACCATCCACAAGAATCATTGGTGAGCGATGTAATGTTAAAAAACACTTGACTGACTCCAAAGGGTATGAGTTTGAGTATAACGACAAATGGTATTTTTAGTATCTGCAGCCATACTTTCACATTCCCCCTCAAACCTGAACTCTTATCTTAACCATTCAGAATAAATACCTAACCCATGACTTAGGTTGAAGTTAGGATTATGTACTAACTCTTAATACCAAATGCTAACTCTTATCTTAATGCCTACCCATAACACCTAACGCAAACCTTTATTGGTGTAAACTTCAGCTACATACATTTACTTTCACTTTAGCAGTAGAATACTAAGGTAAGCTATGAGATCACATTGCACACAAACATACCCTAAAAACAAAGGCCTACACTGGAAAGCAACCAGATTTTAGCCATCTCATATTCCACATGTTGCTAGACACACATAAATATCCCTGTCTTATCAGATAGGACTGTTTGTCTGCGAAGGGAGTGGTTCTTACATTACAATAATTGAATTTGCGTTGAAGATGCAAGCGAAAAACACGTGCACACAAGCAAACCCAGATGGGGTCACAAGTTAGTTTAATATTTGCATCTTGCTCCAATGATGTCATTCACATTTTGCATCTCCCTTGTCCTCTCTCTCCACCTCTCTCTCTCCAGCTCTCTCTCCACCTCTCTCTCTCCAGCTCTCTCTCCACCTCTCTCTCTCCAGCTCTCTCTCCACCTCTCTCTCCATCTCTCTCTCCATCTCTCTCTCCAGCTCTCTCTCCACATCTCTCTCCACATCTCTCCGCATCTCTCTCTCCACCTCTCTCTCTCCACCTCTCTCTCCACCTCTCTCTCTCCACATCTCTCTCCAGCTCTCTCTCCATCTCTCTCTCCATCTCTCTCTCCACCTCTCTCTCTCCAGCTCTCTCTCCATCTCTCTCTCCATCTCTCTCTCCATCTCTCTCTCCACCTTTCTCTCTCCAGCTCTCTCTCCATCTCTCTCTCCATCTCTCTCTCCACCTCTCTCTCTCCATCTCTCTCTCCATCTCTCTCTCCATCTCTCTCTCCACCTCTCTCTCTACCTCTCTCTCCATCTCTCTCTCCATCTCTCTCCACCTCTCTCTCCATCTCTCTCCACCTCTCTCTCTCTAACTGCCTCTGTACATCCACCTTCAGGATTCAAAATGATATGTATGTATTGACTTTATTGTGTGTCTGTTTCTAGGTGTCCTTGCTGGCATTCATCCAGTTGGCTTGACTTTGTGGAATGCTGTTGTCTGTTTTGGTATTGTGGTCTAATGTCAGTTGATTAAGGACAAGGCATTTGTGTGAGTCTGTGTGTGTTAGGTTACCTTGCCTTGAACTGTCCCTTGTCTTGTTTCTGAAACATTTGTCTTCATGCTTTATCTCTCTCTCTCTCACTCTTTCTATCCTCTCTGTCTTTCACCTGCTTTATTCAGCTGTCCTTGCTGTAGATCCTGGCTCTCCTCTGTGTTTTGACAAACAAACACACATACTATCCTTGTGGGGAGCCCAAACATAAATCAAAATTTTCTTTACCATAAACCATATTCCCCTAATCCATACCTCAACTCCTAACCTCAAATATAATGTTTACCCAAAATATTTCTAATGGGGACTGGTGAAATGTCCCCACAATGTGAAATGTCCATGTTTTACCTTCATAGTTAACGATGTATACACACACACACACACACACACACACACACACAGAGAGACGTATACCAATGCAGTATATCTGACTTTTGTAGAAAAGAGTGAAGACAGACCGCCCATTCCAGAAGTACAGCCTATCTTCTTTCCCTTTCTTGTCTATTCTTTTAATTTCACCTCTTCCTTCCAGTTGGCTTATCCATTCAAGCGTTTGTCTGCCTCATACAGTTCTACCTCATCTAATTTCTCGCTCTTCTTTTCCCCCTCTCCCTCTTTCTTTCCCTCCTTCACCTTTGCTACCCTCTGCTCTCTTCCCATTTCTGTCCCACTCTTCTCCCCCTCTCATCCCCATGTCCCCCTCTTCCTCGTTAAAGGTTCCTCTAACCTTTCTTCTCTGTCTCACCATTGTCAGCCAGACTTCATCACCTCTATTTCTCTGCGAGTTCCACAAGGCAAAAGAAGAAAAGTGTGTGTGTGTTTGTGTGTGTTACTGTCTGTGTTTCCGTGGTATGGGGACATAATTTGTCCTGAGGGTCCTCCTTGTGTCTAGAACAGTTTCTCTCTTCATCAAAGAGAAAAAGAGAGAAACAGATACAGGGAGAGAGACAGGGAGAAAAGATGGAGAGAAACTGAAGTAGAGAAAGGACAGAAAAAAGAGAAAAACAGAGAGATATTACGAAATAGGAGCATGATGAAGAACGCGTTTGTCAGGGCCGGTGGCTGGCCAGATGCATGAACAGAACAATGTGTCTGTGTTTAACAAAAAAATGACAAAAAAACATCATAACCATGTGGCATCATATGATACTATTGCCTGTTTTCTTCAGGCTAATTTAAAAGTGCCTGGTCCTGTTGCTTCCCTTTGGGCACCTTTCTATCTATTCTCACCGAGTGTATGTTTCTGCGTGGGTTAGGAGAGACGGGGCAGCACATCTCCATCATAACTCTCCCTGTAGAGAGTTACATTTGCACACCATAGCGGCGTACCGTTGCCAGTAAATGGAACCAGGGTCCCATGTGTCTATCAAACACTGTTGTCAGCCTCACCCTGTTCAGATGCAGGAGCAGTCCCTAAAGTAAAGCTAATTGTCTGCCTTTGTTCTCTTACTCTCTCTTTCTCTCATTCTTGTTCCCTCTCTTAGACGTTTAGAATTATTTTTATAATGTTAATGTTGACTCTTGCTGCTAGGTCAATTTTCTCTACACACACGCCCACACACCCACGCACACACTTGTATTGATCTAGTGCATCAAGCGCTAAATGTGTTGTTTTTGAGAAAATGTAAATCAGACCACTGACGAATTGAAGCAGAAGGCATAGAGACTCAAAATATTCACACAGAGAAAAAACTGACATCCAGATGCCCAGCCACCTGTTTCTGTGTGTACATGTCGGTGTCCTCTTATTCCAAGCAGCTTTTCTCACCTTTCTCTCTCTTTCTATCTGTCTGTGTTTCTCTCGCTCTCTCTGTCTATTGCCCTATTTCCACTGAGTCAGCATTCCCAAGACAGGGAAATACTCAGGTCCCAAAGTCCCATGGCCTCCATTCTCCTCCCACCTCATAATAACAGATTCATGCAACTCTTCGGTGAGCAGGCGAATGTGCATGTGTAAGTCCTCATACTCTCAGGATGGGCGGGGCTGACTGTGGGGGTGGCCTTTTATAGACTCAGTGACAGAACATCCATTGTTGGTAGATGTGAATGAGATTGTGTGTTTGTGTGTGTGAATGTATATATGCGTGTGTGTGTGTGTGTGTGTGTGTGCGTGCATGTGTGTACACGCTCCTTGACATTTTTTTTGAAACAGAAGACGATGTGGGGTGGTGTTGAGAGGACCCTTCCCTACTGAGAGAGTTACGCACTGGGATAAAGAGAGCTGTCAGAGAGCCCCAGGACTCTGGAGGAGTCAAACAACCTGGAGTAAGGCCAGAGAGAGAGGAGGGGTAACAAGAGAGAGAAGACAAGGAAGAGTGAGATTGGATAGAGAAAGAAAAGATGAGAGAGGGAAGAGAGAGAGATAGAGAGAGAGAGGGAGCGCAGAAGGGGTTGGGGGTCATATTTGGGGATCTAAAGGAGCGATGGATAAAAAGGAGGGGGGGGTCTATGTTCGTCTATTGCTCTGTTGTTCTCAGAGTACCCAATCTTTCACAGAGTGCCTCTTAGAGAAGGCTGAGATAGACAGATAGAAAAGAGGAAAATAACTCTTTGAGGGGTTTTATCCCCCTTTCATTGAATGAGAGAGGCAGAAATAGAAACAGATCAGGAGACAGGCCTCAGTTAACCAAGTGTTTTTGACAGGGTGTAGTCTGTCTGTGTGTGTGTGTGTGTGTGTGTTCGTGTGTGTCCATGGCCCATGTGTGCTTTTCTGCTCTCAGCAACATATAGACAGCCACAGCAGATGTTCCTGTACTATTACTGTAGTTTTCTTTTGTTTCTGCCTTTGACAATTATGACTTTGTCTGCATTTGGGAATGTGCATGCATCTGTCTGTCGCCTGTTTTTGGTTGTGTTTGTGAAATGTACTGTAATTCCATGTGTGAAGCGTGTGTGTGAAAAGCCTATCTTTTACTGTATTTTGACTGTAGCATTTGACAGTTTAATTTAGATTAAATACAACTTTATTGTCATTGAACAGTACAAGTACAGTACAACGAAATGCAGTTAGCATCTAATCAGAAGTGCGAATAGAGGAGGGCAGAAAATTATTTACAAGCATTACGTATATGTGTATTACAAGAGGAATGTATAGATGTGCAATGAGGGCAAATGCAGTACAAATGGAAAATGTGCAATTAAGGCAAGTAGAGGAGGGCAGAAAAGTATTTACAAGCATTAAGTATATGTGTATTACAAGTGGAATGTATAGATGTGCAATGAGGGCAAATGCAGTACAAATGGAA